>NW_028227273.1:81042593-82532593 GCF_978045245.1 Mus caroli
TGTTTAGAATCCCAGGAGCTGGGAACCCGGAACAGGAAGAATTGGACCTTCCCCATGCCCAGACTAGTGTCAGAGCTGGTTCCTCATCTCCTACCAGTGGGCAGACAAAACAGAATAATATGGTGGGAAGATGGATTGAGGGCCAAGAACTGCCTTGCCCAGACATGGACAAAGGCTGGTGATGCTGGAATGATAGCAAGCCACCTTCAAGGCTCGCTAGCACAAACAGGACAGCTGTACAGATCTTCCCTACACCACAATGTCCTGCAGGGGTGGGTCTTCACCTGGCCAGTACAGGGAGAGGAAGATTAGGAACTTCATTCCATTGAGAGGAGTTAACTTCTTGAAAACCAGCAGCTCCACCAGTGTGCAGCCTCAGGGGTTGCTGTGTGAGCTAGTCATGAGCTGTCTGGATGACTAGGCAGACATACTGGTCACCTATGTGGTTGTCCTCTGCCTCTCCAACCTGCAGAGAGATATAAGAGTGTGGTGGTAGTCCTCCTGCATATGTGCTTTCAATGCTCCTACAGCCACAGAATCCAGCTCTACCCAGACAGTTCTAATTCTTGCATAGGCTGTCTATCCTGGGCCTGATAGTCTATCCTGTTGGTTTGCCTTGTCTTAGCTCTCACAACACACTTCCCTGAAGTTTAACTCGTGCTGTTTCTTTCAACCATCCCAGCATTCATCAGCTCCATATCCCACCCTACCTTAGAATCACTGATAATCCCTGGTACTTTAGGGTTTTTTTTCAGGCTGGACCGTGGGCCCTTGTGTAGCTCTGAAACATCCTAGATGTTCTAGGCAGCCTCCATGCCTTGGTATATGACCTCTTTGGGTCCCCACTGGAACCATGGGATGCTGGCCAGATAAGAATTCTCTCCCCATTGTCATCTACTTGCACTTATATCTTTCTGAAATGGCTCTGGATGTGGTCACCATACACTACCCTGGAAGCATCTGAGAATTTAAGGAGGGCCACCTTTCACTTAAACTTCTCCACTGACTGTCTGGGTTCCATCAGATGACAGTTGTTCCACATTGATGGGCAAAATTTTCAGCCATGACAGACTTCGCCACGACAGGCTTTAGGTTCTGCTCTGAAGACCCTACACATACCACAGGTAGTAGAGTCATGCACATTGTACTCTACCTAGGTTTCACAGGGCCTCTAGTGTAGTCTCTCTTATACCCTATGGTGGTGGGAACACAAGTTTCATAGGTCCTGATGTATCTGGTAGCAACCCTTTATAATAAGAGGTAAAGAAAGGTGGAAATAATATCCTGCCAATTTGCATGTCCACTGGAGGGTGCAACACTGCTATGCACCTGGTGAGCCACTCAACAAGTCCACTCACTAAGGCTCTGAGCCTGAAGCAGAGAAGCACTGCTAAACCCAGTGTTCCCAAGAACCTGGCTGTCCCTCCAGGACTGCCTGTAAAGGATTTTCCAGGACCCTGAGGACCCAATTTGGAAATCTTAGGTGGGCAGGGTGGTAGCCAAAAGGACTGAATCAAAACCTTACCTGGGATGTGACCTCTGGCCCCTTATTCTGATTAGCATGACCCACAGTTCTGTGAAGGTCTCTGGGTGGCTGCTAAAAAAAGGGGACGAGAATAGAGGATGAAGAGGTGACATAAGCAGGGCCAAGACAGTATCACTGCTCATACACACGGCTGTGGGCCCATCTTGTCCTGGGACCTCTCCTGCCATATCTCTGAATTAGGAAACAAATACCCCTCCTCATAGGACTGTCTGAGATGAGGCCAGCTGGGGATCTGAACTTTCCAGCCAGAAAGACATGAGCTGTCTGTGACATACACCAGTGTGCAGGGTCCCAGATGAGCCTATCTCACTAGTGAGGCCATTTCTTCCCCAAGACAAGGTTAGGAGAGGCAGAGTTGGCCTGCTCTTGAAAGCTGAGCTCTCCCTACCCCTGCAGACCCAGAAATGGTGCCTTCCCTGTGTCCATCTATAGTGAGTCCAGGGAGCACCCAGTGGCCACACTCATGTGATTTCATACTCTGGCTGATATTCTATACTGTCACCCACAGAGTCTGGATTCAACTTCAGTGGCCAAGGCCAGTTGATTTTGTCTGGACAAGACTCTGAGAAGGAGGCCACCCACAGTGTTAGTGACACATTGCTTGCCCCTGAGTGGCCTTCAGTGTAGCCCTGAGTGGTTATTCCAGACTGAGCCAAGGGATTCAGAATAGCACTTGCCAGGTCAGGCTATTTGCTATCTAGTCAGTCCTATAGCTCACCTCCACTCTAGTTCCATGTTTCCTGGCTGCTGCAGGTGCTCCAGGAATCACTAGATGTCCTCCCACAGAACCTTGAGGTCCCTGTGGGTTCAATCACAGACTTCTCACATTATCCATGCTGGGAGTTAGGCTTGATGCCTGCTTGAGTGGGAGCTGCCATGGCTTTTGGAGCAGAATGAGAGGCAGTGGAGGAGATGCTGTGTGCTGCTCTTATTGTCCTCATTACCCAGGGAGTTCTTGCTGCTTGCTTCCAGGTCCAGGTTTAGCTCCAGCAGGTCACTGTATAGGATTCCTGATACCTCTTCTTCTCTGTGTGAAAAGCAGCACAAGAGCTAGTGTTGGAGGAACATGAAGTACCCCTGCGTTCCGGGAGCCAGTGGTGATCAGTGTCCTGCCACCCTTGAGATACACAGTAGCCTAGGTGCATAGAGCAAAGCTGCATCCTTGGAGAATGAGCTCTGCATTCCCATGACAGCTAGGCAACCATGAATAGACTTACTCCCCAGCAGGCTCCTAGCATCCCCTTGTGATGGCTCTTTTGGTTGTGACACTTTGTCTCTTAGCTACAGAGCCATCCTCAGCAGCCCTGGTGGTCTGTCATGCAGGACAGGAGCAGGTAAAAACAGAGCCTAGCATTTGCTTCTGAGGTTGTATGGTCCTGGAATATGCACCTGGCATCCTTGAGAGCCTGCCATGTAACATAGGCAGAGAGTTCTTCTTGCTCATGGCTCACTCCCACCCCCTTTCTCTCTCCCTCTCTTTCCCTCTCTGTCCATCTGTCCGTCTGTCCGTCTGTCTCTCTGTCTTTCTCACACACACACAAACACATTCATGAACACACAATGCACACTGGTAGTGCACACACACATACAAGAACTATGTGCACAAAGACACATGCACACACATGCATGCATACCCACGGGCATGCACACATGTGCCCACACCCACATATGCACACACACACACATGCATGTACACACATACATGCACAGAGGCACACTCTCCTGCCAGTGCACTGTGGCTTCAATGTTCAGCAAGTCAAGTCCTCTCTCAGTGGAGTCTTTGAAAATTGGAGAGAGGCTGGGCATGGTGGCACACACCTGTATCCCAGGACTCAGGAGGCAGAGGAACGCAGATTTCTGAGTTTGAGGCCACCCTGGTCTACAAATTGAGTTCCTGAACAGCCAGGGCTAAACAGAGAAACTTTGTCTTGAACCCCCCCCCAAAAAATAGAATGAAAGTAAAAAAGAAATGAAAAGAAAGAAAAGAAGCCCTTCCATTCCCGCCAGCACTGGGGTAGCTTGGGCGCCAAGTCTGCTGACACCCACTAACTACCCACAAGACCCGCCACGGGATCTTTAGACCTCTGCTGGTTCACATCCTCTTGAAATCATCCTCAGTGATAGGATACAGGAAAGATCAAACCCTCAGCTAATGATAGGCAGCCAGGTCACTGCTGTCCCCACGGGTTTGGAGGATGTGTATCCGGGCTTCTGTGTCAGCTTGGTAAAGCTAAGGTACAACTCAGACCTTCTGAGAACCAGATTTGGAATTATGACACAAAAACTGTTCCCTGTCAATGTGGTCTCTTCAGCTACGCACAATAGCACAATACCAACAGCAGGGAGATCTATTGGACCTCTTCCAGACCTGTCACAATGAAGCTGGCCTTAATGGCCCTGGCGTCCCTGTTGAAAATGCACATAGGCTGGACTCTGAGACAGGTAAAATAGATTGCCCTCTTTATTGTCTAGGCACACTTAGCTGTAACAGCTACTCATAGTTCTACAGAGAGGAGTCTGGGGGCTAGCCACCCTTTCTCTGGGATATGAGGCTTCTTGTCACTTATGCCCAGCGTGGAACACCTGCTTCCTAAAGAGGATTAATACCATAAACACATCTTTTGTCCTGTGGGCCTGGCACAATGCTGACTCTTGCAAGCCACTCATGACCTGTGTTAACCATATGTCCTCCATCCAAATCACAGTTGGAAGAATGGGAATGGAGCTTTAACCTGACATAATGCTGGGAATAGACAGGGCTTATGTATGGCTCTGCAATATATGTGCAGATCCTGGACCTCACTATGTCTCCTGAGGTGACAAGTTCAACTTTGTCCTCCCTCTCCTTGTGACCAACAATCCAGCTACTCTTCCAGGAGTGGGCCCAGTCCATCTCTTGATCCAGGAGGATTCTCCCCACCAGGCAACTGCCTCCCCTATCAGCTTAGGTTCAAGGGATCTGGGGAAAAGCTGTGCTAAGGCCCCATCCAGGCCCACCACCAACCTCAGAGAGCAAACAGCCTACTCAGGGAGAAGAGAAACCTGGTTATGTATGAAGTGTTGGTGAGCACACACATACAGAAATACACTTGTACATGTGCAGGCACACGTGTACACACAAACACACACATTAAAGCAATGACAATAAACACATTTCACTGAAGATCCAGTTCCCACAACAGCCCATCCCTGGCTTCTCCACCTGAGAGCTGAGGCCTCTCTCAGCTTGAGAGACATAGTGTTTATTTGGAGACTAAGATATTAAGCTCAATATGTAACTATTAAAATTAAATAAAATATTTAGGCCTCTTATTTATATTTCATTTCTTCATAACAAATCTTCCATTATCTGGGAAAAATCTTCTCTCAAGTTGTCCAGCACTAACTCAAATTTTAACCCTCATAGAACAGACATGTGCTTCAGCCCAGGGGATGCATACAGAGTAATTAGTAACTTTGCATCACTGGCTTTTAAAAGAAAAATTAAAAATGCCAGGTGTAAAGCATGAAAATGACATTTGTGAGAGCCAGACAGCTGTTGGCATAAAGAGAGTCTGCCCACACTCCAACATGGGACTACAGGGATGGAGAGTGTCTGCTTACACTTTGAGCAGATACTACATGCTACCAAACAAGTGGAATAGGCCCTGGGTCTACAAATGACTCAATGTCACTAATTCCTCAGTGGGGTCCCCTCTCCAATAGCTTAGAGACTCATCCACAGACTGTGCCTGCCAGAATGAAGACAGCCATGACAGTCTCCCCAAAAGAACTTCATAGTCTGGGTGGAAAGGCTAAAGGAAAGCCCACCATATGCACCAACCTGCAGCACAGTTAATACATAGTGTAAGCTGCACTGACTCACACTGACCCTGTGGACAGAACATGACAGGGGCCTGGCATAACTCTAGCTTTGTCAAATTTGTATGGTCTGGGCAAGAGGACAAACATGGTTGTGATAGCTCCCTAAAGTCTGGCTCTGTCCCTTCTGTGGGTCTCCTAGGGAGAAAAAGTGATGCAATCCTGGAGCAGGTGAGTAAGCTTGCTGTTCCTGTGTGGGGTGTGGTCCCAGTGCTCTAACAATATCCTGAGGACTTCTGCTAGTGCAGCCACAGTCACTTCATAAGTATACACAGCATTCATAAATACAGAAATGTCCACATAGCACAAATATTTTGAGATTTCTTATTAAAAATCATTAAAAATAACAAAGTTTTCCATAGTGTTTATTTGGAGACTAAGATATTAAGCTCAATATGTAACTATTAAAATTAAATAAAATATTTAGGCCTCTTATTTATATTTCATTTCTTCATAACAAATCTTCCATTATCTGGGAAAAATCCAGACCCAATGTGTGAGCCAATATGAGTTTGCTTTCTGGACAGCATTTCCTGTCACATTATCTGCATTTCTGCTTCATCAACAGCACTCCTTGTGTATTAATGATATTCTGGGCTATCAGATAGATAGATACTCACTTGGCCTGTTTGTCCCTCAAAAGCTTGTCTGAGCTGTTTCCTCTCACCACATATGAATGGGTCACAGTGTTCCCTGGGCAACATACATTTTCACAGGAATGAGTTTCTCCATAGGTTGATACACGTGGAAAAATGTTTCCAAAGACTCCAGGGGCTCTTGTACATCGTCAGAACACTGTTAGGCCTCCCTCACAGCTCCACTTCTGTCTTGTACTTAGTCAGAACAGTGTTAGGCCTCCCTCAAGGGTACATGATATCTTGACCTTTACACAGGAAGTGCTTGCTCAGGCATAAGACTTTGGGTCTCCAAAGTGAAGAAGGTTTGAAGATAATGTTGAGAACAGTGCAGAAAATATAATGCTGGCTTGTGAAATTTCAGAGAGAAGATTAAAGACTTTTTTCAGGGTCATTGCTAGTTTGATTGTGAAGATTCTGTGGTTCTGGTTAGCTGGGACTAAAGAATCAGCTGCGATTAACAAGATACCAGAACTACTAAAGCAAAAACTTTGCATTACTGGGACTATTGATGCTGATTAGCTGTATCTAAGCAATTAGTATTGATTAAGAGGAGACCAGCATCATTGAGGTGACCTCTTCTGGGAAGTGTTTTCTATGAGCACAGAGGCTGTGTTCCAGAGATACCCAATATTGTACCTTTTGCTGCAGCTGGACTTGGTAATGTATAAGAATCATTCGGGTGGTACTGGTTTTGAAAGCATGAAAGTGTCCTGAAGAACAGCTGAGGCTTGGCACTGTGAGAGGTCACAGAAGGCCATTGGAGCAGGTATAGCCTCAGCTGTAATTGATGGCTCAGGACGGAAGGGGTCATGCAAAGGATTTGAGGCTTGGCACCATGAAGAGAGCCTATGAGAGGCTATTGGTGAAGCCTAGTTGGAGTGGAACACCCCAGTTCATTGGAGATGTCCGTAACATGGGAAGATCACTAAGAACAACAGCCGTAGTAGAGTGGATCAACCTGAGCTTAGAGTGCTACAGAGGGCAGAGCTGGAGAAGTGATGCCAGCCCTTAGGAGGAGTACAAAACATCAACTGGAATCCCAGACAGTGAAACAAGAAGCTGTAACATTCAAATTACCTTGGAGACACAAAGATGTTAAAGCTGCTAGAGTCATGGGATACATGCTGAGGAAAGCTGCTAACAGGGAGTGGAACAAGCCCCGGAGAAACCAGTTTGTTGGAGTCAACAAAGATGAAAAAGGATTGGAGATCTGAAGACCTATTTGACATCAGCCATGGAGATGCAGAGTTTGGAATTTGTCCAGGGGGTTCCCTGTCTTTCTCTGGGGATTACAGTTAAGTGATTAGATGAATCTCAGAAGAGACCTTGAACTTTGGACTTTTAACATTGTTGAGACTGCTATAGACTATGAAGACTATAAAAGTGGGACTAAACGTATTTTGCATTATGCTACGTTTAAGAATGCCCACCCCCCCATAGACTCATGTGTTTGAACAAGTCTATGGGGGCCAGGGAGTGGATTGTGATGGTTTGTATATTAATGGAACAGGGAGTGGCACCATTTGGAAGTGTGACCTTGGAATAGGTGTGACCTGGTTGGAGTAGGTGTGTCACTGTGGGTGTGGGCATAAGATCCTCACCCTAGTTCCCAGCCTTTGGATGAAGACATAGAACTCTCAGCTCAGCTCTGCCTGTACCATGCCTGCCTGGTTACTGCCATGCTCCCACCTCGATGATAATGGACTGAACCTCTCTGAACCTGTAATCCATCCCCAATTAAATGTTGTTTTCTACAAGTCTTGCCTTGGTCATGGTGTCTGTTCTCAGCAGTAAAACGCTAACTAAGACCAGTGCCAAATGACACTTGCCTACAGGAGAATAGACATGGTCCATGGGTCACACTGGTGAAACCTGGAAACTGAGGTCAGGTCACAATCATAGTGTCTCTCTATACAGATGAAAACTGACACACCTTCCACCCTAGTATTTCTCAGTTGTCTCAGCCCTTTGCTAAGCTGCTTTACATCTAGTGACTGATGAGAGTACACTGGATGATGCTTCTGATCACAGGGGATTCCAGAAACCCGGAAATGCCTTAAGCTCCCCGTGGAGGTTTGAAAATGCTTGGCTCAGGGAATGGCACTATTTGGAGATGTAGCCTTGTTGGAGTATGTGTGGCCTTAATGGAGGAAGTGTATCACTGTGGGTGTGACCTATAAGATTCTTGTGGTAGCTGCCTGAAAGCCAGTTTTCTCCTAACAGCCTTCAGATGAAGATGAAGAACTCTTAGCTCCTCCTGCACCATGTCTGCCTGGAACCTGCAAGCTCCCACTTTGATGATAATGAACTAATCCTCTGAACCCATAAGCCAGAACCAATTAAATGTCTTTATAAGAGTTGCTTTGTTTGTGGTATCCGTTCACAGCAGTAAAACCCGAACTACGTCACTCCCTATCACAGATTAGATGGTTAGATGAGTGAGGTCTAGCCCATCAAGCTCTTTTTAGGGCATTAAAACACTTCTAGTTCAAAGTTCCAAAGTCTTCCATGTTGCTCAAAACAAAACCCACATAAGCGCAACCTGGTATGATCAAGTGTCACACTAAGAGTCCACTCCATTGCATCAACTTCTACATTAGGTACCTTTGTATCTTTGGACAGAAATGCCATGAGCAGAGCAAACTATAAAACAATGAAGCTAGTGGGACTCATGGTCTAGAGGTCACCTGTTACCAGAGGTTAAGTTCAATAGCTACAAGGCATGGTGGAAGGAGAAGGAAGCTGAGGGCTCACATCTAGACTCAAATTACAAAGCAGAGTGCACTGGGGGTGGTACAAATATCTAAAACCTCAAACCCCAGCCCCACTGACATTCTTCAGCAAGGCACACCTCCTACATCTACCCAAACATAGTCACCTACTGAGAACTGAGTACTCAAATGTCCAAGACCATGGAGTAGAGCTTATTCAAAATGACATAGGAATTCAGAAATTCACATCAGTAGCAAAGAGAACCTTCATTGTGTGTCAATACGTGTTCCTGAAAAGCCAGCAAGCTGCTCTCCCTCCAATTTCAAATAAGATGTGGATTAGGTAACAAAGGTAAACAGGCATCTCCAGGGCAAGAAATCTTTGAACTTCTTTATACCTATGAGGTAACTCCAGATGTGCTGGTCAGGAAAATCACAAGAGGACCCAACCCAAATTCAAACTCTTCAGGCTTCAGGGTAAAAATACCACAGGAGCCAATAGGGACAAGGCCATTAATCAAACACTCACTCAGCAGATGAGATTATACCTAGTCATGACTCATAGACCTACTTGTTAAACAGCTTACATTCTGCAGTTACCTCTTCAACACAATCCTAAATGCTACAATGAAAACAAATAGTATCTTATTTTTTCAGCATGACTTGAAAACACTAAATACATCTGAAGGTGGTGAGTAGAATCTGGCAGGACATGGGGAAGTCAGCTAAGGGAGTACAAATAACAAAACAACAAAACCCAACTTCTCAAAAGCTAGCAGCAACCTGCCTGATATAAGTGGAAAGATTCTGAGGGTTGATCAGAAGTCTGCAGACTTGAAGGACTGTTGCTCTAAAAGCTCACTTGAGGAATGATATGGGTAGCAACTGAAGAGTGGTGTGTGAGGTGTGTGTGTGTGTGTGTGTTTGTGTGTGTGTGTGTGTGTGTGTGTGTGTGTGTGTGTGTGTGTGTGTTTGTGTGTTTTTTGTTAGTTTTTTTTTAGACACACTCTCACCATTAAAGTTCTGGCTGTCCTGAAGACCGTGTACACCGAGGGATTGTAAGATACAGAGAGTCTTTCTCCAAGTGTTGGGATAAATGGTGTGTAGACCATCTATGAGTGTCTTTAAATTTCAAACTGTGAAGATTTTTAAAGTCTCCTTTAGCTTGTCTTAGTGATGTTGGTTCTTGAGGCAATACAGCAAGCACTGAGGACAGAAAAGAATATACTTTGAGGGTTGTCCAGATGGATCAGAATTGAAAGGAACACACTGATGATCTGAGCTTAGTTACAAAGACACTGTTAATTTTCAGAAACAGATATAGTCAAATTTTACCCTTTGTCATATTCAGTAAGGACATCAAATCATGGATTAAACAATTTTCAGTGTGGTTATCCTACACAATCCTAAGGCTGATTCCTGTGAACCAGTCTTGTGGAACAGACAGTAATAAACAGCACATCAAAAAGACTTCAGAGCAGGAAAGCACTGGCTGCCCTTGCAAAGGATCTGGGTGAGTATCCCAGCACCCAAAAGTCAACACACAGACATCTCCAACTCCAGTTCTAGGGTACCTGACTCTCACGTGACCTTTCTGGTCATTGTGTACATACACACAGCGCACACACACATGTAGGAAAACCAATCATACACACAAATAAAAATACATACATCTAAAACAAAAAATGCTTCAGAACAGACAAGCAGATTCATGCTACCCAAGTGGCCACACTGACACTTGTAACTTGAGACAGTGGCCACCTTTGCTCTTATGACTTGGGAGAGCACCTATATCAACTAACCCTCATGACAAGAGAGAGTAGACCTACTAATCCTTATGACCTAAGAGAATGGCCACACCAAAACAGGTGTCCTGAGACTTTAAATTAAATTCAAAACTGCAAATATTAGCAGTCAGTGGTTTTCTCAAAAATTCATTTTGTGATGCCTTCAATAAATAAGAGCAAAATATAATCCCAACCTGACCCAACATAAATTCATTCCTGGAGACATTCTGACATGTACACCAACAGAGAAGTGATAGGGTTAGTACTGTAACCTGGTACCAAACAATAAGCCTGCCCAATCTGAAGATATTTGTGGACAAACCAACTTCTTTCTTCTGGAACATTCACAATTGAGCTAAGGCCATCTCATTCCACCTCTAAAGCTGCAGTCTGCCTCCTCCTCTCACAAGCACTCTTAATACATGATCACATGACAGCAGCCACACCTTGTGAAATGAGGTTGTTCTCAGGGTGGCTGAGAAAGTCCACTTTCTTCTGCAAGAACAAAATGACTGAAGCTGGCTTATGCATGAAGAGGTTAGTTTGGGTCAGTTTTGATATAGAAAGCTGGGGTGACCTCAATGGTCAGCCTTTGTCATCGTCCTATGTGATTTTAGTTGGATTGTGTGCAGAAAAGAAAGATCCCATGGCAGGATGAGAAGTGAGAGGTATTTGGGAACAGTTTGGCTCTTTTCATAGAAACCAGTTTTTGCTAGACAGGATCCATCTGTATATGACCCAATCATCCTGGAGTAGGCACCATCTCTGTGTGTATGTGTGTTTGTGTAGATGGTGTGTGTTGTATGGTATGGGGTGAATGTGTTTGCATCTGTGTATGTGTGTATGTGCTTGTGTGTGTGTTCCATGTGTGTAATTGTGTGTGTGACTGTGTGGTATGGCCTGAAGTGTAATGTTGGTACAAATGTATGTGTGTGTGCATCTCTGTTGTGTGTGTTTATTTGTGTCCCCTGTGTGTGTATGTGTATTTGCATATGTGTAGTATGGTGTGTGTGTTCCATATATATATGCAGGTGTGTGCTTATATATGCAAATGTGTCATGACTGTATGTTCATGTGTGTGCTTTCCTATGTGCTTGTATGTATGAATATGCCTGTGTATGTCATGAGAGTGTGTGCATGTATATGTGTTTGTGTGTATGTGTGTGCTTCTTTGTATCAGCATGAAGAGACGAAATGAAAAGATTAGATACTTTTTTTCATTGCTCTCTCCCTTATGACCTCAAGTCAGGTCACTCACTGAAACACAATTCTGTCATCTCAGCTAGGCTGAGAATCTTGTAAGCTACAGGAATATGCTGATTTACCACTGTCCCTCAGTGTGGGATTACAGGCATATACAGTCACACTTGGGTGGTCCCAAGAGTTCAAACATAAGTTTACAGCACAAGATCCTTGGGGGATGTTCATAATCAAACCACAACAGTGACAGATCTTATCACCCTCAAGCATGCTATCATGAAGGAGGATCCTTTCTTGTTAAAAGCACTGGAGAAGAGCAGACACAAGGACACTTGACATCCCTTTCCTCCTGAGATCGAGAGAAGAAAGCCACACATAAGGCTAGTCTTCTCATTGAAGAGAGGTCAGTCTTGGGTTATGTTTCTCCAAGTCTGCAGATGTCGCCAAGATCCTACCCAGTCATGTCTGACAAAGCCACATGGAAACCAATGTGTAACAGAATTCTAGTCTATTGCATCTTTCTCCTTCATTCCATCCTTTTCTATAGAATGTCCATTTGCTAGAGAAATCATATCCTTTGTGTAATGACACATCCCACACTGTTTAGATGTGGCTGATTGTTTCTTCCTCAGCATGCTTGCCTGGAGATATGACTGGATGCAGGTCCTCTGGTAGCAATAGGACATGAGCCGTGACAGCTCTAGCTCTCTGTATGGCACACATGTCAGCCCCAGCTACATCCACAGAAGAATTCATCTCTGTTCCTGTATAGGATGGCACAGAAAGCCTGCTGGGTGTGGTGGCCCATGCCTTTAATCCCAGCACTCCTGTGGCAGAGGCAGGTGGATTTCTGAGTTCGAGGACAGCCCAGTCTAAAAAGTAAGTTCCAGGACAGCCAAGGCTATACAGAGAAACACTGTCTCGAGAAGAAAAAAAAAAGTCTCCACTTCATTGGAGGGGACAAAAAAATCAAAGAAAACCCCCATCCTTTACATCTTTTGCAAATGAAGTAGCTGACTCAAAGCAAACACTCACATGTGGCTAGCTGGTCAATCAGTCTACAGGACAGAGCAAAACATTACTTCTGACAATCTCAGGTGTAGATTATCATTTTCTGGTTCCAGTTCAACTATCCTTTCTTCTTTAACCTACAACCAAGGATCCAAAAGGAAAAATCCATCAATGCAGCACCTACCTGCACATACTGAAATACCATGAATGAACAGAGTGCAAGAAGGGATAGGAACCCTCTCAGCAAGGAGAAGGTCAACTGTCAACTGTCAGGTTGCTCAGTCTCCTTCACATACTACAGAGACAAGACAAGCTGGCCTTAAGCAAGGCCTGGTGTGCTATACACCCACATCCCATGGCTCTAAGCCCCTGTCAGCATCAGCCCCAAGGACTACAAGGGATGCAAGTCTTACAATCCAGACTCTATATCCTTTGGTCAGTAAGATGTCAGTCAGCCTAGCTGGGAAGCAGAGAGTTTTTAGAGAGGTCCATAGAAACAGTACAGCTTAAAAAAATCAAAACCAGACCCATACAAAGCAAGGTGTGTGTTTGTATGTGTGTGTGTTTTGTGTGTGTATAGATGCTCATAAGACATCAGTAGTCTTGGAAGTTCAAGGATAGAAAGGATTTTATATGAAGATGAGATAGTGGGGAATGGAGGTTGGATATAGGAAAGAAGACAGAGCATGGTGGGATTTTATGAGCCAAAGAAGTGAAGTGTATTTTTAACTTCCATAGACAACTGGTACAGAAACAGTGATCCTGCTGGTGGCTCAGGGTTCCGGCTGTGGATTCAGGGAATTCAGACCATTGTACTGAAAATACAATGTCAGACTAAATATTCAACATCCCGCTGGTGCTCCTGTCTCTTCAGACAAGAAATTAAGTCCCTCCTTCTAGGGATCCCATCATTCTCTCCTGCAGTAGATTCTGCCTTTCCTTTTTTTGGGTCTTGTCATTCATGCAGGAGACACAGACCCTCTTGAAGGGAATTCTGTCTCCAGATAGGGATGCAGTCCCACCTTCTAGGGAATTAACTCTCCTAATATTCACACAGAGAATCTCTTATCACCTGGAGACAGCATTTTTCTGCACTTAAACTCTGACTGCTAATGGTAACCCAATACCTAGGAATTATAAAGTGTTAATTGCTAAATTCCTTCAGTTCAATTATGAAAATCTCTGTAGTATTTTGATAAAATTTACTTCATTCCTACATTTCAAAAATAATACCAACTCTAGTTATATGTGTAGTACGGATTTGGCCAAATTTATTTCAAAGTATGTTTTATTTTGTTTTAAAGATTGTGGTCTACCCAGGGATCCATCCTATAATCAGCTTCCAAACGCTGACACCATTGCATACACTAGCAAGATTTTGCTGAAAGGACCCAGATATAGCTGTTGTGAGACTAGGCCAGGGCCTAGCAAACACAGAAGTGGATGCTCACAGTCAGCTATTGGATGGATCACAGGGCCCCCAATGGAGGAGCTAGAGAAAGTACCCAAGGAGCTAAAGGGATCTGCAACCCTATAGGTGGAACAAATTATGAACTAGCCAGTACCCCACAGCTCTTGACTCTAGCTGCATATGTATCAAAAGATGGCCTAGTAGTCCATCACTGGAAAGAGAGGCCCATTGGACTTGCAAACTTTATATGCCCCAGTACAGGGGAACGCCAGGGCCAAAAAGTGGGAGTGGGTGGGTAGGGGAGTGGGGGGGAGGGTATGGGGTACTTTTGGGATAGCATTGGAAATGTAAATGAGGAAAATACCTAATTTAAAAAAAAAAAAAGATTGTGGTCTACATAGAACTTTCTCCCTACTTTTACTTTTCTTTATTACTAGGAGACAAAAATGCTTTCTTTCTGTTAACAGAGCATGTATTCAATGGTCTTATATAACCCACTATTGGATGCAAAGGATTTAGCAGATTCTTTAGGGTATTTTCTATTTATAATATGGTTCCAACTACAAGTAGACTGCATTGTTCTTTCTTTCTGATGCGATGACATAGATTCAGTTTTCTACTCCAACTGTCTGGGCTATACAATTAGAACAATGCTGCACAGCAGTGCCAAAAAGACCTGGATTGCAAGCATTTCCAAAGTTTGGTCCAGTTAGAATGGAGCATGGTGAGAAAGTTCAATCAGGTTTCGTCTGAACCTAGAAGTCTTTCTTCAGTGCCTTAGATTGGCCATGGTATTCATATGGGGAAATATTAACTCCTATTCTCTCAGCAGTGACACTTGAAGACAGTGCCTTTAAGGTGATCAATTCAAGGAAGCCTTAATGGTGAGTTCTCTTTAATGTCACTGGTGTCCTTCTGAAGGGAACCCTGGAGACACAGACTCTTGAAGGGTGCACAGAAGACCACAGAACACCATGGGGAAGCAGCTACCTACAAACTAAGGGGACCTGGGAACAAGTCTTGGGCCCAAGACTTCCAGTCTCAAGCACACAGATACCCCTGCTCAGTTCTGGGGCCAACCCACAAAGATTACAGTGTGTCTTCTTGGTGTGCCCTAGAGTCTGCATCCCACTGCTGTAAGCCCGGCACTATCTTGGGGTTGGTGGGACTAGGTGAGAAGTACTAAGATTTGTCTCTCAAGGTGAGATAAAGTGGTCCTGAGTTGGGTGCTAAGGCACAGTCCAAGGCTGTAGCTTCTGTACAGCTAAGCCTGGGCTTGAAGCAGGAAGAGCTGTGCTGTCCTCAAGGAACTTAGAAATTGTAGCCAGAACAAATGGTTCTTCTTTCAAAGTACACTTGGGCAAATTTGTGAAGATCCAAAATTCTTCCTGTGGCTGTCACCAGTTTTCCTGGAAGAATGCCCACAGAGCTCCTTTTGTTATACCAGGAAGCCAAGCCTTGTCCAATAAGGGGCTGCTCATGCAGTCATCTGATCTCTCTGGCCAGGAACCACTACCTGCTCAAAACTCACTTTTAAGAGGCACATGAGATCATCTTCTCTATGGTTATGATCCCTTGTGTAGCATCCTCCGAACTGGTAAGCAAAGACTTCAGGCGTTGGCCATTAGCCGGTGTGGCCTAAGCTCACATTTCCTCAGCTTCTATGTTGTTTCCAGTTTACCACAAAGCCCTGGCTGATCACACATCACTTTCCACAGAGACCTCTGTCTTCTAAGCCCTCAGTCTCCCCTGTTCAACAGGACCTTCCTGGCCCTGCAGTCTAGGCATGTATACTCTAACTTTTGTGGAGGGCTGATATTAGATCTTGAAATGTTCCGAATATATCTACTTGGCACCATTACAATTCATGGTATTTATAATTTTGTTCACTTCATCTACTTGTTCTGCTGTGAGCTCCAAGAGGGCAATGAGGAGGATTGTGTAATTACTGCTTGTTAACAGCTGTACTAAGTGTGCTCAGTAGGCAGTATGCAGAGGAAGGTGCCAATCAGGAGACCCTGATTTGTGGAAGCAGCAGATGAGAGGTCAGAGATGCATCAAATGGGAGTTGGAGGAAGAAACCTTAAGGACAGTTGGGAGAAAACTGGCCCAAGGGCCAGGGGATCATGAAGACAAAGCAGACCAATTTGGTCTCCAACTGGATGGAGGTCAAGATGAGACAACACAGTGCCTCCAACCCAACCCCGGGTCTCTTAGGTTCCCACATCCCTCAGAGCAGAAAGTGGCAGTTTCAAACTCCCTTGGCTCTCTTTACACTCACCAACACTTGATGCTGAAGCAGCCACAACCTTGGTTCGAAAATGTCTGCTTTAATGTCTGAAGGGTGTGGGTAATTCCTGGGGTGTAACTTTCACTAGCCAATCATATGCATGCACTATGCCTAACAGCCGCTTTTGCCAGACTAGCTCACTGGCTCACAGAACTTTAGACTTTGCTCCTGACTTCTCAAGAAAAACAGTGTCCCCTTAGTGCTTGTAGAACACAAATCACCTTACTGTGGCCTTGAATACTCAGCTCACCTGGAGGATTCTCTTTCCATATCCCAGTCAGGATCCTGCCTCCTGAGCCTCCCCATGACAGAGACCCTTCCCCTTCCCCTCTACCATCTCAAGAGAGCCTACTAATAACGTCTTGTAGGGTGCTTCAATCAACCCCCACAGCTCCTGTGTTCATTTCTCACACTGTTAATGGTTATAAGCAACTGTGGGCTGCTTCTGACTTTCTGTTCCCCAACCTGCCCTGTATGTGATTTCCTGGGATCACAGGGTGTATGGGGGCAGTAAGCTGTATACTGCTTAAAAAGTTAGGGCAATCTGAAGACTGTCATTTAGTTCCCAGTTTTGTGAGTAAACAGGTAGGAATACTTCGTATAGGAACACAATCACATGAAACTTTGGGAGTATAAAATTTCTTTTGCCAAGTCATCCCCTCATCCTGCTTATCATAAATTCATAGGTATATGTGTGTCTGAAATCACTTTATTACCTGGGAATGCACAGAGGAAGGCTTAGGTAGGGTTTGGCAGAAAATGAAGTGGTACAGTGTTGCTTCTGTCTCTAACCAGCAGAAAAGAGCTACAACACAGCCTTCTTCTCAAAGCAGTTTATTCAGGAATATTTCAACATACATGCAGGAAAAATCTCTCTCGCCCCCAATCACAATCCCTTATATAATCCCTCTACCATGCCCCTTCAGCCCAGTCCATGTAACAGCAGTCCATTGGCCAGAACCATCACTCTTCATATAGCTGTCTCTTGTGAGACTATGCCGGGGCCTAGCAAACACAGTCAGCTATTGGATGGATCACAGGGCCCCCAATGGATGAGCTAGAGAAAGTACCCAAGGAGCTAAAGGGATCTGCAACCCTATAGGTGGAACAACATTATGAACTAACCAGTACCCCGGAGCTCTTGACTCTAGCTGCATATGTATCAAAAGATGGCCTATTCAACCATCACTGGAAAGAGAGGCCCATTGGACTTGCAAACTTTATATGCCCCAGTACAGGGGAAAGCCAGGGCCAAAAAGTGGGGGTGGGTGGGTAGGGCAGTGTTGGTGAGGGTATGGGGGACTTTTGGGATAGAATTGGAAATATAAATTAGGAAAATACCTAATAAAAAATATTTTTAAAAAAAGTTCTACCTTTCTGGAACAACAAAACATCCAACACCTTCCTTTTCCAGTGCACAACACTACCAGCCACCTTCAACTGCCAGTGACGTGCTTCTCCTTGTTTGTTGTGACTCCTTAAACCTTCTGACCATATTCCTCAGCATCATGAGTTCTAGGGTAGGATAAAGACTCCCCTTTATCCATGCTGGCCTGCAGCTATGTCTTTGGTTTTGTCACAGACTGTGGTGACACTTAAATGCTGCACTAGAGCTGTTCTGGACAGAAAACACCAGCACTGTCATATGTCACCGTGAGGACTGACTCAAACTCTCCATAATTTGAATCCTGAAATTATACTGCTAATGTCTACTGTAGAAACTCTTTATAATAAAGAGATTCTTGTGAGATACAGTTCAAGTTCCACAAAATCACCAGTTTGCCTACACAGTGTTTATAAAAAAAACTATTTAAAATTCTGAACTTAGATTGTATGTGTGTGCTTTAAAAAAAATCACACACACACAAAATCTAAAATTTTATTCCTTATTTTCAATAGAATAAAACACTAGCTCAGCAGTTAAGAGCTCTGGCTGCTCTTCTAAAGGGTCCAAGGTTGATTCTCACAGAACTCGAGATCATTTATAACTCCAGTCTAAGGGGATCTGATGAGGTTGGAGCCGCAGAGGCACCAGGAACAGTCATATATGCTGGCAATAATGTTCAAACAGGAGTAGGGCCACAAGCCTCTCCGGTCAGAAAAGCGCCGGGGTAGCTAGGGCGCAGGGTCAGCTGACATTCACCAACTACCCACAACACCCGCCACAGGATCTTAAGACTTCTGGTGAGTGGAACACAGCTTCTGCTCCAATACAATTGCGCGCGGGACCTGAGACTGCATTAGTTAGGGAAGCAGAAAACCGGCCTGAGTAGGAGCACAGGCCTCTTCCGGCCAGACCAGCACCGGAGTAGCTAGAGAGCAGGGTAGGCTGACACCTGCCAGCTACCCACGACCCCCGCCACAGGATTTTGAGACTGCTGGTGAGTGGAACACATCTTCTGCTCCAATCTTTAAACAGTGACAACGACAACAACTAACCCCAGAGATTACCAGATGGCGAAAGGTAAACGTAATAATCTTACTAACAGAAACCAAGACCACTCACCATCATCAGAACCCAGCACTCCCACTTCGCCCAGTCCAGGGCACCCCAACACACCGGAAAAGCTAGACACGGATCTAAAAGCATATCTCATGATGATGGTAGAGGACTTCAAGAAGGACTTTAATAACACACTTAAAGAAATACAAAGGAACACTGGTAAACAGGTAGAAGCCAGTAAAGAGGAAGCACAAAAATCCCTTAAAGAATTGCAGGAGAACACTGCTAAAGAATTACAAATCCTTAAAGAAAAACAGGATAACATAATCAAACAGGTAGAAGTCCTTACAGGAAAACACATCCAAACAGATGATGGAAATGAACAAAACCATACTAGACCTAAAAAGGGAAGTAGACACAATAAAGAAAACCCAAAATGAGGCAACACTGGAGATAGAAACCCTAGGAAAGAAATCTGGAACCATAGATACCAGCATCAGCAACAGAATACAAGAGATGGAAGAGAGAATCTCAGGTGCAGAAGATTCCATAGAGAACATCGGCACGACAATCAAGGAAAATGTAAAATGCAAAAAGATCCTAACTCAAAACATCCAAGAAATACAGGACACAATGAGAAGACCAAACCTACGGATAATAGGAGTGGATGAGAATGAAGATTTTCAACTCAAAGGACCAGCAAATATCTTCAACAAAATTATAGAAGAAAACTTCCCAAATCTAAAGAAAAAGATGCCCATGAACATACAAGAAGCCTACAGAACTCCAAATAGACTGGACCAGAAAAGAAATACCTCCCGACACATAATAATCAGAACAACAAATGCTCTAAATAAAGATAGAATACTAAAAGCAGTAAGAGAAAAAGGCCAAGTAGCATATAAAGGCAAGCCTATCAGAATTACACCAGATTTCTCACCAGAGACTATGAAAGCCAGAAGATCCTGGACGGATGTTATACAGACACTAAAAGAACACAAACTCCAGCCCAGGCTACTATACCCAGCCAAACTCTCAATTAACATAGATGGAGAAACCAAAGTATTCCACGACAAAACCAAATACACACATTATCTCTCCACGAATCCAGCCCTTCAAAGGATAATAACAGAAAAAAACCAATACAAGGACGGGAACCTCGCCCTAGAAACAACAAGAAGGTAATCCCTCAACAAACCTAAAAGAAGACAGCCACAAGAACAGAATGCCAACTTTAACAACAAAAATAACAGGAAACAACAATTACTTTTCCTTAATATCTCTTAATATCAATGGACTCAACTCCCCGATAAAAAGACATAGACTAACAAACTGGCTACACAAATAAGACCCAACATTTTGCTGCTTACAGGAAACTCATCTCAGAGAAAAAGATAGACACTACCTCAGAATGAAAGGCTGGAAAACAATTTTCCAAGCAAATGGTATGAAGAAACAAGCTGGAGTAGCCATTCTAATATCTGATAAGATTGACTTCCAACCCAAAGTCATTAAAAAAGACAGGGAGGGACACTTCATACTCATCAAAGGTAAAATCCTCCAAGAGGAACTATCAATCCTGAATATCTATGCTCCAAATACAAAGGCAGCCACATTCATTAAAGAAACTTTAGTAAATCTCAAAGCACACATTGCACCTCATACAATAATAGTGGGAGACTTCAACACACCACTTTCACCAATGGACAGATCATGGAAACAGAAACTAAACAGGGACACAGTGAAACTAACAGAAATTATGAATCAAATGGATCTGGCAGATATCTACAGAACATTCTATCCTAAAACAAAAGGATATACCTTCTTTTCAGCACCTCATGGTACCTTCTCCAAAATTGACCACATAATTGGTCACAAAACAGGCCTCAACAGATACAAAAATATTGAAATTGTCCCATGCATCCTATCAGATCACCATGGACTAAGGCTGATCTTCCATAACAAAATAAATAATAGAAAGCCAACCTTCACGTGGAAACTGAACAACACTCTTCTCAATGATACCTTGGTCAAGGAAGGAATAAAGAAAGAAATTAAGGACTTTTTAGAGTTCAATGAAAATGAAGCCACAACATACCCAAACTTATGGGACGCAATGAAAGCATTTCTAAGAGGAAAACTCATAGCTCTGAGTGCCTCCAAAAGGAAACTAGAGAGAGCACACATTAGCAGCTTGACAACATACCTAAAAGCACTAGAACAAAAGGAAGCAAATTCACCCAAGAGGAGTAGACGGCAGGAAATAATCAAACTCAGGGGCGAAATCAACCAAGTGGAAACAAGAAGAACTATTCAAAGAATCAACCAATCAAGGAGCTGGTTCTTTGAGAAAATCAACAAGATAGATAAACCCTTAGCCAGACTCACTAGAGGGCACAGGGAAAGCATCCTAATTAACAAAATCAGAAATGAAAAAGGAGACATAACAACAGATCCTGAAGACATCCAAAACACCATCAGATCCTTCTACCAAAGGCTATACTCAACAAAACTGGAGAACCTGGATGAAATGGAGAAGTTCCTAGACAGATACCAGGTACCAAAGTTGAATCAAGATCAGGTTAATGATCTAAACAGCCCTATATCCCCCAAAGAAATAGAAGCAGTCATTAATAGTCTCCCAACTAAAAAAAGCCCAGGACCAGATGGGTTTAGTGCAGAGTTCTATCAGACCTTCAAAGAAGATCTAATCCCAGTTCTTCACAAACTATTCCACAAAATAAAAACAGAAGGTACTCTACCCAACTCATTCTATGAAGCCACAATTACTCTGATACCTAAACCACAAAAAGACCCAACAAAGATAGAAAACTTCAGACCAATATCCCTTATGAATATTGATGCAAAAATCCTCAATAAAGTTCTTGCTAACCAAATCCAAGAACACATCAAAACAATCATCCATCCTGACCAAGTAGGTTTCATCCCAGGGATGCAGGGATGGTTCAATATACGGAAATCCATCAACGTAATCCAGTATATAAACAAACTCAAAGACAAAAAACCACATGGTCATCTCGTTAGATGCGGAAAAAGCATTTGACAAGATCCAACACCCATTCATGATAAAAGTCTTGGAAAGATCAGGAATTCAAGGCCCATACCTAAACATGATAAAAGCAATCTACAGCAAACCAGTAGCCAACATCAAAGTAAATGGTGAGAAGCTTGAAGCAATCCCTCTAAAATCAGGGACTAGACAAGGCTGTCCACTTTCTCCATACCTATTCAACATTGTACTTGAAGTCCTAGCCAGAGCAATTCGACAACAAAAGGAGATCAAAGGGATACAAATTGGAAAAGATGAAGTCAAAATATCACTTTTTGCAGATGATATGATAGTATATATAAGTGACCCTAAAAATTCCACCAGAGAACTCCTAAGCCTGATAAATAGCTTCGGTGAAGTAGCTGGATATAAAATTAACTCAAACAAATCAATGGCCTTTCTCTACACAAAGAATAAACAGGCTGAGAATGAAATTAGGGAAACAACACCCTTCTCAATAGTCACAAATTATATAAAATATCTTGGCGTGACTCTAACTAAGGAAGTGAAAGATCTGTATAATAAAAACTTCAAGTCTCTGAAGAAAGAAATTATAGAAGATCTCAGAAGATGGAAAGATCTCCCATGCTCATGGATTGGCAGGATCAACATTGTAAAAATGGCTATCTTGCCAAAAGCAATCTACAGATTCAATGCAATCCCCATCAAAATTCCAAATCAATTCTTCAACGAATTAGTAAGTGCAATCTGCAAATTCATCTGGAATAACAAAAAACCTAGGATAGCAAAAACTCTTCTCAAAGATAAAAGAACCTCTGGTGGAATCACCATGCCGGACCTAAAGCTTTACTACAGAGCAATTGTGATAAAAACTGCATGGTACTGGTATAGTGACAGACAAATAGACCAATGGAATAGAATTGAAGACCCAGAAATGAACCCACACACCTACGGTCACTTGATCTTCGACAAGGGAGCTAAAAACATCCAGTGGAAGAAAGACAGCATTTTCAACAAATGGTGCTGGCACAACTGGTTGTTAACATGTAGAAGAATGCGAATCGATCCATTCCTATCTCCTTGTATTAAGGTCAAGTCTAAGTGGATCAAGGAACTTCACATAAAACCAGAGACACTGAAACTTATAGAGGAGAAAGTGGGGAAAAGCCTTGAAGATATGGGCACAGGGGAAAAATTCTTGAATAGAACAATAATGGCTTATGCTGTAAGATCTAGAATTGACAAGTGGGACCTCATGAGACTGCAAAGCTTCTGCAAGGCTAAAGACACCATCAATAAGACAAAAAAAACACCAACAGATTGGGAAAGGATCTTCACCTATCCTAAATCAGATAAGGGACTAATATCCAATATATATAAGGAACTCAAGAAGGTGGACTCTAGAAAGTCAAATAACCCCATTAAAAAATGGGGCTCAGAACTGAACAAAGAATTCTCACCTGAGGAATACCGAATGGCAGAAAAGCACCTGAAAAAATGTTCAACATCCTTAATCATCAGGGAAATGCAAATCAAAACAACCCTGAGATTCCACCTCACACCAGTCAGAATGGCTAAGATCAAAAATTCAGGTGACAGCAGATGCTGGCGAGGATGTGGAGAAAGAGGAACACTCCTCCTTTGTTGGTGGGATTGCAAGCTTGTACAACTACTCTGGAAATCAGTCTAGCGGTTGCTCAGAAAATTGGACATAGTACTACCGGAGGATCCAGCAATACCTCTCCTGGGCATATATCCAGAAGATGTCCCAACCGGTAAGAAGGACACATGCTCCACTATGTTCATAGCAGCCCTATTTATAATAGCCAGAAGCTGGAAAGAACCCAGATGTCCCTCAACAGAGGAATGGATACAGAAATTATGGTACATTTACACAATGGAGTACTACTCAGCTATTAAAAAGAATGAATTTATGAAATTCCTAACCAAATGGATGGACCTGGAGGGCATCATCTTGAGTGAAGTAACACAATCACAAAAGAACTCACACAATATGTATTCACTGATAAGTGGATATTAGCCCAAAACTTAGGATACCCAAGATATAAGATACAATTTGCTAAACGCATGAAACTCAAGAAGAATGAAGACCAAAGTGTGGACACTGTGCCCCTTCTTAGAATTGGGAACAAAACACCCAGGGAAGGAGTTACAGAGACAAAGTTCGTAGCTGTGATGAAAGGATGGACCATTTAGAGACTGCAGTATCCAGGGATCCATCACATAAGCAGCTTCTAAACGCTGACACCATTGCATACACTAGCAAGATTTTGCTGAAAGGACCCAAATATAGCTGTCTCTTGTGAGACGATGCCGGGGCCTAGCAAACACAGGAGTGGATGTTCACAGTCAGCTATTGGATGTATCACAGGGCTCCCAATGGAGAAGCTAGAGAAAGTACCCAAGGAGCTAAAGGGATCTGCAACCCTATTGTTGGAACAACATGATGTACTAACCAGAACCCCGGAGCTCTTGTCTCTAGCTGCATATGTATCGAAAGACGGCCTAGTCGGCCATCAATGGAAAGAGAGGCCCATTGGACTTGCAAACTTTATATGCCCCAATATAGGGGAATGCCAGGGCCAAAAGAATGGGAATGGGTGGGTAGGGAAGTGGGGGGGCGCTATGGGGGACTTTTGGGATAGCATTGGAAATGTAACTGAGGAAAATATGTAATAAAAATATTAAAAATTAAAAATTTTTTAAAAAAATTAAAAAAAAAGAAAAAAAATAAACATCACAAAATTCCAAAAAAAAAAAAAAATGTATACACCACTAGGTCTTAGGAAAGAGAACAATCAGTATGCAAAAACCTATGCATGCATGCAGAAGTCTGACCATCGTCAATAACCAGCAAACTATGCTATTGATACTTATTCAATGGCATAGCTTGTTATTAGTTCTGAAGCTTACTGGGTGTGATGTTATTTTGAAAATGTAAGAATCTGTTCTTCAGCTTTTGTGATTGATTGGCAAATTGCTACTGCCAGTATCACCTGAGAGAGTCCATGAACCAACATCCCTGTAGTCCTCACCCTGTGGGAGCTATTTTCTTTAGGGAACATGGAGTCCAGGTGAAGAGATGGGGTCAGCAAGACAAATAACTGTGTTGAGTGGGGTAGAAATCATTCATATTGCATCCCTGCTAGGAAGAGGAGAAATTCAGAAGAGGGAGAAGGCTGGGGGTTGAGGAAGAATTGTAAAGTACTTAGAGAAGGTAAGAAGGTAAGAATTGGGTGTGGAAAATGGAAACTGGAGACAGAGGAGGGACCAACACACAGCAAACTGGGAAGGACAAAGCACAAAGGTACCTGGGCCCTGCCTGCTGCTGTGTCTCTGGAATTTCTCCCTGTGCCTCATTTCTGGGGGGAGACTCTGTTGTGCCCCAGACGAAGTCTTTTTATTGACGGAATTCAGAAACACAGCCTCCTCATGGCATTCCCCAACCTCCTTGTCCATCTCATGATGCCTCTGCGCCAGCCCCTGCTGGGGATGGGCTTATCCTCTGCTAAAACACTGTGGGGGAGATCCTCTTCTCTCTTCTCACTGAAGCTCTGTTCAGTTATGCTGCTTGTTGAAAGCATGCAGGGGACACTCATGGCACGGATCTGGTGTTGGTCCTGTGTGGGTGTCATCTGGTTTGTCCAGAACAGACCATGCCCAGTGGATCTTCTGCCTGCTCTTTGCCTAACCTTCTGGCCATAGGCTGGCACTTGACCAATGGAGGATGGCCAGACCGATCTGCCAAGGATGGGAGCGCTTCCAATCCTCTTAAGTGTTAAACACAAACCAGCACCAGCATCAATGGAAGGGAATGGGGCCTTAACTTGACTCACTATTGGAGCCTGGGTTGAGTGGACTTCCCTCTGGACAGCCTGCCCTTCCAATAAGAAATATGCAGCTGACATTTCATTAAATTTTTCTTCAGTGAGTGATTCTCTAATATCTTTTGCTCGGAACCCAATATACTGCATTGCATCTACAATGTCAGGATCTGGTCTGACAGGGACAGGTTCCTCATGAATATTTTTTAATCCTTTCCAGTGGCCTTTGAACCATGGATGCTTCATCACTTCCGTGACTGTCGGCCTATATTTGGGGTTTACGGTCATTAACAGGCTCAATAGGTCCTCCAGCTCGTTGGACACCCCACAGGGGGCAGGGTATACACCTGCAAGTATCTGCTCTTGTAGCTCATGTTTGATAAATGAATCGAATGGGACCTTTCCAACAACCATGTAATACAATATCACTCCCAATGCCCATAAGTCACTTTTTGTTCCATCGTATCTATCCCAGAGGAATAACTCAGGGGCACCATAAGCATAAGCACCACAGTGCTCATCCAACATCTGTCCGGGTTGGACTTGGGTACTAAGCCCAAAGTCGATTATTTTGATGTTCCCCTTGTTGTCGATCATGATGTTATCAGGTTTTAAGTCCCTATGCACTATACCATGGCTGTGGCAGTAGCTCACAGCTGACAGTAATTGTAAAAATATTTGTCGAGCTTCATCCTCCCCTATGTGGCCAGAATTTTTGATGTATTCATAAAGTTCTTGGCCTTCAACCAGTTCCATGATGAGGTATCCTCTTGTTTTGGTCTCAATCACTTGGAGAAGTGAGACAATATTGGGGTGTTTGATCTTTTTCATTATATTGGCCTCCTTCATGGCTGGCTGAAAGCAGGGCTTGTTCTTTACAAGAACTTTGATGGCCACGGGTGTGCCTGTGAGCCGGTGCTGGGCCAGGAGGACCTTGGCGTAAGTCCCATGCCCGATAGTTCTTACAACTTCATATTGGGAGTACAACTTTCCGGCCTCAGGGTTAATGAGCGGAGGGCTGGGTGGTGGTAACTCCTCTTCAATATGTGCAGCCATTGTATCACTACCAGTGGTACCTGAAAATAACATAAAATAAAATAAAATCAAAATAATGAAAAACATGTAGGAAAATAGAAACTAAAATTACTACAAGTGCTACCTAAAATAAACAAAGAAAGGGTGCTTGAAATAAAGGTAAGTAAAAGTTAGAGACCTAGAATAAAAATTATGAAAAAGATATGGGGGAAAAGCTAAAGTCAAAAAAATCTTAAGTAAAACCCAACCAAAAGACCAACCCCAAACTAGAAAGCCAAGAGCACACACATACTAAATACAGATGATGAAACTATAATCATAAGACAGTGGGACTGGGAGGGCTACACCTGATCAATATTATGAGTGGATGTTGACTGAAAAAAATCATATGAAATAAATGAGAGGAGAAAGAATTAGTATAAGACAAAACAGGCATATATCCCCCAGCACTTCAGAGAAAATTCCATTTCATTTCAGGACCTCATTGTCCACAACAAAACCATACTTCCCAAGAGCAAAATATTGAAAATTAAAATTCAATAACCATAAACAATAAGATAGTGAAATATCAGTGACTATTCAACCTAAAACCAATTCCAAAATGCCATAGACTCAACTTAAGTGGCCAAGGCCACAGCTGCTTTTTACCTGATCAAGATGCTGAGAATGAGGCCACACAGTGTTAATGACACTTGAGTGGTCATTAACCACTGGTAGCCCTGAGACCATTCCAGCCTGCATCCAGGAATTCAGATTAGCATTGACCAAGTCAGGCTCTTTGCTACCTGGTCCTATAGCTCACCTCCACTGTAGTTCCATATGTCCTGGATGCTGCAGCTGCTCCGGGAACCACTAGATGTCCTCCCACTGAACCTCTAAGTGCCTGTGGGCTCATTCTCAGACATCTCAAATACTGTCTGATGGAGAAAACAAAATATCACAAAGGGCAAATATGTATAAATTATAAGCCAATCATAACATGTAGTGAATACTTCAAGAAACAGGAACAATGTAAAAATAGGAAACCAAAATACATTGAAAAAGGAGATATTCTAGAGCAGCCTAAATTACAAAAGTAAATAATCAACACAATAAAATACCATGGGAGAAAATAAAACTGACCACAATAAAACAAAAGCACCCATCCAAATAAATAAAAATCAAAACACCAACACTAAGGAAGCAAACAGTCAGTGGCCTTGAAAATATAGGGCCCAATGCTATCTCTTGAACTCATACCAAAATCAACCAATATATAAATAAACAGCCAGCCATCCACTTAGGCACTTAATCTGAGATTATGGGATTGGCATATCAAATCTCTGGGAGCCACTGGTCAGCCAGGCCAGAGATTTGGCCAGCTTTAGGCCAGTGAGTGAGCCTGTTTTGAAAATAAGGTTGATGACCTACCTTAAATACAGCTGCCGGGCTGGTTACTGGCCTCTACACTCTCTTGCACCAAGGGGCAGGTAACACAGATACAAGAGGGAAAGGGTGATGGGCACGGGAGCCCAAACACACTCACGTGTGCAACAGCACACAAACACACACACAAAAGCACACACACAAATACACAATAGTGATCTTATACACACACACACACACACACACACAGGAACACACGCATACAAACTCTTATTACACACAAAACCAGAATTGTACTACACACAATCACAAAGGAACGGGTACACACATACTTACACACAAGCAAACATGTAAGCACACACTACACATACACACAGGAAAAGGCACACACACACACAAAACAGGAAACTCACACACTCCTACATACACTGACACACTCACACACAAGCAAATCTGTAAACAGCCACACTCCTACACATGCTCATACATGCACATCTACATAGCACACTTACAAACCAATACAACCACACACAGCTCACTAGATACAATAAAGTCCCAGAGGGCACCACCACTCCACACCTCCTCTGAATGCACTCAAAGAAATTCAGGCCTGGCCACAGCTTAACATCTGTTGCCTGGAGAGCCTCACAATCTCTCCTCACTAGGTCATAATAGGACCCTTTATGACATGGTTGGAAGGACTGCAAGGCTCTGGCTTAGCTGGGCTATGGAGTGTGACATTAGGCTTTTTGAAAGCAAGGTCTCTAGGATGTTTTGCTGTCCTTGGTATCTTGTTAGAATGTTTGTTGTGCTTCCTTCTATAAAGCCCTTATAAGTTGATTCTGTGTGTCAACTTCTCTTTGTATTCTGACTGAATGACCTCAAGCCGATGCTCCAGTTTAACTTTCAAGACTAAGTGGTCTTTCTAAACCAAGCAATCAGGGAAGATACTGTCCTCATAACTCCTCAGAAAGGCTCTAGGTTCTCTTGAGACAGGGCTGCACTTTTTAGGCAGAGCACTTCCCTCCCAAGGTGAAGACTTGAATTTGAATCCCCAGAACCCACATCAAAATGGGGTACAACAGCAAAGTCCAAAACCTCAGCATCGCTGGGGTGGGGGTGGGGATGGGAATGGGAGACAGGGATGTGCAAGTGTGAAGACCTATCCGGAAGATGGCCTCTGACAGTACATAAGCACAGGGGTATGTATGTACGCCTAGGCACACAAGGGGATAAGCATACACATGCAAACACACTCTCCCACACAGAGGTTGACATGGTGTATAGAAAACCAAGTCCATACTGAGTGTTGGGCTCACTTTAGACTTTAAGATCCAAAGGTGGAGCAGGCATGTGTGAGGACCACAAGCTCTGTGCTCCCTGGGACCAGAAAGAACAGAGTGCCTGTGCTGACACAAAAGAAATAGGCTCTGAGCCACAGACTGTTGACAGTCAGGTCACAGGACCTAGGCTGCTGTGTTACTCCTCAGCACTGAGCACTGATTGGCTAAAATTCTAAAAGGGTCTTTGCTTTTCAGAGTGCTGTAGGCAGTGCAATGTGTAGCTCTTTCCTTTTGAAGACTCTGTTCTGGAGTTTTGAGGCCTCTGTTGAGGAACCTCATATCTGCAGACAGTACGACTGGGAGGAAAGATCCTCATATGTGGACTTTATTGCCAGTCCTGAGAATAGAAAAGAAAACCTGCCACCACTGGTTATTGTGGCTCAGCTTCTGACATTGCTTTTGAGATCAAGTGCCCTGGAGCCCTCCCTGTAGCCTCCCCACCCCCAGCCTGGAATCCTGCTGGCTCAGGGGTGGAGTTTCCTGCTTATTCGTTCTGCCACGCCCACTTCTGGACCATGATGCTTTGCTGCTTGGAGCCACACACATGTTCACCCTGCTACTGGACCACGAGTTATTTGGCGGGAAATCGGGTTCCCTCCCCCCTCCTTTACAACTGGATGTCAGAACTAGTAAAATGGGGCTTTGAACAGGATGAGCTTGTCTTGGCCTCGTTTCTCCTTCCTCCCTGTCTAGCTTCTTCTCTTTCCAGCTTGGAGCTGCCATCTCAGTGGAACTGTTCATGTTGCGGGCTGCTGGCCGACCCCCAACACCTCCCTAGCCTGAGTCAGTGTTCTCAAGTTCAATCCCTGCTTCCTGGTTTGTAGTATCAATCACAGGACAGTTTCAGGCCAGGGTTGCTGTGAACATCATCTAGACATTGCTGTCTGCATTTGAGGAGGACTGTTTATTACAGGACTAGGCTAGAGCTGGAATCCAAACTCCCTTCTCCCTTGAGGCCAAGGGACACTGATATTTAGCTAACTCCATGCTCTCTGAACTTACATAGGCAGAGCACCTATGGCCCAGGGTCTCAAGACTGGCATACATACAATGGCATACAGGAGCCCTTTGCCATTGAAGAGGGTGGCTGAGCTGACTGAGTATGGCAATAAAGGCGGGGGGGGGGGGGGCTCATGTGCCTGGATTCATGGGCCTCTAGAGATAAACACAGGCCTGGTGTGTGGCTGCTTATGGGCTGAGATGGGAGGGTTGAAGGGGGCTTGTCCTTGGCTCATGGAGACAGATCAATGTTTCCTTCCCCGCTCCTTCTTTATTTTATAAATATTTTAATTAGTATTTTCCTCATTTACATTTCCAATGCTATCCCAAAAGTACCCCATACCCTCCCCCCTCCCCTACCCACTCACTCCCACTTTTTGGTCCTGGCATTCCCCTGTACTGGGGCATATAAAGTTTGCAAGTCCAATGGGCCTCTCTTTCCAGTGATGGACAACTAGGTCATCTTTTGATACATATGCAGCTAGAGTCAAGAACTCCGGGGTACTGGTTAGTTCATAATGTTGTTCCACCTATAGGGTTGCAGATCCCTTTAGCTCCTTGGGTACTTTCTCTAGCTCCTCCATTGGGGGCCCTGTGATCCATCCAATAGCTGACTGTGAGCATCCACTTCTGTGTTTGGTAGGCCCCGGCATAGTCTCACAAGAGACAGCTATATCTGGGTCCTTTCAGCAAAATCTTGCTAGTGTATGCAATGGTGTCAGCGTTTGGAAGCTGCTTATGGGATGGATCCCTGAATACGGCAGTCTCTAAATGGTCCATCCTTTTGTCACAGCTCCAAACTTTGTCTCTGTAACTTCTTCCCTGGGTGTTTTGTTCCCAATTCTTTTTTTTTTTTTTTTTTTTTAATATTTTTATTACATAATTTCCTCAATTACATTTCCAATACTATCCCAAAAGTCCCCCATAGCGCCCCCCACTTCCCTACCCACCCATTCCCATTCTTTTGGCCCTGGCATTCCCCTATATTGGGGCATATAAAGTTTGCAAGTCCAATGGGCCTCTCTTTCCATTGATGGCCGACTAGGCCATCTTTCGATACATATGCAGCTAGAGACAAGAGCTCCAGGGTTCCGGTTAGTACATCATGTTGTTCCAACAATAGGGTTGCAGATCCCTTTAGCTCCTTGGGTACTTTCTCTAGCTTCTCCATTGGGAGCCCTGTGATACATCCAATAGCTGACTGTGAACATCCACTCCTGTGTTTGCTAGGCCCCGGCATCGTCTCACAAGAGACAGCTATATTTGGGTCCTTTCAGCAAGATCTTGCTAGTGTATGCAATGGTGTCAGCGTTTAGAAGCTGATTATGGGACGGATCCCTGGATACAGCAGTCTCTAAATGGTCCATCCTTTCATCACAGCTACGAACTTTGTCTCTGTAGCTCCTTCCCTGGGTGTTTTGTTCCCAATTCTAAGAAGGTGCACAGTGTCCACACTTTGGTCTTCATTCTTCTTGAGTTTCATGCGTTTAGCAAATTGTATCTTATATCTTGGGTATCCTAAGTTTTGGGCTAATATCCACTTATCAATGAATACATATTGTGTGAGTTCTTTTGTGATTGTGTTACTTCACTCAAGATGATGCCCTCCAGGTCCATCCATTTGGCTAGGAATTTCATAAATTCATTCTTTTTAATAGCTGAGTAGTACTCCATTGTGTAAATGTACCATAATTTCTGTATCCATTCTTCTGTTGAGGGACATCTGGGTTCTTTCCAGCTTCTGGCTATTATAAATAGGGCTGCTATGAACATAGTGGAGCATGTGTCCTTTTTACCGGTTGGGACATCTTCTGGATATATGCCCAGGAGAGGTATTGCTGGATCCTCCGGTAGTACTATGTCCAATTTTCTGAGGAACCGCCAGACTGATTTCCAGAGTGGTTGTACAAGCTTGCAATCCCACCAACAATGGAGGAGTGTTCCTCTTTCTCCACATCCTCGCCAGCATCTGCTGTCACCTGAATTTTTGATCTTAGCCATTCTGACTGGTGTGAGGTGGAATCTCAGGGTTGTTTTGATTTGCATTTCCCTGATGATTAAGGATGTTGAACATTTTTTCAGGTGCTTCTCTGCCATTCGGTATTCCTCAGGTGAGAATTCTTTGTTCAGTTCTGAGCCCCATTTTTTAATGGGGTTATTTGACTTTCTGGAGTCCACCTTCTTGAGTTCTTTATATATATTGGATATTAGTCCCTTATCTGATTTAGGATAGGTGAAGATCCTTTCCCAATCTGTTGGTGGTTTTTTTGTCTTATTGATGGTGTCTTTAGCCTTGCAGAAGCTTTGTAGTTTCATGAGGTCCCACTTGTCAATTCTCGATCTTACAGCACAAGCCATTACTGTTCTATTCAGGAATTTTTCCCCTGTGCCCATATCTTCAAGGCTTTTCCCCACTTTCTCCTCTATAAGTTTCAGTGTCTCTGGTTTTATGTGAAGTTCCTTGATCCACTTAGACTTGACCTTAGTACAAGGAGATAGGAATGGATCGATTCGCATTCTTCTACATGTTAACAACCAGTTGTGCCAGCACCATTTGTTGAAAATGCTGTCTTTCTTCCACTGGATGTTTTTAGCTCCCTTGTCGAAGATCAAGTGACCATAGGTGTGTGGGTTCATTTCTGGGTCTTCAATTCTATTCCATTGGTCTATTTGTCTGTCACTATACCAGTACCATGCAGTTTTTATCACAATTGCTCTGTAGTAGAGCTTTAGGTCCGGCATGGTGATTCCACCAGAGGTTCTTTTATCCTTGAGAAGAGTTTTTGCTATCCTAGGTTTTTTGTTATTCCAGATGAATTTGCAGATTGCACTTTCTAATTCGTTGAAGAATTGATTTGGAATTTTGATGGGGATTGCATTGAATCTGTAGATTGCTTTTGGCAAGATAGCCATTTTTACAATGTTGATCCTGCCAATCCATGAGCATGGGAGATCTTTCCATCTTCTGAGATCTTCTATAATTTCTTTCTTCAGAGACTTGAAGTTTTTATTATACAGATCTTTCACTTCCTTAGTTAGAGTCACGCCAAGATATTTTATATAATTTGTGACTATTGAGAAGGGTGTTGTTTCCCTAATTTCATTCTCAGCCTGTTTATTCTTTGTGTAGAGAAAGGCCATTGATTTGTTTGAGTTAATTTTATATCCAGCTACTTCACCGAAGCTGTTTATCAGGCTTAGGAGTTCTCTGGTGGAATTTTTAGGGTCACTTATATATACTATCATATCATCTGCAAAAAGTGATATTTTGACTTCCTCTTTTCCAATTTGTATCCCTTTGATCTCCTTTTGTTGTCGAATTGCTCTGGCTAGGACTTCAAGTACAATGTTGAATAGGTATGGAGAAAGTGGACAGCCTTGTCTAGTCCCTGATTTTAGAGGGATTGCTTCAAGCTTCTCACCATTTACTTTGATGTTGGCTACTGGTTTGCTGTAGATTGCTTTTATCATGTTTAGGTATGGGCCTTGAATTCCTGATCTTTCCAAGACTTTTATCATGAATGGGTGTTGGATCTTGTCAAATGCTTTTTCCGCATCTAAGGAGATGACCATGTGGTTTTTATCTTTGAGTTTGTTTATATACTGGATTACGTTGATGGATTTCCGTATATTGAACCATCCCTGCATCCCTGGGATGAAACCTACTTGGTCAGGATGGATGATTGTTTTGATGTGTTCTTGGATTCGGTTAGCAAGAACTTTATTGAGGATTTTTGCATCAATATTCATAAGGGATATTGGTCTGAAGTTTTCTATCTTTGTTGGGTCTTTTTGTGGTTTAGGTATCAGAGTAATTGTGGCTTCATAGAATGAGTTGGGTAGAGTACCTTCTGTTTCTATTTTGTGGAATAGTTTGTGAAGAACTGGGATTAGATCTTCTTTGAAGGTCTGATAGAACTCTGCACTAAACCCATCTGGTCCTGGGCTTTTTTTAGTTGGGAGACTATTAATGACTGCTTCTATTTCTTTGGGGGATATAGGGCTGTTTAGATCATTAACCTGATCTTGATTCAACTTTGGTACCTGGTATCTGTCTAGGAACTTCTCCATTTCATCCAGGTTCTCCAGTTTTGTTGAGTATAGCCTTTGGTAGAAGGATCTGATGGTGTTTTGGATGTCTTCAGGATCTGTTGTTATGTCTCCTTTTTCATTTCTGATTTTGTTAATTAGGATGCTTTCCCTGTGCCCTCTAGTGAGTCTGGCTAAGGGTTTATCTATCTTGTTGATTTTCTCAAAGAACCAGCTCCTTGATTGGTTGATTCTTTGAATAGTTTTTCTTGTTTCCACTTGGTTGATTTCACCCCTGAGTTTGATTATTTCCTGCCGTCTACTCCTCTTGGGTGAATTTGCTTCCTTTTGTTCTAGTGCTTTTAGGTATGTTGTCAAGCTGCTAATGTGTGCTCTCTCTAGTTTCCTTTTGGAGGCACTCAGAGCTATGAGTTTTCCTCTTAAAAATGCTTTCATTGCGTCCCATAAGTTTGGGTATGTTGTGGCTTCATTTTCATTGAACTCTAAAAAGTCCTTAATTTCTTTCTTTATTCCTTCCTTGACCAAGGTATCATTGAGAAGAGTGTTGTTCAGTTTCCACGTGAAGGTGGGCTTTCTATTATTTATTTTGTTATTGAAGATCAGCCTTAGTCCATGGTGATCTGATAGGATGCATGGGACAATTTCAATATTTTTATATCTGTTGAGGCCTGTTTTGTGACCAATTATGTGGTCAATTTTGGAGAAGGTACCATGAGGTGCTGAGAAGAAGGTATATCCTTTTGTTTTAGGATAGAATGTTCTGTAGATATCTGCCAGATCCATTTGATTCATAATTTCTCTTAGTTTCACTGTGTCCCTGTTTAGTTTCTGTTTCCATGATCTGTCCATTGGTGAAAGTGGTGTGTTGAAGTCTCCCACTATTATTGTATGAGGTGCAATGTGTGCTTTGAGATTTACTAAAGTTTCTTTAATGAATGTGGCTGCCTTTGTATTTGGAGCATAGATATTCAGGATTGATAGTTCCTCTTGGAGGATTTTACCTTTGATGAGTATGAAGTGTCCCTCCCTGTCTTTTTTAATGACTTTGGGTTGGAAGTCAATCTTATCAGATATTAGAATGGCTACTCCAGCTTGTTTCTTCATGCCATTTGCTTGGAGAATTGTTTTCCAGCCTTTCATTCTGAGGTAGTGTCTATCCTTTTCTCTGAGATGAGTTTCCTGTAAGCAGCAAAATGTTGGGTCTTGTTTGTGTAGCCAGTTTGTTAGTCTATGTCTTTTTATCGGGGAGTTGAGTCCATTGATATTAAGAGATATTAAGGAAAAGAAATTGGTGTTTCCTGTTATTTTTGATGTTAAAGTTGGCATTTTGTTCTTGTGGCTGTCTTCTTTTAGGTTTGTTGAGGGATTACCTTCTTGTTGTTTCTAGGGCGTGGTTCCTGTCCTTGTATTGGTTTTTTTCTGTTATTATCCTTTGAAGGGCTGGATTCGTGGAGAGATAATGTGTGAATTTGGTTTTGTCGTGGAATACTTTGGTTTCTCCATCTATGTTAATTGAGAGTTTGGCTGGGTATAGTAGCCTGGGCTGGAATTTGTGTTCTTTTAGTGTCTGTATAACATCTGTCCAGGATCTTCTGGCTTTCATAGTCTCTGGTGAAAAATCTGGTGTAATTCTGATAGGCTTGCCTTTATATGTTACTTGGCCTTTTTCTCTTACTGCTTTTAGTATTCTATCTTTATTTAGAGCATTTGTTGCTCTGATTATTATGTGTCGGGAGGTATTTCTTTTCTGATCCAGTCTATTTGGAGTTCTGTAGGCTTCTTGTATGTTCATGGGCATCTCTTTCTTTAGATTTGGGAAGTTTTCTTCTATAATTTTGTTGAAGATGTTCGCTGGTCCTTTGAGTTGAAAATCTTCATTCTCATCCACTCCTATTATCCGTAGGTTTGGTCTTCTCATTGCGTCCTGGATTTCTTGGATGTTTTGAGTTAGGATCTTTTTGCATTTTACATTTTCCTTGATTGTTGTGCCGATGTTCTCTATGGAATCTTCTGCACCTGAGATTCTCTCTTCCATCTCTTGTATTCTGTTGCTGATGCTTGCATCTATGGTTCCAGATTTCTTTCCTAGGGTTTCTATCTCCAGTGTTGCCTCATTTTGGGTTTTCTTTATTGTGTCTACTTCCCTTTTTAGGTCTAGTATGGTTTTGTTCATTTCCATCATCTGTTTGGATGTGTTTTCCTGTTTTTCTGTAAGGACTTCTACCTGTTTGATTATGTTATCATGTTTTTCTTTAAGGATTTGTAACTCTTTAGCAGTGTTCTCCTGCAATTCTTTAAGGGATTTTTGTGCTTCCTCTTTAGTGTCTTCTTCCTTTTTAGCAGTGTTCTCCTGCATTTCTTTAAGTGTGTTATTAACGTCCTTCTTGAAGTCCTCTATCATCATCAGGAGATATGCTTTTAAATCCGTGTCTAGCTTTTCCGGTGTGTTGGGGTGCCCTGGACTGGGTGAAGTGGGGGTGCTGGGTTCTGATGATGGTGAGTGGTCTTGGTTTCTGTTAGTAAGATTATTACGTTTACCTTTCGCCATCTGGTAATCTCTGGGGTTAGTTGTTATCGTTGTCACTATTTAAAGATTGGAGCAGAAGCTGTGTTCCACTCACCAGCAGTCCCAAAATCCTGCGGCGGGGGTCGTGGGTAGCTGGCGGGTGTCAGGCAACCCTGCGCTCCCGCTACCCTGGCGCTGATCCGGCCGGGTGAGGCCTGTGGCCCTACTCAGGCTGGTTTCTGCTTCCCTAACTAATGCAGTCTCAGGTCCCGCGCAATTGGATTGGAGCAGAAGCTGTGCTCCCCTCACCAGAAGTCTTAAGATCCTGTGGCGGGTGTTGTGGGCAGTTGGCGAGTGTCAGCAGACCCTGCGCCCCAGCTGCTCAGGTGCTTTTCTGACTGGAAGAGGCTTGTGGCCCTGTGTGGGCCGGATTTCTCTCTCCCCAACCAGAGCAGTCTCAGGTCCCGCGTGATTGGACTGGAGCAGAAGCTGTGTTCCACTCACCAGCAGTCCCAAAATCCTGCGGCGGGGGTCGTGGGTAGCTGGCGGGTGTCAGGCAACCCTGCGCTCCCGCTACCCTGGCGCTGATCCGGCCGGGTGAGGCCTGTGGCCCTACTCAGGCCGGTTTCTGCTTCCCTAACTAATGCAGTCTCAGGTCCCGCGCAATTGGATTGGAGCAGAAGCTGTGTTCCACTCACCAGCAGTCCCAAAATCCTGCGGCGGGGGTCGTGGGTAGCTGGCGGGTGTCAGGCAACCCTGCGCTCCCGCTACCCCGGCGCTGATCCAGCCGGATGAGGCCTGTGGTCCTACTCAGGCCGGTTTCTGCTTCCCTAACTAATGCAGTCTCAGGTCCCGCGCAATTGGATTGGAGCAGAAGCTGTGCTCCCCTCACCAGAAGTCTTAAGATCCTGTGGCGGGTGTTGTGGGCAGTTGGCGAGTGTCAGCAGACCCTGCGCCCCAGCTGCTCAGGTGCTTTTCTGACCGGAAGAGCTTGTTCCCAATTCTAAGAAGGGGCACAGTGTCCACACTTTGGTCTTCGTTCTTCTTGAGTTTCATGCTTTTAGCAAATTGTATCTTATACCTTGGGTATCCTAAGTTTCTGGGCTAATATCCACTTATCAGTGAGTACATATTGTTTGAGTTCCTTTGTGATTGTGTTACCTCACTCAGGATGATGCCCCTTGACATAAAAGGAAGGCCTGGAAGAAGTCTATCTATGGGTAGTGAGGCTAGCTGAGAACTGGCTCTCCATTCTCCATTCTCATCCTGCTAGGGGTTTGGGGTTGTTGGTGGGTTAACCTCCCCAACATTCCAGTCTGCTTCTCAACATTTAATCCTTTCCTATCTGTCTCTTGGCTGGGTACCTGTGTACAGAAGTCTTGGCTGCAGCTGTCAGTCCAGGGCATAATTCCTTGAGTGAGTGCATTCCAGATTGTTCTGAATTGAGACATTAACTTGGTAGATGTTTCCTTTAGTGAATATTAAGAATACTTCCCCATAACTTTTCATTAAATTTTGTTGAAAGTTTTATGAGATATTAGAATGGCGACTCCAGCTGGCTGCTTAGGTTTGTTTGCCCAAGAATCTTTGGTTCCAGTCTTTTATTCTAAGGTAAATTCTATCTTTATTGCTAAAATGTGTTTCCTGTTAAAGATTTCCTCTCCTGGGAAACCTTTTACAGGACAATGGAACTTAAGGAGAAGTGCAGGTCTCCCAAAAGTTGGGTGTGCCTCAGGGACATGGCTAGTAGGGAATTTAAAAGGAGGGAAAAGCAGATGGAGAGGTGGGAGGACAGTGGAGCTGGGTTGGGACTGTACATGACCCTAGTCTCAGAAGACTTGGGGGCCTGCTCAGGGGAATGGGTGTAGGGAGGAAATCAAACCTGTTTATTTGCAGATCAGCAGGTGTGATGAAGGTGGGCAGAGAAGTGTCCATGAAATGGAGGTCTGGGTAGAAAACAGGACATTCCAGACAACTGGGTGTGTCCAGAAGGACTAGGCAGGCTGTGGGGATGGACCAGGTTAACTTTTAAATAAACTCACAAAATACTAGAAGGAAGCAGAGGAAAGTTCTGGACCCTGCAGAGGAACAGGAGCTGCTGTTCACAGGAGAAGTTTTAGTCATTGGCAGAAGACACTATCTTATATCTTACATGATGCCCAATGTCACTGTGTGATCCTGCAGCACAAGTAAATGGCCCAAAGTGGTGACAGTTCCTCTCAGTAAATATGCTGGCACAAAAATGGATGCAATTATTCTGCTTCCCTTCCGTCCATGTATCCAGCAGGCGGCACTCCACACCTACAAATATGCTGACAGTTCCTCAGCATCTTCCCACAGAGGACTCCTGGACAAATGCAGTCTCAGGACATGGATGGTCCTGCTGGGTGTCCTCAGCAGGGTAGCATGCTTGCTCTGTTTCTAAGCTATAGAAAAATACACTACAGTAGCAAACAGGCATCTTCCCCTCCTATGTCATGTCCTCTCAAACAAGCTCTTTCTCCTCCTTCTTACTCCTCTTCCCTACCCAACATCATTCCTATTCTTTCTTCTTTATAATTCCAAAGATATGGGAAGTATGTGACAGATTTAATTCAGTCTCAGCTTATGCAATTGCTTGAACTAAGACCAGCTGGACAACAGGTTAACTTTTAGCAGTAAAACCAAGAAATACTAGAAAACATTAATGATTTTGAATAGTGAAGACATGAACAGAATCCCAAAGCAAACAAAGGGGGGGTCATTAATATTTATTATACAAGTAAATGTATACCCAGGCAAGTAAAAATCAAACACACACACATATCAGAAGAGTTTATAAAGCAGATAACACTAAATAAACCCTTGATATGGCTGTCTACAGGGATGATGTGACAAAAATGAGAGAGAAATGCAAAGGGATATTTCTACAAAGAAGAAATCAACAAACACTGGACATCAAGGTGCAGTCAGCCACTGGCCTCTGAACACCTGGATGTGGTCAGCCAGTTATACTGGACAATGACGTTCTCTAGCCAGTGGCCACTGAACATCACAATGAGGTCAGCCAATGGGTACGGGACGTGGGAGTGTCCTTGGCCTTACTATATTAGGATTTCTGTCCCATGCCATGCATGCTCACCCAGCAGTTCATAATGACTGGAGTCTGCTGTGTATCACAAGTACAGGTAAAGGTAGGTGGTGTACCTGTAGCCCTCTGGGGAGAAGGAGGTGCCTGTTTTTGAAGATCAGCCAGTACAACAAGTAATGCTGACTGTTGGCATGGATGGATGAAGAACAGCCTAGGACACTAGAGCAATGCACCTCTGGGCCTGTATTGGGGATGGGGGTATTTCCAGAGAGTAGATCGTAAGAGTGATGACTTTATCAGTTATTGCAGGCATATCTACCTGGTAGCCCACAGGACACCTCCAGTTGAGGATAGCTATAAATGGGAGCCAGAAAAACAAAAACTTCCCAAAAATACCTGATTGTTCAGTTCTTGAGTTTGAAATTTAGAGATGATGATGTCATGTCATAATCTTAAAATGGTGACTGTGCCTGGATCCACTGTTGAATTCAAATTTTGAATGGAATCTTGAGAGGGGTGGCCTGTTGGAAGAAGTGTGTGACTAGAAGATTAACCTTGAAGTCTCTCTCTTGACCTACCCAGTCTCTTCAGGAGGATATCAGGAACAGCTTAATCTCCACTACCTTAAATCCCACCTTGCCTCAGGCACACAGAAATGTATTTATCTCACATAGATCTGAAATCACAAACCAAGAGAACCCCTCCTTCCTGGAGTTGATCTTCTCAGGTGTCTTTCACAGTGACAGAGCACTGGCTCACACACTTGACAGTCAATATTAACTTATACCTGGTAGCTGTAGCCTTGGCTCAAGCACTTCCTGCTGCATTGCTTTAAGGGGCAAGAAAAGACCTAGAATCTATGAGCAGTGGGCCCCATGCCAAGCTGGAGCCATGTCTAGTGGATGTGGTTCAGCACTAGAGATTTAGAGAGGAACGAGAAACCTGCCCTCTTTATGAACTTATTGATGTGTAACATGGCCAGATCAGAGCACTGACCTCTGGCCTGAGACTTTATGGCCTCAGAGAGGAGGATGACAGCACATTATTTCCAAAGACAGAGAGACAGGCAGAAGACTTCTAACCTCTTTCTGGGAGTGAGGGTCTCACATCTCCACAGTTACCTCAAAGGCCGCTATTTTCTATTTAAAGTCACACATCCACAAGTAAGCACAGGCCCATGTAACACACACATGCAAACACACATACCACTGCAAAAAACATGCAGGTCTATGTAACTAACACACACATACACACACACACACACACACTCATGCAGACCCATAGATATCTGTGCACACATATCCATTCAGACACATAAAAACATGTCTATACAGAAACATAGATACATGCACACACACACATGCAGATACACACAAACACATGTCCATGCAGACACTCTGCTATACACACATATGCACACTTTCGACCATGAAACACATACACACACACTTACACACACACTCACCCATGCAGACCCATAGACATCTGTGCAAATATATCCATGCAGACACATAAAAACATGTCTATACAGATACATAGATACATGCACAAACAAATGTCCATGCAGACACTCTGCTATACACCCATATACACACATACAACCATGAGATACACACACACACACACACACACACACACACCAGTAGCAGTAGCAGCAGTACACTACGGCAGCCTCAGGGCAGAGCTGTGTCCACCATTTCTCTCATTCAGTATAGTTGATCCACATGTTTATGGGTGTCACATCTTAACCATTTAAGTACTTGTCCTGATGTGTATGTAACCATGAACTGGCAATGGCTGAGCTTCTGGATAAGGGTGGGCATGTGTGCAGAGCACTGATGGGTCTCCTTTCAACAAGGCTCCCCAAACCAGGAGGAAGACGACCAGTTCTGTGTAGTGTCACATTCTTGAATGTTTTTACTGTGGTTATCTTCGTGCTGCCGGTTAGAATAGCCCTAGGCTGGGCTGAAATCTGGTCCCATGTTCGCAGGTGCTCATAGAAGTGCACACATGGATAATGCACTACAGTGGAGGTGAGCCATAGGACCAGTTCTGTGGGTCATGCTAATCCAGATGAAGGGCCAGACAGAGGTCACATCCCAGATAACGACTTCATAGAGCCCTTGTGTCTCCTTGCACCCTGCCCACCTAAGATTTCCAAATTGGGTCCTCATGGTCCTGGAAAATCCTGTACAAGCAGCCCTGGAGGTACAGCCAGGTTTGGGAACACTGGGTTTAACAGTGGTTCTCTGCTTCAGGCTCAGAGCTTTAGTGAGAGGGCTTGCTGAGTGTGGTTCACAAGGTTGAGAACAGTGTGGAGCCCTCCAGTGTTGGAAATGCAGAACTGCAGGACATTATTTCCACCTTTCTTTACCTCTACCTTGTTCTAATGGGCTGCTACCAGATGCCCTGGAGACCTAAGAAACTTGAGTTCCCAACACCATAGAGCACCAGAGAGACTAAACCCATGGCCCTGCAAAACCTAGAGAGAGGAAGTATAGGATCTGAGTTCCTGGACTGGCTCTGGACTGGCATGAAGGCTGACTGACCAGGAAGCTTGCATGGTGCTGGATTCACAGAGTGTTAGGAACAGATACAGACTGGGAGGAGAGAGCATGAGAGTCATTCACAGCAGAATCCAGGCCCAGAGTGATGCCAGCCCATTTAATAAAGCTGCATATGCCCTCCCAAAGTCTCTCAGCTCAAGGCAGTACTCTGAAGAACTGACCAAATAACAAGTCTTGTGTGTGACTCTCCACCTGTGGTATGTTTAGGGTCCTCAGAGAAGAACTTAGTCTGTCATAGCTGGAAAGCATAAGTTTGCCCAGCAACGTGGAGCAAATGTCAGATGATGGAACCCAGGCAGTCAGTGGAGAGGTTTGCTTAAGTTCAAAATGGCCCTCCTTAAATTCTCACATCCTTCCAGGGTTACGTGTGTTGACCACATCCAGGGCCATTCCTCAAAGAGGGAAGTACAAAAAGACAATAATGGGGAGAGAATCCTGGTCTGACTGGAATCCCGTAGGCCAGTGTGGACGCAAAGAGGTCATATACCAAGGCATGGAGGATGCCTAGACCATCTAGTATCTTTCCGAGTCACACAAGAGCCCACAGCCCAGCCTGGGAGAACACAATTGTATCAGGGATTATCAGGGATCCTCAGGAGAATGGGATACAGAGATGATGCGTGCTGGGATGGTTGGAGGAAACAGCATGAGGTAACCTAGAGGGAAGTGTGTTCTGAGAGCTAAGATTGGGCATACCAACAGGAAGGCCTATCAGGCCCACGACAGGTCACCTATGTCAGACTTAGAAAGGTCTGAGTTGAGCTGGAAGTCCTGGGATTGTGGAAACAACAAAAGTTCAGGATGAGAACTAGCACCACACTGTTGTATCTCTCTGCAGGATGGGGAGGCAGAGGATGACCACATGGGTGATCAGTATGTCCTCAGCCTGTATGGACAATATGTGTTTGCCCAGTCATCCAGACAGCTCATGACTAGCTCATACAGTGACACCTGAGACTGGACCCTGGTAGAGCTGCTGGTTCCTCCAGAGAGTAACTCCTCTCCATGTAATGAAGTTCCTAAGCTTCCTCTCTCTGTACTGGCCAGGTGAAGACCCACCCCTGCAAGACATTGTGGTGTAGGCAAGAGCTGTACAGCTGTCCCGTCTATGCCAGCCAGCATTGAAGGTGGCTTACTAGCATTCAAGCACCATCAGCCTTTAGCCATGTCTGGGCAAGGCAGTTCTTGACCCTCAACCCTTCAGCCCACAATATCAGTCTCCTTGGTCTGTCCACTGGTAGGAGATGGGGAACCATATCTGAGACTAGCCTGGGGCATAGGGCAGGTCCTATTCTTCCTGTTTCTGGCTCTAAGCTCCTGGGATTCTCAGGAGCAAAAGTATCTGAGAGAAACAAGTGTCAATGTAAGCCCTGAATCCACTTGGACTTCTGTCTGACCTTCTATCGAATGTGTCATGGTGGGACTTGGACATTAGAGGGAGCCCTATGACTGCAAAGCCGGCCTAGGCTCCACAGACCCAGAGCAGGCTACAGCAGGATATCCAAATCACAAGTCTCTAGTTCATCTTCCCATGTCTAGCTTATAAGTACTGTCAACAACACAAAGGTCTCCCTAGCAACATGGCTCAGTTCCACAGGAGATACTGCCACTTGCTATGCAAACAAGACCCCATTGGATGTAATGGGAAAGAACACTTAGCCCACTCCTCAGGCTGTGGAGGCTGCCTCCACCTGGCAGGACAGTGTTGCTCCTGCATTGGTATAGCCCTGTTTGGGGTCTCCTCTCCTTGTCTTAGTCAAGGAGGTCCAGGGATCATTAAGCAGGTACAGATCATGGACTCTAGGAAGGAATAGAGTTGGTTACCTATCCATGGAGCCCTCAGGAATCCTTTACTCTCCAAGGTCCAAACAAGTACTTCTTGATGTCACTTTACTTGGACAAGAGGAGGCTTGTATGTCACTACTGATCACAGTAATTGTGATCAAACCTCGGACCCATTGATGTGAGGGGCACATCTGGACACACTTCTCACTTTTGTCAGAGTGGAGCTCAAGTTTGCCTGGCTGGGTGGGGCAGATTCTCCTCATACAGGCCTTCTGTGTATCCTGAGCTCAGTTAGAACAGGTGGAGTTGGGACAGCCAGCCAGGATATCAGCTAGTGCAATGAAACACACAGGGGTGCTGGCAGAGCTTAGGGTTCTGTTCCCCAGACAGTGTCATATAGAATAGTGTAGAAACTGTAGGAGAAGGAGAGTCCACAGGCTGGCTCAGTCTTCAATCCCAAAAGTTCAGTGTTCCCCATTGGAACAAAATGAGGTTAACTAGCCCTGACTGAGAGGTATACTATCTTCCATTAGAAAATCTTTGGGAACAAATATGTTATTAAGTGGAATCTGTGTCAACTGTGGGTGCCCAGCATGGGGTGGGATGGCTGTCAGAACATGCCCCCCGACACACACACAGGCACACATGCAGGTGCATATACAGGCACACACACATACATGCATGTGAGCACGCACACACAAACAAACACACACACCACATTAACAGTGTTGAATACACCTATTTAGACACTGATTAGTATGTTGGAAAGCTACCATGGGCATAGGACCAGCATGCCTACCCTCAACCACATATGTTCCTGAAGAGTGTGAGCCAGGGCTAGTCCCTCCCTTCTCTGGGACCCCTATCCCACAATCTCAGGTAAGGTCACTCTGCTCCTCCTTATCCTTGCCTGGCCTCAAGCATGTCACCTGGCCCTGGGTTTCACAGGTGATCCCAAGGAATAAAGTCATCCATGTCCCCAGTTTTACATGGCTGCACATAGTGCTGACACCCAGCACGTGTCAAGTGTGGACAGGTGCTTGGCAAGAATCTAGGTCCTTGGCTTTGTCAGTGTCTTCACCACCACAGAGCTCCTGTGGGACCAAAGCACTCCAGACAGAGCTGGGTAAGTGCTGGGTATAATAGCTAAGTATGCCTGTAAAGAACAGATAGGCCCAACAAGCCACAGAACATCCTTCTCTTGTCCTGGATATGCCTGTCAGCCCTTCCCACCAGAGAATGGCTCGCTGTTGCAGCTGCTCTTCAAATTCTTAGTGAATAGATCAGAAAGAACCCAGCTGGGGCTTCTGGTCCTCAGGGAGCAGGCAGGGGTCTTGTGCTCAGTTGTCCACCGCTAGTCACTTTGGCTCAGTGATTATGGTTTTCAACATTTCCAGCTCAGCTCACACATCCATAGTGTTGACAGCAGCTAGGGGTACATGGAGGTCAAGGCCTGTTCCCTGTGTCTGCACAGACAAGAGAGAGCCAAGACCATAATTGACCCTGAGAAATCACTTGGGTCCCATAATGATTCTATTTCTGTACTTCCTCTGTGCCTGGGCAGACATATAGGGAACTATGCCAAGTTTCTCTGGCTGCCAGGCTGTGCAGAGCTGCAGACTGTGGTGATAAACCTTAGGGAATGGAGAGGACAATTAAAGGCCAGGCTCTCCCCAGGCCTCTGCCCAAATGGTGTAATTGGATCAAGGTGTGGCCATAAGGAAGGGCACAGGGAGAATTCCAGAGTCTCCTTATTATATTTGTGTATGAGACTGGTGAGAGAAAGCCACCACTCACAGGCCCTCTGTTCCCTGAACAGAGGCTTGAACTCTGTTAATAGGTCTCTCATACAGACCTTCCTACTGGTCCTATGATAGAATCAGGCTGAAGGTACAGCTAGTTGTCCAGCAAAGAGACACGCCCTGGGAGCACACTTAGCCATCTACAGCTAACCCCTCAGTCAGAGCATATGATATTGGGGCCACACAGGGTCAAGACACAAAAGAACCAGTCTCCAAACTATACAGCTCCAGTTTCAAAAAAAAAAATTGTTTTGGTTTTTTGAGACAGGGTTTCTCTGTATAGCCCTGGCTGTCCTGGAACTCACTGTGTAGACCAGGCTGTCCTCGAACTCAGAAATATGCCTGCCTCTGCCTCTGCCTCCCTAGTGCTGGGATTAAAGGCATGTGCCACCACACACAGCTACCAGTTTCAAAATCTTACAGGTCATCTGTGCCCTATTAACAAGCTGTGGAGGAAAGACACCTTTGAAACATTCTAGAAACAAACTACATTGGACACACCAGAAAGATGCTGGGTATTCCTGTCACATGAGGGCTGATGAACTAGGGCCAGCAGGCAACACAGAAAGGGACCTTAAGTTAAGACATTGCTTACAAGCTGCTGAACATCCTGAAGGTGCTGTGAGGCTTGGCAAGTAGCTCAGGAGCACTATTTGCTCAGCACATGTATGTCCTTCATTTGATCCTCAGCACCATGAAAGAGAAGACACTGGCACTTTGAGTCTGGTGCCGATTTGCCCAGTCTTTAAAGGCGGGACCTTGGTGGTGTATAATCTTGACTTCATTTATCCTCAGAAAGATATACATACAGATCCTTGACCTCACTCTGTCTCCTGCAGTAACAAGCTTAACCTGGTGTGTCTCTGTCCTCGTGACAATCCAGCTCATTTTCCAGCAGTGGGGCCAACAAACCTTGGGATTCAGGAGGAGTCTCCCCACCAGCCACCTTCCTCCCCTATCACTCTAGGTTCAGGGGATCTGGGTTAAGGCTGTGCTTGCACCCCATCCAGACTCACAACCAGCCTCAGGGAGCAAATAGTCTCCTCACAGGCAAGAGAAAACTGTTTATTTCTGAAGTGTGCAAGAGCACTGTGCACGTGCACAAAACACACACACACACACACACATACACACACACTTCCTAAAGCAATGACAAGAAGCACATCTCAAGGAAGAGACAGTTCCCACACCAGGCTTATCCCTGGCTTCCCCATCAGGAAGCTGGGAGGTCTCTTTCTAGATGGTCTTTGCTCAACTTTCAGAGCTCAAACCCCGAATTTTAGGCCTCATAGAGTCTCACCCATGTGCTTCAGCCTAGGGGATACACATAGAGTCATCAGTGACTTTGCATCACCTCCTTTTAAAAGAAAAATTTAAAATGCCACGTGTAAAGCATGAAAATGGCATTTGTGAGAACCAGACAGCTGTTGGCATGGAGAGAGTCTTTCCACACTCCAGCAGGGACTTCAGTCATGGAGAGTGTCTGCTTACATGTTGAGCGGAGATTATATGCTACCAAATAAGTGGTAAAAGCTATCATGCACAGGTCCTGGGTCAGTAAGCCACTGAAAACCACTCATCTTGCAGTGGTGTCGTAACTCCAATAGCTTAGAGACTCATCCACAGACCGTGCCAGCCAGAATGAAGACAGCCATGATAGTCTCCCCACGAAGAAACTTTACAATCTGTCTGGAAAGCCAAGAGCATAGTCCACCATGTGTACCAGTCTACAGCACAGTTAATACATAGTGTAAGCTCTAGTGACTCACAAAGACACTGAGGACAGGACACGGCAGGGGCCTGACAAAGCTTTAACTTTGCCAGAGGTTGTATGGCTTAGGCAAAAGAACAAGCATGGCTGTAGTAGTTCCTGAAAGCCTGGCTCTCTGTCACTGCTATTTTGGGGTTTCTTAGGAAATCAAATTGATGGAATCCTGGAGCAGGTGAGTGAGCTAGGTGTTCCTATAAGGGATGTGGTCACAGTGCTCAGACAAGGCCCCAAGGACATCTGGTAGGACAGCCAGACTCCTGGTGATGATAGAGGTCTCCTTCACTGCCAATCCAGTGACCCTAGACAGAGCTGGAAAGTATGGAAACCAGCCATAGGTGAGCATGCCATTGGGACAGGAACCAGGCAGGCAGAGATGCCTCTTAGAAGGGACCCTGTGACTCTGCACAGTGTCTGGAAAGGCACCATGGCCTGATAGTTATTGAGTCCCCTGGTTGGTTAATAAATTCCTTTTAACTGTGGGTAGACACTCTGCTAGACACAGACCACAAGCATGAAGGCACATCAGAGGGTAAGAAAAATCTAACATGGCCTTCCATGCCAGTTTACAATCTGCCTCCACTGTGTTGGCCTTTGCTGATGCTGGCATTCATGGAAGAGCAGATCTAGTCCAAACTCAGCTGCCCACTCGCTGCTGGCCAATCTATGAGTCCAAGGCCAGAGCTGTCCAGCATGGACTGCAGAGTCCACTAGAATGGTTTGCAGACATGAAGCACAGGGTGGCATGATCCACTAATTACCAGAACCTGCTTTCTCATGTAGGGAAGCTCAGCTGCATGTTATGCCTGGGGTCAGGAGAGTAGAAAACAGGGTCACAAAAGTCTCCCAAGCCTCACACGTAGCTGAAAATCTATATACTCTTGGGAAACCACTTCTCATTTTACTCAAAAATACAGAGAGATTAGGGTAACAGTCCTTGCCCTTTGGGGGAAAACAAAATATGTTACATGGAAGAGGGTTGAGGCAGTGTCTGATCAGTACCCACCAAGCAAACTGATGCTGTTGAAAAGTACTTGTGCTGGTGTAAACTAAAAACTCACACAACAGTTGTCTGCCCTATTTCAAGCAAACCTGATATTCTTGTTCAATAAGTTCTCAGAAACTCTGTATGGGCTCTTCTGCTCAAGGTAGCAATTTGTCCACCTTGCTATGTGCTTTCCCCAAGTGAACCTCTTAGAAACACTTTTCAAAACTTAACCAATGTACCCTCATTGTGCAAACAAAGCAAAACTCCCATGTCAAAGAAAGAAAGAAAGAAAGAGAGAGAGAGAGAGAGAGAGAGAGAGAGAGGGAGGGAGGGAGGGAGGGAGGGAGGGAGGGAGGGAGGGAGGGAGGGAAGAAGGAAGGAAGGAAGGAAGGAAGGAAGGAAGGAAGGAAGGAAGGAAGGAAGGAAGGAAGGAAGGAAGGAAGAAGAAACCAGAACAGACTGGTAGTTTCACTACACAAAGAACAGACTTCTGCACATAGTCTGGGAATCCCTTAGTATACAACTGGGGCTCGCTACGCACCATGAAGCAGTCATTCCCCAAGCCCTGACTACAGTGAACACGTCCTGGTACAGGCTGTTGCTAGTTAATAAACTATGGTGCCTTAACCAGTTTCTTCCCTTGCAGAAGTGTCACCCTGGCAAGGCAGATTATAACTATTTATACTGCCTTTTCATGAGCGTGAGAACTAGCCTGCATTGGGACCTGCTGTGTCCAGGGTTCTGCACTTCTGCAGTAGGATATGGAGGCCCAGGGTAGCAGCTGTCCAGCATAGCATGTGAGGCCATGAACTGCCTGTGTTTAAATCCGGGAGTGAGTCTCATATGGTCGAGTTCTGCATGACTTAGGTGGCTAACATCTAACCTCCTTCCCTGGACGTCACTGGCTTTTCCAATGTGGGTGTTGGCTTCATGGATGTGTTATATACTGGACAAGTGGCAACTAGAGCTTGTGTTTCATTTAGGATGCATCTGTGTCCTATCAAAGTGTAAGTCCACCATCCTTTCTGGCTTCCTTCCCTCCCTCTCCCTGTCCAAAGCCTGGTATCACAAGGGCCTCCTTGATGTGGGCTCTAGACCATCAATGCTCACTGCATTGCTCACTTTGGTCCTCCAGGAATGGTCTACTATACAGGGAACTGTCCTGGCACAGGTGTGAGCTTACCTTCCTAACTGCCTGCAGAGAAAGCTGGGGTCACAGTAGCATTGATATTCAAGTGAGACCTGCAGAGTTCTTGGGCACCAGGGTGAGGTATTGTACTCTGAACTGCATGCCTCTATGAATGAGCCCCACAAACTCCATGGCACTGGTGACAGGCCTGGCAAAGGACAGCACCAGTCAGAAGAATCCCAGGTTGATCTGGCAAAAGGCAACTGCTCTGTGCTCAAGGTAACCTAAATGTACTCAGCTGACAGACAGCTCTCATATTATCCAAGGATGCTAAGTTCAAGGAAGTAGGCTGGGGCTGGACAGAAAGTTCAGTGGTTAAGAGCCTGGCTGCTCTTCCAGAGGTCCTGAGTTCAATTCCAACCACCACATCATGGCAAACAATCTATAATCTGATCTGATGGCCTCTTCTGGGACACAGGTATACATGCAGGTAGAGCACTCATATACATTATATAAATAAATAAATAAATAAATAAATAATGTGTTTATAAAGAAATAAATAAATCTTTAAAAAAGGAAGGATAAAGGATGGAAGGATGGAAGGAAGGAAGATTGACAGGGAATGAAGGAAGAAAGAAAGAAAGGGAGGAAAGAAAGAAAAGATATGAAAGGAAAAGAAAACCAAGAGAGAGAGAGGGAGAGAGAGAGAGAGAAGAGAGGAGAGAGGGAGGGAGGAAATAAGGAAGGAAGGAAGGAAGGAAGGAAGGAAGGAAGGAAGGAAGGAAGGAAGGAAGCAAGCAAGCAAGCAAGCAAGCAAGCAAGCAAGCTTGCTAGGCCTAGAGAAATAGGCCTGTAAACTAGATACTCAAGAAGCACGTCGGGGGTAGTCACAAGTTCAAGGCTAGCCTGGTCTACAGAATGAGTTCAAGGCCAGCTTGGACAACTTAGTGATACCCATTATCTAAAGTTGAGGAGGATCTAGGCTCATAGCTCAATATAGAGCACTCATATAGGAATCAGTCAGCTGGCCATTGATGACTTGCTCACTCTGAAATACACAATGGTGTTAGAATCCACTACTCTATTTGCTATATCCTTAAGGATCCAGTTTTTAAGATACGTTGGGCAGCAGATCACATCTATGAAACAAAACTTAAGCTACACTCTCATTGCTGTCAGAGTGTAGATGGATGATGAATGCTTGCCTTAGCAGAGCTACATGTTAACCAGGGCCCATCAGTAAAAAGCTGGTTCCTAGTACTTCCTGCATTACAGTTAAAGGTGTGCCTTCCTGTAGGCTTTTCCAGCTCTGTACATAGCCTGGAAACCTTCCCTCTATGGACCCTTGAGTGGGCAGCCGGCCTGTATTCTCAGAATTGAGCAAGTCAGGTCTGGCAGGTCTGGTGCCTCTTGCATCCCATGGTGAATAACACTGGCACAGCTGCACTCATCTTGAAGAATGACTATACTGACATTTAACGAATAAGTTGGTTCTCATTTTCCCCTAATGATCCATTATGGCTTCCTATAAAATAGATATGTACACTTGTTCTTGACTGAGTGTGTGTATGTGTTTGGGTGTTGGGGATGGGTGTCTCTAAGACCCTTCCTCAAACCTGGATGATACCCATTGGCTTTCATGTAGACTTTTAAAACTTATACAGTTATTTACATATTTTCACAGATTTTAAAAAATTTTTTCCACACTTTCAAGTGTGTGTGTGTGTTAAAACTTATACAGTTATTTACATATTTTCACAGATTTTAAAAAATTTTTTCCACACTTTCAAGTGTGTGTGTGTGTGTGTGTGTGTGTGTGTATGTGTGTGTGTGTATAATTACATATAAATCTCAGGGTTAGTACCTGCAACCATAGAGCTCACCCAACCTCATTTTTCTTCATTTTTTTAAACAGCTTGATTATGATATCTTTGATATATAAAGCCTATACATGTTGGGAGTGAGCATCTTGATGTTCTCATAGACATGTACATTGTAAGATACAGCATTCCAGCTGACTAAGTTCCCTGTTGCTTCTGCATATTGGCCTTGATATACACTGCACCTATGGGCCATACATTAAGCAAACTCCATGAACTGCTTCATAGATAGGTTGATAGCACTGACTCCATCCCAGGCACAGTTGGAGTGGGCTGCTCTAAGGTTGAGTACAAGCCTGCAGGACACAGGTTCCCAGGAGCACCTTTCCTCAGGGACAGCATGAGTACCTCTGAACGTCCCTCCTGGGTTGTCACCTTCTGGCACTTAAACCAAGATATCACTGCAGAATTGTATTTGGCCAAAAGGTCAAAGTTTTTGTTGTTATAGATTTCTATTATGGAAACAACCTTTGGGCTTCTTGAAGGGTTTTCTGAAATGAGCCTTGGAGAAACACAAGACATAAGGCATGAAGGAAATCCCAATCTCCTCACAGAAAGCACTATAAGAATAGCATTCAACTCAAGAAGCTGGACTCCAGAAAACCAAATACCCCAATTTAAAAATGGGGTACAGAGCTAAACAAAGAATTCTCAACTGAGGGATGCCAAAGGGCTGAGAAGCCACTTGAAAAACTGTTCAACATCCTTAAGTATCAGGGAAATGCAAATCAAAACAACCCTGAGATTCCACCTCACACCAGTCAGAAAGGCTAAGATCAAAAATTCAGGCGACAGCAGATGCTGCCAAGGATGTGGGGAAAGAGGAACACTCCTCCATTGCTGGTAGGATTGCAAGCTGGTACAACCACTCTGAAAATCAGTCTGGCGGTTAAACAGAAAATTGGACATAGTACTACCAGAAGATCCAGCAATACCTCTCCTGGGCATATATACAGAATACGTTCCAACTTGTAATAAGGACACATGTTCCACGATGTTCACAGCAGCCTTATTTATAATAGCCAGAAGCTGGAAAGAACCCCGATGTCCCTCAACAATGGAATGGATACAGTAATTGTGGTATGTTTACAAAATGGAGTACTACTCAGCTATTTAAAACAATAAATTTATGAAATTCTTAGGCCAATGGATGGATCTGGAGGATATCATCCTGAGTAAGGTAACCCAATCACAAAAGAACACGCATGTTATATACTCACTGATAAGTGGATATTAGCCCAGAAACTTAGAATACCCAAGATACAATTTGCTGAACACCAGAAAATCAAGAAGAGGGAAGACCAACAGGTGGATACTTCTCTCCTTCTTAGAATGGGGGACAAAATACCCATGGAAGGAGTTACAGAGACAAAGTTTGGAGCTGAGACAGAAGGATGGACCAGCCAGAGACTGCCCTACCCTGAGATCCATCCCATAAACAACCACCATACACAGACACTATTTTATATGCCAACAAGATATTGCTGAGACAGGACCCTGATATAGCTGTGTCCAGTGAGGCTATGCCAGTGCCTGGCAAATACAGAAATGGATGCTCACAGTCATCTATTGGATGGAACACAGGGCCCCCAATGAAGGAGCTAGAGAAAGTACCCAAGGAGCTGAAGGTGTCTGTAACCCTATGGGAGCAACAACAATATGAACTAATCAGTATCCTCAGAGCTCATGTCTCTAGCTGCATATGTGGCAGAGGATGGCCTAGTTGGCCATCAATGGGAGAAGAGGCCCTAGTCTTGCGAAGATTATATGACCCAGTACAGGGTAATAACAAGGCCAGGAAGCAGGAGTGGGTGGGTTGGGAAGCCGGGCGGGAGGGGAGTGGCAGGCAGGGTATAAGGACTTTCAGAGAAGAAACTAGGAAAGAGGATAGCAATTAAAATGTAAATGAATTTAATATCTAATAAAAAAATTAAAAAGAATAGCATTCAAGTGCAGATGGTTGCAGTCCTGGGAAACACAAAAAGTACATGAACTAAGAAATAGGGTGGCCCCATTGGCAACTAGGCCACTGGGGAAAAGAAATTTGGTACCCTGTGGATGAAAGCTGTCTTGAGAATAAGGCTACCTCCTAGGAGCTGTCTGTCATCTGCTACCATATTAACAGGTGCCATTGGTATTCTGCACTCAGTATATGAGGTTATAAAGAATATAGCATAAACCCAGAAGCCTACAGCTGCTCTTTGTAGCCAGCAGGCAAGTCGGCTTCTTAGCAGTTCTCCCAACCCAGGCTCTTTCATTTTAAAGTCAATTTGGTGAGGAGAAGACTGGGGCCAGAGTTCCTTTCTTACCCCCATTCCATCCACTTGGGCTACTAGCCTGTGCCTCACAAAGTCTGCCTAAGAACACCTCAGGCTCACAGACAGTAACTTCATGCCTTAGAGAGAAAACAACAAAACCTAACATGGCAAAAGTGGCCAGCAACACTTGCCTTTCTCTTCCCTCCCCTATGTCTCCCAGCTCCCACTCCAGGCTGAGATGGAAGCTCAGGAACAGTGATCACACACAATGGTTCTTGGTCTTTGGGGGAATCCTGGCTTCCCTGACACTTGAACAGTAAAGCTAACTGCACTTGACAGCTGAGTCTTCCCAGGAAGATGCTCTGAGAAAGGGGCTGATGTCCAAAGTGGCCAGAGGGATGCTTTGGGTCAAATTCAGCTAGGCTGAGACTTCCACCTAGAGCTCAGCCCCTCATATATCCTACTAACCTACACTGCTCTCTCATTCTGGGTTTGGTTTTTAGGATAGAAAGCTTTATGACACACATCTATGCATTTCCATATTTCTGATCAATGCCCGGCACACAGGAAGATAGGATCTGTTTGGTTAATAAAGATGACAAGGGAGATTAAACCAGAAGAATCTGTGCCAACTTCCAGGGTTAGAGGGATGGAGAAGGATGAAGAATATAAAGATACCCACCCCCAACACACACACAGACACACTTGCACACACAACTGCACTCACACCTGTACTCACATACCCATACACACACACAAACACACACACACACACACACACACACACACAGGACCATACACCCAGGCCTGGCTTACAGTTTTGTATGTGGGCAGAAGAACCTACAGCAAGCTATACCGGGTTTGTGAGAGTCACCCATTCATGCCCTGAACCTGTTGCTCTCAAAATCTGCTCTACTGTGAGTAGGAAGCAAAGAGTAGAAGATACTCCATATTTTACCTATGGTTCTCTTGAACCTGAAAGAGATGAGATATGGGGAGGTTGGACTGGACCCATTTCCCAACTGGAAGAAGACAAACTCCCAACACTGTCAGGTCTATCCTGACCCAGCATCTCTCTCTGCCCAATGGAAGACTTCAGACAGGGAGAGATGCAAGTTCATGTTGGGCTATAATGTTGTCACAGGCTCCTGTGCTTAAACAGCTGTTGTCAACTGATGGAACAGTTTTAGAGGGTGAAGCTTGGTTGGAAGATGTAGGCTAAACAGGGCCAGGTCTTGAGAATTATAGCCCAGGCCATTTCTGGCCTGAGCTCCCAGGTTCTTTTTTTTTTTTTTTTTTTTGATTTTTAATATTTTTATTACATATTTTCCTCAATTACATTTCCAATGCTATCCCAAAAGTCCCCCATAGCGCCCCCCCACTTCCCTACCCACCCATTCCCATTCTTTTGGCCCTGGCATTCCCCTATATTGGGGCATATAAAGTTTGCAAGTCCAATGGGCCTCTCTTTCCATTGATGGCCGACTAGGCCATCTTTCGATACATATGCAGCTAGAGACAAGAGCTCCGGGGTTCTGGTTAGTACATCATGTTGTTCCAACAATAGGGTTGCAGATCCCTTTAGCTCCTTGGGTACTTTCTCTAGCTTCTCCATTGGGAGCCCTGTGATACATCCAATAGCTGACTGTGAACATCCACTCCTGTGTTTGCTAGGCCCCGGCATCGTCTCACAAGAGACAGCTATATTTGGGTCCTTTCAGCAAAATCTTGCTAGTGTATGCAATGGTGTCAGCGTTTAGAAGCTGATTATGGGACGGATCCCTGGATACAGCAGTCTCTAAATGGTCCATCCTTTCATCACAGCTACGAACTTTGTCTCTGTAACTCCTTCCCTGGGTGTTTTGTTCCCAATTCTAAGAAGGTGCACAGTGTCCACACTTTGGTCTTCATTCTTCTTGAGTTTCATGCATTTATCAAATTGTATCTTATATCTTGGGTATCCTAAGTTTTGGGCTAATATCCACTTATCAATGAATACATATTGTGTGAGTTCTTTTGTGATTGTGTTACTTCACTCAAGATGATGCCCCCCAGATCCATCCATTTGGCTAGGAATTTCATAAATTCATTCTTTTTAATAGCTGAGTAGTACTCCATTGTGTAAATGTACCATAATTTCTGTATCCATTCCTCTGTTGAGGGACATCTGGGTTCTTTCCAGCTTCTGGCTGTTATAAATAGGGCTGCTATGAACATAGTGGAGCATGTGTCCTTTTTACCGGTTGGGACATCTTCTGGATATATGCCCAGGAGAGGTATTGCTGGATCCTCCGGTAGTACTATGTCCAATTTTCTGAGGAACCGCCAGACTGATTTCCAGAGTGGTTGTACAAGCTTGCAATCCCACCAACAATGCAGGAGTGTTCCTCTTTCTCCACATCCTCGCCAGCATCTGCTGTCACCTGAATTTTTGATCTTAGCCATTCTGACTGGTGTGAGGTGGAATCTCAGGGTTGTTTTGATTTGCATTTCCCTGATGATTAAGGATGTTGAACATTTTTTCAGGTGTTTCTCTGCCATTCGGTATTCCTCAGGTGAGAATTCTTTGTTCAGTTCTGAGCCCCATTTTTTAATGGGGTTATTTGACTTTCTGGAGTCCACCTTCTTGAGTTCTTTATATATATTGGATATTAGTCCCTTATCTGATTTAGGATAGGTGAAGATCCTTTCCCAATCTGTTGGTGGTTTTTTTGTCTTATTGATGGTGTCTTTAGCCTTGCAGAAGCTTTGTAGTTTCATGAGGTCCCACTTGTCAATTCTCGATCTTACAGCACAAGCCATTACTGTTCTATTCAGGAATTTTTCCCCTGTACCCATATCTTCAAGGCTTTTCCCCACTTTCTCCTCTATAAGTTTCAGTGTCTCTGGTTTTATGTGAAGTTCCTTGATCCACTTAGACTTGACCTTAGTACAAGGAGATAGGAATGGATCGATTCGCATTCTTCTACATGTTAACAACCAGTTGTGCCAGCACCATTTGTTGAAAATGCTGTCTTTCTTCCACTGGATGTTTTTAGCTCCCTTGTCGAACATCAAGTGACCATAGGTGTGTGGGTTCATTTCTGGGTCTTCAATTCTATTCCATTGGTCTATTTGTCTGTCACTATACCAGTACCATGCAGTTTTTATCACAATTGCTCTGTAGTAGAGCTTTAGGTCCGGCATGGTGATTCCACCAGAGGTTCTTTTATCCTTGAGAAGAGTTTTTGCTATCCTAGGTTTTTTGTTATTCCAGATGAATTTGGAGATTGCTCTTTCTAATTCGTTGAAGAATTGAGTTGGAATTTTGATGGGGATTGCATTGAATCTGTAGATTGCTATTGGCAAGATAGCCATTTTTACAATGTTGATCCTGCCAATCCATGAGCATGGGAGATCTTTCCATCTTCTGAGATCTTCTATAATTTCTTTCTTCAGAGACTTGAAGTTTTTATTATACAGATCTTTCACTTCCTTAGTTAGAGTCAAGCCAAGATATTTTATATTATTTGTGACTATTGAGAAGGGTGTTGTTTCCCTAATTTCTTTCTCCGCCTGTTTATTCTTTGTGTAGAGAAAGGCCATTGATTTGTTTGAGTTAATTTTATATCCAGCTACTTCACCGAAACTATTTATCAGGCTTAGGAGTTCTCTGGTGGAATTTTTAGGGTCACTTATATATACTATCATATCATCTGCAAAAAGTGATATTTTGACTTCATCTTTTCCAATTTGTATCCCTTTGATCTCCTTTTGTTGTCGAAATGCTCTGGCTAGGACTTCAAGTACAATGTTGAATAGGTATGGAGAAAGTGGACAGCCTTGTCTAGTCCCTGATTTTAGAGGGATTGCTTCAAGCTTCTGACCATTTACTTTGATGTTGGCTACTGGTTTGCTGTAGATTGCTTTTATCATGTTTAGGTATGGGCCTTGAATTCCTGATCTTTCCAAGACTTTTATCATGAATGGGTGTTGGATCTTGTCAAATGCTTTTTCTGCATCTAACGAGATGACCATGTGGTTTTTGTCTTTGAGTTTGTTTATATACTGGATTACGTTGATGGATTTCCGTATATTGAACCATCCCTGCATCCCTGGGATGAAACCTACTTGGTCAGGATGGATGATTGTTTTGATGTGTTCTTGGATTCGGTTAGCAAGAACTTTATTGAGGATTTTTGCATCAATATTCATAAGGGATATTGGTCTGAAGTTTTCTATCTTTGTTGGGTCTTTTTGTGGTTTAGGTATCAGAGTAATTGTGGCTTCATAGAATGAGTTGGGTAGAGTACCTTCTGTTTCTATTTTGTGGAATAGTTTGTGAAGAACTGGGATTAGATCTTCTTTGAAGGTCTGATAGAACTCTGCACTAAACCCATCTGGTCCTGGGCTTTTTTTAGTTGGGAGACTATTAATGACTGCTTCTATTTCTTTGGGGGATATAGGGCTGTTTAGATCATTAACCTGATCTTGATTCAACTTTGGTACCTGGTATCTGTCTAGGAACTTCTCCATTTCATCCAGGTTCTCCAGTTTTGTTGAGTATAGCCTTTGGTAGAAGGATCTGATGGTGTTTTGGATGTCTTCAGGATCTGTTGTTATGTCTCCTTTTTCATTTCTGATTTTGTTAATTAGGATGCTTTCCCTGTGCCCTCTAGTGAGTCTGGCTAAGGGTTTATCTATCTTGTTGATTTTCTCAAAGAACCAGCTCCTTGATTGGTTGATTCTTTGAATAGTTCTTCTTGTTTCCACTTGGTTGATTTCACCCCTGAGTTTGATTATTTCCTGCCGTCTACTCCTCTTGGGTGAATTTGCTTCCTTTTGTTCTAGTGCTTTTAGGTGTGTTGTCAAGCTGCTAATGTGTGCTCTCTCTAGTTTCCTTTTGGAGGCACTCAGAGCTATGAGTTTTCCTCTTAGAAATGCTTTCATTGCGTCCCATAAGTTTGGGTATGTTGTGGCTTCATTTTCATTGAACTCTAAAAAGTCCTTAATTTCTTTCTTTATTCCTTCCTTGACCAAGGTATCATTGAGAAGAGTGTTGTTCAGTTTCCACGTGAAGGTTGGCTTTCTATTATTTATTTTGTTATGGAAGATCAGCCTTAGTCCATGGTGATCTGATAGGATGCATGGGACAATTTCAATATTTTTGTATCTGTTGAGGCCTGTTTTGTGACCAATTATGTGGTCAATTTTGGAGAAGGTACCATGAGGTGCTGAGAAGAAGGTATATCCTTTTGTTTTAGGATAGAATGTTCTGTAGATATCTGCCAGATCCATTTGATTCATAATTTCTCTTAGTTTCTCTGTGTCCCTGTTTAGTTTCTGTTTCCATGATCTGTCCATTGGTGAAAGTGGTGTGTTGAAGTCTCCCACTATTATTGTATGAGGTGCAATGTGTGCTTTGAGATTTACTAAAGTTTCTTTAATGAATGTGGCTGCCTTTGTATTTGGAGCATAGATATTCAGGATTGATAGTTCCTCTTGGGGGATTTTACCTTTGATGAGTATGAAGTGTCCCTCCCTGTCTTTTTTAATGACTTTGGGTTGGAAGTCAATCTTATCAGATATTAGAATGGCTACTCCAGCTTGTTTCTTCATGCCATTTGCTTGGAAAATTGTTTTCCAGCCTTTCATTCTGAGGTAGTGTCTATCCTTTTCTCTGAGATGAGTTTCCTGTAAGCAGCAAAATGTTGGGTCTTGTTTGTGTAGCCAGTTTGTTAGTCTATGTCTTTTTATCGGGGAGTTGAGTCCATTGATATTAAGAGATATTAAGGAAAAGTAATTGTTGTTTCCTGTTATTTTTGTTGTTAAAGTTGGCATTTTGTTCTTGTGGCTGTCTTCTTTTAGGTTTGTTGAGGGATTACCTTCTTGTTGTTTCTAGGGCGTGGTTCCTGTCCTTGTATTGTTTTTTTTCTGTTATTATCCTTTGAAGGGCTGGATTTGTGGAGAGATAATGTGTGAATTTGGTTTTGTCGTGGAATACTTTGGTTTCTCCATCTATGTTAATTGAGAGTTTGGCTGGGTATAGTAGCCTGGGCTGGAATTTGTGTTCTTTTAGTGTCTGTATAACATCCGTCCAGGATCTTCTGGCTTTCATAGTCTCTGGTGAAAAATCTGGTGTAATTCTGATAGGCTTGCCTTTATATGTTACTTGGCCTTTTTCTCTTACTGCTTTTAGTATTCTATCTTTATTTAGAGCATTTGTTGTTCTGATTATTATGTGTCGGGAGGTATTTCTTTTCTGGTCCAGTCTATTTGGAGTTCTGTAGGCTTCTTGTATGTTCATGGGCATCTCTTTCTTTAGATTTGGGAAGTTTTCTTCTATAATTTTGTTGAAGATGTTTGCTGGTCCTTTGAGTTGAAAATCTTCATTCTCATCCACTCCTATTATCCGTAGGTTTGGTCTTCTCATTGTGTCCTGTATTTCTTGGATGTTTTGAGTTAGGATCTTTTCGCATTTTACATTTTCCTTGATTGTTGTGCCGATGTTCTCTAAGGAATCTTCTGCACCTGAGATTCTCTCTTCCATCTCTTGTATTCTGTTGCTGATGCTCGTATCTATGGTTCCAGATTTCTTTCCTAGGGTTTCTATCTCCAGTGTTGCCTCATTTTGGGTTTTCTTTATTGTGTCTACTTCCCTTTTTAGGTCTAGTATGGTTTTGTTCATTTCCATCATCTGTTTGGATGTGTTTTCCTGTTTTTCTGTAAGGACTTCTACCTGTTTGATTATGTTATCCTGTTTTTCTTTAAGGATTTGTAACTCTTTAGCAGTGTTCTCCTGCAATTCTTTAAGGGATTTTTGTGCTTCCTCTTTAGTGTCTTCTGCCTGTTTAGCAGTGTTCTCCTGTATTTCTTTAAGTGTGTTATTAAAGTCCTTCTTGAAGTCCTCTACCATCATCATGAGATATGCTTTTAGATCCGTGTCTAGCTTTTCCGGTGTGTTGGGGTGCCCTGGACTGGGCGAAGTGGGGGTGCTGGGTTCTGATGATGGTGAGTGGTCTTGGTTTCTGTTAGTAAGATTATTACGTTTACCTTTCACCATCTGGTAATCTCTGGGGTTAGTTGTTATCGTTGTCACTGTTTAAAGATTGGAGCAGAAGCTGTGTTCCACTCACCAGCAGTCTCTAAATCCTGCGGCGGGGGTCGTGGGTAGCTGACGGTACCCCGGTACTGGTCCAGCCGGAAGAGGCCTGTGGTCCTACTCAGGCCGGTTTTCTGCTTCCCTAACTAATGCAGTCTCTGGTCCCGCGTGCAATTGGATTGGAACAGAAGCTGTGTTCCACTCTCCAGAAGTCTTAAGATCCTGTGGCGGGTGTTGTGGGTAGCTGGCGAGTGTCAGCCGACCCTGCACCCCAGCTGCCCAGGTGCTTTTCTGACCGGAAGAGGCTTGTGGCCCTATGTAGGCCGGGTTTCTCTCTCCCCAACCAGAGCAGTCTCAGGTCCCGCGTGATTGGACTGGAGCAGAAGCTGTGTTCCACTCACCAGCAGTCCCAAAATCCTGCGGCGGGGGTCGTGGATAGCTGGCGGGTGTCAGGCAACCCTGCGCTCCAGCTACCCCGGCGCTGATCCGGCCGGATGAGGCCTGTGGCCCTACTCAGGCCGGTTTCTGCTTCCCTAACTAATGCAGTCTCAGGTCCCGCGCGCAATTGGATTGGAGCAGAAGCTGTGCTCCACTCACCAGAAGTCTTAAGATCCTGTGGCAGGTGTTGTGGGTAGCTGGCGAGTGTCAGCTGACCCTGCGCCCCAGCTGCCCCAGTGCTTCTCTGACCGGAAGAGGCTCCCCAGGTTCTTGAAGAGTGCCATATGCCAAAGTCACTTGCTTTCTTGTCCACCCATCAAGCTTTCCTGTCCTGACAGACTATGACCCCAAAAGCACACTTGTGAGTAATGTGACTTGCCATGAGTCGAAGCTGGTGATCTCATTTCTAGATAGTTCCCTGGATCTTCTACAGCTAGCAGGTCTTTTCAGGGCTCCTCAGACCCAGGGTCTTGGGATGCTTCTGAGTTTCCTTGCTGCCCTGATCATAAACTGTAGCTTGTAAACAGAAATGTGATCTGTTGAATGGGAATGCTTGCTTCAGACTCACCAAGATGCACCTTAACATGCAGCTAAGGCTGAAAAATTGAGTGTGTTAGTCAAGTTCATGGCCCCTGGAAATATGGTGAAGTGAAAGTCAGAATGTTATGAAGACAGGTTTATCCATCTATGAATATCTAGTTTCACTACTGACAGGCAAGTAGCAAGCTTCTGGATGTGGGCGCACGTTCTGCGGGACCACTCTCATCCTCAAAGCTGCATATCTCTGAGGATTGCAGAGTACCTGTCTCTGACCCAAGCTGGCAGGTCTTCTGGAAACAACAGCCACAAACCCTAGAGAATTAGCAAGGATTTTGCAACATTTTTTCCAGAAGCAGTAAGCACATGCAAATTGACAAACACATCTCATCATGTGCACAAAGATTTAATGAACACTGGTTTGAAAAGGCAGAGGTGGGCATCCTTACATCATTGCCTGACTCTGTACTTATGTCATTTTCTGGCTCTGAGATTTAAGATATGAAAAGGCAACACAATATGAGGAATCCCCCAAACCAAAAGCACTCTTAGGGGCAGGAGCCTAAAGAAACCAACCTCACTTCTCTGTGAGATTGCTGCCTGCAGGGTGTGACCTCACTTTTCATTGGATAGCTACCTGCAGGTTATGACCCCAGGAACCAGCAATTCCAGCCTCAGGGCTATGGAGACAAAGAGGGGAAGCCAGGAAAGTGGCCTTCCAAAGGGGATCCAGTGACAGCCACGGGTCCGCTCACAAAGACCACAGTATCCAGGCTGTCCCACTGAGACAGTCTATTGAAGACCAGCTTGGCTGCCTTCCTTCTAGGACTTTGGTTGATAAAATGAGTAGCAGTGGCAGCAAGCATCCTCTAGGGATGTGAAAATGAATCTGGGAAACCTTGATGGGGCAAATTATATAGGAACCTTTATGATGGCTGATGTTTAGGCTCCCTAGGATCAGCAGGAATAGAGGTGTATCTGTTCTGCCCTCCTTCTCCAAACTCAACCCTACCCACCCTATCTACTGTGAAGTTTTACTTGGCCTCTGACAGGAGCAGCAGCTATGTCCAGCTTCCAGCCCAGGCTTGATTTCTAGGGGCTCACTCTACCTGACTCAGTTCTTTGCACAGTACCTTCTGCCTGCCCTGAGTCCTCACCACAGGATATACCTCAAGAGTTCTTCAGATGCTCTGGGGATGATCCCAGAGTCTTCATCAATACCTGAGAGCAACCCAGACTCATCCTTAGAGTGCAGTCCCAACATGGTGTAGCCATAATTCTTACATTGTACCTGACATTCAAAACGTATTTAGGATATCAAAATGTAAATGGAGTCTGGGGCCATTGACTCCAGAGAGATTTACCAAGTTACAGAATGCCAATGCTCCCCTACGTCTCTGTTCCTTGTAGAACATGTTTTCAGTTGCCCACACAACTGTTTCTGCCCTTTATCTGTTGGACCTTGTATGACCTCTCATTAACCTAAGATCACCCAACACACTCCTCCACGGGTTCTCAGCATGGCCTCAGATGGCCTTCCCCAGGGCCCATTCTGCATCTCCTCAGCGGGCCTGTGGATTACTGCCAGTCATCACCCTGTTAGCTTTCAGTGTGGTTGCAGAGTCACCGTATATGGATTTGTTTTCCTATGTCAGCCTTGTTCCATCTGATTGGCTTACAGCTTGCATGGTGTCTTTAGAAGGTGTGAACAACAGACCCAGCAAAGTGCCTATAGCTGAGCTCACAAGAGCCATGTTTTCCTTGGTTTCCGTTTTAACATTTATTTGGTAATTTTCTTTTTGTACTGTCTCAAGGCTTGTGTGTCACAGCATACATGGAGAGGTCAGAGGATACTTGTGTAAGTTGGTTCTCTCCCTCTGCCAGGTGATTCCAGGGATCAAACTTAGGTTCTTAGAATTTTCAGCAATCATCTTTAGCCACCAAGTCATCTCGCCAAGCCAATAACCATTTTAAAATATAATTGTCATCTAAATGTCTGTGTCGTCTTCCTCCCAGAGGACACACGAGTACTGCGGCTCACTCAGGCAGCATGGGCTCCAGCACAGTCCTGTGATTTGCTGTTTTATAACAACACTTTTCTTCACATAAGCCCAGAGTTATTGATGGATTCCTTTCTTTTCTAACCATTTCATCATAGTATGGAAACATCAATCAGAAGACTGGAAACATTCAAAGGCGTATTTACAATGGTTTATGAATTAAAACTATATTTAAATTTTCAGTTTTTCTTGGCTGAAAGGAAGCAGGCCTCCTGGCCCTACCTACTGTTCTGCAGAGATCCCCAATGGCACTTTGGAATCGCAAGGCAACGTTCAATAGCCCATATACTCCTCAACTGAGAAACCCTGACATAATCACCGTAATTCAGAATTATCTGCTTAGACTTGCAAGTTAAACAAGTGGGTGTCACTCTTTGATAAATGGCTTCATGAAAGTGTTCTGATTGGTAGCCATCTGTGTCACATCTGGAGTCACTAGAGATAGAGCAGAAGCCCCATCTCCAAGATTTATCACTCTGGGACCCTGAAGAGAACAGTGCAGGCCAGGTGACTTGAAGCCATCACTCCAAGTGCTACAAAGACTCTGTTTGGACCACATCCTACACTCTTGCCACCTTCCTGAAGCCTACCTGTGCACCTGTTCCAAGTGTGATGCCTTCAACTGCAACCAACACAGGTTCCTCCCAGGGGCTCAGCCACTAGACATGTGGGTTTGGAGGAAATACAGCACTCAAAATGATGCCATGGCTGCACTGAAGATGGAAAAGCAAGCCTGGTAGCTGGTCTGACCTCTGTGCTCACTTAGTTAAAGGATGGATGCTGGTCAGGCCATCCCTTGTCATTTCTGGTGGAGGGTCTATTTTGAGAGATACAAAAACAGAACTGAAGCTGTAAATTCATCCCAGAGGAAGGGAGGATTGGCCCACAGACAAGAGGCAGTGGGGAAGATGTGGGTCTCCCAAAGTGGACTTTCCTCTGCAGATTGCAGGGCTCTGGCCACCCAGCACACGGGCTAAAAGCAAATGTGGTGGCAGAGCTTCTACTTTGCTAGGAAAGTCTGCTTCGGGGAGTTTTAGGAGACTCCCTACAAAACTGAGCTTCTCAAATTGCCCTCAAGTGTCTTCACAAAGTCTTGTCTTAGAGGGCTGCAATTTAGTCTTGGAACCATAGCTCTAAGCACTGCCTGTAACTTTCTAAGATGAGAAGAATAGTTCCCCAAGAATAGAGCTCCCCAGTAAGGCACTGTTCTTCCCGTTGTTTTGAAACTGGTTAAGAATTTTAAAAGAACCTGGGTGGAATGTTCTGCAAGTACCTGTTAGGTCTGTTGATCTCTGATGTCACTTAACCCTAATATTTCCTTTTTGGTAGGGAGGGGTGTCTGGATGACCTGTCTGCTGGCGTGTGGTGACATCACCTACTGTTTCTGGGTTGTGGCTGATCTGAAGCTCTATGACTAATAGTGTTTGTTTCGAGTATTTGTATAATGATGGATGTACCCGAGTTGGGGCTTATGTAATGTTCTTAGTGGGCTGCTTTCATCTTTATTTCTTCTGATTAGTTTTGGCTTCTAATCTCTCAAGTATTACAAAAGCCAACAGCTGCCTTTTTCCTGGGCATTTGTTTGCAATATTTTCCCATACCTTTACTCTAAGGTATGGTCTGTCCTTGAGGGTGAGGTTTATTTCTTGTAAGCAACAAAAAGGACAACAGGGTCCTGTTTTCTAATACAACCCAGAATGTTTTGGATGAGGAATTGAGGTCATTAAGTTTTGACGTCATTACTAACAGACATGTGTTCTGTATGGTCCTTTAATGATTGTATGGCATTTGCTTTCTCAGGCCTGCTTCACCTAACAACTACTGTTTCTCCTTCACTGTTAGCCTCATGGGCATGCTCATCCTTCTGTCTAGGAGGTATTCCTTCCAGGATTCTTTGTGGTACTGACATGGCAGTCATAAATTCTTTATTGTGGGATGTTTTACTTTCTCCTTCATTTATGATGGATAGTTTTGCATGGCAGAGCAAGTTGACTGGGTTGGCATCTATGGTCTTGCAGAACTTGAAGTACATTGTTCTGAGGTCTCCTGGCTTTTAAAGTTTCTTTTGAGAAATCAGCTCTAGCACAGTCAGCCTTAAATAGGATATTTATATCACACAGTCTGAGACCCAGGGAATATCCTGGGAGAGAAAACAGAAAGAAAAACTGGGTGGTGGGTGGGCCAAGGGCTGTGTACTGTCTTCTAAGTATGATGCAGCCATTTTGATCATGAACAGACTACAGTTGGCTACTCCAGGCCTACACGAGTAGACATGACATATGGGGGGCACAGTGGGCCCACCCTCTCTGCTGAAGTGTTAGCTACCGATGGATTCAGGAGAGAGGCTGAGTCCTTATGGTCAGTTGTGGGCCCAACTGGCATGGACCACTAACTCCACTGGCTAACTCCAGACCCACTGTCATACAGATAGTCCTGGTTAAACTTAGCAGGTCACAAACAAAACAAAGGCATGGACATGAGAAAGAGGCTTACAGAGAAGGAGCTAACAGAAGTAGGAGAATAAGAGACTGTGGGGGGCTAGATAAATCAGAATGCCGTGTGTGTGTGTGTGTGTGTGTGTGTGTGTGTGTGTGCGCATTTCTAAAAAGACCCTTGTGGTGAAGAATACATCTTCTCCAGGCTGACAGGGAACATGGTGGACTGCAGCACATCTCGCAGCACAAGAGCTCATCTGACTCTAGTCAGCACACCTCTCTGCTCTGTTCCAGGAGAAAGGTTCACTGACAAACACTGAGTCATGCTGTGTCACCCACTGCAAGGTTATCACTGTCTCAGCCCCTGAAGTACCAGGCATCCTATGGCCAGAATGACAAGCCCTTGTATATAACTGTAACTATCCCTTGGAAATATCTGAACTCACCTATCCAAGAGGAGGGGCTGTGAATATTTCCAAATACCACTGCCTGAGATTCTGCGGGGCCCTACACTCTGGGGTCAAGGGGAGGCATCAAATTAGTGTAAGAGGCAGAGAACTACTGCTCAGAAACCTGGAAGAATGTGCCTTACAACTTCCCCCAAGGAATCCCAATGGACAAGATCATTGGCAAGTTTACTGCCTACTGATTTTCAAGCTGGCAGGGTACAGGAAAGCAGGGACAAGCTATTCACATTATAGTAGAGGCTAAGAAGAGAGGGATGTGGAAGGAAGGGGAGCAAGGGCATGGGAGGGGAGGGCAAACCCTTGGAAACAGATGGATCTTCAGTGACTTGAATACTTCTACACTGTTCCCCTGCTGTGTGACTAGGAGGGTTGCTCTGTGGGAGCTCTCTCTGTTGGTCCTGCTCCTTAGGCTTCTTGGCTGGTGGTTCTGTTCTTTTGTGCACTTGCTGGGTTGGTCATAAGAGGCAAGCTGGGAGAACCTACACATCTCCTGCTAAGGCCTCACAATTCGCCAACTATAGGGGATGGGGGAAGCCTCAGTGGGACAGTAAGCAGAACTTAGGCACTTGGGTTCCCTCTGTCATGGCTGGCCTTGGGGATACCATTACATTGAGAGAAGGAAGCCTCTGATAGAAAGCCCCATGATTAGTCACTGTCATCCTGAAAAAAAATACTTGCTCACAAAATAGGATAACTAAGGATGAGATCTGTACCTGGAACACTACCAAGTAGCTCATTTGTGAACATGGCAATGGGAGCTGGTAGATGAACCCTGCATGTCCCTAAGCCCCAGTGCACTGGTATGCCTGACACTGGTAACGCTCTCCACATCCTCTTGAAGATGTCCATACCTTTCAAACTTGTATGTCTTATCAACCAGAGGATAGCCAGGAAAAGGCTACCACACCCGGACTGTTTCCTAATTGAAGACAAAACAGAGCAGGCAGATTCAGGCAGAGCTCAGTTCATCAAGCAGGGTCAAGGCTGGTGAGTGGTGCCCCAGGCAGCTCCAGCTGCTGCTTGTCTGTGTTGGCAACTCCTCCTGGAACACACAGATAGCTCTGATGACAGATTAGACTTGGCTGTTCAGGGACAATGCTGTGTTACAAAGACAGCAGCCAGATGCTCTTCAAGAAGCGCCATTTGATACTTGGCCCTTCAGAGATAGGGTCTACTGATACTGACAGGAGAGCAAAGCTGTACTGTGGGGTCCGAGGAGCCCATCCTGCTGAGGGTATAGACATTTCAGATGAGGCACAGGCCCCAGGAGGCCATGTAGTCACGTTACATAATCAGAGTGGTAGAGTTGAATTGTCTAGTCTTAAGCCATGCCAACTTCAGAGAGTTTTGAACGGAGGGGGTTTAAGCTGGCCTCAAACTTCTGACAATCGTCCTGCCTTTGCCTCCTTAAGTTTAGGTCTCACTGAACTGCTTCTTCACTGACAGCCTTTGAAAAGAAGCAAATGGGGAAAGGCTTGTTTCCAGCTCTTTACAACAAAATGTAAATTCACAAGTCAACCTGTCTGGGGACAATAACCAGCAATGGCAGCACCTGAGGACTTGAGGCCATCTGCCTCTCCATCTTAATGTCAGGAGCCTGGCAGGGGGCGTGGTTACAGAAGAATGTATGGCTGAGGGCTCTGCTGTGGGGAACGGTTGGCATCTGAGGTAAATCCCCACATCCCACATTGAGGTGGTAATAGAACGCCAACTCTGTACAATTGCATGCACACAGACACAAAATAAAGTTTTAAAAATGAAAATATACAAAATATCGATGGAGATATAGGTACATGCCTGTGTGAAAATGATGGCTGTTTGCGGAGCAGAGCAACAAACGATAGGACCAGCAGCTCTTGGCTCTGGAGGTGGCTGTTGGTCTTTATCTACAGCTAATGACTCAGTCAAGGCTACTGAAGTATAATGTGCCCCACCCAGTCACCACCATAGCTCTCCAACAACCCCCACATAACTATGTGCCTTATCCAGTCTTCATGATAGCTCCTCGTCTCTCTCTCTCTCTCTCTCTCTCTCTCTCTCTCTCACACACACACACACACACACACACACACACACACACACACACGGGACGGGGGGGGGGGAGGCAGAGACAGAGAGATAGAGAGCAAGACAAAAACAGAGATAGATGGACAGAGAGAGACATCAGCACGTACTCAGTACATCTTCAACTATTTCTGCATTCAAGGCTCCACCACAGGCAGCCCAGCCACGTACATAGGTGCAACAGGTTACAAACGACTGACAAACAGGACCTTTGGCAACTCGTCTGATTATTATCACAGCCTTGATTGAGCCTACAAAGTGCTTGGACATAGACTTTCCTGCCTGCTGCTCATGTCCTGTTCAATGTATCCATGCCTTACACTCCCCTGATGGTCCCAATACCAGTACCTTGGGTATTTAAAACATCACCAGTTAAAGAAGGGAACAGGTAGAGCCATTGACACCTGAGAAAAGCTGCATCCTGCCAAGCTACTGAGGCCTGCTTTGAGTGTTCAGCCACCACTAAGAAAATAGCAGTATTTGGGGTTTGGCAATAAGGCCCAGTATTTAAGGGCACTTCAAGACGAGCTTATGGATCCTTGTACCCATATAAACTAGGTGTGGTCTTGGGTGCACCTATGATGTCTGTTGGGGCAGAGGTGGGAGGATTAATAGGGCTTACAGGCAGCTGACCCAGATGAAAAATTCAAGCTTTAGGTTCATGGAGAGATGCTGTCTGAAAAGTCTACAGTGAGGAATGACAGAGAGTAATCCCCAGCACCCTCCTCTAGCTTGTGTCTCTAGCCTGTGTGTGTGTGTGCGCGAGCGTGCAAAAATACAAACATGTACACATACACACATACCATACTTACAAAAAAGGTCAGAGATGTTGTGTGCCATACTACAAATGTATAGAATAAAGAGAAGTCTCAGGGAGTTTGTTGTGGGATGGGACAACAGGACCCAAAGCATGGAGCTCGACAGGAAGTCAAACCCCTCTGCAAATCCCCAGGAGACCAGCCTAGCCCAGGTAGGGGAGGTTACAGGGTAGGAGATGATATGAAAGAAAAGAGGCAGAGGCGGAGGCGGAGGCGGAGGCGGAGGCGGAGGCGGAGGCGGAGGCGGAGGCGGAGGCGGAGGCGGAGGCGGAGGCGGAGGCGGAGGCGGAGGCGGAGGCGGAGGCGGAGGCAGAGGGAATTCCCTGAAATGCTTTAGTCAGTACTTATGCTTCGAGCAACTAGAAGCTATCCCATCAGGTCAGTGTTCTGAGTATTGAAACAGGCAATTGATGAGCTGAAAAGCAGATGGTTCTCAGATGTGACTCAAGGCCAGTGGAGCTCTCACCAGATGCAGACACACAGGTTCTGGGAAATTTGCTAGTAGGGTTCAGAGAAACTAGAAAAAGCACACCTATGGAAGCCATGTCTTTGAGACGTGGGCTGGCCAAATGAACCCTGGACCTTAGCTGCTCATGTTGGTGACTGGAGGCCTGATTTTGACCTTCTGGTCCTCCAGGGACCTTAGGTCTTATGCCTCTTGGGAAGGCAAGAGATCTTTGGATCCTTCTCTGTGGTGGAGAAGCAACACAAGGTTTTCAGGGAGGAAGCAGATCAAAAGGCCTCAGGGGCCCTGAGCTTCTGCATGTGGGAAAATTCTGGAGTTCTCATATCCTGAAAAGAAATCACCCCTACTATCAGTCTTAGGTGTCTTGATGTGATCACATTACCTATAGTGAACACAGCTATTGGTGCCTCTTAACCCCAGTACTGTGGCAACTCTCTTCCTCCTGATTGTGCATGCTGGTAGAGCAGAGTGGCCAGTGGCTTCCAGTGCTGAGTATGCTTGACCCTGACAGTTCATGGCTCAGCTCTGACATTCTCTACCCTACTAAGGCTGTGACTCCTGCCCCCAAGCATTCCTACAGGATTCTAACACTTTCAGTCGACTCTCAGTGGCCTCCCAATCATCCTTGTGTATATACTGAGCTGAGGGAGCACTGAGCTGAGGGAGCACTGAGCTGAGGGAGCACTGAGGTGAGGGAGCACTGAGCTGAGGGAGCATTGAGTTCAGGGAGCACTGAGCTGAGGGAGCACTGTGATGGCAATGCAGGGACTCACCACCAGGCTGTTATGGAGGGCTCTTCTCTTCTGCTGATCGAAGTGTAGCATGAATCCAGGTCCTGCAAGCACTGATATGAATGTATAGCCTCTGACTGGCAAACTGCAGGGACAGTTCACCCAGGTCAAAGTCCAACCCTTGTGAGGAGACCCTGTAGCCCCCTATGCAAGCGAGACTTAAACCACAAGGAGTGTGGTGGGGTAGGCTGTGGGCCACAGTGCATTCTCCAACCAAGATTCCAGGTACTCCATGCTCATGGTAACTAATGACCCACGAGGAACCCTGGCTCTGTGACCACTCACTGTGGACTGAAATGTACCCATCCCTGAGCTGGCTTAAGTATCACATATTTCCATGATACCCTCCTGTGTAGAATGAGACTGCATGGCAGAAGGTGGGGCTAACTTCTGGTTCTTCCTGTAAATCTGAGACCCAACATTTTCTCTATCCCACCAGAAAGATCCCCATCTTTTACAGGAAGAGTCACAATTCTTCGGATAGACTCCTGGTGCCTATTTCCAGACATAATGCAGGTGAGAGACCCTACTCTAAGAAATCTTTTCTTTTTCTTCTTTTGGTTTCTTGAGACAGGGTTTCTCTGTGTAGTCCTGGCTGTCCCGGAACTCACTCTGTAGACCAGGCTGGCCTCGAACTCAGAAATTCACCTGCCTCGGCCTCCCAAGTGTTGGGATTAAAGGCGTGCGCCACCACGCCCAGCTGCCACTCTTTCATGCCACAACCCACCTCACATCTTCTTGGCCTATAAAATGAACTGCTGCTGCCTCCTTTTCCATCAAGAGTTATCACATAGACTGTTTGAGCAAAGCATGTTGGTTGATATCTGTCTCTTGGGAAGAACTGAAGGGGGACATGCTGTCTTAGGTGACTAGGACCTACTGAGAGTCACCACCCCCCAGACACACACACACACACACACACACACACACACACACACACACACCCCAGGATCCAGGATGCCTTCCTGGCTTCTTTCCCTAGGTACATCATGTGTAGCACTGCTGTGGGTAGTGATTCACGGCTGCAAGCTGATATCCCGCACATCAGCATTTTCCCAGAGAAATTCCACAGATCCTCTTCTCTGCATTCTCCCTTTTAGGTTGTTATCATTTCCCCCAATCCTCCTGGGAAAGATGACTTTTCTCCTGGGGCATTCAAGTGAAGATTGTACATGCGAATGAAGGCCACACACACACACTTCACAAACCACAAGTGAAGACCATTCACAAGTGAAGACCATACATGCAAGTGAAACTGTACACATACCACACATACTTCCCATGAACACACAACATACATGCTCTGCATAACTCATCATGCACAGCAGACACATACACCACACAAACGAGCTTATGTACACATGTAACTAAATCACATATAACCATATCAAACATGTAAGCACATTCATATGAATATACTATAAAACACACATATACATACACATTCAACACACTCACACTTGCATACGTATACCATACAAAGATACCCATACTTGCTCACACCCTCAAAAACTCAGAAACCACCAGGAACTTAATGAACTCCAACTTACTATGGAGATTACAGTGAAATACCTGGTCAACCATTATCTAAAATAAAATGTTAACCTGCTGGGCGATGGTGGCGCACGCCTTTAATCCCAACACTTGGGAGGCAGAGGCAGGTGGATTTCTGAGTTCGATGCCAGCCTGGTCTACAAAGTGAGTTGCAGGACAGCCAGGGCTATACAGAGAAACCTTGTCTCAAAAACCAACCAACCAACCAAACAAACAAACAAAAACAGAACAAAAAATAAATAAAATGTTAACCTAACCTCAAAACAGCTGTATTGGCTGGTTTTGTGTGTCAATTTGACACAAGCTGGAGTTATCACAGAGAAAGGAGCTTCGGGTGAGGAAATGTCTCCGTGAGATACAACTGTAAGGCATTTTCTCAATTAGTGATCAAGGGGGAAAGGCCCCCTGTGGGTGGGACCATCTCTGGGCTGGTAATCTTGGTTCTATAAGAGAGCAGGCTGAGCAAGGCAGGGAAAGCAAGCCAGTAAGGAACATCTCTCCATGGCCTCTGCATCAGCTCCTGCTCCCTGCCCTGCTTGAGTTCCAGTTCTGAGTTCCTTTGGTGATGAACAGCAGTATGGAAGTGTAAGCCGAATAAACCCTTTCCTCCCTAACTTGCTTCTTGGTCATGATGTTTGTGCAGGAATAGAAACCCTGACTAAGACAACAGTAGAAGGCTGTTAAGTTTTGATGCAAACTCTTTAGAAATAACACCATGATGACAGACTTCCCTAGGAGTTGTCACAGGGTGGACTGCAGGGCACTGGAGAATAAGTGGGGCTCTTGCACACTCAGTGTTGCTGGGGGACACGGCTGGGAGCACAGGAGCCTTCTGGCACAGGTGTAAGCCCAGTGTAATCTAACAAGTTCACTCTTGCTGCACACAAGGCCAGCTACTAGCAGATTCCTGGAAATGACAGAACAGAACTGGTAGATCAGAACCCTTCACCTCCTATTTAGGAGGAAATCTAACCCAGAAAGCTCATGTCCCTGAACTTGTTATGTGCATGTCAGAGGGGAAAAGGAGGCCTTTGGCAAGGTGAGCTATAGGGGAGGTGGGCAGGCCAAACACTGGAGGAGGAGGCATTCAATCACTGTGTGAATGGCACAGTATTTATTATTGCCACTGCATTAGGGATAATCCAGGAGTAAAAGGAAACAGGGCTGGAATCCCAGGCTGTTCACTGCTTCATACAGGTTTCTCCTAAGTGTGCACAAATACAAGCTCTCGCCTCGCAGAGCCTCACTGCTCAGCTGTGCCTTCTGCACAACAATCATTGTGTCAGAAAGGCAGGTCTGGTGCTCATCCTGACAGCTCCATAAGAGCACCAGAAAAGAATTTCGAAAGGAAAAGACAGTTAACACAACTGATCATTCCACTATTCGCTGCCACAGTCCAACTGTGCATCCAATCTGAAGGTTCCCTTCAGAAATTCTAACTCAATAGTTCTGGGGTTAGTGATTTGAGAACAGCTCATGGTTTCATATGTTCCATATTATTAATAGTCTTAGGAAACAGGACACCAAAGTTTTGCAACCAATTTCTGCACTCCAGCTCACTGTTGCCGTGAAAGCCTTCTGACCCATTTAATATCCTGGTGATGGGGGTGTAGCAGGGCTGTGTTAAGCAGGAGCAAAACTCTGATGGGTTGTCCTGACCAACATCTGGAAGCTTCATTACCATGAGCTCATGCCACTACGAAGCAACTGATATATCCACGTGTGTGACACAGTTCCAGAAACAGTAGGCACTGGAGTGTTCAGGAACTTTGAGACAATGCAGCTGGTTTCCTGTGCGTCACACATGCACCCTGTTAACCCCAGTAATTATCCCAGGGACTTTAACTTGACAATAAATAGTTGAGAGGATGTGGTCTGGTTTAATATTTACTATCAATAACACATCACAACACATTCGTTAAGCTTAAACATATGGTTTTTGTGTCTTTAGTTATGAATAATGGAGATCCTTCCACGATTGGGAAACGTGTTAACAAAACGGCGAAGCTAAGCTGAATCAAACTTCTATTATATAGAACACACACAGTTATGTAGCTTATTCAAAGACAGGCTAAGGTAGAAGAGAATTTAAAATGAGTTCTACATAAATCTTTTCTGAACATAGTTAAAGGCTTCACATCTGAACATGGCAGGTTAATCCTGTTTGCAGATGGTGCTTACACTGTTATAATCAGTTTTTTTTTCCTGTTTCCCATCCCGGCCACATTGTTTTTAACACAAGGTAGAACAATGTTTTTAATTAGTGGTATAAAAATACCCACCGCAATCTCATGTTGGAATCTTGCCAAATTCACTAGGTGAAATAGCTGTTTTCCTGGTCTTTCCCTGTAGAAGCCACTAACATCCTAAGGATTGCTTGAATATGATGCTGGGGCATGGGATGCCGACCTAGCACATCTGACATATACAAATACATTCTACTTTTAAACTTTAAAATAACAGCTCTGGGGGCGGGAGAGATGTCTTGGCAGTTCAGGGAAGCCTGGGTTCAATTCCCAGCATTGATGTGGCAGTATGTAACTATCTGTCATTCCAGTTTCAAGAGATAGGATGCCCTCTCTGACTTGAGGGCAGTGAAATGCATGTGATGCAGATATACATGTAGACAAAACACCCACACACATAGAAATGAAGACAGCAGTGACGGAGACTGAGCTTCTACTGCTACTGTCTCAAGCCATTTGTCTACTGGCTAAAACTACCTCTGTCTCAGTGTTGCTCAGATGTGAATATACGTTTTGGTACTTTGTTTTTAGTGAGCATTAGAATGAACCTCTCTCAGTGCCCTGAGACAAGTGCCCTCTGACAGAGCAGGGCTCTTCTAAGCCCTGTGCCACTCAACATCCTGGGCACAAGCAGCGACTTTGGCAGCGCTGAGAAGGCCACTTCTATCCAAGCTGTAGCAAAGCTAAAGGAAGGCTTCGTGAATGCTTGCTTGCTGACACTGCCTCATCCCGAGAAGAGCAGAGTGCCAGGCCCCACAGCTGCTTCTGCTCATCCTTCCCCATCCTTCCCTGGTACTATAGAGAAAGAAAGAACAGTTTTAAAACCTTGAAACCCCTCCAAGAAAAGGAAGTTACTGATGGTTCATGATACATACTACATAGGGAGAGATGCTGATGGAGCTTGAACTATAGTAAGGAGAGACAGGTAAGGAATCCTAGGAGTGTGAACACTTCATGTTAGGGATCTTACGGTTAGGCCTTGAAGACGCTGGTCAGGTAAAAGGACCAAGGCTGAGTGGCAGATCTCAGAAGAGAAATGACAGGAAATGGGGTACAAAACCTACATAGAAGTCAAGGGCCTGGGGATTCTCTTAAAAGCAGTGATAAGCCTAGGAAGGGCCTTCAACAGGAAAGATTTTCAACACACATTTTTTTAATTAGATATTTTCTTCATTTACAATGCAAATGCTATCCCAAAAGTCCCTTATGCCCTCCCCCACCCTGCTCTCCAACCCACCCACTCCTGCTTCCTGGCCCTGGTATTCCCCTGTATTGGGACATATAATCTTTGCAAGACCAAGGGTCTCTCCTCCCAATGATGGCTGAATAGGCCATCTTCTGCTACATATGCACCTAGATACACGAGCTCTGGGGGTACTGGTTAGTTCATATTGCTGTTCCTCCTACAGGTCAACACACATTTTTCAAAGGTCTGTCTGGATTTTTGTGGAGCATCGGGGAGGCGGCAGGAAGAACTACTTGTGGAGTGCTGTGGGAAACATCTGACACTTAAGGAGCACAGAGAAGGCACCCCAGCTCCAGGACAAGACACAGCGTTGACAGAACTGCAGAGATGCCTGCAGGGATGGCCTGTGTTTTGCACTGGTCTCTGCAGGAGTCAGTGAACAGACTCCAAATGAACAAGGTAGCAACTGTGGGTTCTGCCTTGTTTTGCTGCTTGCCTGTGCATTTGAGGGAAGGGGTCTATTCTTACTCTGTCTTTCGAAACAGTGGGTGCTGGCAGGCCCAAACTCTCAAAGATACCAGCCACATATCTTGCAGTGAACCACACTGTGTCCACCATGGCCAACTACTGCACTCTAATGGCAAGGTGAGGAGCTCCCAATCATGTGCAATAGAAGATCAGTGTTCAGTTGTCAAGTGGGTGTGCCCTCATTTTTCAGAATAGAGTAGGAAGGAGGGCCCTGGTCTCTGATGTGCTCCTGCAAGGCAGATGGCATCTGAGCTCCTCCGGGAGGACTCTGCCCAACACAGACTGCTAGTTTCTGCTTAGTCCCTGCTTGATCCTAAGAGCAGATATGGTCCTTCATAAATGGTGGAAGAAGGGGCTGAGGATACTCAGCAACATGATATTAGATGGATCAACTTGATACAGATGTAACCATGTAAAAAGGGCTACGGCTGGCTCAGACTGTCAGCTCAATAACTGTTTAGAAGTAAAAAGGCAAACTGAATGAGGGGGCCATTGGAATAAGCTTCCACAGCTTGGTTAGGGTTACTGCAGAGTGGAGTGCCCACCTCTAAGATTGACGCCAACAATGTCCACATTGGTGGCATTAAGATGGTCCTTTGGGAGTTAATCCAGCCATTGAGGGTTCTATGCTCATGAGAGGACAAGATTAGATAGCTTACTTGCTCATCCACTCCACCACATGAGGATGTCTAGCCAGTAGCAATTAGAGAAATGAGCCAGCCCTAGACATCAAACCTGCAGTGCCTTGATCTTGGACTCCCAAACTGAAAGAAACAAATGCTCTTTGTAGATTAGAGAATCTCAGGTTTTGGTTATAGCAACATAAGATGATTGTACAAATTGTATATCTGTAGATTTACTAAATTTAATACGTATGAATTCATGATGGGTAAATTGTACAACATAGCTGTCAAGAAACAGCTGTTGGGTGTACCATGAATGAATTATTCCTTAAATACTTGTGACCACAAAGATAAATAATTTAGGATTCATCTTTGTTCCAGTATAGGATGACACAGGAAGTGTCTACCTCACTGGATGGGACAAAAATCAAGGGAAAGCCACCATCCTTTACAAAATATTTTGCAACTGTAGTAGCTGACTCAAAGTAAACACACACATGTTGGTCAATAAGTCTACAGGACAGAGCAAAACATTACCTCTGACAATCTCAGGTGTAGATTATTATTTTCTGGTTCCAGTTCAACTATCCTTTCTTCTTTAACCTACAACCAAGGATCCAAAAGGAAAAATCCATCAATGCAGCACCTACCTGCACATACTGAAATACCATGAATGAACAGAGTGCAAGAAGGGATAGGAACCCTCTCAGCAAGGAGAAGGTCAACTGTCACCTGTCAGGTTGCTCACTCTCCTTCACATACTACAGAGACAAGACAAGCTGGCCTCAGCAAGGCCTGACCTGCTACCCTCCCACATGCCCTGGCTCTAAGCCTCTGTCAGCACCAGCCACAAGGGCTACCAGGGATGTAAGTCTTAGACTCCAGACTCTTTATCGTTTGGTCAGTAAGGGAGCAGAGGGCCTAGCTGGGAAAACAAGTTTATAGAGAAAGCCATAGAAATGGTGTGTGTGTGGGTATGTGTGTGCGCGCGCGCACGCACACCATGCACACGTGCTCATAAGACATCAGTAGTCTTAGAAGTTCAAGGAGAGAAAGGATTTTATGTAAAGATGTGATGGTAGAGAATGGAGGTTGGATATTGGAAGAAAATAGTGGAATTTTATGAGCCAAAGAAGTGAACTGTATATTTAACTCCCATAGACAACTGGGACAGGAACAGTGTTCCTGTTGGTGGCTCAGGGTTCCAGCTGTGGATTTAGGGAATTCAGACCATTATGCTAAAAATACAATGTCAGACTAAAGATTCAACATCCCACTGGTGCTCCTGTCTCTTCAGACAAGAAATTAAGTCCCTCCTTCTAGGGATCCCCTCATTCTCTCCTGCAGTAGATTCAGCCTTTCCTTTTATGGGTCTAGGCATTCCTGCAGGAGATTCAGACCCTCTTGAAGGGAATTCTGTCTCCAGATAGGGGTGCATCCTCCTGGTAGGTAATTAACTATCCAAATCTTCTCACAGAGAATCTGTGATCACCTAGACAGTACTTTGTGCACTTCTAAACTCTTATTAATAATGGTAACCCAATACCTAGGAGTTACAAAGTGTTAATTGCTAAATGTATGTAGTTCCTTATGAAAATCGCTGAAATATTTTGATGAAACTTACTTAATTTCTAGGTTTCAAACAATGATAGCAGTTGTAGTTATAAGTTTAGCATATGTTTTATCAAATTTATTAGAAAATATTTTTATTTTGTCTTAAAGATGGTGGTCTACCTGGAATTTCCCCCCTAATTTTACCTTTGTTTATTGCTAGGATACAGAAAGGCTTTATTTCTGCTGACAGAGCTTGTATTTATTGGTCTTGTATAACTCACTATTTCGTGCAAAGATTTTAGCAGATTCTTTAGGGTCCTTTCTACTTATAATATGGTTCCAACTTCAAGTAGACTACATTGTTCAATTTTCTTCCCAAAATAACTGGGCTATACCACTAGAACAGTGCTGTACAGCAGTGCAGGAAAGACGTGGGTTACAAGCATGTCCAAAGTCTGGTACAATTAGAATGGGGCACAGTGAGAAAGTTCTGTCCTGTTTGCTCTGACTCTAGTAGAAGTCTCTTTTCAGTACCTACGCTTGGCTATGGTGTAACCTGATTCATATGGTGAAATATTAAGTCCAGGTCTCTCAGCAGGTGACACTTGAAGACAGTGCCCTCAAGGTGATCAATTCAAGGAAGACTTAAGGGTGGGTTCTCCTTTAATGTCATTGGTGTCCTTCTGAAGGGAACCCTGGAGACATAAGACACTTGAAGCTGTACTACAGAGCAATAGTGATAAAAATGGCATGGTACTGGTACAGCGACAGGCAGGCAGATCAATGCAAGAGAATTGAAGACCCAGAAATGAATCCACAGACCTAATGTCACTTGATCTTTGACAAAGGAGCTAAAAACATCCAGTGGAAAAAAGGCAGCATTTTCAACAAATGGTGCTGGTTCAACTGGTGGTCAGCATGTAGAAAAGTGCAAATCGACCCATTCTTATTTCCTTCTAAAGTCCAAGTGGACCTACACATAAAACCAGATACACTGAAACTTAGAGGAGAAAGGGGGGAAGAGCCTCGAAAACATGGACACAGGGGAAAAATTCCTGAACAGAACACAAACGGCTTATGCTGTAGAATCAAGAATCGACAAATGGGACCTCATAAAATTGCAGAGTGTCTGTAAAGGACACTGTCAATAGGACAAAAAAGGCAAGCATTCGATTGGGAAAAGATCTTTACCAACCCTACATCTGATAGAGGGCTAATATCCAATATATACAAAGAACTCAAGAAGTTAGGCTCCAGAGAACTAAATAAGCCTATTAAAAATGGGGTACAGAGCTAAACAAAGACTTTTCAACTGATGAAAATTGAAAGGCCAAGAAGCACCTAAAGAAATGTTCAACATCCTTAGTCAGCAGGGAAATGCAAATCAAAACATCTTGAGATTCCATCTCATACCAGTCAGAATGGCTAAAAACTCAGGTGACAGCAGATGCTGGCGAGGATGAGGAAAAAGAGAAACACTCCTCCATTGCTGGTGGGATTAGAAGCTGGTACCACTCCAGAAATCAGTCTGGTGGTTCTTCAGAAAACTGGACATACTACTACCTGAGAATCCCGCTATACCCAGAAGATGCTCCAACATGTAATAAGGACACATGTCCCACTATGTTCATAGCAGCCTTATTTATAAAGTCAGGAGTCAGAAAGAACCCAGATGTCCTTCAACTTAGGAATGGATACAGAAAATGAAGTATTACTCAGTTATTAAAAACGATGAATTAATGAAATTCTTAGGCAACTGTATAGATCGAAAAATGATCCTGAGTGAGGTAAACCAATCGCAAAAGAACACACATGGTATGCACTCATTCATAAGTGGATATTAGCCCAAAACCTTCAAGTAACTAGGATACAATTCAGAGACCACATGAAGCTCAATAAGAAGCAAGACCAAAGTGTGGGTGCTTCGATCCTTCTTAGAAGGAGAACAAAATACTCACAGGAGCAAATATGGAGATAAAGTGTTGAGCAGAGATTGAAGGAAAGGCCACCCAGAGACTGTCCCACCTGGGGATTCATCCCATATACAGTTACCAACCCCAGACACTATTGTGGATGCCAAGAAGTGTATGCTGAAATGAGCCTGATATGGCTGTCTCCTGAGAGGCCCTTCCAGAGCCTTACAAATACAGAGGAGGAAGCTCACAGCCAACCATTGGACTAAGCTCTGGGGTGTCTGATGGAGGAGATGGAGAAGGGACTGAAGGATTTGAAGGAGTTTGCATCCCCATAGGAAGAACAACAATATCAACCAACCAGATCACCCCCGCGCACAGAACTCCCAGGGACTAAGCCATCAACAAAGGAGTACACATGGCTGCAGCTGCATACGTAGCAGAGGATGGCCTTGTCAGGTATCAATGGGAAGAGAGGTCCTTGGTCCTATGAAGGCTTGATAGCTGCCCCAGTGTAGGGGAATCGAAGGAGGGGAGGTAGGAATGGGTAGGTAGGTGAAGGAACACCCTCATAGAAGCAGGGGAAGGGAGGATGTGCTAAGAGTATTTCCAGGAGGGAGGGAAACCTGGAAATGGGTTAATATTTTAAATGTAAATAAAGAAAAAAAAAAAAGATCACTTCTGTAGTGTCTCCATAACTGGTTCAGCAAAGACGTCAGGTGTTGGCCATTAGCCTGTGTGGCCTACGCTCACATTCCCTCAGCCTCTATGTTGCTTCCAGTTTACCAAAAAGCCCGGGCTAGTCACATATCACTTTCTACAGACACCTCTGTCTTCTAAGCCCTCAAACTCCTGTTCAACAGGACCTTCTTATCACTGCACTCCGAGCATGTACACTCTAACTTTTGGTGGTGGTGGTGGTGGCTGATTTTAGATCATGTAAGGTGCAGAATCTCTGCTCAGCAGCCACTGCCACTTATGGTATTTATTTTTTTGTTCACTTTATCCATCTATTTGTCCTGCTGTGTGCCCTTAAGAGGGCAACTACAAAGATTATGTAAATACTGCTTGTTAACATGTGTATGAGATATGCTCCGTATGCAGTAGGAGATGTTCAGCAGAGCTGAGAGAGGTGCCAAATGGCTAATTCCTGCCGGGTATCTTTCACTGGCCAATCATAGGCATGCGCTATGCCTACCAACAGCCACTTTTGCCAGCTTAGCTTACTCACTCACAGAACTTTGCTCCTGCCTTCTCAAGAAAAACAGCGTCCCCTTAGTGCTTGTAGAACACAAATCACCGTACTGTGGCCTTGAATACTCAGCTCACCTGGAGGATTCTCTCTCCCTATCCCAGGCAGGATCCTGCCTCCTGAGCCTCCCCTTGACAGAGACCCTTCCCCTCTACCATCTCAAAAGAGCCTACTAATAATGTCTTGTAGGGTGCTTCAATCAACCCCCACAGCTCCTGTGTTCATTTCTCACACTGTTAATGGTTATAAGCAACCACGGGCTGCTTCTGACTTTCTGTTCCCAACCTGCCCTGTATGTGATTTCCTGGGATCACAGGGTGAGTGGGGGCAGTAAGCTGTATACTGCTTTAAAAGTCACGGCAATCTGAAGACTGTCATTTAGTTCCCAGTTCTATGAGTAAACAGGTAAAAATACTTCGTATAGGAACACAATCAAATAAAACTTTAAGAGTATTTCTTCTGCCAACTCATATTCTGCTTAATTGTATCATAAATTCATAGGTATATGTGTGTCTGAAATCACTTTATTACCTGGGAATGCACAGAGGAAGGCTTAGGTAGGGTTTGGCAGAAAATGAAGTGGTACAGAGACCTGGGGACACAATAGGCCAGAGCCATAATCTCCCTAATAGGGAGGAGTGCAAAGGAAGAGATGGTCCTGAATCAGCACCAAATCTTACGTTTCTAAGGGATGTCTCTACAGAGCTAAACACCACAGCAAATTAAAATACAGAAACACAAACACTAATACCAATATATAAATTTTACATGTCCAAAAAAGTTTCCCACATGTTCCTTTGACCCTCAAACATGCCTTCCCACCCTTAAAGTTCCTTTGCATTTTTACAGGACACTGCTAACTGTCAAACTTTACCAAGTAACAGTACTCAAAGTTATTCCCTGTTCATTGAAACTTTATATTCTTTGACTAGCGACTCCCCAACTCCTCATTCCATTTCACCCACACCCTGAGATTTGGACTCTGCTTTGCCTCCTTGCTAAAGCACAGTAGGCATGAGGGGGAGGGCACACACCAGTCCACTAACCAGTTCCAGCTGGTCAGTGTACACTTGTGCCATGACAATAAAACATACCTTCATTCCAGCAATCTTGAGTGAGTTCATACACTTGACCGTGTATGACCAGGAGACTGTTTAGGCAATGAGCTTATCTGTGAGTATCTTCAGGGAGTCCAGGGACCAGGATGGGGTGGTGAAAGGAGACATGGTCCCAGTGCTCCTTTAGGATGCTGAAGGCATAAAGGGTAGACATGTAGATAGAGGTGACCCAGCTCTCACAAGGGACTCTTGTGAAAATGCCACCCTAGTCTTCAGCTGGTTGTGTCATCAAAGAACACTTTCCCACAGACAGAAAAACAACCAAGGGACAAAGGAAGGAATGACTCAGCAGTTTAATGAAGGAGTAACAGATGGAAATGGGGAAGAGGAATGCTGGCATTACAAATATAAACTTTGTCAGCACTTTGAAAACAATAGCAAATACACTTAAATAGATACAAAGTTTATTAAAAATAGGCTGCAACTAAAATACAGTAGAAATGAAAAAAAAAAAAAAAAACAGCAGTTTCGGTGTTTCCCCACAGTAATGCACACTATTCAATGTGCTCTTACAATATGTATTCACATCTGACCTCACTGTCCAGGGAAGGCCAAGTCTACTTCACTACAGGTTTCACAAACACACATGCAGAGTTTTCAGGTGCTAGCTAGCTCTTCTGTGCATCTGTCTTCCCATGCACTAGTGACAGCAGGTGACTGCTCTTCTCTGGGATGTATGATTATGACACCTGAAGGCTGCCAGTGTGCTCCAGTCACAAGGAGATTGCACTTCCTAGGCAAGATGAGTGTGCAAATCCTTCATAAACTCTCAGGGCCATTCTATTCTCTTACAGAGGAAACAGCAAAGACACACTTTCTAATAGGAAACTGGATTAACATAAAAAATATTTACACTTGCATTTCAACAATTTATCATACAGCTCTTATTAAAAGTGGTTTTTCAGGTTGCAAATACCTCTGTTCTACTTGAAAGTGTGCATATTTTCCTGATGCACAGATTTGTAAGAGAATAGAATGGTACAGAAAGATCATCTGGACACACATTAGGGGTTTCTCATGTAGAAAGTGTGCTTGAAATCATAAAGTCAGCTTTCACAAAAAAACAAGCAAACTGAGGTCTGCCTCACACAACTCAGCTGAGGAATGACAGTGCAAAGTTTAGGAATTAAAATTAAATAAGTCTATTATGCTGAGAAAGCACGTGAGTCAGAGGAGGCACAGCAACACACTCCTTCCTTTCCTGACATTGGATCTACATCACTTTACTAAATGTATACGTTCTGAGACACCTAACTTTTACTGCCACCCATGAGCTCCCACTCTTCTCAGATGTCTCTGCTCATTCCTACATGAATGTTGTGTTACTAGAGAGCTCTAGATCCTTTGCAGCCTTTGAAATATTAGGTAACTTTCTAACATAACTCCTGTCTTTAATTTCCACCAGTGATTAGTCTAGTGATAATTTGGTTTTATAAAAATAAAATCCCTAGGCTTAAATCCTCAAATTTTTTTCGAGAATTTTCAAAATTGAATTATTAATTAGATATTCAAACTCTAACATTTAAATTGATCAGGAGGCTCACATTTGTCAAGAATGTGTTGTGCACCTTACATAAGAAACTCCATCTAGCCACCTCATACAAATGATAGAAGGTAAAGGAAGCATTTGCCCTGGGCTGAGAGGCCTGACTCCTGCAGACAGGGTCCACTGTGACACAGTAGTACTCAGACCTGCTCAGCTGTCACTGTCTGGTAACCAAATTGAGTTTAGAGGAAAAAAACAGAAAGATAATTTCTTGGCCTACTGCCCTTGGAATGACAATGAAAGAAGATAGGGTAGAAGAAATACCCCCTCATGTTTACAGCCCTTCATTCTGCCCTATGAGTCCAAGAGTCTCCCCAAAAGCTAACAGAAACAGGTAACTTCATGTGAGTCAGATCACAAAGAACTAGACAAGATTTTTCTTGGTAAAGTAAAACAAAGTTTCTTGGAATTGAAACATCTCTAATTTGCAACCATTTCAGGTACAGAAAATAAACATCACTTAGAAGTAGCACTGTTCCTTCCTCTTCAGGCTCGCCCCCCACAAAGCCCCTGCCAAGGGCAGACCTGCTTGAGTAAAGGTGTCCTCTCTCTTCTCACTTTGTGTTCAGTTCATTCTCGAGCTCTGTTAATTTACGAGAAGCTTTCACTTTGTCAGACACATCCTGCCCTTGTGAAAAGAGGCGCTGACGCTCTTTAAATGTCAGATTTTCAGGGGCTCCAGAACTGCCAGGTAAGTCTGCATCTTGGCTGGACAAGAGGAAAACACAAAGATAATGCATCAAAATACAAGTGACCAGGGTAAGTAAACTTTCATAAAAATTGTAACATTTCAGTGACACTTATTCATTGTTGCACATTACTGAAGTAATTTTATGTATTGAGGCTGAGAAAAACTATACCAACACTATGATCTGAACAGAACTTTAAAAGCCAGTCAGAACTCATACAACTAAATGCAAGTTCAAAGAAAAGGGAGAGGACAGTGCCTTAGGCCCGTAACCACCTAGGTCAAACACTCATGATTAAAACTTAAAAAAAAAAAAAAAATCAAGAGAGTAATAAACCAACAAATAATTCCATGTATAAAGGGGCAAAATATTCTCTTGACCGTGACTTTTGAAAATGAATAAGGGAACCAGAGATTGCTCAGTGGTGAACCAGAGATCACATCAATACTGGGAAGACATGGCAGCCTGCACAGCCATAGAGAGACCCTCTTTCAATGAGTTGGTAGAGTAAAGTGAGGATAATTTCTATCAATCTAAGGCCTCCACATGGACGAACATACATGATGTGTTTGTATGTCTGATGGCACATCCCCACACTAAAAATGGAGAAAGAAAATAACAAAACCAGTGAGTTCAGTTCCAGTAAGCAGGCAAATCTTGCCAGCTAAGCAAGTTTAATTGTGAGGGTAGTTTAAAAGTAGATAGAGCATTTCTACAAACCTTCCCCAGTTTTATACTGAGAGTCAGACCAGCACTGATAAATGCAATTCAATGTTACAAGATCATAGGACATTTAAGATGAACTAAATGTCTAGCTAAACCTCAGAGGGGACCAGCCTGTAGTAACAAGAAGCCTGCACTGGCAGGCCTCGCCTTCATGTCTCTTGTACTTTAAGTCTTACAGCAGGTCCAGTACCACCTCAAAAAGACCCACGATAGCAACGCCACTTTTAAAAAGCCTACATGTACAAGTGTGACTCCCACCGACATCAAAGTACTAGGGACACCGAAGAATGGGGCCTACCAACAGTTTGAAGCCAGCCTGCCTACACAGTAAGTTCTAGACCTATAGAGGTTGGGGGGAATGGAGAGATGGTGTGTGTTGGGGGAAGGGGGGAGGACAGTCTACATCCTCACATGGTTTTGTATAATAACAAATACCTGAATCCTGATAAAGTCTGATACAATTGAGCAATTATATGAAAATGAGAATAAGCCAGCACAGGTTAGATGAAGCTCCACCCAGCCTGGCCCCGCCCAGCCCTAGTACCTTCTAGTCTGTTTCTCTCTTGCTTCCCGAGGAGCATCATAGGCTCCCACAGCTGTGCCTGCAGATCCCGAGTAAGAGTTTGGTCCTTTTCCAGAGGGAGAAAAAAAGTCCAAGTTAAAGTATTTAATTATTTCTTAAACTTTACTCATATTAGAGTGTCTGCTGAAAACAGGATTCCCTTAATTACTGAAGAGTAATTAAAAAAAAAAAAAAACAAGAAATCAAAGGCTTTTTATATGCTCAAAGATTCATTGATATAAAATCCACTACTCTTAGTGGCCTAGGTAATCCAATCACTATGTTCAAGAACTTAGAATGGAAAAGCTACAGTGCATCCTTTAAAAATTAATCAAATCAAAATAAAAATAATAAAACCCCTGAACTCAAAAACAAGGCACAATAACCACAAATGCAGAAAACAAACCCACAGAAGACTTACTTAAATGCAAGAGTAAGGAAAAATGTTTAGACATACTCCTGACACACTGTAGGAGTTTTTGTATACAATCATTGAGAGCAAATGTAATCTTAAAGTTTAAGGGACAAACCTACATCTATAATTAAAGTCCCTTTGTAGAGGGTAACTACTAGATTTCTTTTTCAAGGTAGATGTAATTATTAAAAGTAAAATAAATCCTTTGAAACAAATGGGTTACCAAAATGAAACTCAGATAAAATTCCTAACACTCCACATTAGTGCTGATGATAAAAAATTTCCAGAAAAAATGAGTTAAGTTGGCCCCGGGCAAGCACATCTGTCTTAACCAAGAAAGCCCAGCTGAGCTCGATGCCCACCAGCTGGCCAACAGTTGCCAAGACTGCAGGCGGCAGTAAGAGATGATGCAAATAAAGATTTACCATGTATCCAAGTCTATAGTCATGCTCTAATATAGAATACCTCAGTGCCATTGCTGTATCTACTGTAACATCACAAAATATAGTAAGGGGCTCAGCAGTTAAGAGTACTTGTGGCAACTGCAGAAGCCCAGGGCTAGGTTCCCAGCTTACAACTATCTCAAGTTCCTGGTTACTCAGACATACATGCAGACAAAAAACTCATAAAAGCATATTCATATCTGAAAAAATCAGATTATAATGTATAGAATACAAGAGACTCAGAATGTTTGGCAAACAAGGATAAGATTGGATTAAATAGGCCACAAAATTATCACTATGTTTTCAGATTACAAAATTCCATGCCTTGTTAGACAAGAGAAAGGAGAACACATTTTCCTGCATATAAAGAGCTGAAGGTTAGGATTTGCTGGATGGATTTGGACAGAGTCTAGTGGCCTTCAAACTGCAAGTTCAAGCACCAGAAGTTTAGGCTTCCCAAATCATCTCAGAGGGTGTCAGCTCCAGCAAAGACTGTCTTCTATCTCCTAGCAATCAATAGTGGGATATAACATGGTATTTGCATAGTTGGTTTCAATTCCCAACTGTATGTTCATTTTGTCTGAAATTAAGTGCTTTGTACTTTTGTGCTTTGCTGAGAGTGACAATGACTTCTTCCATGGGCAAATCTTTCAGTGAATTTTGAATTTGCTATAACATTAAAACTTGGAGCTGACTATATGTATCATTCATATATATATACACATATATATAATGTGTGTATATAATATATATATATATAATATATATATCCACTTATAACTAACTTCCCAAAATTTATAGCAAAAAAGCCATCATTTAAAGACATCCTATCATCAAAATTCACTCTTCATCAGTCTAACTATATAAGCGCTGTCTCCTGTGTACCCCTGGAAGAGGCCGAGTCCCACCTGCAGAAGCATGCTTCATCAGAGAAAGGCCGGACACAGCACACAAAGGAGATAGACAAGGCACAACACTGTTGCATGTGTGCAGGTGGCTCCACAGTGGTGCTTTAGGTGTGACATAAAGTAAGGGTCGGTGGTTTGACTGGGGGCTGAAATCCACAGGTGTAGATCCTAACGATAATGAGACTATCCAGTTTGTCCTGCCATTCATAAACTATAATTCAACTATAAAATCTGATATACGATCAACAGCACTTTGCTTCAAAATGTATTATTCCAGAAATGCCTTGAAAGAGCACCAAGTTCTCAGCATTTATAACAGGAATTTTGTAAGAAAGACTGGTTTTGGGCTTTCAGAATGATTTAAGAATATTGCATACCAATTCTCCAAAAGAGACTAAAAGAGTCTGATGCAGGTGTGGGAAAATGCCATTATTCTAGCAGAACTAATCTGTTGTATGTAGGAAACAAGCCTTGCTGAGTCAGCCTCTTTCAGACCTGCCAAGTTCACATTCATATAAAAATCTCACTGAAGTTTACTCACTGAAATTACACTACTAGATATTCGATGATAGGATTCTATTTCATTTATGGCCAAGACAGTTAAAATTGTCAATATGAATCTAAATGAGCTACATCTTCTGCTTACTGGATCTTTGTGGGCAACTCTTTTGCTCTGTCATAGACAGGGGAATCAATGCACTCAGCAGTCAGTCAGAGGGTTTAACTACCAGAAACTGCAAGCCAACAAAAGTCTATATACTAGTATATGAGGTGCAAGAGAGAAGGATAATGAAACGGAATGAACAAGTGAGAGTGACAGAGGAAGGATTTCAAGATGAGAATCTGTGATGAGGGCTTGCCTGTGTTAGTCGGTGAAGCTTTACTGTTAGCTATGTCAGTGCATGCCCCAATATCCCATCAAACTTCTACAAGGGGTTTGAGTCACTGCATAGGCCTCAGGAACAGAACCACATGTTCTACTCACATTAAATGATGTAAATTTAAAATGCAGTTGGGACCTGGCACTCTGCCTTTATAGATCATGTTTGAGAAGGCAGGTTTTTTGCCCAAAGGGAAAAATTACTTTTAGAGGTACAGAAAAAAAGCCAAGACCAACAGTACTTCAAATAATTTGGTGATAGTGGAGGACTGACTGTTGTCAGTGGATTAACAAGATGGAATGCCTTTAAGTATAATAAAAATTTGAGAAGAAAGGCTAAGTTAAGAGGATTAGCACAAACACCACATCAGAGGCAGAGGCAGATCACATGCTGAAAGTGATCAGATAAAACCCAGTGCCAAAGCAGGCATGGTCTCCATGTACCTTGCCAAGTGGCAGGGGTACAGAGATTCCAGGCTCAATCATCAAGGACAGAAAGGTCTGATTCACCATTCCCTCTTTTACCTCGACCTTTCCAGTGGCCAGGACGGTACAGGCTTGGTTTGCCTGGCAGGGGCGGGGGCTGGCCTGCTTTGTAAGCAGTACTGTTGGCTTTGGCCAAGGGTGGCTGGAATGAGTTGCAGAGGGAGATGCCATCCGAGGCTGGGCGTGGCTGGCAGGGGGGCTGCTGCGGCTTAAGGGTGGCAAGAGGAAGGTGCCCATGAGACTTCCATGTGCTGGGGTACTTATCCTGACCTGCTGGGCCGTAGTACTCCTCCTCATCATCATAAGCAACAAACTTGGCAGTGAACAGCGAGTCTGGGGAGAGGACCTGTGTTTTGAGGTAGGATGCGTTTCGCTGAGGTGGGGGAGGAGGGGCACAGGGTGCTGAGGACAAGGATGGGGGCTCATAGTCCCGTGGAAGTGGAGGTCGGCTCAGCCCGGGCTCTTCGGGCTCCAACAACCTGCGTGCTGCCTCTTCGTGCTGTCGGCGCCTCTCAGCTTCAAGGCGGCTGTAATACCCTTCTTCCTGTCGCCTCTGCAGGCAGGAATAGACAAGAGTGCAAAAGGTCAAGGGTCAGGGGGAATCGGTGGATCCTTAGTGCCTTCAGGGAATGACAGGTACCCTGATCATCACTATACATCACCAAAAGAACATATCCACAGAACATGTTTCAGTGTCACAATTACTGCAGCAGAAGGGGCAGGCCAATCCTGAGAGCCTCATGTCTCAAGACTTTTGAGAACAACACAGTGCCCCATACTGACAGGAACTGCTCAGAAGCGTGGGATGGGTTAAAGCTTAGGACTTTTCATTTGCATAGTTAGACTTAGGATCATCTGCATTCTTTATTCCTCCTCCTTTCCTAGAACTTTTTCTCTCCTCTTCTGTTTGAACAGGATATTAACTTACCTTTTTTTTCTGCTGTGTTTCAAGAGGAAAACATAAACAATAAGAAATATCACTCATTTTCCCAAAGCCACAATCTAACACGTATGCTTCCAGAGTTAATATATGTTTCAAATCTTAATAAACTCTCTGAGGAACAGAAAATGGGAGCCAAGCATTAATAGTGTTAGCAGATATATTCTGACACACACTGTACATTTTCATTCAGGCAAACTACAGTTGACAGTATTGAAATTCTTTTTACATTTAAAAAGGCAACAACACAGTTTTGTTAAGGATTGACAAGAGATTTAGACCACAAGAAGGAAGTAAATATGAAAAGGGACGAAAGAGAAAACATGACAATCTGCCTTGACTTAAGCAAATGTTCAAGGGCAGCCAGGATTGAATTCAACCAACCATAGAGAACTGACACCAGGGACCATGCTGACATCATGTTTGTTGGTCTCTACTATGCCACATTTTTCCCTGTGTCCCTACAGCACAAGCACACACAGTGAACATACAGTGTTCCCTGCTTCCTATTCTGTGAGAGAAAGAGGAAGACTAAAGGCTGCCCTGCTCATTACCCTGGCCCCAACTTCCGCTTCACTTCTTCTTTTATGTTGTAAAATCCTAAAGGAAAGCATTTTTATGTTCTTGACTATACAGTATCAGTATTATCTTAGGTTGGGTAATTAAACTAGGATGACTTCAGTGGCTTTTTAGTGGCACTATCAAGAATGTTAAAATTACATGAAGAACAGATGCTTGAAGAACCCTGCAAGGAAAGACCAAACCAACCTGTTCAGTTACACCAAGAGCAGATACAACGAAATGACCATGGTGACTTTATCCAGAAAATAAACCCACATATTCCATTACAGATCAAAGTCATTCATTGTGGACATTCTGTAGTAAAATAGTATCTCAGTTTGTTTTTTACATTGACTACTAAATTATAGAGACAGTTACTAAAACACATGGGTATTTGACATAATTATGACTTATGAAAACACATACTGGAAAGATTAAATAACGGAGAGTTTCTCACACAGGAATCACAGCTTGCTTCTCTCTGGGCATACAACTCTGATGCAATGACCAGGGTGCTTCATCCCAGTAAGTGGCCAGGCCTAACCTGGGAAAGCATCTCTCTCTGCAGCCTGAGGACTCTCAGAATAAACAGCAAAGCAAGACCACCATAATTTAAAACCTGCATGGCTCCTGTACTGGGTACTTCCTGACTTCCTACAGAGATCATCAGTTTCCACTAACATTACACATGCTAAAGACTTGTGGGTAAACTGATCCTAAAAGTCAAAGTCTCCGAAACTACTCTGCTGTAACAGAGACGTTGTTTCAGATGCAAGTGTGTGGTCTTACACCATCCATTTAAATGAGCCACATCATGTCTATCAATCATACTCTTAGATTGTCTTGTGATCAAATCATTGCTTTCATTAAAAAGAACTTCCTTGAAATTTTTTTTTTCAACTTTTCGTTTCTTGGATAAGGGAGAGAAGGTTCTATTTACATAGTTCACAGGGACTATCAAGGAGATAACTATGATAAAAACTAAATTCTTCCCGACCAGTAGTCACACTCAGAGCTTCTACCTTCATGGAAGGGAAGTAACTGAGAAAAATTGCTTCTCTCAAACCAAACAGCAACATACAGTCCCTGGGGTAGGGTAGAGCAGACCTGGACTCAGGGTAGCAGCCTCCTCACCCAGCAGAACCTCAGCCTCTGACAATGATGCAGAGAGATCCTACAACTACACCATAAGTTCTTGCTTTGCAGAATGTCAAAAATCAGCTATCATTTTAAAATTCAACTATGGAAAAGTATCAGAGTTAGAGTCCACATAAAGAAATAACCAGAATGCTTGTTGAGTTGCATTATTAATTTTGTGTGTTTTTTCCAAGCCATCTACACTCTTTACCATCAGTCAGAATTTAGTGATTTTAGTGGATAAGCTAATTGAAATGGCTAATGGGAACTGATTGCCTTCCATGTTACTGTTGCCTCCCACGGAACTCATACGCAATTCTCACAATAACTGTAAATCCTTCATAAAAGCCACCTGAATTCTGCCTGGGAAAACCAGAGCAGTATCATACCCCATACCCCTTCCTCGGGGACATGGTGCTCAAGAATTTGAGGGAGACTAGCTCAGAAGGCAAGGGAGCCTGAAGATAGTCCGGAAGAGAGGTAGGCAGGCCAGATAGGGCTAGAGTTTTTGGTCCAATAGCAAAAGTTGGAAGATGCAGCCCTGTTCTGTCTTATGCATACTAGATACACATAATTTCTAGCCCCTTTGCCCAAGCCAATCATTTGTGTTCAGGATAACTTGGTAATAACTAGCTGCCTTTAGAGGACCATAACCTTTTCTTCAGCATCTCTCTTTACTCGCTCCTCCTCCTGATGGCGTCCATCTTCCTCTTGTCTTACTCGATCTTCTGCTTCTCGTTTCCGCATCTCTTCCAACTGTTGCTGGCGCCTGCGCTCCTCATCCTGCATCTAACAATAAACAGAATTTAATTTTCACCCAATCAACCCCACCAGCAAAGACACAAATAAGCACATCCTGAGACAAGCAGACACAGACACACAGACAGACACAGAAAGTGAAGTAGAAAACACCAGGCTAAATCACTGTTGTAGGGTGGTAAAGCTCATGTATTAAACTAGCTCTTACCAATTTCAATGTAAGTTGCCTAAAAGCTTTGTCTCCAAGGCCCAGTGTTATTCTTCTATTAATCATAGAAGACTCAAAGAAACAAGTTATTCCATACATTCATGCATTAACCAAGCATGATTCTTTCACTAAAGTAAATGTTAGCTACGGCCTACAAATTACCAATACGTTCCACTTTCACAACTCCATAATACGATAACACCACCAATGTTAAAAGACTCCTCTTTCTCCTGGGACGTGAGTGGCACTTGCACATAAGTACAAGGCTGCCTATCCCCAATCCAGTCTCAGTTGAGAACTGTTAGGAACCGCCTACCTTACTTGGGAGTGGAGTAAAAGTCTAGGGCTCCTCCTCTTTTAGCAATTTCCCTTCCCTCTATACGTCAACCAGTAATCTGGGAGTCTCTTCCTAGCCTAACAAGGCCTCAGACTTGCAGGTAAGAGTTGGGACTCATTCTGGCTCATTTCTGATTATCACACATGGGGACCACTGATAACTCCCCTACACAGGACACACTGCTGTATGTGACAGCTGGTTTAAAAGTTTATATGCAGGTTAGGTCCCAAATCCATCAGTTGATGCTTGTCTATTTCTGATCATTAAGTTCTACCTTTCTGAAACAACAAAAGAGCCAACTCCTTCCATTTCCCAGTGCCCAACACTACCAGCCACCTTCAACTGCCAGTGATGTGCTTCTCCTTGTTTGTTGTGACTCCTTAAATCTTCTGACCATATTCCTCAGCATCACGAGTTCTAGGGTAGTATAAAGACTCCCCTTTATCCATGCTGGCCTGCACCCATGTCTTGGGTTTTGTCACATACTGTGGTGACACTGAAATGCTGCACTAGAGCTGTTCTGTGCAGAAAAATGCCAGCACTGAGATATGTCACCGTGAGGACAACTCAAACTCCCCATAATTTGAATCCTAAAACTGTCCTGCTGACGTCTAGCTACTGCAGAAACTCTTTATAATAAAGAGATTCTTGTGAGATGCAGTTCAAGTTCCATAAAATCACCAGTTTGCCTACACAGTGTAGAAAACCTATTTAAACTTCTGAACTTAGATTGTATGTGCATATTTTAAAAAAATACACAAAACAACTCTAAAAATTTTATTCCTTATTTTCAATGGAATAAAACACTAGCTCTAAGGCTGGAGTGACTTTAAGCAGTTAAGAGCCCTGGCTGCTCCTATAAAGGGTCCAAGGTTGATTCCCACAAAACTCGAAATCATGTGTAACTCCAGTCTCAGGGGATCTGATGCCCTCTTCCAGCCTCTAAGGGTACCAGGCACAGACATCTATACAGGCAAAATATTCAAACATATAAAATAAAAATCTAAGACCTCTACTATATCCAGTAAAAAAAGAATAAATTAGCCTGTGATGTTGGGGTTATTGATGTCAGCAAATAATAAAACATCTCAGAAAAATTGTCTTCTCAAAAAGACAAATGAAGTTACCTTTAAAAAAAAAAAAAAAAAAAAAAAACAAAAGAACATAAGGTAGTGCAAGTCCAAACAGAAGTTGAGATTTAGGGTGGATTTTATAGCAGGCATAGACACTGTTAATCAAGAACCAAGGCACAAAGAGCAACAAAAGGAAACAGTACAGGGACCATCAAATGCTCAGAGAAGGCAACTTAAGGGCAAAACCAAAGCTACACTTGCCCTTTTCCACAACTCAGCTCCTCCTGGTACCTAGCAGGAGAAGCACGCACAATGGTTTAGCTAACAAGTTCAATCACAGAGCTCAAATTCTAAGTGTAGGCTCACAAATATGGCAAGAGACATTTTCTCTAAAACACATGGTTCTACATTCTCCTAGCTGGTGAAGTGGTTGTCAACCTTGACATCAGTCTCACTGTTCTGTAGCCCAGTGACAAGCTGCCTAATGCAGTGAAACTGAGTATCTGACATCTCTCATCTAATCAAGGCCAGCAGAAAAGTTGGGCAGGCTCTGTACCAGTCTATATTTCTCAAAGGTGCTTTCAGGTGAAACAAGTACTGCAGGTTGAGATTTGTGTGTATGTAGCTTCGCAAAAGCATACTAAGGATGCTATTGTTAGTAAATTGTCAGCCATGCAAAACAAAATCACGACAGCCTTTACTTTTTGACATCTGAACTCTGCTAGAGTCTACAGGATTTTTCAAAATAGTTTTCCAATATAGGTATTTCTTTCTACAATACAATCCCAATTTTAAGACAAAGGTATAAAAGCCTTGAAAGCATTAGATTATTAAGGGAGATGTTTTGAACTGTTTGCAGTCAGTCTTCTAGTACTCTAAGACCTGGGTTTAGAGCCTAGATCTGCAAAGGACCAGCTATTCCTGTCTAAGGAAAAAGCTCTATGTGTAGCATCAGAGTTCATTAGAAAACAATGATCTCTCTAACAGTGCAAAAGGAAATGTTAAAAAAAAAAAAAAAAAAAAAAAAACCACCACCTAACAGTGTTCTGATGATGTACAAGAGCCACGGGAGTCTCTGGAAACATCTTTCCATGTGTATCACCCCACAGAGAAGCTCATTCCTGTGAAAATGTATGTTGCCCAGGGAACACTGTGACCCATTCATATGTGGTGAGAGGACACAGCTCAGACAAGCTTTTGAGGGACAAACAGGCCAAGGGAGTATCTATCTATCTGATGGCCCAGAATGTCATTAATACACAGGAAGTGCTTTTGATGAAGCAGAATTACAGGTAATGTGACAGGAAATGCTGTCCAGAAAGCAAACTCATGCTGGCTCTATGTGACAGAGGGTTAAGGCTTACACATTGGGTCTAGAGTTTTCCTTGGTAATAGAAGATTTGCTATGAAGAAATGTAATATAATCATGAGGCCTAAACATAGTTATCACTAGGTGTACAAGGACCTGCTTTTACACCTTGACTGGTAAACCCAGCAGTAAAGGGCAGTGAAGCAGCCAGGGCAGGAATGTCGGTAGGGCAGTAGCCTCTGAAGTGTGAAGTGGATCATATAAATCCGTAAAGCTCAAATGAATACAAGTATATCTTGGAAAATAGGGGCTATGGATTGGGGGTAGAGGGCAGATTGAGCTTCAGTACAAGGAGCACAGAAGAAGGAGAAATTTCATTTTGCACAGGCTGAATTCTGAAAGCTGCATCTTGCCATCTGGAGGAGATAGAATACAAGCATGTTGGTAAGCAATCTTATTGTGCAAGAGGGCAAGACTAGAGCCATGAATGAAATGTCACTGGCATCATTACTGTCTTAAAGTTATGGATCGAGAACAAGCAGAAAAAGGCAGCAGGAGGCAAGCCTTGAATCAATGGTGGCACCCAGTCACCGGGAGCCCTAAGGAAAGACTGGAAATCAATTTAGGCAGTCCTCCAACTTTATGGAACTCTGCTGCTCCTAACAAGATAAAAACCTGTCTCATTTGTCCCATGAGTCACCCCAAATCTTATTTTATACTGTCAAGAACATGTCTTAAGATTACAGGGCAAACTGCTAGCCCAAGACACATGCTTGCCACTATCCTCTAATTCTTACTTAGGAAGAGTTTCCCAAGATAATCTGCCGATTCTGACATGTTAAGGGCTCTATGAATAATGCATTATTGTTAATAATACTAATAGTTAATACTAATCATACTAATATTTAATGATACTATTATTTCATATTAATATTTGATACTAGGAAAATGGATAAGAAGTGCATATAAACAGTGGTTAATAAATTATTAACATTTTATTAATTGTTAATTGATAATCAAAATATTTATCTCTTTAAAATAAGAAAAACTGGGAACTATTAATTAGAAATAAAAATTTAGTGCAAACATTATTTATCACAAATAACTTCACAGGAGAAAGCTATTCTTGAACCAAGAGTTGGCTAGCGTCTGTGGCAGTGCCTCTGGTCAGTGCTTGCTCTATAAAGGATACTGGTAAATACTTGCTAAGTGATGAATAACTCTTAAGTGGGTTACTGTGGTACATTCCTGTTAACCCTGTACGATCTGAGTTTGGGGCCATCCTGGCTTATGCAGTGACATCTTTTTTCAAAACAAACAAAATAACAGCAACGAAAATTTTTCATGAACCTAATGCACAACTCCATCTCTAAATTTTCTGTGGAGGAGCATGTTTATTATGCTTGTTTCATATAAAGAATGAAGACATGGAAGTCGGAAACTAGTCCTCTGTTCACCAAGAAGGGGAGCTGTTTATAAACAGGTTTCTTTGTGAGTGACCTGTCCTCAAGCTACAGAACAGAAAAGAGGGGACTAGCATTTGATGAGATGACCACTAGAGTTTAACTTTAAAGAACTGGCTTTTTTTTTTTTTAATCATTTAGACATTAACCTCAGATAAATGTGTGTGTGTGTGTGTGTGTGTGTGTGTGTGTGTGTGTGTGTGAGAGAGAGAGAGAGAGAGAGAGAGAGAGAGAGAGAGAGAGATCAGGTAACAAACACATTACTGAAGTTTAAACAACATTAAATGATCAAATATTTTGATAATCCATGTGGTATTAAGAAAAATAGGATTTTGGTTCCCAAGAAACCTCTTACTTTACCATTCACAGTGACATCTTCATTACATTACCATTCACAGTGACATTACTTTACCATTCACAGTGACATCTTCATTACATTTTAAGTCTGGGAGTAGTGGCAATGCCCTTTCAACTGAGTTCACAGTGAACATACTTATTAGAAATTGTGAAAATGTATTTCTAATACAACAAGAAATAATTACCCAATGCAAAACCTATTTCATTTGTTCACCTACTTGAGACTAGCTATGAGATAGAATCAGATTATGACTAATACTGTAGAAAAGTCAAACCCATAAACAAACAGTGACACTTAAGGTTAACAAGGAAACAGAGTAACTAGTCTAGTAACATTCAGAGGCATGCTTCTAACCACAGAGCTCACTTCCTGACCCAGGAGGTGCTAGGGAGAACTGACTACTGAGAACACAGAACAGCCATCACCAAAGGAGGAAAGAAAATCAAGACAAAAAAAAAGTACCAAAGGGAAAGAAACAAGAACATACCAAATCTAGAACAGAGATTGCTGGCATAGCAGTCTGCTGCAGGTAATAGAGAAGGGGAAAAAAAGAAAGATGAAGCGTCAACAAAAAAGTTAGGTTTAGACCTGTGTTCCACCACCGGCATCTTTGTTGCTGTCAAGCATCATCTGGTTTTAGACAACTTGATGAAAACTATAGAACCACAGACTAACTTCTAGCATTCAGAAATAGAAAAATGTCCACATGGCATTAATATTTTGAGATTTATCATTCAAAGACATATTAAAAAGCCAAAGCTTTCTTTAGTGTTTATTTGGAGACTAAGATAATAAGCTAAATATATAATTATTAAAATAAAATTACTTTTTTAAAATTAATATCAAAATTTTCCCAGGCATCATAATCCATACTAAAAGGCTTTAAAATATTCAAAGTAGTAGCAATTTTGTAAATCTATGACAAATCTTCAATAAACATTTCATCCTCACAGAAAATTGAGATGTTCTAACGTAGTAGCTAACTTTTTATCTCTGTAGTGATCTGCTGTCAAAGGAAGCAATGCTAATGCTAATGCTATGTGATCAATACCAGCTGGACATTCAGAGTTATTTACTGTAGTACAGGGGAGGGGAAATCTTCCTCTTCGTGGAACTTGGGGTGAGTGCAATACAAAGCCACAAATCACCGTATCTGTCCCTAGCCAGTCAGGGCATGGGGAAATACCAGTGCTGGCCAGTCCAGACAAGAGCTAGAGAGTGTGTCTGAGAGTCCTGAGCATGAGCACAGTGGAAACTATTCAACGCACCCTTATTGTACAAGTCTCATTCATCGCTTATTCTTTGAGATAAAATAGTTGAAGAGGTGGATACAGTTATGTTTAAGGATGTTTACTAAAGGTACTAGAAAAATAATTGCAAAATGATGTAATTGTTAACAATTACATTCTGGTCTCACTCAAGAAAGCCAGTATGTAAAATAAATCTTAGGTGAATCAGAGCACTGTATATGCTGAGGAATGTCAATATGAAGAAGCCAGTGAATCCCCCTTTGAGTTCTCAACAGTCTTCAGGAAAAACTCACTGAAAAGAGGCTAATCACAGTACTGGACTGTTACAATATCAACCAAGATTAACCAGCATCATGCCCTTGAAGTAAGATGTCTGACCCAGCAGCTACTGTTTCAACAACCCCTTTTATGCATAGCATAAAAAATAAAAAAGAAGAAATCAGAAAAAAATTATATTGATAAAAAGCATCATTAAAACTCACTAACATGACAGATAACAGCACTCTTCGGCAAGCTAATATCAAGTGCCCATGTTAGTAACAATAAATGCCTCTGAATAAATGCTTGATAAGTAGCAAGGATCTAGTTTAAACCCCAAATTTGGTATTTTTAAAACTTATTCGCATTAGGCTAATTTAAATTTTTATTTGAAACAAAGATAATAAAATTTTTTTTAATATAGAGATTAAATTCTATCAAAATTTGTCAGAATCCTTATGCTACAACTACAATTAATAACTAATAAATATTTGAAGTAATAACAGTAAAATAGCTACACAAGTCCTACTACTGGTAATGACCCTGCACTTTAAAATTGATGTCCTAAAGTCCTCTGCTCATCATGAGAATCAGGACCCAAAGCTTTCTGTGTGATGTCCTTGGTGAGTTATCCAGGGTTTGTAAACAACTCTGACTGTTCTGCTCACAGCAGAGCCATGTGACCATTACACTTGATATAGCCCACCAAATCTCAGGGATTTACCATCTGGCCCTGTGCCGACTGTTAGTGGTCATTACTAAGTACCTGTTCTCGCAACTTAAGTGTAGCAAGGATAACTATACGGCTGCTAATTAAAACACTGAAGCCCTAAGGGCCTGGCTCATCCCTGCAAGTTGTCAGCCAAGAGTGAGCAGAAGAAACCAGGGGTCTTTAAACTCCTCTTTGTGATTGTGAATATAGCTGTCTGCACAGAAACACCCAGAAGATAGCATAGGGAACACAGATACGCACAACCGAGGCCTTTCCCCTTTACCCTGGCTCTCCGCTCGGCCTCCAGGCGCTGCATGATCAGCATGGTGTCCACATCATCATCTTCCTCTTCGTCATCATCCTCATCCTTCTGTTTGGACTCCTGTAGTCTCTTCTGGAACTGCCACTCCAGCATAAGCTTCCGCAGGCGGTCACTCTCCTCCGCAGTACGGTCCACCTTGTTTTGCAGCTCATGGATCTCCTTGCTTAGCATGTCCACAATGTGCATTTGCTGTTGCTTCTCCAGCTTCTCCCTGGCATCTCGTTTCCAGGGGTCTGGAGACAGACTATCACCAGAGGACAGCTCCTCTTTACTGATGGTTATATACTGCAGATCCTTGCGCTCAATTGTGCGGGGCTGCTGCTGGGGCTGAAGCTCCCGAATGACTGTTTCTTGGGGCCTCTGCAGTGTGGAAGGCTTTTCTGGCTTGGCCTGTGTGGCCAAAGGTGAGAAGGAAGCAGGGTTCAGGGTCTGAGAGCGCATCTGCCCCAACTTCCGCTCCTGCTCCCTGCGCTTTCTCTCTCGTTCTTCCTCCAGGCGGGCCTTCTCTTTCTCATACCACCTCTGGTGCTCCTCTCTCTTTTTCCACTCTGCAGCAGCCACCTGAGCAGTCTGGGGTCCTGCCTGGTTGGCAGGAGGTGGTGGGAGGGGCAAATCCATTGGAATACCATCAAACTCACTGGTGTAGTGGACCGGTGGTGGGGGTGGTGGTGGAGGGAGGTCTGATCGAATGGGCTGAGAGACAGCCACAGGGGTGGGCAGCACCGCTGCTGGTGTTTTCCAACGGCCAGGACCACTCTTGGTCAGAGTGGAAGCTGGGGTAACTGACTTGGAAGAATGGTTCAGGTGTTCCTGGCTGGATGTGCTGGATTCCACTGAGGAGCTCTGATTGATCCACATATCACTGTCACACTTTCGATCCATACCTGCCTCTACTCGATGCCGCTCAAGTTGGTAAACCTTTTCTTCCCGAAGCTCTTCCTGGGAACGGGTAACACGCTGAGAAAAGAAGAAGTTCTCATACTTCAGAGATTCACCAGACACATTACCAGAATATCATACATGCTTCATGCTCAAAGAGGAGACAACAAAACCTGTGGAATGGGTGTATAACCAGAAGCTGAAACTGCTTTACTGCTCACTGGCCAAGTAGTCAGCTGTAAATCTATCCACAAAAGAATAAAGAAGGTTTCCTATATACTAATGCATGCATGCTATTTCTGGCACTGTCACTCCTGCCTAGCAGGTGAAGGTACATGCTCAGGCTCTAGGCACACCTGACTCCCATAGGTAAGTGAGAACAGTGTAATCCAAGAAGAGCAACAAAACTTTCTGTTAAGTTAGTCTAACTATTACAAAATACTCATTGCATGCATCTATGGCTTGATTCTGAGTGACTTACAAAGATCAGGACTACCTTTGTTTTCTCTCAATAAGACAAGGCTATAAGGACAAGTTCCATTCATCAAAGATGTTTTAGCTCCACTGTTACCAGAGAAAGAAGGCAATAGCATACTTTAATGGAAATAAAGCCTTTTGCCTTTCTGAGGAAGGAGATTCAAACAAGTATTCTTTTTCTCTAGAAGGCTACAATGAAGCCTGAAAAGTGGCATTTATAAAAGCAGTATATCCTGATGAAGATGATCACTATGATATGTCAATCAATTATCCTTAGCACACCTTGACAGTGAACATCAGTTGAAGATGGAAACCTGAAAATAACGATTTCCTTTTCATTAAAAAAAACACGAATTACCACTTTAAAAAAACAATAGCCATAGCAGGAAGTTCAACAATAATTCCCACTACTTAGGTACAGCTTAACTTTGAGCAGGTTCCTTATCACCGTAGTACACAATCAACAAACCACATAAGAGCATCATGAAGTCACATGCTCACACAATCTACACATCACATAAGAGCATCATGAAGGGAACAGAGACCTGGCCCTGCTAAAGACACAACTCTGAACCTTCTGTCTAGTGTGTAGACATGGTATGGGCAGAGAAGGAAGACATCTTCCTTCCTTAGAAAACCCAGCGGCTAACGGTTCTCCGGTTCTACCAGGAGAAGGTAGATAAGGCAGGGCACACACCAGAGGATTATTTTTTTCCTAAACAAAGTTTCCTCTTACCTTGGTGCACAGTCTGTGAGTACACCCCTTTCTGCTGTCTGCCTGTCTATTTTTCTCACCCTGTAAGGCTCAGCTCAATTCCCATGTCTTTGGTGACCACTACAGTGATCTATTCCCATGACTTCTGTGACCGCTCTATGGAGGAATGACTGTTTTGGGGATCATACAACATTTACTTTCCAGGACATGTATCTGTTTTATGTGTCCTAGATGGGTTTTCTCTTTAAAGCACACTGCTGGTTTCTTCTTCCAGTCACATCTGATAGTGCTTTCCAGTTTAAAGCCCTAGACTGGCATCTCTATCTTTAGTGACTTGGACAGAAGTCTAAACTCCTTAGCTAGCAACCACAACTCTTCTAATGAACCGGCTTGCCTTCAGACTCCAGTCTTGCCTTTTGATGTCCAGATCTTTTCCTTCAGCCAGAAAGCCAAAGCCAGAGGAAGACACTACACAAGCACCAGGGATGGAATCCAGAGAGGCTAGATTCTTTCCCAGTTGATACGCCTGGTAATACCCACCTTTTCAACAACTTTAATTGCATTGTATGTTTTCTGTATGCCCTACTTCAAAATCCACGGGCAGAGACAGACTCGGTGCAAGCTATGCCAGTCACTAGATTTCATCTTTCACTCCTAGAATCTGTAAAAGCCTTGCCTTCAATGCTGTAACTATGTCTTACATTACCGTTATTTCATTAACCAAATATTACACAGAACTTGTTTACAATGCTCTGCATTTGAGCCTATTTCTTTTTGCCTCAGACTTAAAAACACACATACAAAAATAAGAGGACAACCTAGCAATCTGAGGTTAACAATTGTGTCTTAAAACTCACACACTCTTGGGCTGCCAAGAGGGTGGATGCTGGGATCTAGTCTGATCCCAGGAACCCAAGTCATTGAAGGTGACAACTGATTCTTGAAAACTGCCCTCTGTTCATGTACCCCATACACTCACACACAAAATAAATACAAATAAATATTTTTAAAGAAAAAAACAGCCACCAGTCTTTATCCTGCTAACCTGATCTATCATAGTCCTCTGAGAGATGAGAAACATTTGTGAGCCCCTTATTCCTAACCTGGATTGCAATGCTGGAATGATTACTTTCTGTGTGCACATGCGGTTTTTCCTCATAATTTGGCCACTGGTTCTGAGGAGGAGCCGTCCGGTCCTGCGACTTTGAAGCTGGAAAGGTAAAATACTCTCTGGTGTATGTCTGAGTAGGGATAGGATAGGCTTCAGGTCTAGGTGGAGGGGACTGCTCCTGTAAAATGTAAGGAAAGACAAAAAGAGATGCTTAAAATTTCATAAAAGGCTAACTTTATACTCGGGGATCTGTTTTACAATCTTTTTAAACAGCATCTATCGGGGGGTGGGGGGGTTGATACCCCGAGGGAAGCTTCCCTGTCTCAAGAAGGGGAAATGGGGGGGACTTGCCTGAGGGGGTACTAGGAGGAGAGGAAGGGATGACATGATTATAAAGGGAATAAACAAGTGTTTTTAAAAAGCATATACATTAAGTGCTATGCTAAAAATTGAAAACTTGACCCTATGCTTTGAATGAGGAGCATTAATTTTCCAGATTTACTCACTTAAACTAATTCTCATTTCCCCTAGATTTAGTAAATATTAAATTATTTGACTAGTATAATAAAAACTAAAAAATTAAATGAACAAAAGTCAAGAATGATAGCTAATGTACTTTGTTGAGAACTATATCAGACAACTCAGATATTTCACAAGTAAGAAAGTGTTCCAGCTTATCTCAGACCTCAGTGCAGAGGTTTCCAGTGGAGACAGATGTTATCTTAGCTGCTGTTCCAGATGTATATGGACCCTTCCCTCCTGGGCTAGGAGGCTGATCTGTTGGAAACAGTCAAAAGAGACCCCAAGTTTCACATTAAATAACAAGTAAAATACACATAACATTCCTTTAAATGCAGGCGCTGTATCATGTGCATCATTACACTATTGACGGGACGTCTAGCACAGAGCCAGAGACAAAAAATGTACCAGAATCTGGCTTCCTGCACCCCTATAAGTCTCCTACCACCATAGCCCACCCAGGAAAGGATGATCTCCAGGATCAGGACCGAGCTGACATCTGTGGCAGAGACCCGAGAGTAAATACTTGAAGCCTTTTGGAGGCTGGGGTCTCTATTCAATACCCGCCATCCTCATTTCTTTGTTAGCAACTCTTTTTTTCCTTTCCTTTTTCCCTTTCTCTCTCTCTCTCTCTCTCTCTCTCTCTCTCTCTCTCTCTCTCCTCCCTCCCCCTCCCTTCCTCCCTCCCTCTTTGTTTCTTTCTAAGTTGGCAACCCCTGACACACTTTTGTAGAGACATTAACAATGCATTTTGATCTATAATGTCTACTGAGTCAAGGGTTTTCTCAAATAAAATCCAAATTTTGGAGTATTATGATACCTCTATGAAAACTCTAGCTAGCCAAGAGACACACACAACAATGATCAAAGTACAGCATGCTCCATTGGCTTCTGGAGATAAAAAGATAACGTAGAGAATGACTCCTCTTACTTGCCACATTGGGGCTGGAACGGTGGTCCGCTCTGTTTTTCATCAGCCTGTCATCCCCAGGCAGTTTCTTTGGCTCACTGTACTCTGTCCAAGGCATCTGAGGACTCTCTGGGGAGCCATTTTGAGCTGAATTATTATAGAGCTCAAAACCTTCACTCTTTGGTCTGGGTTTACCTGAGCCACGACGATCTGAAACTGAAACCAAAGCAGATTCATTCTTTCTCTCTCCCTCATTGGTTCTAAGAGTTGAAGAGCTTCAAAGGATGCATCTAAAATTCTTAAATTTCATAACTGTTCTTAGTATAACAGGGTGATTTTCATATACATTCTTTGACTAGCTTAAAAACCAAAAACAAGCAAGCAAGCAGAACAAAACAAAATCCAGACACTAGATACTCGTGGTTGGTCTGGAATTTACTACATAGGCCAGGCTACCCCAAACTCACAGAAAGCTGCATCCTTCTGCATCCTCAGTGCTGGCATTAAAGGTACAGGCCACCACAAATGGCTTTATATGAACATTTTCAAACGCTTTTAAATAGATTGGGTCTAGAAAAATTTTCATTTACTTGGTATGTATCTATGGGAGAAATTGACATTATTTTCTCAACAACTGAACTGTAATTTGTAAATAACAAAGTAACTATTTAAAGAGTAATTTTTTTTTTAATAAGTCCTCAAAGGTACTACACTTCTCTCACTTGATAACATACATATTAATATCCATCAGACTGCTGTCACCTGGTGTGATTAACCATGCATGTCCATAGTTTAGTCTTTTCATCTGTTCACCTGGGACTCACTCACTACCCCCTTCCCTCTGTGGATTTCTAAATGATGTTCTGCCATGCTAACACATGGTCTTACCACCATACTCTGGTGTTTCTATGCTTTATTAAACGGGATTCTAGGCTGTCAGACATTGTTATGGTTGTTGATACTGTGGTTACAAAGGTCAGGTGCTAGGGTGTGCAGGATTCAAAGCTGACTCAGGGGAGAAGAGAGCTCACAAGACCACACTTAACAGACTTTGACTATATCTAGCAAGCTGCCCCATTAGGGATGATCTGAATAGAAACCTAGTTGTATTTCTCAGCATTCTGCACTCATTCTCAACTAACTTTTCTCTGGAAGAGCTGGAAAGCAGCTGTAGTAGCAACTTTTACATGGGATTTTGATGACTCTCCTTTTAAAAATAATTTATTTTGTGTGTATGAGTGTTTTTACAGTGTGTGTACAAGTGCATGCCTTACTGGTGCTCAAAGAAGTTAGAAGAGAGCATTGAATCCCCTGAAACGGGAATTACAGACAGTTGTCAGCTAACATAAGTGCTGTGAAGTACTGAGCCATCTTTCCAGCCCCAGCTTTTGATAACTTCCAAGAGGAGTCACACCCCAGTATAGAATCAGTATAGGATAGCTATCCTGGCCTGAGTCACTAGTTCTTACTTCTCTGCATCATGGGGGACGGCTGGTTAAGGAGGGTGGCCAGGCCGTGGTAGATGGCGCCTTGCTTTGCAACTTCCAGTGTAACCACGGAACTGGTTCTTGTCATGAGTTCTGCTGCCCTAGGAAGAAAATATAAGAATAAAGAAACGGAGCACTCAGTGTCAGATGACAGTTTGTGTTCAGAACTCTTGTGCTTAGGTTCCTCTGCCTGATTGCTGTTGGAGAAATTAGCCTGGCTTTCAGAAAGATAATCTCCTGTCCACATCACATTTGAAAGTTAATTATAAAAACATATAAATATATTCTACGCTATAACAAAGATATAAAGATTTCACAAATTTTAAGTATATGTGCACATATTTATATAATTACTTAAAGAAATGCTCTATACTAAAACACATATGAGTGAACAGAAAATGAGATTCATGTGCTTTAAGAACTAGGATTATAGGTGAAGGTGTACCCACAGAGCATAAAGAACTTTTATAGCACTACTTTTTGAATACAAATTTCAAAATTAAATGTAAAATATCACTTCAATACACTAAGACTAATTTTAAAACTAACCAATTAGTCATACCTTTCCTGAGAAAGTCCAACCAGACTTCGTCCATCCACACTGAGGAGTTGGTCACCAGCAGCTAATCGTCCATCCTGAGCCACCAGAGAGATGAAAGTGTAGAGAGAAAAAAAAAAAAAAAGAGGTAGCATCAGTGCACAGCAGCATTTTTCACAGTCAGTGCACAGCAGTGTACTTCACACCACAGTCAGTGCACAGCAGTGTACTTCACATCACAGTCAGTGCACAGCAGTGTTTTTCACACCAGTCAGTGCACAGCAGTGTACTTCACACCACAGTCAGTGCACAGCAGTGTACTTCACACCACAGTCAGTGCACAGCAGTGTTTTCACACCAGTCAGTGCACAGCAGTGTACTTCACACCACAGTCAGTGCACAGCAGTGTACTTCACACCACAGTCAGTGCACAGCAGTGTTTTCACACCAGTCAGTGCACAGCAGTGTACTTCACACCACAGTCAGTGCACAGCAGTGTTTTCACACCAGTCAGTGCACAGCAGTGTACTTCACACCACAGTCAGTACACAGCAGTGTACTTCACACCACAGTCAGTACACAGCAGTGTTTTTCACACCAGTCAGTGCACAGCAGTGTACTTCACACCACAGTCAGTACACAGCAGTGTTTCTCACACCACAGTCAGTGCACAGCAGTGTACTTCACACCACAGTCAGTGCACACCAGCATTCTTGACACCACATGGTCAGCGCACAACATCAGTCTTCCCACCACAGTCAGTGCACAGCAGCATTCTTCACCATACGGCATCCACAGCTATAAGCATCTGCACAGTATTTCACAAAGCTGGAGCGCATAATGCCCTTCACAGTTTCCTTTAAAACAAATACTCGCTGGGCGTGGTGGCGCACGCCTTTAATTCCAGCACTTGGGAGGCAGAGGCAGGTGGACCTCTGAGTTCGAGGCCAACCTGGTCTACAAAGTGAGTTCCAGGACAGCCAAGGCTACATAGAGAAACCCTGTCTCGAAAAAAAACAAAAAACAAAACAAAACAAAAAACAAACAAACAAAAAAACCCCAAATACTCACCACATCTGCTGCACCTCCTTTGACAACCGACTTAACGTAGATTCCCAGTTTATCCTGGCCAGCACCCTATGCAAAAATAAGGCCAGAACAACACAATGAAATCACAAAGCAGGAAATGAACAAAATCCTGCCCACATACACACTGGTAACTTGACAGGTTAGGAATATTTCCATTTTATGGTTCCAAACTTATAAGAAAAATACTCTTGTAAAACTGGATAATTTGATAAAAATATGCCCATAGACTTGGAATACTCAAAATGATTATTTATAAAGTCTAAAACAGCTACAACTCCAAATGAGTGAGAAACTCTTCAAGTGACTGGCCCTTAACCAGATCAGGCCGGTAAATCAGCTGTGGTACTATATAATCCAGTATCGGATTCTCTTTCCTCACTCTTTAAACATATGGTTTACATTTCAAAACAAGAAAATAACTTCTTGTAGCAGCCAGTTAAGAGGGTTTCGTAAGAAACCATTGCCCAGAAAATACTATATTGTAATTGATACTCTGTAACTGAAGATTCATACACAATTACATTAGCATTCTATGGAAAACTAATGAAATCTTTGAGAAACCTTAGGTATCATACATAATTCCAAGATCATCAATACTCTGCTTGGAGATCATACTATAACAACAAAACACGTACAATCACGTGCATGAAACCTTACTTGGATATTACTGGAAGTAGCACAACTGAGTATATATACTTTTGTATCAACAATAAAAATAAGTTCCCTTAATAACTTTGAGATATTATATCATGTAATAATGTATTATAAAAAGAAATTTCAATATATTAAGTTTTTGAAAGTAAATATCTGGAAGATGTGCAAACCATCCATATTTCCTCTATTAGCTAGCATTTTAGATTACAGTTTTCACTGGTGAGACTGGCTCCCTTTTTTCTCCCTGCAGTAGGGAGTAGGGACAGGAAGGCAGTCATCAGGTATGCAGTATGTTACTGTTTCACAGGAACAGAACCTGTGTTTTGTGTGTGTGTGTGTGTGTGTGTGTGTGTGTGTGTGTGTATGTGTATGTACATACAAACACATATATACACAATTATGTGTCTTATAAAATAATATGTATATACATTTACAAAAATAGAAATTATACTATATATATTATAATTATAAAACAGTATATGTTATCATACATATACAAATATATAGAAATATTTGAAAACAGCGTAACATTTTATTAGTATATGTTAACTGAGTAAAGTGACAGATGTGGCTGTGGCATTTGTCTGCATGTCATGCAGATTCTGAACAGCTAGAAACTAAGAAAGACTGAGTGCTTTTCCATGTAAAGCTCTTTTACCCTAAGATGAAGGATGAAGGTTGTCCAGTATGTTGCCACAGTCTCCTCCTGTGTCTGTCTATACTCCCTCCCGTGTACCATACTGCAAGTCTCTTACCAGCCCTGGGCTCTCAACTGTGAGGCCACTTGGTACTGTCAGCACTTAACTACAGTCACGAAACCACATCTTGAATAGCAGTGCCAAAGGAAATAAAAGAAAGGTAAATAAAGAAGGAAACTGGAAGTCTGGAGGCAATCGGAAGATGGGGGGAATCAAGCTAGAGGGAGATGGTATATGAAAAAGCCAAATGGAAAGTTACTAAATTGCAACCCAATATAAAAATGTAACTGGAGGGGATAGTATAACAACACATCTGTTATGAAATGTGTTAAAGGGTTAAACAGGGGCAGGGTGAGGAAATGGGGGAGAGAAAGGTATGTGTTAATCAAAACACGGGATTATGAAAGGTCTTATGGAAACCCACAGGTAAGAAAGCTAACTTCTACATGTAACAGTGATGATGACCATAAAGGGGTTTGAACAGAGGTTCTCTGCATGATGCATTAGGCCATCCCTAGATGACATGGGTAAATAAAAGTGCAGGGCAGGCATGGGAGACCTTTCCACAGCAGGAGGGTCCAGAAGTCTCCAGAATGACACAGGCTATTGGCATTGCTCTTAGTCATCACCATAACGACAAAAGTCAGATGCGACTACAACTACCAAACTTTGCTTACAGGATAAAAACTAATCTCAAACCAAAGGAAGAAATTTCTTCCCTGTTCATAGTGTCAGAGAGTACAATACAGGCTGCTTGCTGGGGGAGAAACCACGCCTATGGTCTTATTTAGTGCTGGGCTCTGGCTTGCTAGAATACAGACTTGCCAAAAAAGATGTGCCAAATGCAGCAACAGTGACATGCCTGTGACTGAGGTAACTAAGTACTTTCTGACTATATCTGCAATCTGCTCCACAGGACTCGTCAAAAGCCCATTGCTGGGAGTTCATAGAGATGCTACTTGAGAACCTCCTGTTATTTTACTAGATGGCTGTGATCTCTGTTTCCCTTCCAAGCACGTTTTTATACCCAGAGACTGATTATCCCGATCTTGGTCCAAGAAGCTGCTTCATGCAGTGGTCAGCAGTCGGTGAAAACACTCACAATTGGTCAAGTGCTGAGGGTGAGTGAGTGATGGAGGACGGCTCAGTCCCAAATGGGACATCTTTCTCAAACCTTGTACAAAGGGCTGGAGGATGGGGAGAAGTGCTGTGAAATGCTGCTCCACATGTGACACAGCCATCACACTGTGAAGTCTGGACATGACATGGCCACCACATCTGTGGCATCTGGATGTGACACTACCATCACATCCATGATGTATAGATGGACATGACCATCACGCCCATGATGTCTGAATGTTACAAGGCCATCACATCCACACAGAGCAGTTGCAGTTACCTGAGCAAGATGAAGCCAGATACAATTCCAGCATGGGTGGGAGAAAAGCTTATAAGCCCTGGCCCTACTGAGGAGCTGCACTTACTAGCAGCTAATAGAAACTCATTCTTCTGTAAGGGGATGGCCACTGGTAGGTTTCCCATTCTCCAGTGAATGGCTGCATACACTGTATGCATGTGTGAGCAGCACTAACAGGGCTTAATGTGACAGACACACACACACACACAGGGTTGTATGGTGGTGCAGGCTTTTTATCCTAGCACCTAGGAAGCAGATGCACGTGGACCTCTGTGAGTTCTAGGCTAATCTGATTTACACAGCAAGTCAGACCAGTGTTAGACAGGGGGCATTCTGACAGGAATCTATTAGAAGTTGGAGGAGAGAATAAATATTTAAATAAATTAGAAAAATATACAAAGTAACTGAGTGGAACAACAACAAAAAAAAAAGCACACTCACTAACTTTTTGAACTTTGTCAAGTAACGTGGCAAAAGAAAAATAAATATGCCTTTACCTCATTTCATCTATGGCAATACCAGTTCCCTTGAGTCAAAACACTTGATATAGATGATTGGAAATGACCTTGAAATCACAGTTCCCCTCAGCAACCGTGTGCTAGACTGGAAATTTATAATTCTGATCAATCAGGCTGGAATATATTTCATAACTTTATATTATTGATTGCATAGATTTATTTTTTATAGATCTATTTAATTCCACAAACCAGCTTTTAAATCATTCAATTCTTCAGTGAACTTCCATGATGCACCCATGATGTCCTAATCTCTTTGAATATGAGCTCTGGTGCCAAGTTTACCTGAGATAGCCCAACAGCTGCATCCTCTCTTTTCTCCAGAAGAGCTGCATGACTGATTCCCTTCTGGCGGGGCTACCAGGCTGCACTAACATTCATTCCCATCCCCCATTCTTCCTCTCCAAGTTCAATTCTGTCTACTTCCTACTGAATGTCAGAAAAGCAATAGTTACTAAATGCCAGAGCAGCACTGCTCATACTATGAACAAGAGTTACATTTCCACATGGCAGCTTTTGGTAATGCAACATAGGCCTTATAATTTACGTTTTATGTTTAATTACATGCATGTGTATATTTCTAGAGCACACCCACAGAGATCCCTGGAGCTACCCTCACAACCTGGGAGCTGGGAACTGAACTCGGGGCCTCTGAAGGAGCATACATACTTCTTAACTGCTGAGTCCCTGTTCCAGCCCCCGACCTTACCATTTAAGTTATAAAAGTCTATCCTTTTAATAAGAGCCAACTACTACCATCTCTAGCAAGAGAAACATTTAGCAATATGTTTCTCTAATAACTAAGATAATTTAGGAGCACTGCTATGAGCAATACCAAGTATAAATTTTAGAACAATAAATCGATTCTGTGTCATTTCTGGTATGTTTCAGAATATTATTAATAAACCCCAAAATAATCTCTCTCTCACTTGACACTACAATAAGAGCACTTTTTAAAATCATGAAGTGAACTGACATGAAATAGAAGCAGCCAACCTGGCCCTCCTGAACACACTGCTGCCGCCTGCAGGAGACTAGCAGCACACAGCCTGCCACCTTGAGCTCACTGCCACTATGGCTGCTTCCTGCAGAACTGTCCTAACCACTTCAAAGTCTTCAGTGCTCACTCTTTTCAAACAACTGTTAGGCTCCTTCACTCACAGCTACTCTACATTCGAGACACCTGATCCATAAGCTCATGCTGAAGATGTAATATAAACTGTAAGCAGTTATTTAAATAATTTCAAATCCTGAGTATTTCAAGTTGGGTACTTTACCACACATGTGCATATACAATGTAAAATTAAATAAATACAAACTTAAATATTCAAGCAAGACTGACCATGTGTTAAGTATTTAATGGTGCTGTTATGAATCTTAAAGTAGCCACGGATACATCTTCAGCGTCAGAAACATTCTGGCAAAAAGAGGCAGTGGTGGCTGTCTCATCTGCTCAGATCTCTACATGGTTCCTAACTAGAGAAATATCCTGTTGTAGAGCATATGTGAATACCACACCATGCATCACTAGCTGCCTGCTACCTGCACAGCACACACTTCCTCCTTCCTGATGTTCAGGTATAACGTCCCAGCACACCGTTGTCAACTGGACTGTGGGCTTTGCCATAGGCCTCCAACAGTCAGTTTCTAGACTTACCAACCAAGCTTCTGTCCTGTTCTCCCAGAAGAGGTGCTATCTTCTTCTATGTTCGTATGGGATTTTTATTGCTTCCCTGAGGAAAGTAGGAATAATACCCTGCCTTACAGCTTGTGTGTAAGTGAGACGGCCTTTCAATTACAGTACATGAGGAGTCCCTAACCTTTTCCTAGAAAAACTGTCATCTGTTGCACCACAGAAATTCCTTATGATTTTCAGAACTCTCTCTCTCCTTTATGATAGCAATATGTTAATTAGTCTAAGATTTAAAGAACAACTACATACAATCAAATTCTAGGGACTAGAGAGAGTACAGCAGTTAAGAACACTGATTGCTCTTGCAGAGAAGCCTGGTATGGATCCCAGCATCAACATGGTGGCTCACATTAACTCAAGTCCCAAGGGATGTGACACCACGAGGACCTCCTTGGGCACCAAGCAAACATGTGGTACACATACATACATACATACATACATACATACATGTAGACAAAGCACCTGCACACATATAATAACTAAAACATTTTATTATAGTTCTACTCATTTCCTAGTTAAAGAAAAATAGAATCTAGAAGTTATCTCTTAATTGCTGCTGTATGTCAGTGTATGGCATTTCAACCACTAACCATGGTCATTTTAAGCACTCTCTAAAAGCCAACGGTAGAACATAGAACAACAGTTTGAGGGCACTAGTCAAAAGGTACTGGACCACTTACAACCAACCCTGCTGTCCAATACCACAGTCACTGGGCCACATGTAACTACACAGTACTCAAAATGTGGCTCATTCACAATGAAATCTCTTGACTTCAAAGGCAGAGTAAGAAAAAAGAACGGAAAACACCTCATTACTCTTTTATGCTAATTATATATTAAGGCAACATTTTGAAAATATTAAATTTAAGTTACCCATGTGACACACAGTATTTTGGTGAATAGCACCTCTTTAAGAAAGAAGAATTTTATGGCATGTATTGTAGTTTATTCATCATCAACATTACTAACAATAAATTCATAATTATGCACAAAACTGTCAAAATAGCATCTTATTGTAGCACATATATTAATATTACATACCCTGATTGCCAAAAATGAGAATAGTATCGAGATAAATATTTATGGCTAAATATTTTTTTTAAAAAAAAGCATTTATGTAAAGGCAGCTAAAATGTTCAACTTCGTTGTGAGATTAAAAGATTAAACCTAACTACTAAGAAATTCTCATTTCTCATTTCCTAAGTCAGTCCCTTGACTTAAAAGGGATCGTTCAGAAAACACTTACACATTTCTAAATACTCCACGCAGTACCAGTTCTGAAATTTATTAGAGCAAACTTAAATAAAAGGCATAAACCCCCCATTTTTTCCCTCCTGGAAGCACCTGAGATCCATATCCACAGCACAAGGCTCACATCTTAGAGAGTGCCTAGGAAGCAAATGAGCAGGTGATGCCCAGAGAAGGCAGAGATCTGGACACCTCCTTACACTCATACCACTCAACACCCTAAGCTTCAAACTGCACCCTACAGGTGGATACTTCTGTCTAAGAGGGAAAGTGGGGTGAGGGAGCTGGGACTAATAAGGGAAGAAGGAAGGTAACTATCTGAACGTTACCTATAAAAAGTTAGGAAAGAACAACAAAGATAAACACAATAAAAAAACAGAAGGCTAGTGTCCCCTAGACTAGAGAAAGGACAAGCATACAAACCTCTAAGCTGCCTCAGCCTCTGGAGAATTGACACCCAGAGAGAAGGCTGCCTCTCTGTTCTGTTCTCAGAGGCTGGAGGGGCTCTTCAGTAGAGAGTCACTACCACAGGGAGCCTGTGATCCAGACAGCTTGGCTGCGAATGGAGTGTGTGGGAGTATGCCTCAGTAACAGCATAAAAACATCATTAAACACAAGCCAAGGGGGGTGGGGGTGGGAGGGAAGAAGAGGTGTCTGCCAAGCACCACTGGGCTTAGGCCATTGTTCTAGGGTGGAGGCCCAGCCTGAACTCAGATGGAGCTCCAAACAATTGTGGGCTGCATGAGCTAAGAGCGTGAGCAGCCCAGAGGAAACTCTCACGCCTTAGGTAAGTATGTCACTGACACTGTCCTCACACCTTTCAGTTCAGTTGCTCTTTCCAGACAACAAGCTATCAAAGCTCAAGTGGTTCTTAAAAAAACTCTTAAATATCTTTCTACCTTAATTTTTAAATTGGTTCTAAAATGGTTTATTCACATAAATTTCACCTATAGCAATTCTCAAAATAAATGTTATTCCAACAGACAGGTTGGTAAAGTAACTGAATTTTACCCTCAGCTGCATTCCTTTACCTTTAACAACACCACCAACACAACAAACATTTACCACACCACCCATCTTTTCTGTCTCTCTGAAATATAGGAGACAACACAGCCAGGAGATTCTGAACTGAGATTCACAGGATACATTTGGCCCACCAGTCTCTCAAGTCAGCATGCAATGTAGGAGGAGGTAATTCAACAGAAGAGATTATGCAGAACTTCCTTAAGAGTCTCAAGCGTGAGAGCTCCCAGAAGCCACATAAGGTCTGACTACAGAGTACGCACACACCTGGATCCCTAAGCCTTAAATGAGGGTCGAGTGTAAGGTAGGCGTTGTCTGTTTCTATGTCACCACACAGTAAGGAAAAAAAAAAGGTTCTAAAATCAGAAATAAAAAGGGAGATATAACAACAGAAACTGAGGAAATTCAAAAAAAAAAAAATCATCAGATCCTACTACAAAAGCCTATACTCAACACAACTGGAAAATTTGGATGAAATGCACAATTTTCTAGGCAAATACCAAATACCAAAGTTAAATCAGAATCAGATAAACCATCTAAACAGTCCCATAACCCCAAAAGAAATAGAAGCAGTCATTAAAAGTTTCCCAACCAAAAAAAGCCCAGGACCAGATGGGTTTTGTGCAGAATTCTATCAGACTTTCTAAGAAGACCTAATACCAATACTCTTCAAACTACTCCACAAAATAGAAATAGAAGGAACTCTACCCAATTCATTCTATGAAGCCACAATCATGCTGATAGCAAAACCACACAAAGACCCAACAAAGAAAGAGAACTTCAGACCAATTCCCCTTATGAATATTGATGCAAAAAATACTCAATAAAATTCTTGCCAACCAAATTCAAGAACACATCAAAATGATCATTCAAAATTATCAAAATGATCATTCATAAGTATCAAGGTTTCACCCCAGGGATGCAGGGATGGTTCAATTTACAGAAATCCATCAATGTAATCCACTTCATAAACAAACACAAAGGAAAAACAAAACAAAACAAAACAAAACAAAAGCACATGATCATCTCATTAAATGCTAAAAAAAGCATTTGACAAAATCCAACACCCCTTCATGTTAAAAGTTTTGGAAAGATCAGGAATTCAAGGCCCATACCTAAACATAGTAAAAGCAATATACAGCAAATCAGTAGCCAACATCAAACTAAATGGGAAGAAACTTAAAGCAATCCCATTAAAATCAGGAACTAGAGGCTGCCCCCTCTCTCCCTATCTATTCAATATAGTACTTGAAGTTCTAGCTAGAGCATTTAAGACAACAAAAGAAGGTCAAAAGGATACAAATTGGAAAGGAAGAAGTCAAAATATCACTATTTGCAGATGATATGATCATATAATTAAATGACCCCCAAAACTCCACCAGAGAACTCCTACAGCTGATAAACAACGTCAGCAATGTGACTGGATATAAAATTAACTCAAACAAATCAGTAACCTTCCTATACTCAAAGGAGAAACAGGCTGAGAAAGAAATTAGGGAAATGACACCCTTCACAATAGTCACAAACAATATAAAGTATTTTGGTATGACTCTAACCAAGCAAGTGACTGTATCTGTATGTATGTATCTGTATGACAAGAACTTCAAGTCTCTGAAGAAAGAAATCGAAGAAGACCTCAGAAGATAGAAAGATCTCCCATGCTCGTAAATTGGCAGGATTAACATAGTAAAAACTCAATTCTTTATAGAGTTAGAAAGAGCAATTCTCAAATTCATCTGGAATAAAAAAAAAAAAAACAGGATAACGAAAAATATTCTCAAAAATAAAAGAACTTCTGTGGGGAATCACCATCCTGGACCTCAAGCTGTACTACAGAGCAATAGTGATAAAAAATTGTATGGTATTGGTAAAGTGGCAGACAGGTGGATCAATAGAATAGAATGAAGACCCAGAAATGAACCCACACACCTATGGTCACTTGATATTAGACAAAGAAGCTAAAACCATCCACTGGAAAAAAGACAGCATTTTCATCAAATGGTGTTGGTTCGACATTCTTATCTCCCTGTACAAAGCTCAAGTCCAAGTGGATCAAGAACCTTCATATAAAACCAGATACACTGAACCTAATAGAAGAGAAAGTGGGGAAAAGTTCTGAACAGAACACCAATGGCCCAGGCTCTAAGATCAAGAATCAACAAATGGGATCTCATAAAATTGCAAAGCTTCTGTAAGGCAAAGGACACTGTCAATAGGACAAAATGGCAACCAACAGACTGGGAAAAGATCTTTAGCAATCCTACATCCAACAGAGGACTAATATACAATATTATTATACTAATATACAATATACAAAGAACTCAAGAAGGTAGACTCCAGAGAACCAAATAACCCTATTTAAAAATGGGGAATGGAGCTAAACAAAGAATTCTCAACTCAAAGGGCTCAGAAACACCTAAAGAAATGCTCAACATCCTTAGTGATCAGAGAAATGCAAGTCAAAACGGCCCTGAGATTCCACCTCATACCAGTCAAGATGGCCAAGATGAAAAATTCAGGTGACAGCAGATGCTGGTGAGAATGTGGCGAAAGAGGAACACTCCTCCATTATTGGTGGGATTGCAAGCTTGTACAACCACTCTGGAAGTCAGTCTGGCAGTTCCTCAGAAAATTGGACATATACCTGAGGACCCAGCTATAGAACTCCTGGGCATATACCCAGAAGATGCTCCAACATGTAATAAGGACACATGCTCCACTATGTTCACAGCAGCCATATTTATAATAGCCAGAAGCTGGAAGCAACCCCAGATGTCCCTCAACAGAGGAATGGATACAGAAAATGTGGTACATTTACACAATGGAGTTCTACTCAGCTATTAAAAACAACAAGTTCATAAAATTCTCGGGCAAATGGATGGAGCTTGAGAATATCATCCTGAGTGAGGTGACTCAGTCACAAAGGCACAAATACGGTATACACTCACTGATAAGTAGGTATTGGCCCAAAAGTTCTGAATACCCAAGATTTAATTCACAGACCATATGACACCTAAGAAGAAGGAAGACCAAAATGTGGATGCTTCAGTGGTTTTTAGAAGGGTGAATAAAATACTCACAGGAGGAAATACAGAGAGTAAGTGTGGAGCAGAGACTGAAGGAAAGGCCATGCAGAGACTGCCCTACCTGGGGATCCATCCCATATACAGCCACCAAACCTGGATGTTATTGTGGAGGCCAGGAAGTGCTTGCTGATAAGAAGCCTGATATGGAAAGGAGACCAGAGCCTAACACATACAGAGGAGGAAGCTTGCAGACAACCATTGGACTGAGTGCAGGGTCCCTGATGGAGGAGTTGGAGAAGGGACTGAAGGAGCTGAGGGGGGTTGCAGCCCCACTGAGGGAGCAACATAGTAAATAGGCCAGACCCCAGAGCTCCTGGGGAGTAAGCTATCAAAACAAAGGAGTACACACCCCAGAGCTCCTGGGGAGTAATCCATCAACCAAGGAATATACACGGCTCCAGCTGCAAATGTAGCAGAGGATGTCTTTGTCAGGCATCAATGGGAGGAGAGGTCCTTGGTCCTATGAAGGCTCAACAGATGACCCCTGTCCCCCGCCCCAGTATAGGAGAATCTAGGGCGGGAACGTGGGAGTGAGTGGGTGGGTGGGTGGAGGAACACATTCATAGAAGCAGGGGGAGGGAGGATGGGATAAGGGGTTTCCAGGAAGAGGGAAAAGGGGTTAATATTTGAAATGTAAATAAAGAAAATATCCAATAAAAAAACAAACAAAAAATCTTAAGAGCACTAACAATTTGTGTAATTAGTACTCCAATGGAATTCAATATTTCAATCAATTCCAGAAATAAATATTAAGGTAATAAGCCTGAAAAATTACCCTTTCATGTAATTCACTATTTTCCTTTTAGCAAAAACATACATAATAATATTACAAACTCATAAACCATAGCCACAAAAGATGCTATGCTATTTCATATAACAAGAGAAAGATACTTTTGGCACCTCTGCGGAAGACATTTTCCACCCACATAAGGTACTTTGGAACAAAAATAATTTTTTAAACATTATTTTATTTGTATTCATGTGTAGGTAGGTAGGTGTGTGTGTGTGTGTGTGTGTGTGTGTGTAAGGTGCATCCATCTTCCGGAGTCCTGAAGATGGCAGTGGGTCTCTTGGTCACAGAAGCAGCTGTGAGCTGTCTGACCTGGGTAATGGGAGCAACTTGGGTCCTCTGGAAAAGCCTCTGTGCTCTCACTCTAGAGCAAGCTCTCCAGCTAGACTTTAAAGGGAACCAAAATCCTGAGTTTACTTCTTTAACCAGGTTCTTCCCACGAAGGGTTATATAACGGACCATTAAAGAACCCAATATTAAAGAACCCAATAGGAAGGTCTCAAATGCATCAGAGGCCTAAATTGTAACTAACCTCTTCAAGCGAAGGCAGTACTAACACTTTGTTGTCTCTTTTTTAAAGCATAGGAACTGTCTTAGTCAGGGTTTCTATTCCTGCACAAACATCATGACCAAGAAACAAGTTGGGGAGGAAAGGGTTTATTCAGCTTACACTTCCATACTGCTGTTCATCACCAAGGAAGTCAGGACTGGAACTCAAGCAGGGCAGAAAGCAGGAGCTGATGCAGAGGCCATGGAGGCATTTTCTTTACTGGCTTGCTTCCCCTGACTTGCTCAGTCTGCTCTCTTATAGAACCCAAGACTACCAGCCCAGAGATGGTCCCACCCACAAGGGGCCTTTCCCCCTTGATCACTAATTGAGAAAATGCCTTACAGTTGGATCTCATGGAGGCATTTCCTCAACTGAAGCTCCTTTCTCTGTGATAACTCCAGCTGTGTCAAGTTGACACAAAACTAGCCAGTACAATTGACCCCTTGTCAACTTGACACACAAACACATCACTAGTAAGCCTCAACCCTTACATTCTTATTCATCCCCAAGGTCTAAATAACTTTAAACGTCCCACAGTCTTTACATATTCTTAAATTTTCAATCTCTTTAAAATATCCATCTCTTTTAAAATCCAAAGTCTTTTTAGAAAAGTCTCTTATCTATGGGCTCCACTAAAATAATTTCTTCCTTCAAGAGGGAAAATGTCAGGGCACAGTCACAATCAAAAGCAAAAATCAATCTCTAACCATCCAATGTCTGGGATCCAACTCATGATCTTCTGGACTCCTCCAAGGGCTTGGGTCACTTCTCCAGCCATGCCCTTTGTAGCACATGCATCGTCCTCTAGGCTCCAGATTCCTGTACTCCACTGCTGCTGCTCTTGGTGGTCATCTCATGGTACTGGCATCTCCAAAACCAGTACCACCTGGGTGACCCTTACACATTACCAAGTCCCGCTGCAGCAGGAGTACAACCTTGGCTATCTCTGGAACACAGCCTCTTTGTGCTTTCAGAAAACACTTCCCAGAAGATGTCACCTCAACGATGCAGGTCTCTTCTTAATCACTGCTAACTGCTTAGCTCCAGCTAACCAGCATCAAAAGCTCCTTTCTCTGTGATACTCCAGCTGTGTCAGGTTGACACAAAACTAGCCAGGACAGGAGCTTTATGATTTAATCTAAGATTTAAAAACTTAAAACTCAGTTATTTAGTTTAAAAGAACTAACTGTAACATCATTAAGGCAGTAAATTAGCCATTTGTTTCTTCATAAAATATTGCAATATATAGTAAAAATATACTGTAATATATAGTAATAAAAATAAACACAGTAGTAAATATTTTAATATATTTAAACTATAAATTGATATTTTCATGTTATTAAAAAGAACAGCACATCAAAAAGCTGTGGAGAAAGTCTACTCTGAAGCTATCAAGTGAGGCCGAAAGTTATGAGCAGCTGACTATGTCTGCTTCTGCAAATTCTACAACGGCAGTTACCATTTAAAGCCATTTCTACCATATTATAACTAGTAGGGCTAAATCTTATAGGTTTTTTTTTCCTGAATAAAAAATATCATAAGAATTTCACATTTTTATGAACCTTAAATATTTGCAACATAAACAGAGAACAACAACAATCTGGGTATGTAATTACAAGCTATGTTACAAGCCTCACTCTAGATGAGCAAGTTAATTATTAACAGGTTTGAACAAGCCAGAGAGCAGGAGGAAGCATTCTTTATGGATCAGTTTGCACAAGAACATTCAGGACAACACCCTGAAGAAACTCACCACTGATTCTGTCCTTCCGACAACAGAGAACCACATGTTATCTCTAGGACAACAGCCTTGAGCTGGAGACTAGTTGTCTACTTCTCTCAGTTTCCACAGCAAGCAGCACAGCTGGCTTTTCGGGAGTGGCTGGCCACAATGCTGACTGGGTGCTGTGACACTGTACGGCATTTATCAACAGGAACTGGAACCAACGCAACACTCAGGTTCTTATGCAACCCAGCCACTCAGATTTTCATTCCCTTCGTCCTTTACTAAACTTTAAAGGGTTATAAAAATGAATGGAAATTGTTTGTATTTTAAAAATCCAAATTAAACAGGAAGCGCCGGCACAGTGCTATCTATCCCACAGACAGTAAGAAGTAGCATGCTGAACTCTCCAAAAGCAATGTCTCAAAAAGTAAACTGCAAACCCACATCGCTTCCAAATCATCTGGATTTCATAATGTTTAACCACCATGTGGAGGGCAAGGAGAAGAACTTAATATCAAAACATGGTTCTGGATTACAGCAACAGAGACATGCAGCAATTAAAAAAGGGAAGAGGCCTGAGTTAAACACTCAAATTTGCAGCAAACAACAGAAAGGTATTTGGGGTGACAGGAAAATACAGTGGGCTGGGTGGAAGTAAGAGCTACATGGAATAAGCAGCTACTGCCAGTGTTTTTGATGGCTTCTTACTCAATCATGAGGGAACACAATCATCACTAAGTCTTAAAGGCACAGAGACAAGTCCATGGGCCTGCACAGCCCTCAGGCTGCCTACAAATAGCTAAGCAGGACACAGGGCTGACCATCCCAACATGTCCCAGAGGTCATCACTATTATCTATATAGACCTAAACACTTCTCACCTGTGCTGTGCTGTCCAGCAGCTGTCCACCCAAGGCGACCTGTGTTTTCTTTGGCTGAGCCTTCCTTCCTATACTATAAACATGACACATACAGAGTGGAATAGGCACAGTGAAACGCTATTTATCTGTGTCGTCCAGAAAACAGATGTTAGGATACCATTATTCATATATTAAAAATGGCACACTGTCCAGTTTACAAAGCATTTTTAGTTATTTCATTCAGAGTGCCCAATTACCAATTCCTAAATTTTATCTCTGGCTCTAACTTTTTGAGCTCCATTATCCAATACCCTGCTAGAAAACACATTAGTTTATCTTACCAGGATCCCAAAAGTTCAAGTGTGATATATTCAATCCTGAACTTACAATTACCCACCACCAACTTCTGCCTGTTCTTTTTCTGACAGCTTTGCCTTCGGGACCCAGTGGCTCAAGTCAGAACCAGATTCTTTGTCTCTTCATCCCATCTGAACACTGTCATGCAGCAACTATCTACCACCACTGACCGTGACCAAGGAACTACCCGCCCTCATCAAGGCAGGAGATAAAACATTCCCTCACAAGGGTCTGGAACATTTCTGTTATTGATTACCTCTGCCACCTCAGCTACTAGGATCTTTCACTGCAAAATGAGTGCAGAAACCCTGTGAATTAGCTACTTTTCTCCAGCTATAAAAAGAAAAGCCAAAAACTCAAAACAACAACAGTAAAAACAAACAAAAAATGACAAAAGCAACTTAAAAGATAGTTTTTTGTTTGTATCTCATGGTTTGAAGGGGTTAAGTCCATCATCACTGTTGAAAGATGTGGCAGCGGGAATGAGAGGTACCTGGTCACACTGAATCCACAGTTAAGAAGAAGCAAAGCGGGGGCTGGAGAGATGGCTCAGCGGTTAAGAGCACTGACTGCTCTTCCAAAGGTCCTGAGTTCAATTCCCAGCAACCACATGGTGGCTTAAAGCCATCTTTAACGAGATCTGACTCCCTCTTCTGGTGTGTCTGAAGATAGCTACAGTGTACTTACATGTAATAAATAAATAAATCTTAAAAAAAAAAAAAAGAAGAAGAAGAAGCAAAGGGGGACAAATGCTGGTGCTCAGCTGGCTTCATCCCTTTCCTTCCTTGTTCAAGTCTAGGAACCCAGTCAATAGGACAATTTGGCCACAGAAATGGGTCTTCCCTTCTCAGTTCAATCTCTGAAAACATCCTCAGACAACACAAAGGGGCCTGGGTGTCTCCTGGTGATTCTAAATCCAGTCATGGTGACAACAAAAGTTTATCATCAAAGCCTACAATCCCCACCCCACGCAACATAACAGTTATCATACTATACCTTAAGTCAAAGCCCTCTCTCACTTATACTAAACGTACAGTTTTGACAAGATGCACCTTCACAAGGTTGAATCTCAGAGATGAACTAATACGCCTGTTCTTGTAAATCAAGTTTCAGGGAAGACAGGCTGGACTACGACTCTGAGCTTGGCTTGATGCCCTACTTCTACACATGATATCTGGCAGAGGAACCAAGAGAGGACAAGGATGCAAGACAGACCTTAAGCATCATATGACAGAATGCAAGGTCCTTTGCATCAAGACAACACCCCAGGAGATCAAACATAAGTCAGACTAGAGTCTACAGAAATGTACTGTTAAGACTTTTTCAACTGGAAATAACAGTCACTCTCTAGCAGCCCAGTATCAGGTGAAAAGCTCATGTCTACAACAGGAAATATAGAACTTAAGGCTTCTCTGTTTTGTTTTCCTTTGCAGTACACAAGAGTCAGCGCAGAGCTTGCCAAGTGCTGAGTGGGTATTTCACCACTGAGTATACCCCACCTCAGGAGTTGAGTCTTCTCTGCATATCTGAGTGTGGCAGACCGCCCGCCCGCCCGCCCTTCAACTTCTAGTTCCCCCTAAAAATGGGCAGTAATTCAGCTGTAACTAAGAAGGAAAATGTCCCATGGCTGACATGTTCCTTTCATGTTTTCAAATGTTCTGAGCTTGGGTCAAGCATATGATAACAGTCTAGAAGTTTATTGTGTGATCTGGACCACATGAGGTGAGCAGGAATTTTTGAACTATGAAGTGGGATCAGAGGCTCAGGATCTTTGCTCTATCACAGGTGATTCCACAGACTTGAGCTTGAGAGAGACAAGCAACATTCCCCACCACAGGTCCATCCAGTCTAGTCCTAAACAGACTTGTCTAAAGACCCTAGCCTTCTGCTCAGCATGCCACCATGTCTCGGACGTCACTTTCTATCCTTCTCCAAGCCTGTCATTTTGTTGTGCTGCCAACAAGGCAACAAGACTCCTCCCTCTGTGAGTCCACAACTCTAACCCTGCATAGCACAGCTCTCCCTAACTTCTCTCATCTCCTTGGAGATGCAGACTGCTCAAATATGGTACACAATACTGGTCGGTCCTCCCCTGCCATGTTTTCACTTCTACCTATAACATACCTCTGCTGGGACATCTTTCCAATTTCTTAATTCCAAAGATCAGCTAATATCCCACAATGTTTGGATGACTACTTTCATGCTCATTAATCTATTTATTTCTTAACTTTTAAAAAGTTCAAATACAGTTTCACGTATCCACAATGAATCCTGGTATGTTTAACACTGTGGACAAGTTTCTTCACAGTAAATTCATCTAACACTATTCTAATACAGTCGACAATTTAGCATACTAAGTTAATGAAATAAATGAGTGGCTCATTGTATGAAAACAGTATGAGTGAGCACTGAAAAGAAGTCAATAACCAGTATTCCTCCCCAGTTCCTGGCTCAGCTCCTGCGTCCAGGTGCCTTATCTTAATGACAGACTGCCTCTGCAAGCTGGCATTGCTCATAGTCCTCATCACAGCAGCAGAAAGAAAACTAAGACAAGCATACTTTAAAAGTTAAAAAAAAAAAAGTTCTTATTTTTGCTAACAAGTAATTTTGTCTATCACATTCCAGCAGCTGACTTAGCAAACAGCACTAGAGAGAAATATGTTTATCAATGACAATGCAAGCCTAACCATCAAACTCCAGTGCTGGCGAGGACTAGAAATCACACAAGGATCTGGCTTGGCTCAAGGGCAAGCTCAGGACAGGAAGTTGCTAGTAAAATGCTGGAAGGTGTAGGACATCAACTATGTGTTTTATGTTTTTTTGCTGTGTCTTGTTTTTTTTTTGAGACAGGATTGTGCTATATATCCCAGGCTAGGCTAGGTTAGACTCTCCATCTTCCTGATCCTGCCTGCTAAAAGCTGGGATTACAAGCATGGACCAACATGTCTCTTTTTTAAAATAAGCAAGAAGGACAAAGATCCAAGAAGAAGGAGTGACGAACATGTGCTTACAATCTACTCCCAGCCAAGAGCCATGACTTGGTAAGCTGCTCATCCTCCCGAATGGAGCAATGCTGTCCTCACAATCCGCCCTACATCTCAAGCCATGTGTACCATATGTAAATCAGTGGGCCAGAGTAGGGGACTTAATGCAGCCTTTAAAAATACTCAAGATGAGGCTTCAAATATCAATTTCCAATTGATATTCATCATAATACTATTCTGATGTACCGAAATGACAAGCACCAATTTAAAATATTTCTCAGAATGTACTGTATCATGACATTTGGGATGTTCTTTATTCATAATGTCATAGGTGTTTGCAAGCTTCTCAAATACTCTCTGGGAATAAGACAAAGGTAACAACTTCTGCTGACAAAGTGTCATTTTACGCAAAATATCACTACAGCTCAACAAAATATCTTATTAAATATTAGCTAAAACTCCTATTTGGAAAAGATAAGGTAATAACATATGTGATATGAAAGTACAGTGGAGAGAATTTGAGGAAGAGAACCAGTCAGAATAGGATGAAGACACGAGGAAACAGTAATGGAGAGGGGAATGCTGAAAACCACATGCAAAAACATTTGTTCTACTGAAAGTATATGACTATGATTGTGGAAGCTTTTGCTAAAAAAAAACTTCTAGTCATACTACTAATTTCTTTTAACTGAAAGAAAGAAAATCTTTCTTTAGCAGACTAATAGGTGAAAGGAGAACAAGGAAGGTGAGGAAGCTGACAATGCCTTCGATGGATACGCAGCTGAATTTAAGCTCCGATCCACCCTCTAGTAGAAAATGCCCTGAGATTGGAATGGTTGTGTTATTAGGTCCCCATGATGTCAAACACGGAGTTGAAAAGTGCTGCTACGCAATACTATAAAGTAACAGATGCAATTGTTCTCTTGTGCCCATATTTGCTTTTCTCGCTGTGGCTACCAAGTCTTGACCATGCCTTTACACTATTTCCTCTGAGACTATCTATCTATCCCATCTCAAGGTACTATTTACTCTATCCAGACTCTCACACAGAGATCATCCTTCAATGGTCTCAGATAGGAAAGATGCTCCCATGCTCCTTCAGTCCTACCTTGGCTGCAACGATGCTGAGGCCCATTCCATTCTGCTTCTTCAGAGTCACAGTGATTATCTCAGGCTCCTTCCTCAGAGGCTGGGCCTAAGATGACAGAAGAGGTTTACTCTATGACTAACACGAACTGCTTTTACATGGTTGGAAAGGAAGCTATTTGTTATAACCGAGAATGGGAAAGGGCATAAAGGGTCCACTGCCTCAGGTACTTTTCTTTTTTAAAAGATTTATTTATTTTACTTATGAGTATTCTGTAGCTGTCTTCAGACACACCAGAAGAGGGCATCAGATCCCATTACACATGCTTGTGAATCACCGTGTGGTTGCTGGGAACTAAACTCAGGACTTCTGGAAGAGCAGTCAGTGCTCTTAACCACTGAGCCAACTCTCTAGTCACACAGGTTCTTTTCATTTGGTAAACAAAATACTGAATCATTTGATTATAGTCTAGAAGGTGAGTCTTAGTTACAAATACCATTTAAATATTAAGTATTTAATATATGAAACAAAATTAAACTTCTCTTACTATCAGGTTAGAAAACAAACATAAAAATAAAATCCAATTTTTATCTTAATGATCTTTTAAATATAACCATTAAGCTTTTGTTCTCCACTGAAAAAAGTTTAGAATTATTGCATATTGTCTGGGAAGCTAGCAGAAAATGGCTGTAACAGAGATGAACTACTATCTTTGTCTCTTGAGAAACTGAGTCATTGTACTGAAAATGATGACCATAAATGAGCTATAGGATGCGCTACAAGTATTCCTACTACTCTGCCAAGAAATGCACCCTGCGCTGGGCACTCGGTGCAAAGAGACTGAACGCAGTGGAGCCACAGAGCAGCCAAAGCTTAGACACAGCCAGAGGAAGCTGGCTGGTGGTTTTTGTTTTGTGTTTTTTGTTTTTGTTTTTTTAAGGTAAACATTATTTAAGTCACATTACACTCAGGTCAAACTTCAAACCAAAATGTGAACAGTTAAAAAGCAAAATGAACACTGAGTACGTGCTGATGAAAACTTAACTCTTAAGATATATATTACAGAAGGTGGTATTTAAACAACAGCAAGTTAAGGTATAGCCCATGAAGGACTGGGAGAAAACAGAGTCATGTGACAGCAAGACAGTTGGTTTATATAAACCAACAACTGAAATCTATCTCAATGAGCAAGCAATGAGTCCAAGAAGTGCTTATCTTCCTGTTAAGATCTGGTCATCAGCTGCTGCTGCTGTTGTTACTTTGAATCTGACCAAAAATAAACACAGGAAGTCAAGAAAAAGGAATGGTCACTGTTAGGTCTGAGCCATACATTTGGTATAACATCATCTATTAACTCAATTTGAGGACACAGCTCTGATGCATGTTCAAATTTAAAGTATGCAGAAGCCATAATTGCTACTCTGAATTTAATATATAAAAAAGTATCCATTATGAAACTCTGTATTTGAAGCAAAGTATAATTTTTCTTAAGATAGAGGAAACTCCTTACAATCTCAAAATAGTGAGTTATGATATACATTTAAGATACGGCAGAAATGAGTAGAAAAGAAATTACTTTTGCAACTGAAAAATAGTTTTCTAATAATATCTTTCAAAGTTACTACACTACATGTTTCAAATGTGTGTGCGCGTGCACAGGCTGCCGTAACTGTGAGCATAAATACTCTTTACTTCTGAAGAACCATTATTATAGCACAACTGTACAGACCTGGCTATTGGAGCAAGCATATGTATTTTTACAAATCAAGGTTTTAAAATGTTTGAATCTATCTGGTATAAGAAAATCATTTTAAATGTCCATCGTAACACTCAGTGTAAGCAGAGGATTTTGTATCTCACATCTTCAACTCATTAGAAACATATCTGGTGCTCTAATCCATCCAAACCTCAAATACTTGCCAGTTCTGTGTTCTCACGCATAAGGTGACTTTCATAATCTGCTCCTTCAAAATATATTGTCCAGGTACCTGGTGAACGTGTGTGAGGAACCAATCTACAAAATCCTAAGAAGAAAACAGTAATTAGAAAATGGGTAAGGCATACCTAATCACATACAATTTCCAACAAGGAAAACAAGACAGAGTATTGCTTTATATTGAGCGCCAGGGTGGGTATTTTGTGATAAGGTCTCATTATGAATCTGAGGATTGTCTGGAACCATGCTTCTGCCTCAGCTTCTCAAGTGCAGGGATTTACAGGGATATGACACCACATTCATCTGAAGGTTTAATACCTTAGTGAATGCTCATTTTCACATTCTATATCTTTATTCCCTCTGAAAACTGTTTAAAACCATGTACCTGATTGATCCATCAGGATTTAAGCAACAATAACAAAAAGTTGCTGGGTTTCCTCTTCTGTGCACACCAAAGAACTATTTTTCTTTTACTATGAAAATTAGTGAGCTACTCTTTAACTACATCCTTGCAGAACTATACATTCCACCCTAAAGGAAAACCAACAACAACACACCTATTTGTTTAGCAAAAGACAAGCACAGAGAACCAGAGAATGGCACAGGTACAGGCTATTGGTTTACTATACCATTCTGTATTAAATTCTCACACTACAGACCATTTAAAATGAACATCCTCGAGTTGGGAGGGTCCATTCTCACAGCATTTTGTCCAATTTCTTCTAACTTCATATGTGTTTAAATTACTAACAAATGTTCATAGCAGCCTTATTTATAATAGCCAGGAGCTGGAAAGAACTCAGATGTCCTTCAACAGAGGAATAGACACAGAAAATGTGGTACATTTACACAATGGAATACTACTCAGCTATTAAAAACAATGACTTCATGAAATTCTTAGGCAAATGGATGCAACTAGAAAATATCCTGAGTGAGGTGACCCAGTCACAAAAGAAAACACATGGTATGCACTCACTGAGAAGCTCCAAATAGCCAAGATACAATTCACAGACCACATGAAACTCAAGAAAGAAGGAAGACCAAAGTATGAATGCCTCAGTCCTTCTTAGAACAGGGAACAAAATACTCATGGGAGGAAATATGGAGACAAAGTATGAATCAGAGACTTTTCAACTCACAAGTTTTTTAACTTGAATTTCTTATATTTTGGTTGTGAGCCTAGCCTTTAACGGCTGAGCCATCTCTCCAGCCCACAGACCACATGAAGCTCAAGAAGAAGGAAAACCAAAGTGTGCATACATCAGTCCTTCTTAGAAGAGGAACAAAATACCCACGAAAAGAGTTACAGAGACTGTGGAGCAGAGACTGAAGGAAAGGCCATCCAGAGACTGCCCCACCTGGGGATCCATCCCATATACAATCACCAAATGCAGACACTATTGTGGATGCCAAGAAGAGCTTACTGACAGGAGCCTGATTACAGCTGCCTCCTGAGAGGCTCTGCCAGAGCCTGACAAATATAGAGGCAGATGCTCGAAGCCAACCATTGGACTGAGCACAGGGTCCCCAGTGGAGGACTGAAGGGGTTTGTAACCCTATAAGAACAACTATATCAACCAACCAGACCCCCCCCCGACCCCCGCCCTGAGATCCCAGGGACTAGACCACCAACCAAAGAGTCCACATGGAGGGACCCATGGCTCCAGCCGCATATGTAGCAGATGGCCTTGTCAAACATCAATAGGAGGAGAGGCCCCAGTATAAGGGAATGCCAGGGCGGGGAGGTGGGAGTGGGTGGGTGGGTGGGGGAGAACCCTCATAGAAGCAAGGGTAGGGGAAATGGAATAGGGGGTTTCCAGAGGGGAAACTGGGAAAGGGGGTAACATTTAAAAATGTAAATAAAGAAAATATTCAATGAAAGAAAGAAAGAAAGAAAGAAAGAAAGAAAGAAAGAAAGAAAGAAAGAAAGAAAGAAAGGAAAAAAAAAGAGAGTTCTGCTTTGTTGTTTTCTGAGACAGGATTTAAACGTATTTGTAGCCTAGACTGGCTGCAAACTCATGATCCTCCTGCCTTAGTTTTCTGTTATAGCTAAGTGTAGAATACTTTATCTAGAATGTGCAAGGTCCTTAGCTGGACCCGATACTCCCACCAAAATATTTATGACGCCTTATTGAGGACATACTTAAAGAACTAAGACTCCTATTCAAAGCCATATCACCATCACTTAGTCAAGGTTTATTTTATATTCCTCAGGGTTCTTTTTTGACAAAACCATCTCACACAAGGTTTCCAGAATTGTGACTATGCTACAGGGCTGCTGCCGTCTTCTTGTCCTGAACAGCCAGTGTGGCTCAAGATCACACTCCCGTGGACATGACTGATGTCTGAGTGCAGCTGCCCTAGGGAGGCTTCCCTGGTCTAGCGCTTTACCACTGTAATATAATGTGGATTGCTGTTATCAGACATGTATTTGTGGGAGAGGAATAAAGAACATTAGTTAAAGCAAAAAAAAAAAAAAAAAAAAAAACATGTAATTTCACTTTTAAAAATGTTTCAATCTAGTTTCATTGATATGAGTTCAGACTTTGCTTTTCTTCAAGTTTTAAAGAATTATAATTCTATTAAAAATTTGAATTTCAATAATTGTAAGCAATGTTTTATGTTTTCAAATGTCAGGTTTCCATAACAAGCTCTGCACTATACTGCTGATGGGAACTGATTTGTCATAGCTTGAGGTACTCGTCATAACTCAGGCCTTAGTCTGGGCTGGTTTTATAGTCTTTCCCAGAACTGCTTTGTACTGGGGGTGGAGGGGGACTGACAGTACACAGTAGTCCTTTAATCAGCTTACAAAGAAAAGAGTGTGAAGAATTAACAAACACTGATGTCATAACACTCAGCCTACTTTACACCTTTAAAGGCATCTGTGTGCTAGGCTGCATGAACTATAAACATCAAACATGCACGAAACAATGTATGGATGCCAAGACCAGAACCAAGTATCACACGGCCTAAGACTACTTATCCAAGAGAGCCTAGGGGAAAGTATGAAGAAAGATCTTCATCAGGCTAAGCACTCAAGTGTTTCCATGCTGGCAAATACCTATTGCACACATGACAAAACTGGCACACTATAAATTATGTCCACTTCCAAAGTCGTAACAGACTATAGTCGCCTGGCTTACTTATTTATAGGATATTAATTAAAGCCTTTCTGAGCACCCAGCATCAAACATGCCTCAGTGAGTACAGGCAGGAATGAGGAAGCCCAGCCAAACCTAAAGTAGCCCAGCACTGGGACACCAGGGTAAGGATACAATAGAGGGATTGTGCCTAGCTTAAAGCCCATGGTTTCAACCTGATCTCCTGAGAACATGCACATGAAAAGACACCTTTAAGGAACTCCACAGCAAGCAGTCAAATAGCTTTACTGTGTTCCCCATGCTGTGACCAGGGGCCTTCCATGGGCTGGAGTTCTTCCATTAGAGAGGGATACCTTTGAGACTATTTAAGCCTGGCTATGGCCTGACCATGTGACCACAGGTTTACCTGTCCCATGAATGAGGACCCTTCAGGTCTAAACCTGCTCCTTCAAACTTCAGTTTTCTTCAGTGACCTCAGCTCTGTTTCCCTGACCTCGGACTTCTTGTCTCTGAGAACAGCAAACCTGCTAGGAAGACTAAAGCACAAACTGCTTTATCGGCAACACAATTCATGACAAGAGACAGCCTTTCAATGGAGTGATCTTTTGTTCACTGTACTTTTGAAGATATAAAACATATTTATTGTAGTGAGTGAAGTCAGGTAAGACAATCACACTTACTGTATTTGTATACAGCCACAGCACCTTTACTGGTCTTACTATTTGTTATTCAGACTCCTGTACTTTGGGACTATCTTCCAACTCATATGTTATTCTCCATATCAAAAAAAAAAAAAAATGTAGCAGAGTACAATTAAAATTTGGTTTGTTTCAAAGCCATGCTTTAAAGAAAAACAGTGTTTTTAAAAAATTGATAGACATCAGCAAATCAGTCTATCAAAGGTCATGGGGAAAAAGCTAGAGACTGATAGAAGTCTGCATGATGTGGTGGCCTGAGAATCTACACAGAACCCTCCCCCTGAAGGCAACCTGTCCAGTTCTCTGAGCTCTTGACTGACTTATAAGAAAGGAACTAAGGTAAGGGGTGACCTGCCCATGACAGTCCAGTGGCTGGCAGTGGGGTAGATCCCTCAGAACCCAGGGATCCTTTACTGCTTTCCATGCCAGGAGATAGGTGTGGTTAGAGATGCTTTGTTATGGCACCGTGTGGGAAGAAAGCAGGCACGAAGTCAAGGGAGACAACACACCACATGGGGTCATGTCTGGACATGCAAGATCTTTAATCTCAATGAAACTCTTCTGGAGTCCCAGGAACACAGCTTCCTCAGGAGAGCCGGCACAACTCTGCAGGCCTGCTATCCAGAGAGCCAGTACAAAGCCCACTTGAACCCAGTTGGAGCTCTAACTGAGGTGTGACAAGTGGTATTTACCTCTCTGGCACAGAGGGTCTAAAAATTCTTGTAAACCATTTGGAATGTTTCTGACAACATCACAGGAATAGCCATCTTCTGGCAGAAGAAAAGGCAGCTGTAGGTCTGGGTCTTCCTCCAACTGCACGTCTCTGCCATCACTGCGGGCAAGTTCATCAGCTGTGTTCTCAGCAACAGCCACAACATTTTCTATGAGATCCTGCAGAGGACAAACATGGACTCATCAAGAGATGCTCACTGATGGGAAGCACCATCTCACAGATGTGACCTCAGGGGAGCAATAGGATATGTAGAGCTGGCTTCACAAAGTGCCTGCATGTCAGACACACACCACTTAAAGACAGAACAGAAGGCTTTAAAACACTGTTTTAGCACCTGATGTGCTTTCTTCCAAAGCAGGTGATTTGTATAACTCTTTAACACACTGTTATGAAGCTGTGAATAATTATTTTTATAGTACATAAAATACCACAGGGAAAATGAATGAGAAAATACAAACAAAAACACAGGTAAAATATCTAGCTTGGAAGTCTATCAGTAGAAGAACTGCTGAATGGGGGAGGGGGGCCTGTGGATGATTTACATTACAAGATACATTACTAACACATATCCGGGAGTGGGGGTAGTTAGTGAGTGGTGAGAAAGAAAGTAAACGCAACAAGCTCTCCATTCTGAGGCTCATTAACATGAAGATCCCAGCGCACTTCCCCACAACTTCTATATGGGGAGCAGAGCAGCCTCTGGAGACAGTCCTGGGCTCTACCACCATTTTCCTTTCCCACAAAAGGAACAAAAGTCTAGGTTTATTTATAATGTCAAAGGGAGTTTCATCTACTGTTAAAATTAAATGCTAGAAGCTACTGTAAATACTTTGCATATGGTCGCTTCTGCAGCAAGTGCATCATAACACTCACTCACGGTATCATGGTAACCACGATTCCTTCCCATCACTGTAACATGACTTTCTGGTGCAGTATACTGCTGCTGGGGTGATATCCAGTGTTTGGCTATTCTGTACCTGTCTTTTATTGAAACTCAGCATGAGCTTCATTTGTCCACCAACTAGCATAATCTTCTCCAAACAGCTGGCTCGGGTGTTAGATGTTATGTAAGACCCCCGAAACTAGGGAGACCTCCGCTCAAGTCCTAGGATGAGCTGACGACACCCCAATAACTCGAGAGAAAACCACACCTGATGCAAACTGCAAGAGGCTTTATCATCAGCTAGCTGAGGAAGAACTCCTTTTGCAGCCAGTGGCAGGGCAGGGGAGTTTGACCCTGAGCAGTAACAGTAGGGGGCTTTTAACAGCTAGCTGAGGAATTGGGAGGAGTTGGGAGGAGTTTGGCTACAGCTCTTCTCTGGCGGGTGTCCTTGGTAAAATTACAAGGTATGAGGAGTGGGAAGTGAGCTGTAGCTCTTCTCTGTGGAATCTATCTCCATGTCCTTGGCACAGGGAGCCAAGCAAGCGCCTGGCTAGGTCTCCCCACAATCATCACATCTCTGGCTGTAAGGCACAGAAACAAAAAGGCTTTTTGCTGGCTATAGAGAACAAAGAGCTTCTTTCTGGCTGTATTTTTAGAGCTCAGGGAAAACAAGCTTGGGGGAAACGCTTTAAGTCGGGGTCTCACAGTTGTTCTTGAGTGGAACTGCCGCGTCCTCCTAAAGGTGTATATACTGAGAGAAAGGCTTGCTTTCCTATGCTTAGAGGCTTTGAGGGAATGATTAGATCTAAAGGGCTCTTGTCTTCATCAATGGATAAATAGTTGGGGAATTCAGACTTGAATAGGTTATTGTGAAGTGGCAGAACTAGGGGAAATTGGGTCTAATTAGAAACAGGTCACAGGGGGAAATCTATCTTTAAAGATTTTTATTTTGCCATGGCCCCTTCCTGTCTTTGAATAATTTTCCCCCTGAGTAGTCCATATATACTACCTCTGTATACAGAGGGTAAGAACAGGTCAAAGAAATGATTCCAGCCAAGGCTGGCATGGTAAACAATTAAAAGGGATTAGAAGAACACGGGCAACTTACAGGCCGCTGTCCCAGCAAAGGAGAGCTTCCCAACCCCCACGCTACGCTATCTAATTCTAGATGATTCATGAAAAGTCCTTTGAGTCCTCCCCTATCCCACGACAGAATGGTAGTGAGCTCAACCTGTGTCCTGAAATTCTAGTATGAGTTGTCAGTTGCTCTAATTTTAAGATGGCAACACATGTCATGAGCAAAGAGGATAACTGCTGCAATTTCTGTTCCCTGGCTGCAGGAAGGAAACAGTTCTCCTCCATAGCATCTTCTTTGCAATGGAGTTCTCTGCCTTACTACAACCCACAATCATGAAACCAGTTGATCACGGGCTTGAAACTCAGAAACCCTGAGTCCAAATCTCTCCTCTTTCAAACTGTCTCTCAGGTATTGACTTAAGATGGTAGCATCTGTAACACAGCTCTGTCTCTCTGTGTGTATACATGCACACACATGCACACACATACACACATACACACACACACACATACACACACAAATGGGTTTCTTACCCTGAAGTCCTCCTTATAGAAGGAGATCAGAACTCCCACAATTCCAGACTTTCTTCTGGATGAGATTTTGCTTGTTACCAATCAGACACGGATATATGAAATCAAGAAAGCTGCTATCTAGTGAAGACTCATGCATGCCGTTCCTGATGGCAGGAGTGTACAAGACATATAGAAAGTATCCTTGTACCTCCTGTAGCAACTCTGGCTCTCTGGTACTCAGGCATGGTGGTATGAACTTCAACTCAATCCCCATTACTCCCTGAATCAAATCATTTCTCACTTAAAATGTGTATAACGTCTCTAGTCTTTGCACTGAAGAGTAAACTGCCCTGAGAGACAGTTTCAGGTCAGCTGTGCTGGCACACAGTGAGCATGCTCTCCTCTCCCACCACCCCCATCTCCTGTGCAGACACACCCACACTTTGTGGTACAGTAAATACTCACATACCGTAGGGATAAAAGGCTCATCAGGTGCACAGTGGTAATTTTGTAACAAGGCTTGAAGCTGCAGAGAATTTAACTTAAAGCATGTGCTGTTTATATTTGGAATGTCATCAGGTACGTACTTATCCATCGTAAGCAATGTTGTAGCCTATTTAAGAGAACAAAAATCATGCAGTGAGATAAAGTATTTTTTCTTTGAAAGTCATTCTTTGTAAAGCCGAGAGTGTAAAGCTTATAAAAGACCTCACACTCAGTATCATGTGTGAAGCTGGAGGTTCAAATCTCCAGTACCACACAACAAAAATATCCATTTATAACCACCATAAAGGCAGTAACTTGTTAATTTGATTTTTAAATGCAAGATGCTTTTAAAGAGGCATTAACATTGAGCTACATATAGTAAACTATAAGCATACTTTTGTAGCTTTTAAACAGACTCTTGGGTTTTACTTTAGTTTTTATGTTTTTAATATAATTTTATTCAACTATCAATGCTTATAAAGCCTTTTAAACAGTCTCCTGTAAAACTTGAAATTTATATAGCAAGCCAGGTGATTATTTAATAGGAATCTGATAGTTTTGCAAATATGAATTTTGATAAAAGCTGAGAACTAATCACCTTCTTGGGTTACTAAATATCTTTAGAGAAAATGAAGGCATAAAAACAAAAGTTAATAAATGCATTTAAATAAATGTTTTAAGTTTTGAGGCTGCATATAACTCATGTCCTTCATTATAAACACCAGTTCCTAGACTTTGGTATCTGAGAGCTGTTAAAATAGTAGGTTATGATTAACATCTAAAGAGTTAACTGCTGCCCCATTTTAAAATCATCATTTATCCTTCAGTAAAACCTATTTTGCTGGTCTCATAAAAAAGAACATGTCAGTGATCTCTCTGTCCTACTGTTTCCACACCTTGTTACAGAAGGAACCATGTCCTTAGATGCTGATGCTGGAGGCTGGAGTACTATGCAGGAAGGGCCTTGTGCATACAACTGGTCAAAAGGAGGCCAGGTTTACTGATGCCCCTGTACAAAACAGGGACTTGGACAGACATATACCCAAGAACACCACATGAAATCTGTGGCAAAGACTGGCCAAAGAACGCCTAAGTTGGGTATAAACTACCAAGGGCTGGAAGAACCAACTTATATTCATTCAAGTCCCTCAGAGGCCAGCACCTTGATTTCAACCTCTGGTTTCCAGGAGAGAGAGAGACAATAAACCTCGGCTGAGACATTTAGTTTTAGCTGGCTTGTTACAGCATCCCGGAGGCTACTACCACAGTAGCTGCTTGACTGAATGCATATGGAAAGAACACTGAGGCTCTATCACCCCAAGTTGTCACTCATCATATCAATCTAAAATTCATGTACTGGCAGGGAAGAGGGAGAAGCAAGGAGAATGGAGTACAACCACTGTCCACACCTGTACAATTCTGCTCAAGTGACAGTCAGCTGCCAGCTCTAGTCCCTGCTTCTCTGCCCAAGCTTCAATATGCCCCAGCTGCTGGCGGATAATTGCACCCCAGTAGTGAGAACACAGGCCTGAATCTGGGTCAGTCACCAGTCTGTTGAACAGCCACATATTGATGAAGTGGAAAAGCTGAGAGAAGAGCTGGATGGTCAAGGCAGCATTGACTCTGCAGCGCCGCAGCAAGGACATGGCTCCTGTGAGCGTGTGCAGCACATCATCTGTTCAGGACATGGGACAAATCGTCAGGGGCCGTGTAACAGCAGAACCTCCGAGTCATACCAACCTCAGACAAAGGTAGTTATATCAATTAACAAATGTGTCAAACCGGTTACAAACACCAAATTCAAACAGAAAGCAGGGGTGTGCTTAGAACACATAGTTTCTAACCACTATTCAAATAAATTTACCTAAAAGTCTTTTAAAGAAGCAAAGCAAAAGTGAAAATGGCTCCTAACTAAGTCTGACAGCCAGCTCTTTGGAAGTCATCTCAAAGCTACAATAAGGCACTCATTTAAGAAACAAGCCTGGGGCTGGAAGGACAGTTTCATAGCTAAGAGCACTTGTTGCAGTGCAGCAGCACTGTTCTTCCACAAGACCAAAGTTTGTTTCCCAGTTGCTTAAACTCCAACATTATGGACTCTGATGCCCTCTTCTGGCCTTCTTGGGTACACACAGCATATTTTCACACAAACACGTAACACAAATAAAAATAAATCTTAAAAGAAGAAAGACATTCCTTACAATATACTGCATACTAAGATAAACTTAGGGCTGGAGAGGTGGCTTGGAAACTGCTGCACTTGCAGGTCCAGGTTCAGTTCCTAGTACCGTACATGGCATAAGGGCCATCTATGTATGATTCTAGTTCCAGGAAATCCCACTTCTTTTCCTGGCCTCTGTTGGATACTAGACACACACGTACAAGTAGTCAAAGCTCCTATACATTTAAAAAAAAAAAATGCAGGCCCTTAGGAGGGTGGCACAGCAGAAGCTTGCTAGGCCTATAACCCAGACAGAGGTCAGTAGCAGCAGAAGACTAGTAAAACTAGGAACTAGAGAGAGTTCAGTGATTAACAACACTGGCTAGTCTTTCAGAGGCCCAAGTTCAATTCCCAGCATCCACATAGTGGGTCACAACAGTCTTTAATTTAATTCTAGTTCTAGGCAATCTGACACCCTTTTCTTACCTCTGTGGCTCAGATATGGTATACAGACATAAATGCAGTCAGAACATACAAACATTTAATATATTAAAAAAAAAAAAAGACTTAAAAATAAACCCAAGTTCAATGTTAGGGGAGGCACATAGGACCCTAACCTATTTTTGGTCTTTGCAGACTGTTCTCCTCAGGATCATCCAGAAAGGCTGGCATGTAGTTATTAAGTTCTGACTGAAGGCAATGAACCAAGTACCTGAAAATACACAAACAATTTTAATCACCTGAGCAGGTTGCACAAAGACAGTGTTAGATTTTTACCATTTGAGACAATCTGTATTCTTTAAGAATATTTTCCATTAAAAATAACAAAAATTGTACTCTGGAACAGTCACAACCCTGCAGTTGTTTCAGAGCACACTGCTCTTAAGTTAACACAATCTCCTGTGTTTTGTGGCAATCAAGCATCTTCACTTAGGGTAAGTAAAATCTTTAACACTGGCTTTGAAAACAGAACATGAAGCTTGTGAGCATGAAAACGTATTATTCTTTCCAGAATGTGCTTCTTACTTAAATGCCATCTGAACCAAGTGTGCCAGGACATCCTGGGCATCCAGCGTGATCCGACTAAGGTCTCGGTCCTGCTTGATGAAGTTGAGAAGCTCAGATGCATTTGCCATCCAAAAAGCAAGTGCTCCTGCAATGTTCTTCTGTTTCTGTGGACAGAAAACATTTCCATAAACAAAGCAAGGCATCAGAAAAATTACAAATAAACAGGAATGCTCCTGAGAAGCTGAAGATAGACCAGTACCTTCCCATCTCCACCAGGTAGTTACCACAGATACCAGATACTTGCAAAGAAATTTAGATACATACAGAGCAATGGTAAGCAAATAACCAATGCAGCGTCTGAGGATTCATATACACAGTCATACTAGTCTAATTAAATGGAATTTGCAGAGTCAGTAAAGAATGGCTATATTGTGTATTACAAAACCAAATTGTAGATTATGCATTATCTGGTAATCTGCGTAGCACACACACAGGTATCCATGGTTACCCACAGCCACCCTGATACTTGTAGTCACTGGCTTGGACACCATGCAACTCAGTATCAAGTACTGATCTATCACATCCTCTCCCGACCACATTTGCAGGCCAGGCAACCTTAGATGAGATCCAAAGAATAGGAACCAAGGATAAATAATAGAGAAGAAACAGAACTTTTGTCATTTCATATCCACACTCAAGTGCATTAAGCAGAAATTATGAAATGCTGATATAAGTTGCGCAGTCAAAAAGGATTTTAGTGTTGCATGTTTCAGTTGCTGAATGAGGGTTATGAACTGCTCAGTCCAGTTTTTGTAGGCTCATATTTGTAATGGAAGCAGCATGAGAAACTCAGCTAAGCCAACATAGCTAGGATCAGTTCCCAGCAGTATGTCCTACCTGATCAACCTGGTCTACTTCCTGGAGAAAAACAGACGAGGGGAAATCAAGCAGAACGAGAGAAAGAAACTTGTAAACAATCATGATAATTTAAAAAAAATCAAAACACTAACATGAAGGTACGACATGAGCACGACACTTAGTTATTCCCAAAGCATCTGACACAGAGGGTTAGGTTCATGTTAACATCAGCACAATCTCTTTACAGTTTATAAAGACAATGTCATAATAAAGCACAAATGAACACGCTCCTCTCTTTAAGAGATAACGCAAAGGAAGGACCTCCAACACTTTAAAGTGATTCTGTGAGCTTACTACATGAAGGTGAAAGGATCCATTCCCGTGAATTAACTATGAAGATGAAAATGGAAACACTGAGAAAAACAATCCAAATAAAAGCTGACAATTTCTAAAGTGCATAAAGAATTCATCTATACCTGTACTAAAGGGAATGCTGGTTTGGGCAGTAGACTCTAAATTATCTACTATGGTAATTTTTTCCCATCACCAATGAGTGATCCAATGATGCACTGAATCTACTCTGAACTTTAAAAGCCTTTTCCAGCTAATAATCTAAGTTCCCACTAGCAGATACTGAGGATCAATTCTCAAAGGCAGTTTGGTGATGAAATGATCCAGTCTGAGTGACACAGGCTTCAAGTTCACACACTGGCGAGAGACAGACGATAACTTTGGATGACAACTAAGAAGAACACTTACATTTGTTTATATAAAATGATGATACCAGAAATAACAAAGTATCTTTTTATCTATTCTCTAGCTTAAATAAGCCCATCAAAATCCTACTGTGCTAGTCACTCAAATGTGAAAGAAAAATTTGTGGAAAACGTTTGGCTTTTAAAAAGAACTCAGAAAGTATTAAGAGACCATCTCAGTTACCCTCAAATTATACTGCCAAAAATATTTTTTTAAGTCACCAAATCATTTAACTAAAGTAATTAACATTGCACTTTTAGTTTCTTAGCTGAGTTTAGTTTCTTAGCTGAGTTAAGAAAACTTTTTAAAGTCTTTAAATTTACTTATAGTAACCTTTACAATTAAATCCTCAAATTACCTGCAAATATGGAAAACAGCCGCACCAAGTTTATAAACTGTAGACTGAGGAGTTAGCTAAGGGAGCCAAACCACCACCCAAGAATTCTTACCAGGGTAGAGACTCACACCTTAATGAGAAGTTTACCCTCCAGCCAATTAACCCTACAGAAACACTCTCAAGAATACATACGTGCAAACGCACCCAACACCACAGGCTCTACAAAAAAGCAAGTGCCTCACACTAAAAAACTCTAAGAAAGTGGACCCCAGGGACTGTGGAAAGAGAGAATGACTATCCTTGCTGCACTGGAGAAATACTCTTAGGTTAGAGCAGCACACACCAGAATGCAGATGACTGTATACTGTGTGAATTTCATTTCAATAATTTAAAGAAAATTCAAAAAATAACCTGACCACCCTCTAAGCACTCTCTCACATGTACTATAATTTCAGGGTATTTTTCACAATTGTTGGGTTACAGTTTATCTTCATTTTCTCTACAATTTACAGAGAAGAAATTTTTTAGAACAAGGTGTTATTTTCTTTCGACTTTAAAAATCTATGCATTTTATTTAAAAAAAAAAAAAAAAAAGACCCCCAGGCTGTACAGGCAAAACTGGTCATCAGATCAGAAGTGTCACAGAAACTAACAAGATGGCTGCCATCCTCCCAGCACTTGCTGGGCTGCCACTCACCTGGATGACCCCTTCCATCATGCTCACCATCTTGTTGACAACAGCAATGGCCTTATGTGTACGCTCTGTAGGACTGATGTCGGGCCTGTGCTGGCTGGACAATACATACCGGCATGCCATGTATAACACATATGTAGGTGACAACTTAAAATGAACTGTAGAGCTATTGGTATAGTTTATAATGGCAGATAAAAAAGAGTCTTCAGCTGTAAAACAAGAAAAAAAATGAGCATACAGTATGCAAGTCACCTGGAGAAAATGGAGCAAGAACTCATCCACTAATAATAGAATCTAAAATCACTCACAGCTTTCCCTGAATTCAATGCTGGCAGGCAGTATCAGTTCAGGCCCAGTAGCATCCTGAGTCCTGAAAGAAAAAAACTGACATCATTGAACCTGCCTTAAGAGAGGATCAACAGCTGATACCACCTGTCCTCACTGCCCTGTGCACCTCTAAGCTAGTTTGTATCCACATGGAGTTTTGAAGTGTGACATAGCAGTACAGCCTCTCAGCCTCATCAGTTACCTAGTCAAACATTCAGAAGAACAGACAGAAGGTTGACTCCTTGAAGTAGCTATCATGCAGATATAACACAAGTCTGGATTATTAATGAGTGTGCCATGTTAAAGACAAGGATCTAAACCACCCAGCTCAGGTAACAGTGTAAAGAAAGACACTGCTGGGAGACACCACACTGCGCTGGAAACTGAGCCCTTCCAAATGGAAGAAAGCATGTCCTAGGAGGCAGGCAGCAATCCATCCCCACGGACAAGATTAAACACTGCTAGGGACTGAACTGGGTCCTCCGCAAGCAAGACGGCTGCTCTTAACTGACAAGCATGTCTCCAGCCCCTCGGGTTTTGTTTTTAAACAACACAGTATTTCCTTTATCAAAGCACACAATAAAGCATGCTTTAGAAAACAAAGACAACAACAACAAAAACGGTCATTCTATCTGCTCATCTTCCTCAAGGTCACATAAATATCAGATGCTATCACTTTATCTATAAGGAACTATCAAAAATTTAAATAACTGGAAACATTTCTAAGAACTAGCTAAGTACTTACTGTGCTACTGTTTATACATCTCTAGGTACTCAGGAACAAATGAATTAGAAAGCTAAGTCTAGTTCTGAGATAGATGTCTTCAGAAGATGGCTCAGAGCCCCAGTGCTGAGAAAGATGCCTGAACACTGTTCTGCCTAACTCCTCCTCAGCTGTAAACCTATACACATGGCTGAGTACATCCAACAGGCTCCATATACCTTATGCTATGACTATGGCCAGAAAACATTTGAAAGTTACCACTGAGGCCTTGCAGAAATAGTAAACTACGTAAGTATAACTCCACTGTAGCTCTCCTTACCTTTATGGCTAACATTTCCTTCAAATACCCTTTCCTTCTGAGATATAATTATGACCATAGTTATTCTAAGGTCGTTTGCTACTAAATAAACACACAAGTAACCTTCGTTAATATTTCAACATCTTTCTCACTTTTGTCCAACTTTACAGAGATAATTAGGAATAATTCTTAAAATTAGAAAACTGACCCACACACACCCGGCATAAGGCTAGGAACATGTGTTCCCCTTTTCTGCAAAATTCACTGTGAATTATAATGACATAGTATATTAGAAACATTAAGTAAAGACAGACCTAAATGGAGATGGAATATCATCAAGGCCAAGATCCCTGAAGCAGAACTACTTGCTAATGGCTTTAAAGGGAGGGGCTCTATCTCTAACACTACCGTGGTCCACTAAGCACAGGCAGATGGATGGTGACACGCTGGCAGATCCAAGTACACAACATCACTGGCCCACTCACGGTAAGTTAACACAAACAGCCAAATAATTTTGTTTGAAAGTACAAGAGGATAATGTGGTATAGATCTCTAATAATTTACAAACCAGCTGCCTGAAAGAATTCTTTCCCAGTAGCACTAACTCCCTTCTCCTCAGTATCACCTCTGCCAAGCATGGGAAGGTGATAAAAAGAAAACAATACAAGGGACTGGACAAGTACCTAACAGTCAAGAAAGACTGTGGTGTAACCACACACACACACACACACACACACACAAACAAACACACATACGCGCGCGCATGCACACACATGTGCATCAAACACACCATACACAAATAAATAAATCTAAAGAAAAAACCAAAATGTTAACACACACTATTATCATTTTAAAAGCAAAATTATTTCCATTAAATTATATTAGTCAAAGTTAATCCAGTCTATAATTTAACAACTTAAGTTTAACTTAAGAATTTAAGAAAACAACATGATTTTAATTCACAATTATTTCAATATGGATCTTATACTAAGTATACTTTTTTTGAGACAGGGTCTCACCATAAAACTTTGGCTGACTGGAAGTGACTGTGTAGACCAGGCTGGCCTCAAACTCATAAACTCACAGATATCTGCCTGGCTCCAGGATTAAAGGTGTGTGCACTATTGTGCTTAGTTAGCAGCTTCCAATGCATAAATGAATTAGCTTGGATAAACTGTGTAAACTACTCATTTCATTCTTTTAACAAATTTAGTAAAGAGTGTATATAAACTGGAAAAAGAAAAAAACCTGTTGATGATTAAAAGAAAAATCATTCCTATCACTCTAAAGGGTGCTTATACTTGCCTAAACTTTTCATTTTAATCCTATTTATGAAAATGATTCATATCTTATGGCACACCATTTAAATTAACCTTTGCTACGTTCAGCATTGTCAGTGTGAAGGCTGTAGTGGGAATTAGAAGGACGGTTTATGTTCCCATCTTGTCTTAGTATCAACAAACAACAACTTAGTGTAAATAAAACTTTTACGATTTGCAAAGCAGACTAGGCTTACCTTGCAAAACGTTGTCAAAACGTGTTCTTATAGGGAATACTTTTTAATTAGCCATGGCTACTTTGATATAGCAAGAGCATATTTACTTGCTTCCATGTTCTGTCTCTCCACTTAGATTCCTAGTCACATTTCCCCATTACCATATAGATGCACGGCTGTGCTCATTGTAACACCAACTCATATTGGGTATGGAAACACGCCTTTAACCCCCAGCACTTGGGAGGCGGAGGCAGGAGGACCTCTTTGAGTCCAATTCCACCTTGGCTGACATACTGAGGTTCAAGGACAGCCAGGGTTTTATACTGAAGCCCATCTCAAAAAAAACAAGAAAACAAAAAAAAAAACATAAAAAAAACCAAAGCAACTCACCACTACGCAAGATGGACAACATATTTCCTCTACACCACCCAATACAAGTAAGTGCAAACATGGAAAGAGAACTACATGTATGACACCTAATAATCACAAAGCCAAAAAGTCTTATATGAACAGTCAAAAACACAGAATAAAAGTATACTGATATTTGCTGATAACTATGTATTTTATTTCTGGACTGAAGTTATTAATAATCTTGCACATAGTGCCCTCTGCTGGACGATGGTAAAATAATAAACGATGTCTTGGGTTGACAGTCAACTCTAACCCTAGGTATGTCCCCTGCTTCTGCCAACCATCCGTTCTGGATCTCTGACAAGAACACAAAGAATGCCTCCTTCAAAACACTAAGACAGGTCAGTGTCTTCAGCTCCCTCCCGCCAATAACACATTCACTCAGCCTGTGACTACTGCGGTGTCACTAACAGTGAGCGAGCAGGTGGGACACGACCTGCTAGAGCACTTAAAACAATTTCAGAGATATGGAATTCTGATTTATTAAGGCAACATACTAGAAAGCATAAAAGAATACAGAAAGCAGAGAAGCTCTGTGTTACAAGAAATGAAACAACAATATAAGGAAACTAGTTCACCCTCTACTTGCCTCAACAGGGAGACATACCACGAAGTCTGCATAGGGAATATGTCTCTCCAAAATCATTTGTGTGTTTATGTCTCTACAAATGAATACAATCTATAAAAATGATGGCATACTAACATGTTATAAAGACATCCTTTCTCTCTGTGTGTATAAAGCAGCCAACATAAAAGAGCAAGTGTGACCCAACATGCTGTGTGTCAGCACACCTAGACTGGGGCAAGTAAGGAATACACCTCCTCACCAGTCATTCAGTAACACAAAAATCGTCATTAAACCCCAGGAGAGGTTGCAGCTAAATCTGTCAACTCAAGAATTGTTACAGAAAGCCTCCTCTAGGACTGTTCTCTTCTCTCAGTTAAGTCAACGTGAGTTACCTGTTTTCTCGTCGTCGATATTCCTGCTCCTGGTCCAGTCGGATCATTGGCTTCACCATCCCTCGCTCAGCTGTGCTAGAGGCAGAGGACACCCTGTCACTGTCCAGTCTAGTAGTGCTCTGTGACAAGGGAAGCCAGAGTGTGTTAGAACACCTCACAGCCCAGCCATCGGCTTTCCACTTAGCATTGCAGGCAGCAATCTGATGTGCAGTTGCTACTCAGGTACGGTAAGGACACAGACCAGAGAGTAATTTGGAAACACTCAGGACAAGCTGCCCAAGGTTCTGCCCAGAAGCTCACAGCACTGAACACAACAGCATGAAAAACAAACTGTTGATTTTCAAAGGGCAAGGAATAAACTTTATCAACAAAATATAAAGACAAAATGATTTTGAAAGACTAGTCATTTTACTTCCAAAGTTATAGTCACAAAATAAAACTAAGCAATAGACTGCACAATTTTTAGGTTTTAAAACTTTTGAAAACTAAGTTTATAAATGGTGAGCAATGGCAATGGAAAATTAAATTAGAACATGTTTATGTAAATTAGGGCATGTTTATGTACTTATCCACTGAAGAATTGCTCTAAAGTATCTTAAGGAAAAAAAACCTACTCATAACACAACAGTATAATGTACATAGACAAACAAAAGCCTAATAGCGTTGGAACATGTGACTGCACACAAAGACACAGGTGCATACCTCCCTATGACACAAGCACTCTGGAAAGGGTCCAATAGTGTCGAAAAGGCTAATCTACATACTACGGATAACAGATTTTCATTCTCCCTCTATTTACCAAGTCTTCTGTGTTGAGTATACATTGTGATGAGAAAAGTTCTGCTTGACCTCTCAAGTTATACACTCATTTGTATGTGCCAAGATTCTGTTGCAGCGTGGCACTACTCAAAGCAAGAGAGGGAGGGATGAGAGTAATTAAAGAAGCAGGGTTCCCATGTCCAGAGCTCACAAACTACATCATCAAGTAGCAAGCAAAGATAGCAGCAGTATTAATTAATAGTTATACAGAAGTCTAGCATGGAGTAATATGACCAGATGATGCTCAAAGAACAACCCCGTGTCCCCCGTCAGGAGGATGGGCTAAGACAAGAAGGGGACAATCATATGAAAACAAAGAATGAGATCAAGTACAAGGTAAAAAGAGCTTCAGAGAGACAAGTGGGACACTCAGGAAGGGTGTAGAGGAGGAGGGCAGATACTAATTACAACACTCCTGGAGGGATGGAAGCCACATCCCAAGAGCTGTCTGTGAGCTGGGAAGATACAAGCAGCTCTGACAGCAGAGCACCAACAGAACCAAAGCATGTCTCTACAATTCGAGAGCAATGGCAACCAACATGGGCTGACCAGGAGCACCCAAGAGGAGCTGTTGCTCACAAAACTGCTAATGAGCAAGGCAGAGACATACAGACACTTTACAGTCAGAGAAATAGGACATGACAATCCTCATGCAAGAGTTGTGCAAAGATAAGAAATCTAAGTCAGCTTCAGTGGGGCAAAGCCATGGTTGGTGGTATAATTTACTAAAATAAAGACAATGAGAAAAAATTAAGTTTAAGAACAAAAACAAAAGCAGAGCTTCATTTACTATGTTAAATTTGAAGTTCCCATCAGACATTCTATCATAAAAATGTCACAGCAAGTTAGTCAAGCCTCTGAGGATGTTTGGAGAGACCAGGGGTCAAAGGCATACATTAGGGATCATAGACAACAACAAATGGTGTAGTCTTAGCCAACATGGCAAGGTCTCCCAGGGACTATGCATAAATACATAAGACAGAGCCCTAGAGCTGACGGCTTAGCTCTCCAATTTTCAGAAATTAAGTATATCTGAGAATGAAGTAGCAAAAATTCATCTAAAAAGAGCCACCAAGCCATGACTCAAAGATAAAGACAGAATTTACCCTGGAAATAGAAAGGTATATCTCGAAGACCAAAGTGTGGACACTTTGCCCCTTAGAAATGGGAACAAAACACCCATGGAAGGAGTTACAGAGACAAAATTTGGAGCTGTGACGAAAGGATGGACCATCTAGTGATTGCCATATGCAGGGATCCATCCCATAATCAGCTTCCAAATGCTGACACCATTGCATACACTAGCAAGATTCTGCTGAAAGGACCCAGATATAGCTTTCTCTTGTGAGACTATGCCGGGGCCTAGCAAACACAGAAGTGGATAATCACAGTCAGCTATTGGATGGATCACATGGCCCCCAATGGAGGAGCTAGAGAAATTACCCAAGGAGCTAAAGGGAACTGCAACCCTATAGGTGGAACAACAATATGAACTAACCAGTACCCCGGAGCTCTTGTCTCTAGCTGCATATGTATCAAAAGATGGCCTAGTCGGCCATCACTGCAAAGAGAGGCCCATTGGACTTGCAAACTTTATATGCCCCAGTACAGGGGAACCCCAGGGCCAAAAAGGGGGAGTGGGTGGGTAGGGGATTGGGGGGGGTGGGTATGGGGGACTTTTGGGATAGCATTGAAAATGCAAACGAGGAAAATACCTAATAAAAAAATAAATTAAAAAAAAAAGAAAGGTATATCTCAAATAGTGGTTATTTTTGTACTTTTATAACAAGAACACAGAAAACAAAGGAGAACAGCCTAGAACAAATGAACAGCCACCTCAGGCCATGTCTTCAAGAAATTATGCTGAGAATTGGAGTTGAATAATGGGGGTCAGCAACTGGAGATATACAATAAGCTGAATCAGGAGATTCTGTGTCTTTTTGACACTGGTGAGACCAATATTCCAAACTCAGTTGCATTATGGTGTCAAAAAAAAAATCAACAAAACAAGAACACAGTTCAAGGGGACTTCTTCCCTCTAAATCTGGCTCTGACTTGCTTCAATCAATAAAAGACAGAGAAAACGGCGCTACACCAGCCCTGAGCCTAACCCATAAAAACAGCTGTGAATTCAAGGTCCTACAGAGAGGCAGGGTGGGTAGTCCCACAGTGTGACCTCTGATTTACCTGCTAGCTCACTGTACTCACAAGAGGGACCAGAAACAGGACTAGTAAACCAATTGCCCTAGGAAACTCAAGCCAATTTGTCAGTAAATGAAGGGACTGCTGTTTAAGCTCAACAAGTTTTGCAGTGATTGTAATCCAGGAATAGATCACCAAAATGAAGAGAGAAAGGACTTGTCTATACAAGAGCAAAGAATGACTGTCGGAGGTGAGTCCCCAGCGGAGATCTAGGACTTGTACCCAGTGAATAAAGTAGCAAAAGTCCATTACCCTCAGCATGATGGCCACAGCGGTTAGTTACACACAGAGCGCAGGCAAAGTACAGACTCCAAATGAAAGAGTACTAGATTCTGACCTCAGGACAAAAGGAACAGTTAGCTACCTTTCATTTAAGCATCACTGTGTGAACAGATACAAAAGAGTGGGATGCAGCAGAGAATGGCCACTGTGAAGCTGTCTTTACAAAGGCGTGTCTGTTCTTGGGTGTCCTAGAACATCGAGTGCACAGAATGGTCAGGTCATGAGTCTGTAAATACCTACCCTGCTTGCTGGCAATGCTGTCCCGCTGTGGACATCCCCTCCCAAATCAAAGGTGGTCTCCTGAACAGCTCTATTGAGATGAAAACGAAACATCAAAATTAAACTTCAACTGACAAGGCAGTACTCCTAATACAGCAAGAACAGATGAGTATTTCAATATTCAAATACCATTAATAAATTCATTTACTTTGGCACACAGACTTTAAAAAGTGACAATAAATATGTGAACTTCTCTTAATTAGGAAGCATATCAAAAAACTCTCATGGTCCTATTTTTAAAACTAGATGTTAACAACAAAAACAAAATATTGAGACTAAAGAGCTGGCTCTAAGGTTAAGAGCATCTGCTGAGTTTGGTTCCCAGAACCCACATGGTAGATCACAACCATCTACATCTCCAGGTTCAGGGGATCTAATACAGTCTTCTGACTTCTGTGGGCATCAAGCACACACATGCTATACATGTGCACAGGCAAAACACTTACTCAAAATAATAAAAAAATAATAATACAAACAAAATTCACATTTTCAACAGAGACAAAGCTGAGATGAGCAAAATGATATTCTTTGGAGCAAACACAGTAAATACAACACCCTGGTCCCAACCTAAGGGGAGAAGGAGCCTAAGGTGCCTATAAGCCATCAAGAGCAAAGATATGGCTATTTCTGGATTGTTCTAACATCTAAGAACTATATGGATTAATTTCAAAACTTCATCTAGAGACTGAAACAAGGAAATAATGTAGCAATTCAAGCCATTTTTATTAGAAATTCCTCTATACAATCCTCTAAGAAAATAAAATATATTGCAAGGTAAAGCAGTACCATGCTCTGAATAATAACTTCTTACTAAGAAGTTAAAATGTTTTAATAAAGGCTAAATAATCATTCACTTTCTGCATGCAACGGTCTGTAAGACATTAGTTTGGGGTTTTGAGGGCTGTGTGATAATACACTGATTCATGAATTATTTACCTATCTAGTCATTATCCATCGAGCACCTATGTGTTATCATTGTCTTCTGAATCCTAAGAAAGGTGTGATTTGTATAGCCAAAGGTCATAGCATCTAAGTCAGTATAAAGTCACTCTGGACTTGGGCTAGATTCCTGCCTACATGTGGTACACACACCCAAGTACATACATTATAAAAAAAGTCATAATAAACAAACCAACAACTTGAGGTGAGAAGCTAGTCCAAAGTGTCCTATCTGTGAAGGTGGCCAGTGGTCCCTGTAGTAGGTGGACATCTGTGAATCTGAGGCCAGCCTGGACTACATGGTTGAGTTTCAGGCCAGGGCCATGTAGAGACTACCAATACAGGTATATAGGTTGGTCTATTTGTATACTCTGTGGCAGAAAGTTTCACTTCTGTGGACTCAGAAGTTTGTTTTAAATACCATAAAGAGCCATGGCACCTATTTTTCCAAAAGATACTTTATTAACATATAAAATAGATAGCAAAATAGCTAAACAGTGTATGTTTTCAAAATTATCACTAAAGAAAAAGTCACTCTTCTCCAGAAGAATGCTCATTAGTAGACCACACTGCAAGACCTCAGGAAAACACTAGGTGGAGCTAAAATGCTCTGAATTCCTAAACAGACTCCCCTTGCATTACCATGGTTCTCAGGGAGAAGAATATGAAGGTGGAAAATACATCAAGGAAAGATTTTGAAATACTATTAGCTACATAGGGTGATGGCTCACAAAAAAAAAGATCAACTTAGGACTGGTGAGATGGCTCAGTGGGTAAGAGCACCCGACTGCTCTTCCGAAGGTCCAGAGTTCAAATCCCAGCAACCACATGGTGGCTCACAACCATCCGCAACGAGATCTGGCGCCCTCTTCTGGAGTGTCTGAAGACAGCTACAGTGTACTTACATATAATAAATAAATAAATCTAAAAAAAAAATTAAAAAAAAAAAAGATCAACTTAAAAACCAATTTCAAGATAAAATCAGAATCTACGTGTTTGCTCCAAAATCAATCCAAATTTGTGATATAAACTCCCATTTCATAAAATGCACTGATCTTCAAAAAAAAAAATTATTTTAAATAGGTGAGTGATTAGCCTGCATGTATATATGTGCAACATGTGTGTGTATATAATGCCCACATCAGGACCCCTAGGGCTGGCACTACAGACAGTTATGAGCTGCCTGATTTAGGTGCTGGGAACCAAACTGGGATCATCTGTAGTAAGATCAGCAACTGTTTTTAAGCACTAAGCCTTATCTCCAGACCCTTCTTCACCTTGATCTTTTAAAACTGAAAATTTAAGGATGGAAAAAATGGCAGGCTGACAACCTGAGTTTGATCCACAGGACCCACAAGTAGGAGAACCTACTCCTATGAGGTATCCTCTCAACTCCAAAAAAGGACACACATATACACACAGAAATTTTAAAACTAGTGTAATAAACTGTAAGTAAAGATATTTCCATCTAATTGAAATTACTTTACAGCCAAAACACTCTAAAATCCTTAAGCTGATCTATCACATTCACCCAGGTTTATGTCTTGGGCCCTTGACCATCAGGCCTCCATCCACAGATCTCTTGGAAAGAACGTGGTCCTGGATAGGGTCCACAAACTTAAACACATGCGAGGTGCCAAACTGCAGTCTCATGCCACTCTGCAGCATTGTGGTCTCTGAGATGCGCTGACCATCCACGTAGGTCTCTGCATCCATACTTCTGGGTGTCACAGTGACCACTCCATCCATGTTGGTGAGATCACAGTGATGGGGCTGAATTCCGGGGCCAAACAGCTAAGAAGAAAAGGGAAAGAGTTCCATCATGAAGCACTCAATGTGTAGAGTTCTGTTATGACGAATGCAGTCTAAGAGGCCCTTGGTTCTCTGTTTTCTTAAGTGGATTTCTCTCTAATAGTGTAAAACCATGTCAGGACAGCTAGACACTGATAACATCTAAAAACCTGTTGTAAGGCGCATTGTAACTCTGTCTTACTAATCTTATGATGGCCTGGGGCAGTAGTTCAATAGTTATGATCCTTAACAATCTGTATGATGTCCTGAGTTCCAACCCTAGAATACACACACACACAGAGAGAGAGAGAGAGAGAGAGAGAGAGAGAGAGAGAGAGAGGTAGTAGCAACATTTCCACTGTATCTCCACCATCCTGAAACAGAACTATAAGTTGCTATCAGCACCTTCACTTTCTAATCAGAAGTAAAAACTCAAGAGATGTCACAACCAGTCCATGTTTCCGTGTATCCGTTCTGGATACAGACAAGTCACGTTCTCTCCAAACTAAATCAGAGAAGTGAGTCAGAGAGGATGAGATGCATATTCAAATACAAAGGCTGCCTGTCACCTTCATCCATTCCCTTGCAGCTGGTTCCTTGATGAGTGCTTACTAATTACTGATAGAAGGAACAACCATAAAACACTTAGACAGCAGGCATGATCAAGTACCTGGATAGAATTGTCATCAAATTTCTCTGTCCCAACTTCAGTCACACTTAATTGAAGGCGGTATAACTTTGGCTTGTCTCTGGAGTCAGAGCCATCTGTGGGAGGGAAGAGAAGACACAAGTCTGATGTTCTTATGCTTGAAACAAACAAGTTTCTCTTATTAAGGATAGCACGGTTTTGCTTCTCAGGATTTCTTCCAGCAGAGTTGATGTTGCAGTAAAACTTAACCAGATACAGAAGCCAAGCAGCTTCTGCTGGAATAGAATGTACAGTGTCACTGAGTCCAACACTTTCTTTTTTTGTTGTTTTGTTTTTTCGAGACAGGGTTTCTCTGTGTAGCCCTGGCTGTCCTGGAACTCACTCTGTAGACCAGGCTGGCCTCGAACTCAGAAATCTGCCTGCCTCTGCCTCCCGAGTGCTGGGATTAAAGGCATGCGCCACAACGCCCAGCTACCAACACTTTCTAATTATAAGTTTTCCTGCATGCTCCCCTAACGTCCTCTTACTGTCTCTGAGGATGGAACTGCACTGAGAACACAGAGTAGAGCCACATAAGCCATTATTTCAATGCAGTGCCTTTGTTGGACAGAAGTACCAAGCACCCTTACATAGCACAATATAGCTGGTGGGGCATAACAGGGCTTTTAACTGTGCAATCCTCCAGCTCACCCAGATCTCCTGAACCACATACCTAGGAGTAAGTCTCATGTAATTCCAATGTCTACCACTGATAATAAATAAATGTTGATGAAATGTTTAACCCCCTTGAGAAGAACTGGAGTCGAAGGCAGAAAAGAGATTTTGCTTTTTATTTTTTAGTTAGTTCTTTTAGAATTTCATACATGTTTTGATGATATGAACACCATACCACGACTCCTCCAGATCTACCCTGCTTTTGTATCCATCCAACCTTGTGTCCTTTAGAGAAAATATGTATTGACATTGCTGTAAGCCTGACTCTCTGTGATGGGGAAGGAACTGGAGGAAAGGAGGCAGAAGACCCCTGTTTTCAGAGTTAATATATAACCTCACAGAACATGTGTACCTCACAGAACACAGCAGTTAGTATACACCAGGCTTCCACCACAGCCCAACATTGAGTTGCAAAGATTTCCTTTAAAAAGTCTCCCCAGTCTGTTTCATGATTGCCCAAGTAACATTCAGTCACTTATTCAAATCTTCAGTCATTGGAATCAAATGTTGGCTATGAGAGGTTCAGAAGTTTAGAAGGTTTGGTGTATACACAAAGACTGTTAAAAGTCTCTCAGTGGCAATGTAGTCTGAATTCTCAAAAACAAAAGCCACCATGAATATCTAGTTATCTAGATCTAGCTTTAGTTTAGAGTACACGAAATATCATTCCACTGACAGCATTTTCTATATCTGAATTATCAAAATCTTTAACAACTGGGTGAAGGTTAAGAGGAGACCAGGGTATGTCAGAGACATAATGCCTTATATGGACCTCCCAAAATGGATTGTCTGTGTTGTTTCTCATAAGGTTGGAATATTCTCATCTCTAACTGTTCTCATAAACTCTGGATTTCAATGAGACATCAAAATCACAGAAGCTAAATACTGTGGTACATGATGCATTTCAGCACTCTGGAGGCTGACTCTGCCTCAAAAACCAAACCAAGGCTTGTGGCCTTTTCCTGGACTCCTACCCTCCCAAGATATTTACTGTAATGTCTTCTCAACTGTCACAGGCAGATCACAAACTGTGCCTTTCCTACATTCAGAGCACAGGAACCTTGTACTACAAAGATTCTCACTTTAATAGGTCCCCATAAGTTGCAGGCTCCTTGGTAGCTAGGCCACACTGGCCCTCTTTAATAGTTAATGTTCTAAAGCAAACAGTTATATTAAAAGTGAAAGCATAATGCAATACAGTCACACAACTACACAAATAAATTACAAAGGATCAAAATAAGCAACCATGTGAGTTAAAAGCACAAGAACATGAAAGACATGTCTATTAGAGCAGTATTTACATTACTGTTCTTCTGCAACTTACAGAGGGACACTATACTTTATGACACCAACAGACAGGGCTGCGCTCCCAGTCTCTCCTTTCTTCCTACTTCACTACAGCAGAAGCCAGAGACAACCTTATATAGAGTACAGAGAAGCTAATGACTATAGGACCAGTGGGTGACAGAACATCTAGTCCAAGCAGAGGGAGGCTGGCAAATGAGAATGGCTGGAAGGGTTTGGTGCCTCTGACCTCTCTCCCCATGGCAACCCACCTCCATCTCTGGACTGGAAGCTGATGGTCACAAGCAGGAGTATTATGGATGTTCCTTCAACCTCCATTCCAACTGTCTTCCACCTCCAGGGAGCACTCTACATAGTCCATAGCACCGGAGTGCCTCTCCAGTGGAAAATTAGGATATCTGAAGCGCTATAGGCCAGCCATAATCAGACTCAGGGCAGACACAATAGGCTACCAAAACCCTAGCCAATTTTCATAATGCAATTTTCCCTCAGATTGTGACATATTGACAAATATTTAATATACTACAAGTTGTTGGGGTGGAACCTATGTTTAAATATGAATTCTATGACCATCTAATATACAGCTAAATACACGGCCTTACAGGAAACTGCATCAAACATATTTCGGGTGCCTGGGTGATAACTACATCCATTACATGAGGTCACTCATTCCATGAGCTTCTGGCTTCACGTCAGCACTTAAAGCATTTCATATTTTGGGATGAGATGTTCTCTAAGATGAAAGGGACACAGGCCATAACAGCTCAAGAGCATGTAATGGCCCTTTGCTTGCATGCTGCGAGTCTGCACTCAATCCTGTGGCTGCATTCACTTCCCAGAGGGATCTTGGGAAAAATAAGCAATTCAAAAGGGAGGTGGGGGCTTCCAATAAATTACCTGGGCTCTGGACACAGAACACTAAATAGATATGAATAGAAAGCCAGCATGTTACACTTCTTACACATACAGTGTCTGCTCAGTCAACGTTGTTCACCTAGGAGGCCCTGTTAGTGCCCCAATTACAAAAGTAGTATAAGCAGAGCATTACCTTCGTAAGTGTGATAGCTGTAGTAGGCAAAGTGATTCCTTCTCCCTGGGATTAAGAGACATGCCAGGACCCAGGTGAAGGCAGCATCAGCAGGACAGAGACCATGCAGAACAGGTGGAAGAGGGAAGGAGGAGAAGAGATGCAAAGGGTGAGCTTCAGTAAGATGCTTCAAAGGAAGAACTGGCACATTTTACCCACCAGCACTCAGAGCTGTGGGGAAAAGACTACAGTAGACCCAGTCAGTGTTTTAGAAACCAGTGCAGACTGTTAAGGAAAACAGCAGGGTAACAGGTGAGTCACCAAGCAGCAGGACAACTTGTGTTAACAGTGAGTTAACCTGATAGGTTACCACCCCACTTGGCTGGCTCCCTCCGTTTAAAGGGCACATTCAAATCCAACACACAAGAGAATCAGTACCCTGGCTTCCACTCTTCTGTAATCCTGTAAACACACCTGCACCTCTGGAAACTCCTGCCAATACCTCCCAGTCTTCCACATTGAGGGCACACACTTGACTGACAATGTGCCTAATGCAAATATAGTCCTTATCTACCCATAACCTATCAATATGCATGAATATTTCTCATAATGCAAAGTGACAGAGCTCTGAGGCAACAAAGACCTTATTCTAGCACTCAGGCCCTACCAGCAAACCCACCACCCTTAGGACAAAAGCAATGTTTCCTCATTTTGGATATGAAGGTAGCTCTCACAAGCAGCCCCGAGAACTTGGAAGGGAGTGTGGATCTGGAGAGACACTGAAATTGAACTGAGTTCATTACCTGCTGTCAGAGACAGTCTTTCTTAGCTATCTTCATATCCATTAATCTGCTTACATAGGAGCTCAATAAATGTTGCGAAGAAAGGTACCAGTGAATATGCAATTGTGTTGTTGCTAACATTTGATGAAAAGTAGGACAGAACTGACCTTTATCCAGGGTCTGTCATCTTTGAAACACAAAACAACATTAAATGCATGCGGGTATCTGACAGACAAGTAAAAATTAAGCAAACCATGGAAGCAGTCATTAGATACGAGGGTTGGGCCAATCTATGCTGTTACCACTCTATGTCTGAAGTAGCCTCTCTGCTGTCTACCACAGTCTATTTTCTACTATACATTTAAAGATTACTGTCAACTGCTAACAACTAAGATTCTTAAACTACCACACATAAGTTCTCCAACCAATGCAGCATTTTCATGGACAGACCCATCCGTGAAAAAGACCCTCAAAGTTTTCAGTTAAAACCCAATGGCATTTTCACCATTTCTCTTCCTTCCTTCCTTCCTTCCTTCAGGTGAACAGGCACCATGTCCTTACATCATAGAACATCTCTGACTAACAGTAAACTCCTAGTCAGAGAACTGAGGGCAAAGCAGCACCAGTAATTCTTCACAAACTGCTTAGCAATGAATACAGGTCCTCAAACAGAATAGATATGAAACTCCTACCCTAAGAACCACACAGCCTTGGCCATAAATTAGAGTGGCTTTCACACATTACTGTTCTATTCAGCATCAGTGTATCTCAGCTATCTCCTAAGACTGTTGAACCACAAAGAACATATCTAATCTCTAGCTAATCATAATAGCCAGCTGGGAAAAACCGAAGCAGCCTTAGAAATAAAAATGAACACTGAAACCTAAAGGAGAGAGGGAAAAACCTGCCCAAGGAACCACATATTATTGATGTAACATATCCTTTTTAATGCTATTTTTCTGTAATTACTGACTTTTATTTTAGTTCCTTACCAGAAGAAAGTAGATAAAATAACTTCACAATATTTAATAATACAGGCCACATAATGTCATTTTAACTAAATTGACAATAATGTGATTTTGGCTGACTGATAAACATGTTACATAGAGCACATACATGTTAATACATACTACATGAGAATGTGTGTATCTGTAACATACTTATGGAATTTGTATTTATAATTATGGAATTAGTGTATTTGTCTACCTAGTGACTAACTTATGACAACAGCTTCAGCTTGCAAGAATTCTATGATATAATTAGAAGAGTAATATGAAAATAAATTTATGTTATTTTAAAATAGCCTACTAGTTACTACAATAGGTTTCAAAGTTATAGTTAAATCTAATAAATACTGTACATATGTCATAAACAATTAGGATAATCTCTCCCTTTCTCTCTCGCATACATACAGAGGTTGACTCCAGGAAGAGTTAATTTCAACTTGTTTCTAGTACATTAACCAAAGTTACTTTGGAAAAGTTTTCTTAAAAGGAACTGATTATTTAAAATGTTTAAATACTACTTGTTACTTTAAAACTTGTGTTATATTTATTTTTGTTCATGTGAACTTAATTTTTGTTCATGAATTAATGAATTCTATGGCCTTATGGGTTTTTATTAGCTTTTTGAAAAATAAATGCCACTTAATGAATGTTTTATTTCTTCAATGAATGGACCCCTAATACATTAGAAAGTAGAAACACTTATGGTTAGAAACACATTTCCTACTCTACCCACGTTCTCACCTGGGCTTAGCTCTACTAAGTAGGGCAGCTTCTCAGGAGGAAGAGCAGAGCCGTAGCCAGACCCGTCAGCTCTGTCTTTCCCCTTCAACGACTTCCCTTCAACATGTTTCTTCATTTTCTTTGGGATGTAGTCCGGTGGTCTCCTCTTCAACTGAAAGACTAAAATCCCTGGAACAGTGACGATGGCAATTATCAGCCAAGCAAACCAGGGGCATGATCACTAAATGACAACCATGGGCCCAAACAAAACCAAGAAGACATATTTCAGTAACATCTGCCAAGGAGTAGCAGGGAAAAGCTCACACAACTGATATCTTACTCAGTGAAGGATAAACTAGTCTAGTCTGTGTGCTCTGAAAAACTCCAAACAAAGCAAGATAGCTAGCAAGAACAGTATATACTAGTAAATGGCACATTAGTTTAGAACTAAATGAACTTGCACTTGTGGATAGCCTTATCAGCAAACATTCACACACAAATACACATATACAAATATGTCAGCTGACCTGATTTTTATTTAATTCAAATGAATTAACTCAAAATTCAAAACAAGTTTCAAAATTAAGCTGTATTAACTGTCTAGAATATTACAAATTACGTATGAAGCTAGAAATGCACTTATTCTTGTTTTTTTTTTTTTTTTTTGGGGGGGTGGTTGTATTTTAAAGTATCCATCTATATGCAATATTGACATGATAAGGAAGGATTATGTCTTCATTAATGTAAAGGCATTCATCTAGAAAGTCAACTATATCAATCCTAATAGAGTAGAGGAAAATGTCTGCACAGTGATAATGGGCACCATTACAGTTGAGCATCCCTAAATCCAACACCTGAATCTAAAGTGCTGCATTGTCCAAAACCAAACCTCATGACAGGTTGCACATCAACACATTAAAAATGGCGTGCCAAAACCCATCACAAACACCCATTCTCATACTCACACACACACACACACACACACACACACACACACACACTTTCCCAATCACTGGATGAGAAGAGACTGCAGAACCTGACTGGTGGATTAACAAAGAGTAGTCTCTACCTTTGTCACTTGGCCATTCCCTGAAGATTTGTAAAGGACATTCATCATCATCAAGAATTATTTCCTTAGCACCTCTCTCATCAGAATGCTGGGCTCCAGGAGGAAGCATAACCTAAGGGAAACATAATTACAGTAACTACCACAAAAGCAGATCAGCAGCTGCTCAAGGGAAGGCTTGCAACCTTTGGTCTCGCTCACCCAGGCTGGCCTCCTGAATACTGGTGTACTCCTGTATCTACCTACCTTCAAAGTACTGTTCTGAATGAGCAATCAATCAATCAATCAATCAATCAATAAATAGAACCCATCAAACACTATAAACATTTTTCACTGGTCACTGAAAAAAAAAGATTAACAAAGTATAAGACATTGTTTCAAACAAAAGCTTAGTTGGATAGCCAATTTGGCAATTATTCACCTGGCTCTTAAGAAAAGACGTGCTAAGTATTTGCATTTATTACAAATTTCTACATAGAAAACCACATAGTTAGCCTTCAAATAATTTCTTAAAGATAACTCCTCTACTACAGTCCTCTGCAGTCACTACTCCATCTTTCACATTCAAGCAAATATTTATGAAGTAAATTCATATAATCAGAAATCTTAAACTACAACTCAAAACAGTTTTTATTGTAGATAACTGTATGGTGTCACTTTAAGTAGACTGTCTAGGTACATTACATAACCATTCAACTGTTTTCAGGCAAATGATTGATAATCTTGTGCTCACTGTACGCTTAACAATGCTGTTTCTGTTTCTTATGCAAGTCTACTGAGGCCAACTTCTCGTTCACTCAAGACTCCAAAGGGAGAGGAATGTGGTTGATGCCTCTACAGACACTCGCAGTTTACATTCTCTGATTCAGTGCAAAGAAACATGAGAAGCCAAGCCACAGTTTCAACTTCTTAATTAAAAGGTCTGACTGCAACAGACATTACCAGGTAACCCTTCATCATGCTTACACACAAAACAGATGAAACCATTCTGTAGAAACCTATTATTCTTCTGTACAAGGCTTCAGATTAGCCTAAAGGAAAACGAATAACAGCATCCCCATGCTAAACTTATCGGTTTTCATTAGCACTTTTTATTAAATTCTATATCCTATGCCTTCCAGACCTGACCTTCACCTCAGCCTCTCTTTGTGCCACGCATTTTTAGGCCACAGGCACATGGGTGTATTAAGAGCCCAAGTCCAAGCGATTCATTTCATACAGCACAGAGCACTCTCTTAGTCTGAAGACACCATCTCTGTTCTATTTGACCTCTTGGTCTTTTTTATTATAAGCTCTTTGGGGGACATCTCTTAACTTTGTATTCTAACAGAAGAGCTAACAGAAAAGAAAATTTTAACTACTCAACAAATAATTATGTGAATAAATAAAATGAAAGAAGACTATGAAACAGCAATAGTTTACTATGGCAAGCTGGGAATATAATGCAATCAGGTAAAATCATTAACTAGGCTGCCTAAGCTTGCTCAAGAAAGCTGTTCAGACTGAGCAAAAGACCAAAGTACCAGAGTTCCTCCAGAGGAATCAAACAAGCTCAAAATGGACTGTCAATAAAGTTCATGGTCTGCTTCTGTAACTTTAGGTCCCTGAGAAATGGTTACTTTACTTTCTAATTTTAATAGTAAAAACAAATCACTTAGTTTAAAAAGATGAAGATGTTACAAAGTTCATTATCATAGACCAAACCATGTAATTCCATGGAACATTAATATCCGATTTATATAAAAACCTCCCCTTGCCATACAATTTAGCAAAGCCACATTTCAAGAAAAATGCACATTTGAAGGGTAGGCAAGAGAGATACAGAGATCAACAAAGAGCAGAGTACACAAACTGACGCACACAGATGAAGGTGACTGAACAAAGCATTCAGAGGAAGAGAAAACAAAGCCTTTCAGAGCATGCTGGGTCAACTGGGTGTCCCACTATGGAAAAGACAACAACATTAATGTAAAATGAACATACTGACTTATAGAGAAGGTAAAATAAAAAGTAAAAAGAATGGGCCAGTAAGATGGTTCAGCAGGTTAAAGTGCCTAAGAGAGAGTTGAAAGAGTGTCTTCTCAACTGCACAGGGCCACAGCATTCACAAACTCAGCAGGAGATGTTGTTGCCTGCATAAGACCAGCATAAGATCCGGTCAGTCAACATCCCATTATAGAGCAGAGAATGGCTCCCAAGCCCCTGCCTGTAGTTAAGGAGCTACATACATACAGCTAGTGACTTCTGCAGGAGGGAGAATGGTCCTTAGTAGATTGATCATGCTTAGTTGATGGCGCCACACCCATGAATAAATATATTTGAAGCTGAACTGAACTGAACTCAGTGGGTTATTTAAAAAAACAAAAAATCCCGGGGGTTGGGAGGTATAAAGTTGAGAGGAGATGGGGAAAGCTGGAGGAAGTTAGAAGAGTAGGCACAGGGAGGTGAATATGGTCAAAGTACATTGTATGCACGTATGAAATATTCCAAGAATAAAAATATTATCAACAACAAAAACCTAAACCAACAGGCATGACAGCACATGTCTATAACCTCAGTGCTGGGGGAGAGGAAACAATATCCTGAAGTCCAGAGGCCACCCAGGACAGCGAGCTCCAGGTTCAGGTAAGAGAGAGCCTGCTCAAAAAAATAAGAGTGGAGAGCAACAGACAAAGGCACCACGTCACCCACACGCACATGAAATATTTTTCTTTTTAAATCACTTGCTGTAATAAAATACCAGCTATCTTTGTTTTTAAATCTATTGATTCGTTTCTCTCTGCTTCCTGACCATGGATAAAATGTGACCAGCTGCCTCACCGTCCAGCTGCTGTGGATTCCTACCACAATGAACCAAATCCTCAAACCACTGAGCCAAAACAAATCTTCCTTCCAAAGCAACAAACAAACCACTGTTTGTTATAACTGGACAAACGCTAAAGTAAGTAAGTATACAACTATAACTGCTGCAGAGACTAAGAGCTTTTAATTGGTTTATGGCTAAATAGAAAATCTGCTGTTTTACTTACTACAACAAATCAATTTCAGGATACAAACAATCACTATATCCCCTGATATATATACCTAGTGTCACAGGTAAAGTACCTCTGAGAAGCTGCAGGTGATTATGAAAGCAGATTCTAATATAAATACAATTATGTTAACTATGACGGTGATCCTGAATGACACCTACACTGAACTGGGGGTGTCTGTAAGTGTGTTTTGTTTTCTTTTCTTTTCTTTTTTTTTTTTTTTTTTTTTGGTTTTTCGAGACAGGGTTTCTCTGTGTAGCCCTGGCTGTCCTGGAACTCACTTTGTAGACCAGGCTGCCCTCGAACTCAGAAATCCGCCTGCCTCTGCCTCCCGAGTGCTGGGATTAAAGGCGTGCGCCACCACGCCCGGCTGTAAGTGTGTTTTCAATGTTGGTTGCCCTAATAACTGATGTGGGGAAGATCAGCCTCAGATGCAGCACCAACAGGCTGAGGGCTCAAATAACACAAAAGGGAGGAAGCACAGGAAGGCAGCAAGGTGTGCAAGCCCTATATTTCCATCACTAAAACCACTGCCTGTACTTCACACCCAAGTCCCTTCAAGTCTTTCAACAAAGGATCACAACAGTGACTCTCCGGGGAGTTGTCAGACCTTCAGCTTCACACCAGGACTGCACAACTGGACCCTCTATCTATGCGATCCTTACATCTTAGACTGAACAGCCACCAGGTTCTCTCAATCTCCAATGTGCAGCACTGCTGAGACTATTTTATTTATATATTATGTAATTACACATACATAAAATTGGTTATACTCCTCTTGAATCATATAAAATATATGCACAAAAAAAAATTGGAAGAATGCCTATCAAAACTTTAATGATGAGGTTAACTTTGGTAAAACAACTTTGGGCTATGTTTTATTCAATTTATCTTTTATTTTAAGAACATAAATTTGTTTTTATTACATTTGTTTACTATTCCTCTGTGTATGTAAGGGGGTAGGGGTCATAAATATGAGTGAACACACACCAAAATTTTAAAAAACAATCTTTCCTTTAAAAGCCAAGTCTTATTATAAACAATCCTGGGGAGAAGTCAATTTGTAGTTACATACCCGGGCAATGCAGTAGTCCTTGGGATTCTCTTTTTCCAGGCCATACTTCTCCAAAGATTCGGCTACAGCAAAGTCTGCGGGATCGGTAGTAGACAGCAGGATTGTCTTGTATGGAATATTTGGTTTTAAACTATCTGCATATATTCTCAGTGTTCCACCTGAAAAAAGAATTTTACATCTTTGAGTGCATCTTCATCTTAGGTCACTGACAGAGGCTGCTGACACTGACTGTCACTAGGAAAGCACCAGCCACAGTGGTGCAGATACATCCAGTGTGGACCTGGGGCTGGCTTCTACGACACTCTTCTGTGGTGCGCTTCTCTTCCCATGTTTCCAACTTCCTCAACCATGTAACTACAAGACCTGCTTCCTCCAGTTCTACTTTTGAAGCTTTCATCTGAAGCAAACAGAGCCCAAATACACCAAGGATCAGTCTCACTCAACAAACCAGTATTTTAAAAGTGAGCTAGAAAACAGAAGACCTCAAGTACTTAATCCAAAGACTTCATGAGGCATTTGCCACCATGGTGGGGCTATTTCAATCCTAGGCACTATAAACTAATTGTTATATGTAGGTATACAGTCATTTAAGGGGCCTGGAGGTAGGAAGGACAATTTAGATTTCCTCAGATGTTCTGATGTTCCCTTCTTATAGTAGAAATATACATATGCCACATTATGTCAACTTGACTCTCTTAATCTATTTTTTTATTATAAGTCATGGTTAAGAAGCCCTGGAACAAAGCAGGAATAATGGCTCAATCCCAGTACTCCAGCAGAGGCAGGTGGATCTCTGGGAGTTCAAAGCTACATAGTGAGTTCCAGAATAGCCAGGACTACATAGTGAAACCGGAGAGGGGGAGGGGGAGGGGGAGGGGAGGGGGAGGGGGAGGGGAAGGGGAAAGGGAAAAGGAAAAGGAAAAGGAAAAGGAAAGGGAGAGAAAGAGAGAGAGAGAGAGAGAGAAAGAGAAAGAGAAAGAGAGAAAGAAAGAGGAGGATGAGATAGAAAAAAGGAAGAGGAAAAGGAAGAGGAAGAAGAGGAAGAGGAGGAAAAGGAGGAAGAGCCCTAGAAGAAGCATGCGCAAACTGCAGAACAGAAACATTGACAGTGTAGAAAAGCAGGCAATGTGATGCCTACAGAAGACTTAACTGCTCAACTACTAAATCTGAAGACAATAAAATGACCAAAATACTTGACATAAAAGGTCTACTTGTAAAAATGATTACGAGAGTAAACAAGCAAGTAGGCAAAAAAAGGAAGGAAATTAATTCAAACTGTAGAAGAAGACGACGACGACGTAAAACAGTGCCATGGACTGGTGAAATGGCTCAGTAGTAGGGGCACTTGCAAGCAAACCTAATGACCTAGTCCTTGACTTCTTACCTTCACACATTCTCAGCCATGTGTGCACCTGCACTCACATGTGCATTCACAAAATCAAGTAAGTAAAACTTAAAAGTAACTTAAGAGTTAGCAAAACAAGAAAAATTCAGCAAGGAAACTGAAATTTTAAAAATCAACTAACTGAAATATAGCAGCACTTTTTGGATCAGCTACCCTTTGAAGACATCAGAGAGTGAATATATCTGAGTGTTGTTGTTTTAAAATGCATTACAAGTCCAAGAGCAAAGTCTGTGAGCTGTGATGCCTGATCAGCTTCCAAAACACAGCAAAGGATGTGTATGGCAATGGCATCATGTCCTAGGAAATTACAGCCTCCACAGTCATGCTCTGCCCCCAGTCTCGTTCAAAGAATCAACCCTCGCACTAGCACACAGACATAGCAGGCTAGCTATCAGGACACACTTTTCTCAGGGGGTTTATTAAAACAGACAAAAATGTGGCTGGAGAGATGCTTCAGTGGTTAAGAGCTCTTGTAGCTGTTTCAGAACACCCAAATTCATTTCCCAGCTTCACGCAGGTCTGCTTGTGGCTCTAAGAGGCCCCAGCTCCCTCTTCTGGCCTCCAGGCAGCTACACACATGCTTGCATGCACACATGCACAACTACATAGCTTTTTTAAAAAAAAACTGACAAAAAATATCGAACCTAATAAATGAACTGTGGACTTCCTTAGCAAACTGCTACTTTTCTGATATTATTTAGTTTACTAGAATTTCTTGGACATTATAAGTATATAAAAATGGTTTGACTTCAACTATTTCTTTAGTAAGCAAGTTCTGCTCGGTTTCTAATATTTCTCCTCCTTATACTGGTTATTTTTTTTCTTTGCTTATTCTCCTTTTGTTTGTTTTGCTTTGAAATGTGCTTATAGTTTGCAGCCCAGACCAGCTTAGAACTAACGCCACACCACAGCCCAGGCTGGACTCAGACTTGTGGCAATCCCCCTGCCTCAGGCTTCCAGGTGCTGGAATTATAGGCATGTGCCACTGTGCTGGCAAAATTTTTTGAACCAATTTTTTTTGGGGGGAGGCATGTGCTCAACACTATGTGAGCTTAGTTCAAGCATTTGAATCTTTATATTTTCTTTACAATTTGCAACCTTCTTTTAAAAAAAAAAAAAAAAGTCAGCCGGGCGTGGTGGTACACACCTTTAATCCCAGTACTCAGGATGCAGAGGCAGGCGGATTTCTGAGTTCGAGGCCAGCCTGGTCTACAAAGTGAGTTCCAGGACAGCCAGGGCTATACAGAGAAACCCTGTCTCGAAAAACCAAAAAAAAAAAAGTAACTGTCCATGGCAAATATCAGGTTTTGTTTGATTTTTGAGATCTAGTCTAATTATGTAGCTAGGCTGTCCTCAAACTAACAATCCTCTTGCCTCAGTCTCCTGAGTCTGAGAGTATAAGCACACACCACAATGCCTGACTGACTTCTCTTAGTGATGGTTTAAGACTCTGTTGGACCTGCTGTACTTTCTGCCCAATGACTTCCCACACATGGTGATGGTATCTGCCTACCACCCAGATCACCTCTCTCCCACCCATTTACATCTGACATTGCTGCTCACTCTAGAGCCAATCATTGTCTATGCAAGTTCAATCAAAGCCAGCCTGTTACTGATCCAGAGCTCTCACTACCTCTCAGTACCCTTCAGCTCTCCCTCTATGGCTTTTCAGTGTGGAGCAGGAGATCAGAGGCCATGCTTTGTGAGGGCGGTGTAGTACCTCCATGGCTGTGTTAGTTTTTAGCACAGTTCCCTCATAAGCATCTTACACTCTACTTTTATGGCAATCTCTCCAAATCTGAGGCTAAGGCTAAATAGAAAGGTCGCTATGTCCCAACCTTAAAGCTCTTTGGCAGCTTATTACAAAATATAAAGAAAATTTCCATCAAGTACTGCCAATGACTTTGAAAAATAAATCCTGGGGGAACAGACCATTCAACAAGCTTACTATTTTCTTCAAGATATATCTCAATGTTGCATTCAAGCCCACATTAAAAAATACTTTGTCTCTAGGAATGTTTTATCAACCAAGTTAAAAGTTGATACTCTGAGCCCCTGTCTCCTTGGTGACCCCCACACTCCTGAGCTCTTACCTGAATGACTCTCCTCAGGCAGAACCATGGTTTCATTTTCCGAAGCGCACTAGGTAACACTGTGAGGTCTTCCTACAGTGCAGAAGATTCTTCACATGTGGGGTGTGCTTAGCAGACATAAGTATTTCTGAGTGTTCTTTTTCTTACCTGTATTCTTCTTTATTTTTCTCTAGCCCTCTAAATCTTTTTTTTTTTAAGTGTTTTTTCAAGACAGGGTTTCTCTATGGACCAGGATGCCTCAAATTCAGAGATCTGCCCCCCAAGTGCTGGGATTAAAGGCAGGCACCTCTTTTTTCTTTTTCTATACATAAACTTAGGTACGTGACAGAAGGAGACAGTATTCAGAATCCTTAAAATCCTTTGCCAGAGTAGTTATGAAACCAAGAAGCCCTCGTTATCCTCAATTCTGTGTGTTAGTGTGTTTCTGAGCAGATCTTAGTATGTAGTCCTTAAGAATTAAAACTGCCTCAGCCTTTGCTGTGGTCTGAGTGTGAAATGTCTCTGTGTTTGGTGGACACTTTGGTCACTAGATGGCTAATAGTGTTGCCATGCAATATTGCTGAACCTTGAGGAAAGTAGACTCTCACTGGAGGAAACTGCTCACTAGATAGAGCATTGAGGCTTTAGAGCCACACATACACACATATTCTGCGCGCCCCCCCTTTCTGTTCATTCTTTGCTTCCCTGTGCAGATGCAACAGGACCAGTCAGGCCCCTGTTCACACTATCTTGACTACTGCCATATGTTCCTCACCATGATAGACTGTGTATACCCTTGGAACTGTAGGCTAAAATAAATTCATTTTTCCTTAAGTTGCTTCTATCAAGGTATTTTATCACAGCAATGTGGGAGTAAACGTGATAGTACTAGGCTTATAGGTACACACTCCCATACCTGGCTTGTAGTTTTTGGTTTTTCATTTTCTTTTACAATCATTAATACTACATTCCTATAAAGTATACAATTGAGACTCAGTTTTTACTGCTGTGAATAGATACTATGACCAAGAAGTTTTCATTTCCTCTTACAAAGGAAAACATTTAACTGAGGCTGACTTACAGTTCAGACGTTTAAGTCCATTACCATCATGGTGGGAAGCATGGCAGCATGCAGACAGACATGGGGCTGGAGAAGGAGCTCAGAGTTCTAGTCTACATCTTGACCCACAGGCAGAAGGGAACTATATACCACACTGGGAAGAGCTTGAGCATATATCTGAGCTCTCAAAGCCCACCTCCAGAATGACACACTTCCTAGCAGTGCCACTCCCTATGGCCATCCATTCTAACACATGAACCTATGAGACCCACACCTCTTCAAACCAGCACAGCATTGAAGGCTGGATCAAGTATACAGTGCTGAGGCAGTAAGAGGCCTACTTCCCACCAAAAGCTAGTGAAACCTTGCAATCAAGTACACTATATAGTCATGGGGCAGAAGCAGGTGATCCAGCAATGTAGGACAATCCATAGAGCCTACTCCTTAAACAAGACTGATGACAAAACAGAGCACAGAACACATTAGATGACTACTTTAACAATAACCTAGGTAAGTAGTAAAATCCTTTCACTCAGACTTGGATTTGAGAGAAAAAGGTCTATAATAAAGTGAGTTTTCTCAACATGAGCTATTGCTTTTTGGTTTTTGTTTTTTTAAAAAGTCTATAAAGAAATTCTGTACATCCTAACATCAGAATCTTTTCATTATCAAGTAAGCTAGTTTCCTAGAATTCCAAAGAGAGCACTGTGGTTCCCAAGTACCAAGCATCTGAAAGTGATGTTGTAAGAGAAATAGAGGTGATGACATTAGGACATTAGACTAAACTTTTGGGGGTAAGGGGAGAGTAACAATATAGCTTTAATACAATTATTTCTTTCTGAAACTCAAAATGGTTACCCTATTACTTTTTAAGAAGTAAAACTACCTCATGATAAATTCCTGCTTTATAACAAGTATTGTCTCTGCTGGACACAATTTCCAGTTAGTTATAAGTCAAAGTTTTATCAAACAGTTAACAAACAATACACAGAACCAATATATAGTTCAAACAGGATTGTTAACTATTTCAGCTCTCTTTATCATATCTACTTCTTACAGACACGAAACAACTGTCAGGTACTATGGAGGAGACAGAGCCAGAAAGCCCTGTGCTCTGTGCAGTCTGAATTGCCTTGTACAACAGCAGAAGCCAAACTCCTTTAAATGTACTTCATCTGTAAAGTGGCAAACCTAAAGACTATAAAACTTAAATATAAATCAACATAGAATGTTGCCATAATAGGAATTAACTATGTGTTAAAACAACAATTGTGACTTACGTATTGAAAGTAAACATACACACACACACACACAATTTCATAAAACTCTTAAAACTTTTTAAGAATCATATTGCTAATAATAAAAAACAAAAGGGGAGAAGGGGTCTTACTACATAGCTCTGACTGGCCTTGAACTTGTCCTGTAGACCCAACTGGTCTTGATCTCACAGAGATCCACGTGCCTCTGCTGGGATCAAAGGAAGGCGTCACCACACTTGAACACAAATCTTATTTTTATTTTGACACTATTATTATTTATTAAGATCATTTGAAAGTAAGAATGTAATTGCAGAGGACATCCAGGCTCTCTAAAGTCATACTGATTTAAAGAAAGAAGTACTACTTGAGAAGTATCTCCTAGGCAAAGGAGTAGATACCTGTTTCCCCATGAAACAAAGCCAGCTGAGACCACAGGGACACCACCTGGCTCCAGGTGTGACTACCAAAAACAGAAAGGAAACAGCTGCAATGGGCTGAAAAGTGCTGGCAAGTCTTAAACCCACAAGTTTGAGAACGTCTTAATAATCACTGGTCAACTTTAGAGGACACAAAAGTAACTATTCCTGCCACATCAATAGCTTCATGTGCACCTGCATCTACACCCTAATCAAGGAAACAGAAAATAGACGGGGAAAAAAGTAATGAACACCAAAGGAAGTCACCAGATTCTATAAGACAAATAACCTAATGTCTTAGGGTCTCTATTGTTGCAATGAAGACCAATGTTATCTGAACAGTGGTCGATCAACTACTGAAGGGAAGTCAGAGCAGGAACCTGGAAGCAAAACCAGAGACTATGGAGGAACACTGCTTATGGGTTTACTTCTTATGGTTTTGTTCAGCCTACTTTCTTTTTTTTTTTTTTTTTTTAGATTTATTTATTTATTATATGTAAGTTCACTGTAGCTATCTTCAGACACTCCAGAAGAGGGCGCCAGATCTCGTTACGGATGGTTGTGAGCCACCATGTGGTTGCTGGGATTTGAACTCTGGACCTTCGGAAGAACAGTCGGGTGCTCTTACCCACTGAGCCATCTCACCAGCCCCCTCAGCCTACTTTCTTATACAACCCAGGACTACCACCCAGGAGTGACATCACCCACAGCAGGCTGGGCCCTCCCACATCAATCAATAATCAAGACAATACCCAACAGACTAACCAACAGGCCAATCTTACAGAGTCAATTCTCTATTAAGATTCCCTCTTCCCAGATAACTCCAGGTTTGTGTCAAGTTAACAAAAGCCAACTAACACACCTAAGTTTTAAAGGGCAAACCAACAACAACAACAAAAAAAAAGAAATAAACTAAAGGGAACTCTAGAATGAGACTTAAATATATGACTCAATCTTGACCGTGTGTGTGTGTGTGTGTGTGTGTGTGTGAAGAAAAGAATATCAAAAGCAATCAAAGTTTAAACAATGAGTAAGTACATGGCTAAAGGAGCAGCTGTCAGGTGTTTTATATGGAGTTTTACTATGAATCTTTGCCCTTCATGAAAATGCACTAAAATGCTTACAGATGAACTAGTAAATTTGCAATGCTTCAAATTATTAGTAGTTTGGGACTGAGAGGCAATGCATAGTGAAAAAGAGAAGAATATGAGCTAATAATTTTCAAAATTGTGGTAGTTATCTTTCTCTTGTCTTTGTATATATTTAGCATTTTCTGAGTTCAAGACCGTGGGAGAGAAGAGCCTCATTGGTGAGTCTATTTGACTAATGCTAACTCTAAGTGAAAAGATTCTATGTAAGGCATACATGGATATATTTATATTTATAAAAGGCTACTTCAGCCACTTTCTCAGTTTAAGAAATGCATATATAAAAGAGTATTTCATTAATACATTTTACAGTGAATATTCAAAAAAACAGCTCTATGTACCCGAGTCAGGCCGCCCATCTGAGCTACGAAACTCTTGCATTCTCTTCTCCAGTTTTTGCTGCCGCCGCCGTTTCATAACAACTTCAGGGTTAGAAATGGTTCTGGTAAAGCTGGTTTCAGGCATGTCTTTGTAAACTTCAGCAGCTAGTCGCGAATTCTCACTGTAAGGAAAAAGATCACAAACAATATTTTAAACTTTTTTCCTATTAGAAATATATTTTAAACTTTTTTCCTATTAGAAATCACGACTGCAAATGTCATCCGTCTACATCTGTCCCCTAATAGGTCTATTGTATACTAGTTACCATGTGCAAATTACCATGTGATTAAAAAGCCAGTTTCTCTCTTTGACAGGGGAGCTAAAACCATCCAGTGGAAAAAAGACAGCATTTTCAACAAATGGTGCTGGCATAACTGGCGGTTATCATGTAGAAGAATGCGAATTGATCCATTCCTATCTCCTTGTACTAAGGTCAAATCTAAGTGGATTAAGGAACTCCACATAAAACCAAAGACACTGAAACTTATAGAGGAGAAAGTAGGGAAAAGCCTCGAAGATATGGGTACAGGGGAAAAGTTCCTGAATAGAACAGCAATGGCTTGTGCAGTAAGATCGAGAATTGATAAATGGGACCTCATAAAGTTGCAAAGCTTCTGCAAGGCAAAAGACACCGTCAACAAGACAAAAAGACCACCAACAGATTGGGAAAGGATCTTTACCTATCCTAAATCAGACAGAGGACTAATATCCAATATATATAAAGAACTCCAGAAGGTGGGCTCCAGAAAATCAAATAACCCCATTAAAAATGGGGCTCAGAGCTGAACAAAGAATTCTCACCTGAGGAATACCAAATGGCTGAGAAGCACCTGAAAAAATGTTCAACATCCTTAATCATCAGGGAAATGCAAATCAAAACAACCCTAAGATTCCACCTCATACCAGTCAGAATGGCTAAGATCAAAAATTCAGGTGACAGCAGATGCTGGTGAGGATGTGGAGAAAGAGGAACACTCCTCCATTGTTGGTGGGATTGCAAGCTGGTACAACCACTCTGGAAATCAGTCTAGCGGTTCCTCAGAAAATTGGACATAGTAATACCAGAGGATCCTGCAATACCTCTCCTGGGCATATATCCAGAAGATGTCCCAACTGGTAAGAAGGACACATGCTCCACTATGTTCATAGCAGCCTTATTTATAATAGCCAGAAGCTGGAAAGAACCCAGATGCCCCTCAACAGAGGAATGGATACAGAAAATGTGGTACATCTACACAATGGAGTACTACTCAGCTATTAAAAAGAATGAATTTATGAAATTCTTAGGCAAATGGATGGACCTGGAGGGCGTCATCCTGAGTGAGGTAACCCAATCACAAAGGAACTCACACAATATGTATTCACTGATAAGTGGATATTAGCCCAGAAACTTAGGATACCCAAGATATAAGATACAATTTGCTAAACGCATGAAACTCAAGAAGAACGAAGACCAAAGTGTGGACACTTTGCCCCTTCTTAGAATTGGGAACAAAACACCCATGGAAGGAGTTACAGAGACATTGTTTGGAGCTGTGACGAAAGGATGGACCATCTAGAGACTGCCATATCCGGGGATCCATCCCATAATCAGCTTCCAAATGCTGACACCATTGCACACACTAGCAAGATTTTGCTGAAAGGACCCAGATATAGCTGTCTCTTGTGAGACTATGCCAGGGCCTAGCAAACACAGAAGTGGATGCTCACAGTCAGCTATTGGATGGATCACAGGGCTCCCAATGGAGGAGCTAGAGAAAGTACCCAAGGAGCTAAAAGGGAACTGCAACCCTATAGGTGGAACAACAATATGAACTAACCAGTACCCCGGAGCTCTTGACTCTAGCTGCATATGTATCAAAAGATGGCCTAGTCGGCCATCACTGCAAAGAGAGGCCCATTGGACTTGCAAACTTTATATGCCCCAGTACAGGGGAATGCCAGGGCCAAAAAGTGGGAGTGGGTGGGTAGGGGAGTGGGTGGGAGGGTATGGGGGACTTTTGGGATAGCATTGGAAATGTAAATGAGGAAAATACCTAATAAAAATTTTTTAAAAGTCCAGTTTCTCTCAAATATAAATGCACAGGGTAGGAAATCTGTATCTAAACTTTTAGGATTACACAACTCAACTGTCTTGTGCTCATGAACAAAGAAAAGAAAACAAAACATATGGGCCATGCATTTCAGTTTCTCCTGGACTGTGCAGTTCAGTCTCTAGAAGTGCTGTGCTACAACACAACAAACAATATTACAGCACAGCATCAAATACAAGAAGCCATACTCAAGAGCCTTACTTAAAACTATAGTAAATCTTTAAAACTGTAAATTAAATAGCATGATTGTTTTTAACACCTAAGAGATCTATCAACATTTACTTTCCTGAAGGTAAACTTTCATAGGGATAGGACTCCAACAGTTTCTGCAAAGGAATCAACTATACAAAGTCATGGGCAGAAAACTGAATATAAGGTATGATGAAAAAAGCTAAATACTTAAATACATTTTAATGGTATCAATACGTAATCATAAAATAATTTATTTAATAAGAAGTTACACTTCAAGCTATCAGGTTAAATGATATAATTCATCTTAAGTAGCTCATTTTCTATACCAAATAACATAAACCAAGCCACACAGCGTGAGCTGAAGTGTGTCCTTTTCTAAGGTGTGTTCCGTCTCTTAGATAATCACATGAAATAAGCCCACTTACTGCTACTCGCAAGCATCATAGGCATCACCTCTTAGCAGGGTGATCCACAACCAGGCTGCTGCAAGAGAGTGTGGATGTCCAAGGAGCATCTAATTTGAAAAGGAAAATCTGCTTTGCTCCCTAGTCCTGCCAACTCTGACCAGTTTATATGTACTAAATATGCAACCACAATTGCCTCTGGGACCAAAACCACAGATGTAAGTTTCAAAGGACTAGCTGAGGAGAGACAGACAGACATGTAAATGTGGTGGTCTCTCAGGAAAAACAATGCTCACTAGTGTCTGCCTAGAGAGGGCAGAGTCTTCCCTGGTAGATTAGGCACCTGCTAATAGAAAAGAGCAGGGTGCCATGTTTAAACAAGGCCCTCCAATGTCCCTTCAAGTTTCCACAGCAAGCCTAACATGACAGTCTCAGTCACTGTGCCACCAGTTACCAATAACTGAGGTAAGTTTGCTGCATTAGACACCTGGCTTGCTTGTAGCACAGAGCGACAGAAATACTTCCAGAAAGACCTACCTGTCATCCCCTTGAGAAGGCCTTTCTTCCTTATCAGAGGCTTGTCTCAATGCCTCCTTCTCTTTCTTCTTCTTTTCCTTCTTTTCTTTCTTTGAGAGAGTTCTTTTGAAGTTCTGAATAACACCTTCTTTCTCCTGCTTTTCAGGTCCATTACTCTGAGCCTTCTGGTAAAAGCAATATTATCAGCACACTGACCACAGCCAGGGGTCACACCAGGCTCCTTAGGCTTTGCTGCCGCCTCGCCTCACAAACCATGGACAAAACTCAAACAGTGAGGGACAGGGATGGGGACACCAACGATGAGGACGACTTCACACCTTGACTAAGCTGACAGTCACATTGTAACTCCCATACAACATGAATGTTTTTCACACGTAAATTTCACCTCAATTTAAAACAAAAAACCCAAATTCAGCATAGAAAATAGGGTACAACTTTTAAAAAAGAAAAAAAAAAGTACAAATGAGAAAATCTGAATTTCACTAAGTGAAAGTCAAAAACAGTTAGCATCAAGTAACTAAGAGCAGGGAATCCAATGAAGATATAGAGCCAAGGAGTCTGCTGAATAAATAGGTGTTTTTCTAAAACTGCAATTCATGAATCTTGTATTTATTTTTGTAAAAATGTCTGCTTTATTTTCCAGATCTTGTTTATTAGTTGCTTATTTTACTTTGAATTTCAATCTACCTACAAAGTTGGCCTGTTAATACATAAAGCTACATTGTTTTTAAGTAGCTTAAAAAGAAAAAAAAAATAATTATGGTATAGAGGGGGAAGCATTCCTTTGTTATAAGTGAACACAAGGGAGCAGCCCCAGTTGAAACCAAGAATAAACATGGATAGGAAAGCAATGGCCCCTTTCTACTTTATATACAGTTGCCACAATGCAGCTGGCCACCAGAATCCAGGAACAAGAAAGGCCAAGAGCACAGCTGTGTAGCTATACAGGGTAGCACACCACATGGACACAAGACAACAGGAAACTCCTTACTGCTATGCAGCAGCAGCATTTCACAAGGGGAAAATTTAGAAGATATTTTCAACCTCTGTATTTGCTGCCATTTGTTAATATCAAAATATTGCATATGACATCGCTCAGTTTAGCACAGGACTACATATTTTCAAGTCACATCAATGTAAAAAGACAGATCAGCTGTCTCCTGCCTCAGGGACTTCCCCATCAAAGTGTGAGACAAAGCAAAGTCTCCTCAAGTTGCTTTTGTCAGACATCCTACCACAGCACTAGGAAAGGAAGGAGTCCAAGGAAGTTTTCTGATTCCTAATCTTGAACATGTAATATGAAAATGCTGTAAATGTGCCTTAGGAAGTTGCACCTGAAACTAGGTCCCTAACACTGCCTTTGTCCCTTGTATTTCCAACAGGAACCATTGTGATTTTATAATTTGGAAGAAAGATGAAAGTGGCAAGCTCATCATCAGCTCTGTCAACAGCATCTACAACTCTTCTTTAGAAGAGTGAGGAAGCGTGACTGAGTGGCCAGGTGAAATAAGGGAGGAACCAGGTCCAACAGACTGCTTTTCACGCATATGCTAGGTAGGAGGAGGTGAGGGACTACAGAAGACAAGACAAGACAAGAAGCTCCTATGGCAGGGGCTAAGTCTTGACCACTCCACTGACCAAGCCCTGAGCTGCAGTTGGCACAGACATGGGGACTGCTCCCACCTTGGCAGGAACGGCGTCATTCTCGTTCTTAAGGACAAATCGACCCTCCCGATCATCTTTGTTCCAATTCAACTGTACAACTAGAGGTTTCTCATCAATGTCCAATCTTCTTTCTTCTTCAAAACATGAAATGGAAAGAAGAACAAGCCGTGGTCATTTCCTGACATGAGCACAATATTGGCCATATGACATACATTTAACTCTATACAAATCAAATACTTTAGTGCCTCAAACACCTGCTGAGAGATTACAATGTACTGCTACCATTTTCAATCAGTTTTGGTTAGTTCAGAACTTTGTTGCTACTGTCCTACCAGGTTGATTCACTGACCAGGTGAGATGGACATTTTATTGCTAGTGGGTGTGTTTGTCACCACAAACCCAGTGCCAGACACTGATCAGGAAACAACACTTCCTTTATTCAGATCTAAGAAAAGAAGAGAGATGTAGGTTTCTATATATCAATCTATCTCTCATACAATTAGAAAATGAGATCATGTTAATAGTATATACAATCCATTGATGAATCAGATTTTCCTTATCTTGAAAGGGCAACCTGTCTCAAATAACTAAGCCTTCCTTTCAGTGAAATTGTCCTCTCTCTCTCTCTCTCTCTCTCTCTCTCTCTCTCTCTCACACACACACACACACACACACACACACACACCATGGCATATGCTCCCTACCCCCAATAATATTAGACAGACAGACAGACAATCAAGTAAAAGTTTCCCTGATGATTGAAGCAAGGGTTGGACCTGGAATTCCCATGAGAACAAAGCAGACATGAGAGACACCCAGCAACAATTGGCTACAGATGAGCTCTGTTATGTCCAACTGGAGTAGGATTATCTTTAATGCCAGACCAGACACTAAAGAACCCCTGGCTCCAAGTGGGCTCCTGGTCTATAGCAGTCTGCTGCAAACCAGTTAGAATCATGTGGATGAGAGAGAGAGTCTGTGTCAGAGAAGTTCACCGCATTCAAGAGGTACAATCCTCATCAGTAGTTGTGATCAGGAATGAAAGGAATACTTTTCTTTTCATTTATCTGTACTCATTTTTCAAAAATTGACCAAGCCTTTGTGAAATATTTACCAACATCTGAATCTATATAGTAAATGGAAGTCTATGCATTTCTTTGGCCTAATGATGCATAGACCATTAACAGATCACTGGGTAATCTGGCTGGAGATATAGCTGGGTAGTAGGCAGCTTGCCTAGTATGCAAGAGACCCTGGCTTCCAGCCACAGTGTGAAAAAAAGAGAACAAGGAGAAAGACAAAAAGAGCACATGAAGGGTGCGGAGAGATTTCTGGAAAAATCAAAACCATTTAATTTTCAAAATCATGCAACCCATCTTTCATATTATTCCAAATTCCTTATTGGTGGTGTTCAAACAACCAAGGGCACAAACAGCAGCTTCCTTTCCTTTGAAACCTAGTAACAGAGATTTGCACGGGCCAAGAAAACCATCCCGACCTGGGAATACTCTCTACAACTAGCTTTAGTATGGGTGTTATTTTAGCCGGGAACATGATCACAACCATAAAGTAATAAACATGGATCATTTTGTACATTCCAAAGAAAGGTGATTACAACACTTGAAAATCCTCTACATCAAAAACATTTCAGTATTATTTCAAATGTGCAAAGAAAGCTGTGTACATAAAAATAAAGAAAAATCTACTGTTTAAAAAACTTCATAGCTGGCATTTAAGAGGTACTGGGGTTAGGTCATAATCCTTTTTAGCAGCGTTTGTTGTACTTCACACTTTTTAATATGTTACTACACATTTCCAAATGTACCTATAAAATATTTATGTTTCTGCATTTCTAGTCAGCTCAACTTTTAGTGTTTTTAGTCATTAACTGCTGTTAGACAGCAATTTCCTGACAGAAAATCTCCATCTTAGAGGAAAGCACTTGGAGACACAGAATCTGCTAAAGGGATGTCAAATATTCCATCCTACAGGGAGTCTCCTTAAGCTCAGGAAGCAAACAAGTCAACAGTTTCAGGAAGTCCCTAAAGCTGATCAGAATCTCTAGTCTCCATACCTGCCCAAGTATATGTAAGCAGTAAGGACTGCTATGCTAAAACACTCTCAGACAAACTGAGCTAAGGCTCTGACCAGCTGAGCTACCTGGAAGAAGAAGGCCACGCCAACTAGAAAGGACAACCTCCAACCTGCTCAGATATGTGTCGTGCTGCAGGCCAGCTTTCAAGAGCCGTCACCCATGCTGGAATAGGCTTTTTGTGATGCAGCTGACTTTGAGTCATTTCTGTGTCTGTAACCCCTCACTCATCTCCCTCTAAATGGCCCCAATAAAATTCATTGGTTCAAAAGTAATTGGACTTTGATGGTGTCTGTACTTTGGTCTGTTATTGATTTTCTATATAGAGTGAATAAAAATTTCTTCATGTCTCTCAGTAAAAATCTCACACAACTGCTAATGTTAAAACAAGCAGAAATTATAAAATCTGTAAGATTTTCCTTGAGGTATCCTGTTGTTCCCAAGGAACACATATACATATATATATACACACATATACATACATACATATATACACATACATACATACATATATATACACACACATACATACATATATATGTATATATATGCGTTGTGAACAGAATGCAGAAATATGATGGTAAGATCCCTGACCCTGATCTGTACAGATCTGAATTATGAGCAGTCATGACAGTGTTACCTACACCCAAGATTTCTTCCAAAAGCAAGAAGCACACAATACCACTGATATACAAGACACTCAGATCTGTTGGGTGACTTACTTTAATAAATAATAAATAATAAGTTAATGATACTTATTTTGAAGAAATAATTATATATAAAATACATTCATCCTAACTTCAAATAAATGTTATGTAAAGAACTTGAACACGTCAAGTCTTAGAACAGTTTGCCATCCTGTCAATCACTGTTGGGTGGAGGAAAGAAAGAAAAGGAGATGAGCAGTAGCAAGCGGCTGACCCCAGATCAGGACACAGTCTTCACTGACCTCCACTGACATGCACTTCATAGAGGGAGTACTTGGGAGAGGAGAGCATACGCATGTCAGGGCGGAACTTCTCTGCCAGTGTTTCAATCACATCTTGAGTGGTGGCTGTGCTAGAGACTCGGATACATTTTGTTGCAAAGTTTCCAGCAGCTTTATCTTGAAAATAAAATCTCATGACTCCATGAAACTCCAAATCCTAGAAGAAAACAAAATGATATTATTATAAAAGTGATTCTGAAATGTTCATCTTTTAGTAAAAATGAAAAGTCTATCAGTTTTCTTCAAATGTTTACTATGAACATCTTAGAAGCTCCCAATCCTGCCACAAATTAAAATCAATGACACTCTAAATTAATTTTCTATATGAAAGATCACACTAAATAAATGAATATATTTTAGATGTAATTAAAATCTTATGGAGAAAGCCCATGGTGTTGCTTTCACATGTTCCTCCTAACTCTAAGGCAGGCTAAAGCTCATGCAACTATGATCTTCCTTCAATTTCTTAATACATCCAATAATTTCCAATGAAATCCTGAGCAATATTTCTAAGTGTGGGTTGCACACATGTCTCTGGCAGGAAAAAGTCTTAGCTGTACTATCAGCATCATGCTCTCTTCTTCTGCTCACCCTTTATATTTAACTATTAAAGAAAAACCAGCTAGGGTTAAACCAAAGTCTTTTTCATCTGTGTGTTATTTGTGGAAGGGAGTGGTACACACACCCACACACCCACACCCACACACACACACACACACACACACACACCCCACAGTGCCTCAGTTGAAATCAGAGGACAACTTCTACTGTGCTCTCTCCTACCATGCATACTCCAGGTATGGAGCTATGTTGTCAGGCTCAATCCAAATACCCTTCCTTACATGCTGATCTGTATGAGTCATGGGGATTTCTCCTTCTCTCAGAAGTCAAATTCTCATTCAATGACTGACTAATAAGCCTCTCCAGTTCTCCACAACCCATGACCTTTTCTGTATTTATTAAAGAATTTTTTTTAAAAAAGTACTCATTTAATGAACAAAAAAGGAGTTTCTGAATGGAGTTAAGCAACTGGAGTTAACAAGTATATAGTCATAGGAATTAAAGAGTCAAGTGTATTTCTAGCCTAGTGTTTTCCTGGGCTTGTTCAGGCTTAGGCTATCAAGTAAGCTTCCTAGTGTGTCAGTGGGAGACACTAACCCTGAGGGAAAGAAGGTATGGTATGAGAGCTGATGAAGTATAAGGAGTTAGCGCTTGTAAGTGGAGTCATGTTAGCTAGAATTATGGTCTGGGTCTTCCAGAAATTATAGCAACTGCCTCTTTGGCTTGGAACAATTACCAGAACATAGCTAACATGACTTTTAAATATTGCTGTGTTAGTATATTATCCTGGATGTCTGTCAGAACGTGTGGAATAATTCTCTGAACCAGAACCTAAAAAAGAGCATTTCTAACATTAACTTGTAATATATACCAACCTTTGTACTAAATACTCCTAAATGGTACTCTCTCCGCTCTTTTTCCTACTACAGACCCCCTCACCCACTAGCCCACTGGACTCAAAAAAAAAAATTTTTTCCCTCCCCCCCTACCTACTGGACTCAAAATCTAAGTATCTTCCACTTCAGATTCTGGTCCCTTCTCTTCAGATTTCTGAGACAACACACACACACACACTAATAATAATAATAACAATAACAATAAAATTATATAAAGTGAAGTTTCTAAATGGGAGTCATATTTTCACCCCAAATTTATAAGACTTTACTGTCAGTCTGAATATATAATTATAATCACACTGACTACTCTCAAATGTCCCAAACACTTGCACATCTACTGTTCTGTGTGCCCAAGAGCTCTAACAGTGTCACACCATAAAGTACTTACCCATTCTGCTACAAAGCAGTGTTGTACCATTTATAATAATAGAAAAGTCAGATGTACCTAAGTCAAGAAGGCATCAGTTTCTCTGAGAACAGTCAACAAGTAATCAAAATCAGCAGGTATTAAAGAGCCAAAGCCAACAAGCAAAGCAAAACAAGCCCCACCCAGACACAATGCTGTCACTAGTAAGCAGGCATGCTCTCTAACATCCCAAGAAGAACCAAGGGTTTACTTAGATGGAGGCAGACACAGAGGACCAGAGACAAACCACTGCACTGTCCTCACAGTGCACTGTTATGTATTGCACCACCCTTCACAGACAAAGGAAACTTAAGTGTAAATCTCACTGACCTTCCAAAAGCCACAATAAAAAGGGAAAAGAAGCAAACCTAGGAGAGTGAGGGGACACTGGTGTCCTAACCCAGAGCCACACCCACACCCCAAGGGAGTGAGGGGAGTGAGGAGTGTGTCCTCACCCCAAAGTCACACTCCTGTACTCCCATTGATGTTTGTAATAAAACAATTCTCAAGGTCTTGTCAAGCTGAAATAAAATAGCCTATAAAAACCGTGGACATGACTTCAATTAATACTACATAAGTATTAGTTTCATGTTCCACAAGAATAACCAGATATACTTATAACCAGACCAGTCCCTTAATATTTAAGATTAACATTCTGTTCAGTGATTCAGTCAATCCTAAATCTAGCTGCTGCCAAGTCTATCAAATTTTATCAGACCTAAAAGTGATAAAAATCAATTCTTGAGCCTAAAAATTAAATTTATAGTAACCCAATGGACAAACTGTAATGATTATTATAATTAACACACAAAAAGGGCTTACTAAACGTTGAGTATTAAGAATTTTAGCCAGGCGGTGGTGGTGCACACCTTTAATCCCAGCACTTGGGAGGCAGAGGCAGGTGGATTTCTGAGTTGGAGGCCAGCCTGGTCTTCAAAGTGAGTTCCAGGACAGACAGACAGGGCTATACAGAGAAACCCTGTCTCGGGAAAAAAAAAAAAAAAAAAAAAAGAATTTTACACGTTATTACTAATCTAAGAGTTGAGTTCTATCAGCAGCAGCATTAAGTGGGGGAAAACAGAGTGGTTAAATGCACTAACCACAGAAACCCAGTTTCTGCCCCTGCTTCCAAAAGTACTATGCCATCTAAATAGAATTACAATAGGAATTATTTTTCTTTGGCCTTACATTTGATATAAGAAAAGTCTCAAAAGAAACAAATGAATGGGGAAAAAGACACCTGAAGCCCAGAAGCAATACACTCCAGTTTCCTTATTTAGTTTTAAAAAACAAAACAAGTAACCCTGGTGCTGGAGAGAGGGCTCAGCAGTTAAGGGCATTGGCTATTCTTTCAGAGGACCTGGTTCAATTCCCAGCACCCACATAGCAGTTCACATCTGTCTGTAATTCCAATGCCAGGGGACTCCACACCCTCATACAAACATACATGTAGGCAAATACCAATACACATAAAAAAAATAAAAAATCCTAGTGTGTACAAAACCCTACTTTGATCCCCAATACTCTAAAAACAATGGCCAGGCATATTAGTGCACTTCTATAATCTCCACATTCAAAAGGGTGTTGCAGGGAAGGATTGCTGTTTGAGTTGAGCAGGATATGTAATAAGTTCCAAGCCAGCCTGTACTAAATGTACTAAATAGCAAGACTTACAAAAAACAGCCACCACTACTCAATAAACTTGGGAGGGGGGAGTGCATATGTGTGCATGCATTGCATGTCTGTGGGAGAAGGACAGACAGAGGTCAAGGGTCATTACCTACACAGCTCTCTACCCAGTTAGGCTATAGTTAGTTGTAAGTTGCTAACTTCTGGCTTTCTATCATTTTTTTATATTAAGAAACTATTTTCTAGTATTCATTATTTATTACTTCTGAAAGGTGACAACTTTGGCTCACTTCAACAAGTACTCTGCCTGTGATGATTAATCTCAACTGGCAGCTTGGGGGAGATCTAGAATCACCTAGCAGCAGCCTCTGCGCATACCTTTTGAGGCTCCCATCATTTCATTAACTGAGGTGCAAGAAACAAGAGAGAAAAAGTGCACAAGAAATCATAGTACAACCTAAGAGAAGGGACAAAGGACAGGAATCAAAAATCTAAAGGAATGATAAGAAATCCACATAAGACTCCTATGGACCAGGTGTGGTAGCTGGCTCAAACCCCAGCTCACAGAAGACTGGGGCTAAGAACTGGGACACACTAAGTTCAAACCAGAGCTACTGAGTAGGTCCCTGCCCTGAAGACATACCTCTCATACTGTAACACAAATAACAAAATATTTCCAACTTGCATCACTGAAGTATATTTATGATTCAAAAAAAAAAGACCAAAAACCCAATTTAAAATAAAACTAAAAATGTCAAAATGGTAGATAAGCTCTGAAACAGTCGAAAGGATGAACCACTCTCCTACTCATGGCAAAACCACCTCAAGATACAGACTGAACAGTAAAAGGTCTTTCCTCGACAGCCTTAGCTGGTAAACATCCAAAAGTTCTAACAACATGCTCGATTCATGGGGCTGACAGAGAGCACAGACAAGGAGCAGATGGGCAGGGTTTTCCAAAAAATTCCCATACAGTGACACAGCAATCCTACTTTTGCAGACCTACTGCCAAGGAGAGGATACACTGCAAAAAATGTTACCTGCCTGAGAACCAGAAGAGCAGATCCCAGTACATGCATATGTGCTGGTGTAAATGGAAATGGCCCCCACAGACTCATAAGGAATTGTATTTTTGGAGGTGTGGCCTTGCTGGAGAAAGTGGGGGTGGGCTTTGGGGTTTCACAAGCTCAAGCCTGGCCCAGGGCTGCTATCTCTTCCTGCTGCCTAGGGATGCAGATGCAGAACTCCTCAGCTCCTTCTCCAGCACCAAGTCTGCTACATGCCACCATGCTTCCCCTCCATGACAGTAACAGACTAAACCTCAGAACCTGTAAGCCAGCCCCAGTTAAATGGTTTCCTTCATAAGAGTCGCTGAGCAGGAGCCAGGCAGGGAGACATTAGCAGCAGTTCTCTGACTCCTTCATAGATGGACTGTAACCTAAAAATGAAGGTAGCTTTTCATCAGTGTTTTCCCACCACAACAGGAAACACACCAGAAGAGCAAGCACCACAAAAAAATCTATTACAAAAAAGCAAGAAATTTGTTTTCTAATTATACCTCATTACAAGGCTTCATTTTGGGAACTGTGAAATTATTGAAAAAAATTAAATTTTAATAAAATGCAATCATTTCAAAGATTCAACCTGAACTGAATCTATATAATAAGCAGATCACATTAACACAAAGAAAATCATCTCCAAGTGATCTTAGAAAACAAAGCTTATCTTTACACTCCTGGTTGAAAAGGATAATAAATTCCAAGCTAGCCTGGTCTCTAGGGAAACCTTGTCTCAAAAGGCAGCCTAGGGTTGGAGAGATAGTTCAGCGGTTAAGAGCACTGGATGCTCTTCCAGGGATCCTGGGTTCAGTTCCCTACAACTACACAGTGGCTCACAACCATCTACAATGGAATCTGACGTCCTCTTCTGTCATGCAGGCAATACATGCAAATAGAGCACATACATACATACATGCATTCATTCATATATTCACACATACATTTTCTTTAAAAAAAGACAACCTTTCTGTTTTCAGATAGATGTCTAGCCAAATTTACATAACACCAAGTAAGTAAGATTATTCTTTTATTTATATAGTCATGTTTATTTTTATATTTTCCAATATTATATATTCTCCCCATCCTTTATGGTAACTCCAAAAAATGCATTTTGGAAGTACAGTTTTAAAATACATGGGTAACAATTCTGAGCATAAAATTAGTCATTGAACACAAGGTGATAACCAATTATCTTGACATTTGAAATGAGTTGACAACATTTGTATTTAATTTTTACTTTCTAAGGTATACCCAAAAACAGAAAATGAGAATAGAAAGAGACATTTATGGTACATAAATTTGTTTTTAACTTCACAATTTTAGATCAATGGTTCTTAACCTGTGGGTCAAGACCCCTTTAGGGGTTGTCTTACTGCCTGCTTTATTGCTATGAAAGAGATACAATGACCAAGACAACTCTTATAAAGGAAAACATTCAATCGGGCTGGCTTACAGTTCCAGAGGTTTAATCCATTATCATGACAAGAAGCATGGCAGCATGCAGGCAGACATGGGGATGCAGAAGGATCAGAGAGTTCTACATCTTCATCTACAGGTAGCAGAAGACTGTGTGTCACACTAGGCCTAGTTTGAGCTTAAAAAGCTCAGAGTCCACCTCCATCCCCCTCCACAATGACACACTTTCTCCAACAAGGTCACACCTCCTAATAGTGCCAATCCCTATTGGCCAAGCATTCAAACACATGAGTCTATGAGGGCCATTCCTATTCAAACCGCCTCAGGGGTCACCTAAAACCATTGAAAACCACAGATATTTACATTACTATTCATTAGAGTAACAAAATTAGTTATGAAGTAACAGCGAAATAATTTTAGGGTGGAGGATTACCACAACATGAAGAACTGTATTAAAGCATTATAAAGTTGAGAACCACTGATATAGACATTTTCAAAGTTATGTACTGTGACTGTAGTTTCGAGGTTTATGAATAATTAAATTGTAATGTAGAGATGAAAAGCTATTTCAAGATTCTAAAAACCAAGCCTTCCTAAGCTAATGTTAAATTAAAAAGGAACCACAGCACGGGGGGGGGGGGGGTGGGGGGTGGCGCAATGCCTTTAATCCCAGCACTCGGGAGGCAGAGGCAGGTGGATTTCTGAGTTCAAGGCCAGCCTGGTCTACAAAGTGAGTTCCAGGACAGCCAAGGCTATACGGAGAAACCCTGTCTCGAAAAACTCAAAAAAAAAAAAAAAAAAAATGGAAACTGAACAACACTCTTCTCAATGATACCTTGGTCAAGGAAGGAATAAAGAAAGAAATTAAGGACTTTTTAGAGTTCAATGAAAATGAAGCCACAACATACCCAAACTAATGGGACGCAATGAAAGCATTTCTAAGAGGAAAACTCATAGCTCTGAGTGCCTCCAAAAGGAAACTAGAGAGAGCACACATTAGCAGCTTGACAACATACCTAAAAGCACTAGAACAAAAGGAAGCAAATTCACCCAAGAGGAGTAGACGGCAGGAAATTATCAAACTCAGGGGCGAAATCAACCAAGTGGAAACAAGAAAAACTATTCAAAGAATCAACCAATCAAGGAGCTGGTTCTTTGAGAAAATCAACAAGATAGATAAACCCTTAGCCAGACTCACTAGAGGGCACAGGGAAAGCATCCTAATTAACAAAATCAGAAATGAAAAAGGAGACATAACAACAGATCCTGAAGACATCCAAAACACCATCAGATCCTTCTACCAAAGGCTATACTCAACAAAGCTGGAGAACCTGGATGAAATGGAGAAGTTCCTAGACAGATACCAGGTACCAAAGTTGAATCAAGATCAGGTTAATGATCTAAACAGCCCTATATCCCCCAAAGAAATAGAAGCAGTCATTAATAGTCTCCCAACTAAAAAAAGCCCAGGACCAGATGGGTTTAGTGCAGAGTTCTATCAGACCTTCAAAGAAGATCTAATCCCAGTTCTTCACAAACTATTCCACAAAATAGAAACAGAAGGTACTCTACCCAACTCATTCTATGAAGCCACAATTACTCTGATACCTAAACCACAAAAAGACCCAACAAAGATAGAAAACTTCAGACCAATATCCCTTATGAATATTGATGCAAAAATCCTCAATAAAGTTCTTGCTAACCGAATCCAAGAACACATCAAAACAATCATCCATCCTGACCAAGTAGGTTTCATCCCAGGGATGCAGGGATGGTTCAATATACGGAAATCCATCAACGTAATCCAGTATATAAACAAACTCAAAGACAAAAACCACATGGTCATCTCGTTAGATGCGGAAAAAGCATTTGACAAGATCCAACACCCATTCATGATAAAAGTCTTGGAAAGATCAGGAATTCAAGGCCCATACCTAAACATGATAAAAGCAATCTACAGCAAACCAGTAGCCAACATCAAAGTAAATGGTGAGAAGCTTGAAGCAATCCCTCTAAAATCAGGGACTAGACAAGGCTGTCCACTTTCTCCATACCTATTCAACATTGTACTTGAAGTCCTAGCCAGAGCAATTCGACAACAAAAGGAGATCAAAGGGATACAAATTGGAAAAGATGAAGTCAAAATATCACTCTTTGCAGATGATATGATAGTATATATAAGTGACCCTAAAAATTCCACCAGAGAACTCCTAAGCCTGATAAACAGCTTCGGTGAAGTAGCTGGATATAAAATTAACTCAAACAAATCAATGGCCTTTCTCTACACAAAGAATAAACAGGCTGAGAAAGAAATTAGGGAAACAACACCCTTCTCAATAGTCACAAATTATATAAAATATCTTGGCGTGACTCTAACTAAGGAAGTGAAAGATCTGTATAATAAAAACTTCAAGTCTCTGAAGAAAGAAATTATAGAAGATCTCAGAAGATGGAAAGATCTCCCATGCTCATGGATTGGCAGGATCAACATTGTAAAAATGGCTATCTTGCCAAAAGCAATCTACAGATTCAATGCAATCCCCATCAAAATTCCAACTCAATTCTTCAACGAATTAGAAAGTGCAATCTGCAAATTCATCTGGAATAGCAAAAAACCTAGGATAGCAAAAACTCTTCTCAAGGATAAAAGAACCTCTGGTGGAATCACCATGCCGGACCTAAAGCTCTACTACAGAGCAATTGTGATAAAAACTGCATGGTACTGGTATAGTGACAGACAAATAGACCAATGGAATAGAATTGAAGACCCAGAAATGAACCCACACACCTACGGTCACTTGATCTTCGACAAGGGAGCTAAAAACATCCAGTGGAAGAAAGACAGCATTTTCAACAAATGGTGCTGGCACAACTGGTTGTTAACATGTAGAAGAATGCGAATCGATCCATTCCTATCTCCTTGTACTAAGGTCAAGTCTAAGTGGATCAAGGAACTTCACATAAAACCAGAGACACTGAAACTTATAGAGGAGAAAGTGGGGAAAAGCCTTGAAGATATGGGCACAGGGGAAAAATTCCTGAATAGAACAGTAATGGCTTGTGCTGTAAGATCGAGAATTGACAAGTGGGACCTCATGAAACTACAAAGCTTCTGCAAGGCTAAAGACACTTTCAATAAGACAAAAAAACCACCAACAGATTGGGAAAGGATCTTCACCTATCCTAAATCAGATAAGGGACTAATATCCAATATATATAAAGAACTCAAGAAGGTGGACTCCAGAAAGTCAAATAACCCCATTAAAAAATGGGGCTCAGAACTGAACAAAGAATTCTCACCTGAGGAATACCGAATGGCAGAGAAGCACCTGAAAAAATGTTCAACATCCTTAATCATCAGGGAAATGCAAATCAAAACAACCCTGAAATTCCACCTCACACCAGTCAGAATGGCTAAGATCAAAAATTCAGGTGACAGCAGATGCTGGCGAGGATGTGGAGAAAGAGGAACACTCCTCCATTGTTGGTGGGATTGCAAGCTTGTACAACCACTCTGGAAATCAGTCTGGCGGTTCCTCAGAAAATTGGACATAGTACTACCGGAGGATCCAGCAATACCTCTCCTGGGCATATATCCAGAAGATGTCCCAACCGGTAAAAAGGACACATGCTCCACTATGTTCATAGCAGCCCTATTTATAATAGCCAGAAGCTGGAAAGAACCCAGATGTCCCTCAACAGAGGAATGGATACAGAAATTATGGTACATTTACACAATGGAGTACTACTCAGCTATTAAAAAGAACGAATTTATGAAATTCCTAGCCAAATGGATGGACCTGGAGGGCATCATCTTGAGTGAAGTAACATAATCACAAAAGAACTCACACAATATGTATTCACTGATAAGTGGATATTAGCCCAAAACTTAGGATACCCAAGATATAAGATACAATTTGCTAAACGCATGAAACTCAAGAAGAATGAAGACCAAAGTGTGGACACTGTGCACCTTCTTAGAATTGGGAACAAAACACCCAGGGAAGGAGTTACAGAGACAAAGTTCGTAGCTGTGATGAAAGGATGGACCATTTAGAGACTGCCGTATCCAGATCCATCCCATAATCAGCTTCTAAACGCTGACACCATTGCATACACTAGCAAGATTTTGCTGAAAGGACCCAAATATAGCTGTCTCTTGTGAGACGATGCCGGGGCCTAGCAAACACAGGAGTGGATGTTCACAGTCATTGGATGTATCACAGGGCTCCCAATGGAGAAGCTAGAGAAAGTACCCAAGGAGCTAAAGGGATCTGCAACCCTATTGTTGGAACAACATGATGTACTAACCAGAATCCCGGAGCTCTTGTCTCTAGTTGCGTATGTATCAAAAGATGACCTAGTCGGCCATCACTGGAAAGAGAGGCCCATTGGACTTGCAAACTTTATATGCCCCAATATAGGGGAATGCCAGGGCCAAAAGAATGGGAATGGGTGGGTAGGGAAGTGGGGGGCGCTATGGGGGACTTTTGGGATAGCATTGGAAATGTAATTGAGGAAAATATGTAATAAAAATATTAAAAATTTAAAAAAAAGGAACCACAGCTTAATGAAAAAGTGGTTCCTGTTTTCTAAATGGAGTCACAGAAATAGGAGTATAATAAAAATGTTGGTATAAAAATATTTTGTTTCTTTTCACTATGTTAATGTGTCTCTGGTATGCAATGTATTTCTTGAATAAATAGTTTCTGAGTAAGTGAGTGGATGGGGATTTTTTGTTTTGTTTTGTTTGTTTTTAGTCAACCTGTAGAGGTAACCAGACAAGCCACCCAACCCTACACCTTACACACCTTTCTCTGTGTAGGGACCATAGCTGTAAAAAAGACACTGTCAAAATCTAGGTCAGAAAAAATGAGTTTAAGCAACAGTGTTATGTTATGAAAGCAGGAAACTCTCCAAGATGGCTTTCAGAAGTACTCAGCCACCAAAAGACACAGCAGAACACAAACTTTGAAGACACAAAGACTGCAACCTACTGAATCATCGAATACATACAAACCCACAAGTTCATGGTAACACTAAAGACAAACAGAAAGGGCAAAATCAAGATTGGTAATGAAGGCACATAAGGCAATAAAGTAAAACCATGGATCCTCCTTTCCTACAGTTCAGACCAGCTTGTCAGACTGTGGGTGTGGCCTCATGTGGGCTCTGAATGACTATGGGGGACAGAGAAGGAAAACTTGGCCACAGTTTTGTTTGGACAAAGACTCCTGATATATAGCCCTGGCTAGTCTGGAACTTGCCATATAGAGCAGGCTACAGCTTTGGACTGAGTGATCCTCCTGCCACTACTTCCAGAACTGTACAATTACAGACATGGGTTACCAAGCCCAGGAAATAGAATAAGGTTTCTGAATGAGCAACAAGTAAAGATTAGCCCAGAATCAAATGTGTCATAGATCTATAAATCTGAGGTCTTTCTGCCAGTGCATCTTGCTTTTTGGGACTTCACCACAACTTTGGTTCTGAACACAAAACACAAGTACCCAAGGCAGACTAACCACTGTAACTCTGGTTCCTGAGAATCTAATGTGTGTTCTGACCCACAGGCTGCTCTGGGATACACACTTACGAGCATCATGCTCTCTCTCTCCCGTTCCGTCCCCCCTCCCTTTCCAGCTCCCTTGAATGCACACAAGGATACATGTGTGCACATTTTTTAAAAAATTTCCCTTAAGCAAAAAGGAGTCGCAAATGGAAAAACTAAGCAGTTGTGGCTTGGATGATAGGGAAATCCATGTCTATTTACAAAGAATTCCAACCAAGAAATGAAAAATGGTAGAATCAGAGAAGCATGATTTTGTGAGCCCAAAGTGATGTGGACAAAGAGCCTATAGATAACGCTATTAGATGAAGGCTAGTAAAGAACTTGACACAAAGTAACCTAATGTGATATAGATGTGAAATGCTCAGCTCTGCTTAAGAAGCGTGCCACATGGCTAAGTCTGAATCCACAGAGCCTTTAAAGCTGGAGACAACAACAAAACCACCTTCACTCTGCAAAACAGCAAAGGAAATCCAGGAGTGAGACAGTCTATAGGAAAACTCTCCCTGTGCTCTCAAAAGTCTATGACTAAAAGGCAATTAAGGCTAATTTTGAAAATTCTAACCTGGGAGATGAACTTAATCTCCCTGAAAATTTTAACATTTAAAAAGAAAAATAGTTATTTCGAATGGTGGTGCATGCTTTTAATCCCAGTATGCAGAGGCAGAGAGGCAGAGAGGAGGCAGAGAGGAGGCCGAGGTAGGTGGATTTCTTTGAGTTTAAGGTCATCAGCCTGGTCTACACAGTGAGTTCCAGAACATCCAGGACTATGTAGAGAGTGTAGAGAGACCCTGTCTCCACAAGAAAGAAAGAGAAAGAAAGAGAGAGAGAGAGAGAGAGAGAGAGAGAGAGAGAGAGAGAGGTGGGGGAGAGAGAGGGAGAAGGAGGGGGAGAGGGAAAGGAGGGAGGGACAGAGAATGTGAGAGAGAGAATGTGAGAATCAGGAAGAAGAAACTAGTTGGGTTGAGGAGTGGCTAAGTAGGTGAAGGCCTGACTACCTGAGTTTGATCCCAGGGCTCCTCCACACAATAGAAGAACTGACTCCCATGAGGTAGAGTTACAGACATGCCATAGTACATGTGCCCCCACAAACACATATAAATGGATGAATGCTAATTAAAAGTTAATTTAGCCAGATACAGTGTTATATGAAAGTCAGCTGCACTTAGGTGATGTGACAGACTGGAATATCCGACAGTGCAAGCACTCTGTGTTCTTCAGCTGCAGAGCAGAAGGAGACTGCTGCACACTCTATCATGAGGCTGGTGCTTACTAAAGATCAAGCCATCTGTCACAAACTGAGTCACTTGTTATCATTTTCTGACTATAAAATCTTAAGTGAACGAGTAGTTGGAAAGGATGTACATGTATATATAAATCCTATTTGTAACGAAATAAGATAAAAATACAATATACATTTAAAGTCTATATCTAAAAAAATGGAAATTAAAATCTCTACAGATTCAAATCACCCCAGCTATCTAACTGATTCTATCTACATTAGCATATATAAAAGCATGAAATGGACTCAGCTTCTGCTTCCTAATATCCTAAAGAAACCCAAGGAGAGAAAGCATTAGCTTAGTTTCATAAGCTTCGTTGTGTATATAATATATAAGCAGAAAGTTTCTAAATTTCAGTAAGGGTAACACCCCATGCAATTATATGCACTAACGTTGATAAGCTGTCATGCACCCATGTTTGTACTGATTTTCTCATGAATGCAAAATAACTTTTTAAACTATGGCAAGTTAATCGAAGAAATTCTCTATAATCAAAATGTTCCCACCTACATCTTTACCATTCACTAAAACTGAAATCATAGCACTCAATTTATTTCAATTTTCAAAAATCTTCAAGCTACCTATCTAAATTTAACAGTATCTTCAAAACTCTAGCCTATTCACCATAGTTAATCAGCAAACATTTTTTTAAATATTTGCTTAATTTCTTTTTACTGATAGTAAGTTTTTCATGTAATATTCTAGTCACAGTTGTAAATTTGAGCAGTTTTTTCAGTACTCTTATACTGTCTTTCACAACTGACTCAAGACAGGTATGTGTGGTTGAAAAATTGGGAAAAGGTAGAAAGAGCAAACAAGAAACAGTAATTTTTGAGTAGCCTCTAGGCCATAACCATTACTGTTTTCTAGTGGGGAATTTTATAAATGACAGAAAGCCACAGTGCTTTGCTCAAGTGTCAAGGAAGAATTTTCCTTGCCATATTAGCAGCAATCCTCAACTACAGTTGGTACCTGGACCACCAAGCACTTCCTCCTGCCTATCTTCTTGTTTCAGTGTTTACATCACCAAATGACCAAAGCAGACTGGAGTGTCACTTGGTACCAGGCATGGAGAAAACAAGAAGGTAAGCTGCATAAATCAGCTGAGCCATTTTAGGAAGAAGGTCTCATTTGCTCCAAAGTTTCTAACTATGATTATTTACAAAAATAATAGAGCAAAGTGAGACAAATGCAAATAACTCACTTTTAAAATGAATTTTCTTGACATGATTCACAAAATCAGAACTACTTTGAACAGAATCATCACTGAACTGGATTCTCGGTCAGTGTCAGGGAAATGCTGCACAAGAGCTACAAGTTCAACCAGACTTCCACAGTTAAACTGACACACCAAGCTAGTGCACACTTGCACAAACCAAGAAAAGGAAAAGTGGGTTTTGGAACATAAGTCTTTAGCAGTGGCATGTATCACTGCGCTGCACCGAAGACAGGGATAGAGACATACAGCAAGTGTTGTCATTCATTATGCAAAATACCACAACCAGTGATTCTGCATACCTAAAGCTATACTAGTCCTAATAGCTAATTTAAGGATACAACTTTAAAACTATCACATTTTCAAGTATGTGTGCACACACACGTGCACCCTAAAGCATGTGTGTGTGTATGCAGGAAGTGTGTATGCCAGTGCCCATACGGAAACCAGAGGACACGTGCAGACTTCAGTTCTCTCCTTCCATGTGAGTTTTAGGACTGCACTCAAGTTGTCAGGCATACAGCAAGCACCTTTTGCCAACTCATACTTATGTCAACCCCTTAAGGTTACTTTCAGAAAAGATAATACAATTTCTAGATGTAACTACACACAATATAAATGAACAAGTTTTCTTCTCTTTAAATTATGGAATGCAGAGTCAACCTAAACCATACAACCCCAAACCTAAGTATCCTTCTCAAGCTGCCCCTCCCCAACAAATGACATGGACCACAGTTAAACACATAGTTCTGAATTTCCATCCCGGAAAAAGCAAGATGTTTTGCTACAAAAAAAGCAAACAAAGAGGACAAGAGAAAGGAAAACATAGAAAACAATAATACTATATACTAATGGAGACCATGGACCATTAGGTGTCTACCTTATGCCAAATAATATATTAAAGGGTTTTATGTATCTACTTCAATTTTTAAAACCTTACCAGGTGAAAACTATCCCTACTGCTGCCTTTTCCACAGAGAGATCTACCTATACTATCTATACTTCAGGTTTCAAATGAGTGAGTTAATGATGGCATGAGTTTACTAAGTAGTATGTAGCATAAGACCAGAGACACTGAAATTAATAGAGGAGAAAGTAGGGAAAAGCTGGGCACAGGGGGGAAATTCCTAAAGAGAACAGCAATGGCTTGTGCTGTAAGATCAAGAATTGACAAATGGGACCTCATAAAATTGCAAAGCTTCTGTAAGGCAAAAGACACTTTCAATAAGACAAAAAGGCCATCAACAGATTAGGAAAGGATTTTTACCAATCCTAAATCTGATAGGGGACTAATATCCAATATATACAAAGAGTTCAAGAAGCTGGACTCCAGAAATTCAAGTAACCCCATTAAAAAATGGGGTTCAGAGCTAAACAAAGAATTCTCAACTGAGGAATACAGAATGGCTGAGAAGCACCTGAAAAAATGTTCAACATCCTTAATCATCAGGGAAATGCAAATCAAAACAACCCTAAGATTCCACCTCACACCAGTCAGAATGGCTAAGATCAAAAATTCAGGTGACAGCAGATGCTGGCGAGGATGTGGAGAAAGAGGAACACTCCCCCACTGCTGGTGGGATTACAAGCTTGTACAACCACTCTAGAAGTCCGTCTGGAGGTTCCTCAGAAAATTGGACATAATGCTACCGGAAGATCCAGAAATACCTCTCCTGGGCATATATCCAGAAGTTCCAACCGATAAGAAGGACACATGTTCCACTATGTTCATAGCAGCCTTATTTATAATAGCCAGAAGCTGCAAAGAACCCAGATGTCCCTCAACAGAAGAATGAATACAGAAAATGTGGTAATTTACACAATGGAGTACTACTCAGCTATTAAAAACAATGGATTTATGAAATTCTTGGACAAATGGATGTATCTGGAGGATATCATCCTTAGTGAGGTAACCCAATCACAAAAGAAGTCATTAGATATGCACTCAGTGATAAGTGGATATTAGCCCAGAAACATAGAATACCCAAGATACAATTTGAAAAACACAAGAAAATCAAGAAGAGGGAAGACCAATGGGTGGATACTTCATTCCTCCTTAGAATAGGGAACAACCATAAAAGGAGTTACAGAGACAAAGTTTGGAGCTAAGACGAAAGGATGGACTATCCAGAGACTACCCCACCTGGGGATCCATCCCATAATCAGCCACCAAACCCAGACACTATTGCATATGCCAGCAAGATTTTGCTAAAGGGACCCTGTTATACTTATATGAGGCTATGCCAGTGCCTGTCAAATACAGAAGTGGATGCTCACAGTCATCTATTGGATGGAACACAGGGCTCCCAATGGAGAAGCTAGAGAAAGCACCCAAGGAGCTGAAAGCACCCTATAGGTGGAACAACAATATGAACTAACCAGTACCCCCTAGAGCTTGTATCTCTAGCTTCATATGTAGCAGAAGATGGCCTAGTCGGCCATCACTGGGAAGAGCGGCCCCTTGGTCTTGCAAGCTTTATATGCCCCAGTACAGGGGAATGCCAGGGCCAAGAAGCGGGAGTAGGTGGGTAAGGGAGCAGGGCGGAGGAGGGTATAGGGAACTTTCGGGATAGCATTTGAAATGTATATAAAGAAAATATCTAATAAAAAATTAATTAATTAATTAATTTTTTTTTAAAAAAAGAAGTATGTAGCAAGCAAAAGTAAAGGGACAACAGCACCCAACAGATAGAGCCAGAGGAAAGATGAAAACATCCTCAAGTCAGGTGCTTATGACACCCAGCAGAGACAACTATAACAGCCTGAGAGAGCAAGCAAATATAACATCTTCTGATCAGATGCAATATCCAGAAGTAACTGACTGGAGAAGCCCCTGTGAAGCAGCCAGCTGGTATTCCTAAGAGTCCCGTGCAGAGCAGAACCTGCTTCATTTTTATATTATGAGATAAAAGGTTGGAAAGGACTTAACCTCTAGCTGGTATCAGGGTGTGATGTTCTTTATCTGTTTGCTTTTCTCCTGTTACAGAGGCAGGAGGCAGCCTGCCTCAGAAAAGGGTCTTCAGAGACCACATCATATAAACATTCAGGAATCTGAAGCAAGGGACCCATCTCTTGTAGAGTCAGCATTCAACAAACAAAAACACCTGACAATTTACTAATACAAGTTATATTACAATGTCTCATGGAGAAAACAAAACAAACTAGGCTTACAAAGATACAGTAACTTGACCATGGCCACATAGCTTGAACCAGAATTCACTTGAGTAATTTTGAAACAAAAACCCATACTTCACAATCACCCTGTTACAATCAATGCCTCTTATCCTGCTGTACAAAAATAAGGTTGTAAACTGTGCTGGTTTGTATATAGTTGGCCCAGGAAGTGGCACTATTAGAAGGTGTGGCTCTGTTGGAGTTGTCGTGTCGCTGTGGGTGTGGGTTAAAAGACCCTCACCCTAGCTGCCTGGAAGTTAGTATTCTGCTAGCAGCCTTTAGATGAAGCTGTAGAACTCTCAGCATGCCTGCACCATGCCTGCCTGGACGCTGCCATGTTCCCACCTTGATGATAATAGACTGAACCTCTGAACTTGTAAGTCAGATACAACTAAGTGTTGTCCTCATAAGAGTTGCCTTGGTCATGGTGTCTGTTCACATCAGTAAAACCCTAACTAAGACATAAACATGCACAGTTCTGCAATAAGACTAAACATTCAGGAAGCACTCTGTTACACAACAGCTAACAGACAGAATAAGCATGCAATCAATATGTATCTGAGTTTGTGAAAATAAGAATGCCATGGCATGCTGCAAATTATAGTCTGCTGCTGTTGACTCTCTGAAGCTGCCCCATATCTCACATCTGGGATTTAAAATTATGTGTGGGATTTTTTTCAATAACTGGCATAGGGCAAGAAACACAACTGGAGAAGAGCTCCCCATATATATCTTTAAAAGTCCAGATCAACTAGCTATCTAAGTGTGAAAAATTAAACTGTAAAAGTTTTAGAATTGAAATTAGGAATAAATACCCTCAAACAAAGAAGTATATAAACATCAAAGACTAACAAATCCACTTTGGTTTTCTGAGTTTGTTTTGGGGCTTTTGTTTGTTTTCTTTTGTTAGTTTTTGAGACAGGGTTTCTGAGTGTAGTTTTGACTATCCTGGGTCTTGCCCTGCAGATCAGGCTGGCCTCAACCCACAGAAATATGCCTTCCTGCCTGTGCCTCCTGAATGTTGGTGTGCACCACTACAGCTGGCTCAAGTCTAAAAAATTTTAAAGCTACATTAAAAGTTTTGGATGTAAAGAAGAATAACATATCTGCAGAATATGTTATGTACAAAAGATTAGTATTCACCTTGTACTGGCTGGTTTTGTGTCAACTTGACACAGCTGGAGTTATCACAGAGAAAGGAGCTTCAGTTGAGGAAATGCCTCCATGAGATCCAACTGTAAGGCATTTTCTCAATTAGTGATCAAGGGGAAAAGGCCCCTTGTGGGTGGGACCATCTCTGGGCTGGTAGTCTTGGGTTCTATAAGAGCTGAGCAAGCCAGGGGAGGCAAGCCAGTAAAGAACACCCCTCCATGGCTTCTGCATCAGCTCCTGCTTTCTGACCTGCTTGAGTTCCAGTCCTGGCTTCCTTGGTGATGAACAGCAGTATGGAAGTGTAAGCTGAATAAACCCTTTCCTCCTCAACTGCTTCTTGGTCATGATGTTTGGGTAGGAATAGAAACCCTGACTAAGACAAATTGGTACCAGAAGTGAAGTATTCCTGTGACAACCTGACCATGTTTTGGGGAGGACTGTGGAAGGACTTTGGAACTTTGGGACAGAAGTTCCATTCGGTGTTAAGAGCTCTGTGAGATGTTGTGTAGGAGCTTGGAAGATAATGTTGAGAACAGTGCAGAAGATAGAGGCCTGACTTGTGAAATTTCAAAGGGAAAATTAAAGACTCTTTTCAGGGCCATTGCTATTTTGGAGTTTGATTATTCTGTGGTTCTGGTTAGCTGGGGCTGAAGAATCAGCTGTGATTAACAAGATACCAGAACTACTAAAGCAAAACCTTTGCATTACTGGGACTATTGATGCTGATTAGCTGGAGCTAAGAAATTAGCGGTGATTAAGAAGAGACCAGCGGGCTGGTGAGATGGCTCAGTGGTTAAGAGAGCTGACTGTTCTTCCAAGGGTCCTGAGTTCAAATCCCAGCAACCACATGGTGGCTCACAACCATCCATAATGAAATCTGATGCTCTCTTCTGGAGTGTCCTAAGACAGCTACAATGTACTTACATATAATAAATAAATATATATATTTTTTAAAAAGAAGAAGAAGAGACCAGCATCGTTGAGGTGACATCTTCTGGGAAGTGTTTTCTGAAAGCACAAAGAGGCTGTGTTCCAGAGATAGCCAAGGTTGTACTCCTGCTGCAGCGGGACTTGGTAATGTGTAAGGGTCACCCAGGTGGTACTGGTTTTGAAGGCATGAAGGGGTCACGCAGAGCAGCTGAGGCTCGGCACTGTGAGAGGCCATGGAAGGCCATTGGTGAAGGTGCAGCCTCAGTTGCAATTGACAGCCCAGGACTGAAGGGGTCATGCAGTGTTTTGGAGATGCCAGTACCATGAGATGAACACCAAGAGCAGCAGCAGTGGAGTACAGGCATCTGGAGCCTAGAGGACGACGCATGTGCTACAAAGGGCATGGCTGGAGAAGTGACCCAAGCCCTTGCAGGAGCCCTGAAGATTGTGAGTTGGATCCCAGACATTGGATGGTTGGAGATTGATTTTTCCTTTTGATTGTGACTGTGCCCTGATATTTTCCCTCTTGAAGGAGCCCACAGATAAGAGATTTTTAATTGTAAAAAGACTTTGGGTTTTAAAAGCAATGGATATTTTAAAGAGATTGAAATTTTAAGAATATGTAAAGACTGTGGGACTTTTAAAGTTATTTAGACCTTGGGGATGAATAAGAATGTAAGGGTTGAGGCTTACTAATGAAGTGTTTGTGTGTCAAGTTGACAAGGGGTCAATTGTACTGGCTAGTTTTGTGTCAACCTGACACAGCTGGAGTTATCACAGAGAAAGGAGCTTCAGTTGAGGAAATGCCTCCATGAGATCCAACTGTAAGGCATTTTCTCAATGAGTGATCAAGGGGGAAAGGCCCCTTGTGGGTGGGACCATCTCTGGGCTGGTAGTCTTGGATTCTATAAGAGAGCAGGCTGAGCAAGCCAGAGGAAGCAAGCCAGTAAGGAACATCCCTCCATGGCTTCTGTACCAGCTCCTGCTTTCTGACCTGCTTGAGTTCCAGTCCTGACTTCCTTGGTGATGAACAGCAATGTGGAATTGTAAGCTGAATAAACCCTTTCCTCCTCAACTGCTTCTTGGTCATGATGTTTGTGCAGGAATAGAAACCCTAACTAAGACACACCTATATGACGAATTCCTACAAATCAATTCTAAATCAAATTTTAGAAGACAAACACCTCATAGGAAAATTAAGGACACAATATAGGTAATTCAAAGAAAAAAGAATGACTACAGACACAGGAAAGCTGGAACTCCACTAATACCAGGGTATATACATTTAAACCATAACTGATTTCAAAAGTTTTGGACCACTAAAATCTTTGAAAAGACTGACTATTCTGGAACTCTCTAAGTAGAGCCATGAGTCTGTCAAGAGAACTAAAAGATATTTAGGACTAAAGCTCTCTAAATATTCCCAGTACTTATTACCAAAGAATAGACAGTAAAGAGCTGGACGCTCCCCTTGAGGCAGAACAACAGAATTCTTCTAGAAGCTGGAAGTAAAGCTCACTCCATAGTGACTCTTTAAAGTCACTTCAAACAACTCAAATATCAGGTAAGACAGTGTAGTGAGACTTGTGGTTTCTTTAAACACAGAAATGTTACTGGAGTATATTTTTGTTTAAATCCTAGGTGTGAGATATGGGGCAGATTCAGAGTCCACAGCAGCAGACTATGATTTGCAGCATGCCCTGGCAGGGATATGATTTTGCCAGCTGCAGAGAGTTTGTACAAGTATGACTTTGGAATTCTGGGGCCACAACGCCAGACTGTTGCTGTGTGTTTGCTTCATTGACATTTCATTCACAAAGCCTGATCATGGGAGGTTTCTGGAACATGGGAAGTTAAACAGCCATCACGATGATCAGTTGAGAAGGTATAAAAATGCTAGAGCCCTGAGAGGGGCGCGGCAGCTGCTGCTCTTCCTGATTGCTGCTGTTTGGGAAGATCAAACTTGCCCCAAGGAACTCAAAGCCCTAACCAATGAGACTGACAGTCCCTTTCCCGCTAACCAACTTTCCTCTTCTGTGGAGTACTGGGGGTTGGAAGGTATAATGGTAGAACAGGGTGATAGAAAAAGGAGCCATAAAGTCGCCAAAAGTCTGGCTGTAATACAGGAGTGCCAATCTGTAATAAATTTCTTTCACTTATTCTTTGACAATATCATACATGTATATAGACATTGATCCATTCCAACTCCCCTTTCCACTCCTCACGCAATGGTAGCCCACTGAGTGTAATGAATGCTGCCTGGTGGAATAGTGACAACAGATAATGGCTTGACTATACAATCAGGTAACTATAGCTGCAGTGAAGTAATAAATACAATGACCATGTCATGTCCAGAAGACAGTATCTCTAAGCACTTCTCCTGTCCTCTGGCTCTTACATGAAAGACTGCAAAAAGAGGGAATATTCTCTCTCTCTCCTTTTTTTAAAAAGAGAGAAGGCAGGTAGATCTCTGAATTCATAGAGAAGGCAGGTAGATCTCTGAATTCAAGGCCAGCCTGGTCTACAAAGCAAGTTCCAGGACAGCCAGGGCTACAGAGAAAAACTATCTGGAAAGAGGAAGGGAGGGAGGGAGAAAAAGAAAGGAAGGGAAGAAGGGAGAGTGAGAAAAAAGAAAGAAAGAAGAGAGAGAGAAAGGCAAGGGGGAGAAAGAAGCAAAAAGCAGGCAGTTCCACATGCTATAATTCTTAAAGAACACTGCAAGTTAGTAACTAAAGAGTACTCAAAAGAGACATTAAGCCTGAAGACAAAATACTTTTATTCAATGGTAAAGCACCAGCAACACACGTCCCCCTTACCTCTGGGCACTGGGAACACAAAATAATTCCTGCTCTTGTGTAGCTTAAGAATCTAGCAGGAAGCACACATAAGGACCAGTAGGGATGGACTGAAGTCCAAGGGAGTAGGAGGAAAGCTTCACTGTCACATTAGGGAGCTGAAGCCTCACCACAGGGAAACAGCACCCAAGCCAGGCAAATCCCACGGGCATGTGGGAGAGGCATCAAGGAAAACTGTACAGACAACAGAATGATCCCCTGAGAGACATAGTTAGAAGCTTTACAAGTGAGGCACTCTATGAGGAATATAAAAACAGAGTTAAGCAGGAAAAGTACATGATTTAAGGTCTGAGGTATGTATCTTGATTTAAAAAAAAATTAAAAAACTAATGCAGCTGAAATATAAGATACAATTTAACACCATACCATACAAAATAAAACTTGAACAATCCACCTGCCAAGTGGTAAGAAGCAGTTTTAAAAGGCATGAGGTGAAAGGGGAAGGAAGGTGTTAGGTAAATGTCAGGCACCTGCAGGGGGAGCAAACAGCATGAATGGGTCAGTTAAACTAATCTACAAGTCCTGGATTGCACCTAGAGATGTCCAGGGAGCAATAATTAAGGGGAAGAAGCTCAAGCTCAGAAATATAAATTCAGAACATAGTAGCTCGAAAGCCATGAGGGGGGCTGGAGAGATGGCTCAGTGGGTAAGAGCACCCGACTGCTCTTCCGAAGGTCCGGAGTTCAAATCCCAGCAACCACATGGTGGCTCATAACCATCCGTAACGAGATCTGACTCCCTCTTCTGGTGTGTTTGAAGACAGCTACAGTGTACTTACATATAATAAATAAATAAATCTTAAAAAAAAAAAAAAAAAAAAAAGAAAGCCACGAGGATGAAAGATTTCCCTACAGAGCAAATGTGAAGAAACAGACTAAATCCAAGGTATTTTCCCTATTTGCCCAAACAAGAAACAAGTCACGGGTGCTGTCTTAAGAGTTTCTATTGTTTCTCTGAAACACCATGACCAAAAGGCAAATTGGGGAGGAAAGGGTTGATCACTTCCACATCACTGTTTATCATCAAAGGAAGGTGGGACAGGAACTCGCACAGGGCAAAAACCTAGAGGCAGGGGCTGACGCAGAAACCATGGAGGGGTGCTACTTACTGGCCTCCTTTTCATGGCTTGCTCAGCCTGATTTCTTAGAGAACTCAGGACCACCTCTTCCCAGGGATGACACCATCCACAGTGGGCTGGACCCTCCCACCATTGATCACTAATTGAGAAAATGCCTTACAGATGGATCTCATGGAAGCATTTCCTCAACTGAGGCTCCTTCTTCTCTGATGATTCTAGCTTGTGTCTAGTTGACACACAAAACTACAGTACAGGTGTCAAGAGAAGAAAGTGCCACAGATGATAGACCAAGTACTTGGGAATAAAATAACAAACAGAACAAGACAAGAATGATGGCTGGTAGCAGGGAAATGTTCAGAAATGTATCATCATCCTGAAAATGGACCAGTTTAAGAGGAGAACAGACACATCTCACCATCTTCTTTTATATAGAACACATTCACAGGAGACAGATAATAGAATATAATCACTGACCATCTTCACAAAATGCAACTGTTTGCCACAATATGCTAATCAATGTCGGCTTTATAAGATCTTGAGCTTTAAGAATTTTATAATGCATAACTCCTCTGAAAATGGCTCTTACTAGACAACCAGTATGTTGCCACTTCCCCATTCCCATAGAGGATTCTGAAATTACACTAGCAAACAGAGTGCATTCTTGGTTTTTTTTTTTAGTGTGAAGTATTTTTATCAACTTATTAATTTAATTTTTTTTACTGATGGGAGCACAGAGGTCCTTGTGCTCACAGATAAGCTCTAGGGAAGCCAGGAATATTAAACACACAGGGCTGTCTCTTCAGAGGAAGAGATGCTTAACCTGTTTTCTGCCCAGAAGGCTTGGAGGTGGCTAAGAGCCTAAGTGACCTCTGCACTGCCTGTAGGGCCTTGGCCACACCTGCCTCTCTCAGGCTCCTCCAGACTCTTACTAACAGGACCTAAGGTAGTTAATAGCCTAGTGACCTTTCTATCTGTATGACAGAGACCACACCAGATCCTCCCTGAGGCTCTCAAGATGACACATGTAGTCTATCTATAGAACCCATCTTCCCGGAAGAGGCAACAACATGTACTTTGATAAGTTTCAAAGTAATTATGCCTTAAGCTTTAACTGTGCACTCAGGACTGTGTTACACCAGGAAACTTTTCCCAAATTTTACTGTACCTAAATGCACCTAAAATAAATTGGCCAGTGTCAGGCTTTATTTTTTTAGCCAACACCGGTTACTGAGTCATGTTGAACAGACCTTCTTCCTGACTCACAAGGACCAACACTTTACCATTTTTGTGGAAATAAACTGAAAAAACAAAGCTACTTTACCATTAGATACACCTATATATGCCAAAACAAATAAAAAACTAATTAACAGTTTTAAGAAATCAGATAAGCATATACATATATAACATATAACATACACTCGACATATAGTGTGGTAGGCTATGTCACCTAGGTCAGTAGTAGTATTATGATGTATACAATGTTCACAAGACAAATTATAAAAACAAACTTCTTAAAACCCACACATTAAGTGGCATGTGACAATATTTAGTTACCAGTAGGTGATTTATAATCACTAATTGATCAATTAGCTAACTTCTATAACAATCACTGCTTATTTTTAAACCTTTACAAGAGTATGCTTTCATTTTGAGGAAAATTTTAAGTTCATTTATCACACATACACACACAAGGTATAAAAGAAAGGTGTATGTGTACATATATACAATAGTTTACTTTTTAAATCTTCAGTACATAAAGGAACAAATCATTAAAGTATAAATAAGTTTGATTTTTTTATTGTAGTTACATAGAAAACAGGAACTTAAAATCAAAGGCATCAAAATCAGTCAACATTTAAGGATCTCAAACCAATGTTCTTCTAATATTAACAACACCGTGGTACAGTATCTTAGGGTTTCTATTGCTGTGATAAAACATAATGACCAAGCTGGGCAGTGGTGGCGCATACCTTTAATCCCTGCACTTGGGAGGCAGAGGTAGGTGGATTTCTGAGTTCGAGACCAGCCTGGTCTACAGAGTGAGTTATAAGACAACCAGGCTACACAGAGAAACCCTGTCACAAGAAAACAAAACAAAGCAAAACAACAACAACAAAAAACAACAACAAAAAACCATAATGATCAAAATCAACCTAGTAAGCAAAGGGTTTATTTCAGCTTACAGTTCCACATCACAGTACATTACCAAAGGAAGTGAGGGCACTCAAGTCTCAAGTCATGGAGGGTGCTGCTTCCTGGCATACTCTTCCTGGTGTACTCAGCCTGCCTTCTTAGAGTACCCAGGGCCACCTGCCCTGCTCAAAACATCAAGAAAATGCCTCACAAGATTGCCCACAGACCATCTGTTATGGGCATTTTTTCAATGGACCTACCCTCCTCACAAATGACTCATGTTTGTGTCAAGCTGACATAGTAGCATCTGGCACATACAGGTGAAGAGGTGAGAGCCTGACTTAGGAGGAGGACTGGCAAAATGGCTCAACAGGTAAAGGTGCTACCAAGCCTGACCACATCATTTTGATCATTGGGACCCATATAGTAAGAAAGAAACAACGTGTATAAGTTTCCCCTTAGTCCAGCGTGCGCGCGCACACACACACACAACATTTTTAATGCAATTAATGAGAGAGAAAGGGTGGGGGTAAGCCTGCCCAAGCCCAAGCTCTGATAAATATGGTATCTGTTAGAATTTTTTAAAGGCACAAACTATCCAAGATACTGATGTATGGAGCATTAAGTGTTACCTTAATCTTTCCAGAACCATCTCAAGTACCCTAAATACAAGGGCAACATTTCACTGAGTGGCAAACACCAAAATTACTAAATTACTAAGAAGGAGAAAGCATTTGTAAACACAGGGTAAGAATGTCTTTGAGCCAAATGTAGTGCACTCCCAGCACTCAGGAGACAGAAGCAGGCAGATCTCTGGTGAGTTTGAGGCCAGCCTGGTCTGCACAGAGTTCCAAGACAGCCAGAGCTATACAGTGAGACACTGCCTCAGACAAACAGAGACAGAGACAGGGAGAGGAAACAGAAAAAAAAAAACAGACAGCTCAATGTTTTTCTAAAAAGAATTTTTAACAATTATAATAAGTATCCTGACAGAAACAAGCATTTTACCTAGAAGGCAATGTAGGTGGCAAGAACAACTCATGAAAAGATGCTCAACCTCCACAATGAGCAAGAGACTAAAACTCTGAAAACAATACCCATCCTGCCTGGCAACTTCAGGACAGCTGCGAAAAGGAAAAGGACGTCTAATCTTACTCTAAGGATCTGATTTAAAAATAATGAACTAACTTTATTCCACAAAACTCATTAAATACAAGTTTTTCATATCACGTGTTATAAGACTTATGTTTACTATTTCCTGGAAAAAGGCCTACATTATCCTTCAGTAGCCACTATTGCAACATTTTTCTCAAGTTGGTCAGAGAGTAAAATCTTAACAGATCAGGTAAAGCGGGAGAGTATCCCCAGAGCAAAGCTGTATTTTTCATAACATGCTAACAAGTCAATAATGTCTACACAAGCTCCATGCTTTTCAAACACTTCTGGCTCTAATGTAGACCCCCAGCATGCATTAAGATGACAGAAAACTGTCATGGTGTGCATAACAAACACCCTTGCTCGCAAGTCTCAGAAAGGTACAGTGCAGGAACCTGTCTTCAAAGTGCTACCCCAATCTCATGGATGTGTGACATGTTTGGACACTAATGTTTCATTCTTCAATCTTGAGAATAAATGGCTATCTTATACTTTGTACCTTAGGAAGCAATACTGCCACGTCTTTGGGGAGGAGAAGGGGAAAAGGAGGAGAGAAAACAGAAGGGGGTAAGGAAGAAGGGGAAAGAAGGGGAGAAAAGAAGAGGGGAAGGAGGGGTGAGGAAGGAAGGGGAAGGAAGGGGAAGGAAAGGCAATTAAAGTACTTAAAGGCAATAATTAAAGTCTTTTGTGTGCACCACAATGGACAACTGGTTTAGGCAATTAGAAACTGAAGGGTCTCAAGAAAGGCAACATTAGCCTGACTTTGGTGCATGCCTTTAATCCCTGCAATTGGGAGGCAGAGGCTGAGGCAGACAGACTCTGAGTTCCTGGTCTACAGAGCTAGTTCCAAGACAGCCTCAGCTACACAAAGAAACCCTGCCTTGAAAAACCAAAAGAAAAAGGAAAGGCAACAGTGAGGTGGGCTGAAAGCAAGAAAGCACAAGTGAAAAGAGTCATAAGCACAAAGGAAGGGAGAGCTTCTTCAAAGGTCAGGGTAGAAATGGCTACTGTAGTGGTGGTGGGAGTCAGCAAAACAAAGGCAACAGAACAAAAGCTTTTTAGCTAAAAAACAATAACAAAATCCAGCCAGGCAAGGTAAGCCTATAATGCTACAAATTCAGACAAAGAGACAGGAGGATCAGGTTCAGCCTTGACTAAGTAATAAAACCTATCTCCAAAAAAAGAAAAAAAAAACTATTAAAAATAGTAACAACAACAAAAGAACAAGACCTTACCCCTGATGTAGGTTTCCATTTGTTGTTTTGAGCCAAGCTCTAAAGTAGTCTAGAAGCACTTCTAGCTGACTAAGGCCTAACATAAGGTCATGATCCTCAAGCATCCACCTCTAGAATGGTGGGCAGCACTGAGAGTCAAACCCAGAGCTCCTGAAAGAAAAAGCCTACAATGACTGGCTCTCAAGAGAATAGAAACACAACAACAACAACAAAGAACGAGTGGAAATAGCTGGGCATGGTGGCGCACGCCTTTAATCCCAGCACTCGGGAGGCAGAGGAAGACAGATTTCTGAGTTCAAGGCCAGCCTGGTCTACAGAGTGAGTTCCAGGACACCAGGGCTACACAGAGAAACCATGTCTCGGGAAAAAAAAAAAAAAAAGAGTGGAAATAGGGAAGAAGAAGGAAGAGAAAGTAACCGAGGAGGGAAAAATCAAGAACAGCAGTAAAATTCCACAAGCACAACACTTCAAAAATGAAAGGCCAGCCTGATGCCATGGTTGCACACACCTGCAGGAGGATTGTGAGTTTGAGGCCAATCTGGGCCTCACAGTGAGACCCTAATTCTATAAAAGTCACTAAGACACTAGTGAAAATGCTCTTGAAGGAGTAAAACAGACCATGTGAGTTTTCCCTACATGCAACAAAAGAATGCTAGAAATGTATTCACTACAATTCTCTAGAGGAACAAATCCAATAAAAATAATAGGTATTAAAAGGGAATTTATGAGACTGACTTACACAGTACAGTCCAGATAGCTCAACAATGGCTCAAATACACCAGAGCTGCTCAATCTGCCAGGCTTGGTACCTCAAGAGTATCAATTTGAAGGCACTAAAGGACTAGTGCATTCCTGAAGAGCTGCCAGTTTTCAGTCTACATTGGAAATCCAAAGAAGCTGGGCTATGATTATCAGCAAAGGAATGCAGAAGCAGCAACGCCAGCAGCAGCAACAAAGTAGATAAATTTACCAGCAAAAGTAATGGTAAGTAGGCAAAAGCAAGTTTCTTTCTCTCTCCTCTTATTTGGGCTGTCACTAGATGATACTGCCCACATTTAGTGTAGATTTTCTACCTCAAATAGCCTATCAAGAAAAGCCCTGATAAGGATGCCCGGATCCAGTCAGGCTGACAACCAAGTCTAACCACAACAGACTTCACTGAAACATGACAAATGCTGTATGACAGATGATAATGAACAGTATCACTAGGGTGTCAGAAGCGAGGGCTCCCAGGAATAGTAAAGAAACTTGATTTAACTCTGCAGCAGGGAGTAGGAGAGCTTAGGAGGCATGCCTGTCTTTCCTGAAGGGATTGTTCAACAGCTCCTCCCTTTCAGCTCACTGCAAGTTCCTGAGCTTGCTGTCCTAGGTTTCTTGTCTCTCCACCACCATTTCCCTCTCAACAATACCTTGGCTCTATCTCCCTAACATGGTCGCCCTGAATCCCTGGCTCCCATTACTCTTAATCAAGTACAAAGTTTCTAAGAATCACAAGTACTCAAATTAAGTAAATGATGAAAAAGTTCCCCACTCCAATTCTATGTACCATGTATACTTTCTACTCTGGTTAACAGTGTCATTGCATAGCTGGGATTTCCATAAACTCCTTTCTCTCAGACATGTTTGTATCTCTCGTAGAGTCTAAATCTACTTCTTCATAACCTTCCTTTTCTCCTTCCACATTAACTGTATTACCTTAACTCATTTAGGCCACTGCCTCGCTCAGACAGGTGCAATATGGCCCAGGTCTCCTGCCTCCACCTTGAAGGGCTCCTGCCAGCTCATCAGTGGGATGGTGCTTGGTTTACACTCCAGTGTCTTAGCTAGCTCCAGTCTCCTCCACCCAATAGACTAGTACAACCACAGCCACATTCAGATAAATAATACTTCATCTCTAACTCAAACTGTGAAAACAAAAGGCCCAAGACAGTAGACGCTCTCACAGCTCTGTTTCTTTTTTGTTTGTTTTTGTTTTCCAGACAGTTTCTCCATGTAGCCTTGGCTGTCCTGTATCTCACTCTGTAGACCAGAGTGGCCTTGAACTCAGAGATCCTGCCTGCCAAGTGCTGGGTTAAAAGCATGGGCCACCACCAACCAGCTGTGTTTCGTTCTTAAAATAATGTCTCACTCTGGGAGCTGAGGCCAAGGCTGAGAGGATGAGCCCTACCTGGAACATACTAATTCTTGGAAGATAAGAGGACCAGAAGCACTGCATGAGACTCAACACTTCTGCTCTTTCCCGGGCTAAATAAAGGAGGAAACACTTTAAATCCTTAAAATCCTTTTTCAAGGAGGAAAGCAAATCACTTAAGAACAATCACGACCTACATGAACTCAACAACTGTGAATACCTATCACACAGTTCTCCAATCCTATCAATCACACAGTTCTCCAATCCTATCACACAGTTCTCCAATCCCCCTCTGCCCAAAATGAACTCTCCTGAGCTTGGCCGTGCCCCCTGACACCCAGCTGCCACAGCCCTGAGACAGCATGACAGTGCAGGTAAGTGCCTTCTGCCTAATCCCAACTATCCCAATCTCATCTGAAAACACAGCTTATAAATGCATCCCACACCCCACCACCTACACAAAGGCATTTTTTTTAAGTAACCATACTAAAATCAAGCTACATAAGAAAAGGATCATGTGTCAAGTGTCAGTCTCACTTGTACAGTAGTGACCTGTCTACCATGTGTGACTACTAAACAAGTAAACATGAAAATAGAAATTAAGAGAGGCACCCAGACCTGTCCTGCTAATACTGCATTTCTTAGCAGGCAGGTACACTTCTCACTCCTCTGAGACCACATGCTTTCATCTGTGTAAGCCAGCCTCTAACAAAGCCTGACAAGGAACAGGTTCTCAATCAGTCCTAGTCTGTATGAACAAAGACTGCCTGCACCTAAGACAATCCTCACAATCCAAAGGCAACCTTTAAATGCTCAAGGGTGTTTTTGGGGTTTTTTTTTGTTTGTTTGTTTTTTTTGTTTTTTTTTTTTAAGCAGGGCTGGGCCATTAAAAAACAAACCAAAGAAAAGGGAACAAATGCTTCCTCACTGTAGGAACTCAGCCTATGATCTAAGCACCAACTACTTCTAAACTTTCTGTTGCTTACACACATCCGCTCATGATGTAAATCAATGAGCACTGTAAAGTCCAATCTGCAGTAAACCTCTAGAACTGAGCTGGTATTAACAACCACCTACATTAGCAATCAAACACTAACAATCAAAGCCTAAGACTCCACTGAACTAATAAAATGTCCAAGCACCTAAACTTGTTCCAAAGCTGCAAACTGCGAAGCAGTGCTTTGTGCCACTTCATTAAAAAATAAATAAATAAATACAAATTTTAAGTTAAAGTAGTACTTTACTCGAGAATACAAAGGACTGTAGAGCCAGATGCTATGTTATATTTATATGTGTGTGTGTGTGTGTGTGTGTATGTATACACACACACACATATAGGTTTGAATATGCTTGACCCAGGGAGTGACACCATTAAAAGATGGCTTGTTGGATAGGTGTGGCCTTGCCAAAGGAAGTATGTCATTGTGTGGGTGGGCTTTGAGACCCTCCTCCCAGCTGCCTGGAAGCCAGTCTTCTCCTAGCAGCCTTCAGATGTAAGATAGAGAACACTCAGCTCCTTCTCCAGGGTCATGCCTGCCTGGATGCTGCCATGCTTCCCACCATGATAACGGACTAAACCTCTGAACCTGTAAACCAGCCCCAATTAAATATTGTCCTTTATAAAGTTGTTGTTGAAGGTGTCTCTTCACAGTGATAAAACCCTAAGACAATACTAAGAAGGTTATTTTAACACTTATTTAGTGAGATTTGTTCTCATGATAAAATTAAGTATGCAAATATGTTATTCTTAAAATACTTAAGAGAAGGCCTCTTTTTCATAAAAGGAAAGCATGAGGGCCCTGCGTTTGTGCAATTACAATTTCTACCACTTCGGTGGCTACTGAAGACTGCAGTTCAACTAACTGCAGAAGTAAATAGTTCTGAGGCTTTGTTTTTCCTGTGTGTGTGTGTGTGTGTGTGTGTGTGTGTGTGTGTGTGTGTGTGTGGTGTGATGTTTACTATGCGCTATGGTTTATTTCTGTGTGCACATGTGTGCTGCATGCCTGTGTATAGGTCAGTGGGCCAGTGTTTCCTCAATCCCTACTTATTTTGAGACACAGTCTGGCACTGAATCTGAAGCTCACACCACTCCAGCTGCATGAGTGGCCAATGAGCATCAGGATCTGCCTGTCTCTACCCTTCCACCTTAGCATTAGGGTCACAAATGTACACATCAGCTTTTACACGGACGTCAGGTATTCAAACTCACTTCTTTATGCTTTTGCAGCAGGTACTTACTTCAACAAACAAGCTAACTCCCCTGTCTAAATCGTAATTTTTAAATTGTACATGGCTCTGAGTCCTGCTCAGGACATGAACGCTCTTTGTCTTGAGTTTCCACAATGTATATGGTTTTTGCCTGTCATTTAGTAGCCATCTCTATTATCAAATGGATTGTTATGGTACTACAATGTTTAAGTAATACTAATTTTAGTTCATTATAACCACAAAATATAGATTTTTTTAAAATAATGTACTACATAATTATTTTAGTATTGTCGCTAATTTCTGTTCCCAATCTATAAATTAAACTTTACCATAGAGGTGTGTGTATAAAAAAACTGTGTGTGTGTGTGTGTATTTTATATATAAAATACACACACACACACACACACACACACACACACATGTTTGGTACTATCCCTGGCTTTAGGCTTCCATTGAATGAATTCTTAATGAATCCCTACCAACCAGGGATGCCAACTGGTTTAGCTTCCCAGCCAGAAGCTTTCTCACCAAGCTTTACTAATCTCACACAAAGAAAAAACAAAAGCCCATCAGTGGACGGACGTTTCACCAGCTCACCGCTAAGCCTGCCGGTATATGAAATTCCCTCCTCTTCTGGAACAGCTCACATGCATCTGTATACAGTAAGAATCTGCTAATCACAATCAAACACTGCCTACCAACAACTTTTCTAGAATTCAAGTGCTACCTTGAGAAAACTGATATAGTATATTATATATACTATAGTTTCATGATATCAAATTAGCTGAGCTTTAGCAGAAAGGAGAATCAGGGTCTCTAAAAGTCACAGAAGGAAGGTGTTTTGTTTTCAGTGTAGCAGTAAGAGGGAGGGACCAGGGACTGACTCCAGCCGATGTCAGAACACTGTCAGACTCCTTGTCTCATATTTATTTTCTCTTTCTCCCTGTCCCATGAGCACAGGGAGGTTTCAGTAAAGCTACAAAGTGTCGTTCACACATCCAGCACTCATGCAATTTTGGCAGTTATGCAGGAAACAAAGTAACTCCATACTCTGCCGGAGCTATTGAAATGTGGCATGTATCATCTGAGCCAAAGACAGAACAATATCTCAAACAAAGACTGTAACAGAGCTTTACAAGTCAAGATAAAAATCAATATACTATAGACTGACTGCCATCAGCCAGATGACCTGAGTTCAATTCCTGGAATCCACATGATCAAAGGAGAACTGCCTCCTGCAAGTTGTCCTTTAACTCCAACGTGTGCCATGGCATACACTCCCATGCACGTGCATGCACACAGACAGAGTGTACTGGCTAGTTTTGTGTCAACTTGACACAGCTGGAGTTATCACAGAGAAAGGAGCTTCAGTTGAGGAAATGCCTCCATGAGATCCAACTGTAAGGCATTTTCTTAATTAGTGATCAAGGGGGAAAGGCCCCTTGTGGGTGAGACCATCCCTGGGCTGGTAGTCTTGGGTTCTATAAGAGAGCAGGCTGAGCAAGCCAGGGGAGGCAAGCCAGTAAAGAACATCCCTCCATGGCCTCTGCATCAGCTCCTGCTTTCTGACCTGCTTGAGTTCCAGTCCTGACTTCCTTTGGTGATGAACAGCAGTATGGAAGTGTAAGCCAAATAAACCCTTTCCTCCCCAACTTGCTTCTTGGTCATGATGTTTGTGCAGGAATAGAAACCCTGACTAAGACAAATTGGTACCAGCAGAGTGGGGTATTCCTGTGACAACCTGACCATGTTTTGGGGAGGACTGTGGAAGGACTTTGGAACTTTGGGCTTGAAGATCCATTCATTGTTAAGAGCTCTGTCAGATGTTGTGTAGGAGCTTGGAAGATAATGCTAAGAACAGTGCAGAAGATGGAGGCCTGGTTTGTGAAATTTCAGGGGGAAAATTAAAGACTCTCTTCAGGGCCATTGCTGTTTTTATTGTGAAGATTTTGTAGTTCTGGTTAGCTGGGGCTGAAGAATCAGCTGTGATTAACAAGATACCAGAACTACTAAAGCAAAAACTTTGCATTACTGGGACTATTGATGCTGGTTAGCTGGAGCTAAGAAATTAGCAGTGATTAAGAAGAGACCAGCATCGTTGAGGTGACATCTTTTGGGAAGGGTTTTCTGAAAGCACAAAGAGGCTGTGTTCCAGAGATAGGCAAGGTTGTACTCCTTCTGCAGTGGGACTTGGTAATGTGTAAGGGTCACCCAAGTGGTACTGGTTTTGAAGGCATGAAGGGGTCACACAGCAGCTCAGGCTAGGCACTGTGAGAGGCCATGGAAGGCCATTGGTGAAGGTGCAGCCCCAGTTGTAATTGAAGGCCCAGGACTGAAGGGGTCATGCAGTGTTTTGGAGATGCCAGTACCACGAGATGACCACCAAGAGCAGCAGCAGCAGTGGAGTACAGGCATCTGGAGCCCAGAGGACGACGTGTGTGCTACAAAGGGCATGGCTGGAGAAGTGACCCAAGCCCTTGGAGAAGCCCAGAAGATCGTGAGTTGGATCCCAGACGTTGGACGGTTGGAGATTGATTTTTGCTTTGATTGTGACTGTGCCCTGATATTTTCCCTCTTGAAGGAAGAAACTGTTTTAGTGGAGCCCACAGTTAACTTTTAATTGTAAAAAGACTTTGGATTTTAAAAGAGATGGATATTTTAAAGAGATTGAAATTTTAAGAATATGTAAAGACTGTGGGACTTTTAAAGTTATTTAGATCTTGGGGATGAATAAGAATGTAAGGGTTGAGGCTTACTAGTGATGTGTTTGTGTGTCAAGTTGACAAGGGGTCAATTGTACTGGCTATTTTTGTGTCAACTTGACACAGCTGGAGTTATCACAGAGAAAGGAGCTTCAGTTGAGGAAATGCCTCCATGAGATCCAACTGTAAGGCATTTTCTTAATTAGTGATCAAGGGGGAAAGGCCCCTTGTGGGTGAGACCATCCCTGGGCTGGTAGTCTTGGGTTCTATAAGAGAGCAGGCTGAGCAAGCCAGGGGAGGCAAGCCAGTAAAGAACATCCCTCCATGGCCTCTGCATCAGCTCCTGCTTTCTGACCTGCTTGAGTTCCAGTCCTGACTTCCTTTGGTGATGAACAGCAGTATGGAAGTGTAAGCCAAATAAACCCTTTCCTCCCCAACTTGCTTCTTGGTCATGATGTTTGTGCAGGAATAGAAACCCTGACTAAGACACAGAGTAAACAAACAAACAAACAAATGAAAATTTAGAAATCAATACACTCTGCCAGGTGTGGATTACAAACACAGTAGTTAATAGGCAAATGTCATCAGACTACCTGCCCACAAATCTCTGCTACACAACTGACTGGCTGTATTCCCTCACACTAGTTATCTACTCTTACTCTACTTTCTTGTCCATTCACAAATGCAAACAGCAAAAGACCTACCTCCCAGGGTTGTCATGAAAACTGAAGGAGAAAACATAGAGAAAGTATTCACATAAGTATCAGACTAACAGTGGGCCTCAGGAAGAGTGGAGCAATTCTTACCAGAATAACCTGGGTCAGTTTTAATAACTAAATTCTTGGCAGAGATGAAGCTAAGAAATATGATTCATTACTGGCTAAAATGGAAATGATTAACCAGATAAAACATGTACTCTCCCACCCCTATGTAAAATAAAATCCTGCAAGAAACTCAGAAAGGCAGTAAGCATTTCTTCAGACAGCATACCACTGGATACTTTGTTACCTTTGCTTTTATTAGTATTTTCCAAATATCTAAAACATGCATTTTACAATAAAAACAACACTCACCTTTAAAACTGATAATTTACTACAGCTAATCCTGTCAGGTCTAACAGTATTCAAGAATACTGTCAGTCAAAACAAAACAAAACAAAATCAACAATATTCCCCAAAACAACAATTTTGTAAATGTAATTTTTTTTAATTTGATCTGTAAAAATCAGCAAATATGGCATAAAAATCACATTAACTGCACCATGAACTCACCGAGGTCATCTCTGCCAAACTTGCAATAAAACAGTTTTAAACACTGGAAGGCCTAAACATTAGACGCAGTAAAATCACTGTCCATGGTACTCATGGCAGGCGCCGCCTCTCAGATAAACAGGGGCTTCGCTGATCTAAAGAGATCTTATTACAAATTCACATACTTAGGAATTATAATTCCTTGTCTGAATTGTAATGCCCTTATAAATTAATGTTTAATAGTAAGCCTATTTCACTAAATGGTTAAAAATAGTACACCATCAAAACAGTTCAGTAATGCTATCTATAACATTAAATATAACAAGGACCCAAAGAGCCAAAGAAACTTATAAACACCCAGGAATTAACAGTATAATATACTGTTGTGAAACAACTTGCCACTAGATTAAAAGCAAGGGAATCCTAAATGCTGCCAGCCAGAAATCGAAGTATTAAAATTCCAAGTGTACATGATAGGTTTGGGCATATAAAAGCTGCCTGTGCTTGTATAACTGTCTTTTTATCAAAATTTACTCTAAGAAAGGAAAAGATGACAGGAGTGTGCACTGAGAGTCTCTGTTTAAAATAATAAAAAGGTCTGTTTTGTCCTATTCGTGTATGTGTGTGTGTGTGTGTGTGTGTGTGTGTGTGTTTAGTTACCTGTTTTCTAATGCGAGGGAGAAAGAAAAGGTGTGGATTTGGGTGGATGGGGAGGTAGGGAGGATCTGAGAGGAGTTGGAGGAGGGAAAGCATGATCAGAATATATTGTATAAAAAGAAGTATTTTCAATTAGGGGGAAAAAAAAGGTCTGGGCTGGAGAGATGATGGCTCAGTTAAGAGCACTGACTGCTCTTCCAAAGGTCCTGAGTTCAATTCCCAGCAATCACAGGGTGGCACACAACCATCTGTAATGAGATCCAATGCCTTCTTCTGGTGTGGCTGAAGACAGCTACATTGTACTCATATGAATAAAATAAATCTTTTTTAAAAAAAGAAAAAGAGCCAGGTGTGGTGGCACACACCTTTAATCCCAGCACTCGGGAGGCAGAGGCAGACAGATTTCTGAGTTCGAGGCCAGCCTGGTCTACAAAGTGAGTTCCAGGACAGCCAGGGCTACAGAGAAACCCTGTCTCGAAAAACCAAAAAAAAAAAAAAAGAAAGAAAGAAAGAAAAAGAAAAAAAAGGAAAAAGAATAAAAAAGGTCAACCAGGGACCTAAGACATAGTCGACATTAGACAAGGGTACTTACACTATACACTGCTCTCTGTGCCCTGTGCACTCTTGAAAATGGGTCTGGGACTAGAAGACTACAACTTGCAATTACACACATACAAGTGGTTTGTGTCATATCCTCAAATGGGTTATTATAAAATTTTATGGTCACTACTATGGCTAGGTGTAGTCAGTATTACTGAATAACAAAATTTTTTTTTTTAAAGTTTGTATTGTATCACTGGTAACTGAAAATTAAAATGGAGCATTTTAGAACACAGAAAATGAAGAAACTTGTCTAAAATTAATGTTGAAATCCACTCTCCTACAAGTTCTATGTTCGTTTTAAAGTGGACATATTTTTAAATATTATAAATTATGCTGTAGCCCCACCTGAAAATGTCATGCAGAGCTCAAACTTTAGGATACTTCTCTTCTTCCTCCTCCTCATCACTGTAGTGCTAATGATTAAATCTAAGACTTTGTGCATGATAGGCAAGTACTTTATCACTGAGTTTTATGTTCATCCCCCAAGTCAAAAAAAAAAAATTGTAAAAGCCATCTCTGAATATTTTAGAACATAGCTGATAAATTATAACCTTGCCCCAAACCTTGAAGTAATCTCTGTTTTTTTTTTTCAGATCATATGAATGTTATTTTTGTAATAATAATTAGACAGTATTAGCCTCTCCCGTGTGTTGGCATTTGCACAGGTGGTCAAAATTTACAATGAATAAAAGTGACAAAATCTTGGATTTTATACATAGCATACTTGTACAAGGTTATAATTTCAAAATAAATGAGCTTTCAAAATGAAAAAATTTCCTACAGTAGCCATGTTATTGCTGCTTCTACTAATTGCATCATAGAAACTAGACACAAAGCAAGAGGAGCAAAGCAGCAAGCTCAGGCTTCTGTGCAGAGCGCTGCTATCATGTAGAGCCAGGTATCAGGGTTGGCAAGGACGTTTTAAATACAATACCAATGATACAGGAAATAAACTCTAGTAACTACATAAAAATTAAGTTCTGTACAGCAAAGGCAAGAATAAACAGTGAACAGAAAGCCCACAGAGTGGGAGAAAATCATGACCTGCTACACTTCAGACAAGGGCCTGATACCCACAATTTACAAAGAATTGTAAAATTTAAATACTAGGGAAATAAAACTTCCAATCAACAAATGAGCAAATGAAGACTAGATAGTTTTCAAAAATAAAACAGAAAGAAAGAAAAGAAATACAAATGGCCAATAACAATTTTTAAAAGTGTCCAATATCTCTAGTCATCAAAGAAATACAAATTAAAACTGAGATACTGAACAGAACACCAAAGGCTTATACCCTAAAATCAAAAATTGACAAATGGGACCTCATAAAATTGCAAAGCTTCTGCAAGGCAAAGGACACTGTCAATAAGACAAAACAGCAACTAACAGACTGGGAAAAGATCTTTACCAATCTCACATCCAATAGAGGACTAATATCCAATACATAGGCAGAGGCAGGCAGATTTCTGAGTTCAAGGCCAGCCTGGTCTACAAAGTGAGTTCCAGGACAGCTAGGGCTATACAGAAAAACCCTATCTCGAAAAACCAAAAAATAAATGAATAAATAAAACTCAAGAAGTAGACTCCAAAGAACCAAATAACCCTATTAAAAAATGGGGAACAAAGCTAGACAGAATTCTCAACTGAGGAAACTCGAATCACTGAGAAGCACCTAAAGAAATGTTTAACATCCTTAATCATCAGGGAAATGCAAATCAAAACAACCCTGAGATTCCACCTCACCAGTCAGAATGGCTAAGATCAAAAACAGGTGATAGCAGATGCTGGCAAGGATATGGAGAAAGAGGAACACTCCTCCACTTATGGTGGGACTGCAAAATGGTACAGCCACTCAAGAAATCAATTTGGCAGTTCCTCAGAAAATCGGACATAGTGTTTATTACCTGAGGACCCAACTATACCACTCCTGGGCATATACCCAGAAGATGCTCCAACATGTAATAAGAACACATGCTTCACTATGTTCATAGCAGCCACATTTATAATAGCCAGAAGCTGGAAAGAACCCAGATGTCCCTCAACAGAGGAATGGATACAGTAATGTGGTTCATTTACACAATGGAGTACTACTCAGCTGTTAAAAACAATGACTTCACAAAATTCACAAGCAAATGGACGGAACTTGAAAATATCATCCTGAGTGAGGCAACTCTGTCACAAAAGAACACACGACTGATAAGTGGATATTAGCCCAAAAGTTCAGAATACCCAAGATTCAACCGGGCGTGGTGGCGAACACCTTTAATCCCAGCACTGGGAAGGCAGAGGTAGGCAGATTTCTGTGCTCGAGGACAGCCTTGTCTACAAAGTGAGTTCCAGGACAGCCAGGGCTACACAGAGAAACCCTATCTCAAAAAAACAAAAAACAAAAAACAAAAAAAAAAAAAAAAGAATACCTAAGATTCAATACACAGGCCATATGAAGCCCAAGAAGAAGGAAGACCAAAATGTGGATGCTTCAGTGCTTCTTAGAAGGGTGAACAAAATACTCACAGGAGGACATACAGAGAGAAAGTGTGGAGCAGAGACTGACGGAAAGGCCATCCAGAGACTGCCCCACCTGGGGATCCATCCCACATAAAGCCACCAAACCTGGGCGTTATTGTGGATGCCAGGAAGTACTTGCTGATGGAAGCCTAATATGGCTGTCTCCTGAGAGGCTCTGCCAGAGTGTGGCAAATACAGAGGATGCTCGAAGCCAACCATTGGACTGAACACGGAGTTCCCGATAGAGAAGCTGGAGAAAGGACTGAAGGAGCTGAGGTGGTTTGCAGCCCTATGGAGGGAGCAACAGTGTCAACTGGCCAGACACCCCACCCCTGGAGCTCCCGGAGAATGGACCACCAACCAGAGTACCCATGGCGTTGGCCACATATGTGGCAGAGGATGGCCTTGTTGGACATCCGTGGGAGAAGAGGCCCTTGGCCCTGAGGGTGTTCAATGCCCCAGTGTAGGGGAATGCTAGTGTGGGAAGACAGGAATGGGTGGGTGGGTGAGCACCCTCATAAAGGCGGGGGGGGGGGGGGAGGATAGGGAGGTTTCCAAAGGGGAGACCTGAAAAGGAGAAAATACTTGAAATGTTAATAAAGAAGATACCCAATTAAAAAAAAAAAAAAAAGGAAAAAAGAAATATAAAGTAAAAACAGACACTACTTCCCCCAGTCAGAATGGCGTCATTAACAAATCTGACCGTATGTGTTAGAAAGCAGGTGGAGAAACGGACCCTTATTCACTACTGGTAGGGGTACACACTAATAAAGCCATTGAGAAAATCAGCTTGGAAATTACTCAAAAAAAAGTAAAAATAGAATACTATGTGGCCCAACTATTTCATTCCTGGGCATGTACCCAGAGAGGTTCACACCCTACCACAGAAATATCTGCACCCTGTTTTCTTTCTGCTGCTTTATTCACTATACGAGGAAATGGAACAGCACAGCTGTCCTGTCAGCAAGTGAGTGAATAATGAAAATCTGCGATACATATAAACAGGATATGTCTCAGTTCTAGAGAAAAATTAAGTTTAAAATTTTGTTAAAAAAAAAAGAATGGAATTAGAATATTGAAATGAGGTCAAATACTCTCAGAAAGAAATGTTCTCCCTCAAATATAGACTATAGACAAGAATCTATGTCTATGTAAGCAGATGTATCTGTGGGGATAGTACAGCATGGAGGGAAGAGAGCAAGTAAGGCTGAATGTGGAGATGAAGGGACTGAGTGCAGGACTGCAGGTGGTCAACACAAGCTAGGAAAGAAGATAGAAGCTAATTGTTTTTCTAGTTCTAAGTCTGTTATGGATTTTTGGGTTTGGTGGTGGCTAAGTACATAAAATTATGTTCACTACTAAAGTGTAAAATTTAATGTGAAGCCTCGTATCTATTTCACATGCCCATTTTAACTGTATATTAACTTCAGTAAGTTGTACAGAATTTGGGTTTGGTTAATTTGGGTGTGTGATATTTGTACTTATTTACAAGATTTTTTGATAATAAAGTTCACTAAAACATAAAGAAATAGAAAACAACGGGTCTTCATGTAAAGCAGCACTCTGAATAGACACATGAAGGACACACGCTCTCTAAGAGTTAACAGGCATAGGACAGCATTTACCTGCTTTCTTCTGTTTTTACTTTATGTGTACATATTTTATTGTATATAGCTTATGCTTGCATGTATTTCTCTACACTACATGTGTGCAGTGCATGCAGGGGCCAGAAGAGGGCATCAGATCACTTAGAACTGGAGTTACAGACAAGTTGAGAGCTGCCACATAGGTAGGTGCTGGCGATCAAACCCATGTCCTTTGAAAGAGCAACCAAGGTTCTTGTTTTGTTTTGTTTTAAGACAGGGTTTCTCTGTGTAGCTCCAGCTGTCCTGGAACTCACTCTGTAGACCAGGCTGGCCTCGAACTCAGAAATCCACCTGCCTGTGCCTCCCAAGTGCTGGGATTAAAGGCGTGCGCCACCACCGCCCAGCTGCAACCAAGGTTCCTAACCACTAAGTGTCTGTCTCTCCAGCCCCTGCTTGATTTCCTCTAAGAGAGCGCATGAAATCAAGCAGCAGAGAACCAGGAGCTCCTAACCAATAAAATAGCCAAACAGCAAATGGGCATGCTTTTCTCTGGTCAGCATTTGTCAATGCAAACTCTTCTATCTTGAAAACCAGAGATCTTATGTTGCATTCTCCAGAAGAGGTCTTCCCAACCTGGAAACAACTTATGGCACATTCCTCAGCACACAGCTGGACTCCTCTGGAGCATGTTCTCAGCCTATTTCTCTTACTAAGATGCAAGCTGGTTTTATTTTTACTCACTATTTTACACAGTGAGTAAAAGATCAGGATCTGCCTAACTAGTTAGCAAACTCCAACAAGTTCAAAAGGGCAATAAAGAAAGACAGTTCCACCCAGTCCATTCTGACACTACCTAGAAGCTAACAGAAGCAATGCCAGTGCATGCCTGCTGGCCTGCTGTACTAACAGCCAGTCTAAGCCATGGTGTTCAGGATGTTTGTTCTAACTACAATGTAGTTACATTTACAAGGAAAGCATATCAGATAGATAGATTAAATATATGTGAGTGTGTGTTTGTTTTCAAAGTAAAAACTTATCGGTGTAATCAATCAATGTCCAAGCCTCTAAATAATTTCATTCCTGACACAGACTTATAAACTTGAGTCATGCAATCTCATATTTCTCAGCTTTTAGGCTCAGCTTACATTAGGAAACTACTCTATAGACCTGTAAGCCTTTTGCTTGTATGCTTTTCACTTTATTAAGTACATTCACTCTCCATATTATGTGATATGGGTCATTCACATATGCAAAACAGTGAATTTTTTTTTTGTCACTGTAACTAGAACAAAATCCAAGCCACTAATAGGGGGAAAGAAATCTAAGCCAGATAACCTGAGACCAGCAAATTGAGTCAAGTGCCCTTGCTAGCTCTGACGACTTTAACCCAGTTCTGAATTCCTACATGCGTGGGATCAAAGCTATTTTCTTTTTTTTTTTTTGTTTTTCGAGACAGGGTTTCTCTGTGTAGCCCTGGCTGTCCTGGAACTCACTTTGTAGACCAGGCTGGCCTCGAACTCAGAAATCCGCCTGCCTCTGCCTCCCGAGTGCTGGGATTAAAGGCGTGCGCCACCACGCCCGGCTCAAAGCTATTTTCAGAACTCACATTTTTCTGGGTTTCATAGTATCTGCATGCACAAAATAAGGTGTCTTGAGGATAGGGCATGAATTTAAACGTTACATTTATTTGTTCAATTTATGTTACACCTTATAAACACAGTCTACTTGTAATTCTATACAATATTTTTCTTATGCCTGTATTTTTGCTACAACCTGTCATATGAGGTCTTATGTTGATTTTTTTTCCACTCAGACTGTTTTAGATTCTGCAGCATTTTGGATTTTAGATTTCAAATTGAGCAGAGATAAGAAAAATGTGCTCGTGAATAAAGAAGGCCCATCATTGATAACATGCACACACTGCAATCAACTCACAGGTCTAGAGACAGCAGTAAGCTGACTACCAGGGGATTTTTAGGCCTCCATGGAATGTCAGTGATAACACTTAACCCGTCAGGAACTGATGAAGAATCAATGGGATGCACAGAACATACTCCTTAGTACCTCTCTTGCAAGTGTAAATGCAAGCCAAGCACATAGGCATACACTGCTCCTGGACCCAGGCGTTATCTAGGTAGATGAGCCGAATCCGCACATAACTCTGCCAGGAAACTAATAGAAACCCAAACCTCTGAACAAAACCAATAATCTATCTAACATGGACACAACTTTAAAATACTAAATCACGGTAATTGTATTTTATTCATAATAAAGGAAAGTAAGTTTATATCAAAATAGTTGTATCATTTTCTGACATTACCCCAGAGTTCAAGTCTAGCAAAACTGTTTGAAAGCAAGTTAAACCAATGCCACCAGAACAGTAACCAATGTTTAGCAGTAATGCTCCGCAGACTACAACTACTCAATTCACCCATAATAACATAATGATGTGTTTCTTAAACTTCCACCAACCTGGTACCATCTTCTAATATGGTTCCCTTTTTATTCACTATGAAAGATACTTCTACAGATATTCTACTGCTGTCATTTAATTACAAAATTCCATAAAAATCTTGCAAAATGTATATTCCACTGGGCCAACAAACTGCAAAAAGTTATTTTCATTGGTACAGAAAACAAACTAATGAATTAAAACCAGTCTAAATGAAGTAGTTAGCACTACCACCAGTACTGTGTCTAGGTGGTCAAGCCTCAGCTCAAGAGGGGTAAGTCAAGTCTCCAAGACTGCTACAGAGCAGACTGTGTGCAAAGTTACAACAAAGCACTCAGGAAACAAGGAGCTCACAGAACAGTTCACTCTCCAAGGTAAAGTGAAGAAATGCTGTCATTACAGGGCTAGTACTATGGCCTCTGCGAAATTAGACACTGCCAGATGCCAGCTTCTAATTCTCAAACTCCTCTTCCGGTCTGATACAGAAAATTTCTCAGGACTTCAAGAAAGATTTGTGATTCTGGAGAGCAGCTATTGGGGATATTTGTAGGAGGCAAGTGACACCTATCTGGTTGGTATATTTGAAAATAACAACCTGAAAGTTATCTGTGCCAAGTGTATAGCAGTCATACCAATTAGTCAGCTAGCATGCTGTAGGATTATAGAATTGAAAAACTGGCTACCATGAAAAAATATTTCCTTGTCAAAATTATTTTTTTCTCTTCTTCCTATTATAGGTTGTTCCGATTTTCCCTCTAGAGTCAAAAGGTACCTAAGTATATGTTTGATAGTGAAAAATGGGGTATATCGATCAAGCATTTGAAATGGAAATTTAAGGGTTCTTTGGAAAGTCAGTGTTTTGCTGGGGCAAATAAGTGAAGGAACACTTCGTTTCATTAAAATGGACACAGGTGTGAAAGACTAAGGCAGAGTCTGAAGGAATGTTTCGCTGAAGCAGACACGAGAGAGGATGTTCTGTTAAAGCAAGAACGTGAAAGGACACGTGATGAAGGATTCTTCGCTAACAACATGCAGGCAGTGGTCTGCCTTACATTGCTTAGTTGAGCTGCATTTGTCAGGACCCAGAGAGAGAGATGCACCATAAGTGCTGTTTCTTGCCACTTCAGCAGACTCAGACTGATTGAATGCAGGTCCTGAGGCAAGACCCTTGAAGGACACATGACGTTTGGAGAGTATAAATAGGACCCCACAGAGTGCCAGAGAGCTTCACTTGCTGGTACAACACTTCGCTGTGCAATGCTTGCAGATCTCGAGTCTTCGCTGATCCTCACTTCCCTGAGAGGCACAGCTGAGAACTTCTCCTAGTGTTCCTGCTGGTCCTTCCTGCTGACTGGAGCCAAGGCTGTGGCCTAGCTGTCTCTCCTAGATAGTGCCACCACTGCTGACTCGTGTTAACTATCCTGACTCATCTGAACTGGACTGCTGGTGTATCCATGAAGTGTTTGCCTGTGCATCAAGCTGCAGCTGCCTGCTAACCTGTGAACTGAACTGCCAATTTCCAGACAACACAGATGGGAGTTGCTACAAAGTACCTTTCTAAACAGGTCCACTTCCCCCATAACCTTTCTTTTCTACTACCTCTGGTGGGTAGTGGGCTGTATAGGAGGTTAAAGCGTTTAAGAACCATCATTAAAATAGGATTTGAAGAAATTAATGTTATAGGCATTGGCAGTTCTCCTACTTCCACTTATGTGTGAACTTCAAACAGAAATGCAAGATATAAAGTATTTACAAGTTAGATGTTCAGGAAAACAGGTTTTAGCAGTTCAACCATCTAACAATTACACATTAACCTGTTAAAATATCTCTGGACATCGCTCCTGTCTAAAGGAAATACAGGGGAAAAGAGTGGAACAGAGACTGCCCCACCTGGGGATCCATCCCACATGCAGACACCAAACCCAGACACTATTGCTGATGCCAAGAAGTGCTTGCTGGCAGGAGCCTGATACAGCTGCCTCCTGAGAGGCCCTGCTAGATACTGACCAATACAGATGCAGATGCTCTCAGCCAACCACTGGACTGAGCACAGGGACCCCCCAATAAAGGAGATAGGGGAAGGACTGAAGGAGCTGAAGGGGCTTTATCTGGCATCAATGGGAGGAGAGGCCCTTGGTCCTGTGAAGGCTTGATGCCCAGTGTAGAGGAATGCTAAGGCAGTGAGGAGGGAGCAGGTGGGTGGGGGAGCACCCTCATAGAAGGAGGGTAAGGGGAGATGGGATAGGGGTTTGCAGAGGGGAAACAGGGAAAGGGGATAACATTTGAAATATAAACTAAAATATCCAATTAAAAAAATACTTTGGATAATGCCATCATCTGAAATTGTTTTATGTACATAAATTTAGATAAGAGCTATATAAACACAAAATTTACATCAGTTATTACAGGACATAAAGACTTTAGAGAATCATAACAATCACTACAGGTCAATAAGCTAAGGAAGAAAAAGAAAGCCAAGTATACACATCTATACTCTTAGCACTGAGGATGCTGGGGCAGAGAATCCCTAGCTGCAGGAGCGTCTGAGCTCCTCAGGAAGACTCTGTCTCAAACAGTAACAGTAAAAGTAAACACTAGCAGAATGACTGAGCACGGTGGTACAGAAGCACTCGGGAGGCAGAGACAGGCAGATTTCTCAATGTTTAACACCAAACTGGTCTACCAAGTGAGTTCCAGGACAGCCAAGGTGGTTATACAGAGAAACCCTGTCATGACAGAAAAGGAAAAAGAAAAAGAAAAGGAAGAAAGGATCTATGAATACTAAGGCTCACCAACAACTACCACCTGTTTCATTTATAGTCACAGAAAAAAAAGATTTTCATCAGGACCAATACTTGAACTACAACTGTTACCTTCAAAGTTTTCAAATATAAATCGGTTGCATGACAAAGCACCATCACCCCTAAGTGTCAGGCTGGAAGACAGATGGAGCTATAATAAGCTATGCAGTTACCACCTCTTCTCCTGAGCACTTCCTAGTCCACCTCTCGTGGCAATCTCCATGTTATTTTTTGCACACATCTTTTGTAATATCATCACATTGACTTCTCAAAATTAACCAAGGAATTAGAATGAATCATGTTCACCTATAATAAAAAAACATGTGGGTGTACACAAATTCTGGGTTATTTCTCCCCAGAGGCAAAAAGGCAACAATGAATTAAATAAATAGTGAATGACTAAAAAGTATCTCATAAAGCTAAAGTCAGTAACTTAGCAAAGTTTATCAGCATAACCTTTATGCAAAAGTCAGAATAAAACAAATTTTTACTATGTGAACAATTTTCAATGAATTTTTATAAGTTTTTTTTTTGCCAGGAATATTCAATATTTCTTTCTTTATGCTTACTAAGTACCAACTGTGACAGACAGCAATTGTGCAAAGATAAATATTTCATTTCTTGCCTTGTGTAATGAAGAGGGAGAAAGAAACAGTAATTCTGATGACAAGTCTAGGTAAGGCCTGTGGATGACCAGAGAAGACTTCTTAAACAGTACTGGAAAATAACAAAGATTCAAAGGGGCACTCTCCCATTATAAATCACCAGAAATCCCTAATTTCAAAGCCCTAATTTTAAAAGGAAAAAGTCCAGTTATGCTTTGAGAAAATGTTTATCAGTTTCTATAGTGGGCACGGTATTAATTGAGTTAACATCAATCTCCCAGTCATAAAATGTTCACGTTGAGTTTAGACTGTTAACTCTTATTTTCAAGAAGTACACAAGTCCCAAGTTAAGGACTGACTGAAAACTGCTCAGCAACACCTTGCTGGTTCCCAGAACGGGCTCCCTTTACACAGAACTGTGAGCGTGAAGGGAAGTGCAGGCTTAACCAGGATGATGCATTTTCTTTACAGGTAAATGTAACCCACAGAGACTCATCAGTGGCTATCACCGCCAGACACAACCAAGTCACAGGTGACACTCAACACTGTACCAAAATAAACAAACAAAAGAAAACACTCATCATGCTCTCACCAACAAGCATAAAAGACTGCCCAATTAAACAAATACAAGGCTTAAACCTGCCCACAAATCAACTTCTGCAGTGAATCTTTTCAATGGTCACTGAACATCTATCTACAGGGGTTGGTGTACTTCTTATCCTCTTGTAGAAAACTGCTTAATTGTAACAGCCAAATGGAATAAGAAGCAAACAGAGGATGGTAAAACTGTTTGCAGATGCAGCTCAGACACAGCAGGTTGCAGCGACTGGTCTTACACTACTGATAGAACTCAGCTTACTTATATGAGATAGTGTGCTAATAAAAAACTTAGCTCCAAATTGAATAGAATAATTTTAATAGTACCCAAAGATTCTCTAAAAAACAAAATAGAAAATGTGAGCTAGCCATTACATAATAAATAGACATTTTGAAAACAAATTAATTTCATTATGAAAGGCTTTCAATTACAAGTTGTTTCTAAAAATAGAAATGTTCAGATGTAAGAGAGGATAATGAAAAAGATAATTTCATTTAAGTCCTTAATTTTTTTTCATTGTCTACACAACTCTTTACCTGCAGAAAACTGGGGGGGGGGGGGGGGAGCATTCCACAAAACATGCAACTTTACTGTCCATCTCTCCAAAATGCTAGTTTCAAGTGAATGCTTATAGAATAGAATCCACTTAAATCTAAAATATTTAATTTAAAATGTTTTAAAGCTAACTCCTCAATTTAAGACTAAAACACTAAGCTGTTACTTCTCAACAGAAAACACATCTTTTCTTAATCAGATAAGAACTCTGGGGGAGGGGGAGGAACAAGGGAATTCACTTGACTAGCAATATTTTACTTGCAAAGTTTATCCTGCCATTTAAAAAAAAATCAAGCTAATTATTCTGAAAGACAAAATAATACTGAAACTATATTGATTCACGGCTCCTTTCTAAAGAGTATGGCTATGAATGAACACTAACTACACAGTAAATTTGCTTACTAAAATACAACTCGTAAAATCGTTACAGAAGATGAATTATGAATCAGGAGTAACTTAACATCCACCGGTGTTCAAATTGGCAACCTGAACCTAATAATTTACCTTAGCTTGTCAAATAGGGATCGAGAGAAAGGGCTCTAACTAGGTCAAGTGTGCTCACAAGAAGGTGCGAGGGAAGGAGAGGAAAACCTGCCTTCCTCCACCGGCAAAATTAAGTCAAAGGGGGAAAGTCAATCTGAAAAGACTGCTCAGATCTACCAAATGTGTGTTCGCGGCTAAGCGCTGGCTGCTGTGTTTCAGCAAGCACCTCTTAGGTTTCAAAGCCAGAGCTATTTCCAAATCCGGCACAAGTCCTGGGTAAAGTGTGGGGTCGCGTGGAACAGGTCTGCCCACCCACAACTTAACCAAACGCCCTTTGGCCCGCCCGCTGTCACGGGAGGCTTCCCCGAGGCATCCCGCCGGCCACGGTGCTCCTCCAACAGTCTCCCCGGTACCAACCGGCTGGCTGGATACCTGCCCTCACCCCACCCCCAAGATCGTCCAGGACTCTTCCCGCAGCCCCGCTGCGTACCGCCAGCGCACGGGGCTGGAGCAGGGGTCTGCCCGCTGCGCGCCACCCGGCCCCGCTAGGCTAGAATGCACGCGCGCCGTGGGGCGCACGGGGCTCACACCGCCTCGGGCACCGGCCGGTCACGTGGCCTCGGAGGGGCCGAGATCCGCGTCCCGACCGTAGGAAGACGCCATCAAAGAAACCGGCGGCAAGGAGCGCACCCCGCAGGGGAAGGCCCGCGGCCTGCGTGGGCCGCGACGGGGACCGGTGCGCTGGCAGGTAAGGGCCGGGAGGGCACAGGTGGGTCGTGCCGCACAGGTGGGCGGCCAGGTGCAGTCCTGGGCGCAAGCGGGGCCTGAGGACACAAGTGCGCGCCTGGAAAGGATGCGGGTGACACAGGTGGGGTCTGAGGACACACGTGGGTGGCCAGGCGGAGTCCCGGGGACACAAGTGCACGTCCAGGTGCGTCTCCGCGCGCAGGTGGCCGGCCCGCCCGCTGCGCCGGCCACCAAGCCGCCCTGGACCCCGCCCGGGCGGCGGGGCACGGCAGGAGGCGACAAGGACGAGCGTCCCTAGGGTCCCCGCTGGCCAGGACGGTGGGCGGAGGCCGAGGGGACAGGGCCGCGGGCGAGGGCGGGTCCGCGGGCCGGCGGGCGGGCGGGCGGGCAGGCCAGCGGGGGAGGGGCGGCCGCGGGACCCCACCGCGCTCTGCCTCCCGCGGCCTCCGCGTCGCCGGCCCGCGCGCGGGCCCCCTCCCCTCACACCCCGGCGGCGGCGGCGCTCACCTCGGTCGGCTGGCTGATCTCGAACAGGTCCAGCCGGTTGGCGTTCCAGTGGTGAATGATGTCGGCCAGCTTCCGCCGCTCTTCGTCGCGGCCGCCCGCCGACATGATCGCGGCCGCTCCTCCCCACGGCCAGCCGGGCCGGAACACCGCAGGCCGCCTCGCCGCCGCCGCCGCCGCCGCGCGTCCTCCGCCGGGCTCGGCCCGCGTCCGGCCCGCGCCGCTTCAGCCCGCCTCAGCCGCGGCCGGTGCGCCGAGCGCCGCCCCCCGCCCTCCCGCCGCCGTGCGCGCCCGCCCGCCGTGCGCGTCCCCGCGAGCGCGCGCCGCGCCGGTAGGTGCTGCCGCGTGGTCGCGCGCGCGCGCGTGCGTGCGTGCAGGGGCGCGTCGGGTGTCAGCGGGCCGCACTCGCTCTGTGCCGGAGGCGTGAGTCCTCACCCGAGCCGCTCGGTCCTGCGGCCGCTCTGGGTCCGCCCTGGGCAGGCTCAGGGGTGGCGGACGAGCCGGCGAGCGGAGGGGCGGCGCCCTGACGGGCGGGGCGACCCGGAGCTGCAGAGCGGGATGGACAGGTGGGCGTGGGCTGCGCGGCCGGCGGAACTGGCCGGCCATCCCGCCGCGGCCCTGACGCCTGGGCTGCGCTGGCTGCTGGGGTCAAATCCCAGCTGACCTTTCTCCGGAGAAAAGATAAATTATTATGGTTGTGTGTGCGCGTCAGTGCAAATATTTTCCGAGCCCTCCTCCGGCTCTGGGTGCCTTTTGGATCCCCCGCATTCCTCAGCCCCGGGCAGGGAGCGGCGGCGCCCTTTGTGTCTCCGCGGAGTGCATGCCACCTCGGGGAAAAGAGCGAACCTGAGTTAGAACGAACGGGGAGAGAGAGACACTAGCGTGAGTTTTGTTAATCTTTTAAAGCCTCCCGGTGAACCTAGAAACCCAAAAATTAACTTGAACAGCAAATGCTCTGGGGTTTAGAGAACGTTTGTTTCTTTGTCTTTTTCATTGCCTCTTCCGTGCCAAAAATTATCTGTTCGCTGGAGAACACATCCGGAAAGAGCTGTTTTCCCCTGTTCATCCAGGTAAAATTGGTGTTTGGCATGCTCTAAGGGAAAGCCTTCACCGGAGCTAAGAGAGCAATACGCTGTATTTGACATGCCCTCTTTATTTCTGCTCTCTCTCCCTTTTCCAGTGAGAAGATGTGTTTTCTCTCTACCAGTTAGATTTCTTCTTTTGTCGGAAAGAAGAGCATCTGTCCTCCAGGCTGGGCTTTGTCTCCGTTTGCTCTGCAACCGCACTAGCGCAGCAAGGCTACATAAGGAGGCTTTTCAGCAGAGGAGCCTGGTGTTGAGCTGGTGCCATGGGGAATGAATTCTTCTATAGACCCCTCGTCCTCTTCTGGAAGTTAAAGGGGGGCGATTTGAAAAAAAAGCATATGTGCATGAATGTGTCTTCCCGTCCTAGCATTTTGTGCCTTTGTGCCTTTAAAGTCCCTGTGCTTCTGAGTGGACTCGACTGTCAGTGCAGCTCAAGGCCCTCACTAGCCTCCACACTCAGAGTTCCCCTGACAGAGCCAGTGTAAACTGGTTTTCACAGCATGAGCTGTATTCCTGCTGAAGAACTGGCTTTTACAGAATTTGCAAAGCTAGCAATTAGACAACTAACACCCATGCCACTGTGTTGTTAAAGGGAAAAGTCAGTATTGCTAGAGACCGAGAATGGATCTCTGCAGCGTTGTTTTTATGGGAAGAAATATGTATGTAAAGAAGCCAACAGACAGTGCAGGGCTAAATCCATGTCCGCTGCCCTTGGTTTCTGGTTTACTTTAAAAAGCTCCATCTGCATCATCTTGACAAGTGAACCAGTTCCCAAAGTATAATGCATTGTAAGTATTTAGTATATTGATAACGGCTTGAAATCTACAGAATACCTGTGATTTTTCTCACAGCCGAAAAGACCCGAACTATTATGTGTTCAGCCAAGGAGAGCTTTAGGCTGGCCCACTATCCCACTAATCCTCATTGTTTGAGACGCGGCGATAAATGGGGAGTGGTAGGCCAGGCCTGTGTTCCAAGAACAGGGAGGCGTGGCAGGAGGATGAGGAATTGAAGGTCGACCTCCTAGAAGTTCAAGAAAAAGAAAAGGGAACCAAAACAATGTTCTGAGTCATGTGTTGTGATATCCATAAAAGATGGAGGGGATGTGGGTAGCCATTGTAGAACAGCCTACGTCTTGAATATGAAGGGGACAGGTGCTTAAGCCAAAAGATTCCCAACGTTCATGAGGTCCTAGGTTCTTACGCTTAAAGATACTCAGATGACAGTAAAGATGAAACCCTGATCTTCTTTGTCCATAAGCATGGTGACTGGTCACAGCTGACAACAGGATGTGGAAAAGGAAGAAGAGCCTGAAAGCCCCCTGAGCTTTGTTAATCACGTACAATACAGACACAGATTCAGTGAAAGACTGTATGTGAAGTCAAACAAGGCTGCACTAGATGAGGCTGACTGTAATCCGGTTAGTCGGTTTTTGAAGATTTAAGTTTCCACTTTATACTTAAGTCTTGATCTTCCCTTTTAAAGGTATTAAAATATGTTAGTTGTATATTAAACAATAAGAATCATCAGTACTGAGCCAAGCAGTAGTGACACACGCCTTTATTCCCAGCGTTCAGGGGGCAGAAGCAGGTGAATCTCTGTGAGTTCAAGGCCAGCCTGGTCTACAGAGAAAATTCCAGGACAGCCAGGGCTACACAGAGAGAAACCCTGTCTTGAAAAACAAACAGAAAAACAGAAAACATCAGTACTTGCATAATGGGGAAAATAGGTGAGAACAAATAAGTTAATAAACATTAGTTTTCCTTCCCTTTTTTTTTTTTTATTTTTTTGACAGTCTCATGTTTTTCAGACTGACCTTGTATTTATTATGTAGCCAAAAATGACCTTGAACTCTGATCCTCCTCTAGACCTCCAGAGTAACAGGGCTGGGGCTTTGGGGGTAGGGCTATCTATATGCCATCACTTCCTGCTTGTGCTGTACTGGGAATTTGAATACTTGGCTTCCTGTATGCTAGGCAAGTACTCTATCAACTGAACTATATCCCCTTTGAAATTTATCTTCAGTAAAGTATTCTTAAAAACAAAAATTCTACTGGGGCTGGAGAGATGGCTCAGTGATTAAGAGCACTGTCTGCTCTTCTAGAGGTCCTGAGTTCAATTCCCAGCAACCACATGGTGGCTCACAACCATCTGAAATGGGATCTAATGCTCTCTTCTGGTGTGTTTAAAGACAGCTACAGTGTACTTACACATATAAATAAATCTTCAAGAAAATCTCCACAACCAACTATATGTAATAAACCCTTTTCTGCCTCAGTTTGCACAAGCCCCAGGAAAGAGAGACCAGAAAGATGATGAACACATCCCAGAAAAGTAAATGACACACACAGCAACTGTTGTCTACTGATCAACAGATCATTTGACTCCCAGTGACTTCAATACTTTGGCAAGTTAGTAGAATGTTGAAATATTTCAGTTCTATACTTATAAAAATCGGCTTACAAACCATGTTAATAGATAAATCAACTCAAAGGATGGTCTTTAAAATGTAAAGTTAAAGGATGTAATAAAGTCACAGGCAGAGGCAGCCCTAATGTAGAGATCGTCTTCCACAGAAGCCCCTACATACAAAAGCTATTCTAACTTGTTAACCTTAAAGACCAGACAGCTAACTCCTTTTCGGAACCTGCAGGCTAGAAAGCTCAACGTTGATTAGTTTCTTTATGCAAGGAACAAGGGAAGGGAGAAAAGAAGGGTGGGAGGGAGGAATTCTAGATTAGGTTTCCATGGTCGTGTACTTTACTTAGAATCTTTCTACCCTGTCATATTTCTAGTGCCTGATATTTAGTTACATTTAGAATTCCTCGTAAAATTTCCAGAAAGCTGTCTTTATAGAGAATTGTGATAGAAAACAGTCGTAGAAGCAGGGAGTGGTCATGCCCTTTAATCCTACCAGGCAGATCTCTGTGACTCAGGCCAACCTGTCCACATAGTGAGTTCCAGGGCTACAAAGTAGGACCCTGTTTCAAAAGAGTGACGTGACAGTGGAGCTTGATGACAAATGGTTAGATCCACTACATAGTGTTAGTATGACTTCACCTTCTTCCTGGTATGGATAGACAGGAGCTGCCAAGGCAGTAGTAGAGTGTATCTACCTGTGTTCAATACCCAAAACTGAAAACATAAAAATAAAATGCTGCCAAGATAAGCCACATGATAAACCTTATTTCCACACCAAATCTTTACAAAGCCTCCACCAGTACTAGGAAGACATTGCATGCATAATGCATACTATAAGAATAAACCAAATTGACTTCCGGCCTCCCTCTAGCTGCCATCTTGCGTCCCCGCGTGTGTGCGCCTTCTCTCAGCTGGTCTGCCCGAGACCCCCTAAGCGTGAACCTTAGTTCCCCGCGCAGCGCCATTTCCACTCCGACAAGATGAAAGAAACGATCATGAACCAGGAGAAACTCGCCAAACTGCAGGCACAAGTGCGCATTGGTGGGAAAGGAACTGCTCGTAGAAAGAAGAAGGTGGTTCACAGAACAGCCACAGCAGACGATAAAAAACTGCAGTTCTCCTTAAAGAAGTTAGGGGTAAACAATATCTCTGGTATTGAAGAGGTGAACATGTTTACAAACCAAGGAACAGTGATCCATTTTAACAACCCTAAAGTTCAGGCATCTCTGGCAGCAAACACCTTCACCATTACAGGCCACGCTGAGACAAAGCAGCTGACAGAAATGCTTCCCAGCATCCTCAACCAGCTCGGTGCAGACAGTCTGACTAGTTTAAGGAGACTGGCTGAAGCTCTGCCCAAACAATCTGTGGATGGAAAAGTGCCACTTTTTACTGGAGAGGATGATGATGATGGAGTTCCTGATCTGGTGGAGAATTTTGATGAGGCTTCTAAGAATGAGGCAAACTGAATTGAAGCAACTTCTGAAGAAGGTGATCCTTGCAGAAATTACAGGAGCTGCTATTTTATATCATGACTGCTTTTTTAAAATTTTTTGTTTATTATGGATCTGATAAAATCTAGATCTCTAATATTTTTAAGCCCAAGCCCAGCTCTTTTCAGTTTTCGCTATACCTAATTCATTCTTTGCAGCAAATAAAGCTGAAGAAGCCTGGGAATAAAGTTTGGAAAGGGTTAATAAAATTCTTTGCCTAGTTAAAAAAAAAAAAAGAATAAACCAAATTTATCAACTTATTTTGTATGTTTTCATGCACCTAAAAAAATTTTAAAATTATACATATGTGTAATATTTAATGTGGGCTATATAAAGAATGTATGTGTGTATTTAATTTTGCTGGAAAGTTGATATTCTAAAATGTAAATTCCCATTAAATCTTTTTTTTAAAAAACAAGATCTCTGTATGAAGCCTAGCAAACACTAGGCCCTGGGTGATCTGAATGAAACTCACTATGTAGACAAGACTTGCCTTGAAGTCTTAGAGATTGCACTTACCCGTGCCCCTCCCTGCCCCTGCCTCCTGGTGTGAGTATTGAAAGTGTGCAGTACCACACCTAGCTTTAAAAGGTGTGGCCCAGACTGGCCTCCACCTTTTCAGCATAGTCTACTGGCATGAGCCACACAAGCCACAGATTTTATTTTAGAAGGAAACAGAACATATCAACTGAAAAGAAAATGCCATTGAACAATGCCTCACCAACAATAAAAATAAGAGAAACAAAAGGCAGTGTTGAGAAATGCCTTGTTCATGAAATTCTGAAAGTGTGCCTAAGAATGTTCCCTAAGAGAAACCTCTTCTAGCCGGGCGTGGTGGCGCACATCTTTAATCCCAGCAGAGGCAGGCGGATTTCTGAGTTCAAGGCCAGCCTGGTCTACAAAGTGAGTTCCAGGACAGCCGGGGCTATACAGAGAAACCCTTTCTCGGGGGGGGGGGGGGGGGGGGGGAAGAGGGGCGGGAGGTGGGGGAAGAGACCTCTTCTTTAGCTACTTGCATATCTGTAAATTAAAAAGCAAACAAACAAAAAGGGTTTTGCTTGCTTTTGAAAATGCCATGCCAGCCGGGCGTGGTGGCGCACGCCTTTAATCCCAGCACTGAGTTCGAGGCCAGCCTGGTCTACAAAGTGAGTTCCAGGACAGCCAGAGCTATACAGAGAAACCCTGTCTCGAAAAACCAAAAAAAAAAAGAAAAGAAAAGAAAATGTCATGCCACTTAAACATTTATAACGTGCTATTGACATTTTAACGCCATGAGAAGTGGAAGCTTGACTCTGGCCTTCTGTTAAGATGGTGTTGTGAATACAGTGTTGTGAATATGTGCTCTGAAGTGCTCTGCCACTGCCACATACTTGCCCTAAATAGACACCAGGAATAAGGAGGACATGTGGATGTCCAGTAATGGAAGCAACTGGGATGTGGCTGAGCACCTCTGGCAGAAAGGGAATACACAACAGCAAGAAGGCGCTCGAAGGGGGAGTCCTGCTGGGCATCGCAACCTGTCCAAACAGATCCTATACAGGGCAAGGCTCTTGTTGGGTGGGGAATGATGGTTAGAAGTGTTGTGGAGAAGAGAAAGCTCCTGCCAAGTGTAGCGTCCAGCTGTGATTATATAAAGCTTTGCACCAGAAGAGAAGCCACCAGTGCAGGCGTCTGACCAGTAACTATGCTAGCCATCCAGTGCAGCATCTACTCAGTAACTATGCTAGCCCATCCAGTGCAGCATCTACCCAGTAACTATGCTAGCCCATCCAGTGCAGCATCTACCCAGTAACTATGCTAGCCCATCCAGTGCAGCATCTACTCAGTAACTATGCTAGCTCATCCAGTGCAGCATCTACTCAGTAACTATGCTAGCTCATCCAGTGCAGCATCTACTCAGTAACTATGCTAGCCCATCCAGTGCAGCATCTACCCAGTAACTATGCTAGCCATCCAGTGCAGCATCTACTCAGTAACTATGCTAGCTCATCCAGTGCAGCATCTACTCAGTAACTATGCTAGCCATCCAGTGCAGCATCTACTCAGTAACTATGCTAGCCATCCAGTGCAGCATCTACTCAGTAACTATGCTAGCCCATCCAGTGCAGCATCTACTCAGTAACTATGCTAGCTCATCCAGTGCAGCATCTACTCAGTAACTATGCTAGCCCATCCAGTGCAGCATCTACTCAGTAACTATGCTAGCCATCCAGTGCAGCATCTACTCAGTAACTATGCTAGCTCATCCAGTGCAGCATCTACTCAGTAACTATGCTAGCCATCCAGTGCAGCATCTACTCAGTAACTATGCTAGCCATCCAGTGCAGCATCTACTCAGTAACTATGCTAGCCATCCAGTGCAGCATCTACTCAGTAACTATGCTAGCCCATCCAGTGCAGCATCTACTCAGTAACTATGCTAGCCATCCAGTGCAGCATCTACTCAGTAACTATGCTAGCCCATCCAGTGCAGCATCTACTCAGTAACTATGCTAGCCATCCAGTGCAGCATCTACTCAGTAACTATGCTAGCCCATCCAGTGCAGCATCTACTCAGTAACTATGCTAGCCCATCCAGTGCAGCATCTACTCAGTAACTATGCTAGCCATCCAGTGCAGCATCTACTCAGTAACTATGCTAGCCATCCAGTGCAGCATCTACTCAGTAACTATGCTAGGCATCCAGTGCAGCATCTACTCAGTAACTATGCTAGCTCATCCAGTGCAGCATCTACTCAGTAACTATGCTAGCCCATCCAGTGCAGCATCTACTCAGTAACTATGCTAGCCATCCAGTGCAGCATCTACTCAGTAACTATGCTAGCTCATCCAGTGCAGCATCTACTCAGTAACTATGCTAGCCATCCAGTGCAGCATCTACTCAGTAACTATGCTAGCCATCCAGTGCAGCATCTACTCAGTAACTATGCTAGCCATCCAGTGCAGCATCTACTCAGTAACTATGCTAGCCATCCAGTGCAGCATCTACTCAGTAACTATGCTAGCCATCCAGTGCAGCATCTACTCAGTAACTATGCTAGCCATCCAGTGCAGCATCTACTCAGTAACTATGCTAGCCATCCAGTGCAGCATCTACTCAGTAACTATGCTAGCCATCCAGTGCAGCATCTACTCAGTAACTATGCTAGCCATCCAGTGCAGCATCTACTCAGTAACTATGCTAGCCATCCAGTGCAGCATCTACTCAGTAACTATGCTAGCCATCCAGTGCAGCATCTACTCAGTAACTATGCTAGCCCATCCAGTGCAGCATCTACTCAGTAACTATGCTAGCCCATCCAGTGCAGCATCTACTCAGTAACTATGCTAGCCCATCCAGTGCAGCATCTACTCAGTAACTATGCTAGCCATCCAGTGCAGCATCTACTCAGTAACTATGCTAGCCATCCAGTGCAGCATCTACTCAATAACTATGCTAGCCATCCAGTGCAGCATCTACTCAGTAACTATGCTAGCCATCCAGTGCAGCATCTACTCAGTAACTATGCTAGCCCATCCAGTGCAGCATCTACTCAGTAACTATGCTAGCCCATCCAGTGCAGCATCTACTCAGTAACTATGCTAGCCCATCCAGTGCAGCATCTACTCAGTAACTATGCTAGCCATCCAGTGCAGCATCTACTCAGTAACTATGCTAGCCATCCAGTGCAGCATCTACTCAGTAACTATGCTAGCCCATCCAGTGCAGCATCTACTCAGTAACTATGCTAGCCATCCAGTGCAGCATCTACTCAGTAACTATGCTAGCCATCCAGTGCAGCATCTACTCAGTAACTATGCTAGCCATCCAGTGCAGCATCTACTCAGTAACTATGCTAGCCATCCAGTGCAGCATCTACTCAGTAACTATGCTAGCCATCCAGTGCAGCATCTACTCAGTAACTATGCTAGCCCATCCAGTGCAGCATCTACTCAGTAACTATGCTAGCCCATCCAGTGCAGCATCTACCCAGTAACTATGCTAGCCATCCAGTGCAGCATCTACTCAGTAACTATGCTAGCCATCCAGTGCAGCATCTACTCAGTAACTGTGCTAGCCCATCCAGTGCAGCATCTACTCAGTAACTATGCTAGCTCATCCAGTGCAGCATCTACTCAGTAACTATGCTAGCCCATCCAGTGAGGGGATCTGATTCATCCGTCAGGATGCTCCCTTAGCCACAGCTTTCCTTATAGCAAGAAAGAAGCTGGGCAAAGAGAGTACTGAACATAACAGAAGCTAACAAACCAGGAATTCCTAAAGTACACGAAGAGACTGGGTGCCAAAAGACCTTCACAATCAGCAACCTAGAGAGAAATTCATTCCAGAGGAATGAAAATCATGTTCTGGAAAAGAGCTTACAAGTAAATGTGTTTTAGTAACCTTAAAGGAAAGTATGAGAAGATAATGTGGCATCTAAGAAATTGTAAAGGGGGCAAGCTGGGAATGAATAGTGGGGCATACTTAGGAGTACCAGCTCAAGGCCAACCCAGACTACATAGTCTTTGTCTCAAAAAGAAACAAATTAGGGCAGTGGTGATGAATACCTTTAATCCTTGCACTTGGGAGGCAGAGGCAAGGGATCTCTGTGAGTTTGAGACCATGTTGATGATGTATAGTCATATTATGTGTCAGTCTCCCTCAGTGAGTCTGACGCTGGTTTGGGATTGGTAATCATTGGCTGAAATAAATCGTCAGGTCCCATTTGACCCTGAGACTGGGTCTCTTTTCCAAGGTCGTCACAAACCAAGCCTCCTCAAGCACAGCTCCCAATAGTGTTCCATTTGTGTTCACCACCAGTGAGACCCTAGCATCAAAGCCGCCAACCATCCAGTTTTTTTCTGAAGCGTTATATTCTTACAGTGTCGTATGTGAATTCTAAGCAGAGTATCTGTCTCCCCGTATCCTCCTCCCTGTACCTCTCCAGCTTCATACCTCCTCTTCTCTCTGCGTGGAAGCCCCCTTTTCATACTCACCGGATGAAATCCTGACCACCTCTGTTGTTTACAGGCTTCAACTTTGCACTGCTGAGCTCACAGAATTGCACTTTCCACCCTGTATAAAATAACCATAGCTCCATGACTTGTTTTGTTCAGTGAGCCATGAAGAACTAGTGTGTCACCTCTGGTGTAAGCAGTGTACTGCCCTTTCTAACCCTGCTGCAGTAACTAGAAAAAGAGACCATGGAGGAGATGTCACAATGACCAGGAGCTAGGGCTCAGTCACAGTCACAAGACATGGGCTCTGGAAGGCCAACAAGTCCCCACAGTGATATTTACAAAAATCAAGTTCTGTTCTAATGAGCCCTGAGTTGAGATTTGAGATTCCTTCTGGAAGCAAGATAATATGGCCCATCTAGACTCAAATATCTCCATAGACCCAGCTAGATACCCTCTGACACTCAGAGCTCCTACCACCACTTCCTACAGAAACTTGGAGCATTTTTTCTCTTCCTTGGAAATTGTATCTCGGAATGATGGAGTCAATATGACTTTAGAGTCATTAATTCATCTAGCTGCCCTTGGCCATTTAATGCCCAACTGTCTTTCTGAAACTCAGTTCTCTTACCTGAACAATTAAGATTCTATCTTAAAATGTATGAATATCCTTGATTTAAAGCTCTTTGCTCAGATTTAAGTAAACAAGTCATTCCTTGTAACGTTGTTTAAAAAACAAACAACAAAAACCCACATCAGGACCACGTGTGCAATTCTCACTGATATTAAAGTTTTCTACACTGATCTGTTGTTTCTCCTGAAAAAAGCTATGAAACATAAGAACATGCTCAGAAAATATTTTTCTTTCTCTCTTTTTTTTTTTTTTTTTTTTTTGGTTTTATTGAGACAGGGTGTCTCTGTATAGCCCTGGCTGTCCTGGAACTCACTCTGTAGACCAGGCTGGCCTCGAACTCAGAAATCCACCTGCCTCTGCCTCCCGAGAACTGGGACTAAAGGCGTGTGCCACCACGCCCAGCTCCAGAGAATATTTTTATTTGTGACTTATAAGACAGTAGTTACAAGACTACATAAACAAATATCTCCACTTAACATGTTCACCCATGTGTACTTTGTCTAGGTGCAGATGCCCAGCCATGACAGTTAACATGGCAAAACACCACTATATAGTTTCATTAAATCACCAAGGATAGGCCAGGTGTGGTAGCACACACTCAGTCTGAGCACTAGGCAGGCTGAGGCAGGTGGTTCTCTGTGAGTTAGAAGCCAGCCTGGTCTACATAGTTACAGGCCAGCAAAGAACAACACAATGAGTCAATTAAATAAACAAATAAATCAGATTGGCTGGAGTGATGACTCTGTGGTTAAGGGTGTGCAGCATTCTTGCAGAGTACCAAAGTTCAGTTCCCAGCACCCATATCAGGGGCAGCCTCACAACGTCTCATAACTCCCACTTCAGGGGGTCTAGTGCCTCCCTGAGCCTTTTAGGGTGTTACACCCACATGCCCAAACCCACACTTGGCCACAGGCATACATACACACACAACTAAAAGTAAATCTTAATTACCATAGAAAATACCTTTTTTAACGTTTTGGGTTTTTTTTTTTCAATAGCCTCATGTAGTCCGGTCCAGCATCAGTCTCATTGTGTAGTAGAAAACGGCCTTTAACACCTAATCCTTCTGCCACAACTTTCCAGGTTCTAGGACTATAGGCACAAACCATCGCACACACCTGAATCTTAAAAGTGAATTTTAATTTAATGGTCACTAAAAAAAACAAAACACAATCAATTATAAGAAAAGTTAAACATCATGAAGTGAAAACTTTAAAGTTATTCATATCTGTCTTAAATTAACTTTGGCCTAGGATTCTATCTTAAAATGTATGAATATCCTTAATTTAAAGCTCTTTGTTTGCTCAGAGAGATTTAAGTAAACAATAGTGGTAAAATATATGTTTATTGTAGATTGATTTATGTTTTTGACAAAAGAAACCAATCACTGTTTAGATACTAAATCCTTTAAAGTGTCACTGGGACCGCCATAGTTTCAGCAGGCTAGCATGAGGCACACTGTGGCCAAAAATACACCATTAATGAAATCTGATACTCTACTCGATTAGCTATAATAATATGTGGTTGTAGTTTCTATGAGAAATTTAACATATCATTAGCATTTTTAAAAGCATTATTCTTAGCATCTGCTTATGAGAGAACTTTATTTGATCCTAGATGTTACCATGAACTGGGATTCCAGAAAATATATTTTCTGGCTCAATATTAAGATATTTTTCAGCCGGGCGTGGTGGCGCACGCCTTTAATCCCAGCACTCGGGAGGCAGAGGCAGGCGGATTTCTGAGTTCGAGGCCAGCCTGGTCTACAAAGTGAGTTCCAGGACAGCCAGGGCTATACAGAGAAACCCTGTCTTGAAAAACCAAAAAAAAAAAAAAAAAAAAAAAAGATATTTTCCCCCGGAGGATAATATTTAAATCTTAATTTTCCATACAGCTGTTAAAGAAGACAGTATTATAGGTTGAATTGGAATGCTGAAATATCAGTAAAATAAAAAATAGCATTTTAGAAAAGAGATATAGTATAATTTAGTCTATTTTTTTCCACCACAAATTTGCCTTCTCTCAAGCAGCTGGTCATATAGACCGTGGATTAACATGTAAAAGCAAACATGAATGTTCTAAACAGGAGTCTACAAATGGGCTGGGTATGGCCTACCTTTGAGTTTTCTTAGAGTTAGAGTAGATGTCTGGTTGGGTATTTGACTTTTATTTTTCTTCCTTCCTTCCTTCCTTCCTTCCTTCCTTCCTTCCTTCCTTCCTTCACTCCTTCTTTTCTTCCTTACTTTTTTCTTCCTAACTTTCTAAGGCAGGCTGACTTTGAACTCTTGCACCCCTTACCTTAGCCCCACAAAAGCTAGGACTGTAGGCACACTTACATTTTTAAGTGGGTTGAAAATTTTCAAGTGAGTTGGGCTGGGGAGATGGCTCCGAGGCTAATAGCACTAGCTATTCTTACAGATAGATCCGGTTCAATTCCTAGCACCCACATGACAGCTCATAGTTACTGTCTGTAACGCCAGTTCCAAGGGATCTGACACCCTCACACATACATGTTGTCAAAACACCAATGCACATAAAATTAGAAATAAATACATTTTAAAAAGAAAAAAATCAGAATGAGTCACAACAAATCACAGAAACTGATTTTTAAGGGCTAGACATATAAGATAAAGGCTAATAGATACAAAGTTGTAGAAGAAGCAAGAGAGAAGGAAAGGGGCCAATTCTTGAAAATACGTATCACTATGGACTTGCTTTAAATAGTTCTTAGAAGACAATGGCAATTGTAAGTATCAGGACCCAAGTGACACTGACATTTTAAGTCACAAACATCAGGAGCCTTCACCTACACAGAATCCCTCTAAAACCCCTTGCAGAGTTCACAGACAGGCCTCTGGGAAGACCTTTAATCCCTAATTAGATTGTCTGAGGAAGCAGCTCTAGGGAAGATTGGTATTTTTTTACTTTGCAATTATATTTTCTTAGGTGCAGATAGACAATAATTATGAATGCTCCTCTATCTGTTTTTGCAAAAGCACACAGATTAATTAATGAGCACCCTCAGCTGACCCAGGCAGAGGGCTCAGAGGATGAACCAGAGTGCCACTGTGTGAGTGTGTGTGTGTGTGTGTGTGTGTGTGTGTGTGTGTGTGTGTGCGTGTCCTGTAAGTGAACATGGGGGCAGGCTCATCAGCGCGTCCTGTTTTGAGGTGAGAAGACAGTGTGAGGCCCCTGGGAATGCAGGCAAAAGCTTGCTCCAGTCCCGACTGGCTGTACCTTCTGCCACACTGGAATCTCCCTTTAGCAACCTCGCATCCATGTTTCTTATTTAACCATTATGTTTCTTTATTTCTTCATTGCTGAGAAGCACCCTAGTTTATCACACAGTGTAGGGGGCAATATTCTGTCCTCTGAACTGTTGTAATACTGCTTTCTAAATCACTCATTTCCCTCTTAACACTACATTTTTGCAAGGACTTAACTGATGCACATTTTTACATGAACCACATACTGAAAAGATTCCACTCCGCAATTGTACAGCTCAATTAACTTTCCAAGCAATCGAAAGAACACCATTCCCACCTCAGAAACCTTGCTCTTGTCTCTCCACAAACCTCCCCTGCATCTTCTGACAAAGTTAAGCACTGTCCTGATTTCTGAGGTCACAGGTTAAATCCTCTTATTTTTGATATTTATGAAGATAGAATCATAGAAGTTCTGTCTGTGTTGCGTGATTGGTTTCTGTTGCTCCAACCATGTGTGAGAGACAGTGGTCCTTCTGCATGAACTGTCATGCAAGATCCTATCAGGGGCTGCTGCTGTTCCATGGTTCCAGCTTTTCACCCTGTAAGGAACCTGCTGGCCTGAAAAGTTCCAGATGTCCTCATGTGCAGTCTAGGTACACGTGTTCTTTGGATCTGAATAAAGGAGATGCTGGGACAGAGGTCTACATGTGCACAGTTTTCCAAGAACTGAATCCATTTATGTCTCTATCAGCAATTTCACAGGGTGGGCAATGTCAGTCTTAAGCCATTAAGTCTGTTGAGTATATAATGAGATTTTAATGCCTTAATTCACATTTTTCTCATTTAAATGAGAATATTTTCTCACATAGTAATTGTTTGGATACTATCTTTTAAAAAAAAAAGATTTATTTATTTTATGTATGTGAGTACACTGTAGTTGTCTTCAGACACACCAGAAGAGGGCATCAGATCCCATTACAGATGGTTGTGAGCCACCATGTGGTTGCTGGGAATTGAACTCAGGACCTCTGTAAGAGCAGTCAATGCTCTTAACTGCTGAGCTATCTTGCTAGCCCTGGATACTACCTTTTATGATGTCTTGAAACCCCTCACTTAGTGTGTAGGGGTGTGTGTGTGTGTGTGTGTGTGTGTATACGTGTGCACATGTATCTATGAAGGCCAGATGTCGACTTTGATGTGATTTTTCAGGTGCTGCCACCTTGTTTTGTGAGGGGTTTTCTCAGTAGCTTGGAGTTTGCCAAGCAAGTTGGGCTGACTGGCCATGCCCCAGAGATTCTCCGGCTTCTGCCTCCCCACTGACTGGCTTTTAAACAGGCCAGGACATGAGCACCTTTCACTGAGGCTCTAGACTTAATACCCAGGCCCTCGTGCTTAGACAGTAAACACTTTATGGGCTGAGCCATCTTCCTACCCACTGGGTCATCTGTCTCCATTATCTGGAGGAGTTGCCGATGCATTCTGAATATGACATTTTTCACTCTGTCACAATCAGTCTGTCCTCAGCATCTTGTCTTCTCACCCTCAAAGCATCGCCCTTTCTTCCTAGATTTAAATTTTTTTATCTGTTAGTCTCTTCCTTTATGATTAAGGCTCTTTCATATGCTACTTGAGAAATTTTCTCCATATCAGAATCATAAAAGTTTCATTTCAACTCCACAAGTCTTCTTGTTAGACCCTTTACACTTAGATTGTACACCAAAAAATTACTTTGGGGCTCAGTTCAGTTTGTGTTTTTCTAAGCAGCCTTTGTTGAAGAAAGTAATGTGAGTGTCGTGCAGTGTGGCTCTCGTTGCCCTGAGTGTCTGCACAGCTCACACTAAGTCTGCTTCCTTTGGCCTACTTGCTATTGTCTAGCAAGGTATTGGTCACTGACGTCACATACACTGCCTTGCCTGGGAAAGTGGCTTTTTCTGCCTTGTTCTTTGTATGAAAGATCACTGTGACTCTGTAACTCTTAATGGCTCTTTCTGCTTCATGTTAATTTTAGAATTGGTTTGATAATTATCATAGGAAAGTCTGCTGTGATTTTTGTTACACCCACCTTGTGTTCCATCACTCTGAGAAAAATTGCTGTATTTATTACAATAACATTCCTAATGCATGGAATATCCCCATTTAATAAAGTTATCTTTAATTTTTGTTAATAATGTTGGATAATTTGTCTATATAACCCTTAGGTATACTTTTAGATTTCGTCTTCAGCATCTGATACCTTATTCTCTTGTATATGTGATACCTATTTTAATATTTTACTTTACAGTTATTGTTAGTACACAGAAATATAAATGATTGCTAACGTAAGCATAATGTGTCTAACAATTTTGTTGAACAAAACTCACTCTTAAATTCTACTAATTTTTATTTCTTACATATATAAACATGTTAATGTTAGGTCTCAAAGTAACTAGGGGACAAGATGGGCAGTGATAGCACATGCCTTTAATCTCAGCGTTTGGGAGGCAGCGGCAGACCAATATCTGAGTTCGAGGCTAGCCTGCTCTACCGACCAAGTTCTAGGACAGCTAGGGATACACAGAGAAACCTATCTATCTATCAAAGTATCCTAACTGATGCTGGCCAGCTTTCCAATCCCTCTACATCTGTGGCTCCTCCCTGCACTCCTCACCCCACCCCCTACCCTGACCCCTCCTGCCAGGGGGCGGGGCTTCTGCTCCCCTACACAACTCAGCCATTTTCCTAGGTGCCCTCCTGATGTTTAGAGTCACTCCTGGCCTCTTGGCTTCTGGTTCCTCTCTCTCCCTTTACCTCTCCCCTTCCCTACTCCCTCCCTCCCGCCCCCCTCTTCTCATGGTCTCGTTTAGTCTGAACCCTTCCATGTGCCTCTGGCTGCTTTCTCACTCATATCTACAATAAAACTTCTCCACCATACCTAGGAGCAGCGTGTCCTCATTTAAGTTTTATTCAGTTAACTTCAAGTAATGGTGGCTTTGGTATCTCTACCAGGTCTTCAGCCATTATCGTCCTGGTTAGGATTCAAATAGAAAAGCTTCAATGTCTCACTGTTAATTTTTTTTCAACTATCTACTTATAAAAAATATTCCCTATTGTGATTATAAAGCTCCTACTACCCTGTCCCCAGCTTACTAGGAATGTTTGGAGTTGCAAGTAGATTTACATTTCTTTATTTCTTTCCCTTTATTAATCATATGGCTATAACATTTCGCTTTTCATAATGTTAGTTTATACTACCAGGAATGAGCCTATAATTTTGTGACGTTGCCGTTTTTCACACATTGTTATTACTGATGTTCTGATATTTATAAAGTTTGCATCCATATACACAGGAAGGCTGGATTACTGTTTGTCCTTTATTAGATTTTGGCGACTATCTTGTGCTAGCTTTAATTTGGAAATACTTATGTCTGAATTTTGTGACTTGTCAAGATTCTCTGTCAGAATGAAATATTTGCAAAGCATGGATCAAGGGGAGGAGAGGAAAGCGTGGTCCAGAACCACAAAGTGCTGGTCTTGATGTCTTCATTGGGGTGGCCACTGGACCAGGAAAATGATTTGTGCTTTTCAAAAAAACAAGAACAGCACTGTAGACTCTCTAAGTAAGCAGTTGTATCTAGAAAGAAAGTTTTGACCTGGTGAAATAGTTTGGCCGGTAAAAACACTAGTCATAGGAGCCTGGCGGCCTGAGTCCAGTGCCTGCCTCCAACGGTGGAAGGGGAGAACTGACTCAAGACGGTTTTCCTCTGCCCTCCACATTCACACCAAGAGCATGCCCACGCTCAAACATGCATCATCTACACACATGGTTCCTTTTTTTTTTTTTTTTTTTAAGTAGAAGAAAATGAGATGTGTAGACAAAGCTGCCTTGAATTCACATCTCCTTGCCTCAATCTCCTACGTGTGGGATCACAGGCATGTGTGACCGTGCTGGCCTAAAACAGTCTCCCAGTAAAGCTGGAGGAAAGATCCCTCCCTCCAGAGGCAGTCCCTGTCATTGTTTGACCAAAGTGGCTTCCTGTTGTGGTTTTCACTTCTTGAAGTGGTTAGATTTAAGCAAAACTCGAGGCTGCTGTTTTCATCCTGGCCCTTTTCAGACATGGAACTTGAGAGGTTTTGCCCTGACTCCCACCCCTTGACAGCAAACTCATATGGTATAAATGTAAGCAGGTAGCAGACATTGACAATAAAGTATATTCAATTGCTGAACACCCTTCTCAACTTCTCGACATAAGCTATTATCTTTAGATTTGAATTTTTTTCCAAATAAAAAGTGTTTCCCGGTAAGAGATCTCTGCAGAATTACCTGTAAAATCAACATTAAAAGGTAGTAATGGCGCACACCTTTAACTCCAGCACTTGGGAAGGCAGAGGCAGGAAGATCTGGAGATTGAGGCCAGCCTGCTCTACAGAGTGAGTTCCAGGTCAGCCGGGAACTACACAGAGAAACCCTATCTCAGAAAATATATATATTCATAGTGTCCAAATTGAAGTGTCATGCACCATATGTGGCTGGACCCAAGCAGGTGGCAGTCCCTGCTTGGTCTTGTATTCCAAACAGGACGGGCACACCAGGTGACCTGAGTGCTCACTTTTCTGCCAGTTGGCTTTCCTTTCTTTTACATTCCTTTCTAAAGCTACCTATTAGTATGTTCGTGTCTGAGGTGTGTGCCTCCCTCCGAGGCCAGAAGCCTCAGATCTTCTAGAGCGCTGCAGGCAGCTGTGAGCTGCCTGTATGAAGTGCTGGGGATGGAAGCCGGGCTGCTCTGAAAGAACAGTGTGCACTCTTAAGCAGTGAGCTATCCCTCCAGCCCCCTGACTGGCTTTCTGCTTTCTCATTCTGCTCAGGCAAGGTGCAGCACAATAATGGCAACCAGCAAAGCACTGTTAACCGCGTTGACGGGAATAGGTCTGCCACTGCAAATGCCTGTCTTAAGGATGCTGGGAGGGGAAGCTCGGGAGTGTGGTAGATAGACTGTGTCTTTCATCTACTGACTGATTAGTCCTGTCTGGTGCTGCTCTGTTGTATGGTTCAGAGGGCTGAGTTCAAGAGGCAGACCTCTATAGAGGTGAGCCGTTTCTTCACCGGAGTAGACATGCTGACCTTTAATAGGCTGATTACTCTCTGAACAATCTAGTTTACTGACCTACTAAGAGAAATGACACTGGTCCCCATTGGGAGAGAATTCTCCCATGCTCTGACAGCTGTGGCTACCATTCATTGGCTACCATTCTAACACTTGGAGAAATAGGTTGAACAGTCTTGAGATAGAAAAGGTGGGCACAGGTCAGATAGGAGTTTCCCCGAGCTTGGACACAGCTATGCCACAAATCCACCTTGTCTGTAATGGCCTCCTGTGCTGTTGTATGTCACCCCCCCCAGGGGTCTTGTCCAGTAAAGGGAGCTGTCACAAACTAGAAATGCAAACTGCAAACTGTGGTGAGAGCGAGGGAGTCTTTGCTTCTGAAAGCATGACACCAGGGCAGAGTGCCAACTTCCAGGCTGACTGAGAATGGCTCTGACAAGCAGTTACACCTAAGAAGTCTCCTTCCCTGAGACCGAGAGCTGACACCCTGTGAGTCCACACTTCATTGGGTTTTGTACAGGTTTCAACTGGGAAGTGTAATTATTAACAGATCCAAATACCTCACTGTGGGGAGACCTGCACGGCAGACTGAGAGGTGAAAGTGGGTGTACTTTTTCACCTTTTCCAGATCCTTCCATACAATGGATCCGAGCTTCCAGCATTTAATAACAGTGTTATCAACCCCGTAGGTGTCTGGTACAGCACAGCACATGCTGTAAGTAGACAGATACCACCATTTGTCCAGTGGTTCTGTCTTACTGTGTTTTATAGGAGGTAGTATATGGATTATGAATAGATAATATGAAGAAAAATGAGCTACCGTTCCTTATGAGAGCTTACAGACTTGCTAGCTCCAGAGCTGTGGGCCTGTGCTGAAGATCTCACAGAGTTTTCCAATGGTAAATTCTGCTTAAGGATCTCATAGCACTGTAGTGTTGATGGAGACTGCCCCGACCCCACTCCCACTCCCTTCTCCATCTCCAGTCAGCCAGTGTGTGTACCAGCTGCCAACACGTGATCATACATGGCAAATCAACCACGGAGAAGTCTCTCATGCTAAGGAATCGCAGCAGAGTTTCTTGTAAAAGTTTCACGGGGAGAATGAAACAGCATTTCATTGCCAAATCATTTTATTAGAACGTCTGCCTAAGAAAAAAAATCAGGACTGGCCCTGTGTGCTGCTTACGTTAGCTGGAAAGACCTCTATATAGTATTTCTGGGGATTCATCCTTGAGGCCCCACTGCCAGAAGGTGCATCCTTGCCTGAGCTCCTTAGTTTTCAGGAGGCCACCTTCGAAATCCCTTTTTAGTGTATAGTGTAGTTCCCCATCTGTACCACCCGCCCCATGCTTCCCTGCATCTGTGATGTATTTATTAGACTGTCACCAGCAGGAATGGGAGGCTTAAAGCACACACCATCCACACAAGTGCATGGCCAGCAGCTGCACAGAGGTGTGAACCTGGCTTCCTGATGACTCTGGGCTCCCCAGGTGCAGCAGGCAGGAAAAGCAGGCTGGCCTGCTGCTGGCACATTCCTTTGCTGTGACTGTTTCCCAACACCAAGGCCATATCTTCATCTGTAAACAGAGGCCGAAACAACTACTTCTGGCACTGTGAGAACCACACAGACGCCTCATAAAGGCAGCCTTTGCTTATGGGAAGCTCCTTCGTCACCTCCTTTTGTAGCTCTCGGTGTCACACACCTTCACTGCACAGGGAAGCACTTGAAGCAGCAAACACAGCTAGGGACGGGCCTGCTGAGAGTGCACGTTTTCTCACCCGTTCCCACACTAAGCCCAAGGTCAGTCTCTATAGAGATCCACTCAGGGCAGCCCTTGTAATAATTTCTGTGGACCATGCAGATGATGCCTGGAGTGTGGCAGAGGGAAGAGGCAGTGACTTCTGTGCTTGTGGAAGCCAAGTAAGAAGCAGGCACTTGATGCATGCTGCCACCCACTACCCAACTCCCTCCTCCTTATCCTCCCAGATGATAAGCACCATCGGGACATGGATTTTTCTTACTAACAAGATACACCGAGGACCTGCAAAGGTCAGAGAGCTGTTCAAGAGGCAAGTGGGGGCCCTGTAGCCCTGGGTCTCCAGGGAGCTTGAGTCTAGGGACACTGTACTAGACAAGCTGCATTCGGAAGTTTTACAGGGCAGGAGATGAGGAGGAGCCCACTGAGGCTTAGGCTCTGTTGGGTCTGAGCAGCAGGAAGCACAGGGTAAAAGGCAGTTTGGGAAAACCAAGGCCTGCCTTCTGCTTGTCCCTCACTGTACCAGATCAGACAGTAGCTGGATTCCTTCCTGGTTTCAGCCTTGTTAGGTGACTCTCAGAGCCAACTGGGCTGTAGGCTCCATACCTCTGGCTCCTCCCTGATCCTGGAAAACTCCTGGTAAAACCTACAGCTAACCAGCAGCTCTTTGCTTTCTTCTTTCTTTCTTTCTTTCCTTTTCTTTTCTTTTTTCCTTTGGTTTCTTTTTTTTTTTTTTTTTTGCCAGTTTCTTTGCTTCACTGACATTTCATTCACAAAGCCTGATAGTGGGAGGTTTCTGGAACATGGGGAGTTGAACAGCCATCACTACGATCAGTTTTAGAACATCTTAAACTAAACAAAGAGAGCTGGTGCCCCTTCACAGGCCTTCCTCGTTTCCCCCAGTCCTCCAGTGCTCAGGAATCACCAACTGTCACTTCTGTGCCTTCAGAGCTAGCTGCCTGCTATGGAGGTCCCATGTGAAGGGGTCAGGTGACATTCTTCACCCTTCTGAGTTCCCTTAATCTTGCCCACACCTGTGTAAACAATCCCTCCATAGGGCTCCCCCCAGTTAACCCCTTAAAGGGCAATTTGTCTTCCTGGGACCCTTAGCTTAAACTTGTTTACCAATCAGAGATAGAGAAGAGAGGGTGACAGCAGACAGCGAACAAAGAGCAAGAAGGGCAGGCACTCCCAGCCTGGTCCCCTGGAGGCTATAGGTCCCAGCCTTCAGGTTCAGCCAAGGCTATGGGTCTCTGGCAGTGGGTCCCCCCGGCGGTGGCTATGGGTGGTAAATAGAGCAAAACACACGATAAAAAGCATAGAATTTGGATATTGTGGAAGCTGAGGGGGACCAAAGCAGCCCTTTGGAATATTGGGGTAACTTGTTTATGGAGCTCTGGGGGAGAATGTCCAACAGGCAATGAGTTGCAGAAGACTGTAGCCACCAAGATGGTCTACTCTAAGAGTCCCTTCTATGCTTCCATCTTAGAACCAACCCCCAGATAAAGACCCACAAGTACCCAAGTCCTTTAAATGTACTTTTTGGCGTGATAAGGACATACATATCTCCATAGGCCTTCTAGAGGACTCCACATCCCTGCCTGCTTCGATCCCTCCCCACAGGCCACTTTATTGGTATCTTCAGAACATTTCCGATATCTTTATTCTTCCCATTTCTGGCTGTCCTTCTAATCCCGTCCACCATCATGCCCAATACAATGGGAGGCTACCTTCAAGGGACAGCACGGAGGTAAACTAGAGCTGGCAGTCGTGTGAATGGTGCCACAACTTCCTCCAGGGCTAGTTGTGTATACATAGCCTTATCTACCATGCATGTTGCTGAGGGAAAGCTACAGATGGGCTTGAGGGATTGCCAGCGTGTGACAAGCAGGTGGGAGAAAGAAAATTCAAGCAAGGGGGTGACCAAGAGTCACAGAAATTTAAGAGTAAGTATACAAAAGGACTGGTTTTGGAAGGAGATTTCCAGGTGTAGAGACTTTGGAAGACCAAGACATTGGCATTCTCTGGGCTCATCCACTGGGAGGCTACAAGGAGCTTCAATAAGGACATCCCTCCCTGAGGTTGGTCTCGCAAGATTGCTTTTCTCTTCAGAGACCTGGCCAGGGTGAGGGGTGGGGGTGGGGGGTGGGATGTCACATTTTAGCCCTGACAAAGAACCACTAGGAAGTGGGTAGGAAGGAAGGAAACTGGCTTCTCTGTGGAGAAGCACGACAGAGAAGGAAGAAGGAGGGGTGTGGAATGGAGAAAACAGAAGTCAGGAATGTCGATGAGGGCATAGGCTGGAGAAGGGGCTGGGAAGGGGACCAGCAGAGCTTTTAACTTGGAGTGACATGTTACCAAGTACTATGGTTGTTTCCTACCCAATCTTAATGGTTCCCCCCCCCCCCCCCCCCCCGCTTTGGTTTTCCTCTGTGTACTGATAGGCCTGAGGAGAAATGAGACATTGCAGGGACCCTGGGTCAACAAGCTGGGATAAGCTTCCTCCCTCAGAAGTGTCTTCAGCATGCCCCAGTCTGCTTTCTGTGTGGTGGGTTTCACTTCCTGTGCTTTCTGGCAAATGCACTTCCTGTTTGGCTTTAAGTATTCCAGGGGAGGCAACTACCTCCCTTCCTCTTGCTTCCTGGCCTGTGGCACTAATCCTAAGGGTGAACAGCATGAGCCCTAAGCTGTTGCTGTTGTAGAACAGGGGCCTGAAAATCAAGAAAGCTTGCCTGCTGTCGCTACTGCCTCCTGACTCACCGAGAGTGGTGGAAGCTGATGGGATTTATTCCAAATAATTTTTTTAAAGCCTCGTTATTAACTTGAGCCACACCCCTCATAAACAGGTTTACACGCTGGCCCATTTATATAAGTGAAGGGCAGATATTAAATAATTACAGTCCACAGCACACACAGCCAGCAAGACAGCGTTGTCACAGAGGGTGGCTTTCACAGCCTAAGTACTAGGTTGGGCATCTGATAGTTTTGTTTTGAGATAAATATGGGGTTTTAGGGGGGAAAAAATCATACCCTGTGAAATTTTCATTTACTGTCAGACACCTGTCTGTCTTTCTTAATTGAATTAATAATTTTTATCCAGTTTTGAACCATGTTCTCCCATTGCTCTCTGTCGAGAGGAGGCCTTATTTCACAGCCCACAAAGATAGCATGGAGTGTGTGCTTCTCTCTGCCTTCATCCTGAGCCTTTGATGTCTTTGGTGACAATGGGAAAGTCAGTGACAAAGCACTTGAGTAACCAGCTCAAGTCGGCAAATGTAGGGGAGACAGGCCCACACCTCCCACTTCTGAAACCCAAGCCCCACCTGAGCAGGTTGGGAGCAGGTCCGAGTGAGGTTGCTTCTGCCACACGAGTCTCCAGTTAGACCGAGTCGTCTAGAAATATGCTGGAATCTTTTTCACCAAGTCACAGAACAGTGCCAGTGCCGCTCAGAGGACCTCAGAAGCCATTGAAGCCAGTCCCCAGCCTCTTGTTTTTATAACCAAAGGGAAAAGAACAATGGGTATAATTCCATTAAAAAAAATTTATAAGCTTCAGAAAATTCGTTTTTATTTTAGCAGCACACTAAGTCAAAGAAACCCGATGGAGGACCAGGGTGTGGTAGGCAAAACTTTAATGCCAGCACTCAGAAGCAGAGACAGGTGGGCCTCTGAGTTCGAGGCCAGCCTGGTGTGCAGTTCCAGAACAGCCAAGGCTATACCAAGAAATCTTGTCTTGAAACAATACAAAAAACCCAATTGAAACCACCAGATTTTTTTTTAATTTCACTATGTAAAATTTATTTTTTATAAAAAATGTGTAACACCAGTATCTGCTTCTAAACCGACTTAATTAGGAAGCCATTCTCTTATAGAATACACATTGGCATTGAAATAGTTTAAAGAAATGTAATGGCTACCTACAAAAGATTATGTTTTGATTGTTACCCCACAGCTTATGGAAACCACCAGATATTTTGAAGTGGTAAAAACTAGCATTGTCCAACAGGAGTATAACACAACCACTTATGCAATTTAAACCTCCCTTTAGCTACCTTGCAGCAATATAAAGAAACAGAAAAAAAAATGTTCTCATTATATACTACATTTTGCCCCATGTATAGAAAATACTGTAGTCTGGCATATGTGTGATGCAAAAATTACCAGTAAAGTATTTTACATTCTCCATGTAACAAAACCTTTGAAATTGGGTTTATATTCCAATCCCATGTGTCTGAGTTCACACTAACTCAGGTGCTTAGAGGGTCCCTACCTTTGCATCACTGTAACTTTTTGGAGGATCAGCATATCCAAAGCCATGTCTGAGTGGCATCAGTGATTTCTGGAATTTTCCAGAATACTTTAATTAAAAGTTACCACTTCCAGTTGGATAGCAAGAACCACATTTGCTCACACAGCACAATGCGGGACACTATCATAGACCATGGTCCATTTCGGTTTCCTAAATAACAAGGAAATGGGTCAGATGGAGTAAGTAGCACATGCCTGTGAACCCAGTACTCGATAGTCTGAGGCAGGGGAGTCACAGGTTTGACTACTCTGAGACACAGTAGGAGACTGTCTCAACAATCATAAAAATAATTTAAAAACTGTGCATTATGGTGTCATATATTCGCACTATCTTTCTGGATTCATAGCTCAGGATATGCTACCTCTTGACCATTTGCCTACAGACCCTGACCTGGCTACACGTCATCTTGACACCGGAGGTCCTGTCTCCAGCTGCTGCCAGAGCCAGAACCTTCATACCTAACGCTTTAACTCCCTGTCCCTCGAGCATCTTTGTTGTGCTGGTTTCTTAGGTAACAGCATTCAGGCATCGGGGAGGGTCAGCAGGAAAGATATTTAAGGAATTACAAATCTGAAACACAATCCATCTTGAGGAATGTCACTGGGAGAGACAGGCTGCTGGCGACCACGGATCCCATGTGAACAGGAGGAGCCAGAACAGAGTCTCTGCTCTCAGTGTCTCTTCATGGTCCAGTTGGGACAGCTCTTGCAATTGCTGTGTACCACACAGATGGCACCTGGAGCATGGACGAGGAGCAGAGCATGTGGAAACTGATAAGGAGCAGACCCTCAGTGCCTGTTGCCTCACTTCCTCACCTCCCCTATCCCCCAACTTCCCTCTTACTTTCCTGGATGGTAGTAAACTCTATTGTGATATTGATTTTCTTACTAACAAGGCACACAATTTTGAAAATCCTTCAGAAATGTGGACCCTTAGATTGAAGTCCATAGTAGAATAGAGAGCCCAGCAGAAGGAATGGCGCATCAGTTCCTGCTTCGTGCTGCCAATTTCAACTCTCCATCAAAACTCACCTCCACTCTTAGCAAACTTGGTTGGTGAGGACCCAGCTGAAGGGGGCAGCTGAGAAGGAAGGAACAATAACCTTGTCCTTTTTGGGCGATCTCCCACCTCACATATGAAAACAACCACTGCACCTGAGATCTATGCATGTTAGTAAAACAGAGCATCCTGGGCAGCGTTTGGGCGTTCTCCTGGGAGCAGCCTTTCATCGTGGCTGAGGCCTAGGCAGAAAGCAGGATGATGAGCAAGTCTCACCTCTGCAGCTGAGATGACTCAATGAGGTGACAGGAGACTGAGTCCAAAAGCCTCTCTCACCTGTTTTTTATTCCTGCTCAGCTTGGAATTGCAAGGCTACTGAGCTATTGAGAAAATGTCTGGGCTGAGACTCCCTGCCCTGGTCATCAATGCCTGGAAATGCACTGTATCCTCTCATTGTGTGGGGAGAGGCCGGCCAGAGCTGGTGAGGGGGCAGCTGCCAACATCCAGACATGGCTCAGCTGAGCTCTAAGAAGAGGCAGGCTTAGACCTAGACCTCAGTCCTGTGTGGCAGACATGATCATGGCACAGTGAGTCAGAGGTGTTAAAACACTGCAAGAAGCATGCATCCCCCTGAGCAAACCAGCACATGGAGAGGCACTGTGCAGGGTGCTGCTCTCTGTGGGCTTTTGGCTACTGCTTCTGCCCAGTTTTTTCTAGAGCCTTCTGTGCAGCATGGAGGGATGTGATTTGACCCACCTGTTGGAGACTCAATTTCTGTGTAACTCATTGCAAGTGTCTGTCACAACTGTGACAATGCGCTTTCTCTCTCTCTCTCTCTCTCTCTCTCTCTCTCTCTCTCTCTCTCTCTCTCTCTCTCCAAAGCACTGGCTAGTCTTTATTGTAACATCTAACCCCAAGCATACCATAGTTTCCAACACTCTCAGGAAAAGTTTTATCACTTATGAAATATAATATTAATATGAATTATGGGAAGATAAGGCTGTAGCAGCTGAAAGTGACAGGTACTGTTCACCTGGTACAATTGAGAGAGGACTTCAGTGAATGTGGAAATAAGAGAGTTGTAAGAAATAAGATAGGTTGTTTGTTTTTGTTTGTTTGTTTGTTTTTAATTTACTCTGTGTGTGTCTGTCTTTGTGGAGTTAGTTTTCTCCTGCGTTCATATGGGTCCCAAGAACTGAGCTCAATCCTTGTGTGGCATGCACCTTTACGAATTTAGTGATCTCTTCAGCCCCAGAAACTGGATAGTTTTAAAACTGCTCACATGAATGACCCAGTCTGGGAAAAGGGGAAGCAATCCTGGGGTTTTAGACTGTGTTTAGTCATAAGCTACAAGAGTGTCTTAGTCTGTTTCTCGTCACTGTAGCACAGTACCACATATAAACCATAATTTATATTGAAAATACATTGACTCCTCATGGCATTGTAGGCAGGGAGTTCAAGATCAAGAAGTCAGCATCCTTGGTGCAACACCAGAGCATGGGAGAAGTTGTCACAGGATGAGAGCAGGCTCTTGCCTGCTCTAGTCTCTCTACCTCTTTTTCATAAAGCAACAGATGCCATGGTGGAGGGAGAAGGGTGGGGGCACTCTATCATACCCTCAATAACTCTGATGGCTTCCTGAAGCTCGTACCTCAAAATACCATCAGCATGTGAACATAGGGCTTATGCTTCAAACACAATCAGAAAAACGTTGACATCCTTACATGAAATCCTGACCTACATAGACCCCCACATTTCCAAGTCAACACCTCATAACTGTTCCGTGCAGCCTTTCCTCCTGTCCATAAGCCAGCACTGCACAGCGCCATATTACTGAGAGCTACATGGACTGGATGAATTTGCAGCAGCTCCATTTCCCAAGCCTATGGCAAAAATCTCTGTGCCCTTGTTGCTAAGATACCTGTTAGTTTAGAGCACAGTTTTCAAAGGGTTAACAAGAAATGCATCATTCGCAGTGTGTAGAGCTGTCCTCTTGTCTGTGACTGAGGGGAGAAGGAGGGTGGGCATGTGCTTAGCACCTCAGTCCTTTCCCACATGAGCCCTTGTCCATGAGCTGTCCTTGACCCACCAGGTCAGTGACAAGCTGCAAGAGCACAGGCTGAATAAGAACACGGCCCTTTGCTCAGGGACACTCAGATGAGTGTTGTCCCCTCCCCGAGCACAGTTCAATGAGAGGCATACAGGGCCGAGTGTTATACCTGGCATTAACCGGGCTGGACTAAGGTCCTCCCATGAATTTTTAAGAAAGCAAGCAAATTGCATTCCTCTTGAAGTTTTATGATTCTGATTTTTTATGAACTTGGTGTGCCTATTCCCATTACTCTGAATGCTGAAGCGTGATTGTAATTTGTTTTCATTGTGTATGAAAGTAGATGACAGGGGGAAAAATAGGTATGTCGGTCGAATCGAGACATTGTTATAATTACGACAGTTGTCTGAAATCTCTTATTTTGGAAATGTAGAAACCGAGTCTAAGAAGAGTTTAGAAATGAGGTAAGAACCCACTCAGTATTTAAGAATCTCTCCACGCTAAGCATGAGGCTCCCTTGCTAATAAGAATGGGACCAGCCACAAGCCAGGCCTTCTGATGTCTCTCCTGTTTGTATTCCCAAGGCTCTTTTTAACACAGGATGGGATGGTGGCTTTGCTTTGAATGATGGCCGTTTTGCACCTTGGTCCCTACTGGCTGGACTAGAGGGTGAGCCAAGTCTCTCACTTGTTACTTTGCAGTGGTTGAGGACTCTACAAGAAGGTGTGGCCTTTGAGTAGGAGAGTAAAGTGTACTACTCTCACAGGGACACAAGAACGCTGCCAACTTTGCTCACTTGAGCTGGCCTGCCACCTGTACAAAGCACTGGCTTCCTTAAAATGTGCAGATGATCTCATCAGAAGGGAAAGATTAAAGATTAAAAGAAAAAAATCTACAGACAAAAGATTCAAAGACAAGATCAACTCCAGGGCTGCTGTCACTGCTGCTGCCACCGCCCCTGTTGACAGCCTTCTGAGCTCCAAGCCTGTGTTCTGCTCAGGCCCTACCTTCTGTCCTACTTCACCCAAAGGGTAGCTGAAGGTTAGTAGCAAAACTGGTGGCAAAGATGCTAGTCAGCCACTCTTCTTGGTTTGCTTGGACATCCTCATCTCTTGCATGTTACTTTTGGAGCCTTACGTGCAATATAATATGAGTTTCAAAAGATAAAATTACATTTCCACTCAAGGAGAAAAAAATATAATAGTTTTGCTAAATTCTGCCGTAGTGACCAACTCCTTGCATTATAGGTTGGGAATTGACTCCAAGGGAAAATAAGCTCGCCTGAGGGAGACCTGGAGGACCAGATCCCTTCAGGAGCAGGGGCCGGGAAGTCATAGTCATTAACTATAGGTGTATTAGATATGTTTACTCATTTACTGGTGAGGAAAGCTGAAGGTTTGTCAACCTTTCTCAGATGACACAGCCAGAAACTAGATGGAGCAAGCACGCTGAGATGGGTGTGGATGACCTTCAAGTTTAGTTGAATGTGATGTGTTCAGTAGAGACGTGACAAAGAGACGGTGCCACGCTGCCAAGCACAGATCACCACCAGGACTGCAGTGCACCATCCAGTGGTTCCACCGTGTGGTCCAAGGATCTGGAGGGGATCCCTAAGGTCCTTTCTGAGGTCTGCAGGATCAAACCAGTTTCAGCGTTAACACTACTTACCCATGACTACCAGGATGAATAGAACATAATCCATCATAAAGGTGAGAGTGTTCATTCCCTGCTCTGTGCAGTAGCTGTTCTACCAGCACTGGGCTGCTCCAGTCTTCACCAGGAAGCACCCCAAGCGGGCACTTAGGATGGGAAGCAGTACCAGCTGCTAAGCCCAGCAGGTCTCTGCTCTTGACTACACATCCTCTTTGCTTTTCTGTGGCACGAAACAGAAATTGTGAACAAGGCTCTTTTCGTCCAGCCATGAAACTTGGTAGGTTTTATTTTAAGGACATTCTGGCTGCTTCCTCCCTCGACCATCACCAAGCAGCAGATAAACTATGGTCATCATCCAGGTTTTGGTACTTGGTTGAGCACATATTCTAAAAAAGAAACTGTCTCCTAAAAAACCAAAACACAACAACAACAAAAAGCAAAAGCAAACAAACAAACAAAACAAAACATAAAAAACCGAAACCTGGCACTATGGCTTGCTAATGACATTCAAGATTTTGTGCGGACTTTGGAGTTTTGGAAAAGCATGAGCTGCTTGTCACTTTCTCAGCACTCTGATGAGATCAATGGCAGCATTACTAAAGGAGACTTTTCAATATCAAGAGAAACAAGGGCTGGCGAGATGGCTCAGTGGGTAAGAGCACCCAACTGCTCTTCCGAAGGTCCAGAGTTCAAATCCCAGCAACCACATAGTGGCTCACAACCACCCGAAATGAGATCTGATGCCCTCTTCTGGTGTGTCTGAAGGCAGCTACAGTGTACTTACATATAATAAATAAATAAGTCTTTAAAAAAAAGAGAGAGAAACAAACGTGCCCCATGCAGAAGATCTGCAGGCTTCAGTGAATCCAAACGTCCAAGGGTGAGCCCAGCGGACTGCAAGCTCGGCTTGCAGATTCTAATGTGGTGAGTGAGAAACTCTGATTTCTGATTCTAAGGTGCAACTAGCCCATAAGAAATTATCTTTTGTCCAGCTGCAGAATAGTTTCACAGAAGAAGGCCCACAATTATCAGAAAAGGCTACAAAAGCAACTCTGTCTTCTGTGTCTAACCACAGCAACCTATCACAGTGGGCTGAACACAGAAGCCGACCTGAGGCTGCCTTGGAACACACTAAAGCCACACCTTAAACATATTCGCAAAACTATACCTTTTGTACTGTGTGCACCAATCTTTTTTGTTAGAAAATGTGACTGCTTTTTATTTAAAAAATACATCATTTATGTTAATATGTGTTTTTGAGTGGATCGATATCATGGGAAATTTCTGGTTCTTATTTCTAATAAAGTACACTTTGACAGAAATTATCTACCTAGGTAAAGCCTCTGGTAAGTTCTGAGGGTAGAAATAGATGTTCCTGAAACAAGAAGGCTGAGGACTTGGGTGTTCCTGAGGATGTCGGGAACTGAGGTCTGTTCGGGGTTCATTACCAGGACCAAAGAACTATACAAGCAAGACAAAGAGTGCAGACACACCAGGGGGCTTGTGATAAAGCGGAATGGTGCAGAGTAAGGCCGGCTTCAGATGTGCCAAGTAAAACCCAAGCGTGAAACTCACTTCCGAGATAAAGGTGGTGAGCTCATCTGCTGGCTTGAAGCTGCCAGCATTCATTTCATTCCACAGCTTGGGCCATGGCATGGCGGCCTCACCTCAGCCGCTGCTGTAGATAGACTTCATTTTCAGAACACAGCTTCCCGCTTTGCATACTCTCCTCCAGGGGTGGGAGTATGGAGACTGCTAGCACAGGTTCTTTTCTGTCTCACCGGAGACATAGGAAGGATAGACCAAGAGGGAGTAAGCCCGGTTCAGGAACAGCAGGTGATCCATCTAGTCCCTTGGGAAAGGCATTGTAGGTAAGCAACTAAAAGTGCATTCAGCAAGCGGTGTGAAGTCGTGTCAAGTCTCCAGCCACTTGGTTCTTCTAAAGCATTAGAGGACTTTTATTTGAGCTCTCCCGACACTTTCCATCTTTTCCGTTTTTATAGGAAACAGATGAGACCTGAAAGGCCCTTGTGCACCTTTTGCTCCCTACCCTGGCTTTTGAGCACTCTGACTTGATCAGCGACCAAGTTGGCAGCTTGGTCAGTAATTGAGCTTGCCTTTGCACAGTGGATTGTCAACTGGTTCTGTAAGGTCAAGGCAGAGTCTGCAGGACTTAGAGAACAGTGTGGGGCAGATGGAGGGCAGGGGACATTTTATTTTCTAGGGTGCTGAGAGATGAATCCAGGGTCTTGTTCCACACATGCTACCCCATTATTTTAAATACTTCCTGCATATCCTGGGCATATAGTTGGTTCGGGAACTGGAAGAAAGGGGAGGTTGGCCGCCTTTGAATTAGGTCATTTCTAAAAGTTTCTAAAGAGCCTTGGGTTTCTAATTGAAGACAACTGGCTGGAGTCCTGTTCTGGGCTCATCGTAGCCCCGTGATCCTGAGTAAAGGGCCTGACAGTTTATGAAATGGAACCAAGGCACTGGTGAGGGGTGCGTGACGGGAGGCACAGCACCAGCTTCCTGTTCCCAGGGACCTTCCTCCAGAAGCAAGGCTTGCTTTGAGTTGAGGAAGCATGCTGGAACTGCAGCCTAGAGGTAGAAAAAAGGCAAAGGAGGCTTAGAGGAGGCCCAAGAAGAAAGGGTGGACCAGACACACAGAAGTCCTCAGGGATGGACAGAAGCAGACCGTCTGCTGAGGACAGTAGTTACTAGCCTTCCACATCCTTAAGCACAGCAGGAGCCACTGAGGCATCATCTGGGGCAGACAGGGATGGAGAAGGGAGAAGATACTGGGACAGGTGGGCAGGCAGGGTGCTCATGAGAACACAGTAGGGAGACACAGAATGGAGCTGATAATTCAGAAGAGACAAAAACGTGGGGATTGTGGGAATGGTACCCAGAGAGCAGGCAGCATGCAGGGCATCCCAGGGCTTTAGGGTCACTGTAGACAGTGTGTTTGTGGTGGGGTGGGGGTGGGGGTGGAGGTGGGGGGTGCAGTGAAGGAGATGTTACCAAAGAATGGCTGGCTTCATTCTGGGCCAGGGTGGCTCGGCATAGCATTCACATGAGGCAAGGAGCCCCACAGCCTGACCTTGAGTGAGGATGATGATTTAAGAGACTCCGGTTTCCTCATCAAGAGATGATGACCCAGCACAGTAGTGCAAGAACCATTAATTAAGAGTTGCATAGGGCTCCTGGCCAGGGACAAGGGAACATCTGGAAAAGGCTTCGAGTCTTCTGTTTGAGATAAGCAGGCAAGAAGGGTTCCGCCCAGAAGCAAGTCTGTGAGGCTTGGCTGTAAACCGTGACGGTCACAGAAGCTGGGCATCATGAGGCGGAGGATAAGACTTTGGTTTTTGAGACAGGGTTTCTATAAGTAGTAGCTCCGGCTGTTCTGGAACTTGATCTGTAGACCGGGCTGGCCTTGAACTCAGCGAGTCACCTGCCTCTGCCTCCCCTATACTGGGATTAAAGGTCTGCACCACCACTGCCTAGGCTGATAATCTTCAATAAGATATATGCAGAAAGAACTGTCCAATTCCCCACTGCCTTCTAATCCAGCTAACGGCTTAGCATTCTGATGTCATCTAGAGTTTAGAGCTTCTGCTGTAAGATAATATAGGTGCGGCCCTCTTGGTTGGATCATTGTAATCTAGATTTTTTTTTTACTTTAATTCAAAGTATGCATGTATTAAAACTTTGTAAAAAACAAAACAACTGCCAGCTGGTGGTGGCACACACCTTTAATCCCAGCACTCGGGAGGCAGAGGCAGGTGGATTTCTGAGTTCGAGGCCAGCCTGGTCTACAAAGTGAGTTCCAGGACAGCCAGGGTTACACAGAGAAACCCTGTCTCGAAAAAACAAAACAAACAAACAAACAAACAAACCAAAACAACCTGCAAATCAAAGTAGTTAAATTTTAATCATTATCAATCCAACTTCCTTTCTCATAAGATAGTGATAATTATCTCATAAGCTAATTGATTTGAAAAGCAAAATTGAGGACTCTGAAGATAATTGAGTGGTCTTGTGGCATGTGGGTGCGGTGTGCACATGTACGTACACAGAGTCACAATTTGAATGGTTTGAAAAGGCTTTGTTCTTTTGCAGTGCAGGGCTTGGAACCTACTCCTCATGCGTGGCCAGGAAGTATTCTAGCCTCGAGCCACACCCCAGGCTGGGAACATCGGTTCTATTAGGAATTTTTCCTATATGACACACATGTGATGTCTACAGGGTCACTATAAATCTACAGAGAAAGTATGTCTTTCAGTCATTAGGAAGTTTCCAGATGTTTTGATGGAGATGGCCTAAAATGATCATAATTAATTATGTCTGGATATAATAAAATAAAACAAATATAAGAATAGATGCATATAATAAAATCTGCACATCAGTCCCTTTGTAATATGATCAGATGGACAGGAAAGAGTGGAGTGCTATGAAAAATGAGAACTGGGAGCATGTTCAGATCCAAGAGCTGCTCTGCATTCACCCTTTGTCAATGCATGCAGATCTGCATATATCCCCTAACAGATATACACCATGTCTGCACATACTCTCTAGCAGATATACACCACATCTGCACATACCCTCTAACAGATATACACCATGTCTGCAATACCTGCTAACAGATATACACCATGTCTGTAATACCTACTAACAGATATACACCATGTCTGCACATACCCACTAATAGATATATACCATGTCTGCACAATTCTCTAACAGATATATGCCATGTCTGCATATATTCTCTAACAGATATATGCCATGAAAGGGATTAAACAGCAGAGAACTCACTTTAACAAACATTGGTCTCTGCCCCAAAGGTGGAGAATTTCTCCAGAGCAGGAGAGATGCAGTCTTGCTAGGAGAAGGAGAAGGGCTCTGTCTGATATGCCTGCACTGGACCAGTCCTTTGTCAGCAGCCTTCATTACCTTTATGTCACACAGTGTCTTTTCATTACTATTGTTTTCTTTCCTCTACATTGCAAGCCAGGAAGAGCAGAGCTATTTGTTGTTGCTGATATTGATCCCTGGTCTAACAGGCACGGTGCCTCGCTCCGAGTAAGGAGATGCTCAATCAACTATTTCTTCTTTTTTTTTGTTTTTTCTTTTTTTGGATTTTTCGAGACAGGGTTTCTCTGTGTAGCCCTGGCTGTCCTGAATCTCACTCTGTAGACCAGGCTGGCCTCGAACTCAGAAATCCACCTGCCTCTGCCTCCCAAGTGCTGGGATTAAAGGCGTGCGCCACCACCACCCGGCTCAACCACTATTTCTGAGTCAATAGAGTCATATAGAATAGATAGGTGGAGCAGTAAAGGCAAACTAAAAGTTTGCTCAAGATGTAAGCTGTAAAATTAAAACGAAAACACAAAGTAGCTACTTTAGGAGGGATAATCATCTATTTGTCCATTGGATTATGTGTTGGTGAAAAGAGTAAATAAATGAAGCAAAATATAAAGGCTGTTAAACAGTTTGAATACCTGAAGCTAGATCAAGGGGCATAGACCTCTATAGACATAGTTCAGCCAAATAATTAAATATGATTACAGTCTCAATAAATAGTTGCATGATCTGGCTAGTACCAAACAGTCTGACTAAGGCCAAAACACTCTCCCTTAATTTGTGTTCTAGTGTTTCTGCGCTGTCAGGAACATTAATAGCTCTACCTGACAAACTTTCTTCAGGCTGATGTCACTTAACAACTATGTAATAAGAGGCAAGGTGGCAGAAAACATTTCTGGGATAGCCCATGTTAAACCACAGCTCGTACAAAGACATCTCAATAAAGCCAAGCAGAGGTCATGAACATTTTAGGTATTTGTTAACAATTTGAAGATTTTTTTTTAGAATAATTTGGTGGGAAATATGTACTGTAATGCATATGTATTGGTCAGTAGCTATAGGAGTTTGCATAATTACTGTAGGTTTGGAAGCTCAGGGAAATAAGCCTGGGAATTAATAGTAGTTTTTTTGTTTTGTTTTGTTTTGGAGGGTTTTTTTGGTTTTGTTGTTGTTGTTGTTTTGTTTTGGAGACAGAGACTCATCATGTAGCTTTGACTGGCCTGGAACTTGCTTCAGAGAGCTGATTGGTTTCAGGTTCCTAGAGCTCCACCTGCTTCTGTCTCCCAAAAGTGAGGATTAAAGTTGTGCACCACCATGCCCAGCTACACCTAGGAATTTTTGAGCATTGATTCCTATGTCCGTTTGCTTGTGCTGTCAACTACTTTTACTCCTGGCTTTGTATACCTCCTGTGGCTGGGACTGGACTTCCCGGCTCCCAGGTTCTCGAGGCATTTGTACCTTCCCCGCAGGCACTTCATGCTGGGACAACTAATGCCAACTTTACAGCAGAGCCTGGCACAGCACCCGAACCATAAGGAGATAGCAGCTACTGTGGTTGGACACATTCAAGGTCTGGAGAAGGTGGCCTAAACTCAGTGGCAAGTGGCGGGCATTTTAGGGATTAGAGTCGGTGCACTGACTGATTGTGGTGCTACGGGTGTGATGGGGTGAGACTGGGTGGGACTCAGTGGGTCAGGGTGGGATGGGGTGTGGTGAGGTGGGACTGGTGAGACTTGGTAGGATGTGGTGGGAGGGTGGGTAGGGTGGGACTGGGGGCGGGGAGGGGCAGCGTGACACAGCTCAGGGATAGGAGTACACAGAAAACATTCACGAGGCAGCTTCTTTGCAGTCATGAGGCATGAAACCGGCCAGAGTGTCAGGATACCAGCGCAGGCTGGAGTTTGGCTCCTCTGCAGTTGGTGGAGGAGCAGCGGTATTCTAGAAAGATAGGCTAATGTAGGTTAAAACTGGGGTTTGGCTATGATATGTTTAGGATGATCCCTAGAGGTCCCTGTGGTGGAAGCGGTGAGACAGCTCGATCTTTAAGAAGGGATGAGCCTCATGGGAGCTCTGGGCTCTGTTCTTAGGAATCCACTGATCCTGATCTCGCTCCTAGGGTGAGCTGGTTCACACAAGGGTGAACTGGTCCCAATGTTATAAAATAGAGTGAGTCTGGCCTCGACAGCCTCTGTCTTCCTGTCTTCCTATGTGATCTGTGTGACATACAATCCTGCCTCTATGATAGCATCTGCCAGGAGGCCCTCACTACTGCTAGCAGATGCCTGCACCATGACCTGAAATCTCTAGAGCCAATCATGAGATAAATAAACCTCTTCTTAAAATAAAGTACCCAGCTCCAGGTATTCTGTTATAGCAACACCAAATGGCTAAGACAGCTGGGCCGGAGGCAAAAACCGGAGCATGTGCGTTGGAGGTGCTGATGACTGAAAGGAGGAGGTGAGGACTCACTCGGAGATGGGGGCTCCTAGCACCTTAGAAACAGGGATAGGTGAAGAAGGAATGGTCTTCAGAGTGCCTTTCGTAAAGGAAACTGAAGGTGAAAGGAAGGAGTGAAGGCTGGTGCTATGATACAAGATGAGGAGATGTGGCTGGGTGATGACTTGAGCCTGAACTCTATAGGTCCTGAGAAATGTTAGCGACTAGGGCAGGGCTATGATTCCCACATGGAGGAAGAGCTGAAGTCCAGACAAAGAGAATACAAAGTGGAATCTTTAAGGCGACGTGCTTTGTCTCAAGCTGGCGACTGAATAGCAGAGCTAAAGCCAAGTGTTGCAAAGCCTCAGCAGGCTGAGGAAAGTCGGGTCTCAGGTCCTGCTCTGGGAGGGACCAGGGAGCATCCCTCAGCTGTGGTTGCGAATGTGTGTACCTGGACCTTTTGGGTTCTCCCAAGAGGGAAAATGAGTCATGGTCTGGGGTGCCATGGGAGGAAAGCCGGTGCTGTACACACCAAAGCCATCAGTCATGATGTGTGGTGAGTCCCATCTCCTGGGAAAGGCGCTGTGTGTGTGTGTGTGTGTGTGTGTGTGTGTGTGTATAAATGTGTGTGTATGTGTTGACAAGGCTGCCTCACCCGCACCAGGGCCCCCTCGGACAATGCTATCTCTGGTATCCCACTTCACATGAGAGAACCCGACTGTGGCCTGTCCTCTTCATAGGGCAGAATAGAAGTGGGAAAGGGACCTGATGAGCCTTGAACTCCGGAGCCTGTGATGACCATCCTGAGGGCCCTGCCTTCTTTGTGGCTCCTTCCCTTACAACAGATTGCTGTTGTTTTCCTGGCTGCTAACTTCTGCCCAGAAGATCTGCTAATGTCTTGTTAGCTGTGTCTACCTTGGTTGTGTCTCCTGTGACTTCTTTGCGTCCACAGGCGGACCTGACCTCCCTTGATTCTGTTTGCCTCTCTTTGTTGTTATCCAACATTCCACATTAGTCTTGGTGACGTGTTATAAATATAAGATGTTTCAATGGGATGGAGAAAATAAGTCTTCATCAATCGTAGGAGCAACGCTGGAAATGAATGGCTGACAAGTAGCTTTTGCTTTGTTTGTGTGTTTGATACAACTTGTATGTTTGTTAAAAATGAGCCCGAATTTGCATTTTCCTAGCCTGTGTTTGGTCATCCGTTTTGTTTATTCAGCTAAAATTTGGTCCCTATACAGAACTAAATAAAACCTTGATTATCACCAAGGGAGACTGGCTGTCAGGAGACTCTATCTCCTGAAAAGTAAGGCCACTTCACAGAAAATGATAGCAATAAGGTTTCCTTGAGGATTGCTTCAAATATGTCCTAATTAGAGAGCCGTAATTTAACCTGGAGAAGAAAAGCAATGAAACTGGAAAAATAATATGTGCCTTTTAAGATCATTTTAATAAAACTGAGAGGAAAGACCCAGCCACTGACAGAAAGGTTCAGGAGACCCTGGTGTGGAAAGATGGTAATGAGCTGGCATCTATCTTGTGTGTGGATCACATGGGGGGCTATGGCCTCTTCTTCCCCATGGACCCGTCTGCTCAGACATGTGTGGTCTGTGAATGCTTCAGAGACCTTCATTCATGGTCTCTGTCACTGCTCTGGTAGGAACTCTGGGGCCAATTCCTTGATCCTTTTTGCATTAATGAGCTGCTGCTGCTGATTTTGGTACTAGTGCCCAGGTCAGAAGTGATGGAGGGAAGGAAGCCGCCAATGGGCAATAAACCCTCATCTGCATTTTTCTCACAAGTGTAGCTTTGGAAGATGTGAGGCAGGAATGGGATATGGCTGGTCACAAGTCTGTCAGGGAACAAGAGAGTACTGTACTCTGCTCTGTTTTTCCCCCTTTTTGTTTTTTTTTGGGGGGGGGGGATTTGGAGGGTTGTTTGGTCGGTTGGTTGGGTTTGTATTTGTTTTTTAAAAACATGGTCTTACTGGAACTCCTTCGGTGGAAAAAGCTGGCCTCGTGGAAACCCTTCATCCTCTGCCTCCCGAGGGCTGGGGTTAAAAGGGTGTGCACTGAGCTCACCCATGCTTTCTCCTTTGTATTTCTTTCTGGTTCCTCCTGGCTCCAGCTGACCTCAGAAGCTATTGCTCTGAGCACATCTCTAGTATGACATAGATGCTAAGCTTCAGTCTCTGAGGAGAAGCATAGAAAGCTGCAAAAAGCAGGACACCCAGCATTAAAGAAGCTTGCCTTCATCTCCAGGTCAGAATAGCAGCAAAGCACATAGGATGACAATATGTGCCCAGGCCCAGACTTTACTCTTGGAGTTTACATTCATGCCCAAAGAGCCCTTATTAGAGAGATGAAGACAGAAAAGACCCCATTCAATTCGACTCAGTTTTTGTGTGCAAATACTCTTTCAGGGAGGACATGTGTGCTTTTACATCTTGCTCTTATTCCCAAGTGTCGAGCTGTGCTTTAAAGCCTGGGGCAGGAGGATGAGCCCAGGATGTGTAACCTTATGATTAATTCAGATATCCTTGGCTAGTGAATGCCTTTGAAGATGACTGTCCTTGAGGTAAGTAATGCAGGAGTCAGAACCCACTGGGACTGGGAAAAGACCAGGCAAGAGTACTGCCACCAAAGTATGTCACATTGGAAGTCTACTTTCCTAGAGATACTTTGCTGTCTACTCTCTGTGGGACCCCCAGAAGAAGCATATCCGAATTTTCACGGGCAAGTTGTCTTGTGTTCTCTCTGTCCAGATGTGACCTCTTCCAGGACAGCTGACAACTGTCCCGAGTCTGTCTCTTAGCACCCATGACCCTGGGTGGTCTGTGTATAGCCTGGTCAGGAGCATACCAACACCCATCCACCACTCATCTTAGACATAAGGAAAATAGACTTGCTCTTTCTCCAGATTCTTTACACTGTCAGCCTTTCCAGGACAAGGAGAATGCTGGCTGCTGGTGGTAGTGGTGCATGCAGGTGGATCTCTGTGAGTTCAAGGCCATCCTGGTCTACAGAGCAAGTTCCAGGAGAGCTAGGGCTATCTATGTAGAAAGACCCTTTCTTAAAACAAAACAAAATAAAACAAAACAAAACAAAACACCAAAAAGAACAAGAATAACAGAGATATTAGACCTCTCATCCAAATAGATGCAGCTTAGATGGGGAGAGTAGGGAGGCTGAGCACACGGCATGCATGGTAGGGTCCCTGAAAGATACTGGGTTTCCTCTCTTCCTTCCTTCTTTTGTCTTCTGGCTGCCATGGCCTAAGTACCCTTCTCTGCCACATGCTTTCACAAGGCTATTTCTCCACAGGCCCCAAATTAATGGTGCCAACTAACTGTGGGCCGAAACCTCCCAGACTGAGCCAAAGTTGATCTCTCCTTCTTGAATCTCTTAAGTATTTTTTCATAGTGATAGAAAGTCAGTGGACACTCGTACATGGTCCCCTACTCTGTTTCCTGTCACTCTTTTTCTTCTGCCTTGGTGTCTGGATCTGTCACATGAGGGTGAGTAGGCATGACCTCAGTGGTTGTTCTGGGCACAGAAAGAGTTCCTTCCCATGGCTGAAGATTTTAAAATTACCCAGTATACCAGAGGTGTCCAGAGTAGACCTGGGTGCCTGATAGATACTGCAGAGCCCAACAGAGGCCCCCACACTTGACTCCTGCTTGTTCAACATGCCTTCATGGGTCATCATGAGTTCTGTGGTTTCCTTTGCTCTCATTCTGGGACCAAGACAGGTAAAGCAGGTCACCAGAGGAGGGGACAAAATGAAGGTCTAAGTTCAGCACATCATGTTCAGCATAGCTGTTGCAGACATTCCAAGCTCGGGGTCTTTCCATGTGGGGATTCCCATAACAAAGAGCCGGAAAGCCAATCCATCATGAGATGCAGAGAGCTCACAAGGGAGATCAGTGCTAACCACTGTCATGGCTCATCATTCCTAAGTCTTAGCTGGTTTTGCCCCAGAACATCCAGCTGACCAAGCCTGTCCTGGAGAGAAGAAGGGACTCCCTAGGCTTTCGTTCTACATAGGTGCTTCTGGGCATCAGACTCTGGAAGAAATCAAGCTTACTTTTTATTTAATTCCTTCTGGCTTTGAGCCTTCGACTCTGCATTTGCAGCCCCATAGAAACCTAGCTAGATCAGATGCAGTGGAATACTGAGCCAGTGTGGCTTTGCATAGCTCAGTCTTAGGGCTGTGTGCATTGGCTGTTTTGGAAAGCCCCAACTGCTGTGCATATTATTTATTGATCAAAGCCACTCTTCTTTCTCCTGCCCCAGATGGGAACACAAAGACTGCATTATGTAGGCACTCGCATGGTCTCCCGGCAGCAGCTCATGTGCTGACATTTGATTTTATACTGGTGACAACAAGATCAAGAAAGAGCTCAGAGTTTGCAAATTTACAACAGAGAGGCTGTCTCAGAAGCAGGCATCCCCCATCATACAGTGTGTGCTTAACTAAGCTTGTGGAAGATGGGATGTGTCTGGTTGTAATTCCACTAATCAGCGTGATCAAGGCCTTATGTCATTCTGGTCCAGGTAATTTGTCACGGGAAACCCAATTGCTTTTCTTCCATAAATCAAATTTATGCTTTGGAAAGGATGTAGTTTTCTCCAGAATTAATGTGGTGTTTGGGGAAAGGACGACTCAGAGGAGATGGGTTTCCCCAGGTAGTGCCAGTGTGGCGTGCATGGGGTCATCAAAGAAGCATCAGAGAAGCCATCTAGGGGTCCTCCATGCCACAGAGGGCCGAACCAATCTTGAACAGCTGGTCCCTGCCTTCTCCACACATCTGTCAAATCTGCATGACAGCCTAGTAGATACCATGTCTCCACATCTTCTTTCCCTTTGCTAGTGACTTCTTTGGACTGTTGCTCCACCAGTAGCAACACATGAGATTCATTAGTGCCAGAGCAGCATACATAGATGCTGAGTGGGTTGGTGAGTGTATGGAGGGAGGGAAAGATGGAGAGAAGGGAGGACATACAGCGAATGGCTCTAAAGTAGACAAGACTCTGGATCAAGGGATTGAGGACAGCCAAGGATGGCAACCAGCTCTGTGATGCTCCTTCAATCTGTCCTAATGCACACTCAGTGTGTAGCCTTGCAGGACCTGGACCTTCCTTAGTGTTCCCAACTGAACAGTGAATAAAGACAGGCTGTGGAGAGGACTCAAGACATTAACACCAGAGGAGTTCTTAGATGTGTGCCCAGCATCTCTGGCCATCCTACTGTGGTTAACTAAGTGGCACAACCTCCCAGCTGCTTGGGTTCTAGGGCAGGAGAAAACTCCTGTGTGCTTTCCAAGGACACAGATCACAGAGCCTCTGCACAGAGAGTTAGGAAGCCAGGGATCAAGCAAACATTTCTCATAGTTTCAAAATGCCTCCTCACTTTTGACCCTGGCATATCAAGGCTGACAGGAAACCTTGTGGAGCACTATGGTCTTGGCAGAGGGTGAATGAAGTTTTGATGACACTGTCTATCTGCATTTCCCATCCTGGTGTGACTGTGGCTTACAGGTCCAAAATCCTCGAACTGCATGGCCAGCATTATCCCACATTGCTTTCTCTCTGTTCCTCATCTATCCACGTACAAAATCATTGCTAAGCACCTGCTGACTGCCCAAGACTAGTTCTATACTTACTGTATCCAGCCATAGCTCTGGGTTTGTATCCTGGCTCTCCTACCCTGAGATCCTACCCTGAGAAGGTGTTTGGCTTTCTGTTCTGCAGTCGGATTTGAGTTTGGCAGATATAAGTTGGGAAGCTTCCAGAATAGTGCTGTAGGCAACAGTGGGTATTTAACATAGCTGTTCCCCTCCCTTCCGTCCCCCTCTTTCTCAGACCTAACTCCAGTGTGTTTCCATAATTCTAGACCTGGTGAACTTTCCTATGGGAGGTTCCAGAAGCCAAACTTGACTATTCCATGGAGAACAGTGGACAGCCTGGCTGTGGTCAGAAAGGAGGGCTGTCCTCCTGTGTAGAGGGAGGGACAGAGGCAATGGTGGACACAGGGCCATGGCCAGCAGCTGAACTGCACAGGTTTTTTGACCTGAAATCCCTGAGGGCTATGACAGTCCTCTTGAGTTTGAGATGAATGGATGGATCAGGGGGATAAGGAACCTTCAACATGGGAGGTCTTCCTACTTCATAGTCTTTATTTCTTGGGCTGTGCCTTTAGATGCTTTCTGTCTTTAGAATCAGAGGTACCAGTAGTTCCTTTACACAGAGTTTGGGGTCAGAGGAAGCCTGAAAACAGGTCCAAGGGCCACGAAGTGGCCACAAGCCATCACATCTGTGCCAGGAAATCCACAGTAAATGGGGGCAGAGTGCCCTCCAGTAGCTCACAGTCAGTTGCCCTAGCTTGGCTCTTCATACCTGCACACGCTCACACCTTGTTGTCTCCTGGAAGCTGACACACATGCAGACCACTGGTCTGTGGCCAGGCAGGCTGGGAAGGGATGGCCTTTTACATGTGCCCACCTGCACTGTGGGTGTTCTTGTATTGAGCCTGTCTTTATGCTGACCCTGCTCGGTGTCTGCTCCACCACCTCTTGGGCTCTTCATCTCAATGCTCAGTCATCCTTCTCAGACAGGACCACAGAAGTCTGCCTTCTCTGGCCCTCTCCTCTGGATCCCTGTCCTAGTCTGAGTCTGTTCCTCGTTGTTAGATCTAACTCATGTATGGAAGTGCTATGATCTCCTGCTCACCTCAGACCATGGACTCATCTGCTCCGGGTTCCGGTTGCCTCACACCTGGTGAAGGAGCTACTTCTTCATCTCTTCTTCTGGGCTCCTCAGCCTACTTCCCAGCCGGTCATCTCAGGCCTTGGCTCTAGATCAGGTCTCTTCTATACCTTGCACCTCTAGGTTTGTGGCTTTGAGCCTCACCTCTGTACCCCACATCCATCCCAGCTCCAGCCCCACCTCTCTGATCCAAGATCTGCAGGGATGTCTGCAGAGTACCAGGTGGAGATGCCTGCAGACCCTTCTAAATCACCGTGTTCCTGCAGTAGAATCTCTTGCCTCCAGAACCAGCTCTTCCTCACTCTTCCCTTCCCAGATGAAGCCTACTCTGTGTCCCATACATCCTCTCTACCCTGGAATCCTTGTCTTTCACCTCCATGTTCAACTCATCAGCCATGTTGGCTTTGACTTTAGAAAACTCCTAGAGCAGAGCCTCTTTGTGTTTGTGGAGGTCAATATCCACAAAATCCCAACTGTATATAGAAGGAATGTGCAGACCTCTAGGGATGGCTGGAGTCTGTGGTCACTGTGGGATAATGTTACATGAATGGACCAAAGCCAAGACTTCACTGGCCCTGGCCTCTTCGTTGCCTGGGACAGACTGTAGGTAAATGGAAGGATATTGCCATATGAAGTTTCAAGCGGCTGTGTGAGCAGGGAGAGGAAACAAGAGACCACTCCCTTGTACTGCCCCACTCCTCATCTTCCACTTCCCTTCCCAGGCTATTATTCTATAAGGGCAGCTGTTTGGGCATAACCCCCAGCTATCCAGATGAAAGGATGTGTTTTCAAGAGAGTTTTGTGTCTATGTTCCAGGATGTATATATAGCTCTAGAGAAGCAGTCAGAAAAGATGCTGGCAGACCATGGTCGTGACAGGAAATGCTATGGGTCCTACTCTGGGACTCATGGCCGGGTCTATAATTAAGTCACTGAACCCCTCACCGATCCACATAAAATGGGCAAGAACAGGTTGTAGCTATGGGATGTAAGAAAGCCAAGACTCGCCCAGACTTATACCTTCTCTGCATGGTCACTTCAGGATGTTCTAGAATCCTAGGGCAAAGCTGGGAGGAGTCTGTGTCTAACTTGCCTCCGAGGTGCATGCCCTGGGCCCCCTGTACAGAGGCTATGCCTCTATGGAGGGTCCCACTTACCCCTCTTCCATTCTGTGACAAGGATCTTCTTATTTCCAACTCTGGGTACCTGACATCCATCCTTAGGCCTAGCTTCAGGCTTCCTCTGAGCTCTCTGAAGTGAGCAAGCAGAGGACGAGATTTTAGATGCCACAATGGTGGGGAACAAGTCTTCTTGAGCCAGTTCACTCAGAGCCTTGCCTGGGGCCTGAATACAGAGAGAGCCTAGTAGAGAGAAGGGAGATCCCATGGTCCAGGTTGTTTTCAAGGGACTCACATGCATCACATAATACTGTCACCCTTGGGACCAGAGTCTGTTGTTTCTGAAAGTCTCAAAGCCTTCTCTGTGTTACTATACCACCTATCAAATGTACTACCAACTCCCCATGACCCCCAGTGGGGCTGCTCCATCCAGAGTTCAACTGTCCGAAGAAAGGAAAACCCCAGCTAGAAAGCCACATCTTGTGGTTGCTGTTATCCTAGTTTCTATAATTGATGTTGGTCATTTTTGTGAACATAGAATGGATGGCCTGATTGGCCACCCCTCTGAGGCACATGTTTAAATGACTTTCTTCATCCCAGTAAGAAACTCTCGAAGCAGAAACACTCTTCTAGTAGACAGGCACACAGTGGGAAGGTAGAAGGCATGCGTCCAGATGATCCAGAAGTCAGAGCTTTCATAGCTGCTGACAGGTGTGTGAAGTGGTGCGACACTTCAGCGGGACAGGTGGTGTGGTGACTACAGTGATACGCACGTCTCTACAACCCCAGCCCTTTAACATGAGGTCAGTACATACACCCACCGGAAGACATGTACACAGGAGCACTCATGGTGGCATAGCTTGTGAACACAAAAGATTGAGGACGATTCAGATGTAATCCCCCCACCCCACCCGCCCAGGGCTGCTTGAAGACTATGAAGCTGACAGAGAAGAATAAAGAGAGATGTCTATACACATGCAGGGGGAAAGCCCTGGGACTCGAAGGGAAGAAGTTAGCACTGAGCTACATAGAAAGTGCGGGGTAGTAATGTATTATCATCTGGATAGAAAGGCAAGCATCTATAAAGGAGATGAGGAGTCGCACAGATCGGGGGTCCTTGGGAGTGAGGCACGTAGCTTTCAATTTCCTGTGAGAATTTGGACAATACGAAGTAACATCTAGCTCAGCAGAAGGCTGGAGATTAAACACCTACTAAGGTCATGGTCACGTGTCCTCCGCTGACTGTCCTTGAAGGCTTGTTCCCGAGCCAGCCCCTCCAGAAGCTTACGAACGGAGGGAGGAGCTGTGGCCCCAGCCTCCATCCCAGACTCTGCACATTTACTACAGAGTCTGTTTCCAGCAGCTTACATCACAGTCATTAACCTGCTTGTCTCCCCTCAGTGATACCATGCTCCAGGGAAGGCTTCGACGTGACTCATCACAGCACTTGGCACTGAGTAACTCACCTAACATCTGTTGCAGGGATGAATAATTTAGGGGATCCCGAGAAGGCCACTCAGAGGCTTGGCAGCCAGGTTGGTGACTGAGATTGTCTAGGAGGAAAGCTGGTGTGCTCAAGACCTATGGGTATAGATACCATCTCTACATTGACTATAAAAACGGCACGCTCACTCAGGCGGTCTCCATTGTGACATCTGTCCTGTGTCGATCCCAGCAACCCTGGTGTCCCGACATCAGGCCACCAATCTCCTGCATTGTGTCCTCCCACCTTGTCCATAGAAGGCCGTGTAGATGGAGGTAATAATTTTGGAGCTTTAATTAATGGCTCTTTAGTCTCAATCTCAGAGATACTTGATGAAATGACCATGTGGATGACATGACGGTGTGAGTGGAGCTGAGACACAGGTAAGCATTTTTACCCCAGGCAGGTGAGGCTTTGTGGATGAGCACCAAAATGCTATGAGGTCACCTCGGGCTGCTGGTGCTAAGATTTATGATCTTCAGTGATGTCACACAGCCTTCTAACAGCACTGCTCTGCTCATCTTGAGACCTCGAAGCAGGAAGCAGACAGCTGGCAGGCATCAGATCCTGTTTCAGCTTCCATCCACTCAAAGCCTTAAGGAATTGGGTTCACAGCCCGTGAAACCGAGATCTCTTCTATGTAAAGCTGAAAGAAGCATGGAAGTAGACTCTTTACTCTCAGTGACTCATGGGACACTGGCCATTTGAGATCCAGAGGGCTCTAAGGTGACATCAGGGACCTTTCACACTGGTGCCAATCTTTAAATTTACCAGCACTATCAAGATATTATCCAGTTAGTTCCTGCTCACACAAGCCTCTGACTGACCCATGCTGATGTCACCTGTTGGTATCAGGGTATCAGCACTGCAGATCGGCTCTGGACCTAGTGACATCACACATCGGTGACAGGAACCCGCACATCTGTTGCCAAGGCAACCGCCACACATTCCCAGAATCCACTTGGCTCACCTCCCAACCTTTACCTGCAAGTGGCTAATGTCACTATCCAAATAAACAGGCAGATCCCTCTGACACCTCTCTACCCCCGCACCCTGCTCCTTCTTCTTCTCCACCACCTTTGTCCTTTTCTCCTATAATAAACCTCTGACACATGGAACCGTTTTGGCCTGGTGTGGTCTGTTGGGATGAGAGGTGTACTTCTAACACAACAATCGCCCAATGTGTTTGTATGCATGTTTCCCCCCCATGCCCTAGAGAAGATGCAGAAGGAGGCTATAGCCTGGCCGAGTGATGTTCCCAGGGGCTTCTACAGTGTGTGCTTTGTGTTTATTAAGGATTACTGCGTGTGCTGCTGAGTTTACATTTCCCAGAAACTCTCTGGGCAGGCTCTGCTGTGCTCCACATTTCACAGGAGCAGTAAAGAGATACAGAAAACTTAATTCACTGGACCCAGAACCACACAGCAAGTGAGTGGGAAATGCCACACATGGAGGAGGCTCACCACCGAACAAAACATCGCATCCACTTGCAGTATCCTGACCATTTTGAAAGAGAAAATGATTTCTGAACATGTACCTGAGTTTTGCTTTAAGTTAAAAAAAAAAAACAAAGAAACAAACAACTAAAGTCATTAGAAGATTTAATTCAAGTTAGAGTAGTTAGGATGGGGGACTGTGATGACCAGAGGTTTGTGGTACCTAGGGTGGCTCTGAAGTGTTCTTATTTCGCCCTGTGTATAGCAAGAGCCAGGCCCATGAGGCACCCTGGGCCCTCCCAGTGTGACTCCTGCTGAGGCAGCTTCTGGGCCTGGCAAGAATGCAGGCTCCAGGCTCACCCTGCTCTGCTGACGCAGGTCCTGCCCTGAGCCGTATATCCACGGCAGGACACTGCCTCTGAGCTACCCTAAGCCCAAGTTCTGTGGTTCACAGTCTTTGAGACTGTGGCTATGATGTAACAGGTGGTGTGGTTAGCTGAGCACAGTCACTGATGCTAAGATGGCCTCCTTGGCACTGGTGCCAGAGCCACGGCCACTTGGCTTTCTCCTTCTTTGAGTCTCGAAATGGGCTTGTCTCTCGATGGCTTTTCCTAATCACTGTTTAAAGGGGAAAGTTTGGCTGTTTAATCCCGGGGCAGGAGAACTTATCCCAAGTGCCTGGAACAAGTGGTGTTGGGCCATGGTGATTCGCCAGAGCATCCAGCACACTTGCTAGGTTCTGGGGTCACTGTACCACCGTGTGTGGGCTGTGCCTGGGCATCTGCATTTACAAAGCTATGGGGGTTGAAGTCACACTGGGGGCTTCTGGCTCAGCATAAAGGGAAGCTAAGTAGCCATATGGCAGACTATGGATGTCCCAGGAAAGAAGACGGTCAAGGGTGGACACTGTAGTAAGTAGAAACCCAAGAAAAGCTGCCTCTGCTGACAGACAGGCAGGCAGAGGGAGCCCCAGGACCCAGACACAAGTGTCCCAGTATCAGTCTCTGGGCATGGGCTCAACTGTGTCATGCTTTTGATCAACCCTGTGCACCCTAATTTTAGATAAATGGATCCACAAATCCTTCTTGAAGCCATGCTATCAAGGTTACAATCCCTGCACAAATCCAGATGGGTGCACCTGACAAGCCAAACAGCCTGCCAGGGCCTATTATGTAACTTACTACTGAAGTCACAAACTAGCTTGGCTTCCCAGGGCCAGGCTGTAAGCAGACAAACAGGTTCCCCCAGGGCCTGGCCCTGGCATCTAGCATTGTGATGTAATGCACTTGGAGAAAAGAGAGTCGGGAAGTCATGAGCTGTCTCCAGAGAAGGATCAGGACCCCTAGCCTTTCTGTGGAGGAAGAATTCTTCCATGGTAGACAGACCCTCTGGCATTACACAGGTTGTTCCCTCTGGGGTAAAGGATGCCCCTGGGCCTCTGTCAATGAGAAACCCAGAGCAGCATCTGTGATTGGCTCTGAGCACCAGACTGGGCAACTACAGGGAGCTCAGAGAGCCTGGAATTTAAATCTTACATAGACAGAAGGCTTAGGAGTTCCCAAGACTTTGGAGTCTTTTAATCCCTGGAGAAAAAAGTAGAAAACCATTCATTCTTATTCGTCAAGGAAAATGATAACTGACTGACTGACTGCCGTCCCTGAGCTCTGTAAGGCTGCTGTCCCCGGTCGGTCACCCAGACCCTTCTCTCTGAGTGGACAGGGGCACATTGCCTCACACTTCAGGAAGCACATCCACCAAGGAGAAGGGACTGCTGGTCCCAGGGCCTCCAGGTTGCATGCTGTGGACTATTACACACTTCAAATACCAAAGAGTCTGAGACTGACTTGACAACAGACAACACTGCATTGAACACAGAGAGAAACAGGTTTTACAGGACATGTGGGAGTCGGAAAAGTGGGTGAGAGAGCAAAGTCTCGGTACAAGGGAAGAAACAGAATGTTCCTGGAACCTGGAGTGGCCCGTGAGGTTGAGGTTAAATGCTAAGCATTTCTGTTTTTAAAATATGTTGTGAGCTTTTCCTCTTGGTTATAAGCTGAGGCAGATTTTAAAATAAATGCTGCCTGCGTTTCCTTCCTTAGGGGAGAGTGAGGAGACCCTCCCCACACCAAGCTTTCTCCATCTTCCAAGCCTAAGTCACCTCTGTCTTCAAAATATCCCCTGCTGCAGTTAACATAAGGTCTTCCTCCCCTGGAGTCCTCATCCTTCCAGAATGAAGAATTCTAAGAACCAGAAAAGTTCCAAACACCTTCCCCAGAAGCGCGTGCCCGCAAACAAAAACCCCACAGCAGTACTGAGAAATTCAGGGTTTTAATTGTCTTTATTGATTTATGCATTATCTATATATTTCTAGGCAAGGTCTCATTTAGTCTAAGCTGGCCTCAGATTCAGTATGTAGCTGAGGATCTCCCTACCTCTACCTACTGAGTACTGGGATTGTATGCATGGTACCGCTTGGCCTGGTACCATGCTGCCTCTGAGCTGCTCTAAGCCCCACTTCTGTGGCTCATAGTCTTTGAGATTGTGGCTATGATGTAACAGGAGGTGTGAACCCCAGAGCTTTGCGCATGCCAGGCAAGCACGCTATCAAGTGAGAGACAGGCCCAAGCCACAAGAATTTCAGGTTCATTGGTGCCTTAGCCCTGAACCCTGTGCAGGAGCCCCATGTTCACAGCCATCCATCTGTGGCCTAGGCTATATCCCTGTGGCTTCTGTTCCAGCATGCCTCCCTGGCTAAGGGCAGTGACTTGCAACCATTAACTAAGTGGCCAGAATTTTGTAACCAGCCATGTCTTGCTGCCAGTGTTTCAAGAAGTTGAGTCAAACTAAGGGACAATGTTCTTTTCCATAGCACTGAAGTCAACTTGATCCTCCAAGCGGTGGGCCCCTTTTCTAGGTCACCAATGGCATTGGCCACAACAGCCATTGACAAGGAAGGAGGGGGCGGCACTATTAGTAGCTAGTCCACAGATGTATGACCTTGTCTGTACCCATTTCCTTTAGGTGACCGGCAATCCAAGGGCTACAGGTCAGTGTCATGTCCTTAGCTTGGAGAATGGGTAGCAGAGAAAAGACACTACTGGGATGCATCCGCTCAGAGCATGACATAGAGCACCCCGAACTCTAAAGTTGAAGCTTGTGTGCATCCTTGCTACAGAGGGCTCCGTGCCTGGGTGACAGGGTTGTTCATTAGGAGACCTTTTAAAGGGAAGTTCCTGGGGCACCCCATCTGCACTGGAACTTCAGCTTCAGAGTTAGCCTGGGAACCAGTGGGTCCCTCCTCAGTGAATAGGTGTTGGGGTCTCCCTGGCTCAGTCATGGGTGGCTCTTCTAGCCCAGAGCACTGGATCCTCTCTGCGTTCCTTTCTTCTGAGCACCAGAGCCAATTAGGGCACAGGTGTGTGCTGCTTTCCACCTGACTAAGGACATACAGCCTTGTGGTGGCTTTTCTCATAGCCCCTCCCTTCTCTTCCAGTATGTATTCACACAGACACAAGCAGATGCACACACTACCAACGCATCTGATACAGGTATTAAATAAACATGATTTCATAACCTCCACAGGCAAGGACACCCAATCAACCTAATAACCATATAAGAAGAAATGCTTGAAAGTAAGAGTTAGTTCTCTCTATTTCATTTCAAATAGGCACGGCCACACTGTTCATCATTTAAACCACTCAAACTCGCAGTAAATAGGCTCATACTGGCGTTGCTCTAAATACATTATTTATTTTGTTAAAAAATTTATAGTGTGCTGCTCATCAATAATGCAACCCACAGGAGAATGCAAACTCACTTCAGGGCACACCTCACCTGAGGGCTCCTCCTCCAGTCCCTTTTGTAACCAGGCTGGCCTATGTGAGAAACTGGCAGCCAGGTGGCCAGAGGAGGAGAGGTATTCTACACTCATCCACCCACCGAGGTAGCGTGGCAGCCCAGGGCCTCGTCCACGTCACTGCTCTTGGCTTGTGGTAAACCCCAGACCTAAAGACTTTGTTATTCTGTTGGAGTCTGAAGTTTGCAGAACCAGCTGCCGAGGGATTAGGAGCTGTGGGGGTGTTGCAGGACCTGTTCTCAGGAACACACCAGTCACTGACTGTGGAGGGAGTGGGGCAGAAGAACCTGGCATAGTGGGCTTAGATGATCTTCGCAAAATCCCCAGAGCACAGGTCTTGCAAGTCTAACACATTTTACATGGTCTCACCAGGCGTTAATAAGATCCTATTGGGTCTAACAGCTCTCCATCACCCTCTAAACCAGCGGTTCTCAGCCTTCCTAACATTGCGACCCTCGTGTTGTGGTGACCCCCAACCACAAAATTATTTCATTTCCACTTTGTAACTGTAATTTTGCTGCCATTATGAATTATAATGTAAATATTTCTGATGGTCTTAGGAAATCCCCATGAAAGGCCTGTTCAACATCCCATAAGGGGGTCATGACCCACAGGTTGAAACCACTGCTCTAGACCGAAGCCAGTACTTAAGCAGTCAGTGGAGTGGGTCTTTGTTCAAGACAGAGTTAAGACCTGACTAGAAGTGCTGCCTTTAGACCCAACCAACACCCAAGGGACACAGGCTTCACTCCACAGGGTACCCCTGCCTATGCCTCCTCACATCCAAGGATGAGTGATCAAGTGGGGGAGACTCTTCAGGCTGACCCTCCTGGCTTGTATGGGCCCAGAATCACCTGCGTTCCTTTCCAGGTTTAGCAGCAGGCGGCTGTCAGTCTTTGTGGAGACAGCACGGGCTCCCCCAGCTAATCATTTCCACTTCCCACGTCACAAGACCATCTTCTTCCGCCAGACCAGTATGTCAGGGGTCAGTGCCAGACCCGTCTAGAGCCAGGGCATGAAAGCCAGCTTTGCTGGGTCAGAATCTCCAGACCTGGGCTAAAATGTGAACCCAGGAGGAGCTAACAGACCAGCAGCTCAGGAAGCAGGGCCTAGGCTGCCTCTTTTTTGTTTTGGTTTGGTTGGTTGGGTTTTTGTTTTGTTTTGTTTTGTTTTTTGAGATAGGGTTTGTTTGGTTTTTATTTTATTTTATTTTTGGTTTTTCGAGACAGGGTTTCTCTGTGTAGCCCTGGCTGTCCTGGAACTCACTCTGTAGACCAGGCTGGCCTTTAACTCAGATCTTTGCTGCCTCTGCCTCCCAAGTGCTGGGATTAAAGGACTGTGCCACCACCGCCTGGCTTAGGCTGCTTCTTTAAAAAAAAAAAATTAAGTTGGCAATATGAATTTATTGTTTATTATTATTTACTCTTGTATATATGCACCACACATATTGATCATGCTCAGCCCCACCTTCTACCAACTCCAGTCCATGCCCTCACCACAAATCTCCCAATTTCATGTCTGTTTGGTTTGGTTTGTGAGCCATATAATAAGTGACCATGTAACGGTTTGGAGCTCTGGGGGGGCTCAGCAATGGGAACAACTAAAACCAGTGACAAACTGGAGTGAAGGAAGGAAGGGAGGGAGGGAGGAAGGGAGGGAGGGAGGAAGGAAGGAAGGATTTCATGATTTCATAACCTCCCCAAGCAAGGACAGTAATCAACTTAATAACAATACAAGAAGAGGGAGAGTATAGGGGACTTTCAGGATAGCATTTGAAATGTAAATGAAGAAAATAGCTAATAAAAAATTTTAAAATATATAAGAAGAAATATTTGAAAGTAAGGATTGGTTCTTTCTATTTCATCTAAAATAAGCACTGCCATACTGTTCTTCGTTTAAACCACTCAAACTTCCTCCTTCCTTATTCCTTCTTGCCTTCCTTTCTTCCTCCTTTCTTCTTTTATTCTTTTCTTCCTGCCTGCCTGCCTGCCTGCCTTGACCCAGGGTTTCTCTGTGTAGCCCTGGCTATCCCAGAACTCACTCTGTAGACCAGGCTGGCCTTGAACTCAGATCTTTGCTGCCTCTGCTTCCCCAGTGCTGGGATTAATGGCGTGTGCCACCACGCCCGGATGAGTGACCTGGATTTTAAATGAAATCCGCTTCAGTTGGAGCTCACCATCCCGTGGGATATAATTTCTAGCTTCTGTCCTGAACACAGCCCCCTATTTGACAGAGAGGAGCCTATGCTATGAGTACTCATCCCAAAATTTAGAGAGAAACTGGGTCTAGAATTGTGTAATGTGTCAATTTCATGGGAATCCACGGCTCCACGATGAGAGAAGGGTTGAGCGCCATTGCGATTCCTCTGACTTGGGTTCAGTCTACAGAGCTGTGTGACAGTGGTGCTCAGAATCCGCTGGTCCCTGGTAGGGAAGGGTGCTGCCACATACCCAGGTCTGCGTGCATCAGTGCCAGCCGCACTTACACAGGGAAAGCATGCCTCATGAATTCTGAAGTCCTCCCATCCCGCCCAGACCAGGTCTCTCTTATCTGAGGTGAATCAGAAGCACGGGGATTTTCCCAGCAGGATACAGAGAAGACTTCCATCACTGTGCTTAGACAGGGTAAGCCAACTAGCTTTCACAAAATGCTTGGAATTTAGCACATCTACGTGTGATCCACCAGAACTTCCTGTCCCAAAGCTTGAGGGCAAGAATACTGAAACTTTCCAGAGTTGGGGGTGGGGGTGGGGAGTACCAAATGAAGAGCTGCCTCCCCTCCCCTCCCGTTTCATCAGACTTTAATTTCCACAATGAGATGTTTATATTTTTATCTTCTGGGTCCAAAGCCTGTAATCTCTGGAATCCAAGACCTGGTCTCCCACCTCAGGTTTAGGGCCTGCCCTCTGCCCTCTGTCCATGGCAGGCTGTTTAACACTTCTAGCTTTTTTGGCTTTCTTATCTTTGGAGGCAAGCCTTTTAGGAGATAAGCTAACATTCCTACGACAGGCACTCCCTCACCCACGACCCCAGAGGTGTCTCCATTAGCTGGTGATGTCTTTAGACAAAAATGGATCACCAAAAAGTTACCTATGATGTAACCTGATAGCTGAAATAACTATTTTGAAATTACTCAATAACTGAAATCTCAAACCATATGGAAGTGTCGGCATTCCAAAGTGGGGGCTATAGGCTAGGGGTGAGGATGGAGGATGCTGAGGTTGTGGGTAGAAGCTGAGTGGCTCAGGCTTCTTTAAATAAGCAAAGATGGTTCTTAACCCTCCAACCCTGGAAGGGGGTGGCACTGGAGGAACTTCATAGCTCTTTTAAAAACAGAGTTGAAAACCACCACTGACAACAGAGGGAGGTGGCACACATTTGTAATCCCAAACTTGGGAGGCAGAGGTAGGTGGATCTTGGTGAGGTTGAGGCCAACTTGGTCTACATTGTTTGTTCCGGGACAGCAGAGAGACCCGGTCACCCTGTCTCACAACAGCAACAGCATCAACAATAACAACAATAACTACAACATCAACCAACCAAGCAAGCAACCAACCAAAAAACAAACAAACAAACAAACAACCCAAAAAACCTATAACCAGTCCCCAGAAAGAGGCTTGCCTGATGCATTCCAGTTTCTTCATTCAATCACAGATGTTGAGAATTCATCCCTGAATATTTTGGTTTTGGCCATATCCTTTCGGAGGCAGCCTAAGGATAGTTTATAGCTTAGAGACTGTGGGGAATAAAGTCATATGGAAGCTATGGTTGCTGTAGAAAACTTTCCTGAAGACAGAGGTCTAAGTGTGGGTGATAGGAAACTTATAGGCCTTCTGTTACTTCTCACAGGGAGTAGACAGCCTCTGGAGTTAAGAGAGCTTAGTCCAAGGCGCTCTTACACCCAGAGACAATTGTGACCTTGGTGCTGTGATACTCACAACAATATTCCCACCCAGAGATGCTTCTGTCTTCAGTCCTGGGAGCTGAAGTTCAAGTTTAGGTCCGTGTGACTCCGTGCTGTTAATCCTCACACTCTGTGACAGGGCAGCTGAGGCACGCACGGCTTAACCTCTGTGGTGCCAGTTGCCACACTGTGAGCCCTTTCTGCTCATAGATGGTTTTGCAACTATGACACAGGATAGATTGCTCCTCTCTTTCCTTTGTTCTCAGCTTTTAGTCGTTTTCATTTTCCGACATTTCTGGAAACAAAATTATATCGGTCATCAACAAGAGAAAAGGAGCCAGTAGACAGATGATGTGATGCAGTGCAAGGAATGAGTTTATGTGGCTGTTGGAGATGGGCAGTTATACAGGGCAGGCCACCAGTCAGGACCGGCTGGACCACTGTCACAAGCTGCAACCCCTGTTGATGGAGGTGTTCTTACTTGGGAGCTCTCCATGCATGCCTGAGTGCCTTCAAACTGATGATCAAGCCCCTCCCTGAAGCTTGGTGATGATGGATGCTAGTTGAAGTAGTTGCTTTCGCAGAGTTGGCTGCGTCTACAGAGTGTCTGACCAAGTGATAGGAGCTGAGCCCAACCTAGATGACACGTGAGCTAGCTCTCACAGCCCGCCCTTGGCAAGTCAGCATCAACCACAAAGCCACTCTTCTACCCACAATGGTTCTATCACTTATAACCAAACACACAGTTAACCATGCTTTCTGGGAGCACACCGAACATCGGCTGAGAGTCACTCTTCCCTTTGACACTCTTCCCTGTGTGTCACAAACTGTCATGAGCAGTTGCTTGCTGTCAATTCATCTCAGGTGAGATGAAGAAAGAAGAGTGGTGTAGGTACAAACATTAAGAATAAAATCAGGAAGAAGTCCCACAATAGTTCAGTCCCACAACTACACCTGGTCGTGAGGTTCAAACCAGTATTTATAGCTACAGATTGTGAGTGGCTTGTAGCGACTGTGACCAGTCAACTTTCAAGTGTTGTAAGCTGACGATTGTTAAATGTCAAAGAAACCCAGGACAAATGGCTGAGGTACCTATTAAGATATCAAAGAGGACACTGGGGGCCAGGCTCTTTCAGCGTCTCAAGTACCTGTAACAGAGTCTTGGCTCCTCTCAGGACTTCTCACCCCTGCAGTCTGTCCTCTCTCCTCTGAACTCTGCTTCCCTTCTCCCAGCTTCTGATTCTATATAACTCAGCCATCTTGGCCATGTGCTCTCTTGGTTTTCCTGTGCCCTCTAGCTTCTCATTCTCGTGGTTCTTCTCCCTCTCCTGGTCCCCTCTCATGTTCACTTCCTCATATCTATAATAATAATAATAATAATAATAATAATAATAATAATAATAGCCTCCTCAGCCATACACCAAAAACTTCCTGTCCTCATTTTCATTCGATGGTCAGTGGAAACTGTGCTCAGGACTTTTTTCTAAGGTTGGGAATCCTTGCTATGGTATCTTCCCATCATGCTTTGCAGTGCAGGGGCCAGCCATGTTACAAAAGAAGAGTCAACACGTTGCTAAGCGTGATGCTCAGTGTGTTAGGTGTATTATTATTTTTTGGTTATTATTGAGACAAAGTATTATGAGTGTTCTATGCCAGGAAACTTAGAAGCATTTGTGTTTTTCTCCAATGTCAGAACTTATTGAATTACAATAAATTCACGTGCTATGTTGGTTTCTGGTGTTGTCATTTATAAGCTGCAATTTCCCTCGATTGCCTCTCTTGACAGTTCAAGTGGACCACACGAAGCACAGAAGCCATGCTGAGCAGACACACATCGGGTGGTCAGATAGCCCTAGGTCACCATCATCTGGTGGTATTTTTCTTAGTTGGGTCCGGGTGAGGGTGTCGCAGCCCTTGTTGGTTTGGTGTGTTTGATAGTTTCTTGGACCTGGCTTTTCTGATATGATTTTAACATATCGCGTGTTCAAATGTTCCCACCCTAGCTATGATAAGTTTATAGGGTGGTACCCTTTCAGACGGTAGGGTTATTATTTGTCAGTCTGTGCCTCATGGTTGGTGCTAGTACACAGTGCAGAGCGAGGTGCAGAGTCATTGTGTCTGCATTTGTACCCAAAATGAAGGCAAGATCTGCTGCGTGAAATGGAGTCAGCCACCTAGCTACAACTCAGCTGGAAAGCCCCTGGGTAGATTACACATATGAACTAATTTAGAGCAGGGGGCACAGCCTGATCCCCACACATAGTAACATCAAGTAGCCCAGGCTGGCCTTAAAATCATGATTCTCTTCCCTTAGCCTCCCAAGACACATGATTACAGATATGGACTTTCCTATCCAGCTTTGTGAATTATTCATTATTTATTTTGATGTTGGTATTGAATACAGGCAGGCCCTCATACATACTAGAGGCAAGTACCCTACCATTGAGATAAATGTATTTTTTGACTTAATCTTTTCAACTAATGATAGATTTGTTGAGGTAACACCCTCTTCCTGGTGTAAATAGAGGACATCCTCTCTTCTTCTGCAGTCTACCGTGCTTGCTCCCTTCGCTCTCACCAGGCGCTCACCTTCCTTGGCTGTCTGTTGAACTTCTAAAGGGTCTAAGCCATTGGCTGCACCACTGAATTAAAGTCTAGTCTTTCAGTAATCTTTAACTCAAGACCTGGCTGTGACAAGAGCAAGAACTTCCCGAAGGGAACTAGCTGCTCCGTCCCAGGCTCCTCTTCCTGGCTGTGCTGGAGAAGCAGCCTAGCCTTCCCCAGCACCATCCTCAGTACCCCACAGCCAGCACCATCCTCAGTACCCCACAGCCGGCACCATCCTCAGTACCCCTCAGCCGGCACCATCCTCAGTACCCCGCAGCCGGCACCATCCTCAGTACCCCGCAGCCGGCACCATCCTCAGTACCCCGCAGCCGGCACCATCCTCAGTACCCCGCAGCCGGCACCATCCTCAGTACCCCGCAGCCGGCACCATCCTCAGTACCCCGCAGCTGCAGCCGGCACAGGCCCCCACCCCCATTCTTTGCCTGTTGACTCAGATACATGAGGACCCCTGAGGGGCCAGATGACATCTTAGCTTCCAGCTGAATGAAGTCATTGTTGTCATTGCTCCCTGGTGGAAGCACTCCTCCCCATGGACCCAAGGCCTCTGTCCTAATAGAGCCAAGGTCATGGAGCTGGGAAGCAAATATTTTGTTAGCGGCTCCCTAGAGGCCATGGAGAGTAAAGCCAACTCTTCCACTCTTTAGCAGCAAGACAAGGAAGTGGCCATGTTTTCTTGCTATGGATGAAGATGAACACATTTGACCTTTTTTGTCATAAAGAAACAAATGGAATAACGAAAACATTAGGAATGTGGGCATCGCAAAGCCAAGGAGGTACCTAGAGCCTCTGGCGTCTGCTCTTCTCTTTCTGCATCACCCACGACACTAGCTTTTCTGCTGTGCTCACCCCAGCAGCACATGCACGCACGGGATTGGAATCTATTCTTTTACATTTGCATTTCTCCCACATAATGCTTCATTCATTTAGTTACTAAGTTATCCACACATCCCATCATCTGCTCACTCAGCCTTCTTTCATTCATTTACTTACTTAACAAGTGTTTATTGAAAAAAATTCTGAGCACTGTTCTAGGTGTAGAGGGTTATCCTTGTAAACCAGGCATGTAACGATCTCTGGTGTTATTCACCTTGACACCAACAGACTGCATTGGGTGACAAGGGGTGTTTGGGGGGGGGTGAAGAGGTGGGTGATAAATAGAATTTGAATTTCATAAAAAATAATTTTTTTTTCTGAGACTGGGTTTCTCTGTATAGCCCTGGCTGTCCTGGAACCCACTCTGTAGACCAGGCTGGCCGCGAACGAAAAATGAAAATTTTAACCTCAAAAGATCAAGACAATTAATAGGCAAGGCAAGACTGAGAGGAAGCTCTGCATGACATGTGACTGCAAGACTTGGATCCAGGCTGAGGCGCTCCAAACCAACAATCACGGGGCAAGACACCATACAGAAACCAAGAGGATGAAAGATGCTTGGCATCGTGCATCAACACAGAGGTATCAATTAAAGCCGAGGCGAGCATCATTAGGGTGACGGTGACATTGATGAGAGGCCTGCACAGACTAAAGTCAGACATGCACCTCTCAAGGCCAAAACTGTAGCTTGGTGGTAGAGCACATACGTAGTGATAGGTTCTTTTTTTTTTTTTTTTTTTATTCTCCCTTGGTGACACAAAGGCCAGACTAGAGCAGATTAAATGTAGCTAAAGGCAGGTTTATCAGGAGGCAGCTCTTCAGTGGGTTCACCGATCTCACAGGTAGAGGTCAGTGAAGTCACACATCCAGGGGGTTTTATAGAGCTTAGGTGAGAACTGATAACTTATCAGCTAGGAGCTGGGATTGTGCCCTTATGTGGTCAAAAACTGAGACCCTGGGTGAGCACTCTAGAATGTGTGGCCGGAAACTTGGAAATAAGGAGTGATAGCCTGTTAGCCTGGAGTTTTTTTCCCTGTGAGGGAGGGGTTGGGGGAAAACCCTGGGGCGAGCAGGGGTTCCATCCTAACACTTAGCATGAAGCTCAACCCAGGTTCGACCCCTCTCTCCCTAAACCAAAAGCCCCCCAATCCCAACATAGATCCTCCCTATAATCTAACAATTCCCCTCTCACCCAAGGAAACAGAGAAATCTGCATCCACTCAAAGGCTTGTTCTGGAATTTACAAGGCAGACCAAACTGGAAACAATCCCAAATGGGAAACAAAATGTCCAGTAATCAGGAAGTGAGTTACCAATGGCATGGTGTTCACAGCAGTAGGACACCATTTAGTAACAAAGTGACAGATGGCAGACATAAACAATAGCATCACTGGGCACCAGAGAAGCCAATTGTGGAACGCCAGACTGTGTGGGGCATCTGTGTGGAGGCCTGAGCTGTAGAAACAGCAGAGGAAGGTTTGATTGCAAAGATGTGATAGAGAATTTGGAGTTGATGTATGAGAGAGTGACAATCCACGGAACATGCAGGGACTCTGTTTATCTTGGGTGGATGATCCAAAAATCAAAGGGAGAAAACGGGTAAGTGCTTGGCTCCTTTTCTCTTCCTTGAGTTCAGCTTGAGCCCCTTCTCCTGTGGAAGGCAGGAGCTCCCTCAGGCATGGACAGGCTGGACAGCTGTGAGCTGCCAGCCTCTCCTGAGCTCTAGGGTTTGCCCCCCTCTGACTAAGGGCGAGTGCTTTGGAACTCAAATTCCCCCCACATGTGTGCTTTGCACGCTTCACAGGTGGACTCTAGGAGAAGTTCAGCAAGGAAAACGAACTGTGACATACAGGCTAGGTCAGGCCCTCACAAACCAGATATGAGACTGCTGCTCACACCCAAAGAGACTGGTGAAAATGGGCCAGCAAATAGGTCAATAGGCTCTGCCTCTCCCGTCATGCACTCACCATCCCCATTCTTCTAGGGTGTGAATTTGTTGCAGAAAAACGTTGAATGTGAGCAAAAGTGTGAAGAAAATTAACCAGTATGACTTCGGTAGTCATCCCTGGGTTCCTCCTCTTTGCTCTATGCCTTCTTCAGAACTGTGATTATAGTGTATATTCCATGTCAACATATTTGTAATTAATACATACCAAAAAGGATACATGCAACTGAGTATTATTTTACAATGCAAGGCTTAATTACGGCATGGCATTCCACCTTATGAAGGTACTATAATTTACCAAATTGGGTATGTGTTATTGGAAAATCTCTCCACACTTTCTAAGATCTTGAGCATTTGTGCTTGTAGGTGTTTTCCCAACATCTCCCAAGGGTGGGGATGCCTTTCAGGGTGTCCCAAGAGCGGGACAGCTAGGTGACTCCAAGGAGAGCTTGGCTAGGCTCACCCAAGGAGAGTTGGCATCAAAACTTGGGAACCAAACAGTTAACAGCAGCCAGTACTGGGTCACTGTGGTCCTCTCATTCACTGGAAGACAGTCTCTGAGCCAGAGGAGACTGTCCTGGCAGGACATTTTATTTTGAAAAATCTATTCAAACAATTGTTTTTTTAGGGGCTGGGATGATGGCTCCAGTCAGTACTTGCTATGCTTGAATGGGGCCCTGAGTTTAGACTCCCAGTATCCATGTTTAAGCCAGGCATGGCTCTGTGTGTGTGTCTGTGTGTCTGTGTGTGTGTGATGTGACCCCAAAGCTGGACGTGGGGCATAGGGAGTAGAAACAGCTAGAGCTCACTGCCTAGCCATCCAATCAACTTGGTAAAATCCAGGTTCAGTGAGAGACTCTTATCTCAAAAACTAAGGTGTAGAGTGACTGAGGAAGACACTCCACTCTAACCTCTGGAATGCACACGTAGACACATGCAAACACACACGGAAATGTACATATACCACCTCTATACAAACATAATTATACCTTGTGGGATGACAAGCAGCTGCTGAGTAAGAATGCAAACCGTAGTGTTGTTGCTCTGACTTCACGGAGTCTGCTGTTCTGGTGCGCAAAAAAGGATAAGGTGTTCTGCTGACCAGAGGGACTGGCAAAAAAGTGATCTAGGGAGTCTCTGTCACTATTCAGGTCCACGAAGGTAGGCAGGCTTGCTGGCATGGTATGTCCTACAGAAGGTGGCAGTCTCCTTCATCTTTGCAATGAATCCATTTCGCCCCAGGTGAATATCTGTCCAAAGCAGTGTGGATATTGTGGTTACCACTTCAAGGTACAGCATTCCATTGTGCTCTCTTTACTGACATAAAGTGGGGTGTCAGATGGACCCTGAGGTCCATATAACAGCTTTGGTATCAGTGCGGGCAGAACCCATAATTCCCTTTTCTATTCAAGTTGCCATGGACCTTTCCCATTATGGATGGGGCCAGGGAAAGTGGAGCTTTTACATCCTTGCATCCCCAGGCTCTGCTGGCAGCTCTTTGGTTTGAGTGGTGGCTTTGGGCCACCCACACCTCTGGATCCCTAGAGAAGTGTGAGGGCCTCTTCAGGTCACACATCTTTTCAGAGGAATGGTAGGAGAAGAATGTTTGCTCAATTTAAAACACAGATTCTCAGGGGCACAGATGGCTCAGCAGTTAAGAGCACTGACTGCTCTTCCAGAGGTCCTGAGTTTAATTCCCAGCAGCCACATGGTGGCTCACAACCATCTGTAGTGGGATCTGACGCCCTCTTCTGGTATGTCTGAAGACAGTGAAGGGTGTACTGATATACATAAATAAATGAGCCTTAAAACAAACAAAAACTGTGGACTCTCCATCTGTGTGGCAGCAAGCCTTGGTGGCAAAGGTCCTTAGCACAGTTGCAGGCTCAGCTCTGACCTTCATCTGTGTCTGGTACCAGCAGAGGGGCAATCCAGCTTCCCCAGTGAGATCCCCAAGCCAGGGTTCAAGGAACCCACTTCACTTTGTCTCCTGTGTGCTTAGTGCATTGGGCGTTCTCCAGGATGGGCTCTTTCAGCCAAGAAGCACGGGCTTCCAGCTATCTTATGGGCTGACATGAAGAAGGCACATACACACAGAATATCAGAAAGGAGATGAGTAACCAGAAGACAGCTGAACGAACAGGAGAAAGCCTGCCTCACCTGCTGCAGGCAGGCCTTTGCAAACCTTTGCTTTGTAGGCAGTTCCAGGGCTCTCTCTGTAGAGCTGAGAGCAGGGTCTCCACAGGAGGGGCTTACATATGTGAGGTCAGAGCAGGCAGGGGTCAGCCAGGAGGGCTCTGAGGAGTTATTCACATACTTTATTGTCTCTTCAGACCCTGACAGCATGGCTGGGCTGGATGCCAACAGAAGGTGTAAACTTCTGTCGCTCTCTTTTGGAATCCTGGGGAATCTGCAGAAGCTCTCTGGGGTGAGGACACCCTGCTCACTAACTTCACAGGTCTATGTGTTAAACACAGGACCCTGGAGCAGTCTCTCAGAGCTCCACCTCTGCATGCTGATTGTGTCCTGAGGGGAGTTGGATGGCTCCAGACACCTCAAGGTTCTGTGCCGCTCAGGCCTCAGAAGCCTTGCAGTATCAGGCTCTACTGAGGCTGCCTCTAGGTCTGAGGCCCCAGGGACCAGGACACACCCTCCCCGTTCACTCAGCTTTCATCCAAGTGGATTGGAGCTGCCGCTGCGAAGCATGGAAGAGGGCGGAGCTAGCCAGTTCCACATTCTGCAGGCTCACTGGGGAGTAGCTTTGAAAGTACTGTAATTTAACCCAGATCGCAAGGGCATTGCAAGTTCAGGGCACCATCCTGGGCACTGAAAGGCCTGTTTTTGTTGTGGCTAATGGGTATGGTTGTGAGTAGGGACTTAAATAGCCTTTTCCCTCCAGGATAATGGCCAGACACTGTCAGGAAGTTGCACAATGTCAAATCTGAGTCCAGGACACAATAGAGTTCAAAAAGATAGAGTGGAGTAGGTTGAATGTCAGCCTCTTTGGATGAATTTAGGCCTTTGTCTAAAATGAGCTGTTTGGCCAGAAAGCCCACACTTGTGCAAACACTGAGAGAGGCCGAGTCCACTGTGGAGCAGGGATAATGGAGAGCCAGCAACTTTAGGAGGGTTCTTGTATCCATTCCCAGTCATAGTCTTTGAAAAATGCCTTACTTCGGAGGAAGAGGATCAAACAGTGGGGCTGGATATGGGTCAAAGGTTTCAGGAAGGCTTCTGTGTCCACACAGGACTTCCTTCCTCGCTCAGGGAATGTGACAGGAATCCCCGCCCAGGACTGTGTTTGCTCAACAGCCTGGGCATAGTTTCCAAGTTGGAGTTCCCCACACAGGTGGACAGTGTGGGAGAAGCTCCTAGAACAGATGACTAGATAACAAGGGTGAGACAGAATGGTCGGACCAGGAGGAAGGACCGTGGAATTCAGCGGGTGGAGGGGCTGACAGGCAAGGAGATGAGGAATAAGGTTGAGCTCGTGAGTTTGGGTGTTGGAATGTAGAACCGGCAAGCTGTTGCGTTCGGGCACACTGTGCCACGGGGGCGTTGATAAGGAAAGCTGAGTGTCCTTTCCTGCCTCTCTTCCACTTTGGGTTTGTCCCCTTGTTCCATGTGACAGAGAGTCAATAGTCTTGGACACAGCCTCAGGGGACAGCAGAGGGACAGTCTCTACAGTGGCCTTCCTGGGTATGGCCTGTCAGATCTATAGTAGGGAAGAGGAACGACAGGTCACATGAAGGACAGCCCAGCCCAGACAGAGGGCTTCTGTACACAGAGGGAGGGTGGACACACAACTACACTCAGACACAAACATCCCTCAGTTTCCCGGTCTCTAAAAAACACGTGAATTGCCGGGCAGTGGTGGCACACGCCTTTAATCCCAGCACTTGGGAGGCAGAGGCTGGCGGATTTCTGAGTTCGAGGCCAGCCTGGTCTACAGAGTGAGTTCCAGGACAGCCAGGGCTACACAGAGAAACCCTGTCTCAAAAAAACAAAAACAAAAACAGAACATGTGAATTTAATATTTTATTGAATATCATTTGAGACAATATACTTCTGATCCTGTGGCTGTCACAAAATAGGCCCCAGTAAATGGCAACTATCACCAAAAATGTTTTTAATTATACTTAGTAAATTACATTTGCTCATGCATGTGTGCCATGTGATGTGTGTGGAGGTCAAATGGCAGCCTGTGGGAGTCTATCCTCTGCTTCCACGAGGGACTGAGCTCAGGCTATCAGGCTTGGCAGCGTATGCCTAGAGCCAATGAGCCATCTCTCTGGCTGTGCTATCTTTAAAAATGACTTTATTCTTTTAGAGCATTTTTAGTCTCACAGAGAAGCTGAGAGGAGAGTGTAGAGATTTCCCATGGACCTGCTCCCCTCAGGCAAAGCCTTCCATTGTCCCCAGTGTTTCAGTTGTAGTGGTGAGTTTTTGCTACACCGCTTTATGCTTCCGGCTGGTCGTGCTTCCCACCACCCAGGAGATCTTTGGATCCAAGAATGAAACACAACACACACACACACACACACACACACACACACCCCAGCTTATTTTTGAAGTGCCTTCACTACCTCAAAGGCTAGGCACTCCTAAACCACTCACCTGAATTCTCACCTGGTTGGTTAGCTTTCTCTCCTGCAGTTCCTTCGTCCCATCGTCCCATCCTTCTCCCCCAAGTCATGGGGAGTTTCGTTCTCCTCCTGCCTACTGTGTCCCAGCCCACACAGCTCTAAGGATTCCACCCCGGCTCCCTTTGCCCAGGCATTGGCTGTTGGAATCTTTATTGATCCATCAAAAAACCAGTTGGGGACAAGAACCTTTAGCATTGGGACACACAGATTCCTGGTTGAATCAAAGCATTAGAATCAATCTCCAACACTCAATAGTACGTTTGCTGCACAAATGAGTGTCTACCTACCCACCGCCACCCAGAGTCCACATTTGGTTAGGGTTTACTCTTGGTGTCCCTTGAGGGTACAGTGACTTTTCTTTGTACATGCAAATTCTCACTGAAAGTCCCTGGCTTCTGCCTGTTCACCTCTCCCATGTTAGCTTTCTACCAGTGTAACAACCTACTTGAAATTATCAATCTCACAAAGGAAAAAAAAAAAGGGCTACTCGGGCTCCCAGGGTCAGAGGTTTGAGTCCCCAGCGGATTGTGGGTTGTGACCAGGAACTCATGAGAAGAAGCTGTGCCTGCAGGGACTGCTTGGTGGATTAAAGCTTTTAGAACTGTGGCAGAACTGGAATGTTGCAGGTCCAGAGGCCAATTACTGTATCTCAGGCTAGCTTTAGCCCTCTGGAACAGCCAGTTATTCCTTGTCCACTTCTGTGCAAGAGCTAAAAACCTATGACTAATAGATAAAAAACCTTTTGGAATCTATTAACAGACTACTGGCTTTCGCCAATGCCAAAGCTAAGACTGCCATCATATAGCACTTTGGGCTGATAGGAAAGCAACTCCATCTTGCTGTTACTACCTCTCTGATGTCCCCAACAATGGATTTTAAACTTGCCTTGATTTATGACTGTCATTTTTATGATTTTTGTAAAACTATAAAACTTCATGAGACTGCTTTCATGTTGAAGCTTGGAATTTGGAGTCTGTATTCCTGAACCATGGTCACTCAGACTAGCTCCAGAACAAACTTATCTCTTACTTCCTTTAAGACAATAGTTGTGGTTTTTGCACAGATGGTTTGTTCGCCTCATGTCAATCAGGAGCAAAGACCCAGACAAGAGCCTGGAGTCCCAATATTCCTCAGTCATTCCACACTGCCACATCTCACACTTTTTCCCACCAGGCCTCACTTTTAATAGCACCAAGCCAAGGGCCATGCTTTCTTTCTTTTCTTTCTTTTTTTAAGATTTATTTATTTATTATATGTAAGTACACTGTAGTTGTCTTCAGACACTCCAGAAGAAGGAGTCAGATCTCATTACGGATGGTTGTGAGCCACCATGTGGTTGCTGGGATTTGAACTCAGGACCTTCGGAAGAACAGTCAGAGCTCCTAACCGCTGAGCCATCTCTCCAGGCCCCGGCCATGCTTTCAACACATAGGCTTTTGCAGAACATCCAAGTCCCAAGCTGCACTTCCTCCCACGTAATCGCAGATAGCCACTGGCCTTACTGAGGTCAAAATACTGTAGAGCTAAAGTTAAGATTGCTTCTTCTAGGGCTGGAGAGATGGCTCGGCGATTAAGAGCACTGACTGTTCTTCCGAAGGTCCCGAGTTCAAATCCCAGCAACCACATGGTGGCTCACAACCATCTGTAATGAGATCTGATGCCCTCTTCTGGTGTGTCTGAAGACAGCTACAGTGTACTTACATATAATAAATAAATATTTTAAAAAAGATTGCTTCTTCTACCGTGTAAGGTTTTTATTTCCTGTCAAGCTTGAGAGATCATTCTTTTTTAGTGTTAACTGAGATTCCACTATTCATTCAGCTGTAGCACGGTTTTTTTTATTTGTCTGAAGGCCATCAGGGTTACTTTTGATTATGAATAAAACTGTATATGAGCTGCCACGTGAAGCTTGATAAGTTCCAACTCCTTTGGAGTTAGAGCTCATGGATTTTTCAGCATTAGGTCTGCTGTAGCTCCGGGTTCCTGGAGGAACACTTTGTTAAGTCAAGGAAGTTCCCTTCCATGCCTCATTCTCTGGGGGCAGGGAGCTGATATTTTCATAGATGAGCAAAAACGGGTTAAGGAGAGCTCACAGGGTTTAGGAGAGCTTACATTTAGAGCTGGTAAAAGGTACTCATGTCAAGGACATTCCCAGTGTTCCAAGCAACACGTCGAGTGTCCTTGTGAGAAGAAACCCAGCCAAAGGCTACAAAGAGCTGACCTGGGATTGGAGCCCAGTTCACCAACAGGCTGTTATTTTCAAATTTCTTCAGGAGAAATTCCTCCAGTGGGGCTGGGAGGAAGGAATATAAGTGTCTGATAGTACCCCAAAATAGGGCTTCAGTGGATGCTAGGAAACTCACCGTGGACCTAAGGTCCTACCAGCTGGCTTCAGGCCTATGACTGCCACCTATGTGTGAGCTCAGCCTAGCTCTGGAGCCCAGAAATACTCAGGGAAAGCAAGTAATGACCCAATTTATTTATTTAAGATTTATTTATTATTATATGTAAGTACACGGTAGCTATCTTCAGACACACCGGAAAAGGGCGTCAGATCTCATTATGGATGGTTGTGAGCCACCGTGTGATTGCTGGGATTTGAACTGAGGACCTTAGGAAGAACATTCAGTGCTCTTAACTGCTGAGCCATCTCTCCAGCCCATGACACAATTTATGAGAAATGCTTTTCAAATGTTTTCTCTTGAGATAAGTCTGAGAATGAGAGGTGGGGTAGAGGAGGTTCCTTCTTGTGTGCTCAGGTGACCTGGTATGGTCTCCTGCGACTGGCTGGTGCCAGATCAGGTGACCAGGTATGGTCTCCTGCGACTGGCTGGTGCCATACCAGGTGACCCGGTATGGTCTCCTGTGACTGGCTGGTGCCAGATCAGGTGACCAGGTATGGTCTCCTGTGACTAGCTGGTGTCAGAACAGTTGAGGACACAGAAATCTTGCTTTATGAACACTGCTCAGTCTCAGTCTAATGACGATTGAGGATTCATTACTGTTTTGAAAACCACACTAAGGAAGTTATATTATTATAATCTCCTGTTTGACTCTAAAATCTTGGAAGAGAGTAGAGACGGGTTCACAGATGTCCCTCCCACAGGATTCCTTAGCATAATTCTGTGTCCCTCTTAACTGGGAAAGCTGGGAGTTTGATGTTGCCCCAAACTAGGTCAGTGGCATCTTGTCCTACCCCAGTGGGGACTGTCTTGCGTAGATCATGGCTCTTTATCCTGGATTTATTTTCTCCACAACTGGGTAAATTCCTGCCAAGCTAACAGCTGGGGAGCCAGCACCCCTCTACATTTATTGTCTTAAGGGGTGGCACGGTCTTTGTTAGGTAAGGCTGCTGGCTTCTGGGCAGGTTCTTACTAATATATTTGCAAATGAGAAGAGAACTGGAGAATGGAGATCCAATTTGAGATCAGTCACCTCAGATTTTCTCTCTGCATTGCCCACAGAGACAGGAAGGTTTACTACAGTTGAGCAACTTTCTCTGCTGGCTCAGGGACCTGCAGTGCCAACAGGAGCCACATAGTCCCACTCTTTCTGCACAGAGTACAGGTCTGTAGAGCCCGTTTCTGGGAGTGGGTTCTTGTATCATCTGGCAGTGTCAGACAAACCCCTGTGAGAGTTACACAGACTGGTGCCAGGGACTTGGAGTCTGAACTCTGCACCACAGCTCTTGTACCTAAAGAATAGTGGACATCGCAGCAGATATCAACTTAGCCAGGCAGAAGTTTGCTGTGAACACTTCACTTACTGAAACAGCTCAGCCAAGCTGTGATGGAGGCTGGGGAAGCTGAAGCTATCATGAGCCTGAGCTGGCCCAGAGCCCAGGGCTATCAGGTTTCATAAATGCCATAATATTTTGATGTTGCTTGTTTTCCATATAACCCATGTTCTTTAACATGTCCAAAATTTGTAATTGATCATGTCTTTGTGTCCCTTTAATCAATAATTTTGTTTCAATTTCTTTTTGCTCCCCAGGTAACAAATACATTTTGAAAAGTCCTGGAAAAAAATGAACGCCATTATTAATAGACATTCAAACTTAACACCTAAAGTTATATTTTAATTTTCAGGATAAGAAATGGTTTTCATTTTTTATTTGTTTATTTATTTTTTATTTCTTTACTTGTTTGTTTTTTGATTTTTCTGAGACCAGAGTTTCTCTGTGTATCCCTGGCTATCCTGGAACTCATTCTGTAGACGAGAATATTCTCAGAGATCCATCTGCCTCTGCCTCCCATGTGCTGGGATTAGAAGTATGCCACCACCATTCAGCTAGGAATGGTTTTCAAAGCAAAGCACATTCCTCATGAAAGTGAAGACATGGAAAACTGACATATTTGATGATGATTTTGATACTTAAATTTTTTTCTTAATAAAATAAAAGCCTAGACATCGTGACCTAGGCTTTACTCCGAGCTCTCTCCAGGTGGATCTCTGTAAGTCTAAGGCTATTCTACTCTAAATTGTGCGTTCTAGGCTAGCCAGGGATACATAGTGAGGTCTTGTCTCTCTCTCTCTCTCTCTATATATATATATATATATATATATATATATATATATATGTATATATATACCCTTATTGTTGTTGTTGTTGTTACTGTTGTTGTTGTTTCACTACAGTGTATAGTATTAGCACATGTACACAAAAGCCCAAATCGGTGTCTTGCTTGCTTTGACTAGCGGCCAGTACCTGAGTGTTAGGTGCTCTTACCTGTAGGTGAGGCCAAGAGAAGCAGGATACTCTCTCACAGGAACAAGCTGTGGGAAATCCTGAGCCATGCAGGCTGAAGACCCCGAGCTCCCAGCTGCAGGCAAGTGCCACCTTGCTTTTTCAGCAGGGTGAGGGTCAGCCCTGAACTGCAGCTCAGGGAAGTCACAGCAACAACCGGAGACACACAGTAGCTCCTCCTCCAAGGCTGCATCCAGAGAACCACCTTTCTGCTGATTAAGCACAGGGATTGCAGCCTTCTGGGTTGATGGAGCAGACTCTCTCCAGAGGACCATATAGGTGACCAAGATCCCAGCCCTTTCCTGGGAGCTAGTTAAGGCATAGATGGATCCAGGATAAGCCAGGCAGACATACTCTACAATGAGACAAAACAAACAAAACAAAACAAAACAAAACAGGACATCCCTTAAGTATGCCTTCTAACCATTCCTGTCTGGAATTGGAATTGAATTGTATTACTTGTTTCTTGGGAGGCGCAGACAACAATACTGCATCAGGCTGTCCTTATCTGTGTTTGTTGATTGCATTATTTAAACATCCTCCTTGGATTGTCCTGTTACTTCCCTCCCTTGTGAAGCCTCTTGACTTGGGGGAGGGTTACAGGGCAGATGTTAGGGGCCTGGGTATGCGTCTCTGCTCTGAACCTCTGGTCACTTGTGTGGTCTCGAGCCCCTGGGCGTAGTGAGGATGTGGACCAGTTTCAAGGGCAGCGTGGAGCTTGGGAACAGGAGCTTCTAGGGTGGAGCTGCCTGATGGAGCTGCAAACTCTCCCAGGCAAAGCCACAGGGTGACTGGGTCCAGCACCACTCAGGGCCCTGCTGCATGGGTCTATTCATCTTTGTCTATTCCTTGGGCTCAAAGGGAATTCTGCAGCATCACAGGTGCCCAAGTTTCTGATTTGTCAATCTGCTGTAGGCCTGAGGAGAGCCGGGGGGGGGGGGGGCTCTAGAAATGGAAAGCTGATGCCAGTTATCAGGGAGGATATGGAGAATGTCGTCATTAAATTTGGAACTTAGCAGAGAAGTAGCTCTGGGAATTGACAAAACTCCGGTACCCCCTGGGAGGTGGCAAAGTTAGGCACAGGAGTTAGAGACTTCCTGAACTGACACTTAAGGAGATCACTGGGATGACCAGGTGTGGCCACTCAAGGATAAAATGGCTTGTCTTTAGAAGAGTTCGGCACAGAGAACGAGCAGGAGGTTAGAAGAAGGTGGGTTGGAAGGAACCACAGGTTACAAAGACAATCGTGGTCAGGATCAGGCCTTCTCAAGAGAAGAGGGGTCAGGACAACCAAGAGCCATGGTTCCTTTTGTCCCCTTTGCCTCTTGTCTGGACTGGAATGGAGAAAGACTTCCTGCCCATCCCACTGCCACATCCCTGCATGAGAACTGCAGGTGCCCGGGGATGACCTGTGCTAGTCCATCTGAAGATGTGGGGACTAATGGAGCTCCTATCCTCCTCCAGGCATAAGACTTGAGGGCACAGGGAGGAGGGCTGAGTCAGCCTGTGGCCTGCTGACTCTCACACTGGAGAGAAACACAGAACAGGGACTCTGTTTTCTGGTCGTCCCGTCCCCCCACACCCCCTCGCCACTCCCTCCCCCCCCCCCCCCCCCCCGGGCAGCCTCGACTGTTAGCCTGCGCAATGTCAGGAGAGAGTTAACCAGCTTGTACCCATTCAGATCTGACAGAAGGGAACAAAGTAGACTTTTATCTTAACTTCTATGCCTTTTCAAGAAAATCACACCCAGTACTGTTCTTTTTCAGAGAAACTGGTGACCAAAGGGCTGTGGGTTCCATGGCATCCAGTGGCAAGGTGGGGTAAGTGGCACTACTGGGAGGAGTGGGGCTTTGGCCGGTGACCTCACTCATTTTAGAGCAGACTCAGTTTCTCTCTGAGCATGAGCAGGCACACAGAAAAGGGGAGGGAGGTTTGTCGCACCCAGAACTCACCCTCTCCCTTTGCATCCCATCCAAGGTTCAGCATTGAATTATGTTCTTTTCTGTGCCTGGGGTTAGCATCCTGTGGTAAAGGGGGAATAATCCATCACACAGCTAGCCAGAAAATAGTAAATACTCATGGAGCTTGCCGATAAATTATTTAGCACACACATAAATTCTGAAAGGGCCTAGATGAAGGCAAATTACCATCGTGTTTAAAAGTCATCTACTGCGGGGCTCCAGCTGTCCCTCAAGGTTTGCAGAGCCCATATACCAGACACTTCTGAGGTATGTCTCCTACGTACAGCTGGACCTCAAGTCGGGCAGCTGATTGTTCTCTGCCTCTAGGACTCAGGTCCTTTCTTTCTCTCATGCCCAGAGTCCCAAGTACATAGCTTCTGGCTCCTGCATTTCCTCATGGCGGCTGCAGCCGCTTACCTCCACTCCACCTTCCTCCTTTAAACAACCATCTTGGAAGTCTCACCCTACAATGTCTTACAGCACAACCGCCTCACACAAGGGCGAGTTGTTGCTCTGGTACCCATGGGATTTGTGGCTATCCCGCGGGACAGGAATGACTGTTAGCTACACAGACCTTATCCTGTGACCGAGTGAGGTGCAGAGTGTTTGCATCTATGCCCTGTCCCTTTCCCATGTCTTCATGGGCCACAGCCCCTGTGTGACGTTTCCCACACCAAAGCTTATGTGTCTGATTGGTTGGTTGATGACATCATTTGCTGTGGTGTCTACACTGCTAAGTGCAGTACCTGGACCACGGGTGTGTATGTGTGTGAGTGTAACTTATAAGGAAAGAATGAAGGATTAGCACACCATGTATTTCCTTTCCTATGTAGGTATCTTTGCAAGCAAGTTCCAGGAAATATGAGGGCAGAAAGGGAGAAGGCAGTTGGGGGTGGGGGAGGAATCGCAAATCAAGATTGCATTACCCACATCCTTCTGTTTTGTTCTACACCCTGCAATTTCGCCAGATGATCACTTTCCTGATTAAAGTCCATTGCTGTAATGACCAGCTTCTGCTTAAGCCAGAGGATCCCCCCTCCCACCCCATTTGTTTTTTGAGATAGTTTCACTATGTAACCCTGGCTAGTCTGAGATTCTGTGGAGGTTTCATTTCTCTGTGAAGAGACACCATGATCAAGACAACTCTCATAAGGACAACATTTAATTGGGGTTGGCTTACAGGTTCAGAGGTTCAGCCCATGACTATTAAGGAGGGAGCATGGCAGCATCCAGGCAGGCATGGTGCAGGAGGAACTGAGAGTTCTATATCCTCATCCAAAGGAAGCCAGGAGCAGACTGTCTTCAGGCATCTAGGAGAAGGGTCTCAAAGTCCTCTCCCACAGTGACACACTTCCTCCTACAAGGCCACACCTACTCCAACAAGGTCACACCTCCTAATGGTGCCACTCCCTGGGGCAAACATTCAAACCTCCACAATGCCCAGGCCAAAGGCCTTTTTTTTTTTTTTTAAAACGTATCTCTCCTTATATTGCTTCAGTAACTAAAGCTCCCCTGATGAAGTGTGGAGAGGGTGAAGAAGGGCATGTGTTGGCCTTATATGTGAACACAAACATGGAGGGAGACGACCTGGGTGAGCTGCTGTATCTGGATAGAGCCTGTTCTTTCCTTTCTCTATGAAGTCACCAGTGCTCTTAAGAGAATAGGCCTATATTTGAATACACTGTCTCTGTCTTCAGACACACCAGAAGAGGGCATCAGATCCCATTACAGATGGTTGTGAGACACCATGTGGTTGCTGGGAATTGAACTCAGGAACTTTGGAAGAGCAGTCAGTGCTCTTAACCCCTGAGCCATCTCTCCAGCAAAGACCAAAGTGTGGACACTGTGCACCTTCTCAGAATTGGGAACAAAACACCCAGGGAAGGAGTTACAGAGACAAAGTTCGTAGCGGTGATGAAAGGATGGACCATTTAGAGACTGCCGTATCCAGGGATCCATCCCATAATCAACTTCTAAACGCTGACACCATTGCATACACTAGCAAGATTTTGCTGAAAGGACCCAAATATAGCTGTCTCTTGTGAGACGATGCTGGGGCCTAGCAAACACAGGAGTGGATGTTCACAGTCAGCTATTGGATGTATCACAGGGCTCCCAATGGAGAAGCTAGAGTAAGTACCCAAGGAGCTAAAGGGATCTGCAACCCTATTGTTGGAACAACATGATGTACTAACTAGAACCCCGGAGCTCTTGTCTCTAGCTGCATATGTATCGAAAGATGGCCTAGTCAGCCATCAATGGAAAGAGAGGCCCATTGGACTTGCAAACTTTATATGCCCCAATATAGGGGAATGCCAGGGCCAAAAGAATGGGAATGGGTGGGTAGGGAAGTGGGGGGGGCGCTATGGGGGACTTTTGGGATAGCATTGGAAACGTAATTGAGGAAAATATGTAATAAAAATATTAAAAAAAAAAAAAAAAAAAAAAAAGAGAATAGGCCTAAGGGTTGGAAAAGAAAACAGTAAGAAAGAGCAACAGTGTGTCTCCAGTCTGCTACCTGTAATCTATAGGTAACTCAGGTCTGGGAAAGTTTACCCCCAGCCTCTAGAAAGACAGATACATTTCTTCTTCTTTTTTTCTTTTTAAAGATTTTTATTATTATTATTATAACTAAGTACACTGTAGCTGTCTTCAGACACACCAGAAGAGGGCATTGAATCTTATTACGGATGGTTGTGAGTCACCATGTGGTTGCTGGGATTTGAACTCAGGACCTCTGGAAGAGCAGTCAGTGCTCTTAACCACTGAGCCATCTCTCCAGCCCACATTTCTTGTTATTTGAACTACATCCCAAATGAACTACATCCATGACTAACCCATTTTCAGACTAACAAAAGAATATGAACCCAGATCCAAATGTATAAACACAGAGCCCAGAACCAAACCTGGGGAACACTGAGGAGCCTGGGCCCTAACCTAGGAGCATGGGAGGGCCTAGATCCAAACCAAGGAGCATGGATCCCAGACCCCAACCTGGGATCATAGAAGAGCCCAGATCAAAACCTAGGAGCATGGAGGAGACCAGACCCAAATCCAGGAGCATAAATCCCAGACCCAAACAAGAGACTATGGAGCCAAATGGGAGGCCATAACAGAGCCCTGATCCCCGAGTCAGAACAGTCAGACAGAGCCTGACAAGTCAGGGCTTATGACACTCCTGCTTACGACTGGGAGCCATGCCTCTGTTCATATAATAGTTCCTAACACCAGTCACTCCCCATCCCCACAACTGTCAGGCAGTCAAGGCTAACTGCTTCTTTGGATATTCATTCCTAAGGAAGGTTCCCAGGCTGCATAAAGCTTACATTGAATATACGTGTATGACAGCCTCTTTCTAGGATGTCTGTTGTAGACTCTGAGGCGTGAGCTACTTGATTAATTCTACTGGGTGTTTCAGCCCCTCCCTCTCCCAAGGTTGGGGTGGCCAGTGAGGGCCTCTCAGGAAGATGAACTTCCTTGGAGCTCAGACAGGAAAAGAATAGCCTGTGGCTGCCGCCTCTCCTTGGAGTCCTTTCCCTAGGGTGGGTACAGGCCTCAGAGACCCGGGCCTGGTTTATGCTTTGCGCAGGTGACCATGTTTGTTTTTGTTTTTGTTTTTGTTTTCCCCATACATGTTCTGGCCCTTTTAGTGCAAAGGACATACACCTTTTAAAAAGAAAACTGTCTTTCTGTGAAATGGTAGTCATGGACTGATCCCATGCCAGCCTCTTAGATTCCATCAGGGAAATGCCTTTAATGGGATTCAATGTCTAAGGAATATGGTAGCGTGGTTTCTTCAGAGTAAATAGAACTGGTCACGTGGTTCTCTGGTGTCTTCAGCTGCCTCCTACTTGGAACCTGAGAAGGAACCAGGCTGGCTCAAGTCTTTTCCATCTTCCAAAAGTGTATACAACCCTTGACCTAGATAGGTCTCAGCTCACACTCTGGAATTTCCCTTTAAAGCCGAACATGGTGGCACATGTCTTTAACCCCAGCACTTGGGTAGCAGAGGCAGGCAGATCTCTGTGAGTTCAAGGCCAGCCTTGCCTACAAAGTGAGTTCCAGGACAGCTAGGACTGTGACATAGAGAAACCCTGTCTTGAAAAGCAAAAAATTATTTTAAAAAATATTTATGTGTATGTGTATGTGGAGGTGGAGGTGCATGTTCAAAGGACAACTTATGGGAGAAGGCAAATAACACAGATTTACTCCTGTTGATTCTCCTTTCCCAGTTGTGGCACAAAGACTGTGACTGACGGACATTGGGGGGATTTCTGGATGTGCATGCAAGTGCCCTGCCTGTGGCAGACCTCCTGCAGAGAGGTGGAGTCCCCATGGGATGGTAGAAGACATGAAGGCCATTCAAACACCACTGGGCAGGTGCCAAGTGCACTCTTACTTAATCTATTCTTGGACCCTGGCCAAGGAAAAGTGCAGACTTTGCTGTCTCCGAAAGAAAGACTATGAAGCCCACAGAGCACACGGTACCTGAGGACACCAGCTCCCGGAGGCCCCGTTGGGACCAGGTGTTGAGGTTCTGAGACTTATGCCAGTACACAGATGGCTTCAGAAGGGCCAGCACCAACTTCCTGGGCCCTCAGCAGCAACTTCCCGAAGGTTCAGAGTCACCGTGGCAGCCAACAGCACTGGGGACAAGCCCACTCTGCCTGGAAGGAATGCAGCAGGTCCTGGATGGCTGTTGGTAGAACATGCTCACTGTGTTGTTAACTACTTGCCTTCAACTCCAAAAACATTGCAAAGGGTGCTGCCAGGCAGTGCCCCGACTCCCCAGCTGTACCTCCAGTCAGGGACACAGGGCCTTGGTACTGAAGCAGTGCAGAGAAGGGATGCATGGGGCTAGCATCTGTCTTGGTGACTTGGGGAGGAATAATGAGTCTCCAGGGTCACTCTCTTCTGTCTTCCCCTCAAGTTTGTTATCCATAGCTGGTCACATGTCTGCCCTGGTTGTCATGGAAACTGAGGTGTGTGGCTGCAGGTTGTGCTCTGACCTTCTTTGTAAGGAAGCTTTGTATATCTCGATGCTTTCCTCCTACTTCTGGGGCTCCAGTGTCTTGATTTGCTTGCAGTAGGACGTGGGGTGCCTCTTCCGCTTGAGGCCTAAGGGATCATACACTTTTGCACTTTCCCACAGTATGGATACAGCCATGGAGCACAGGCAATGAAGCATGCCCACAGAGCATGTCTACACAGCATGGTCATGGGTTAAATCCACAAAACATTCCTACAGAGCATAGCAGTGGCTCATAGCTTTGAACTATGCCCACGGAGCATGTCCATAGAGCATAGCCATGGGGCATGTCCAGGCAACATGGGCGCCATAGAGCATAGTCGCAGAGTGTGTCCACAGAGTCTGTCTGCAGAGGATGTCCAGGCTTCACACAACCATAAAACTTCAGTGGCATTGTAGACCCTGGGGCTTTTCCTTCCCTGGCTGGGTGCTCTCTGGCAAGGCTATGATGGAGCCCTGGGGAGGCTCCCAAATCGAAATCAGCCAGCTCTGTCAAGTGGCTCTGGTGAGCCTTACTGAGCCCTCGTGGGCCTGTGGTTTGCTCCAGATGTAGGGAACGGCTCAGCAAGGCTCACACACTGAGGTTTTATGGCTGTTTCATGCAAGTACCAAGGCTTCTACTGGGCACAGGGGAGTTTGACCTCACTTAAGTCTCTGGGCTTGAACACTCGGAGAGAGCACTTACAGCAGGGCCTGTCCTCAGCATTGAATGGAGAAAGTACTTGGGTAACATAGGGGACTCTGATGCTACATGCAGGCGCAGATCTTACCAGTTACAAGTGCTACCTGATTCCTCTTAGGCTCTGGCACATACTGGGCATACTTTGCATAGGACAGACCTGGGAAATCCTAGAGGCTGATCAAGGGGAGGTGTGCTTTTCTCTTGAACACTGTCCTCTTTGGATAGGACAGTCTCATCATTGAGAGGCCTAAGATCCCGAGGATGCCTTGAAACCCCCAAACCACCTTCCTTTGGAATTCACATGGCCTGCTCTTGGTTATTTACAGGGTCATGGCTTCCTACTGTTTAAGTCAGGTTAGGGCAAGCATCTGCTGCAGCGAGGGCATCCTGCTGATCTATAGAATGTGCCTGCTGGCTTTGAAGACCCCCTTCTGCCAGTCTCACGTCCAGGGTCTTTCTTCCATGGTCTTGAGCCAGCCATTGGGAAACTGAATCTATAGCTCAGACTGGAAGGTGCACTCTGCCTCTGCCTGAGAGAGTGAACAGTCCTCACAGCCCACATGTCTGAAATGCAACACTAACAAATAAGAAAAAAGAGAGAGCTCACATCTGGTTTGATGGTTCCCGATCCACTTCTGCCTCATGACTTTGAGGACACTAATGAGGAACGTGGCTGGCGCTATTCTAGGCCTCTGTGGGTTGACAAAAGAGGAAGAGAATTTCTGTAATGGGAATAGCATGGTAAGGATGACTCAATGAGGCCCCAGGAGAGACATGAGACCTGTAATGAGGGAAAGGGGGCGTGGCGTGGGAGGACTAGTGCTGTGGGCGGGGCCTTGACTGCCATTCACTGTGGACAAGACCTTGGTATCATATGCTCCATGAATGCTGGCAGGAACAGAAGGGAACTAATGACTGTCCTAGTTTGCTTTCTGTTGCTGTGATAAAGATGACCCATGCAGATGAAAGGATTCTATTCTCCCATCAAGAGGAGCTCAAGACAGGAACCTGGAGGCAAGCACTCAAGCAGAGACCATTGAGGAGTGCTGCTTACTGGCTTGCTTCTAAACTATACTTCTTATATAGCCCAGGCCTACATGCCTAGGGATGGTACCACCCACAGTGGGCTGGCTGCTCCTATATCAATTAGCAGTCAAGAAAATACCTCCCAGATATGCCTGTAGGTTAATCTGATAAAGATAATTCCTTGATTGGTGTTCCTTAGCATGTCAAGGTGACAGTCTAAGCTAATTACGACACTGAGATTATTATTTTCTGTGTATTGATACTTTGTGTGTCTTTGTACACGTGCATACTTGTGTGAGTTGAGGCCAGAGGCCCATGGTAAGTAGCTCTTACCAATTCCTCTCTGACTTGTTTGTTTTGAGTCAAGGTCACACTGTGTAGCTCTAGATAACCAGGAACTATGTAGACCATCTTAGCTTCAAGCTCATAAGAGATCCACCTGCCTCTGCTTCCTAAGTGCTGGGATCGAAGGTGTGCAGTACCACATGCAGCCACTCTGCCTTATTTTTCAGACATGGTCTCTCACTGAACCTGGACCTCAACCATTTAGTTAGAATGGCTGGCTAAAGATCTCTAAGGATCTTCCTGTCCCTGTCTCCCCAGTACTGGAGTTATATGTATGTGCTGCAGTGCTAGGCGTGTGATCCAGTGTTAGGGATGGGATGTAATGCAGAGTTTGTTAGGTATGTGCTGTGCTATCTGTTAGGCATGTGCTGCAGTGTTAGGGATGTGCTGTGCTATCTGTTAGGCATGTGCTGCAGTGTTAGGGATGTGCTGTGGATCCAAGATTCCGCATGTTTGGGCAGCAAGCACTTTACTGACAGAACCACCCACCAGCCCCTTGTTCTTGCTTTACACAAAGGTCTCTGTACCTTCTTAGTGTGTAATTCTTCTTAATGGTTGATTGTGGGTCTAATTGTAAAACTTTAAATTTCAAAACCACAAGATTGCAAAAACCATTCATGTTCTTTTTTTGACCATGAATAGAACAAAAATAAACGACACTGGCCAAATCTTTACAAAATGGTGGGGGGAACGTTGGTTATATTAAGTTTGTATCCATGATGTGCTTGGAAATAATTTCAGGAGGGGGTATTTTCATATGTGTAAAAAAAGAGATCGTACCAATTGTTTGGAAACTCTATATACTTAAGATAAAGGGTTCTCTCCTCTCTCTCCCTCCCTTCCTCCCTCTAGTGAGTGTGTATGTGTGTGTGCATGTGTGTGTGTATGTGTGTGTGCATGTGTGTGTGTGTTTTTGTTTTGCAGTTAAAAAGGAGTCAGGGGCTAGCAGGATGGCTCAGCAGTTAAGAGCACCGAGGCATCTTCTGAAGGTCCTGAGTTCAAATCCCAGCAACCACATGGTGGCTTACAACCAACCATAATGAGATCTGACGCTTTCTTCTGAAGTGTGTCTGAAGACAGCTACAGTGTAGTTAACGTATAAGAATAAATAAATCTTTGGGCCGGAGCAAGCAAGGCCAGAGAGAGCAGAGGTCCTGAGTTCAATTCCCAGCAACCACATGATGGCTTACAACCATCTGTCCAGTTTACTCATATACATAAAATAAATGAATAAGTCTTTAAAAAAATATGAGTCAGAGCTGGGCAGTGGTGTCGAACACTTTAGTCAGAATTTAGGAGGCAGAGGGAGTTCCAGGTCAGGGCTACAATGGAGAAACTCTGTCTAAAAAACAAAAAACAAAAAACCCCAAACAAACAAACAAGCAAAAATATCAACTTTTAAAGCAAGTAATCCAATATGTAGGGAAAAAAAATATGGTGATGGCAAAGAATTAGCAGAGTTTGGAAGCTGCGCAGCCTGAGGGAAACAAGTCTCGCCGCTGACGAGCTTCTGCGCACCACACCTCTTTTTACTGTTGCTTGCCGTGGCACAACCAGGCTCCATCTGATTCCCTAGCTTTGCGGTCGTGGTCTCTGGCTTTGACAAAACACCTTATTTTAAATTATACTACAGTGCACACTTAAGTGTTTCAAAACGATTATTAACTCTTGTTTTTGAAATATACAACATGAACTTGTTTTGTTTATATTATGGATATATGGGCCTTTTGCCTGCTTGTATGTCTACGTGCCACATAGGTGCCTAGTACCCTGGGAGTCCAGAAGATGGCTTCGGATTGTGAGCCGCCGTGTGGGTGCTGGGAAGTGAAGCCCAATCCTCTGATGGCAGGAGCAGCGGCTGCTCTTGCCATCATCTGTCCAAGCAGTTTGGGTTTCTAGAAGGAAGGTTCCAGCTGCACAGTCACTCCCAAAACGCCATGCGACTCGGTTGCTGCTCAGTGCTCCTGCTCTGTTATGGACTCGGTTGCTGCTCACTGCTCCTGCTCCGTTATGGACTCGGTTGCTGCTCAGTGCTCCTGCTCTGTTATGGACTCGGTTGCTGCTCACTGCTCCTGCTCCGTTATGGACTCGGTTGCTGCTCAGTGCTCCTGCTCCGTTATGGACTTGGTTGCTGCTCAGTGCTCCTGCTCTGTTATGGACTCGGTTGCTGCTCACTGCTCCTGCTCCGTTATGGACTCGGTTGCTGCTCAGTGCTCCTGCTCCGTTATGGACTCGGTTGCTGCTCACTGCTCCTGCTCCGTTATGGACTCGGTTGCTGCTCAGTGCTCCTGCTCCGTTATGGACTCGGATGCTGCTCAGTGCTCCTGCTCTGTTATGGACTCGGTTGCTGCTCACTGCTCCTGCTCTGTTATGGACTCGGATGCTGCTCACTGCTCCTGCTCCGTTATGGACTCGGTTGCTGCTCACTGCTCCTGCTCCGTTATGGACTCGGTTGCTGCTCACTGCTCCTGCTCCGTTATGGACTCGGTTGCTGCTCAGTGCTCCTGCTCTGTTATGGACTCGGATGCTGCTCAGTGCTCCTGCTCTGTTATGGACTCGGTTGCTGCTCACTGCTCCTGCTCTGTTATGCATTTCTGATTCCTGGGTGCTTTGCTCACACTCTTACTTTGCTTCACTAAAATTTAGCCTCATAATTAGACTTTGAAGCCCACTCTTTCACATATTTTAAGGAGTCCAGTGGTCTTGGCCAGCGTCTTTATCCTTGGACTCTCACATGCCAGAGCAAATCTTTCCTAAAAGAAGTGCATCCTTCATAAATTCTGTATTTAACACAATTGCTTTGAACTAAGGCTTGATGACCAAAGAGTGAGAATATAAGTTTAAACGCACAAGCCTGTCTTTACTTACAACGAGACTGGATGAATTTGAGATTTGAGGATTGCAACTTTCAACTCTTGCTAGTGCTACGACCTCATGGGCAGCCTGAAGGGTCAGGGTCAGAGGTCATCTTGCTTGGTTCTCTTTCTCTCTGTGCAATCGTGCGAGTGTGTGTGTTTCTTCTAAACGTTAAAGTTTTGACTTTACTTTTTGGCCTATCTGGATAGGCTATTTGAAGGGTAGACGGGGTGTATTTGGACACATCCCTTTTTTCAACCTCCTAACCTCAGTGTTAGGGAGGCATATAATCACAGACTCAAAACGCAACAGGCCTAAAACACAGCATTTCTCTGCACATTATCTGCAAGCAGAATATTCCAATCAGAACTTTAAGATGCCCTCTGGCGCCGGGCGTGGTGGCGCACGCCTTTAATCCCAGCACTCGGGAGGCAGAGGCAGGCGGATTTCTGAGTTCGAGGCCAGCCTGGTCTACAAAGTGAGTTCCAGGACAGCCAGGGCTACACAGAGAAACCCTGTCTCGAAAAACCAAAAAAAAAAAAAAAAAAAAAAGATGCCCTCTGGTGCTCTGTCCCTTGAGGATGTGGCCGTCTGGCCTGCAAGGCTGCTGATCCCAGGCCTTGTCTGGCTGCATCACACTGGACTGTGTGGTTTCTAGGTCTGTGCTGAATGGGAGGAAATGGGCGGTGCTCCCAGCTAGAGAGGCAGAAACTCTGACTCAAGCCGGCTTTAAACTAAAGAGGAAGTGGATCACCTCACACTCCAGGAAAAAGGAAGCCCAGGGCGGGCGTGGCCAGCCCTCAGGATGAATCAACTCTTAACAAAGGCACCTGGCGGGCTGCTTGGGTAGGCAGGCCTTCAGTTCTTCCCCAGGCTGCCCCAGTGGGAGCTTTGGGCTGACCCTGCCCTCACTTCTAAGCAGATACAGGGTGGGGTCCATGGTTGCACCAGCCTAAGAGGTGGACCCAGCTCCCAGTCAAGGGATATGACCCTCTGCGGTCAGAGGATTAGCTCGAATTCTTCCCCCTCCCAGGGCAGAGGCCCTGAAAGGCGACAACTTAGTCTAGGCAGCCCCACCCTGGGGTGGGCTGGCCTGCCATAATTAACCAATCCCCATAGTGTCTGGTGTCTGCTGTTCTCAACATTGTGGTGAGACCAATCAGATCCACCCCTGCAACCTAGAAAAAAAGATCCCAGGCAGGAACAGATAAAACTCTGAACAAAACTGCTTTTGTTGGTGGAGCGAGGTGGTCCCCGGTTGGTGGAGCGAGGTGGTCCCCGGTTAGCATTGAGGCAGATTCTTAACATCCTCCTCTGTCTTTAGTTGGAGAAGGGGGGGGGGGGGGAAGAGCCACAGGGAGACCTACTGGAGGTTCTTCAGCCTCTGAGGTACAGGAAAGACCCGGGGGCTGAGCTGGCTGTGTGGGGAAGGAGGTGGTGCCAAGGTTCAGAGCCTCCATAGTCTTTCAGGGCTAGGACTTAGAGATGCGAGGTAAAGTGCAGAGCCCAGTAGCTGTGTTTGGAACCCAACATATCTCAAGGACAGAGTATGGGCTGGACTGTGATCCAAGGTAAGGTAGAGAGGGTGGGGAGGAGGGCAGTCTGAAAGCGGGAGTGAGGGTCTTAGACTCTGCTGGGAGCCCTTGTACCAAGGGCCGGAGCAGAAAGGACTTGTGTTCAGGCAACACCCCTGCATGCAGGGCACACAGACACACCTGAGTGTGGCTATCTTAGCCAGGTCCCAGTAGGCGTCACCTTTAGCCTCACAGCAGCAGAGGATTCTGGTTGCTGTGGGCGCTGAGTGTGGGGACAGGATGGGGAGTGACTGTCTCAGCCCACAGTGCTGGGCTTCCCGCAAGGCATGTCAAGCTCTTGCTAATACCCATACAACCCTACTGGTTCTTCAACAGACCTCTCTACTCACTTCCACATGCTCACTCCTGCTCCTCAGGGTTTACCCTCCCTTCAGTTCATAAGCTTCCTCCTTCCTCTGCTATGTGGCTTTGCATGGGGGCCTCTTTCCATATCCCTGCCTGGAGGCACTGGAGACATTCCTGGCAGACAACAGGGAGTATCTGGCTGGTGGCTCATCGGCCATGGAATGTGCAGAGTCTGAAGGTGTGTTTCACCCTCCTTCTGCCCCAAGGTGACTGGAGTGGCTTGGGGCCTGTTGGGGCTGAACAGCAAGCCATTTACCAGAGAGGACAGTGTGTGTAGATCTCAACGAGCGTATTTGGCCACATGACCCAGGCAGCCTCGTCATCTTCCCACATCTCAATTCTCTTGTGGTTTTGTGGTCAGCCTCAGATTAAATCATGGTTGCCTGGCAGCTGAGACTTGTGAGAGAGTCGCTTTCTCCCAGAGTTACCTGAGATGGGCACAGTCACAGGCTGATGTAGACCAAGGATCCTGAGAAGGCTCTGGGCCCTAACAACCTGTAGAGCGCTTGACCCACCTGTCAGAGATAGGAGATGGGAGAAACATGCAGGCATTTTGGCTCAAACCTGACTAAGAACAAATTGTTCTATTGTAGTGTATGTGTGCATGTATATGTTCATGTGTACAAAGTAATTCTGCATATCACTGCGGGGGCCATGTCTGTCTCCCCCCTCATGCTCTCCACCTGATTTTTAAAGTCAGTGCTAACATTGAGCCTTAGGCTTACTAATTAAGCTGCTAGGACCGAAGGGCAGCAAGCTCTGGGAATCCTGACTCTCCCTTCCCAGCGCTGGATTTGCAGACATGCAGTGCAGAACCGAGATTTTTACAGAGGTGTTGGGGGTCCAAAGTCAGGCTTTCAAGCTGGTGAGGCAAGGGCTTTGCTGACTGAGCCGTTTAAACAGTCTGGGACCTGCAGATACAATGTAGCCCCAGAACAGTTCTAAGCAACCTTGTCCGGCAGTTCACCACTGCCTGTAACTCCAGCGCCCTCTTATGGACTCCAAGGGTACCTGCATACCCATGTGCATATACGCCTACCCCATATGCACTGTGTGTGCGCGCTCTCTCTCTCTCTCTCTCTCTCTCTCTCTCTCTCTCTCTCTTTCTCTCATTCTCTCATTTGTGTGTGTGTGTGAAATTAAAAAAAAAATTTTTTTTTTTTTGGTTTTTTGAGACAGGGTTTCTCTGTATAACCCTGGCTGTCCTGGAACTCACTTTGTAGACCAGGCTGGCCTCGAACTCAGAAATCCGCCTACCTCTGCCTCCCGAGTGCTGGGATTAAAGGCGTGCGCCACCACGCCCGGCTAAAAATAAATTTAAAAAAGAATTTTCTGGCCTCAATGGCTAGCTCATTTCTCAGGATAGAAGAAAAGTCAAAGGCTTTTTCTGCTAGAAATAGGAGAGATGGAGCCCCCACCTGATGGGTGAGGCTTCGGGGCTGCTGCTTGGAGCAGATGCTTCTCTCGATGCAGATGGATTTTTAGAGAGGGGGACCAAGCCAGCCATTTGGGGACCGATGCCAGCAACACTGCCTGCTGAGGCATGGGCTGCCAGTGTTCCCAGAGCCTCCATCTTAGCTGAAGCCTCCAGTGAGCTCTCTCGTGTCATTCATTTAAGCACACGACTTTCAAAGTCCTGGATGTGGTGTGCAGGTCACAAAGGTTGTAGAGAAGCTACTCAAATGGTTTCATTAGTGTTTGCTGCCATAGTAAGAATGATTCATAGACAAGTGCCTTGGAGAGAGAAATCTGTGTTGGGTTTTTCAGAATGCTTTTTTTTTTTTTTTGTATGAACAGAAACATAACTCTCTGTCAAAACGAAACGACTCCTTTGCCAAAGTGTCTTCCATAGACCATACTTTGGGGGGTGGAGTGGATAAGGGAGGGAGAGGAGGAAAGGAGAGAAGAATTGTGTTAATTGTGTAATAACTCTGAAAATGGGGACTGAGTAGATAAAGAGGCCAGTATTGGAGAGGGATCTTATTACAAGGAACAATAGCAATTTAAAAACTCATTTAAAGACAACTTTACGTTAACACTCTATTGCTTTTCCCCCATGTCTGTGAAATAAGTACAAGCTCATTAAAACAAAAGCCCCAAACGATAGGGAAATGGGAGGGGGGATCAGAAAAACCAAAAGCTTCCATAATTTCCAAAGCCTGCCTGTGTTTGGTCTAATCTGGCAAGGAGTGCCATTTGTGTGCAGCCCTCTGTCTACACAGATCACAGCAGCATGAGATGAGTCACACCCCATGTGTGTGTCTCTAGTTAAGTTTTCTTAGCGATACTACTTGTCTCCCTTGTTTCAGACATCTCCTTTTGTATGTATGTGGGTGGGTGCATCACACACAAAGAGGCTATCAAGTGGCTGGCTCTATCACTTTCTGTCTGATTCTCTCACTGAACACAGAGGTGAGGGAGTAGCCTGCAAGCCCCAGGGGCTCTCCTGTCTCCGCCTTCCACAGGGCTGTCTTTACAGGTGCATGTGTGGCCATGCCTGGTCTTTCACATGGTTCTGGGACCAGAACTCAGGGACGAGAGTGTGACCCTGGGTAAAGTGAAAGGAGGCTGAGAGCGGAGAGATAGCTTTGTGGGCTCTTCTCCAGCCCACAGACGGTCTCCTAGTAGCCTTTCTCTGGGGTTAAGGGATGATTCTGAGAGGCACATGATCTTGCTTTGTCTGTTTGGCTGTGGCTGTATACCACAAGATCAGGCACTACTGAGGCTGAAAGAGCAGCTGAAACAGGACCGTCCGTCTGCACCCCAGTGATGAGCCCAGGTGAGCTCTGCGCTTCGGGGGCTCTTTGTTCCTTGAGAGGCATGGAGGACTGTGCTCCAGTGACTGGGAAGGAAGAACATGCCAGCCCCACGCGCTTCACCTAGCCCACAAGGACAGCCCGTATGCAGTGTTCACACATGTCCGGCAAGCATGTGGTCTGTGGTCATTCCTGGCAGCCAAGGTTTGGGAAAAGCAGCCTCTGCCTGGGTCTGCCTCTGTTCTCTGCTCACAGCTCTCCACCCCTGCCAAGGAGATTGTGGTTGCTAGCAGCTGTGGACACTTTCCCACAATGCAGTTCTTCGTGACGTCTGCTAAGCTGGGGGTCTTCTCCGAAGCCCTGATTCCTCACTCTGACTTTCCCACCCTTTCTTCCTTGACTTTTCTCAAGGAAGAGAAAGGAGAATGAATACATCTATCTATCTATCTATCTATCTATCTATCTATCTATCTATCTATCTATCTATAGACAACTGAAGATGGGAAAAGGGTAATTTTTTTTAAAAAAGCTAATGACCGTGTGTATTTAGTTTATGTGAGGATTCTGTTCTGTTTCATTGTTTGAACTGTCTGTCTTAATGTCACTGTCAAACTATTTGTATTATTATAATTTTGTAATATATCCTTAGTCCAATAGTGCTATCCAATTTTACTTTTTTGGGTTAAGAGCGCTTTACTATTGAGTTTTTTTTTTAAGTTTCCCTATGAATTTTAGGACTTTATTATATCCATAAAAATATTATTTGAAATTTGATAGAAAATGCACTGAATATAATGGTGGTATTGCGCTGGGTAGTGTGGACACTCTAAAAAGTATTATTTCTTCTAACCAATTAAAATGAGATAATTTACACTTTTAAGAAAAAAAGGGGGCTGGTGAGATGGCTCAGTGGGTAAGAGCACCCGACTGCTCTTCCAAAGGTCCAGAGTTCAAATCCCAGCAACCACATGGTGGCTCACAACCATCCGCAACAAGATCTGGCTCCCTCTTCTGGAGTGTCTGAAGACAGCTACAGTGTACTTACATATAATAAATAAATAAATCTTTAAAAAAAAAAAAAAAAGAAAGAAAAAAAGGAAAGGTAGACTGGAGAGATGGCTCAGCAGTTAAGAGCACTGACTGCTCTTCCAGAGGTCCTGAGTTCGATTCCCAGCAACCACACGGTGGCTCACACCATCTGTAATGGGATCCAATGCCCTCTTCTGGTGTGTCTTAAGAGAGAGACAGTGTACTCACATACAAAATCTTGAGAGAGAGAGAGAGAGAGAGAGAGAGAGAGAGAGAAAGAGAGAGAGAGAGAAACTCATGACTGAAGTTAAGGAGACTCTGGAGGAAGTATTTATGTATTCATATATAATTGATAATTTGTATTTAATTGACAGAGCCATTTCTTCTGCTCTGATAGGTGAACGGCATGAGGCAAGGCATGCAATTTCAGGTCTTTCTGTCCCTTGTTTCTCTGTGTAGTGTTTTGTTGCCTTGAGGCAGTGACTACCACTGGGGTTAAACCCAGGGCTTGGTTTTATGCTATGCCTATGTTTTCATGATCCTAAGACATCTTCTCTCCCCTTGACCTGCCTACCTGCTGGGTTAGCACTGTGTTTATATTTTTAAAAAATCATTATGGTCCACTCTCAAAATGAGGCACATTGATGGTTATCAGAATCACAAATATGCAGGAGACACCGGACGACTGTCTCCCCAGCCAACGGCTGGTATCTGCTTGTCCTGCTGCCCTCAGTTCATCCTAGGCTGAAAAGTTACTCAAAGTCTGCTGTACAGTTGAGTCCATGTGTCAGAAAGGGAGGGAGTCTCCAGTCTCTGAATACACAGCAAATACACATTCTCAACATGGAAATCTATAGGAGGTGCAGTCTGCCCGGTATATCGTCCCTCTCGGAAATGTTCAGGCAATGAAGAACTCAGGGGCAGGGGGAAATACAGTTAGGAACACGGGAAGCACTGTTTTATACCAAGCTGTTGTGCCAGTCTTTCATGGTGATGCCTCTCTTTGCAAGGTTGAAAAATCGAACAGTTGCCAGTACTCTTATTGTGAAATGAGGACCGTGTTTCTGGTGGCTCACACCCTCTTTGTTCCTTTCCCTTCCCAACTTTAGCCTCTTCCCTTTGTCCTCTCCTCCCACTTCCCTTTCTCCCTCTTCCAACATCCCTCCTCCATCTTTCCCCCCTCAGTTTCTCTCCCTTTCCCCTCTTTCTCTCCTCTCCTCTCCTCTCCTCTCCTCTCCTCTCCTCTCCTCTCCTCTCCTCTCCTCTCCTCTCCTCTCCTCTCCTCTCCTCTCCTCTCCTCTCCTCTCCTCTCCTCTCCTCTCCTCTCCTCTCTGTCTCTCTCCGTCTGTCTCTCTGTCTGTCTCTGTCTCTCTGTCTCTCTCTGTCTCTCTGTCTCTCTGTCTCTCTCTCTGTCTCTCTCTGTCTCTCTGTCTCTGTCTCTGTCTCTGTCTCTGTCTCTGTCTCTCTCTCTCTCTCTCTCTCTCTCTCTCTCTCTCTCGGTATTGGGTATTGAACTTAGGGATTCACTCAGTTAAACACTTTCCCACTGAGTCACACCGAGGCTCTCTTCCCTATTAAGAAAAGGTCATGTTTTTCTTGTCTCTTGCTGTGTGTTCTTACTCTCTTCTGACCTTCCCCACCCCCCAAGCCCCACCCCACCTCAGCTAAGAAGATGATTGTCAACTACAACACAATGGCCTCTATTCTTCTGTATCTACCACTTTAAATCATGGTCTGAAGCCTCAGTTCATACTAACTTGTAAAGCTGTGCTTGGCGGTATTCTTGAGACAGGCTGCATCAGACTAGGAACAGCAGCTCTGGGGGGTTCTCTGGGGGGCTTTGGTGGCACTTCCCACTCTCTGTCACAGGGCAGCAGCAGGTGCTTCCCGGTCTGATGCTCCTCATCCTGGAGTCCAGGTCACCTGAGGCCTGAATCCAGGTTTTTTTTTTTTTTTTTTTTTCCTGCGTTAACATTACACTTCCTCTCTCCCTTCACACTTGTCTCTGCAAATAGACTCTGGAGTCATTCTTCCCACAACGTCTGAGATTCAGTATGCTTGGTATTTCAAAATGGATTTATCTGGGTCTGGTGGAAAGGCTCTGACATCCAGCTTCTTGGGAAGCCGATACAAGAGTACAGTCAAGTTCATAGCCATCTTGGGTAACTTAGTGAGACCCTGTCTCAGAATAAAAAAGTTAAAGGGTGTGTGTGTGGGGGGGTGTAGTTCAGTACAGAACACATGCTTGGCGCATGCTTAGCATACATAAAGTTCCAGGCTCAATCCCTAGTACCACAAATACCGAGATAGAAATAAATAGGGTTATAGGGAGTTTGGTAACTGAAGGCCATCTCAAAGATCAAATGAGGTTTAGAAAACAAAAACAGAGTTATAGGCGAGGCAAAACATTAAGGTGGATTGGGTCTTCTCTCCTTATAACTAAGCTTAGAATCTGGAATGGATGACCCAACGTTATTCTTATAAAAAGTGTGCGAATGAACCCTGTGGGATGATTACAGACCAGCATGGTGGGTGCTGTTTAGGTCTGAGCTTTGGCCAGTGGGTGTTGGTAGGAAAATTCAGTCAAAGACTCTCCCATCAGATCTGATGCTCTCTTTAAGCCTAGAGCTGGGCCACATGCACATAGCAGCTTCAGCCAGTGCACGGTGATGCTGCAAACTGCAGTCTATTTTGAGTCTTTAAATCTGTTCCCTGCCCCCTACAGGTGGGAGCCTGCAAAATTATACTTCGCTCCTTCCATGGGCGGCACCCACACCATCCTGTAGTTCAGTGTAGAAGGAAGGCTGACAACCATCTTCACCTAAATGCATGGGTGGGGAAGGAGGAAGAGTGGGGAAGGGTGGGAAGGGTGAGGAATGGTGGGAGACCAAGAGCCACAGCTCTGTTCTCTGCCGGGTAAGATGTCAAAATAGCTCATTTAAACCTGGGACAATACTTTTCCTCTAAAACACATACACACACACACACACACACACACACACACACACACGCACACACACGAAACTGTTTCCTATTTAAAGTTGCTTATTCACAACTGACCCAGAAATCTAGTGAGTGGTAAGTGATCCATGAGAGAAGTTTGAAAAATTGTTCCCATGTCCTGACAGCAGCTGGTGACCACACCCATACAATAAGCAGCCTACATCGCCAGGCCATGGAAAGACTGTTTTGCTGGGACTGACCCATGGCAGACCCAGAGCAGAAGGCTTAAGTGCAGACACAACCCCTGGGGACTGTGGGTTTGTTGGGAGTGCTAGTGCCCCCGAGGAGACTATGGCCAGGATACCATTTCTGGGCGCAGAGCCCTGAGCTGAATAAGGCTGCCCTGCCTTCAGCCCCTGTTTATTATGCTTTGGTATCTAGTGAGTGACAGCTTGTTGCTCCCTGGAGAACTGGCCTGTGACATGGGACTTTGTATCTTGACCTCTAGCCTTGCTAGCGAGCGGCAACCCTGTGGACTTGGGCTGAGCACAGCCTTGGGATTTGAAGGGGAAGAGCAGAGACCTCACACTGTACAGAGGCCATGCCTGTCCCAGGCTAGTCCTGTCACCCAGATGAAGATCACATCGCCTGAGACAATGCCCTTTTTCTCTTTCTGAGGCTTTTGGGAGCTTCCCACGGATGGAGGTCAACTTGAGAGAAATGAGGTGTCGTGAGGCACGAGTGAAGATCGGGGTGATCCTCTCTCTGGATAGGGTTTCTAACACTGGATTCTGTTTGTTTGTTTTTATGGGGCACTTCAGGAATTTGCAAGTCTTCCTTATACAGGGGCCATGCTAATCTTCTCTGTACTATTCCAATTTTAGTATATATTCTCCCAAAGTAAGCAGCCCTGGATTCTGGCCTCAGGATCAGAGCTTGGATGGAGGGGAAGGAAGCATGGTGCCTTCGTTTCCTTTCTTCTCGCTGCGAGGAAAACACCCAACAAAGCGACTTAGGAAAGAAAGGTTTACTTTGGGCTCACAGTTAGAGGAGTCACAAACCACCACGGTGGAAAAGGTAGTAGGCAGAGGCAGCTGGTCACATTTTAACTGTCGTTTGGCAGCAAAGAGAGTCTGGGCTGGACTGTTAAACTTCAAGGCCCGTGCCCAGTGACCCACTTTCTCCAGTGAGGCTCCACCACCTAGGGGTTCCACAACCTCACCAGCCAGCACCACAGGCTGGGGACCAAGTGTTCAAACGCGAGCCTATGGGAAATTTCTGATACAAACCACGACACTCAGCTAAATGTCTGGATTACTCTGTGGCTAGGAAACAGTGGCAGCTGGGAGACAACCAGACAGGAAGCTGGGGTGAGCAGGAGGGTGGGAGCCACTGAAAACCATAAATCCCACTGCCATATACTCCTCCTCCTAAAGAGTACATGACAGGTGTCTCCCAGCACCAGAAGACAGGTGTCATGGAGAAGGTGTGGCCAGACCTGCTTCGTTCCTCTCCCCTTTAAGAACCGTTGTTCTTGTCTTCCTTAATCGTCTAGATTACATCATGTTGAGACCCAAAACCTCTTGCTCTATGTGGCTCCTTCACATACAGTGTCCTACAGCCGTAGACTGTGAGTACCACCTGGTAACGTGTGAATGTGTCGGTGAAGTAAGCCACCGTTGTGAGCAATGCTTCAAGGTACCCGAAGAATCTAAGCTACCTTTCTCTACAGGTAAACTGTACAGGTTTACTCAGGAGGGGCAGTGAGATGCCTGGGCAAGCAGCATCTCTCCTACTCTGTGGAGGGAGGAAGGCTTCAATGCAGCCAAGTGCCAGGTATGCAACGGGGGCTTCTGATAGACTGCCTGACAGTTTTGAGTCTCCAGGGAATGTGGGCCCACTGCCGTTGTCAAGAAGATGAGGTCAACACAAGCCCTTCTACCCACTGTATATGGATGTGCATGTCCATGCCAACATCCCAGAGGACTATGGGCCCACAGAGACCCCTCACTCAGAGGTGAAGATTGTGCCTCACGTAGATACCTCCTTGGAGGGACAGGTGCACGGTGCTTTTCTGGAGGGGAGGGTGGAGTGAGGGGTTGCAGTGTTAGACCCAGTGAGGCCCATCATAGGCTATGTTCAAGATCATGGACTATTTCTTCTTTCAGAAACGCACAGTCCTGATCAAAGAATCCCTAGAGACTTTGTACACATGACAATAGCATGAACATGCCTCATTCCTATGTTCATGTACATCATTCATGTATGTGCATACCTCATTCATTGTAGGAAGTAGCATGTACAACAGAGTGATGCGTTCTAGCTCGGAGAAGATTGTATTTAAAAGCCAAGTGTGGGCTGAAAGGATATCTGAAGGGCTGTGATGGTTTGTATATGCTTGGCCCAGGGAGTGGCACTATTAGGAGGTGTGGCCTAGTTGGATTAGGTGTGTCACTTGCCCTAGCTGCCTGGAAGCAAGTCTTAGCAGCCTTCAGATGAAGATAAAGAACTCTCAGCTCCTTCCTGCATGCCTTCTTGGATGCTCCCATGCTCCTGCCTTTATGATAATAGACTGAACCTGTAAGCCAGACACAATTAAATGCTGTCCTTATAAGAGTTGCCTTGTCATGTGTACAACATGTGTCTGTTCACAGCAGTAAAACCCTAACTAAGACAAGGGCTGAAGAGTAATAGCAAACATGGGAACCTGAGTTCAACCCCACCCCTGCTGCCACCCCTGAGACCCCAAAAGAGAGCCTGGCATAGGGATGCTCACATCTAATGTCAGCCCTGGGAAGGCAAGGGACAGGAGGACCTCTGGACTTGTTGCTGGCTAGTCCAAGACTTAAAACTCTGTCAACTTCAGGTCAATGAGAAACCTCGTCTCAAAAAACAAGGTACACAGAACTTGAAGGTGCACAGCCAAGGTTGATCTCTGCGCACCTCCTGCACTTGCACACACCTACACACACACATGCACACGCACACGCACGCACCCTCACACTGGTGTGTGTGAGGCCGGTGTGTGTGCCCTGCTATCCATGTGGAGGTCAGATGGCAACTTTATGGCATGGGTTCTCTTCCTATATGCTGGGTGGCATGCTCAGGTCACCATGACTGCACAAAAGCACCTTTACCTGCTGAAATATCTCACTGGTCTTTCGAGGGTTTTGATCAGTCTAACCCGAGACAGCTTCTATCCTAGATGGGGACCCAAACACCTACTTTCTTGTATGATGACCTGTAGCAGAATTGTCCCTGTCCAATCACTTTAAATATAATACAAGAAGCCTGTGATTGGACAGGGAAAAGGGAGGCGGAGCGAAGAGTTGCAGAGATGGAGACAGGGAGTGACAGAGGAAGGAAGCAAGTTGTAGGACGAACAGGATGATTCAGATTCCATATGGTTTTAAATAGCCACAGGTAGATACAATATCATATAGGGATAGAATAATTGGAATAACTAGTCTAATCTAAGTGGGCAACTTGTACCATTATCAATTGGCCCTGAATTTATTGTGTGGGCATCTTGTGTATTGAAAATTTATTGATATATAAATCTGACTGATTAATTATAAGCTTCTAGAGTTTTGATTTTACTCGGTTACTGGGAATTGTGACAGCCAATTGCATGGTCTTTGCATGGGGCTGGCATGGCAATGACCCACCAAGGGAACTTGGAAGCTCTGGGCCAAAGAGTCTGCTGAAATGAGAACACCCTGCTGGAGTTATGTGGCCCACTGGTGCTCAGTGTAGCATGGGAACTTGCCGTTCTTTTTAATATTTCCCTCAACAATGACCTACTCTGCTTCCTCCTGCCTGCCTCAGTGTGTTTTATGGTTCCTCACAGATCTGAAGTGGGGATGGGCTAAAGTTCTCAAAGACTTGTCCCCTATGACCCAGCTCAGTCAGCCAAGCCTCACATCCTATCAAAAGAGTGCCACCACCTGGGGACTAAGCATTCAAACATGTAAACCTATGGAGAACTCTTTATGCACAGTCTATTACAAATGCCACCTGGACTCCCCAATATTCCTAGGCATGAACAGTTGCTGGGACAGGCTCCCTCATCAATCCTTGTCAGAGCTGACAAGAGGCTCTGCAGCAGAGACTTGTTCCTGAGGACCTGGAATCTTTGCCGAGGGTCAGCCGACAGTCACCAGTGTCTATGAGGTTCATGGGAGCCACTAGACCTCACTTGGCTCCTACAATGTGCCACAGATATCACTCACACAAAATGGTGATGAGTGATTGGCATCTGCCCAGAGGGAAAATGTCCATGGCAAAGTTGTCCCACATAGAGAAGCCACACGCAAACTGCAACGGACCTTGACCTCCCAAGCGAACAGGAAACAAAGCCCTCTTGTCCTGCAGCAGGCAGTGACTGTACAAACACAGCCAGAGGGAGGGAGTGTGGGCAAAGCCACCTCCAGTTCTGGATTCCAGGGAAAGAAGGCAGGATCCACTCCAGTTGTGGACCTTGGAGTGGGGCAAGCTGGCTTGATGGCACATGGCCTTCTTCTGGGGCTATACTGACCCAGGTAAAAGTCCCCAGAGTGCTAAACCCTTCCTGGCCACAAGTTCTTTGCTGTGGGCCCTAAAGCTGTCTGTTCACTACATTTATGCTTTTAAACTTAATTTAATATAATGAAGTCATTAAGTCCTTTCTTTGTTTTAAAAACTTTATTTCTTCATTATGTGCGCTTATGCTTGCCTGTGCATGTACATGCATACAGATATGTGCATCCATGTACCCGTAGAGGCCATAGGAGGAAGTCACTTAATTCCTTCAGACAGGGTTTCTCACTAAACCTAGAACTAGGCTGGTTGTCAGGAAGCCTCCTGTTCCTCCTGTCTCTGACTCCCGACTCTCTGCATAGGCAGTTCTTGGCCACACTTGGCTTTATATGTGGGTGCTGGGGATTTGAAATCAGATCCCCTGTGACTCTCATGGGACAGAAAGCCATCAAATGGGTTCAGCCCACTGAGGCTGCTTCGAAGAAAGCCACAGGCTGGGCAGCTTATGGATTTGTTTGTTTCAGGGTCAGAAGCTAGAAGTTTAAAGTCACGGCCTTGGCCTGGCTGGTGTCTGAGGAGGCTGTGCCTCTGTGCAGAGGGTGCTTCCTCCCTGGGTCCTCCTCTGGTCAACCACTCCCGGTTTCCCTATCATCCGGGCACCAGTCCATCCTAAGGACTCTGTGGTGATCTTGATCTGACCACTCTACTCTCAGCTTAAAGAACAAGCCTCTGGGAGGCGATGAAAAGACAAAGTCACAGCACGAGCTCATGTTGTTATGTCTAACAGCTAGGCAGGTTTTAAGGCTACTAAGCCTCCTTCAGGCACCAGGAAATGGCCCCTTCACCTCCCAGTGTTTCTAACTTGGGAGCTAGCACCCAATACTCCGCTCTTCCACCTGAGTAGGCCTTGTTGGGGTTTTGCTCCCTGAGGACTAAATACCATCAGTCCATCCATCCATCACACAGGTATTCATTAGTGCTGATGGACAAGGAGTAAGGCAGAAAGAGCAACTACAGCCCTGCCCCCTCCTGCAGTAGAACCCTGATACCCTGCTCTCCTGGTATGGAAGTCTTAGAACAGGTCTAGCTGTCATCTGACAATGCCGTGTCCACATTAGTTTTGTCCAAAACATTCAGTTTGGGTCCCCACCCAGAGGGACCTGACTCCTGATTCTGACTGGGGACAGCCTATCTCCAGAATAAGTGATGGTTGGACTTACTGCATTTCTCTCTAAGCTCCTGCAGAGCAGAACAGTTCACACACACACACACACACACACACACACACACACACACACACACACACAGTCTTCTGAGGGGCTCAGTCTGTGGCCCTGCCCTAGCTTGGTGGACATTCATTAGTGCTGGCTCTGCTTGTTCAAGCATGTCAGGGTCATGCATCAGTCAGAGCAGTGTGGGGGAGAGGTGGCCAGATGGTCCATCCTGTCCTTACCTTCCTCTCACTGGTGAAGGGTCTGGAGAGCAGAGAGGGTCCCCTGCTTCATCTGCCCGTTTTACCTGGAGGTCCTTAGGTTCATAAGGCATCCTTTCCGACTCCTAACACAGGGAAGGTGTTTAGTGCCATTCGGGTCCTGTATTGTTTACCCAGTAACTCTGGGTACCTCTAGAGAGTCTGGGAACAAAAGACTCAGAGCTGGATGAGATGCCAGATAAGCCATGAGCAGAAAAAAAAAAAAAAAAAAATCAAAGCCCTGGACAAACCAAGGGCTTAGTTTAGATTCTGTTCAGGGTCGCCAACAGGTCCTCCTGGTTTCCGAAAAGTACAAGAATGTCCAATAGGCCTGGGGAGATGGCTCCAGAGGGAAGAGTGCTTGCTGTGTGACACTCACACAGAAAGATGACCAAGGCTATCTGTGCCTGTAACCCCAGCTTTGGTAACTGTGGGGTGGAGCCTAGACAAAACACTAACACAGTCCACCTCACAGACATGGTGAGCTTCCAGTTCAATTCCAAGGGACTAAAGCAGAGAATGACAGAGAGAGACCTTATGTCTTTCTCTGTCCTCTGTGGGAGCATGCAACTACACATTCATGTGTATGGCCAACAACACACACACACACACACACACACACCATGCAAACACACAAAGAATGCCCAAAAGCCCTACAGACTCCAGACGGCACAGCCTCTGGCCGCCTTCATTTTCTGAGCCTCTTACAGAAAGGCAAAGCCTGTGCCAAGGGGTTTGTGGATCTCAGAATTATCATGTAGCATCCTCTGTCTCCACTGACTGATTCCTGTGGATTGATCAATATCAAAGGTCTGGGCTTGCCGCCAGCCTGCGATGCCATGCATGCTCGGAGAATACTGTCACTGCATTTTAGAGCACGCCCAGCCTCTTCCTTTCAGATGCCCGCAGCATCCATATTCACAGACAAACGATCTTCCTTAACCTCCTAAAATCACGATAGGCAGTGTCAGCCTCGAGAATTTTTTCTTTTTAATCAGGAAATGGGAAACACAGGAGCAATGCATTCATTAGGAGAATTCCTCATGTCTCCTGACCCGCATAAATCACAAAATCCCTTCAATGGTTTCTTAGTTTAGAATCCAAATTCGAGGGTGCTGCCAGCCAGTCAGCTGAATCCCTGCATTTCCCATTCATCTTGATATTTTATTAAAAATATCTTTCTTACAACTGGTATAGATCCCCGGTGCCCAGGGAGCATTCACCAAACCTGATTTGGCCCACAGAAAGCTATTTATATATAGTCTCTGCGACCTAGGCATTCTGGACAGAGGGGCAGGGCACAAGGAAGCTGCAGGTGCCACAGGCCAACCCAGGGTTCAGGGCTGGGGGTGGAGACTGATGGAGCAGAGCTGAGAAGGGCTTGAGTAAGCAATAAATATACTGCCTGGTGCCTTGATTCATATGCTAAGGAGCATCAAATTCGGCTTTAATTGGTGCGAGAGAGGGAAGCTTGCAGCTGCCTCTGGCCCACACTGTGCACGGTAGGATACTCCCATGAATAGTGTTTAAAAATAAGCCCCGCAGGGAAATACAGCCCAAAGACTGAGAGCGGCCAGTGACTGGGGGAGGGGTTGTGGGCGGCCTATGACTGGGGGGAAGGGTGTGGGGCGCAAGGCTACCACGTTAAATCTGAGAAGATCTCAGACCTCAGAGTCCCAGGAGCAGCAGATTTCCTCAGTGCCCTGTAAAGAAATACGTGTTTCACCCTTTGTGAAAATGCTTAGCCTTTCATGATGGTTGCTGTTCCCCTGTGGACTCTTGTGGAGAGAGGACACAGGGGCTCTCTTCTGGGAAAGTCTCTTCTAGCCCTGTTTCTCTTTTTCCCTGGCTTTGGGCCTGAGCTCTAGGAAGGGACCCTCAGTGAGGGCAGAAAGCTCTTCACAAGGCTAAGACTCCCTACTGGAACTATGGAAGCAAGAAGACATGGTACTTTGCCAGGCCAGCTTCCTAGGCCAGCCCTTCTTGGGTGCCGGCCAAGCCTAGTCAAATGAATTTCGCCTCTTCTTAGCTAGAGTGCAGAGTGACCACGTGTACAGCCAGCTCCTGGCCAAGAGGCCCCTAGAACACGTTCTGAGAGGGTTGGCTACTCTTCGTGTTTGTGTGTGAGTCTAGGTTGTAGAAACCATTGCTTATGTATGGATCATATAAGCACATTTATAAACCAGCAATGAAGAGGCTTTCTGACGTGTGTGTGTGTGTGTGTGTGTGTGTGTGTGTGTGTGTGTGTGTGCAGAGAGAAAGAGATGGGAAAGAGAGAAAGAGAGGGAGGAGGGGAGACCTTTGCTATAAAGAAAAGTCTGGTATATTCCATATTGAATTCCATGTGCTGGGTTTCAGGTGAGAGAGTAGGAAGCTAAGTGGGTTGTTTGTAGCCATCAGGTTCCACTCAGGTATCTGAAGTCAGGTGGGACATTTGTACTTCCAGCTCTGGGACAGGGGGGCCATGAGGCCTGACCACACTAGGTTTCTAACAGCTTCCTGGTTTGTAGAATTTGAATGAGACTCTCAGTTTCTTGAGCCGTGTTTTACTTCTGTGAAAAATGGCGTCTAAATGTAATTTCAAACAGTAGCTCCCAGTTAAATGAGGTCTGTGCTCTCAATTTCTATCTCTATCACCAGCCTAAGACTTCCCTTTGTATTCCTGGGCAGTACAAGTGTTGCTTATGCATGAAAATCAAGGCTGGTCTGGGGAGGAGAGGGGACCCACAGTAGAATACCTCACAGAGGGAGACTGTACCTGGAGACTTGTGTATATACCACGTGTGTGGTGGGGAGGCCCCTCCCAGCCTCTGTGTTCTCAGCTTATATGCAGAGCTGTGGACATGCATCTGATAAAGCCCCAGGCTCTGGCAGGACAGCGCTTCTGTCCCCTGCCTTGTGGGTTCATCTGTGGCCATTCTGGCAGATCTGATGCTTCTGTGACAGTCCGGGAGATAGAGCCTAGCCTTTGTGTTTCCACCTTAGTGAGCATGCTGGCTCTTTGTCCTATAGCTTTTCCAGCAGCTATTGCATCCAGGAACACAGGCTCAGGCTTTAATCCTACCAGTCTGTGGAGGACAGCACAGAATAATTGTAGGGCGGGAGTGTACCCTTGGCAGCTAGGACACAGAACAGTGTTAGGGTAGGGTGAGGCACCACAGGGAAAGGCCTTCTGTTCCACACCTACCTAGACTCTTCCAAGGAAAGAAGACAAGGGACCAGAGGGCTCCTCTGGGTCTCAGTGAAGCCACGCCGCTGTAATTCTGTTTAAAATCCTCTGTGAGTGTTCTCCAGAGCCGAGTTCATTGGGAAGTTGCAGCAGCAGCAGCAACAACAACAACAACAACAACAACAAAAAAGCTACTTATAAAGCTGTGGAATGAAAGTTCAGAGAGCGGAGGGTTCTGAATGGTCCCCTCCCCTCGTTAGAGCCCACTGTTTGCACATGAGGTTGCAAGTTCCTTACCATTCTAAAGGTTGGATTAGCCTCTAGGTCTCCTTGTCCCTCTTGAGTCCCCACTGTTTCCTTGGACACACACATACACACACACATGAACGCACAGCTAGAGCTGAAACAGCAGTGACTGTGTATGCACACAGACTGGGTTAGCAGAGGAACATAGATTGGGAGCTATAGGGACCTGTCCATCTGGCTTTTCTCTTCCTTCAAGAGCAGGGACTTGGAGTTAGGCTCTGAGGAGAGTGGGAAGCTAAGGGTGACCACGCACTCTGGTCCTAGCTGCAGATGCTGCAGGGATCACTGGGACTCTGTATCCTCCTGGTTCCTGTGTAAGCAGAAACTCAAGGAAGGGAGCCACCAGGATCTGAGGAAAGACACAGCTTTTGGGTGTGGCCAATTCTGAGGACTGTCAGTCTTGAGAGAGATCTCAGGTGGAGCCTTGGTCTTGCTACACTGTCAAAACCTTCCCAGCATAGATGTAAGGTGTGCCCTGATTTAATAATCCCTTTTCAGGGAAACAAAACCAAAATCTCTATTCACACTGCATGGGAGAGGCTCCCTCTTCCCAGAAACATCAGAATACGACCGAGAGCACCTAGGATCCATAAAGAGTAACAAATCCTGGGGCCGGGGACATAGTTCAGTCTGTAAAGTGCTTGCTGGGCAAGTATGAAGACCTGAGTTTGACCCCAAACACCCATGTAAAAAGCTGAGTGTGGTGCCTCGTGCCAGTAACCCCAGCCCTGGGGAGGTTCAGACAGGCAGGTCCCTGGAGCTTCCTGGGCAGCAGGTCTAATCAGGGAGACCTAGGCCAGTGACACCTAGGCCAGTGACACCTCAGTAAGCAAAGTAAATGTCCCCTGAAGAATGATACCTAAGGTTGACCTCTGGACTCCATGCATACACACACACACACACACACACACCCCACACACACGGACCAAGAGAATAATAATAATAATAATAAAATTGGTGCAAGTTTCTGCTCCTCCTAATGTGAGTGTGAGCCACCAGTTGTGTCCTCAGTCTTCAGGACCCTTGGCATTCTCTGTGAGCAGCCTATCCCAGAGGTCGTGGCCATTACTGTATAAGGATGACATCCTTAGTCAAGTGTGTACATCTGACCTCTGGCTGGCTTGCCACCTTCCAAGCTCAGTGTGAACCATGCTCAGACCTTCTGCGACGGAGCTCAACTTTCCACAGGTCTTGTCAGGCCGTAGAGGACTCTGATATCTTCTTAAGACAGGAGAAGACATTTTGATGTGCTGTTTGGAGGAGATGTACATGGGAAACTGCAGGCAAGCTCCCACAGAGGTCCAGCATTGTAGACAATTGGTGTCTTCTGGGTGAGCCAAGCAAAGACCTTGCAGTGACTGAGGAGTAGCTCAGGGAAAGTCTAGGGAAAGATGATATTTACAGTGATGAGCAACTTCCCCAATTACAGAACTTCCAAATAAACACATAATCCTACTGGAGCATTGGGAAGTCCCTCCTAGATCTGACTGTGGAGAGGTCAAAACTAGGTGTTAGCTTTGCTTTTAGGCTCCGCCCAACAGTTACCTAGCAACAGCCAGGTATCAGCCTGGCTTGCTATAAAAGGACTGTTTGGCCTCTCTCTCCCTCTCTCTCTGGCCTCTCTCTCTCTCCCTCTCTGTCCTCTTCCTCCCATCTCTCCATGGGTTCCCAGACATTCTCTTCTTTCTCTCTCCCTCTCTCTTTGTCCCCCCTCTTTCTCTGCCTTTACACCCTTCTCAACCTCCCTTCTCATGCCCCCAAATAAACTTCATTTTATACTAGACCATGGTATGGCTGGTACCTGGGATGGGGGTGGGGGGCTGCCAAAGCATGAGCCCACTAAGGCACCCCCTCCCACTGCATCATGCTGCCACATGACAGAACATATCACCAGGTAGCATCAGACAAACCTTGGGCCACATGATGGGAACCAGCAATGGTGGGGGAGAACTGTACCCAGTGGCGCCTTCCCTTGAGTCTTCCTTAGGGACCTTCCCAGGATGCTTCAGCTCTGGGGACATTTTGACTATGATCAGCAAGTGACCTTGTATGGGAAAAGGGGTGAAGTATTGGCTGTAGATGGTTGGGAAGGGGTGAGAACACCACGGTTGGATCCATTCCCCTGGGATGAGGCTTCAGCCCATAGACGGATCTGAGGGCCTATTCCAGACTTAACGCCTCTCATGGCCTTTGCCCTTTGCTTCGCCAAGTCTTTTTTTTTTTTTTTTTTTTAAAGATTTGTTTTATTTATTATATGTAAGTACACTGTAGCTGTCTTCAGACACCAGAAGAAGGAATCTGGTCTTGTTACATATGGTTATGAGCCACCATGTGATTGATAGCTGGGATTTGAACTCAGGACCTCCAGAAGATCAGTCAGAGCTCTTAACCACTGAGCCATCTCTCCAGCCCTTCTTCCTCAAATCTTAAATTTCATCTCATCTTGTTGTTTATGCCCTCCTACTGGCCTGCAGTTCACTTAGTTCACTGTAATGAAATTCTTCTCATGAGCATCTGCCCCCACCAATACTGGACATCAGATATGTGCCCTCAGTTCTCAGGAGCCTCAGAGAAGTGCTGAGCAGACGCTGTGTGGCCAGGTCAACCCTCCCGATGGCTTGTTCATGCTTAGAGAGTTTTAATTTGCTTCTTCCCTGGGCCATGCTGGACATTGGCCTCCTGGCTCTGGACCATATTGGTACTGAGTCTCCTACACCACTGTACAACAGTCCCACTTTCACAACCAGCGCTTTAAGCTCAGGCTGGGCCACTCTCTGTTGAGTCAAGAGAAAGTGGTTGTGTTCTGTTTCTGAATGAGACAGTGTGTGGAAGCCTTGGTCGGAGCTGAGGTGGAGAGAGAAACAATGACGTTGAAAGTGCGTTAGTGACCACCTTACCGACCAACTAGGTGTGGTGCCTGGGATGTGAACCGCTCACACTCTACCCCAAGGAGAAGCATTTAACTCCACACAGATATAAAGGCGAAAGTGGAGGGCAGCCCTGTGCTGCCTGACCTTTGCCCTGCCTCCAGGAGGTGTTCAAAAGGCCTGATGTCCACAGGGAATCACCCACTCTTCAGAGCTGACATTTGGATCTTATTAGTATTTAATTCAGAACAGAGCAGTAGTCTGGATGCTGCCTAGTCCTCACTCTCTAGACAGTGCAGGTTCCTTTCCTTAACTCCATAAAGCAGGAGTGCTCCTGCCTCGGGGAAGTGACCTGATGAACCTCCCTGGGAACTGGTAGATGTCTGGATCCCTGAGGAGGACTCTGGAGGCCAGTAGACATCACACCTCAGCTGACTGCAAGGCAAAGGAAGTGTGAGAGACCTAGAGGTTGGGTTACTCTGTGAGGTCACTGTGTCCAGGATGACTGGGTCACCCTGATGCCTGCCTGGAGTCATTCTTGGCCTCTCCTTCTCCTTTGGTCACTTCCTGTAGGAGCGCCAGCCCATCACTGAGAATGAACACTGAGGTCCCAGGGGGTAAACCCCATCCCAGGGCCCTGAGTGCTGACATTCTCCAGGGGATGGAGGGTGGCTACCTAACCTGTAGGTGTCCTGAGCAGCTGAAGAGAGCTGCTGTGTCCTCAGCCATGAGGACATCCTCTAGAGTTTACCAAGCTAACAGAACTCTCTCAGCCTCTGGGCTGCCCAGCATCGCTTGCACACACATTTCTCACAAGAAGCCACAGGAGCAGTGAGCTGGAGCCAAGAGCCCAGGAGCTCTGAGCAATGCTGTTTGGTCTTTAGAGTGGGATAGGCTAGCAGCACACAGGAAAAGAAGCAGACAGGGATTTGCATTTTAGGCAAATCCTGGGGGGAGGGGGGGCTTGTCATGATGGCCTCTATGTAAAGCTTTGTCAACCTCTCCCATGATACAGGAACACTTGTGTCACTCTCTGTCAGAAAGGGCACTCTCTGGGATTGCAGGAGTGGAGGCCTGTCCATCCATGGAGGTCTGTGCATCTGTTGGGCTCAAGCTAGGGAGGTATCTAGACTTATATGTCCCTAGGCAAACGAAGCTCAGGGTGAAAAAAAAAAATCCAGGTCTAGCAAGCACACAGGTCACTGAGGGCAAGTGACCATGTTATCCTCTCAAAGAGATAGGTTCGAGGCCAGCCTCCTTCACCTTTGGCTCAGGGTTTACTCCATGCTCCTCGAAGTCTGAATGAGAGGCCATAGTCACATGAACCAAAATCCGATCATGCAGAGGAAGGCTGAGAACAGCAGGATGCACTTTGTGCACTCTTAGGCCAGCTTCCTGCTCCCACACATCCCAGTGAAGAGAGCTCATAGCTCCGATGGATCCCTGCAAGACATGCAGCCAAAGAGACACAGGACCAGATTGGCCTGGGGGTCTGCAGATGTCTCTGCTTCCTCCTGGCCTATTGAAGAGCGGGTCCTTTGGCACGGTGAGAGAGAATAGGCTTGGAGAATGACAATTCCCAATGCTTCCTCCTCATTCTGCCTATTCCTTACCCAATCCTTGTTATCTATCAGGGCACTGGCTTCATAGAGAAGGAAGTTCTCTGCAGATCTTCCTGTCCCACCTCAGCTACAGAGACATCTGGATCAGGGTCCTCTGCCCGGGAAATGGTCTGCTGCTCCTAGGAGCCTTGGGATGTGGGGTCACTGATCTTTCCTGCTCAGGTATGAGCCTGCTCTTGATACATCCCAGCCCCCACTCTTCCAGGCCGTCTCTGTCATCTTACTATCACCAACACATTACTTTAGACAAACTCTCTTAAAAACAAGCTGCTTTTGGAAGACACACCCCAGGAAAGCAGTCTACTTTGTTTAGACAGGCCTGTGGTCCTTTGACTCGTTCGATGGGAGCTTGGGAGCGGGTGGGTGGGGCTCTGCTTGAACTGGACTCATCTAGATTCTGCTAGGTTTGAGTCAGCTCTTGGGGAAGACTGCCATCAATATATGTCCTTCGTCATATCCCGGGGTCCCCGAGCTGTGGTCTCCATTGCTGTTACTGGTGTGCCTGTGCTCCTGTCTACGGCTAGGGAGCTCTTGAAGCCAGTGTTTATCTCTGCCACATGTTCCCTACTGCTGTGGTCCTGCCAGCATGAGGCACCACTGCTAATGAGAGAGGAACTCAGACTGGCTGAGTCCTTCCCCAAGCCAGGCCTCTCAGTGGGATGTAAGAAACCGAGGGAGGCAGTTATGGCTGGACTGACCGACGTGCAATGTTCTGGGAACAGCTGAGGCTCTGAAGTAGCAAAAAAGTCCAGGAACATGTGAGATAAATGGGCCTTGTCAGACCCAGCTGCTGCAGGTTGGCTTCATCTTATAACCTTTCCTTATTGACTTTGAAGCCACAAAGCTTGCTTGGCCCAGAAACACAGTGAAAGAAAATGTTATCTGCTGTTGCCTGGCACATCTTAGGGCGTGAGGGCAGAGGTGGCTCATTGTGGACAAAGCGAGCGAAGGTGACAGCACATGTGAGCAGGCGCTGCTAACCAGTGAAGCTGAGGGAAAAAATTGCCTTCAAAGTAAACAGGCACTCTACTCCAGCCCTCGTGGACTCCTAAGTGCCTGTTGGCTAAACTGAGCCCTAATGTCAATCAAACCCTTGGGTGTAGACTCAAAGAGGCTCATGGGAAGGGACAAGATGCTATGAAAGAAGCCAGATGCCATTACTTCTTCCTGTGTCTCTCCCTTCTACCCTACACATCAATGAGTCCCATGAGAGATTTCCGTTCATGTGCATGCTGGGTATTACTTAAATCAAAGCAAATCTCTCTGTCTCCTCAAACCTGTTATGGTGATAAGGCCCAGATTTATTTATTTATTTATTCATGTGAGTACATTGTAGCTGTCTTCAGACACACCAGAATTGGGCATCTGATCCCATTATAAATGGTTGTGAGCCACCATGCGGTTGCTGGGACTTGAACTTAGAACCTCTGGAAGAGCGGTCAGTGTTCTTAACCACTGAGCCATTTCTCCAGCCCAAGATCCAGAATCTTTTACAACACACCTCTGTTACCATCAGAAACCAAGTGCCACAAGAATACTGTCATGGAGACAGGGTGGTGTCCCTGGATGCAGGATCCGAGGCTACTTCAAGGAATCCCAGAGGTCACTGGGACAATGAGTGGAAGGAAGGGCCATTTCATACAGAAGGTATGACTCCTGAGGCTAGTGGCTTGCAGATGGAGCTGCCTGGAACATGGACAGATTCTGTAGATGGTCACCTCTGATGGCCTGGGGTTTCAGGAAGGTTAGCTATGTCTTGCCACCTTCCCTTATCCACTGTGAAGCGATAAATCTTGGTGGTAAGGCAGAGCTCACGCTGGTCAGACAGAGGATGGGAGTGTGGATAGTGTGGTAAAATACTATCATGTAGTGTTTGAAATATGCAGTCCTGTGCGGGAAGCATTCTCACCAGGCGACTGCTGTCACCAACTGCCCATCTTCAGGGATTTTCTAGTTCCCCAAAGTGAGACTGTACCCACAAAACAAAGGCTTTCCCTTCCCTGACTCCACCCACCTCCAAACCCTGGCTCCCACCATCTACTTTCTGTTTCTGGGAACTCATTTCAGAGAAGTCACCGGGAATTGTTCTGCTGTGACTTTCATTACTTCACACCCTGTCATGTCTGCAGGGCCCCCGCTACGGTGGCAAGCCTTGGTGCTTCCTCTGTTTGTCAGGCTGAACAAAACGCTGCTTATATAGATATGCAGATTGGAATGGAATTTTAATATCCCAACACTACCTCAAACTTTGCAAAAATATGTCCTGGCCATCTTTATTTTCTCAGCTGTCTCTAGTGATCGCTGTCTAGACACGGCAAAGCATCATGGAAATGGCTGTGCTTTCAAGTGCCCAAGAGACCCAGAAGAGGAGTTGGGGAGCATTATCCTCTGAGGGGTGTTCCTAAATGCCAGAGCACAACACAGTGAAGGGGAATGCCCTCCTGAGTAAGCTCTGGGGGCAGGCAGACAGGAGAAAACAATGTCTCACATCCATGACCTGGCTCTCCCTCAGACACCAGTTCAGCTGCTATCTGTTAATTCAATTTTAACCCTGACTTCCTAGAGGCAGCATCAGATGCTGCAGGTCGAGGGTGCAGGCTCCAAGACGATTGCCAGTTCAGGAGGCGATGGCGGTTCCCAGCTGTGACCCGTACAGATTAGCTAACTGTGATCCAGGGCCTCACCACCTCTTCATTCGGGGTCTGTTAATTTCCTGGAGCAGCTCAAGGGGACTCAGCAAGACACATGCGTTTCCAGATGGTTAAAGTGGGTAGAGAAGCACACAAGGCTGTAGAGGAGGAAGGGGTGGAGCTTCCGGAAGGGGTGGAGCTTCCACACCCACTGCCCTCCCGCTGCCTGAAGCTCACTGACCGTAAAGCCTTCCCTAGAGGAGACAAGCCAAAATCCCTCTCCTCAGCTTCGTTGTCCCACCCATGTAACTCTGCCGCATCCTGAAGCTGTTGAGCAACTCCAGTCACAGCCGTCCCACCTGTGCGCAAAATATCCAACCTGCACTTGGGAGATTCTAGGGCCCACAGGAGCTGCAGGTCAGAAGCAAGGATAAACGTGAGGTTTTCAGGATATAATGGAATCGTGACATTGGGCGACGAACGAAAGGTGCTGTGTTGCTTCAGATTTGTGCCACGGTGTGTGCGCACCCGGGTTGTTTTTAACTCTACCCTAGAAAACAAAAGGACCAAACTGAAACCTGATAACAATGTTCAGCAGAAAAAGGACAGTATACCATTGTTGCTGCTCAACGGGTGGGACTCAGAGAACAATATCCCGCAGGATTCCACTCCCCCCCCCCCAACGGGATGTTTTCTCATGCTGAACAATTGGATCAAGTTGAAACAAACAGCTTGTGGAGGTGCACAGTGAGACTTCTGGCTGAGCTCCATTTCCTGCCAGAGTTGGGCCACCTAGGCTCACTTCTCTGCCTTCTGTAACAAACACAGTGGTCCATAACTGAACACCTACCACAGAGGAAACTGGGCCTTCCAGACATCATCTCTGCCTTCAGACCCATCCAGGGTACTCTGCACTGTTAGCCAGGCGTCTAGCCCAACAGACCTTGTCACAGCACTGGTTGTGCTCTGGGCCCACTGAGTTCTCGGGAACCATGTTCCACTTCCCTGAAGGTTTCTGCGCCCACATGCCCCTCCCCTGCAGAAACAGGGCTCTGCCATTTCTGAATGGGGCTGGGCGGAGGACCACTGTCTCACCGCTTTTGGCGAACCTGCCTTTTTTCCTCCCAGCATGGCTTTCTTTGTTTATTGTGTTGAATTTTGGAATGAAAGGATTTTCCCCCTTTCCCTGCACGCATGCCGAGAGGCTTTCTAGCTCAGTCACATCCACCAGTGTCCTCAAGGACAGTAAGGGTCTGGGTGACAGCCAGAACTGGGACTGTCTCCCTCCAGGCTGCAGAGAGACGACAGAAGAGACTGGCTGAGAAGCAGGGAGCTGGGAAGAGGGAAACAGCTGCCTGCCTATCAGACCCATGATGGCTCCCTCCTCCCTGCTGAGATAATGCTTGAAGTGCATACTGATTTGAGTTTGAGGAGGTGAAGCTATGAGGGCCTGAGCTGCTGAGGCGAGGTCACACTGACACATCTCAGAGCTGCAGCTCATTTAAAATTAGAGACCCAGATGCCCAGTGGATCCATGAACCTGGCAATATGGCTGCCAGAGGCCAGTCTTGTGCAGTGAATCGATGGAAACCCTCTAGCATGGTGGAGTGTGTGTGTCAGCACTAGGGTATGTGGCATGTCCTGTGCGTGTGAGGCACCACTGCGGCGTGGCGTGCATGAGGTAGCATCGTGAAAGCTGGACAGTCTTTGTCCTCACTTTGGCCCTTAGTTCAGCAGGACTTAGCCACAATTAATCACCGAGCACACTGGTCCCATTGACCTGCTTACAAAGACTAATGTTTAAAGAATTTTTCCTAGGGGTAGGGTCCTTGTAACTTGAACATTTTCCATTTCTCTTCTGCTAAACTGTATCAAATCATTCTACTATAGCGTTATTTAATATATAGTTATAATTATATATTTGTATGATTTTACAAATTAAAAAAAAAAAACCAACTTGATCCCATATAGAGCTGCCTCAAAAGGCATCGTGGGAAGTACCCACTTCCTGCCATGGTGAGAAGTCACTGTATTTTGGAGCTATCTGTTTGGGCTTTGTGACAGTACACCTTGGCATCAGAACACTTTCCCTGACTTCACCCGGCTGGCCTCTGCAGCGTCAGCTCCGCACCCTGAAACGGCTTTCTTCTTTAAACAAACCGGTCTAGAATTTGGAGAGTAAATATGGTGAAAAACAATAACTGGGTAATACAATTTTGTTTGGAAACCCAGAAATAAAACTGGCTATCTGGCGACTCACACACTGGCCCTGGGAGATTCCACTGATGCTGTCAGCCCTGGGCTGGCCCTGCTGTGAGGAGTGGTTTCCTGTGGTGTCCACTTCAAAAGACAGCCTGGCCGCTCACATAGCGGCCGCTGATTAAAGAAATACAGTGTCCTCGGATGGGCCATCTCCCACACAGCTATGAGCCATCTAACATTTCCTTTCCCTCGTTACTACACAGCCTGTGGTCTGTCCAGCCCAGAGCATCATGGAGAGTGGGACAGGTCTGTTTCTCTCTGGAAGATGTCCAACGCCAGACAATGGCTCCTTCACCCCATCCTCGAAACTGGGCTCGGGTTACTCCCTGCCCTGGTACCAGGAAATTTATTTTTAGATCAGTCAGAAAGACTGATGGGGAGGGCGAGGGCATGGATTCGGCAGGAGCAAACATTTGACAACTGGCTCTCACAGCAGAAAGACTGTGCCTGCCGGTTTGGGTTTACTTAGAGTAAGTCTTTCTGTCAGAAAGGGGCCAGGCAAACAATGGATAGACAGTGCCCTTCACCTCCTCCTCTCCCCGCCCCCTGCCCCCTCCCCTCCCCCCACCCTCCCGTGCAGATGGACTCGCACTAAGACAATCAGGGAGTCAGCCAAGCTTTTATTCTCTTATTCTCTATTCTCTGTAGGCAGCTCTCGGAGGTGCACCACAGTTCCTTGTTTTACCCAGAGCCTTTTTGCAAACTGCTTCTGAACACCGCTTCCCCCCCACCCACCCCCGCCCCCAACTTTATCATCAACCTGATGAGATCTGTTTCAGATATCTCTCCATTATCTCTCACATCAGTGCTGCCTAGGTTTGTGTCAAATTGACAGAAACTAGAGGGGTTGGGCAGGAGGGAGCCTCAACTGGGAGAATGCTGGGCAGTAGACAAATCTGGAGACCAACTTCTTAGTTATTGATGGGAGAGGACCCAGCCCCCTGTGGGCGGGATCACCCTTGGGTTGGTGCTCCTGGGTTTGTATAAGAAAGCAAGTTGAGCAAGCCACAGAGAGCAAACCAGTAAGCAGCACTCTTCCATGGCCTCTGCATCAGCTCCTGCCTCCAGGTTCCTGCCCTGTTTCAGTTACTGCCTTGGCTTCCCTCAGTGCAATGTGATTCCAGATTTGTAACCCAAATACATTTCCTCCCCAACTTGCTTTGGGTCATGGTGTTTCATGACAGCAATGATAACCCTAAGATGCTATCACAGTGCCTGAGAGGAAACATGCCCCACTTTTGATAGTTCTATGGAATTTCGTAGTTGAGATTATGTTAGGGGGCAGAAAACCACAATTTGAATATATTGCATTAAAAAAATCTATTTTCAATTAAAAAGAAAAGAAAAGTCTCCTGCAGGTTAACGTACAGCCTTTGTGAGCTCTCAAGGGACAGCTGCAGCACACATGGAGTAGGTGGCCAGGCCACTGGGGTCTGTGACACTTTGTCTATTGAGGCCTACGTCCCTCTTCTCCGGAAGTAAGCTTTGGGACTCTCTGGAGTCATGTAAACTGGGGAGTATATGACACTTGGACAATGTCCCCTTGAATTGCTCTGGGAGCTCCTAAAATGTTAGGTGGATTTGGAGCATTCACAATGGATTTATGTTGTCATTCCTTAATCCCCATGTTGTTTAATTCCCAATTATTAAAAAAAATAGCTTCTTTTATGTGTATGACTGCTTGAACTGCATTTATGTATGTGCACCATATCGTATCAAATTCAGAAGAGAAAGTCAGATCCCTGGAACTGGAGTTTCAGATGGATGGGAGTCACCACATGAGCATCTAACGCCTAGTTATTGAAGAAAGAGCACTCTTGCCATTCTCAGAGAAGGTGAACTCCTCGGGCTTGAAGTGCCAGTGTGTTATCTATGGAAGTGCCAGTGTGTTATCTGTGGAAGTGCCAGTGTGTTATCTGTGGAAGTGTCAGTGTGTTATCTGTGGAAGAGCAAGTGTGTTATCTACAGAAGTACTATCGTGTTATCTATGGACATGCAAGTGTGTTATCTATGAAAGTGCCAGTGTGTTATCCATGGAAGTGCAAGGGTGTTATGTATGGAAGTGCAAGGGTGTTATCCACAGAAGTGCAAGGGTGTTATGTGTGGAAGTGTGAGTGTTTTATCCATGGAAGTGCACGGGTGCCATATATGGATGTGCAAGGGTGTTAACTAGCTTACTTAGTAGCTGCTCATCTGAAAGTAAAGTCCTCTGCCTTTGCTTCAGCCTTTCTGGGGACAGGAGGACTTCCATAGCACCCAGAGAATAAGAAAGAAGTTCTGATTACCTCTCACACACCATACAGCTCACCTGGCTAGCAAGCTGCTCTCATTTTAAGGTGAGCCTATGTGAGGTTATTTTAGGCAGATGTTGCACTGTGTCGATAATTGTCACGGTACATATTAAGCACCTGCCCATCTTTTCATGACTGAGGAGAACTGGGGTGCCTGCTGGCTTTCCTACCCTTTGTTATTCCACTTGGGGCATATATATATATATATATATATATATATATATATACATATATATATATATATATGTACACACACACACATATATATATATTCCTTCCAATTCCCCAGTCCACTCCACATCTCCTTGCCATTCTTGCCATCCTGCACCTCTTGTCTCTTGACAACGAGTGGACTTGAAAACAAGAGGCCTTGCACTATACAGGGTACTGAGTTTTCCCAGACAAACTCAGAAGATTGATGGAATTACACATCTAGAGAAGGCTTCTGAGGAGGGGGTCATGTCCCATACACCCAGTTCTGTAGTCATGGGTCAGTTAGGAAACACACGTGTGCACACATAATGTTTTCTGTCCCTGAACTCCTGGGCCTTGATCCTCTGGTGTTCTTTTTTCTGCACAGGCCACACTGGCCTTGAGAGGCTCTGCTCTGCATATGTCTTGGCCATAGGAACTCTGTCTCCTTGGCCCTGCTGTCTGCAGGAGCAGCGCCTCTCACGTACAGTCACACCCTCTCTGGGAAATGCCAAAGGTCACCTGTTCCTATAAGGAACATTCCTACACCTTGAGTGTTTTATTTAATTTTGGTTGCTGAAAACCACAGAAAGCCTCTGCAGCCTGCTGTCTGTCCAAATGACATTTAGAGCAGCAGTGGCTCCCCCACCCATCTCCTTCCCACTTCTTTCCTGTTTCCTTCTATCATTCCCATCTTTAATTCCCAATAATTAACTTAAAGTTTCAGCCTCTCCTTCCTTTCTTGCTCTCTTCTTTTTCCCTTATATTTTCTTTCTGCTTTTCTCCCCACTCCTTCCCTTCCCTCCTCTCCCTCCTCCTTTTTCCCTCCTTCTTCCCTTCTCTCATCTCTCTCCTTCCTTCCTTCTTCCCAAGGTTCTTCATCCTCTTTTGTTCTTCCCCTTTTCACTCTTGCTGTTAGAAACAGTGCTTACTCACATCCAGCAGCTCTTGCACCCTGTGGTGGGTGTGCAGATGGCTGGCGATGTGTGTGTGTGTGTGTGTGTGTATGTGTGTGAGACAGCTCTGTGAGCTTCTGAGCTCATGTCTTACCCCAGCTGCACAGGACCTACTTCAGTGCCAATTAATTCTAGCGTAACTAGCATATGCCGTACAGTACTCTCGTTTCCTTTGGAATATATAACTTGCTGCAAGACATCATGAGAAAGCATCATTTAAAATATTTAGGCAGCTTTGGTTCAGTACATTTGCTTAATTGGGTTACACTAGGCTTACCACAATTAGCTAAAAGAATACATAAAACAATAAAGAGAACTGATGAAATTTTCATTGTAGAGTAGAGTGGTCTAGTGGTCTTGATAATAGCTGTTAGCTCTGAAGTTGTGTTGCATTTGCTTAGACTAGATGATCTCATTCAATTCCTTCCAGGAGAAGAGAAGGGGGAAGGCCACAGAGAGGCTATACAGCACACCAAGTGTCACCTGGCTGGTAATTAGAATAGTCCCCTTGTCTCTCAGCTTGATCTTGGGACCTCTGTTCAGGCCACTGAAGAATGGCCACTTAAAGTTGATTTGCCTACTGTGAGCATGAACATTTAAAACAAACAGTAGAAACGGTCTGCTGAGACATTGGTTTATGTAATTAGAAGGCTTGGAGCAAATTTACTATCTCACACGCGGAACATAGCTATGTACCTTTTGCAGTTTCCAAGAAGAAAGGAGAGTGGAGAATGGATTGTGTGTGTGTGTGTGTGTGTATGTGTATAGGTATGTTTGTGTGTATATTTGTGTATAAGTGTGTGTCTGTTTATGTTTGTATATTGTGTGTGTGCATGTGTGTCCGTTTGTGTAGGGGTGTGTTCATGTACTCATGCATGTGTGTGTTTGTGTGTAGGTGTATCTGTGTGTGCATGTGTATATGTGTATGTGCTTGTGTTTGTGCATACACATGCCTGTGTGTGTATTTGTGTGTGTGGTTTTTCTGCATGAGTTTTTCTCTTGCATTTGACATCCACCCTGCTTTCTGAGACAGAGTCCCTCACTTTATACTTGGGGATTATCAAGGAGGCTAAGCTGGCTGGCCCATAAGCCCCAGGGAAATGCCTGTCACCATCTCCTCATGGCTGGGATTTTAAGCATCTACTACCGGATCTGGCTCTTAACATGGCTCTGAGGACTGACCTCAGGCTCTCAGGCTGCCTCGGCTTCACCTAGGAAGGTTTTGCTGGTTCTGTATCTGTTTCCCAGAGGCCTCTCTCATGCCCAGATGATTCTCTGGCTCCTGTGTGAGTTTGCTGACCTACAATTCTTCCTGGCACCATTTGAGTCTGTCTTCTAAAGGGAACCCCTGTGTAGGTATATCAGTCAGAGTGTGATGGCTTTCCATTTTAGTTCATTAAGTGGGGTGCTGCAACCTCCAAGGTGCACATGCATGTGTGTGTATCTGTATATTGCTGTCTGTTCACAGCCCTAACCTCCATCAGTCCACAGGTAACAAACCTGCAATGAGAAGCAGATCCTGCCCCCTTTTCTGGCCCGAAGACTTTGAGTTTGGTCATGTGACTTGCTGTGACCAATGAAGTATTTTGTAATGGTTTATCATCTCATGCTTTCACTGCCCCTGAGAAAAACCCAGGTCCCAGGAGAAAGAGAGGTAGCAGATGGCCCAACATCTTAACACTAGGTTCCTCTTAGCACACAGCTACCAGCTAAGCCCAGGTTGACCAACTAAATTGGGGTTGAGTGTTAAAAGTGTTCTCACATGATGCCATGAACCACACCTGCCACAGTGGTAGCTGAGAGTGCTGGCCAGCAAAAGTGGCCGTAGCAGGCAGGGACAGGCATCAGCTTTAATGAGGTGGTGTCGGAACTGTCATTACTTAGGGTTTTCTTCTCTCAGGAACAGCTGTGCTTCAGTCACATTGACAGCTTGTGACTTGTGGGGACTCAGGCAGCACAGTGCTTGCCTCATAGGACTTTGAACAAGTATACCTCACAGGGCCAAGCTCCACCGAGCCAGGGCAGCAGGCGGTTGGACTTTGAGTTAACACAGCCTCTGAATTAGAAACATTGCAGGCTCTTGGTCTCCTACATTTTTGGGTGAACTTTCTATCTGGTCAGTTTTCAAAGCAAGGAACACATACACAGACACATAGGCACACAGACACATAGACACACAGACACACAGATACACATATACAGACACACACACAGACATAGACATAGATACACACAGACACATATATGTACACAGAGGCACAAATATTAAATACAGACAGACAGACACACACACACACACTGGGTGCTACAAAAAAGGAGGTACAGCTCCTTTGCAGAATAAATCATCCAGTTTGAAGAACCACTTAGAGGGCTGGCATGGTTTTAACCTCTTCCCAGGGTCAGGCTAAGGAGCCCTGAGGCACAAGAAGAAGCCAGTTTCTGGGAGTTACTCAGAAGCTCCTGCTAGGGAGGCTGTCCACCTGCTGGCCTCCAATTGGACAGAGGAGAGGCCCTGTCTTGTTGCTGTCCTTGCTTAGACAGAGAATCCCTGTAGGACCTTGGAGGAGGTGTGTGTGTGCATCTGTATCTATATCTGTGTCTCTTTGTGTACATCTATGTGTGTGCACATGTGTATATGTGTGTATGTGTGTTTGTGTGTATGTGTGTGTGCCCCTAGCTCCCTCCTTGAGGCAGTTTTGGTAGGACTCTCAGCAGGACAGAGAGCATTCCCACAGGGGATTAGTCACACCAGTGTTGGGAAGGTCTGTGAGGTTCTAAGACAGTGTTGGTGAACAAAGATGTTTCTGAATAGAGAAGAGGCTGGCGTGCAGGAAATGGCATGCAGGGAATACAGAAGTGTGTGAGGGCCCTGGGCCACAGGGACCTGATAGCCAGACTATGGCCAAGATGCAAATAAAAACTGCAGAGGAAGTTTTGTGGCTTCTGGCAAGTGTGACATATTTTCTGTTATTTAAAGCTGTGGCAAAAATCCATAAACAACTTGACAGGTGAAGCTAAGATCTACCAGCCAAGTAGTGGCAAGGTGAGGAACACGGAGTGGCCCTGGAGACTCACAACGAGAGGAATGGAAGCCTAGGATGGGGAATGCTACTTCCTGTGTGGGCAGGGTTTGGGGGCAAGGTACCATCTCCTTAAGAGCAGAGTTCTCTTCATGGCTGTACGAAGAGAAGAATTCCTGAAGAGAGAACCTGGACAGAACCTGGAAATTTTATGGCCCTTGGGCTCACCCCACCTTTTGCACATCAATGTCACAGCCATCCCTGTTCTGTCACCTAAGCAGTGAGAAGGACCCTCCCAGTTGCACTCCCTGAACCATAGACTAGATAGGCTTGCTGGTCTATGAGAGCTGCCTATTCCCAATGACAAACCATGGTACAGGCATACATTTTTGGCAACCTACTTTTTAATTAGGGTCCAGCCTCTCCTCTAGTCCACCACTCAGGAGAGGCAGTGGGAGAGAGAAGTTATCAGGATATGGGGGAAGTGAACCTGTTCCACAAGAGTTCTCGGGGGGCGGGGTGAGCCCAGTCTTCTTGGGCAGCAGTTCAGTCTCTTAGCAAACATCAAATATGACGTAAGCCGCTGCAAATCAGTCCTCTAGGCAGGCAGACACCACATACGGACCAGCAGCTACAGGCCAGTCCTTTCAGCAAGCAGACACCAGGCAGTTGTAATTTAATCATGAAGAAACTGCCAGGCTTGCCAACTGGACTGAGGTCAGGCCATGGAATCAACAACTGTCACAGGAACCTCACGAGCAGTTCTTGGGCTAGTTTCTCTCAATGTCGGAGTTCTCACAAATTGAGCTCAACAACACTATGTAAAGTGAACCAATACATGTGTGTCTTCTGTGAAGAGTAGTGGGGCGAGGCAAACCAAACCAATGCTCAGTGTTCATCTCCCACTGTCTGTGGGGTCAGATTTCTACTCCTTCGACCCAGGACCTTTCATGTGTCTGTTATATCAAAACATCTGTCTGCTTCAGGAAAACGGTCTTTCACGTGTTTGCTTTATCAAGACATCCTTTCACCTGTGAAGCAACTCCACGACCACAGCTACTCTTCTAAAGGAAAACATTTAACTGGGGCTGGCTTACAGGTTCAGAGGTTCAGTTCATTATCATCCTGCCAGGGAGCACACAAGAAGACATGGTGCTGGAGAAGTACATCAGGAGGAGCAGGCACCAGGAAGATGTTGGGCCTGGCTTATGCTTTTGAAACCTCAAAACTCATCCCCAGTGATATACTTCCCTCAATAAGGCCTCGTCTCCTAATCCTTCTCAAGTAGTGTCACTCTCTGATGACCACGTTTTCAAATCTAAGAGCCTATGGAGGCCGTTCTTATTCACCACCACACTATGTTATATCTTTAATACAATAGAGGCAAGCACCACCTTAATATAAACACACAAGCCCAGAGTTAATACATATCTCTCTACATGTCTCTCACACACATACATATACATACATCTACACATACACATACACACACAGGCATGTATGTGCACACATACACAAATACGTACACACATATACAACGCATAATGCACAAATACATATATACTCATACACACATACTTATACATACACATACAAACACACACACGTACATACATATACATACATGTACATATACATATACACATGTACACATGTATACACACACATACACACACACACACACACACACACAAGCTGTAATTTTTAGCTGGTTCTGACTTTCAGTATGTAGTTGCTGGGGAAGGGCCTCAGAGGGTCACCAAACTAATGGCTGATATGGCTGGGTTTTTTTCCCTTGTATTTTAATGATTCATGATATTTTATGCAAGTGGATACAATTCTGAAATCTGTGGTTTTCAGAGACAGGCGGGAGAGCTGCACCACTGTTTGGGCAAAGATGTACACTTGTATCTCTGCTGCCTTTCTAGAGCCTGGCTCAGAGCTTCCCTGACTAGGGAATGGTGCTGCCTGGCCCACTGGTGTCTTTCCTGGGCCAAAGTCTTACATGAGAAAGTGGCTGGCAGCTATACCTCAGGCACCAAGATGTTCACCATTCGTTATGACAAGGGAGCTGAGATAAAGGCCACCTTGAAGTCTGGGAAACTCAGCTGTTACCATGGCACCCAGTGGCTAGGTGGCATTTCTCTTGTTATGATGGTGTGACAGCATGCTCTCCTTCAGAGAATTCATTTCTATGCCTTGGAGCTAAGCCCTCTCCTTAGCTGCCTGCCACAAGTTTCATAAAGAGGGGCAACCCTGAGCAGCTTTATGAAGGAAAAACAGGAGGAGACACAGAGAGAAACGTGGGTGGTGAGTGGGCCCGGGCTCTGGGCATGACCCAGAGGTGTCATACACCTTGTCTCTGTGTGTGTGCACGTATTCACCCTTCCTAAGAGATGATAACTGTTCTGATGTGACACCCGTCCAAAAGCTTCATTGGGGAGTGGCAGAGGGAGGTAAAGTGTCTGCCACACAAACATGAGGGCCCAAGTTCGAGCCCTATTCCATGAAGTTGGGAGTGCACGTGTATGCTTGTAACCCAGGAGTGGAGGACAGATACTGCTAGCTGCTCTAGCTGAGTCACTGAGCCCTCCAGGTCCCAGTGAGAGACCCTGAAGAGCAAAGTGAACAGAACCTGGAAAGCAAAACCCAAGGTCGATGGCTGGCTCCCATATGCTTTCCTTCTTCTCAAGAATACGTTCTCTTCATACACACATTGGAGTACACACACACAGACACACACACACACAGGTGCCCATGGACACACACACTTGCACATGCACACACACACTCACACAGGTGCCCATGGACACACACACTCGCACATGTACACACACACTCACACAGGTGCCCATGGACACACACACTCGCACATGCACACACACACTCACACAGGTGCCCATGGACACACACTCATACATGCACACACACACTTACACAGGTGCCCATGGACACACACACTCGCACACACACACACACACAGGTGCCCATGGACACACACACTCGCACATGCACACACACACTGGGCTTGCTCAAGATTCAGATGAGAGCCATTAGACAACACTGTGTCTCTCACTAGAGCATAGCATGGAGATCTAATCACTCCCATTTTGATACCTGGTATGGAACAGCTGGGGTGCACAGCTTGCTAACCTGGAGAGAGGAACCGACTTCAGGCACGATCATCCATATTTGGAATATTACAGCGTTTTGAAGGGTTCACTTTCAAGTAAAGTCTACCCTCTTTCTGGTTAATATGGCTGTGTCTGGTGGACAGTGGTGGAAGGGATGCCCTCCTGAGTGTCTTCATTTCAATTTGAGGTAAAACATTTATCACTCAGGGCAAGACGGGGCCCTTTCTGAACTGTCCACAGACCCGGTCCTCACTCTGCATTAAAAGCAGCTGTGGATCAGAGACTCCAGCTTGTCTCTGTTCACATGGGAACCAATGAGCTGAACCACTTGACATACAGCTGGCTATGACGTTGTGTGCAGAAGGTGGTGGTCGTGGGTGACTCACGCATGTTAGATACGAAGTAGCTCCCCTCTAAGAGCTAAAATGAGATGCCGCCTCTCAGAATCTGAATTCTATGTCGCTGGAGCGCTCTGTTAGCTTCTCAGGATCAGGCACTTACCTTCACCACAAACAGTCTTTTAAAAAAGACTTAGGAACTGGAGAGATGATTCAGTGGTTAAGAGCACCGTCTGTTCTTCCAAAGAACCAGGGTTTGATTCCCAGCACCCACATGGCTGCTCACAACTGTCTGTAACTCCAATTCCAAGGGATCTGACACCCTCATACCAATGCGTTTAAAATATTTTTTTAAAGCAGAAAAAAGAATTACTTTAAAAAAAATTATGTGTATATGTGTTGGGGATGGGAGAAGGTGGGGAAGATGGCGCTATGTGCACATGACTGCAGGTGCCTGCAGAAGCCAGAAGGGGTCACATTTCCTAAAATTGCACAGTTAAGACTTAAACAAATGGTTGTGAACCCCTCAGTGTGAGTCCTAGGAACCAAACGTGGGTCTTCTGCAAGAGAAACAGTACTCTTTAGCCCCTGAACCATCTCTCTAGTCCTGATATACCCTCCTTAAAGCCATGGTATCTTTAGGTAAGTCCAGTGGGGGCCCAAGTGGAGGTTGAGGGCTACCTTGGGCACCCCCACATCAGCATACTGTCTGGAATCCATATCAAATTTGCTGTGCAGGTCTTCTTGGTTCCCTGGTTTGGTTCCCCACCAGTCAGTGTCATCTTTATGCAAACACAGAGGTTCTTTCTTGTCCATGTGTGGAAGACAGCACATATCTTGTACTGTCCGGGTTTATTTTTGTTTCCCCTGAAATCTGTAAGATGCTAAGGACTAAGATTATGGATTAGCTATTTTCTGTTTTTCCACGGCCAACCAAGATGAACCCACAAGGCAAGAACTAGCCAATGGCAAATGGGTAACAGGGGGCAGGGGTATACAGTAATTGCTTAGGAAATGCCAAATGAGTACCTAGAAATGGTTGGGAGGAAATGCTTAAGCAACGTTAAGTGAGCCTCGGAGAGCACTCTGGCTCTGCTTTGGACCCCTGTCATGATCAGCCTAAGCACCCGGTGGTTTTGGAGCTGCCTTTAAGAAGAATTGTCACCCAAGAGGTGTCTAGCTCCAGGCAGGTGGGCGTGACTTCACATGCCTTTGTGAGCATATATGTGTGTGCATGGTGCCTGTGTGGTGACCCAGAAGCGATCATTTGGTGACAGGGGAAGGAGGCTCTCTACCAACTGACAGGAATTATGATTATAAACTACCTTTTCAAGTTCCAGCTTCACACTGTTTGACTTCATAAATGGTTCTGCGTTTCCGGTGCTGAGTATGCAGTTGGGGTGTTGCCGTATTGCGGGGACACTGGGGAAGAATAGCTAATGCAGATGATTGCCTGTGATGCTCTCTGGAAGTGCCTGGCTGATTAAATGCCGAAGGAAGACTGCATAATCGTTGGAATTTCAATTAAACACTCGTTTCATATCATCAGAGGAAGAAGCAATTTAATTTGTACTTCTTCTGGCCGCAGCTCCACAGCCCTGCCAGAAACTTGCAGATTGTGTCTCTGCGCTGTGCAGCTAACCTGCATCTCCAGGCCTAGACTCACATCTGTACCAACCTCAGTCCACCCAGAGCAGCAGAGTGAAGCTCACAGCCGCCATTCTTTTCAGGGATCCCCGGGAATCTCTCCTTCAGGCCACTCACATTAATTACCACAGAAAACCCCGTTTGCCCAGAGGCAAAGAGTTGTGTGCAGACAGAGCCCACTGGGGTTTTGGGTACAGAGTCAAACGCTCAGAGAGTCAGTCACTGTGCAAGTTTAATGAGAAACAGCCCCTGTGAGGGAGCTCTGAGTGACCAGGACCAGAACAGCAGCAGCAGACTTCAGATCAAGAGAGAGTCTGAACTACAGCTCCACAGGGAGCTGCCCCGCCTTCTCCTTTTCTATTTCCTCTCACACCATCTCCTTCTCTTTCACCTTGCTTCCTCCTTCTCTACCTCGATCTTTTCTTTTCTCCTCATCCTGGTCGTCCTCTTCCACCTGCCCTGTCAGTATCTCTTCTGAAGGGCCACTCTGTCCACTTCCTCCTCAGTGCACCTCCTCAGTGTCTGTCACTGGCTTTTGTTTCGAAACCTGTTTGGACTGGGCTCTGCTCTCTGCTCCCCAGGGGCAGAGGTTTCTCCAGTTACTTCCTGGTTCCACAGTGGGGCAACATGGCAAACGGTGGCTTTTAGCGACTGTTGGTACTGAAGCCTTCTCTGTACGGCTTTCTTGCCTGGAGCAGAGCATCTGTGGCCCTTGGTTTGGGGATGGCCTATTGCCCACTTCCTCCCTCAGTGGTCTTGTCCTCAGAGAGCCCAGACACATTCGCACAAGTCCCTGGAACAGGCCACCACTGCTGCTTCCATATCAAATGGAGGAATGGGCAGGGTGATAGCCAAGTGTACAGGTTTGGTTCCATCAGTATCACCTCATGATGTCATCTTTCTCCTCATAGTTCAGGGCATTCCTCATGTATTCATGGTCACAACGAGGAAGTACTTGAACCTCCATCAGTGCTGGTCAAATTAAACTATAGTGCCCCCAGCTATAGTTTGAATGCTGCTCAATGGCAATGATGAGAGGTTGTCCTGGTTTCTTACTGCTGTAATAAACACCACAACCAAAAGGAACTTGGGGAGTGGAGTGGTTTGAACAGGTTTGGCCCCCATAGACTCATGTGTTTAAATGCTTGGCCCACAGGGACTGATTCTATTAAGAGGAGTGTCCTTGTTGAAATAGGTATGGCCTTGTTGGAGGAAGTATATCATCACTATGGGCGAGAGCTTTGCCTGGCTGCCTTTGGAACAACATATAGATTTGTCAGCTCCTCCTGTGCCATGCCTGCCTGGATGCTGCCATTCTTCCTGCCATAATGATAATGGACTGAACCCCAGAACCTGTAAGCCAGCCTCAGTTAAATGTTGTCTTTTAGAAGAGTTGCCTTGGTCATGGTACCTCTTCACAGCAATGGAAATCCTAACTAAGACAGGGAGGAAGGGGTCATACTTATCTTACACTTCACAGTCCATCCTCAGGGGAAGCTACCGTAAGAACTCAAGTGGGCCAAGGAACCTGGAATAAGAAACTGAGAGAGACCAAGGAGGGGCCCTGTTTACTGGCTTACCCAGCCTGCTTTCATAGCTAATGCAGGACCACCTGCCCAGAAGTCACACCACCCATGGTGGCCTGGGCTCTCCAGTGTCAGCTATTAATGAAGAAAATACCCATACAGACTTGCCTTGCCTACCAGCCAATCTTATGAAGATATTTTCCTAACTGAGAGTCCCTCTTCACAGATGACCCTAGCTTGTGTCATCAAGTTGATGAAGACTATAGCAGCATCCACAACTGTTCCTAGTTCCAGTTTTTATTATCATGTTGTTATTGCTTTTACTGTGATATGGTTGCCACTTTAGCACGTGTACCTGTTGAGACAGAGGCAATGGTGAACAGTCGTCTGAGCAAGGCAGAGGCAGCCTCGTTCATCCAGTGTGTGCCTCTGTCCATCATTTAGGGTGCTGTGCTAGGCAACTAGCCACCCTTCTATGTCTGTAGAAAAGATGGCCTCTGTGATGTTCTCACAGGGTAAGACCATCCTGTGGTGTGTTTCTGTGTGTCCCTGTTGTTCGGCCATGTTGGGCTGTTTCCCTTTGTTCCTAGGGCATTGCTCTTTTGCTGCCCCAGGTGCAGACTCTGCTGTGAGTTGACCCTAGGGAGAGACAAGTGGGAGTCTGGAGTGCATTGCCGTGTGAAAATGGATCCACTTTAGAATGACAGGTATCTGGCAGCCTTTGTGTGAGCCTGCTTCAGTCACTTCCTTCACTGGTATTCGGAAAGACAGCAAGCCCAGCTGTTCCTTGGGGCCACGTCGTGTGGCTGACTATGCTGTGAGGTGGCAGGGTTTCTTCTGACTTCCTCCTTTGCGGCTGTGTTCTTCTCGTTGTCCTTGTTCCAAGACAGACCAAGAGCTGTGGCTTTGCTCGTCTCGGTGCCTGTTTTAATGTCAAGCTGGGAAAATAGGTTTTATTTCTGAAGTTTTAACTCAATAGTAGCTTCTGTTGTTTTAAGAATCTGATGTCTCATGAGTTAATTTCTCCTACCTATCTCTCTCCCTTTCCCTCCCTCCCTCCCTGCCTCCCCTTTTCCCTTCCCCCTCTCCTCTCTCTCTTTCTCTGAGAAAAAAATCTAGAGTGTCATTTTTGACATTGACTTTGAAATGATAATGTGTGTGTTGCTCTGCAGGCTAAGCTTTCAGAGTGATCCCAAGAACCCCTGGAGGCTAATGTGAACATATCGGCTTGCACAAGAGGAAGACTCCTTTAATTTTAACTAGAACATTCTTTTTTCCTTCTTTTGCTTTTTCATACTGTAAGCATTTTTTTTTAAACTAGTACCACCAAAGAGTGGCTTGCAAAGGACAGATGTGTTAACAATAGCAATCGCAGCAGCACTAGCTTCTGGCACGGGAGTCGAGCCATTCAGAGCTTCCTTTGTCCCAGGAATTCTATGATCTGTAGGTTGTAGTCTAAGAAACACAAGGGTAGCAGACTCAAGGCCTACTTCCTAGTGCCTGAAACAAACATCTACCCCTCCCTGTTTGTCCCAAAGCTCCTCCCTACACACACACACACACACACACACACACACACACACGCACACGCACACGCACACGCACACCAAGCTTCCTCCTTCTTATCTTAGTGCCTTAGTGAACGTGGAGCTAAAGGCCTGCCTGCCTTCATGGGTGACAATGGCTCCCGTGAGCTGTCAATATGGTCTTGGAGAAAGTTGATAAGAGAACTGCCCAACTCTAGGCCAGGGCTGCCTTAGCTAGTTATATTTGAAAATGTTCTTCATAGCAGAGGGCAGCCTGTGCCCTCACTCACCCAGTGCATTGTGCTAGCTCCTTACTCTGATGCCACTATCCTGGAGGTAGCACCCTGCCCCCCCCCCCCTCCAGGAACTGATACTCAAGTGAACCAGGAGGTTCAAGTACACTATGGTCCAGAAGAAAGATGAGTGATGGTCCCCTGTGTTAGCATTAATCTGGCCTCTTTCTTTTTAAAACACACACACACACACACACACACACACACATACACAGAGGATGTCTCTAGTTCTTGTGATCAGGACTTCATTTGGAGTAGGTTTTATCTTGTCAAGAGAAGGCCTGCTTTTGTATTGTTTTTTCAAAGAAGAGTTAAGTAGGGAATGGAGACTCTGCCGTAGGGCATGAGATGGCAGAGTCAGAGGCTGCCTTATGCAAGCCAAGGAGAAGCAGAGACGACCAGAAGACGCTGGGACTCCAGAGAATCTTGTGAAGATCCTCTCCATCCCTTCCCAGGGCAAGGCTCTGTGGGCAAGGCTCTGTGGACATTGCCATTTCCCACATCCAGTAAGCAGACATGTTCTAGTCCCAGTTTGAGGCCTGTTGTGGCAGCTCTCAGACTCATCTTCTTAAACCTTTTCTACTCTCAAGTCCTTTTTGCCCAAAAATTTTATCTGATGTCAGGTATTCAGGAATATAAAATAGGGATCACTGGGCAGTGGTGGCACACACCTTTAATCCCAGCACTTGAGAGGCAGAGGCAGGAGGATTTCTGAGTTCAAGGCCAGCCTGGTCTGCAGAGTGAGTTCCAGGACAGCCAGGACTACAGAGAAACCCTGTCTCAAAAAACAAGCAAGCAAACAAACAAAGGAACAAACAAAAAAGGGATCGAAGTCAAACATTTACTGATTATAAATCATAATCGTTAGGATTAGGCAGCAAAAGGTCCCTTGGTGGGTCTGGACATACATAGATCATGCCACGAAACAGGTCTAATGGAGAGGATTACTGGGGGAGGGGGAGAGGGAAGGGGGAGAGGAGCAAAGGGCCCTCAGAGTGAGGACATGAGAGTTATAGAGACAGACAGACAGGCAGGCAGAGAGACAGGGAAACAGGAAAGAAAGAAAGAGGGCTGTGATGTCAAGAGAGACCTTGTAAAGGGTGCCCGTGTCACCCAGGAACATACACAACTCTTGGGACATGGGAAATGTGCTGGGCCTGGCAGTGGGAGGCAATGATGTAAGCAGCTGAGTCACTGAAAGGCAGGCTGGGAGAGCGCCTGATTTACGACGCTAATGAAACCTATTTTGAGACAATTGTTTGTAATATTTATAATTTTACCATTTATCAAACACAATAGAAAGCTTGTGTACTAGTGAGACAGATGTGCTTGGTTAGTCTAACACAGGGAATTACGTCTTGGCTGAATGTTTGATATTGCAGGGCACATAACATTTTCATTTCTCAGAGTTGGTCGATGTTTTGGCTTTATGAGAGTCAACGCTGAGCTGCCTCTTTGCGTAAATCAGCAGAACCGACTGACAGTTCGTTTGGAATCATTTCAGAAACTGTTGGAAATTGTCCTAATCTTAAGATAAAACTGTTTGCGTAGTTTGCTTGTTTGTTTGTTTTTAATAAACTGTTAGTCAAGAACTCAAATGGCAACTTTTTAAAAAAAAAGCTATATACTCTGCTGTGTGTGGTGATAAATATACCCTTAATCCTAACACTCAGGAAGCAGAGATGGGTGGGTTTCTGTGAGTTCCAGGTCAGCCTGGTTTGCATAGTGAGTTCCAGGACAGCAGGGGTTACTTAGTGAGACTCACTCTGTCTTACAAAATCAAAAGAAAACCCCCAAACATTCCAGCACAATCCAATCCAAAGATGTACTCATTTGAATGTACAGTAAATTCGAGTCATAATACATGCTGGGGTCATGCCTGAGCAGAGGAGTTTCATTGAACGTTCACTAGTATGATGTATGTCCTGGCCGCATGCAGATACAAAGATCATGTGTCATGATCTTTGTTTGGATCATGGTTTGGAACCAAGGCTGCAGAAGTCTATTGAAGGAACAAGGGTGAGCATTGCCACAAACCCCTCTGACCCACTGTGCTTTTCATTTTGAGTTGACTTTTGTTTGTTTGTTTGCTGCATGTTCAGAAAGCGTTACACTTCGCTGAAATTCAGTGATCGGCCATGTGGTGGTTTAACTCAGAATGTCAGGGGGCTCATACATTTGAATACTGGGTTCTCAGTTGATGGTCTGTTGGGAAGGATTAAGAGGTGTGGCCTTGAGGATGCAGAGGTGGCTCAGTGGTTAAGAGCACTAATTGCTCTTCCAGAGGTCCTGAGTTCAATTCCTAGCAACTACATGGTGGCTCACAACCATCTGTAATGAGATCTGATGCCCTCTTCTGGTGTATCTGAAGACAGCTATATTGTACAATAAATAAATAACTCTTTGAAAAAAAAAGAGGTGTGGCCTTCTTGAAGGAGTGTCCCTGGGGTAGGCTTTGACATTTCAAAAGCCAACACCAGGCCAGAGCTAGATCTCTCTCTCTCTCTCTCTCTCTCTCTCTCTCTCTCTCTCTCTCTCTCTCTCTCTCTCTCTCTCTCCCTCTCTCTCTTTCTGGAGCAGAGCGAGCATTCTTAGCCCCATGTCTACCCACCCGCCACCATCTTTCCTACTGTGATAATAGACTAACCCTCTACAATCGCAAGCAAGACCCCAGTTAAATGCTTTCTTTTAGAAGAGTTGCCTTGACCAGGGTGTTCCCTCACAACAGTAACTAAGACATCCTACATTCAGTCAAATGTCTTCATATGGGGGAATCACAAATTGTACTTTAAGATGCTGTGTTCCCAGGACACCAGGCCTCTAACAGAGCACATTAGATGCTACACTGGAAAAAGATCCTCATAGACACGGGGCTCCACCCTCCGCCCCACCCTCAGCTTTGTATTACATCCACCACTAGAGAGCAAGAAGACAGAACAGAGTGCTCCCCAGCACGGGCTGAGTGGCTTTAGCGTAAAGCCCCTCCGTGCTGGGGGTGCAGACTACCACTCCTCCACCTGACTCAGGGATGCAACTAGGTTCATCTGAATACTCTTGGACAGAGCCTTCTTCCGAGCTGTGTGTGTTCCTCGCCTCACAGGGAAGTGTCGCTGTCCCTGTGTACTTCCATGACGTTTCCCGGTCTTGTGACTTTGACAGCAACAGGAGTGGTTTTAATCCCCATCCCCACAGCTTTTTGCATCTTACACCTGTTGAGGATTCCGCTGTCCTTGCCAGAGGCAGGGCTGTTTCTAGCTCCCCCTGGTAGAATCCAAATGCACGCTACCCTTTTGACTCTTAGTTTTACCCATGAACACACATGTGCAGGTCTTCACCCCACTGTCCTGTTTTTCCTCTGCAGGACACTGCTGGAGGCAGAGGCCTCTCCGGGTTCCCAGTGGAAGATGGGCTGTCGTGGAAGCGCACCCCCATCTCTGCTCACCCTGGCTGTGCTCCCTGAAGGTACCTGGGGATGAAGCAGAGTTCTGCTGTACCTGCAGACCCGGGGAATCCAGTCCCCTGCTTCTGGTTCCAGGGACAGACATTCTGCTAGCTGGGTGACTTTGTTCAATCGGTCCCTCGGCTCACCGAGTTTCTGTTGGCTTCTCTCCCTCTTGTCCTGTAACTAAACACCAATAGCACAAAACACTTACCTTTTCGGCTCTTTTTTTTTTTTTTTTCATCTAAAGTGTACTGACATGCATTCTAAATGTGGGAATTTAAAAAGAAAAAAAAATGCTTTGGCCCTGTCACCCCGAGGAAGTGTCTCCAGATCTGACTAGCTCATTTCCAGATAAACTTGTAGATACTTTTGTTAAGTGCTTACTGTATGCCAACACCAAAAATGCCTACTGTGTGTCAACACTGTAAGTGCCTACTGCGTGCCAACATTGTACTCAACACCAGGCTTGTATTTTCATTACGTTTATCATAGTCCCACCAGGTTTTCGTTATCATCACTGAACAGCTGAAAAGGCTGGCTTAGGACAGTAAAGCTCTTTTTTTTTTTTTAAATTTATTTAATACATAAATACACTCACTGTAGCTGTCTTTAGATTTTAGACACACCAGAAGAGGGTGTCAGATCTCATTACGGGTGGTTGTAAGCCACCATGTGGTTGCTGGGATTTGAACTCTGGACCTCCGGAAAGTCAGTGCTCTTACCCTCTGAGCCATCTCACCAGCCTGCCAGTAAAGCTCTTATGATCTTAGGATTAGTTACTGGAGGGCTGTAAGCTATGCTAACACATGTGCTATGGCCTCTGTACACTCCTGAATGCTGGCCCACACATGAAATCCACAGCCCAGGCACACACATACACAAGGAACACACAGTGCTCCCACACACCTGCACACAAAGAACGTATAAGATACATAAACACCTGTATACCCAGAGCCCATAGTGCATGTGTGCACATGCACTCACGAGTGAACACACACACAAACACACACACATACCCTTGCACATGGATCCCATAGCACATACACCTGTACACATGGGAAAACACAGCACACGCACACACACCCCTGTACCCAGGGAGAACACACACACACAAACTTGCACACAGAGGTCACAGCATATGCACACACCTGCACACATGTGTATGTAGTCCACAACACTCATACACACACATATGCACAGGGTACACACAGCACACACACTTCTGAACACCAGAAATTCCACAGCACCTACACACACACACACACACACAGAGCAAGACTACAGCATATACGTATACCTACATCCACATAACCCACAACACAAACCTACAAGCATGAAATCACTAGCACAGATACACCTACACACATCAAGCTGACAGCTAGCTCCTTTGCACACATTTGACCACCCTCCATACAAAAAAAAAAAAAAATCAAATCAAATCAAAACAAAACCACCCTGTTGTCTTCTGGTCTGTGTTTGGATGGGCTCAAGCCAAGACACATGAAGGGGTAGAGGCGGTGCTCCAACTCTTCGGAGCTCTGTACCTTGGCTGGGTAGTGAACTGAGGGAGTAGTGCACACCGCTGGAGTGGGGAAAGTACAGGTGCACTGTGGGAAGGCATCCTCAGCCTGTCCCTACTGCACCCTCCGATCCTGCCACAGACCCCTGTGAGTGCTTTCTGGGACTAGTGGAGCTCTGCCAAGCCTGTAAGAAGTTTTAATCCCAGAGGGCTGGCTGTAAACATGGTACCTGCCTGTGTTGCTGCTGTGGAGGTCAGGCCCAAAGGGTCTCCATTATCTTCATTCCTGTGGTGCAAGTTGCAAACCTGTTCGGGAACATGTTCGACCTGCCTTTCTGCCTTTCCTCTCAGATTGAGACTTCAGTCTTCAGGGATTTAGGAACCCGGTGTCTTCAGGTCCGACCTGCCTGCCCTGGTGCAGGTTCCCAGAGCCTTTCAGACGTGCACGGGCAGAGCCGTGCTCACAGGCAGTTAAGCTCCTCAGAGGATCAGCATCTAAGACTTCTGGGTTCTGGGACTTGAGGGTAAGGAAGGCAGGATGTTGGTGAAGATAAGTGAAGGGCAAAGTCAAGACCCTTCTCCAGACCCTTCCCAGCCAGGACTCGGCCAGTCAGTCCCTGTAGCCGTGTGCACCTGCACCTGGCTGGGATACTAAGTAGGTTCTAAGTATGTGTGGACTACCTCCTGAGCTGGGGTCCACTGTACCTCTGATGTCACACCCGTAACCACTACCCTTCTGGTCACAATTCAGGAGACACAGTGAAGACCAGGAATCTCACTGTTTTCCTGCATTCAGCAAGATGCAAGCCCCAGACTCACTTCTCTCTCTCTCTCTCTCTCTCTCCCTCTCTATCTCCCTCCCTCTCTCTCTCTCTCTCTCTCTCTCTCTCTCTCTCTCTCTCTGTGTGTGTGTGTGTGCCTCTCCTGTGACTAAGACTCCTCTGATCTTTCTCAAAACAAGAGATCTCAGCCCTCGCAACTGGTTTCCACACCTGAGAACGCCAGAGGTCCTTGAATCTTGGGGTTTCTGCTACTCTCTCTGTCTCTCCTCCTTTTCCTCCTAAGCCCTGTACCACATTAGAGTCCTTCCTTTCCATGCATCCATGGTGAATGTGCAGTGTGTACCCATTCTAGAGTGAGTGCAGACAGTTAACATCGTTTTATCTTGTTCTTTTCCATGTGTGTGTCTGGGTGGTTTGCAGCTTTACACGTGTATGTATGTTTCCATGTATACACATGTGTATGTATGTTTCTATGTGCACACATGTGTATGTATGTTTCCATGTACACACATGTGGGCAATGTGTATGTGGGTGTGTACACATTTGCTCATTTTTGTAGAGGCCTGAGGTTGGCATTAGGAATCATCTTCACTCTCTCTTCTACCTTATTAAATGAGGCAGGGTCTCTCAATCAAGCCCAGAGCTTACCAACATGGCTAGTTTTGCTAGCCAGCCTGCTTTGGGGATTCTGTTTCTGCCTCCTCAGTCTGGAATTACAACTGGGCTCTCAGGGCCGCCTGGCATTTTGATGTGGGTTGTGGGGATCTGAACTCTGATCTTCATGCTTTCTTGGCAAGCACTTAACCACTGAGCCATCTTTCCTACCATAGGGTCACTCCCTCTGCGTGCACACAGGTGTTGGCACCCAGGGCCTTGAGTAGCACATTTTGGCTGCCTTGGTACAAGGCCTTATAGCCTTGTAAACAGAAATTTACTAAACATGATTCTTGTCTTGGTTAGGTTTCCATTGCTGTGAAAAGACACCATGACCAAGGCAACTCTTATAAGGGACATTTAATTGGGGCTGGCTTACAGGTTCAGAGGTCCAGTCCATTATCATCATAGCAGGAAGCATGGCAGCATCCCAACGGGCATGGAGCTGGAGAAATTGAGAGTTCTACATCTTCATCCAATGGAAGGCAGGAGTGGAATGACTTCTTCTTTTTTTTTAAAGATTTATTCATTCATTATATGTAAGTACACTGTAGCTGTCTTCAGACACTCCAGAAGAGGGTGCCAGATCTCGTTACGGATGGTTGTGAGCCACCATGTGGTTGCTGGGCTTTGAACTCTGGACCTTCAGAAGAGCAGTCGGGTGCTCTTACCCACTGAGCCATCTCACCAGCCCCTGGAATGACTTCTAGGCAGCAAGCAGGAGGATCTTAAAGCCTAGTCCCCCTCCACCACCCGCAGTGACACACTTCTTCCAACAAGGCCACACCTACTCCAACTAGGCCACACCTACTCCAACAAGGCCACACCTACTCCAACTAGGCCACACCTACTCCAACAAGGCCACACCTACTTCAACAAGGCCACTCCCTGGGTTAAGCATATTCAAACCTCAACAATTCTGGATATTGAAGGCCAAGATTAGGTTTACGGTGTAGATGACTTTCTAGTTCATAGTGGCACCTCTTAAAGTCCCACCAGGTGCATGGGTGATTGGAACTTTCCACACTCTCAGTGAGGGTGCAGACTTTCCCATGACTACCCTCATGACTTCATCACCTCCGCAAGCCTGCTTCCTAACACTGGCTTCTCGGAGGAGTTTCCACAGACGACTTTTGGAAACGCAGACACAGACCGCAGCTGCACCCTCAAGTTGAATTGTTCCCAAGACATTTGATAGAACGTTCTAGCAACTCCAGAACGTGAATCCAGCAGGTGATGACAGGTGACAAAAGCACTTTCAGAATGCTGACACCAGGGTCTGGCAGTGGTGGCACACGCCTTTAATCCCAGCACTCGGGAGGCAAAGGTAGATGGGTCTCAAGGTGATGATAATGGACTGGACTTCTGAACCTGTAAGCCAGCCCCAAAGGTAGATGAGTTCGAGGCCAGCCTGGTCTGCAGAGAAGAATGCTGACACTGAACTGGTTTTTCTAGCTAATCTCCATGTTTGTTTTGAGACAGTTTCGTTAAGTGTAGTCTAGGTTCCCTTGAACTTGAGATCTTCCTGCTTCACCCTTTCAGTGCTGGGATCACGAAAAGTTCCCACCACCCCTGGTTTGCATTACCATACACTGTCTGTGTAAAGGCACCCTACACAGCTCCCTGACATATGTTCCCTGGCCTTCCCCCTCTCTGAAGGACTAGAATAGCCAATGTACATCTAAGTATAGCATCATGACAAAGGAGCAAAGGATTCGGTGCCTGGGACAGGACTGGGGAGAGCTTAGGGCTGGCCTCTGAGATGCAGACGAAGAACCAAGGTCTCCCCCACCCACCCCATCTCCCGGCCAACCCCTGTTGCCTCTACTTGCCCTTCAGAGTGCTCCAGAACCTTTATCCTCTGACTCCCACAGTCTCAACCCTTCTCCCTGCTTTCAGCCCCTGGATGGGGTAGGCTCTGCAGATCCTCTCTGCCTCACAGGCTGAACCAGGGTATTGACAGTGGTTTCCAGAAATTCCCATCATTCTGCAGTCATGCTTGTCTTCAGCGTGGCTGGCTGAGGGACCCTTACATGGGAGCATGTTTGAGCCAAGCCCTTGAGTGGTACCTACTAGTTCCTGACTCCAACCCCAGTTCACAGAGAAAATAAAATAGACACAGTGTTGAAATCAGGATTTCTTTTTTCTTCACCCAATACAGGAAATATCTGGAAACTAATTAACACTAGGTGTTCTGCTGGCAAGCACTATTTTCCATTTTCCTCTTGTGGTTTTATTTATCGACATTTGAATCATTACGTTGTTATGACTTCCTTTCTATTTCAAACAATTTCCCCATTCTCCTGCATTTTATACCCACAATTTTGTGTTCTTTTTCCTAAAATCTATTCTCTGCAATTGTGCATTCCTGAGCCTCCTGGAAAGCCTCTCAGAATGTGGCTGGTCCCTGGCCAGCTCAGCCCCTTCTCACCTGGGTGGAGGGGTCACTGTATCCATCAACTGTAGGACTGGGACTTGGATAACACAGGACCCAGGGTCTTGATCCACTGTAGAAGTTAGGTCTGGTTCCAACCCCATGCTCCCAGAAATAAGACTCAGATTGAAAATATACTCACAAATGCCTCTGCACTATGGCTAGGCTCTTCTCTGACAAGATCATAACTTAGGATAACCCATTTGTTCTAATCTACATACTGTCACATGGCTGGTTACCTGTGCTCAAGTACTGTGAGTCCGTCTACTCACATCTTCCTGGGTGAGTCTCGAGCCTGGCTCTATCCCAGAATTCTCTCTGCCTCCTGGTTGTTCCACCTTCTAGTCTACCCTTTCCTAGAGGCCATAAGTTTTTAATTGACAGGTGATGTAACCATACAATAGATGTGATATTCTCTCTACAACCCACTGACAACAGTCTGCTTTCCATTTGTTGAGCCTGCTATAGGACTTCATTGAGCCTTTCAAGCAAAGCAGATGGCAGAAGTAGGAGGTAGACCCAGGCATTTGTAGGTAGACCCAGATGCCTCAGCCTACCCATCACTAGAGACAACTTGCACCGACTTCTTTTTTTGTTTTGTTTTGTTTTTGTTTTTGTTTTTAGGTTTTCATCACAATACATTAGATTTTAAATTGCTGTTCTTTTCTTTTTTATTAATTCATTTATTTTTTTTTACATTCCATTTTTATTCCCCTCCCCATCCACCTCCTACTGTTCCATATCCCATTACTCATCCCCAACCCCTGTGTCCACATGGATGTCCCCCCCCCCCCCCCCATGTCACCTGAACTCTAAACTCCCTGGGACTCCAGTCTCTTGAGGCTTAAGCACCTACTTCTTTATGGACCATATTTCTGAGTGTTCTGTGAGCATAGAAGGGGCTGTCCCTGTAGCCTGCAGTGCTTAGAGCTGAACATCCAAATAGGCAAAAACCTCTTGGCAGGAGGCTAACACCGATGGCGATGGCGGTGGCGGCGGTCTGGTAAGGGAGGCTGACACTGATGGCAGCCTGGTGAGGGAGGAGCTGCACGAGCAAGCAAGTGAATATGTACGTGGACAGATGGTGAGTCAGTTAATGAAAGAATTAGTGACTGGGTAGAGGAGTGAGTGAGAGCACGTGAAAGAATCAAGCATGAACGAAAGGGTGGATGAGCGAGCAAATGAGGTGTGGATGGATAAGTGTCAGTGAGTGGACTGATGAGGGAAGGAGGGAAAGGCATATGTGTGAGCGAGTGGGTGGATGAGTCAGTGAGTGATGGAGGGAGTGGGTGGATAAGTGCACAAGTGAGTGTGTGAGTGATGGACAGATATAAAAGTGTGTGAGTGAGTGATGGGTGAGTGGGTGAGTGTGCTCCAGAGCACACAAGTATCTCCAGGGAAAGCAGCAGGTGGGAATGAACAGATTGTCTCTGTGGTTCTAAGACGGCACCTGTCACTTGCCATTGTTGGGCTTCATGGCTCTGACACACTGATACCATGCAGACTTCCAAAGCTTGTTTCATGTCTGCACTACCATGTATCCTGATGGCGACTGCCATGACCTAATGCTCCCCTGCTGTAGATTGTGTGGGCTTTCCATCTGGGTATCAGCTGGGCTGGTTTTCTGTGTGAACTGCATCTTGCTGCTTCGGGCTTGTGTACAAGCCTCTACACACTGCAACACATTATTTCTACTGTGTATGGATAAACACATTCAGTGAATGTATTTCAAGTTCTTACCCGAGTCAGGAACATCCCTTAGAGAAGCAGAAAACAGAATGCCCAAAGCCATCCAGGGGGCACAGGGTGTGCATGTGTTGTGTGTACACGCATGTGTGTATGTGCATGTGTGTGGGCATGCATTTGTGCATTTGTGCTTGTGCATGTGTGTATGCGTGCGTGCATGTGTGTGTGTGCCCTGCCTGATCCCTGCTCTTGGTGACTTTTGTCCCTTCTGCTCCTTAGCGATGGCTTTACTATTGAAACGATTTCCTTATTCTGGTGTGAATGCCAAAGAAAATAGTGAAAAAAATCACCATATCTGACTCCATGGGACCACGGCCATGGGCTGGCCATTGCTCTAATTAGACACAGGACCACACCCACGGGAAGGGCACTGCTCTAAGTGGAACGCCCATCACCTTTATCCTTTCAGCTGTGGGTAAAGAACATGCATAGGTGTGTGAGGTTGGGGGGTCGTGTATTGATGGCATTTGGTAGATTATAAAAATCATGTGGGAATTGACCGTAAGTGGCCATCAGTGCTGGTCCCACTTAGCAGTTTGATGCTTCACTCTTGGGCCCAGGGTCCTGGCTGGTGTGGCATCAGTGTTTCTCAGCTGCTTGTACAGCTCATAGGGAGGTGCCTATGGTGAGCTCTCTTGAAAAGCAGTGGGGTGTGGCTCTCAATTCCAGGGTGGGTTTTGGAGGTTATGGTGGAGCAATGTGCACACTTTGGTCACAGTCCAGTGTTTTTAGTAACACCCGGTGCCCTATAAGCCACTTTGCTTCTCCCACCAAGGGGCTTGTGGCCTGTGAGGTACACTCAGCAGTGACACATTGAAGGTGACCCAGCTGTGAGCATGAAGTTCTCAATTAGAGGCAGCTAGAATCTCTCTTCAGGACCACCTAATCGCTGGTCACAGGGTAGACATTTTCGCATTGAAGTTTTCATTTCAAAGTAAGTCATGCGAAAAATGTTTTCTCGGAGCTAAAACGTATGCAGCTGCCCTTGGTGAGGTGGAGGGTTGGATAAGTTTGCTGGGCTATTTCCAGGTGTCTTTTTGTGTTTAAACTAGTCCTGGTAGGGACGTGGGGGGTGTGGGCGGGGGGCCCAGGACAGTACCATGTCCTGAGTCAGCATCCTGCCCATCTCTGGGATTCCTTACTTTGAGAACTTCAGTGGATAGCGCACCATGAGAAAGATGCTGCGAGGTTGTGGCTTACCACGAGTTTGGGAAACAGGGTGCAGTTCACTGGGGAGAGCTGATGCCCAGCACCAGGACCTTATGGGGGACAGCAGTGAAGAAAGAGTGGAACACACAGCAGAGACCTCTGGAGAACTGACTAATGAATGGAGTGGCTGTGAAAATGCAGAGTGGGAGGTACTTATGCCAAGCAGCCAAGGGTCCCAGGCTACGGGGACTAAGACACCCATAGGAAGCAGGGAAGCACTGTCAGGATACAGGGAGCACAGACTGAATAACACAGGGCTGTTCCCTCCTGGTACTTGGTGATTCTCAGTAAGATGCTAAGTCACAGCTGACGGGTACAAACACAGTGCCTGAGTCTTTAGACTTCCCCTCTCAAGTTGGGTGATGTGCGCTAGTGCAGTAGTTCTCAACCTGTGGGTCCTGACCCTTTGTGAACATGGGGTGGGGTGGGGTGGGGTGGCGTGGGGTGGGGTGGGTTGAAGGACCCTCACAGGGGTCTCATATAAGATATCCTGCATATCATCTGATATTTACATTACAACTCATAACTGTTAACAGAATTGCAGTTATGAAGTAACAATAAGACAATTTTATGGTTGGGAGTCACCATAACATGGGGAACAGCCTTAAGTAGGTTGAGACTCACAGAGCTAATGTCAGAGGCTCAGGAATGGTGGGCAAGAGCTTACAGTCCATTTGGTCGGCTTCTGTCTGCGAGGGGTAAGACCCTCAAGTCCACTTTGTATCAGAGTGGGGACATTTTGTAGCCTTTGCAGTTTTTGAAATTTGTTAATATGTGCCAATTATGAGAAAATATGAAACACTGAAACCTGGTGTGTAGGGACTTTTGTATTGAAATATGTATATCTCCATATGGCTCTTGTTCTGGACTCCAGCCCGACCGGGACCAGGCTGTCTGTGTCAGTGACACCTCAGGGACAAGAGGTCAGTGGCACAGGCCCTTGACATCTTTTCTTTGGTGACAGTCAGTATAGAGTACGGATTTTACAGCACAGTCATCAGAGCCTGATAGTCATCACTCCTGGCCCCGGTCCCTTTCTTACCTTTACTGGTGGTTAAAGAACAGCCTGAGAACAAACTGGGACAGGCTGGGGAGAGGGGCAGCCTCCTCCTTGTTTGGTGGCTCTCACTCTCACTGCTGCTGTCCTAGGGCTGTGTTCTCAACACTGGGCCAGCACCTTATAGGCAAGGACCCAGGCACTCCTCAGCTTCAGAAGTGCATATTTTAATTTTTTGTTTTCCGTGTTCTGTAGAATCAAGGGTGTGCTTTAATAACTTGCTTTTAAGTTCTATTCCATTGCTCAGACTGTTAAAATTACTAGTTCCCTGGGAGCTGAAATGCTCCTCAATTCTCTTTGTGGTTCTGAGAGACTGCCTTGTAAGGTATTAAAAACCACTCCTGGACTGATTAAAACACAGGCCGGGAGACACACCTCTCTTGGTTCTCCTTGCCTTAGAAAGGACGCAGGCATTAAGGGTGATGAGATACTTCAGTGAAGTGCTGGGTGTGGCCCAGCTCAGTTTCCACCCCGCCCCAACCCACAACTCTCATGGGATCTTGAGAGTCTTGTGGGCCCCTTCACACCTGATTACCAACCCCCAGGGATTCTGGTCACTCCTTTTCTTTTCTCTTCTCTTCTTTCTTTTCTCTCTGTTGTTTTTATTTCAAGATGACATCTCACTGTGTAACCCTGGCTGTCCTGGGATTCACCCTGTAGAACTGGCTGGCCTTAAACTCACAGATATCTACCAGCTTGTGCTTCCCGGGTGCTGGGACTAAAGGTGTGTGCCACCATGTCTGGCCTGGACTGACATTTTCTTTGGCAGAAACAAGACCACGGGAGAACTTTTCGCCGCTGTGCCCCTGTGTACCCTGCCCATGCAGATGCCGTTCTTTCCAAGACGGGGGTGGGGGCACTTAGAAAGACCACCAGAAGTACCCTGGGGAGGGGGGTGTAAGAGACACCTCGAAATGAGATTTGGGATGTTAAGAGTATACGAAGACAAGGGTTTTGTTTTGTGTTTTCTTTGCTTTATGATAACATCCAGGCTTGGAAGCTTCCTTGAGTAGCTATATGCACGTCACTACTGAGCCTACATCTTATATGTATATTCACCCTAGGCAGCAACATACTGCACAGTGAAGCTCAGGTTCTGGACATATATGGGAGGAGAGAAGACAGCAGCTGTTGAATCAAGTGAAGACTGATGTGAATGTCCTACACAGGGCTTTAGTGGTAATGAACTGAGACAGGCAGGGACTTAGCCACTGTAGGACTGACCTTCATGGAAGAGTCAGCGGGGAACTCCTGGGTCCAGAGCAGGGACGGTGGTCCCTGACAGATAGCACCTGGAGGATGGTATCTGTCCAGAGACACCTATGTGTCACACATTCTGAGCAAATCATGTACAGTAACTGGGTGCCAGCTTCCTATTGTACGCACGCAAGCTTATTTAGAATTTAAAGCTAATCTCAGTATTTATAAACACTTGCCACACATCTTTATTTATTATATGTAAGTACACTGTAGCTGTCTTCAGACTCGTCAGAAGAGGGAGTCAGGGGGCTGGAGAGATGGCTCAGTGGTTAGGAGCTCTGACTACTCTTCCGAAGGTCCTGAGTTCAAATCCCAGCAACCACATGGTGGCTCACAACCATCCATAATGAGATCTGACTCCTTCTTCTGGAGTGTGTGAAGACAATTACAGTGTGCTTACGTATAACAAATAAATAAATCTTAAAAAAAAAAAGAGAGAGAGTCAGATCTCATTACAGATGGTTGTGAGCCACCATGTAGTTGCTGAGATTTGAACTCAGGACCTCTGAAAGAGCTCTTAATCGCTAAGCCATTTCTCCAGTCTGCCACACCGTTATTGATATTGTGATTTGGACTTAAAGATGAGAAAACAAAGGGTCAATTAACATGTCATGGCTATATTACATATCCTAGAGCCAAGTATGTTTGTGACTCTTGAGTCCCCTCTACCCTACCCCCACCCCTCCACCAAGATGTTTTTTCCTACACTGGAAGTTATAGGGTTGAAGCCTGAAATTATAGGGGATTCTAGAGACGTTTGGAATTCTCTCCGAAAGAAGCCATGAGGATCAGAGAAAACTACAAACATGAGTGTCTCACAAATGCTTTCCCCCATGGAGCCGCAGGGAGCAGTGAGCATGGCACTGCTGGACCCTGTGGCCTTTTAAAGATTGGCATTGTTTCCAGCACTCGGGAGGCAGAGGCAGGTGGATTTCTGAGTTCGAGGCTATCCTGGTCTACAAAGTGAGTTCCAGAACAGCCAGGGCTATACAGAGAAACGCTGTCTCGAAAAACCAAAAAAAAAAAAGATTGGCATTGTTCATTGAACAAGAGGTCTGAGACAGCGACTAGAAGCCATGGGGCTGGCTTGAGTGTACAACTCAAGGAGAAATTATAAGGGGACATTGTTCGAGTTTGAGAGATCTGCAGATGAAAGAGAATTTGAAATATCTTCGTGGTTGCCACCGTGTGTTTGTAAAAATAAAATTTATTCGACTTTGTGCATCTCTTTAAGGCTACCATTTCAGGGTGGGAACTTTTAAACAGGAGATATTCACGTAGGTTCCATGAAAGTTGTGTGGAAGAAAGAAAGACCACCAGAAGTACCCTGGGCAGGGGGGTGTAAGAGACACCCCGAAATGAGATTTGGGATGTTAAGAGTATACGAAGACAAGGGTTTTGTTTTGTGTTTTCTTTCCTTTATGATAACATCCAGGCTTGGAAGCTTCCTTGAGTAGCTATATGCACGTCACTCCTGAGCCTTTTCTGACAAAACCAAAACAAAGCAAAACAAACAACAACAAAAAACAAACAAAACAACAACAAAAAAACTAAACCAAAAACTCCCCCCAAACCCAAAACCGAATAATTTTGCTGTGAGAGTTGACATACAGCCACAGGTAGAGGTTGACACTCTCCTCCCTCACAGAACCAACGACACATTTGAAAGGACCTGTGCGGTGGGTGTATGGCCTAGGACATTGGGTCTCTGGGAGCCAGGTTTTGCTGGTGATGAGACTTTGTGCGAAACTTCCACACCATCAGAGAGGAAGAGTCCAAGCAAAACGGGTCCCCCTAAACTGAGAGGACCTCCGTGACTCAGCACCCTGTGGCTCGGCTCCCTCTTGCTCTCCCCTTGCACGGCTCTGCCCTCCGACCCGGAACCCCATGACTCAACCCTCAAGGCTCAGCCCTCTGACCCGGAACCCCATGACTCAACCCTCACGGCATGGTGTCTCATGGCTGGGAAGCCATGTTCAGTCCCACGTGACTTGAACTCTTATAAGGTAGTGTCTCAGTCCCACGGTGACACAGCCCCTTTCGTGGTGCGAGCCAGATGGTATTGACCCTGCCTGTCCTGAGGTGCACCTAAGGTCTTCCTAAGGACAGTACTGGTCTCGGGCACCTCTGCAGGCCGTGAGAGGCCTCCGGAGCCACACCCATCCTTTGGAAGCAGGAAACTCAATATGGGTGCTTGTTATTGTGGGAATCACTGTTGTTTCTAAGGGCTCGCTCCCAGACCAGGCCGGTACATACTCAAGTACATTGTTTAGTTTTGTTTTTCAGAACGGTCTTATGATACAGGGTCTGTGTTCATATTTCTTAAAATACAGGGTATGGAATCTGGCAGGAGTCACGGGGACAGCATGTGTTGGTATGCACACAGGACGGATTAGAGGGCTGGGCGGGGGCCACCCAAGCAAGGCACTCCGAGGAAGGTGTGGCAGCAGGCCAGGATTTAATGAGGCTAAGGAGGGAGAGAGTGGCCGGGTCAGGGTTCAGGGTGTGTCAGGAAATAAGTATGTTTTTTTATGACTTTAGAGTTTGCCTGTAACATTGTTTTTCTCTTCCAAAGGGAACAAGATCAGCTAAGATTTCTGAAACCATTTTTTTTTTAAACAGAAAAGAAATGCAGTTGCTCCTGTGCCTTCAGAGGAGTGGGAGGCCAGCCTAGTTCAATATTGGAAGCGCATGAGAGCCCAGCCATCCTGTTCCACATGCTTTTAGAAGCAGCTGATGCATTTTAGAAATAAATATCATGTGCTCTCTCTCTCTACATCCGAAGTGATCACGTGACATCTTAGGCACCTGGCCATGCTCTGGGAAACCCAGGCAGAATGTCTCCACCATTGATACTAAGGCCACACCTAACTCACCTCACCAGCCCGGTGAGGGTTCACTGGCCACAGGACAGAAGTGGCCCTGACACGGCGACTCTGTAAGCTAGCAGCCCTCCAGTGAGGTTGCTCTCAGGAGACAGACACAGTCTCTACTCTGTTCTCCTCAGAAGATTAATCTGTAAGATGGGAATCTACCTCAGGAGAAGAGGAAGAAATATTTTATTAGAGAATTTTTGAAAAGTATTCAAGCCTACAAGCAAGAGAAGGGCCACCTAGCCGTCTCCTCGGCTGCTGCAAAAAACGCTGCAAAAAACGCTACGGTCAGTCTGCTCAGCAACCTGCCTGGAGTCTGCAGCTTATTACCCCTGTCCTCTTTGGCTCCCCAGTCCTACTGTTAGGATTGCCCTGCAGTTTACAAACAGCATGGGAGCTGGGCTGCAAAGAGCCTTATTTTCTAAAGCTGTTCTAGGATCGATGCTCGCCATCGGGGGCAGAGTTGAGTGAATTCTGAGTCCTGCCATGACTCAGCCATCTAAGTGGCCAGGGAGAAGTGGTGACCCTTAATAGGTCACCAAAATGAGCCACTGAGTAACAGTCATTGCAAAGAGGGCGAGGCCACAGCCTATGAGCAAGACACCGTGCAGGGGAAGGACCTCTCATTGGCATTAGGAGTATATGAGGTCCCTAATGCAGAGATTTCTGATAGGTTTGATAGCTAGGCAGAGTTAAGCCTCATAGGCAGAGTGATGAATCTCGGATAGCCTTCACTGTAGTGGCAGCTGCTGGGGGAAGGGAGGAGACAGCAGAAACAAAAGCCTTTTGCTAAACATTTTAATCAGTTAAGTATATGCAGAGACAGACCATGGACCAGATTAAGACCTTTTAGCAATTTGGCGGGTGGGGGGGGGGGTTTCTCTCCCCATTTCGGGTTTGACAGATCTTCCCTGACTGGTCCTATTTTCACCCTCTTTGTGTTTTCCCAGTCACCATCTCGTGAGGCCTCACCGACACAACAGACGGCAGCAGGGTGGGGTGTATGAGGTGGGCCTGTCCTCCCTACTCAGGTATGAGAAGCAGAAAACAGGAAGATATTTGGAGCCAAGTTTCTACTCAGTGTCCTGAGGTGACGTCATTCAGATACCAAAAAACGCTACCAACAAGGAGTGCAGAGTGTGAGTTTCCTGCCCAGACCACGGACTCAGCACACACAACCTTCACTTGGATGAGATTAGCCACATTCTTTACCTGGTCTCTGTTGCTCTCCCCTTAAAATAAAAATTTCACTGAAGATGAATGTGCCTGTGGTATTGGCCCCCAGCCAGATAAGGATCACGATAGTGTGGTGGTTTGAATATGCTTGGCCCAGGGAGTCACACTATCAGGAGGTATGGCCTTGTGTCACCGTGAAGATGGGCTTTGAGACCCTCCTCCTAGCTGCCTGGAAGAAAGTAATCTTCTCCTGTTTTGCCTTCAGAATAAGATGTAGAACTCTTAGCTCCTGCAGCTCCATGTCTGCCTGGACGATGCCATGCTTCCTGCCATGATGATAATGGACTGACCCTCTGAAGCCAGCCCCAATTAACTGTTGTTGTCCTTCATAAGAGTTGCTTTGGTAATGGTGTCTGTTCACAGGAATAGAAACCCTAACTAAGACAGGTAAGAAGGAATGACTGTTACAGTCCACTGTCCACTTCAGAGGGCTAGGGCAGCACTTGTCCAGGGCTTTGAATGGAGACACCCTCTGTGCTCAGGTGGCTGGGCCACAATCTCAAGAAAAAAAATCAAAACAAAACAATCATTTTCTACAAAATGAACAAGTTACTGCAAATTTAAAGCATTTTGCTTTGTCTTGGGCTTTTCTTTCCCTCTGTCGGAAAACATGCCTATTGATGGAATTTGTTCAGTCTGTATGCGTCCTCCGTGGTGGTTTGAATGAAAATAGGCCTCCCTAGGTCAAATGAAATGGCTCTCTTAGGAGGCCTGGCCTTGTTGGAGGAAGTGTGTCACTAGTGGGGTAGACCTTACAGTTTCAAATGCTTAAGCCAGGCTCAGTGTCTCTCTCTCCCTGCTGCCTGCTGATTCAGATGTAGATCTCTCTCTCTCTCTCTCTCTCTCTCTCTCTCTCTCTCTCTCTCTCTCTCTCTCTCTCTCTCTCTCTCTCGGCTGCTTCTCTAACACCATGTCTGTCTATGTGCCACCATGCTTCCTGCCATGATTGATGATAATAGACTAAACCTCTGAGCTGTAAGCCAGCCCCAATCTTTTTTTTTTATAAGAGTTTCCATGATAACAGTATCTCTTCAGAGCAATAGAAACCTAACTCAAACAGCTGGGAAGGCCACCCCGTGGAGTGGCCCAAGGGCCTGTGTCTACCTCTTCAACAGAATCCTGAGCACACAGAAACTAGCATTGAGTTCCTTGATAGTGGGGAAGCAGAGAGGGCTGGCAAGGAAGCCATTGCTTATAAACTGTGGACTGTCCCAGGAGCTCCGTGAAGAGAAAGACATTTAAGTCTCCTGTCTCTTGTTTTGCTGGTGATTGAACACAGGGCCTTGTGCATGTCAGCAGGTTCCCTGAGATACCAAAATTGTTTTAGGAAATATAGCATAAATAAGTATGTCCTCGATGGCTGTCTTTTAAATCTCAGGTGATTTAAAGGAATCTGCATATCCTTTACACTCTTTCTGTATTTTATTTTTTAAACTAAAAATGTATTATTATTTTATTATCATTGTTGTTTGTTTGTTTTTTTCCAATACAGGTTCTTACTGTGTAGCTCTTGTTGACCTGGAACTCACTCTGTAGTTCAAATAAGCTGGCCTCAAACTCAGAAATCCGCCTGCCTCTGCCTCCCAAGTGCTGGGATTAAAGGCGTGCATCACTACACCTGGCTGTGTTTTAAATCTTTTTTTTTTTTTTTTTTTTTTTTTTTTGGTTTTTCCAGACAGGGTTTCTCTGTATATCCCTGGCTGTCCTGGAACTCACTTTGTAGACCAGGCTAGCCTCGAACTCAGAAATCCGCCTGCCTCTGCCTCCTGAGTGCTGGGATTAAATCTTTATAAGAATTTTTTTTATAATCCAAATAACAAATAAATGCATTGAACATTTGAATAGTAACTTTCCTTAAGGGAAATGCACAGAAGATTTGAGTTAAAAACTCTGAGCTATCAGAAGTGGCTTGGTCACATGTTCACGTTGCATCTATAATAAAACAAAACAATTTGAAAGTTTCTTTGAAATCATGGTGATAGGAAGCAAAGGGCCTAGCAATGTAAAAGAATGTGGAGAAACAGAAACCAGGCCAATCTCAAATACATGTTTCTGTCTGGGGGCGGGGGAGTGTGATTTTTGTTTTATTAATTTTTAATCTTTTGGGGAAGAAAGTCACTTTAATGTCCTGTTTTCCTTTCTAGGTTTATTTAAGGTTCTCTGCTGTCCACTGAGTTTGTGAAGCCCCCTGACTGTGGAGCCTAAGGAGAGGACCTGCCTGTATGTATTCAAGGCAGCCTGGTCATAAAAGAAGCTGAAAAAAAAAAAAAAAAAAAAACCAAGCAGCTTTTAATTGAATTAAGAAGCAAGTGTCGATGGGGATAGGGAGTGGATATATTTCCTGGCCCACTTATATGCATGCATGCCCTGGTTTGCTCTCTGTTCCTATGGTGAAACATTATGACCAAAAGCAACTTTGACAGGAAAGGGTTTATTTGGCTTACATATCCTGGATCAGTCTATTTAGGGAACCTGGAGGCAGGAGCTGATGCAGAGGCCATGGAGGGATGCTGCTTACTGGCCTACTCCCCATGGCTTGCTCAGCCGCTTTCTTATACTAACCAGGACCACCTGCCCAGGGGTAGTGTCACCCACAATGAGCTAGACTGTCTCAGATCAATCATCAATCAAGAAAATGCCCCACAGACTTGCCTACAGGCCAATCTGAGAGAGGTGTTTTCTCTCTTGAGGTTTCTCTTTCCACAGAATTCTCAAGTGTGTCAAGTTGACCCAAGACTAACCGAGACCCTTGTGATTGCACAAACAGTACATTATTATTCTGTGTGTTTTATCTATGTGCCATTGATAAGAGAAGAATCTCAAAAACGTTCTAAATGAAGTGACAGACTGGAGGGTGGTGGATAATGAGTTTATCTTAAGTGATAGTTTTAGTCTAAGCCAAAATAGAAAAACAAAGAGCCACTCCACATTCCTGGAGCCAATCAGCTAAGAAGGACGAACCTTCCCTTCCTCAGAGCTACTCTTGTCCCAAGTTTCCATAGCCTCCGTCCTGTCAACAGCCAGCACAGCACAGCGGAAGCAGTTGGCTTCTTGACTCTCTCTCGGTTTTCCTCAAAGAATGCCTTGGCTCTTTGGGTCTGGGGTACATTCCCTTCCATCTGTCTCAGCCCTCCTTGTGCTTCAGGAATCCGACCACAGCTGGTCATCCGCTGGCAGACACCAGCACCCGGGACAGCTCAAAGAGGCCTTTATTTCAGAGATCTCGCCGGTGTCAAGTTTTCAACTCAATGCTATCATATATATGAATGTTCAGTTTTGAAATCTCTACAAATGCAATATAGTGATTTTCACCTCTCAGGCATTTTGTGTCACTCTTGGTGACCCTTTATTACATTCACTTGTACACGGCTATGAGAAGACATCACCTCTTTTATGTGTTCTCAGCAACAGTGTGGCAGAGTGAGCGTCAGGATGTCGTTCAGGGTGCCAGGAACTAAACCCAGGTTTGCCCATTCACACTTCTAGGTTTCACCTGACTTTGACGCCAGGATAATGCTGGCTTGGCAGAATATGTTGGCAAGCATTTGTATCACTACAGCAGCACAGCCTAACCTAAGGATACCGAATTAAAATTCAGAGTTAAAAATGGCTTTTCCTTGCTGCCTGATACTTCACACCACCATAAAATAGAACAATTGTAAGCTGACCTTTTATAAGCAAGCGCTTGCCCGTGCACATTTGTACAATGATTTGTTCACAGCATTTTCTGACACTGCATTCATTTCTCTTTTGGCCCCTGCATTTAGAATGGCATCATTTGTCTTCTAAAATTTGAGTTTTTTTTTTTTTCCCCACCAGAGATCTTTTTGTTGTGATTTCCTTCCATTGTGGGCAGAATAATTCATTTTGATTGATTTTAATGATTTTAGGTGCATAAAGACTTATTTGTGGTTAAAAAAAAAGTCTATATTTCTAAATGTCCCATGTGTGGTTTAAAAGGATGGGTAGCCCATGGCTTGGGGGAGAAAGGACCCAGAATGCCAACGAGTTCACGCGTGCTGCAAGAGCCTTCTCCTGTGCTGTATTCTTGCTGGTCCATCTATTACCTGTCAGTGTTTCACAGACCCTGCTAAGTACCCACAGTCCATCTCTCTCACCTTGAAATCCCATCAGTTTTTACATCACAGGTTTGCAGGTTATTTATTTATTCAGCACCTAAGCATTTAGAATTGTTGTGTCTCTTTCACTGATTTCTTTCTTCTTACCGATATCACTACAGTTTCCCTTTTATGATAAGGATGCATAGCTTTCTCATGATCAACGATAACATGGTATATTTTGTCCATAATTATCCCCATCTTCCCTCCTCACGGCCCCATCTCAGAACTGGAGAATGAAGGTAGAGTAATCCTCCATCATTGGGCTACATCTCCAAATCTCTTTTGAGAAGGGGGCAGGATTCACTAAATTGCACAGATTTGTTTTGTAGCTCTGTATCCCAGGCAGGTCTCGAACCTGTGCTTCTCCTGCCTTCACCTCCAAGTAGCTGAGGTTGCAAGCCTGAGTCACCAGACTCATCTTAGATTTTATTTGTAACAGAAGGTCTCACTGCGTACTTGAGGCTGTACTAGAACCCATAACCTTCGGTATTAGTTAGGGTTACTATATCTGTGATGAAATACCAGGACCAACACAACTTGTGTAGAAAAAGTGTATTTGTCTTAGACTTCCACACCATCGCTTATCACTTGGAGGAAGTTGGAACAGGAACTCAAACAGGACAGGAACCTGGAGGCAGGAGCTGATGCAGAGGCCATGGAGGGGTACTGCTTACTGGCTTGCTCTCCATGGCTTGCTCAGCCTGCTTTCTTACAGAACCCAGAACCACCTGCCCAGGAATGAAACCACCTATCATAGGCTGGGTCAATCAGTCATTAAGAAGATGACTTAGAGGCAGATCTTATGACATCATTTTCTCATTGAAGTTCCCTCCTTTCAGATGACTCCAGCATGTGTTAAGTTGACAGAAAACTAGCCAGCACACCTTCCTTCCATGCTCTTTTCGATGCTAGGACTAAAATAAGTGTGCATTACCATACCTGGATCCATTTGCTTCTTTACATTTAAAGTGGGTTTCCTTCTGACAGGACAGTGTACTAACGCCCTGCATTAGCTGGGCCCACTGTCAGCTTGTGTGCTTTGTAATGGTTAGGCCAGGTCAATGGTGCCTGCTTTTTTTGGTTCCCTTTTCAACAGCTCTGCTGGATTGTTAGCAGTGACTATTTTTTCCCACTCTAGGGTTGCTCAGCGTTTGCAGAACAGGAGCCACAGTCCAGTCTCCTGGCCTCACCCCACCTCTTGAGGCATTTATTGTAAGAAGAAAAGGATGGTCCATTTTCAAAAGAGCCACTCGCTAGTGACTTCAGGCCTGGCTACAGGTGAGTAGGAAAACACTCGGTCCCTGCTTACACCAGCTAGTTTAGGTACCCTGAGCCAAACTAAATTTGGAATAGAAAATTATTAACAGCCAACCTTGCCTAATGGCTTACAGACGTGACAAGGCCATGCACCTGGTAAGGTTTTCAATGAACAGGATGTAAAATGCAGGGATGAACCCTCATGTGGTCGTGTTGAGAAACAAACATAAAAGACAGAGACAGTGAAGACGCAGGTGGCACGTAAGGCGGTGCCTCCTGATAACTCAGCCAATGAGGAAAGGGAGGAGGGGCCTGCATTAGGGTTATACGAATGTTCCCGGTGGTAGTCCTGGTGGAGACACTTCCGTTCAGAGTCCACTCACAGATGATGGACGTGGGACTTGTTGCATTTGCTGCCTTAATTGAGAACATACCTGCTTCGTGAGAGCATGGCTGCTTCATATGAACATGCCTTCTTCATAAGAGCATGCCAATTCATGAGCACATGCCTACTTCAGAACCCCCGTGGACATGGTTTCCACACCTGGGCAGATGTTGGAGCATGGGTGTCTGTGCAATATCTCCAGGGGTTTTTGAGTGTGGGTTTACGACAGCACACACAGGTCATGCTTTTAGTCTAATCTGATGACTTCTGTCTTATAACTGAGCCACTTAGACCATCTATAGTTCCTGTGATGGCTGATGTGGTTTCTTGCTAATGCTTGCTTGCTTGCTTTGTTTTGGAGACAGGCTGTAGTGCTAATTTTGGAATTTTGGTTTAAAAAAAAAAAAAACAAAAAAACCCAACCCAACCCAAACCAAACCAAAAACCTCGCAGAACTATTATAAAGGTATGTCTTCATTTTAATCCCAGGTGTGAGATAGGGGGCAGCTTCAGATTGTCCACAGCAGCTGACTATGATTTATCTCATGCTCTGGCAGGAGTGTGGTTAGGGGGTTGAAAGGGTGGAAGAAAGAAGAACCCCCAAAGTAAAGACCAATGACAACAGGGTCTCTCTATGCCACCCTGGCTGTCCTGGAACTTGTTATGTTAATCCTAGTCTCCCAGAGCTGGGAATAATGATGTGTGCACTAGCATACCTGGCTCTTGCTAATGCCTTTCTTGACCTATCTGCCCTTTCTTCAATCCTTGTGGTTTTAAACACACTATACTTTTATAGTCACAGTGTGTCTGCCCGATCATCTCTGCACTTACCCTCCTGTGACAGGGGCTGTGGGATCTTTGCTTATAGCTGGGTCTGCCAGCCTCCAGTTTTCCCAGCAGCCTGTTTCCCATGAGACATCAGTGTCAGCAGGGTTGGGTCTGGCCTATGCTTCTTTGGGCTTTGTGGTCCTCCTGCTTCCTAATGCTCAGTACCTGACAGCGAGTGCAGCCGTGGACAGAGCTCGAGAGCTCGGGCAGACCTGTGTCTGGCCCTAGGCATCCAAACTGATTCTGTAGCCAATGTTTTCCTCGTAGGAATTCATAAAAGCTCTCTGCTGCATTCTTTCAAGCTATTTCCAGGGCCACGGCACTTCTATCTAACATTGTCAGAGGCTGTGTTGCTTCATGCAAGAAGCGAGGGGCAGATGGTATAATGTTGACAGATGGAGATGGAACCAGACGGACTTAATTTAATACTTTATTTTCATCTCCTTTATGTAAAAATGATGTTCTAGCAAAAGATAATTACTTAGGAACTCAAAACCTCAGACAGAAAACAAAAGGGAGCCTGAGAGATGAGACTGTATAGCCAAGGTAACCTGTGTCCCACCTGAAGAGACAGAAGGACTGAGAGATGGGGGTAGGGGGGATTGTGCGAAAGAACAAGCTTTGGCTTTTCTATTGGGAACGGCACCCATCACAGAAGCTAGATGGATAAGCAGCTGATCTGTGTGCAAGTTTAGTTTGGAAATAAAAAAGATGTTTCAGAATGTCTGGGAAGGGAAGGTGAACACAGCAGCTTACATAAGAAAGAAAAAGACCGGGGCTGGAGAGATGGCACAGCAGGTAAGAGCTCTGACTGCTCTTCCAGATGTCCTGAGTTCAATTCCCAGCAACCACATGGTGGCTCACAACCATCTGTAGTGGGATATGATGCCCTCTTCTGGTGTGTCTGAAGACAGCTATAGTGTACTCATATAAACAAAAACAAATAAAATAAGAGCAGTTGTTTCTCTTTTTTTTTTTTTTTTTTTTCGAGACAGGGTTTCTCTGTGTAGCCTTGGCTGTCCTGGCACTCACCTTGTAGACCAGGCTGACCTCGAACTCAGAAATCCGCCTGCCTCTGCCTCCCAAGTGCTGGGATTAAAGGTGTGCGCCACCACGCCCGGCTTTGTTTCTCTTTTTAAAAAGAAGGAAAGAAAGGAAGGAAGGAAGGAAGGAAGGAAGGAAGGAAGGAAGGAAGGAAGGAAGGAACCACCCCAGGTTGGACTCATTTCCTATTGACATTATAACTTTAGGGAATATTCCATGTCTCAAAACGCAAGGGTGGGGAGACACCTGTTAGAAATAATGTCTCCAAATGATGGTAAATAGCTGTCTGTCTGCCCATCCGTCTGTCTATCTGCCTCCTAATGCTGAGGTTCCAACCAAGGGTCCTTCAAGTGCTAGCCAGTGTTCTATCCCTATGCTACTTTTCAGCCCTGAGATTCCACAGTCTCTGTAACATGGAACCTTTCTTTTCTTCCCTTTTCTTCTCCCTCCCCCCAACCCCTTTTCTCCTGTGTTCTCGATCAGAGTTAACCGAGGCCTTCCCACTTCCCTGACTCCTCCGATGGGGCAGACTGGTGTCTGTGGCTTGAGATGTGTGGTTGCTGGAAGAGAAGGGCAGAGGGAAATTTAAACTGAAAATGGAGCTGCGGGTGGTGGTTCATGGATGTGATCCCAGGGATGTTAGGGGCAGGAGGATGAGCAGTTCAAGGCCATTCTTGACTACATATTAACTTTGGGGCTAGCAGGGGCAACAGAGACACTCTCTCAAGCATAGTTAATTAGATAAACGAATAAAAAAACAAAATAAAGTCTATAGCCACGCAAAACTGAAACCTCTGGACTGCAAGCTGGTTGTGACTGCAGCAAAGCCTGGCACTGAGTTTCTGTTACTGGACCAGGTCTATAGCATGCAAAGTCACCCCTAGGCCCAGATAAGTGTCTTTCTGGAATTGCTTCAGCCAATATTAGGAAAGACCCCAAACCCTCAAGGGACTTCTGGAACTCTAGTGGAGGACTGATGTCAAGACAAGGCCACAGAGACATGTCTTCCACAGAAGGCTTTGCTCTCCTGGCCGTTGCTGGCCACCCAGAATAGATGGTGCCCACGGCCAACTGGGAGAACCTTATGCCAGCCCAGGAACTCCTGAACACAAGGTGGATGAAGATCTCCTTTCTCCATGGTCCCTTTAACATGGAGTTAGATGTTTGGGACTAGAGACACGAAACAAGTAAGCGGGTTGTTAGAAGTGGTTTTGAAGCACCTTAAATCATCAACCACAGAAGTGACAAGCATCGGATGATTTTAAAGTTTTCTTTAACATCTTACAAACCTCTGTGGAAAATATTCTCCCAGGTTTGACACTGGGCTCTTCCTGGCTTGCGTCACCCAGGAGGACCCTCAGTCAATATATGACCTAAAATTCAGCTGGGGCATGGGAAGGTTAGTTTTAATTGTCAATTGACACAATCTACTTGAGTAGCGCATCTCACTGAAGAACTTGTGTGGATTAGATTGGCCTGTAGGCAAGCCTGTTTGGGATTTTCTTAGGTGGGTGAGTGGCAAGGCTTTTGACTTGGGCTGTGGAATAACTGAAAAGGAGAGGTCCAGCCGTGCACCAGTGTGCACATAGCAACTCATTGCTCTCTGCTGCTGTCTGCGGATGTGACCTGAAGGGCTACTTCAGGTTCTGGCACCTTGCCTGCAACAGTGGACTGTAGCCTGGAACTGTGAGCTACACAGGCCCTCCTCCTTGATACTTTTGTCAGGGTGGTTTATCACACCCACAGAATCAAAACTAAGACAGTTTTGTGTCACAAGCCAAGGGGAAGCCACATGACCTTTAAACCAGTGATTGTAGTACAAACAATTTAAACTTATCTCTGACTAGCTTACAAATAAATGAGACTCAGACTATGGTTATTATATTTGACTTGACAATTGCTGGGGGTCACCCCTAATCTACTTTTCTAGCTGCTGGCCTGGCTACCTCCCCAGTGGTGTGCCCCAGATACTTGCTGTTTCTCCTGGCCACGTGCTCAAGGTTCCTCTCCCCACATGGCCACTTCCTCCTCCTTCTTCCTCTTTCCTCCCCACAATCCCTCCTCTTTTAACCCCAACCCACTTACCCTTAACCCCTCCAGGAGTTGACTATAGTCAATTTTATTTAACCAACAGTTTTAAATCAAGGAACAAAGCTTGCACAACAAAAGCTTGTATTGGAGATGTTGCTCCTGGACCTTAGGGTACAGAATTTAGCATTACAACACACAGCAATAGACCAAACCTCAACCAGGAAAGCCTGGCTGAAGACAGATGTCCTAGAGACCTTAAGGTAGGCTACGTAGAAATCCACATGGGAAAAGGAGGTCCCCTTCATGTGACGAATTCTGATAAAATTCCCACATCACTAAAGGACGGATGTTTAGAACACTGCACAGGGCAAGGCAGGCAGAAGGGCAGGGTGGCCAGCTCCGTTCTATGTTTCTTTAGAAGTAGTGCTTTTATTAAAACAGCTTCGTAAAACTCATTCCCGATTCCTTATCTTTCCCACAAGTTCTCATTCCTGTCCACAGGCACCTGGGAATTAACAGAAAACTCCTGATGGCTTAGCATCTTCGAAGAGACTTCCTCGGGGGGCCAACACTGAGACCAGGATGTGTTGCTGGAATCATCCACTCCAGTCTCTACCCTTGGCAGTGCACAGTCGTCCCAGCATCTCCGAGGTGTTTTTTGAAGTTTTGTGGGGTGAGTTCTGATGGCTTATGGGCAGATGTGCTTTCAACATTATTTATATATTCAGACGTGCTGGGAGACCTAGCCATGGACTGAAGTATGGTGACTATCCCTGGGAATCTTAAGTTAAAGAGGTGTATTTCTCTGGGTAGCACCTTAAACACACCCCCTCCCCAAATAACAGAGTCACCTGGTCTCACAGTCAATCACATACTGTCAGAATGTTGAAATGATGACATTTTAAAATAATAATAATCATGGGGAAATGGATGATTTGACAAATTTAACCGTTACTAATATTCTCGCAATAGGAATTAGTGTGTTTGTGGTATAATGCCATGGCAACCTTGAAATAAAACCGATTTCAGGTCTCACGAGGCATGTAACACAGCGTGGTATTTAAAACCTACTCATCCAGCATGAAGCCACATTCCTGCACCAGATGTGCATGCTGCTATTTAAAACCCTGTCTCCAGGTGCATGTGGAGACATGCCACACACTGCACACACGGTACCTCAGTCCATCTCATACTCCCAACAGCGTTTCCAGCAGCTTGTCTGGATCCCCAAAGAATCTAAGTGCATCTACTATCTTTAATGACTGTCTGAGAATTCGGTGAGGAAGGACACGCGGAAGCATGTTCTGCTAAGTGGCCCACATTCTTCCGTGATGGGAAATTGTTCATGTCTCTCCACAATGCCATGTACTTGAACTGTCATCAAGTTTATCTTGTACGATGGCTTTCTTCTGTCCCCTTGTTCAGTCTGGACTGCCTGCGCCCTTCAGATGGGTGATATCAGAGGATCCTCTCGAAAAACTGGACTCCCTTCACATAACTACAGGAGATAGGCCTTGTTGTTTGTTTGTTTGCTTAATTTATTCAAGACAGGGCCTTTTTATGTATTTCTGGCTGTCTTAGAACTCACTCTGTAGATCATGCTGGCTTCAAATCCAGAGATCCACCTGCCAGCTTGAGGTGAGACTCTCTGTGAAAGGATTTGCACCATCAAGCTGACTGACATGCGGCTGTTGAATGGAGTCCTCTGAGGCCAGAGAGACATGCTCTCAGACTCACCGCTGTGGCCCTTCCTCTTGAGTGACTGGAGTTGTGCAGGTGTTTGCCTCTGGACATAACATGGGTGCTAAGCTCTTTTCACTTTCACATTCTTTTAGCACCTAACAGCTCTGCAGCTAAGTATTCAGGGAAAGGGAGGGAAGAAAGAGAGGGGAAGAAGGAATGGGAGGGGAGAGGAAGGGAGGGGAGGAGAGGGAAGGGGAGAAGACAGGAGGGAAAGAAGGTGAGGAAGAGGAGAGAAGGGAGGGAAAGGGAGGGGAGGGAAAAGAGGGAAAGGGAGGAGAGGAGGGAGGGAGGAAGGGGGAGGGAGGTAAGAGAGGGTAAGGAAAGGGAGGGGAGAGGATGGGAAGGAGGGGAGGGAAGGGAGAAGCTTTTTCTGTGGTCATACATAACTCTTCTTAGAAGCTTATTACTTTGATCATTGTTGTAACACAAAGTTTGATTAGAGAAGATTAAATCAGAGAAGATTAAAGGAAGGATTATTTGGCTCTCAGGTCGAGTGTCTAACCTACTGGTTCTCCACCTTCCTAACACTGCAACCCTGTAATACAGTTCCTCATGTTGTGGTGACCCCCACCCCCAACTATAAAATTATTTTCACTGCTACTTCATAACTGTAATTCTGCTATTGTTATGAATCATAATGTAAGTATCTGATATGTGACCCCTATGAAAGGGTCAGTCTACCCCAAAGGGGTCACAACCCACAGGTTGAGAACCACTGGTCTAGCCCACCATGACAAGAAAAAAAAATGGTGGCAAGAGTTCTTGTGGTGGCCAAGGTGGCTGGTCATGTGAATCATGTGGTCAAGGTGGCTGGTCACTCAGGAATCGTGTGAATGGAAATGCTGGTGCTCCACTGTTGTTCTCCTTCTGTTACCCTAGCTCACGGGATGGTGCCAGTGATGTCACGGTAGACCCTTTTCCCCAGTTACGCCTCTCTGGAAATTGCCTTGCAAACATGTCCTGAGGTGTGCCTCCTAGATGATTCTGAGTCCTGTCAAACTGACGGTCAAAATTAACCCTCACACTAATGAACATTCGCAGGCTCTGACTGTTGTGTGGCCACCTCCACAGTGGAGATCCACGCATGGAGAGTCCGCTGTGCTGAGGTTGGCTTCCTTCAGGAAGAGCCTGCAGACTTTGCTTTTGGCTCTTTGTTACAGTGTCGTGGGGCTGACTGAAAATTGTCCCAAGGATTCACAGCACCCAGAGAGCTGAAATCAGAGGCTGGGGGGCCAGAGTCCTCTTGTTGCCCTTGTTCCTTAACTATGGTCTGACTCCCATCGCCTGGTGCGTACTTTATCATGAACCCAGACACACACTGTTCATTGTCTTCCGGGTAGAGTAGGCTTCATTGCTCTATCGTCCTCTGAACTAGAGAGCAATTATTAGGAGGTGCAAAGGTGACTTTGCAGCTGGCCATAAAGGCCAGCTCAGACCCTGCCTGCTACATGCTGGCTTCCTTTCATCCATCACTGATCTTTAAGAAGCGAATTCCACAACCTTTGTTTTCTCCTGTTACTCTAGCTAATCTGATTGCAGTGACCTGGAGTCTTTCCCACATTTGAGTAGGGCTCACAGGAAACTGGCAATGTGTTTACCCACAACCCCTCCTTCTGGCCTGCAGATTAGAAGGTTGAGATGTCTGCACGTAGATTGTAAAGTGATGCTGTATTCTAGGTCTACCTTCCTCCGAGCTGGGCTGAGCTTCAGTGTCACTCGGAAGGCAAAGCCTCAGTGCTCTGGATGAACTCCAGGGCAAGAACAGTCCTGACCAAGCCAGGATGCGGATGGCAGGTGTGAAGGATGCAGGGTCGTAGTGGACAACCTTTGAAAACAAGTAGCTGCATGCGACACACAGAACAATATCTCTACCTGACTCCAACTTCTCTATGGTTTCCACGTTTAGTGGCTGAGTAGCACCCCCCCACCCCATGTCCCCCTGAATACCCTGAATTAGCTGTCCTTTCCTGTTCTCTCCCACCCACCTTCCCTGCAGGTAGATAGGCAGAGAACAGAAAGGTTGGTGAACTTCAGAAGAACCTTGCCTGGCATGTTCTACATTCTGTGTGCTACTATTCCCTACCATGCCCAGGAAGCATTAAAAGGGGCTTGCTGAAACAGAGAGAACATGACAAGGCAATACACACACACACACACACACACACACACACACACACACACACACATATGGACTTGAAGGACACTGGGGTGAAGGGGAAGTAAGAACACAGAAGACAGCAGGGGTATTGAGATCACCTTAAAACCTAATTCCCTAGGGACATTGCTTTTGAAGAGCTCTGAGTGCGCTGCTGTGAAGGGAGGGAGGGACGGGAGAGAGAGGAGGGGGAGGGGACAGGGAGGAGGAGAGGGGAGAGGATAGATGGGAGAGGGGAGGGGGAAAGGATAGAGGAGAGAAGGATAGGAGAGAGGGGAGAGCAGGGAGGGGGAGAAAGGAGATGGGGAGGAAAGGCGGAGGAAGGGGGAAGAGAGGAAAATGGGGAGAGGGGAGGGGGAGGGGAGGAGAATGGGGAGAGGGGAGGGGGTGAAGGAAAGGGGAAGGGGAGGAGAGGGAATTAGGGAGAGGGGAGGGGAATGAGGAGGGGAGGGGAGGAGATGGAAGAAGGGGAAGGAAGGAAGGAAGGAAGGAAGGAAGGAAGGAAGGAGAGAGGAAGGGAGAAAGGCAGGAAGAGAGGAATGAGAGAAGAAGCTAGGGAAGGAAGGAAAGAGGGAGGGAGATCAGAAAGGAGGAAGGGACCACCTGTCCCATAGGAAGCTTTTTAGGGCTTTAAAACAGGCTGGCAAACATTGCTTTTGCTCACTCCATCTTTCATTGTGTTTTATTTTATTTGTTTGTTTGTTTGTTTGTTTTGAGACAGAATCTCACTCTCTAACTCAGGTTTGTCTTAAACTCAGGGCGATTCTCCAGTCTCAGCCTCCTAAATGCTAGGGTTACAGTGGGAGGCACCACTCTGTGTGAGTTTACAGTGATTGCTATTTTGGGAGCATTTGCCTATACGTATGCCTGTGTACCACATGTGTACCCTCAGAGCCCAGCAGAGGGCGTTGAGTTCCCAGGGTACTGAAGGAACAGAAGCTAGTGAGCCAACCTTCGGGATGGAACCCAGACAGGTGCTAGACAGAAGCAGCCAGTGCTCATAACCTCTGAGTTACGACAAATCTCTCCAGCATTGTTCTCTGTGTTTTTATCCATGTTAACGTGAGGTGTTAAAATACCAGACGTTGTGCTTTAACTGTTAGCATCTGTTTTCACCTGTAAAATGAACGGGGTGACCACAACTCTGCAGTCAGCAGCTCTCTCAACTTCTAAAAGCTTAGTTAGTCTAAGACTGCCTGGTGGGAACCCCCTAGGTAAATCCTGTGTACCCAGCTTCAGTTGCAATTGCCCCCCACCCCTTTCTTCCTCCCAGCCACTGAGTGCTTTCATCATTCCTATTGCTAGACTGAAAACCATGATTTTGAACTAAGTTATGTAGAACTTCAGTCACTATCCTAACAGCTGGGTTGGAGCTTGTGTTTCTTTTCAGCCTTTCTAGAAAGCTACATGGATGTTGACAGGTACCTGAGACACAGTTCAAATCCAAGGTCCGTTGCGTCTGTTTTGCCCTGTTACCTGTGACCTGTGCTGTTCAAAGATGCTCTGAAATATCAGCTGCTTATTGTTCAGTCGCCTGGGCTGGTGACGGCTGTTCTTAGGCCTCTGTCAGAGTCACCACCGTAGTGTGGGTGCCTCCCAGGGGCTCACAGGATGAGAGCCTGGTCTCCACGGTGGTGGCTTTGATGTGGCGAGAACTTGGGGACTGCGGCCATGTGGAGGGGTCATGGTACCGTTACCTACAGAAGGGACTAGTTTTCACAGGCCCGAGCTAACTCTGTCCGAGAGCTGTTATTAAAGAACAGTGCCAATTACCACCACCTCTCTGGCTTCCTGGTAAGTGACTGCTCTGGAATGTGCTTCTGCTGTTATGATGACATCAGAGGCCCATAGGAACCAAGCAACGCTGACACCATGCCCTTAAATTTCTGAAACAGTCAGATAAATAAACCTCTAGTGTTCTCATATTATCCAGACTTGGATATTTTGTTATAACAACAAAAATTGGACAAACACAATGACTTACCACTGTAACAAAACACCTTGGCTCACTAGGAAGGACATATTTTTCTACATATTACTATCTGCAAACTCGGGCATGCCTAGAGTTACTGGTGGACCAGTGTTTAACACATAGCCTCCCCTTTCTTCGCTACTAGCATCCTCTTCTCTTTTGGACCAGGGCTGGTCCAGGTGAGCAGTACAATGGGATCAGAGTGGATGAAGCTGGATTTAAGCAGCAAGGACCCCTGACTCCTCCTTCATCTCTTAGACTGATGCTTCACAAAAGTGGCCACCATGCATGCAGACACTTGGCACCCTGAGGAGGGACCAGGTGGAGAGCAAGGCCATGACAATGAAGAGGAGCAGCTTTCCATCCAAGAGTATGACCCGCCTCACTAGTGGACCTCCCAGCTCCCATCAGCCTCCAGATGATGGTCACATCCCTGACTGGCATCCAGGGCCACTTTGCTCGGTCACTCCCAATTCCTATGGATAGACTATTAAGGTTTTAGGCCATTGGGTTTGTGGTCACTTGTTACACAGCAGTAATTACTAGTGCAACATTGAACTAGTGCCCCTTTGTCTTTGCTTAACATGAACCAAACCAACAAAAACCACCCTAAAGATTCTCCAATGGACCACCTTCACCACAGTTATTTCCAAAGACTGAGGAAGTTCAAAGAAACTTTCCTTGATCCTCTCATCATGCAAGAGTTTAGAAAAACCATTTCTCTTTTCCAGATGTGCAGGCAAGGATGAGTTCAGGTCAAGGAGGACAACAGAGAAACACCCTGGGCAGATGGATCTATGCTCAAGATAAACAGAGAGTGGAATTAATTTTTCAAGGGTGGCATATTGCTAGATGCTGTGTATAGCCTCTTTATCTGCCTCGAAAGTTGGCCTCAGTTATGAGAACTGTGAGGCAAAGAAGGAGCTAGACAGAGAACACAGGGTCCCAAGGCAAGTGCTGGCTGTTGAGCTGTTACTTGAGAACCCGAGTGTCGTCATGATCACTGTGGGTTTTGTTATCACAAGACTTGGAGGGGTGCAAATGCCAGCCAATCCCAGCAGACACAAGGGAGGAGCTTTTGACTCACCTCAGGATGGAAAAGCTGCAGGAAGCAGGTGGATGCTCTGCTCGGCACATACCAGCCTCTGTGCAGCCAGGAGGATGAGGCCCATCTCACTCTTCAGAGCACCCAAGGTGGGCACTCATGGTGGCATTCCCTCATAAGTAATCGGTTTACAGGTTCATACTTGCCATTAAAAACAAGCCACACCAATTCCTCGGCAAATGCTCCAGGAAGAGGCACCTGGACCTCCACACCTCAGCTCCTGTCAAATCTACTCCCACCTGAAGGTAGGCCACCACTGCCAGTCTGGGGAGTTGTCTGTGGGTGATGAGAGCAGCCAGCTCTACCCCTGCAGGGTCCACCTCAGCTCTTAATAACCACAACCCTGCAGCCAGGCCGATCTTGAGTTTTCCAGAAGACCCACACTCCCCAGGGCCTGTGCTGGGAACCACGAGGGCCATGGGCAATGAGACTTGCTTTGTCCCTCAGGGTCCTATGCTAACTATACCTCTGGATTGAGCTGCAAACCTCCTTTCTCTGACTTTGCTTCTGCATTCAGAACTCAGCACTGGGAATTGCAAAGGAAGCCTCTGCACTCTGCAGCCTGGTCACGTCATCCGTCACGAAACGCATAGCTTTCAAGATCATTACCTGGCTTTGCAAGGACACAGCTGACTGGTCTATAGGGCAACCCAAGAGGCAACCGAGGACATTTTCTTCCTCAAGGCAAAGCCTGGTTCACAGACAGTGGAGAGCAGAAGAAAAGACAGGAAAGAGACTCAAGGCACCAGCAAGCATCCTTGAAATAATTTCCCACAACCCACACATCTAACACCAGTTCTTTCTGTTCTGCAGTCTGCCATGCCATTTACCACCTGACGTCTGTCCTTTCCCACCTGTCTTGGTTAGGGGTTCCACTGCTGTGATAAAACACCACGAGGAAAAATGTCTAGGAAGGCAATGGGCTTATTCATTTTGCTTACAGTCATCAGTCAGGGAAGTTGGGACAGGAACTCAAGGCAGGACCTGGAAGCAGAAGTCATGAAGGCATGTTTACTGGCTGGCTTTCTACAGATTACTCAGTCTGCTTTCTTAAACAGCTCAAGGCCACCTCCCCAGAGAAGGCACCACTGACAATGGGCCAGGTCCTCCCACATCAATTATTAACCAAGAAAATGGCCCTCTGGTTTTCACACAGGCCAATTAAATTGAGATTCTCTCTTATCAAATGGCTCTGTCTTGTATCAAGTTAGCAAACTAACCGGGACATCAGCATCCACACCAGGATTGCCTTACTCCTACTATCTGCATCCTTGTGTCTGTCCCTCCCACCAAGGCTGCTCTCCCTCCTATCATCTATGACCCATGTCTGTCCCTCTCACCATCCACACCAAAAAATCCTATTTTCTATCATCTGTCATTCTCCATGGCTGTCATTCTCACTATCCGTGTTATAGGCCTGATCTCTTCCCTACTTCCCCTGTCAATCTTTCTGACTGATGGCTGCAGCAGGCATAGAAGTCCTCACTATGCCTTGCAGGAAACTGGTCAATAGGCCTCTGGAAGCCAGTGTTGTAGGTAATGGGGTCAAAGGATCACTGGAAGCAACAAGATGATGGTAGAGGGTTGAGGAGGTGACCATTCCCCAGGCTCAGTGTGATAGCTATCTGTCAATGGAGCAACTTCAGTTGTTTCAGAAGTCAGCAAGGTGTCACAGAGTCTGTGGTAAACTGGCAGCTTTTAGTCCCATCACAAAGGCTGGGGTGTGGAAGAAGGGTTCTCTGCCTGGTAACAACCGAATGGGCTGTGATGCTTCTTGCCATGTTTCTGCCCCAGTCTTGATCTCCAGCTCCTAGGATTGGGTCTTACCCTTGGCTCTGCCCATTGTATTGGGTCTTGTCTCTTCTGTACATCTAATTCCCTAGGGTCCTGCCAACTCCCACTCCCAATTAGGACAGCAGTCCTATGCAGAGAGGTTTTCCCTCTCCCCACGTTGCCAAAAGATTGTGTCCGAGTCTTTCTGTTGGTTTCCTAGATTCACCCAACTTGTCTTGGGTTCTCCAAAACAGGATGCCATCCCGAGAACTGCAGGAGGCAGAACATACCATGCCATTAACCACAGGCCCCAGAAATTGCTTCCCTCATTTGCAAACACTGAACTGACAGGTGAAAGTAATCTGGCCTCAGTATTTATTTTATTTTCATCCATTTCAAAGCTATGCTTCTCAATTTATCAGTGCAAAATACTCTTATATCTGCATTTGCTTTTCTTTCAAGAGTTAACACATATTATCTGTTAATCCTTTTCAGAGACATAAGTGCCTCACAGTAATTTGGTTGTGAGCCAATGAGAGAAACAAAGAAAGGCATCCCTAAGAGTGAGAGTGTGGCGAGCTCAGGACACCACATTTCTACCACCTTGATCCACTTGCTCTATGAAATGGCTCATTCTAGGGACAAAGTGTGCCCACACACACACGCACACATGTGTACACACACACACACCGGACACACAATGCCATGGTGTTTCATCAGAAGTAGGGAGGTTTAAGGTGTAGCTCCAGAAGGTTTTAGGGTTCAGCAGACCTGGGTTGAATCCCTGTTCTGTGGCTGCTGTGGGTGGGAAGTCAGCCCCTGGTTTGCATCTCCCTTCTTTTAGTTGTAAAGTGTACCTCCGTAAGGGTTAGTCATAGAGTTAGGAATGTACATGAAAGAGCTGGCCACAGTGCCTGCCTGGTGTCTTCAACCTGACAAAGTTGTCACTCGAGTCTACAGCAAACATTGTACTTAGTGGTACTCATTCCCTAAGCTTGCTGTGCTGGCTAGCTTTATGCTGACTTGACACAAGCTACAGTTATTTGAGAGGAGGGAACTTCAATTAAGAAAATACCTCCTAAGATCAGGATGTGGTGCTTGCTTCGGCAGCACATATACTAAAATGGAACAATACAGAGAAGATTAGCGCGGCCCATGGGCAAGAATTACAAGTCAATTCACAAAGCATTCCATATTTTTACAAAATAATCACAGGAGGCAGGAGGAGGTAGGGGGAGGTAGGAACCTGAGTAGGAGGGGAGGGGGAGGGAAAAAGGGAGGCGGAATCATACATGGGGAGAGACAGGAGAAAAGCCCAGAAGGCCAGGAGAATGAATGGAAATATGCAGCTGGCAGGGGGTGGTGGTGGTGGCGGCGGTGGTGGTGGTGGTGGAATGGGGTGGGAGGGAACCTCTAGAAAGACCCAGAGCTCTGGAATGTGAGAGGCTCCCAGGACTCAATGGGGATGACCTTAGCCAAAATGCTTAACAGTAGGGAGCTAGAACCTGAAATTAGACAGGGCCCCCAGTGGAGGAATGGACACACCAACCCACCTTCAAAGTCTTTGACCCACGATTGTGTTTGCTTAAAAGAAATGCAGGGACAAAAATGGAGCAGAGACTGAAGGAATGGCTGACCAGTGACTGGCCCAATGTGGGATCCATCCCATGGGCGGGCACCAAACCCTGACACCATTACTGATGCTATGTTATACTTGCAGACAGGAGCCTAGCATGGCTGTCCTCTGAGAGGCTGTACAAGTAACTTACTGAGACAGATGCAGATACTTAGAGCCAACCATTGGACCCCTATGGAAGAGTGAGGACAAGGACTAAAGGAGCTGAAGGGGATGGCAACCCCATAGGAAGAACAACACGATCAACTAACTTGGACCCCTGGGAGCTCCCAGAGACTAAACCACCAACCAAAGAGTTAGTCTGAGGCCCCTGGCACATATGTAGCAGAGGACTAACTGCCTTGTCTGGCCTTAGTGCGAGAAGATGCACCTAATCTTGTAGAGACCTGATACCCCAGAGAAGGAAGATGCCTGTGGGAGCACCCTCTCAGAGGCAAAGGAGAGGAGGGATGTGGTGGGGAACTCTGGGAGGTGGGGCTGGGGGGCAATATTTGGGATATAAATAAAAAAATAATTTTAAAAAGGATCAGGCTGTGGGCAAGCTTGTGGAAAATTTCTTATCTAGTTATTGATGGGGGAGGGTCCAGCCCATTATGGGTGGTGCCATCCCTGGACTGGTGGTCCTGGGTTCTGTAAGAAAGCAGGATGAGCAAGCCCAAGGAATAAATCAGTAAGGAGCACCCTCTGTGGCCTAGGTATCAGCTTGTCTCCAGGTTCAGGCCCTGTTTAAGTTCCTGCTCTGACCCCCTTCAATGAGAGACTGTGATGTGGAGGTGTAAGTCAAGTCAACCCTTTCCTCCCCATCTTGCTTTTGGTCATGGTCTTCTATAACAGTAACCCTAATTCAAATGCCCCTCTTTAACATGTCCTGGGGTTCTAAGCCAATACACTGAGTCCAGAAACAACGACAAGGACAACAACAACAGGAACAACAACAAAGAAAAAAGGCACTTGTGACATGAAAGGAGACCGTCATTGCTCAGTGCTCTCATGATTATATACATAGAAAACCCCAGATACAAATGAAAACATTAAGCCTTATAAGTACAGCAGGGATACATGATCTGGGATAAAGTCGAGTACATGCCTATATGTGTGAATAAAGAAAAATCTAGGGATTAAATTAAGAATATGATCCTCGTAGAATAAATACTTGAGAGTAAGTTTAACAAAAAAAATTATAATACTTATTCATCAAAGATTATGAAATGAAAGATTGGATTGGATAGAGAGACATCCCATTTAGTGATGGGCTGAGCACTTTTAGGATGTTGGTGCTCTTTAAATTGGCGTATAAATAAGAACCAATCAAAACCTGCACAAAAGATCTTAATAGAGAGGCGGGAGAGGTGACTCCGCAGGTAGCAGCCTTTGCTTCCAATGGGTCTGCTCATGCTGTGGGTCTTCCAATGGGTCTGCTCATGCACCGTCAGACACGGTGCAGAAACAGGAAGTGAGAGCCAGTCTAGCTGCTGGTGACAACCAGTTCTGTGGCACCACCGCCCTAGTGCTTGCATTCTACAGGAATACACTTGGGAGGCGGAGACTCGTTTGCCCTCCCACCCGGAACAAAACCTAGGGGCTTGGGGGACTGCTGTGCTAAGGCCACAGGATGAGAGAGCAGCAGAGCAGAGCAGAGCAGAGCAGAGCAGAGCAGAGCAGAGCAGAGCAGAGCAGAGCAGAGCAGAGCAGAGCAGAGCTCTGAGCCCTGGGCACCACCATTGTGGCTAAAACACCCAAGATCACGGTACTTTGTTTCCTGTGCCTCCTCCCTAACTGGTTCTCTTGACATTGGACATCTCCGTGACATTGGACTGGTGACACTTTCCTCACCAACCGTAGAATGGGTATCATCAGCAAAGTCCACTGTTCTTACTAAGTAGAAGTGGCATCAGGTGGTGTCAGGGAGTGGGATAGGACACAGACACAGAAAGAGAGAGAGTGTTCTCCAGGAGATGCCTAGACTCCACACAGCTGGACAGCACCATGGGCTATGCTGGTGATTACCAGTGTCCCTTCCCCAGCCACAGCCAGAATGCACACACCCACACCAGTTTATGTCCAACCTGGGCTCACCTGTGTCTGGATCAGCCCTTGGCAGGCACCCCTGAGATGGACTGAAATGTCAGGCTCCTTCCAACCCTGCCTCAGTGAAGGGATGCCTCCCTCTGCCAGGTTGTTGCCTCTAGGGCTCAGGGAAGTCCTTCACACAGCAGTTCCCGTTCTCATCTGGGTTCCTGCTTCACGGAGGATGCTACCTCAAGGCCTGCCTCTGTCGGGCCAAGTGGGGAGAGCGACCCGTAGACTAATGAAAGCTGCCCTTCCCTTGCCCCTCATTCCCTCAGAGCCTCAGCTGTGCAGACAGGAAAGCTTCATCACTGAGGAAACTCAAACATTCGAGGTTCACTTGTTCTTAGCTGACTTGAAAATCGCTGATTATATATGAGTCGGTGTGTGTGTGTGTGTGTGTGTGTGCACATTCATGCGTGCCAGATGTGAGTATGGAAGGATGGGTAAGCCTATGTGTGATTGAGTGTGAAAAAGGCCATGCACACCTATTCCTTATCCTGCCCATCCCTACATTGGGAGAGGTGGATGGCTGATATGTACGTCTAGGTGACTTCCCTCCCTGGGTCCACAGTTGCAGGCAAACTTCAGCTGCTCTTCATTGAGCTACATGGTTACCAAGGATACTGTCAGGGCTTGATTACCCCCAAGCAGTGACTCTAGACTCCGTATGATCCAGGAACGTGACATCTAGCACCATGCTTGGTTCTGTGTGGGGATGGTGAGCCACACAGGTGGGACAGGGGTAGGGACTAGCTTTAGTCTTGGAGGCTCCAGCCACAGCTTACTAGCCCTCAGAGAATAACCTACAAGCCCTGATTCCTACACTGAGTATTGGTGAGATGCCAGGAGGTAACAAGGGCATTTAGTCTTGCCTTTAAGGGTCTCAAGACCTCAGCGAAGGATGGACACAACATCTTGACCAGATGGTGACAAGACAAAAAGTGCTGTCTACCCACACAACCAGGGCTGCTGACAAAAACTGGAACATGAGAGGAAACAAAATAATGATGGAGCAGTTTTCACGTGATAGATACAATCCTCAATGGGTGGCACTGAGGGCTCGATTGTAAATGTACAGCAAAAGGGAGCCTTCAGAGTCCCAGAACACAGGTAGGGCTCCACTTGCTTTCTCCCTTAAGGGGCCTCATCCAGTGGCTACCATACTGTTCCTACCCCTGGGCTTTGAGCCTGGTTGGCATAAAGGACCTACTTAGTGGTGGTGGCAGATCTCTGATGGCCACCTAAGCCAAGCCTCTACTAATTCTACATGCAGTCCTAACCCCATGTCCCACCCAACTCTGATGTAAGTTTCCCTCTGTAACCTCACTTAAGCCAGAAATTGAAGTCCTAAGGTGTAGTCAGTTGCAGCCTGCTCTGACCTTCCTGGGGGAGGGATTGGGTAGACAAACTACTCTGGTCTTTTTGGTGGGATCCACCCACATCTTGTTCACTACTTGGTTTGGTCAGCATCTTCTCTGCTGTGTAACCTTTCAGCAACATCGGCTGTTTGCCTACCTCTTTGTGTCTCTGTCCATTTACAAACAGGTGTCCTTTAGTATAGACTTGCATCAAGCATTCTAGTGTTTCAGTGTGGGGTGCAGCAGGTGCTCAGAATATTGTATTAGCTGTAGCATCCAAAGCAGGCACTGTCCACTCCCCTAAGCACATCCCTCTCATTTTCCCTGTGGGCGATGGTAGTGATGTTGATGGGATTGTGCCCATGGTGGCTGACGGGATTCAGCCCTGGTGGCATAAGCACTTTACATGCCAGTTATGAATTTGAAGTATGCTCTCTTCTTATCGACATGGGATCACACTGTGCAGCCCATATTGGTCTCAAACTCGTGACCCTCATACCACAGCCTTAGAAATATTGGAATGAGAGTCTTACAAATTGAGATGAGAGGTCTTATAGATCCTGCAGAAGTTCCTGTTTTGAGAACTTCCCATCTTTGACACAGTAGTTAGCAGAGGTGGGCCTTTGGAAGGGGAAATGGCTTAGCTTATTTATGAACACAGGGCTTAATGGCAAGAAAGAGCACATTTATAAAAACAATTTTTTTCTTTCCTTGGTCTAGCTATTGTGAAGCAAACAAGTTTGTTTTACCAGGTACTTCCTGCTGCGACGCTCTGCCTCATCATAGACCTAAGGCATGGAAATAGCCACTCACGGGCTGTGACCTCAGAAACAGTGAGCCGGAAGGAAACTTTTCTTCATCACATGATTATCTTGGGTATTATGTCACAGAAATGGAAATCTAATGTGAAGCAATGGCGCTAATGCTGGAGTGTCCCTGATGGCACATGGTTCAGATACCTTTGCTCTATGTTTCTGGGAAGCATTTGGAGAAGTTTGGAGGTGCAGTCTGCTGGAGAACTGGGCAGTGTTCTAATGGAGCAAATTAACACTGTGATGGAGACTTGACAAGAGTTAAAGGACTGAAGATTCTGACAGGAGGCAGACTAGAGGGCACTCCTAGTGTAATATATCCCAGAAAACAACACACACGCACACACACACATGCACACATGCATGTATGTATGCACACTGGTGTATACACACACACATGCAGACATACACACACACATGCACCCATACACATGTGTCACACATCTGTCCCCTGAGAGCTCCTGAGGCTGAATCTAAATGCATAAAGAGTGAAGCTTAGAGAGGGGCATTTCCTGGAGAGACTGGTGCCATAAAGAAGCAAAGAGCTTTATACCAGGACAACTGGAAAGATGTGGTGAGAACAGCTCAGGAATCTGAGACCCTTCCATCAGAGTGACAGGTGAACATACAGTTTCAGTGTCTGTGAGATGAGGGTCTCCTGGCACTGGTAATCTGTCAGGTATGATAGGGTTTGGGGTTGGCATTGTTAGGTGATGTCCCTGTGGCAGAGCACATCTGGTCTGTGTCACTAGAGCTTGTCCTCTCACAGAAAACATCTCTTCTTCTATCTCCCAACACACATTCTCCTTCTGCCCCGGATCTGACTTGTTTGGTGAAAGACACTGGCCTGTGATAGGACATAGGTGACCTAAAGAGGAAAATGTCACAACAGTGAGAGTGAACACCTTGTATGATACAATTATTGTCCTGTGGGTCAGGATTGACCTGTGGCTCCTCACCACGCTGGGATCCAACGCATGCCACATCTGCAAGAATTCACAGGGTTACCGTGCTTGCCTCTGTGGAAGTGGGTCAAGCTGATGGTATCTAATGTTCTCTCTGGTCCTTCTGATCATGCTGCTGGGTCCAGAAGGACACAAAGTTCACACTCAGCTTCTACACTTCCCCACTTCAGGTACCTGAAAGCTTGGTCCCTTCAAAGGCACTTTTAATGATCTGGTGACTTGGGGTGCGAAGTTATTCTTCCTGGGGCTTTTGAACACAACAGGAACAATTTTCCTATGTAAAGAAGAGGCAGGAAAATCTCCGAGGTCATCTTTCACAAACATCTATTTTATTCTCAGAGGAGGAGTCTGATTATGACCCTGGGTAGGCAGAAGGGCTTCTGTCTCTACCAGCTTTGCACAGGCTTTCAGCCCCTGCTCTGATGGTGATCCCAGAGGCCATCTGGGATTTCATCATTTGCTTTCTTCCTACCTGGCTGGACTTGGGGCGCTGAGTGAAGCATGCTGAACCCGGAACATGATGCCTTTCCACAAGTTTCCCTTTTGCAGGTCCGTGTCTATACATGGGTCCTTTCCAATACTGTAACTGTAGAATCGTAGCATCCGGCATCCTCTGGTGATGGTCTAAAATGCAAGGGCACACATGAGAGGGACTCTGAGAAACTCAGTTGCATAGGGCATGTCTTCAGCTGTGATTGTCCTGTTTCACACTGCTCCCCCAAGTTGCCTCCTCGTCTGAACCTTTTCCTCCCATCTCCTAGCTCCCACCACATACCACCCTCTCCTCCCTCAGCATCTCCTCCTCCTCCTTCTCCCACTTCCTCCCCCTAGCATGGTCAGTTCTCCTCCTTGTTCAACGTGCAGGGTACATACGGGAGATACCTTCTGGGATGCTAGACCTATTGGCAGGTTCCATTTAACCATCATCCCACGGTGTCTAGACTTAGCTTCCCCACATATACATAAGTATAATCTGCCAGTTGACAGAGATATGAGTAACATAGATACATGCATATACAGAAACGTACCTGGGCCGTGCCGGATGCTTGTTCTCCTGACACCCTTTCTGTGTCTTATTTTTGGGGGGAGACTCTGTTCTGCCCCACGTGAGATGTCTTTTTTGATGGGATACAGCAACAGAGCTTCCTCATCGCATTTCCTATCTTCCTTGTCCACCCCCTGATGCCTCTGGGCCAGCCCCTGCTGCGGACAGGCTTATCTGCTGCTGAGGCTGTGGTGTGGCCTTCTGTACTCTCATCGCTGCTGTCTGGTTGAATTCTGCAAAACACTGAGTAAATGCAGGGTACACTCCTAGTACGGGTGTGTGTGAGGTCTGTTGTGGGTGTTGTGTGGAGTGGCCTGCCGAGAACACCGGGCCAACTGACTCCTCTGTCTCTTTTTCTACTAGTACTCTTGCCGCAGACAGACACTTGCCTATTGGTGGATGACCAGAGACATGTGGGTTTAGTCTCTCTCCTCCGAAGTCTGAGATGGAGAGTAGCAGTACCAACAAGGGAAGGGAATGGGGTCACCAATGGATACACGGGCCGAGCCCGGGTTGGCCTGTCACATTGCCTAAGAATCTGTTTTTTCAGTAGACAATAAGACGCCATGGTTTGGTTGAATTTTCTCTGACGTAACGAATCTTCAATGTCTTGAGCTTGGAACCCAATATGTCCCATTGCTTTTACAATCGCAGGGTCTGGCTTGAGAGGGATCTGTTCTTCACAAGGATCTGGGAATGCCCCTGAGCCTTTTGTGACCCAGGGATGCATCATAATTTCAGCAACAGTGGGCCTAAGTTTGGGGTTGGCCGTCATTAAGAGACTAATCAGGTGTTGCAGCTCTACTGACAGTCTAGAGGGAACAGAATACTTTCTTGCAAAAATTCTCTTTAGCAGCTTTTGTATGCTGGCAGCATCAAACGGGAGCTTTCCAGTCACCATAAAATACAGGACAACTCCAAGAGTCCATACATCGATCTTGGGCCCATCATAGGGTCTGTTAAGGAGCACCTCAGGAGCAGTAAATGGGTAAGTCCCACAGTATAATTTGAGTTTTTGCCCTGGCTTCACTTGGGAGCCAAGTCCAAAATCAATGATCTTCACTTTCCCATCTTCTTCTACCATAATATTGTCCGGTTTCAGGTCCCTGTGAACTATACCCTGGTTATGGCAGTAGTTCATAGCACTTAAGAGCTGCTTGAATAATTCGCGTGCTTCATCTTCCTGCAGGTAACCAGCTTTTTGGATGTGTTGCTCAAGTGATTTGCCCTCACACAACTCCATAATGAGGTATACATTCTTCTTGGTTTCAATGACTTGAAGGAGAGAGATGATATTCGGATGATCAGCCATCATCAGTAACTCTACCTCAGACATGAGAGGGTTGCACCAATACTCCCTCTTTCGAATCATTTTGACAGCTACATGGGTGTCTGTGAGGCGGTGCCGGGCCAGCTTCACCTTGGCAGACCCTCCAACGCCGAGAGTCTCTAGCAACACATATTGAGCATGAAAACTCTCCATGTCAGAGAAAGCGGGATTGGATCTGAGCTTTTCAGACTTCTGTTGACTCCCAGAGCTCAATTGAGGTAACAGAGTTTAAATGCCACCTAAGGGATGGAGGGGGGAGAGAAATAAAGGGAAGAAAGAAAGCTAAGATAAAAATAAAAATAGTGAAAAATAACCAAAACCAAAAACTAAAACCCAACCAAAAATAATAACAGCAGAAACCCAGAAATGCAAAACCACACACAAAGCCAAGAAAATCCAAATTAAAAAACCTAGCTGCAAGTCACTAGGAGAGAGGGGCACAGCTCAGCAACACTAAGGAGAAATATTACTAAGTGAGGAGCCGCAAGTGGTGGCACATGCCTTTAATCCCAGCACTCGGGAGAATTACGCAGGTGGATTTCTATCCTGTCCCAAGGGATTTAGATATTCGTGGGTGCAAGGGGGACCGCAAACCTGGAAGGAGATGGGAGGAAGAGAAAGAAGAGGGGAGACCAAGAAGATGGTGCCTATCAAGGTCTCGTTTATTAGGCTGAGGTGCCTTCTTTTTAAAGCATACATCTCGGGGAATAGGGGAGGGGTCGAGGGAGAATTATACAAAGAACAAAGAAGTGGGCATCTGCTGACATGGGGGCCAAAGTCAAGCGCCAGGCAGCGGGCACTCTGCATCTTATCTCTGGAACATAGATCCTCCTTGACAGCCTTGGGGGTCAGGCCGGGCTCAACGTAACTCATGTCCTTGGATGGCAGGGGAACTCAGGAAGAGATAAGGAAGAGGGGACTATAATTCAACTTTTACAGCCTCAGGTGCCAAGAAGGGAATAGGGAGGAAAGGGGGTGATAACCAGCTCTCAGTACAAGGCCATTTGGCCTGTTAGGGAGATTGTGAAGGGCTCACTTTCTCACAAGATGGTCTCTTGACAGATTTCTGAGGTCGGGGACAGCCTGGTCTACAGAGTGGGTTCCAGGATAGCCAGGGCTATACAGAGAAATACTTTCTTGAAAAACAAACAAACAAAAATGTACAAGGAACTGTATAAATGATCAATATAACAAACTCATCAAAACTTCTAGAATACACAAAGAAGTAAAAAAAAAATCACAGAGAAAAGAGCTCAATGGATAATTGGGAATAATTGGGATAGGGATCTGAAGAGGGTTTTCTCAGAAGACGTGGAATCAGCTGAGTAATGTATATGTATATGTATATGTATATGTATATATATATATACATACACACATAATATATATAATATATATATAATGTGTACATGTATATATAAATATAAATATATATACATATATTTATATAGGGCTGTGAGGGAGATGAAAACTAATACTAGTTTGAGATTTTATCTTATTTTAATCAGTTGGCTAAGGCACCAATGCTGGTGTTGGTGGATGTGGGGGATGGAAACTCTCATGTAAGTTGTCCATGGGAGGATATAAGCTGGTGTGGCCTCTGTATTTATTAGTACAACTCTCATATCTCAGAGAAGAGAAATTTCCTTGTGCAATTATACAGAAACTCACAACTGGTCAAAGACTACAGAGTAAGTGGTAACAAAGTGCTCAAAAACCAGGCTGTCTACATTGTACCCTCTTCCCCTTTCCTTCCTCCCTCTTCCCTCCTTCCTTTCCTCCCTCCAGGGCTCAGGGATGATCACAGAAATAGGGAATAGAGAGTTTGTAAGAACCAGCGATTGGGAAGGACCAGAGCAAAATATTATCTTCTTGACACGACAAGACCAGTGCACTCAAGAATTCACAACAGCTGTGGCCTCCAGCATGAAATCTGCCCAAAATCAAGCATTGCTCCCTGACCAACCCATCCCGGGAACATTGACAGTTGATGACATCCAGAAAAGAGAGTCATTCCTCCTTAGGATGTGGCTCCTGGTAGGTCAACCACACTCCAGTGGATGCCCCCACACTCATGAGCATATGACAGCAGGTTAGTCAAAAAGGACATGAACTTTGTGGGTTATGGGAGTGACTGTGGGGATGGATCTGGGATGAGTGAGGGAAGGGCAGGGGTGACTAGGATCCAGATATATTTTATGGATGTCTGAAATTCTCAAAAAATATTATAACTTTTAAAAACCATAAAAAAAGCTGGGCAGGGGTGTCTCACACCTTTGATCCCAGCTCTTGGGAGGCAGAGGCAGGCAGATTTCTGAGTTTGAGGCCAGCCTGCCCTACACAGTGAGTTCCAGAACAGCCAGGGCTACACAGAGAAACCCTGTCTCAAAAATCAAAACAAAATAAAACCAAACTAAACCAAACCAAACCAAAATAAAACAAAATATAAAGCCCCAAACAAAGCCAAAACTGAAACAACCAAAAATACAATAAATAAGAAAATCTAGAAGAACAAAAGTCAGAAAGCCAAAACTGGCACAAAATTCCACCAAATGTTGTTAAACATAATAAAAACAAAAGAGAATTTCAAACAAAAACCTCAACACTGAAAGCCAAAAACCAGCCAAGCAAAGAAACCAGAAAATAAAATCCAAAGCATATAAGGTTAAGACTCAAATAACCCCCAGGGTGGTGGCACACACCTTTAGTCCCAGCATTGAGGAAGCAGAGGCAGGTGGATCTCTGAGTTTAAGGCCAGCCTGGTCTACAGAGCCAGCTCGAGGACATCCAGGGCTACAAAGAAAAACCCTGTCTCAGGAAAAAAAGATCAACAAAAAGCAAAACAAAACCCTCCAATATCCACAGACTGGGTAGCTAGTTCAGCAAACACAAGGACCAACGTTCAGTCTTTAGAAACCCTGTGTAAAAACAGTCAACCGAGTCATTTTCATTTCAGATTTTGAAGTGGATCAAAGACCTCAACGTAAAGCCAGACACACAAGGTCTAATAGGACAGAAAGTGGGGAATGGCCTTAAACTCATCAGCCCAGGAACCAACTTCCTGAACAGAACACCAATGGATCAGGCACTAAGATCAACAATAAGTGGGACCTCATGAAACTGCAAGCTTCCATTAAGCAAAGGACATTGTCATTAGGACAAAACAGCCTATAGATTGGGAAAGAGTCTTCACTGTCCTACAGCTGATAGAGGGCTGATATCCAAAATATATAAAGAACTCAAAAGGAAGCTAATGTTTAAAAAACCAAAAAACCAAAAAACCTACAAAACAAACAAACAAATAAACCAAAAACCCAAGGAACCCAATCAAAATATTGGGTGTAGAACTAAACAAGAGAATTCCCAACAGAGAAATCTTGAATGGCTGAATGGCTGAGAAGCACTTAAATGTTCAACGTACTTAGTCTTCAGAGAAATACAAATCAAAGTGATTCTGAAATTCCATCTTACACCCATCAGAATGGCTAAGATTTAAACTCAAGTGATATCACATGCTGTAGAAGATGTGAAGCAAGGATAACACTTCTCCTTCTCCATTGCTGCTGGGAGTACAAACATGTACAACTACTCTGGAAATCAATTTGGCACTTTCTTAGAAAATCAGGAATAGTTCTACCTCAAAGACCACAGCTATTCCAGACATATACTCCAAACAAGAAACTTCCTCAACTATGTTCATAGCAGCCTTATTCATGACAGCCAGAAACTTGAAACAACCCAGATGTCCCTCAACTGAAGAATGGATAAAGAAAATGTGGTTCATTTAGACAATGGAATACTATTCAGCCATGAAAAACAAAGGCATCATGAACTTTGCAGGCCAATGGATGGAACTTGAAAATATCATCCTGAGTGAGGTAACCCAGACCCAGAGAGACAAACATGGTATGTGCTCACTTACAAGTGGATATTAGCTATAAAGTACAGAAGAGCCACGCTATAATCAACAGACCCAAAGAAGCTAAATACCAAGGATGACCCAAGAGAGCATGCTTGAATCCCATTCAAAAGGGGAAATCAAATAGAGTTGGATGTAAGGAGGGAACTGAGGGGGAGAGATGTGGGGGAGGGGAACAGGGGTAGGGATAGGTGTGGGGAGAGCAGGGGGAGGGGCAGAAGAGGGGTTGATGTGGGGGATGCATCTCTGGGATGAGTTGCAGACTTGGCCCGGATGGGGTTGGGGAGACTCTAGGTAGCCTATGAGAGTAATGCTAGCTGAGACTTCTAGCAGCTTGGGTTGGAGATACTGAAGTGGCCATCTCCTGTATCCAGGCAGCATTTCCAGTAGGGGGAGGGAGGCACTAACCAACCAATAAAACCTTCACTCCAAAGTTGTCCCACCTATAACTTGTTAAGGAATAAAGATGGAGCAGAGATTGAGGGAACGGCCAACCAATGACAGGCCCAACTTGAGACCCACCCCATGGGAGAGAACAATGTTAAGGATGCTCTGACTTGCAGACAGGACCTAACTGTCTTCTGAGAGGCTTCATCTAGCAGCTGATGGAAACAGATGCAGAGATCCAGAGTCAAACACTAGGTGGAGCTTGGGGAGTCTTGTGGAAGAGTGGGGATAGAACTGAGCAAGCCAGAGGGGTCAAGGACACCCCAAGAAGACCTACAGAGTCTACTAACTTGAGCATATGGAAGCTCACAGAGACTGAACCACCAACCAAAGAACATGCAGGGGTGGGCCTGGGACCCCTACGCATTTGTAGTAGATATACAGCTTAGTCTTCATTTGGGTCCCCTAGCAACTGGAGCAGAGGCTGTCTCTGACTCTCTTACCTGCCTTTGGATCTTTTTCCCTTAGGTGGGCTGTCTTTTCTTGCCTCAGTGGGAGAGGATAGGCTTAGTCCTGCTAGGACTAGATGTCCCAGGACATGGTGGCACCTAAGGAGTCAGCCTCCCTTTCTCTGAGAAGGGGAGGGAAGTATAGGAGGAGGGGCATGTGAGGTGGAACTAAGAGAAGAGGAGGGAGGGGGGCTATGATTGCAATGTAAAGTAAATAAATAATAATAAAAAAATCTTAAAAAAAATAAAGTAGATGGCTTACCTTAGAAACAATAGCCAAGGTGACTGACGGCCTCAACACAACAGGTGTTCTCACACCTATGACACGTGCACCTACACACACTCTTGTGCACACACACAGGCACACAAATACAAAGGTGCACTTACAGTCACCCACAGGTTTATACACACACACACACACACACACACACACACACACAAAGGTACTCACACGCAAAAAAATTAAAACACAACTCACAAACAAGCTCCTCCCAAACACACACTGATCTAGATACACACACACACACACAAGCTCACACACAAAGCAATCAAACACACAATCCACACACAGCTCACTAGATACAACGAAATCGCAAAGGACACCACCAACTCCACCAACTCCTCTCAACACAAAGAAATCTAGGTGTGGCCACAGCTTAACCCTGCTGGCTGGGCCGCATCATAGTCGCTCCTCATGTGGTCATATCATGACCTGTCCTGGCAGGGCTTGGAGGGACTCAAGGCTCTGGCTTAGGTGGGCTAAGAGACTGACATTAGGCTTTTAGAAATCAAAACCTCTAGGATGGGCTGATGTCCTTAGGTCTCTGGTTTGAATGTTTGCTGTGCCTCCTGCTTTAAAGTCCTCATGTCTACACTCTGTGTGTCACCTTTACATTCCAGCTGATGGGTCCAGGATGATGCCACCACTTAACTTAAAAAAAAAAAGGTCCTGCTCATTAAGACCTAGGTGACTGCTGCCTTTCTGACATTACTGTAGCCATTTCGTTTTATACCTGTAGCCAGCCATCTTACATCATTACAGAGGGCCTTCCTGATACCCGGCTAACCATTAACTGCATATTTCATTAAGCTTTATGCTTTGGTGTTCTTGGAAACTCCCCTACCCTTGCCCTCCTTTAGGGCCAATCATAATAACTAAGGTCAGTTAGAATTGCTTTGTATAGTTAGCAACAATAAGCTTGGACTCAAACCAGCCACCCAACTGCCTGGCAAGCCTTCCTGCACCTGTGTATGAGCTTTTATGGTTGCCGTGAGCTCCTGTGGTTTTTGCCTTTTATAAGGGAAACAGGGTTGCAGTCTAAACTTCTGGGTCTGACCTGCATCCCTGATCAATCAGTCCCAGGGTCTATGTTCAATAAACTATCCCTGCTTGACTGAGATGGCTGAGTGGTGTGTGGGGTGATTCCTGGACCCCAGCTCTGCTCATGAAATATAATAGAGCAGCTTATTACCACCTGTGAGGATGACAGAAGAGGCCTTTCTCATAATTTCCAAGGTTTTAGATTCTCATCAAAAACATGGGAGGGGCCTGAGGGGATAGACAAATGGTTAGAACACCTGCCCTGCAAAGTGTGAGAGCCTGAGTTTGAACGCATGTGGACACTGAGCACACACTTGCTATATCAGAGCTCCTAGGAAACAGGGAAAGCATTAGAGACAGGAAAATATCTGGGAGCTTGTGGGCCAGGTACCTTGGCATATGTAGTATCAAACCACACACCTAGTTTCAAACAAAGTAGAAGGTAAAATCTGACAAAAATGTCCTCTAACCTCTACACACATGGTGGGACATATCCATGACCATGTACATACAAGCTTGTTCCATTCTCTCTCTCCCCTTCCTCCTTCCCTCCCTTTCTCTACCCTCCTCTCTCCCTCTCCTTTCTCTCACTTGCTCTACCACACCCCCCCCACACACTCATAATCACACACAGAGGTAGGCATGATGCATAGAAAACCAAGTCCATGCTGCATGCAGGGCTAACTTTACACTCTAAGGTCCAAAGGTGGAGCAGGCACATGCGAGGACCGGAAGCTGTGTGGACACTGTGAACAGATTAGCTGTGCTGCTGGCACACATGAAACAGATTCTGAACCACAGTCAGGTCACAGAACCCATGCTCCGGTGTTATTCCTGAGCACCCACTGTACCCAGAAGCTAACTATTGAGCACTGATTGGCTCAAACCCTGAAAGGTCCTCTGCTTTTCAGAGTGCTATGGTCAGTGCAGTGTGTAGCTCTTTCCTTTTGAAGACTCTTTTCTGGGGTTGTGAGTCTACTATTGAAAAACCTCATATCTGCAGACAGTACGACTGGGAGGAAAGATCCTCATATGTGAAGTGCACACTTCATTGCCAGGCCTGAGAACAGAAAAGAAACCTGCCACCACTGGTCATTGTGGCTCAGCTTCTGACATTGCAGTTGAGATCAAGTGCCCTGGAGCTCTCCCTAGCCTGAGTCAGTGTTCTCAAGTTTAAGTCCCTGCTTCCTGTTTTGTAGTATCAATCACAGGACGGTTTCAAACCAGGGGAGCTGTGAACATCATGTAGACCTTGCTGTCTGCGTTTGAGGGGGACTTACTGTTTATTACAGGACTAGGCCAGGGCTGGAATCCAAACTCCCTTCTCCCTTGAGGCCAAGAGACACTGATATTTAGCTAACTCCAGACTGTCTGATCTTACAACTCACGCCGAATCTGCAGGAATTCACAGGGTTACTGTGCTTGCCTCTGTGGAAGTGGGTCAAGCTGATGGTATCTAATGTTCTCTCTGGTCCTTCTGATCATGCTGCTGGGTCGAAAAGGACCCAAAGTCCACACCCATCTTCTACACTTCCCCACTTCAGGTACCTGAAAGCTTGGTCCCTTCAAAGGCACTTTTAATGATCTGGTGGTTTAGTGTGCGAATTGTTCTTCCTGAGGCATTTGAACACCAAAGCAACAATTTTCATATGTAAAGAAGAGGCAGGAAAATCTCTGAGGTCATCTTTCACAAACATCTATTTTATTCTCAGAGGAGGAGTCTGATTATGACCCTGGGTAGGCAGAAGGGCTTCTGTCTCTACCAGCTTTGCACAGGCTTTCAGCCCCTGCTCTAATGGTGATCCCAGAGGCCATCTGGGATTTCATCATTTGCTTTCCTCCTACCTGGCTGGACTTGGGGCGCTGAGTGAAGCATGCTGAACCCGTAACATGATGCCTTTCCACAAGTTTCCCTTTTGCAGGTCCGTGTCTATACATGGGTCCGTTCCAATACTATAACTGTAGAATCCTAGCATCTGGCATCCTCTGGTGATCTTCTAAAAGGCAACAGCACACGTGAGAGGGACTCTGAGAACCTCAGCTGCACAAGGCATCTCTCCAGCTGTGGTTACCCTGTTTCACACTGTTCCCCCAAGTTGCCTCCTCATGTCTGAACCTCTTACCAGCATCTCCAGGCTACCACCACATACCACCCTCTCCTCCCTCAGCATCTCCTCCTCCTCCTTCTCCCACTTCCTCCCCCTAGCATGGTCAGTTCTCCTCCTTGTTCAACGTGCAGGGTACATACGGGAGATACCTTCTGGGATGCTAGACCTATTGGCAGGTTCCATTTAACAATCATCTCACGGTGTCTAGACCTAGCTTCCCCACATATATATAAGTATAATCTGCCAGTTGACAGAGATATGAGTAACATAGATACATGCATATACAGAAACATACCTGGGCCGTGCCGGATGCTTGTTCTCCTGACACCCTTTCTGTGTCTTATTTTTGGGGGGAGACTCTGTTCTGCCCCACGTGAGATGTCTTTTTTGATGGGATACAGCAACAGAGCATCCTCATCGAATTTCCTATCTTCCTTGTCCACCCCCTGATGCCTCTGGGCCAGCCCCTGCTGCTGACAGGCTTATCTGCTGCTGAGGCTGTGGTGTGGCCTTCTGTACTCTCATCGCTGCTCTTTGGGGGGATTCTGCAAAACATTGAGTAAATGCAGGGTACACTCCTAGTATGGGTGTGTGTGTAGTCCATTGTGGGTGTTGTATGGAGTGGCCTGGGGAGACCACCGGGCCAACTGACTCTTCTGTCTCTTTTCCTACTAGTACTCTTGCCGCAGACAGACACGTGTCTATTGTCAGATGACCAGGGACATGTGGGTTCAGTCTCTCTCCTCCGAAGTCTGAGATGGAAAGTAGCAGTATCAACAAGGGAAGGGAATGGGGTCACCGATGGATTCACAGGCCAAGCCCGGGTTGGCCTGTCACATTGCCTAAGAATCTGTTTTTTCAGTAGACAATAAGACGCCATGGTTTGGTTGAATTTTCTCTGACGTAACGAATCTTCAATGTCTTGAGCTTGGAACCCAATATGTCCCATTGCTTTTACAATCGCAGGGTCTGGCTTGAGAGGGATCTGTTCTTCACAAGGATCTGGGAATGCCCCTGGGCCTTTTGTGACCCAGGGATGCATCATAATTTCAGCAACAGTGGGCCTAAGTTTGGGGTTGGCTGTCATTAAAAGACTAATCAGGTCTCGCAGCTCTACTGACAGTCTAGAGGGAAGAGAATACTTTCCTGCAACAATTCTCTTTAGCAGCTTTTGTATGCTGGCAGCATCAAATGGGATCTTTCCAGTCACCATAAAATACAGCACAACTCCAAGAGTCCATACATCGATCTTGGGCCCATCATAGGGTCTTTTAAGGAGCACCTCAGGAGCACTAAATGTGTAAGCCCCACAGTATAATTTGAGTTTTTGCCCTGACTTCACTTGTGTGCCAAGTCCAAAATCAATGATCTTCACTTTCCCAACTTCTTCTACCATAATATTGTCAGGTTTCAGGTCCCTGTGAACTATACCCTGGTTATGGCAATAGTTCATAGCACTTAAGAGCTGCTTGAATAATTTGCGTGCTTCATCTTCTTGCAGGTAACCAGCTTTTTGGATGTGTTGGTAAAGTGTTTTGCCCTCACACAACTCCATAATGAGGTATAAATTCTTCTTGGTCTCAATGACTTGAAGGAGAGAGATGATATTCGGATGATCAGCCATCATCAGTAAGTCTATCTCAGACATGAGAAGGTTGCACCAATACTCCCTCTTTCGAAACATTTTGACAGCCACGTGGGTGCCTGTGAGGCGGTGCTGGGCCAGGTTCACCTTGGCACAGCTTCCTTGGCCTAGAGTCTCTAACATCACATATTGAGCATGAAAACTCTCCATGTCAGAGAAAGCAGGCTTGGATCTGAGCTTTTCTGACTTCTGCTGACTCCCAGAGCCCAATTGAGGTAACAAAGTATAAATGCTACCTAAGTGGTGGGGAGAAGAAATAAAGGGAAGAAAGAAAGCTAAGATAAAAATTAAAATAGTAAAAAATAAGCAAAACCAAAAACTAAAACCCAACCAAAAATAACAACAGCAGAAACCCAGAAACGCAAAACCACACACAAACCCAAGAAAATCCAAATTAAAAAAACCTAGCTGCAAGTCACTAGGAGATAGGGGCACAGCTCAGCAACACTAAGGAGAAATATTACTATGTGAGGAGCCACATGTGTTGGCACATGACTCTAATCCCAGCACTCGGGAGGCAGAGGCAGGTGGATTTCTGAGTTCGGGGACAGCCTGGTCTACAGAGTGTGTACCAGGATAGCCAGGGCTATACAGAGAAATCCTGTCTCAAAAAACCAAAAAAAAATTGTACAAGGAAAGGTATGAATGATCAATATAACAAACTCATTAAAACTTCTAGAATACACAAAGTAGTAAAAAAAAAATCACAGAGAAAAGAGTGCAATGGATAATTGGGAATAATTGGGATACAGATCTGAAGAGTGTTCTCACAGAAGACCTGGAAATGGCTGAGTAATATATATATATATATATATATATATATATATATATATATATGTGTGTGTGTGTGTGTGTGTGTGTGTGTGTGTGTGTGTGTATCCGTGAGGGAGATGAAAATTAATACTAGTTTGAGATTTTATCTTATTCTAATCAGATGGCTAAAGCACCAATGCTGGTGTGGGTGGATGTGGGGGTTGGAAACCCTCATGTAAGTTGTCCATGGTAGGATATAAGCTGCTGTGGCCACTGTATTTATTAGTACAACTCTCATATCTCAGAGAAATTACATTTATCAGTAACTCTCATATCTCAGAGAAATTTCCTTGTGCAATTATACAGAAACTCACAACTGGTCAAAGACTACAGAGTAAGGGTTAACAAAGTGCTCAAAAACCAGGCTGTCTACATTGTACCCTCTTCCCCTTTCCTTCCTCCCTCTCCCCTCCTTCCTTTCCTCCCTCCAGGGATCAGGGACTATCACAGAAATAGGGAATAGAGAGATTGTAAGAACCAGCGATTGGGAAGGACCAGAGCAAAATATTATCTTCTTGACACGACAAGACCAGTGCACTCATGAATTCACAATAGCTGTGGCCTCCAGCATGAAATCTGCCCAAAATCAAGCACTGTACCCTGACTAACCGATCCTGGGAACATTGACAGTTGATGACATCTAGAAAAGAGAGTTATTCCTCCTTAAGGATGTGGCTCCTGGTAGATCAACCACACTCCAGTCAATGCCCCCACACTCATGAGCATATGACAGCAGGTTATTCAAAAAGGACATGAATTTTGTGGGTTGTGGGAGGGACTGTACGATAGATCTGGGATGAGCGAGGAAGGGCAGGGGGTGACTAGGATCCAGATACATTTGATGGATGTCTGAAATTCTCAAAAAGATATTATAACTTTTAAAAACCATAAAAAAACCTGGGCAGTGGTGTCACACACCTTTGATCTCAGCACTTGGGAGGCAGAGGCAGGCAGATTTCTGAGTTTGAGGCCAGCCTGCCCTAGAGTGAGTTCCAGAACAGCCAGGGCTACACAGAGAAACCCTGTCTCAAAAACAAAACAAAATGAAAACAAAACAAAACAAAACAGAACAGAACAGAACAAAACAAAACATAAAGCCGCAAACAAAGCCAAAACAGAAACAACCAAAAATACAATAAATAAGAAAATTTAGAAGAACAAAAGTCAGAAAGCCAAAAATGGCACAAAATTCCACCAAATGTTGTTAAACATAATAAAAACAAAAGATAATTTCAAAGAAAAACCTCAACACTGAAAGCCAAAAACCAGCCAAGCAAGGAAACCAGAAAATAAAATCCAAAGCATATAAGGTTAAGACTCAAATAACCCCCAAGGTGGTGGCACACACCTTTAGTCCCAGCATTGAGGAAGCAGAGGCAGGTGGATCTCTGAGTTTAAGGCCAGCCTGGTCTACAGAGCCAGCTCGAGGACATCCAGGGCTACAAAGAAAAACCCTGTCTCAGGAAAAAAAGATCAACAAAAAGCAAAACAAAACCCTCCAATATCCACAGACTGGGTAGCTAGTTCAGCAAACACAAGGACCAACGTTCAGTCTTTAGAAACCCTGTGTAAAAACAGTCAACCGAGTCATTTTCATTTCAGATTTTGAAGTGGATCAAAGACCTCAACATAAAACCAGACACATAAGGTCTAATAGGACAGAAAGTGGGGGATGGCCTTGAACTCATCAGCCCAGTAGCCAACTTCCTGATCCGAACACCAATGGATCAGGCACTAAGATCAACAATAAGTGGGACCTCATGAAACTGCAAGCTTCCATTAAGCAAAGGACATTGTCATTAGGACAAAACAGCCTATAGATTGGGAATGAATCTTCACTGTCCTACAGCTGATAGAGGGCTGATATCCAAAATATATAAAGAACAGAAAAGGAAGCTAAAGTTAAAAAAACCAAAAAACCAAAAAAACCAACCAACTAAACAAACAAACAAACAAACCCCCCCCCAAAAAAAACCCAAGGAACCCAATCTGAAAAACATGGCATAGAACTAAACAAGAGAATTCCCAACAGAGGAATCTTGAATGGCTGAGAAGCACTTAAAGAAATGTTCACCGTACTTATTCTTCAGAGAACTACAAATCAAAATGATTCTGAAATTCCATCTTACACCCATCAGAATGGCTAAGATTTAAACTCAAGTGATATCACGTGCTGTTGAGGATGTGAAGCAAGGATAACACTTCTCCTTCTCCATTGCTGGTGGGAGTACAAACATGTACAACTACTCTGGAAATCAATTTGGCACTTTCTTAGAAAATCAGGAATAGTTCTACCTCAAAGACCACAGCTATTCCAGACATATACTCCAAACAAGAAACTTCCTCAACTATGTTCATAGCAGCCTTATTCATGACAGCCAGAAACTTGAAACAACCCAGATGTCCCTCAACTGAAGAATGGATAAAGAAAATGTGGTTCATTTACACAATGGAATACTATTCAGCCATGAAAAACAAAGGCATCATGAACTTTGCAGGCCAATGGATGGAACTTGAAAATATCATCCTGAGTGAGGTAACCCAGACCCAGAGAGACACACATGGTATGTGCTCACTTACAAGTGGATATTAGCTATAAAGAACAGAAGAGCCACGCTATAATCAACAGACCCAAAGAAGCTAAATACCAAGGATGACCCAAGAGAGCATGCTTGAATCCCATTCAAAAGGGGAAATCAAATAGAGTTGGATGTAAGGAGGGAACTGAGGGGGAGAGGTGTGGGGGAGGGGAACAGGGGTAGGGATAGGTGTGGGGAGAGCAGGGGGAGGGGCAGAAGAGGGGTGGATGTGGGGGATGCATCTCTGGGAGGAGTTGCAGACTTGGCCCGGATGGGGTTGGGGGAGACTCTAGGGAGCCTATGAGAGTAATGCTAGCTGAGATTTCTAGCAGCTGGGGTTGGAGATACTGAAGTGGCCATCTCCTGTATCCAGGCAGCATTTCCAGTAGGGGGAGGGAGGCCTTAACCAACCCACAAAACCTTTAACCCAAAAGTTGTCCCACCTATAAGTTGTTCAGGGATAAATATGAAGCAGACATTGAGGGAAGGGCCAACAATCACAGGCCCAACTTGAGACCCACACTGTTAAGGATGCTCTGACATGTAAACAGGACCTAACTGCCTTCTGAGAGGTTTCATCTAGCAGCTGATGGAAACAGATGCAGAGATCCAGAGTCAAACACTAGGTGGAGCTTGGGGAGTCTTGTGGAAGAGTGGGGATAGAACTGAGCCAGCCAGAGGGGTCAAGGACACCCCAAGAAGACCTACAGAGTCTACTAACTTGGGCACATGGAACCTCACAGAGACTGAACCACCAACCAAAGAACATGCAGGGGTGGGCCTGGGTCCCCTACGCATTTGTATTAGATGTACAGCTTAGTCTTCATTTGGGTCCCCTAGCAACTGGAGCAGAGGCTGTCTCTGACTCTCTTACCTGCCTTTGGATCTTTTTCCCTTAGCTGGACTGCCTTTTCTGGCCTCAGTGGGAGAGGATAGGCTTAGTCCTGCTAGGACTAGATGTCCCAGGGCATGGTGGCACCTAAGGAGTCAGCCTCCTTTTCTGAGAAGGGGAGGGAATTATAAGAGGAGGGGTATGTGAGGTAGATCTAGGAGAAGAGGGGGAATGGGAGCTATAATTTGAATGCAAAGTGAATAAATATTAATAAAAAAATAATAAAAATAAAGTAGATGGCTTACCTTAGAAATAATGACCAAGTTGACTGACGGCCTGAACACAACAGGTGTTCTCACACCTATGACACGTGCACCTACACACACTCTTGTGCACACACACACACACGCTCACACACAAACACACAGGTGCACTTACAATCACCCACAGGTATTTACAAACACACACACACACACACACACCCCAAAGGTACTCACGCGCAACTAAACTGAAAACACAACTCACACACACAAGCTCCTCCCAAAAACACATTGAATGAGATACACACAGAAACACACACACACACACAGACACACACACAAAAGCTCACACACAAACCAATCAAACACAAAATCCACACACAGCTCACTAGATACAATGAAATTGCAAAGGGCACCACCAACTCCACCAACTCCATCAACTCCTCTCAACACACTCAAAGAAATCTAGGTGTGGCCACAGCTTAACCCTGCTGGCTGGGCCGCATCATAGTCGCTCCTCATGTGGTCACATCAGGACCTGTCCTGGCAGGGCTGGAAGGGACTCAAGGCTCGGGCTTAGGTGGGCTAAGAGACTGACATTAGGCTTTTAGAAATCAAAACCTCTAGGATGGGCTGATGTCCTTAGGTCTCTGGTTTGAATATTTGCTGTGCCTCCTGCTTTAAAGTCCTCATGTCTACACTCTGTGTGTCACCTTTGCATTCCAGCTGATGGGTCCAGGATGATGCCACCGCTTAACATAAAAAAAAAAGGTCCTGCTCATTAAGACCTAGGTGGCTGCTGCATTTCTGACATTAACTGCATATCCCTTTAAGCTTTATGCTTTGGTGTTCTTGGAAACTCCCCTGACCCTTGCCCTCCTTTAGGGCCAATCATAATAACTAAGGTCAGTTAGAATTGCTTTGTATAGTTAGCAACAATAAGCTTGGACTCGAACCAGCCACCCAACTGCCTGGCAAGCCTTCCTGCACCTGTGTATGAGCTTTTGTGGTTGCCGTGAGCTCCTGTGGTTTTTGCCTTTTATAAGGGAAACAGGGTTGCAGTCTATACTTCTGAGTCTGACTTGCATCCCTGATCAATCAGTCCCAGGGTCTATGTTCAATAAACTATCCCTGCTTGACTGAGATGGCTGAGTGGTTTGTGGGGTGATTCCTGGACCCCAGCTCTGCTCATGAAATATAATAGAGCAGCTTATTACCACCTGTGAGGATGACAGAAGAGGCCTTTCTCATAATTTCCAAGGTTTTAGATTCTCATCAAAAACATGGGAGGGGCCTGAGGGGATAGACAAATGGTTAGAACACCTGCCCTGCAAAGTGCGAGAGCCTGAGTTTGAACGCATGTGGACACTGAGCACACACTTGCAATATCAGAGCTCCTAGGAAACAGGGAAAGCATTAGAGACAGAAAATATCTGGGAGCTTGTGGGCCAGGTACCTTGGCATATGTAGTATCAAACCACACACCTAGTTTCAAACAAAGTAGAAGGTAAAATCTGACAAAAATGTCCTTTAATCTCCATACACATGGTGGTACATATCCATGACCATGTACGTACAAGCTTGTTCTATTCTCTGTCTCCCCTCCCTCTTTCCCTCCCTTTCTCTACCCACCTCTCTCTCTCTTCTTTCTCTTACTTCCCCCACTACACACCGCCAGCCACATCATCATACATAGAGGTAGGCATGATGTATAGAAAACCAAGTCCATGCTGCATGCAGGGCTAACTTTACACTCTAAGGTCCAAAGGTGGAGCAGGCACATGCGAGGACCGGAAGCTGTGTGGACACTGTGAACAGATTAGCTGTGCTGCTGGCACACATGAAACAGATTCTGAACCACAGTCAGGTCACAGAACCCATGATCCGGTGTTATTCCTGAGCACCCACTGTACCCAGAAGCTAACTATTGAGCACTGATTGGCTCAAACCCTGAAAGGTCCTCTGCTTTTCAGAGTGCTATGGTCAGTGCAGTGTGTAGCTCTTTCCTTTTGAAGACACTTTTCTGGGGTTGTGAGTCTACTATTGAAAAACCTCATATCTGCAGACAGTACGACTGGGAAGAAAGATCCTCATATGTGAAGTGCACACTTCATTGCCAGGCCTGAGAACAGAAAAGAAACCTGCCACCACTGGTCATTGTGGCTCAGCTTCTGACATTGCAGTTGAGATCAAGTGCCCTGGAGCTCTCCCTAGCCTGAGTCAGTGTTCTCAAGTTTAAGTTGCTGCTTCCTGTTTTGTAGTATCAATCACAGGACGGTTTCAGGCCAGGGGAGCTGTGAACATCATGTAGACCTTGCTGTCTGCGTTTGAGGGGGACTGACTGTTTATTACAGGACTAGGCCAGGGCTGGAATCCAAACTCCCTTCTCCCTTGAGGCCAAGAGACACTGATATTTAGCTAACTCCAGACTGTCTGATCTTACAACTCACGCCGAATCTGCAGGAATTCACAGGGTTACCGTGCTTGCCTCTGTGGAAGTGGATCAAGCTGATGGTATCTAATGTTCTCTCTGGTCCTTCTGATCATGCTGATGGGTCGAAAAGGACCCAAAGTCCACACCCATCTTCTACACTTCCCCACTTCAGGTACCTGAAAGCTTGGTCCCTTCAAAGGCACTTTTAATGATCTGGTGGCTTGGGGTGCCAAGTTATTCTTCCTGCGGCTTTTGAACACAACAGGAACAATTTTCCTATGTAAAGAAGAGGCAGGAAAATCTCCGAGGTCATCTTTCACAAACATCTATTTTATTCTCAGAGGAGGAGTCTGATTATGACCCTGGGTAGGCAGAAGGGCTTCCGCCTCTACCAGCTTTGCACAGGCTTTCAGCCCCTGCTCTGAATGGTGATCCCAGAGGCCATCTGGGATTTCATCATTTGCTTTCTTCCTACTTGGTTGGACTCGGGGCTCTGAGTGATGCACGCTGAACCCGGAACATGATGCCTTTTCACAAGTTTCCCTTTTGCAGGTCCATGTCTATACATGGGTCCTTTCCAATAACTGTAACTGTAGAATCGTAGCATCTGGCATCCTCTGGTCTAAAATGCAAGGGCACACATGAGAGGGACTCTGAGAACCTCAGCTGCATAAGGCATGTCTTCAGGTGTGATTGTCCTGTTTCACACTGCTCCCCCAAGTTACCTCCTCATGTCTGAACCTCTTCCCCCCATCTCCTAGCTCCCACCACATACCACCCTCTCCTCCCTCAGCATCTCCTCCTCCTCCTTCTCCCACTTCCTCCCCCTAGCATGGTCAGTTCTCCTCCTTGTTCAACGTGCAGGGTACATACGGGAGATACCTTCTGGGATGCTAGACCTATTGGCAGGTTCCATTTAACAATCATCTCACGGTGTCTAGACCTAGCTTCCCCACATATACATAAGTATAATCTGCCAGTTGACAGAGATATGAGTAACATAGATACATGCATATACAGAAACATACCTGGGCCGTGCCGGATGCTTGTTCTCCTGACACCCTTTCTGTGTCTTATTTTTGGGGGGAGACTCTGTTCTGCCCCACGTGAGATGTCTTTTTTGATGGGATACAGCAACAGAGCTTCCTCATCGCATTTCCTATCTTCCTTGTCCACCCCCTGATGCCTCTGGGCCAGCCCCTGCTGCGGACAGGCTTATCTGCTGCTGAGGCTGTGGTGTGGCCTTCTGTACTCTCATCGCTGCTGTCTGGTTGAATTCTGCAAAACACTGAGTAAATGCAGGGTTCACTCCTAGTACGGGTGTGTGTGAGGTCCATTGTGGGTGTTGTGTGGATTGGCCTGGGGAGACCACCGGGCCAACTGACTCTTCTGTCTCTTTTCCTACTAGTACTCTTGCTGCAGACAGACACTTGTCTATTGGTGGATGACCGGAGACATGTGGGTTCAGTCTCTCTCCTCCGAAGTCTGAGATGGAAAGTAGCAGTATCAACAAGGGAAGGGAATGGGGTAACGGATGGATTCACGGGCCGAGCCCGGGTTGGCCTGTCACATTCCTTAGGAATCTGTTTTTTCAGTAGACAATAAGACGCCATGGTTTGGTTGAATTTTCTCTGACGTAACGAATCTTCAATGTCTTGAGCTTGGAACCCAATATGTCCCATTGCTTTTACAATCGCAGGGTCTGGCTTGAGGGGGATCTGTTCTTCACAAGGATCTGGGAATGCCCCTGAGCCTTTTGTGACCCAGGGATGCATCATAATTTCAGCAACAGTGGGCCTAAGTTTGGGGTTGGCCGTCATTAAGAGACTAATCAGTTCTCGCAGCTCTACTGACAGTCTATAGGGAACAGAATACTTTTCTGCAACACTTCTCTTTAGCAGCTTTTGTATGCTGGCAGCATCAAACGGGATGTTTCCAGTCACCATAAAATACAGCACAACTCCAAGAGACCATACATCGATCTTGGGCCCATCATAGGGTCTTTTAAGGAACACCTCAGGAGCACTAAATGGGTAAGTCCCACAGTATAAGTTGAGTTTTTGCCCTGGCTTCATTTGGGTGCCAAATCCAAAATCAATGATCTTTACTTTCCCATCTTCTTCTACCATAATATTGTCCGGTTTCAGGTCCCTGTGAACTATACCCTGGTTATGGCAGTAGTTCATAGCACTTAAGAGCTGCTTGAATAATTCGCGTGCTTCATCTTCCTGCAGGTAACCAGCTTTTCGGATGTTTTGGTAAAGTGATTTGCCCTCGCACAACTCCATAATGAGGTATACATTCTTCTTGGTTTCAATGACTTGAAGGAGAGAGATGATATTCGGATGATCGGTCATCATCAGTAACTCTACCTCAGACATGAGAGGGTTGCACCAATACTCCCTCTTTCGAATCATTTTGACAGCCACGTGGGTGCCTGTGAGGCGGTGCCGGGCCAGCTTCACCTTGGCGCAGCCTCCATGGCCGAGAGTCTCTAGCAACACATATTGAGCATGAAAACTCTCCATGTCAGAGAAAGCAGGTTTGGATCTGAGCTTTTCTGACTTCTGTTGACTCCCAGAGCCCAATTGAGGTAACAAAGTATAAATGCTACCTAAGGGGTTTGGGGAGAAATAAAGGGAAGAAAGAAAGCTAAGATAAAAATAAAAATAGTGAAAAATAAGCAAACCCAAAAAATAAACCCAACCAAAAATAACAACAGTAGAAACCCAGAAAAGCAAAACTACATACAAAGCCAAGAAAATCCAAATTAAAAAACCTAGCTGCAAGTCACTAGGAGAGAGGGGCACAGTTGAGCAACACTAAGGAGAAATATTACTAAGTGAGGAGCCAGAAGTGGTGGCACACTCCTTTAATCCCAGCACGCGGTAGGCAGAGGCTGGTGGATTTCTGAGTTCGGGGCCAGCCTGGTCTACAGAGTGTGTTCCAGGATAGCCAGGGCTATACAGAGAAATCCTGTCGTGGAAAACAAACAAAAATGTACAAGGAATGTATAAATGATCAATATAACAAACTCATCAAAACTTCTAGAAAACACAAAGAAAAAAAAATCACAGAGAAATGAGCACATAGGATAATTGGGAATAATTGGAATAGGGATCTGAAGAGGATCAGAAGACGTGGAAACGGCTGAGTAATGTGTGTGTGTGTATATATATATATATACATATATATATATATGTATGTATTTATATACATATTTATATAGGACCGTGAGGGAGATGAAAATTAATACTAGTTCGAGATTTTATCTTATTTTAATCACATGGCTAAGTCACCAATGCTGGTGTGGATGGATGTAGGGGATGGAAACCCTCATGTAAGTTGTCCATGGGAGGATATAAGCTGGTGTGGCCACTGTATTTATTTGTACAACTCTCATATCTCAGAGAAATTACATTTATCAGTAACTCTCCTATCTCAGAGAAATTTTCTTGTGCAATGATACAGAAACTCACAACTGGTCAAAGACTAGAGAGTAAGGATTAACAAAGTGCTCAAAAACCGGGCTGTCTACATTGTACCCTCTTCTCCTTTCCTTCCTCCCTCTTCCCTCCTTCCTTTCCTCCCTCCAGGGCTCAGGGACGATCACAGAAATAGGGAATAGAGAGATTGTAAGAACCAGCGATTGGGAAGGGCCAGAGCAAAATATTATCTTCTTGACACAACAAGACCAGTGCACTCATGAATTCACAACAGCTGTGGCCTCCAGCATGAAATCTGCCCAAAATCAAGAACTGCACCCTGACTAACCCATCCTGGGAACATTGACAGTTGATGACATCTAGAAAAGAGAGTTATTCCTCCTTAAGGATGTGGCTCTTGGTAGGTCAACCACACTCCAGTGGATGCCCCCACACTCATGAACATATGACAGCAGTTTATTCAAATAGGACATGAACTTTGTGGGTTTTGGGAGTGACTGTGGGGATGGATCTGGGATAAGCGAGGGAAGGGTAGGGGGTGACTAGGATCCAGATACATTATATGGATGTCTGAAATTCTTAAAAAAATATTATAACTTTTGAAAACCATAAAAAAAAGCTGGGCAGGGGTGTCTCACACCTTTGATCCCAGCTCTTGGGAAGCAGAGGCAGGCAGATTTCTGAGTTTGAGGCCAGCCTGCCCTAGAGTGAGTTCCAGAACAGCCAGGGCTACACAGAGAAACCCTGTCTCAAAAATCAAAACAAAATAAAACCAAACTAAACCAAACCAAACCAAAATAAAACAAAATATAAAGCCCCAAACAAAGCCAAAACTGAAACAACCAAAAATACAATAAATAAGAAAATCTAGAAGAACAAAAGTCAGAAAGCCAAAACTGGCACAAAATTCCACCAAATGTTGTTAAACATAATAAAAACAAAAGATAATTTCAAAGAAAAACCTCAACACTGAAAGCCAAAAACCAGCCAAGCAAAGAAACCAGAAAATAAAATCCAAAGCATATAAGGTTAAGACTCAAATAACCCCCAAGGTGGTGGCACACACCTTTAGTCCCAGCATTGAGGAAGCAGAGGCAGGTGGATCTCTGAGTTTAAGGCCAGCCTGGTCTACAGAGCCAGCTCGAGGACATCCAGGGCTACAAAGAAAAACCCTGTCTCAGGAAAAAAAGATCAACAAAAAGCAAAACAAAACCCTCCAATATCCACAGACTGGGTAGCTAGTTCAGCAAACACAAGGACCAACTTTCAGTCTTTAGAAACCCTGTGTAAAAACAGTCAACCGAGTCATTTTCATTTCAGATTTTGAAGTGGATCAAAGACCTCAACATAAAACCAGACACACAAGGTCTAATAGGACAGAAAGTGGGGGATAGCCTTGAACTCATCAGCCCAGGAGCCAACTTCCTGAACAGAACACCAATGGATCAGGCACTAAGATCAACAATAAGTGGGACCTCATGAAACTGCAAGCTTCCATTAAGCAAAGGACATTGTCATTAGGACAAAACAGCCTATAGATTGGGAATGAATCTTCACTGTCCTACAGCTGATAGAGGGCTGATATCCAAAATATATAAAGAACTCAAAAGGAAGCTAATGTTTAAAAAACCAAAAAACCAAAAAACCTACCAAACAAACAAACAAATAAACCAAAAACCCAAGGAACCCAATCAAAATATTGGGTGTAGAACTAAACAAGAGAATTCCCAACAGAGAAATCTTGAATAGCTGAATGGCTGAGAAGCACTTAAATGTTCAACGTACTTAGTCTTCAGAGAAATACAAATCAAAGTGATTCTGAAATTCTATCTTAAACCCATCAGAATGGCTAAGATTTAATCTCAAGTGATATCACATGCTGTTGAGGATGTGAAGCAAGGATAACACTTCTCCTACTCCATTGCTGGTGGGAGTACAAACATGTACAACTACTCTGGAAATCAATTTGGCACTTTCTTAGAAAATCAGGAATAGTTCTACCTCAAAGACTCAGCTATACCACTCCCAGACATATACCCAAAACAAGAAACTTCCTCAACTATGTTCATAGCAGCCTTATTCATGACAGCCAGAAACTTGAAACAACCCAGATGTCCCTCAACTGAAGAATGGATAAAGAAAATGTGGTTCATTTACACAATGGAATACTATTCAGCCATGAAAAACAAAGGCATCATGAACTTTGCAGGCCAATGGATGGAACTTGAAAATATCATCCTGAGTGAGGTAACCCAGACCCAGAGAGACAAACATGGTATGTGCTCACTTACAAGTGGATATTAGCTATAAAGTACAGAAGAGCCACGCTATAATCAACAGACCCAAAGAAGCTAAGTACCAAGGATGACCCAAGAGAGCATGCTTGAATCCCATTCAAAAGGGGAAATCAAATAGAGTTGGATGTAAGGAGGGAACTGAGGGGGAGAGGTGTGGGGGAGGGGAACAGGGGTAGGGATAGGTGTGGGGAGAGCAGGGGGAGGGGCAGAAGAGGGGTGGATGTGGGGGATGCATCTCTGGGAGGAGTTGCAGACTTGGCCCGGATGGGGTTGGGGGAGACTCTAGGGAGCCTATGAGAGTAATGCTAGCTGAGACTTCTAGCAGCTGGGGTTGGAGATACTGAAGTGGCCATCTCCTGTATCCAGGCAGCATTTCCAGTAGGGGGAGGGAGGCACTAACCAACCAATAAAACCTTCACTCCAAAGTTGTCCCACCTATAACTTGTTCAGGAATAAAGATAGAGCAGAGATTGAGGGAACGGCCAACCAATGACAGGCCCAACTTGAGACCCACCCCATGAGAGAGAACAATGTTAAGGATGCTCTGACTTGCAGACAGGACCTGTCTTCTGAGAGGCTTCATCTAGCAGCTGATGGAAACAGATGCAGAGATCCAGAGTCAAACACTAGGTGGAGCTTGGGGAGTATTGTGGAAGAGTGGGGATAGAACTGAGCAAGCCAGAGGGGTTAAGGACACCCAAAGAAGACCAACAGAGTCTACTACCTTGGGCACATGGAAGCTCACAGAGACTGAACCACCAACCAAAGAACATGCAGGGGTGGGCCTGGGTCCCCTACGCATTTGTATTAGATGTACAGCTTAGTCTTCATTTGGGTCCCCTAGCAACTGGAGCAGAGGCTGTCTCTGACTCTCTTACCTGCCTTTGGATCTTTTTCCCTTAGGTGGGCTGTCTTTTCTTGCCTCAGTGGGAGAGGATAGGCTTAGTCCTGCTAGGACTAGATGTCCCAGGACATGGTGGCACCTAAGGAGTCAGCCTCCCTTTCTCTGAGAAGGGGAGGGAATTATAGGAGGAGGGGCATGTGAGGTGGAACTAAGAGAAGAGGAGGGAGGGGGGCTATGATTGCAATGTAAAGTAAATAAATAATAATAAAAAATCTTAAAAAAATAAAGTAGATGGCTTACCTTAGTAACAATGGCCAAGGTGACTGACAGCCTCAACACAACAGGTGTTCTCACACCTACGACACGTGCACCTACACACACTCTTGTGCACACACACACACTGGCACACAAACACAAAGGTGCACTTACAGTCACCCACAGGTTTATACACACACACACACACACACACACACACACAAAGGTACTCACAAGCAAGTAAACTTAAAACACAACTCACACACACAAGCTCCTCCCAAACACACACTGATCTAGATACACAAACACACACACAAGCTCACACACAAAGCAATCAAACACACAATCCACACACAGCTCACTAGATACAACGAAATCGCAAAGGACACCACCAACTCCACCAACTCCAACAAACTCCACCAACTCCACCAACTCCTCTCAACACATTCAAAGAAATCTAGGTGTGGCCACAGCTTAACCCTGCTGGCTGGGCCGCATCATAGTCGCTCCTCATGTGGTCATATCATGACCTGTCCTGGCAGGGCTGGGAGGGACTCAAGGCTCGGGCTTAGGTGGGCTAAGAGACTGACATTAGGCTTTTAGAAATCAAAACCTCTAGGATGGGCTGATGTCCTTAGATCTCTGGTTTGAATGTTTGCTGTGCCTCCTGCTTTAAAGTCCTCATGTCTACACTCTGTGTGTCACCTTTGCATTCCAGCTGATGGGTCCCGGATGATGCCACCGCTTAACATAAAAAAAAAAAAGGTCCTGCTCATTAAGACCTAGGTGGCTGCTGCATTTCTGACATTAACTGCATATCCCTTTAAGCTTTATGCTTTGGTGTTCTTGGAAACTCCCCTACCCTTGCCCTCCTTTAGGGCCAATCATAATAACTAAGGTCAGTTAGAATTGCTTTGTATAGTTAGCAACAATAAGCTTGGACTCGAACCAGCCACCCAACTGCCTGGCAAGCCTTCCTGCACCTGTGTATGAGCTTTTGTGGTTGCCGTGAGCTCCTGTGGTTTTTGCCTTTTATAAGGGAAACAGGGTCGCAGTCTAAACTTCTGAGTCTGACTTGCATCCCTGATCAATCAGTCCCAGGGTCTATGTTCAATAAACTATCCCTGCTTGACTGAGATGGCTGAGTGGTGTGTGGGGTGATTCCTGGACCCCAGCTCTGCTCATGAAATATAATAGAGCAGCTTATTACCACCTGTGAGAATGACAGAAGAGGCCTTTCTCATAATTTCCAAGGTTTTAGATTCTCATCAAAAACATGGGAAGGGCCTGAGGGGATAGACAAATGGTTAGAACACCTGCCCTGCAAAGTGCAAGAGCCTGAGTTTGAACGCATGTGGACACTGAGCACACACTTGCAATATCAGAGCTCCTAGGAAACAGGGAAAGCATTAGAGACAGGAAAATATCTGGGAGCTTGTGGGCCAGGTACCTTGGCATATGTAGTATCAAACCACACACCTAGTTTCAAACAAAGTAGAAGGTAAAATCTGACAAAAATGTCCTCTAACCTCTACACACATGGTGGGACATATCCATGACCATGTCCATACAAGCTTGTTCCATTCTCTGTCTCCCCTTCCTCCTTCCCTCCCTTTCTCTACCCTCCTCTCTCCCTCTCCTTTCTCTCACTTGCTCTACCACACACACCCCCCCACTTGTAATCACACACAGAGGTTGGCATGATGCATAGAAAACCAAGTCCATGCTGCATGCAGGGCTAACTTTACACTCTAAGGTCCAAAGGTGGAGCAGGCACATGCGAGGACCAGTAGCTGTGTGGACACTGTGAAGAGATTAGCTGTGCTGCTGGCACACATGAAACAGATTCTGAACCACAGTCAGGTCACAGAACACATGCTCCGGTGTTATTCCTGAGCACCCACTGTACCCGGAAGCTAACTATTGAGCACTGATTGGCTCAAACCCTGAAAGGTCCTCTGCTTTTCAGAGTGCTATGGGCAGTGCAGTGTATAGCTCTTTCCTTTTGAAGACTCTTTTCTGGGGTTTTGAGTCCACTGTTGAAAGACCTCATAACTGCAGACAGTACAAGTGGGAGGAAAGATCCACATATGTGCACTTCATTGCCAGGCCTGTGAGCAGAAAAGAAAAGAAAACCTGCCACCCTTGATCATTGTGGCTCAGTTTCTGACATTGCAGTTGAGATCAAGTGCCCTGAAGCCCTCCCCAGCCTTAGTCCATGATCTCAAGTTCAAGTCCCTGCTTCCTGTTTTGTAGTATCAATCACAGGACAGATTCAGGCCAGGGGAGCTGTGAACATCATGTAGACCTTGCTGTCTGCGTTTGAGGGGTACTAGGTGTTTATTACAGGACTAGGCTAGGGCTGGAATCCAAACAACGTTCTCCCTTGAGGCCAAGGGACACTGATATTTAGCTAACTCCAGACTGTCTGATCTTACAACTCACGCCGCATCTGCAGGAATCCACAGTGTTACCGTGCTTGCCTCTGTGGAAGTGGGTTAAGCTGATAGTATCTAATGTTCTCTCTAGTCCTTCTGATCATGCTGCTGGGTCGAGAAGGACCCAAAGTCCACACCCAGCTTCACACTTCCCCACTTCAGGCACCTGAAAGTTTGGTCCCTTCAAGGCACTTTTAATGATCTGGTGGCTTGGGGTGCGAAGTTATTCTTCCTGGGGCTTTTGAACACCACAGGAACAATTATCCTATGTAAAGAAGAGGCAGGAAAATCTCCGAGGTCATCTTTCACAAACATGTATTTTATTCTCAGAGGAGGAGTCTGATTATGACCCTGGGTAGGCAGAAGGGCTTCTGTCTCTACCAGCTTTGCACAGGCTTTCAGCCCCTGCTCTGATGGTGATCCCAGAGGCCATCTGGGATTTCATCATTTGCTTTCTTCCTACTTGGTTGGACTCGGGGCTCTGAGTGATGCACGCTGAACCCAGAACATGATGCCTTTCCACAAGTTTCCCTTTTGCAGGTCCATGTCTATACATGGGTCCTTTCCAATACTATAACTGTAGAATCATAGCATCCGACATCCTCTGGTGATCTTCTAAAAGGCAACAGCACACGTGAGAGGGATGCTGAGAACCTCAGCTGCACAGGGCATCTCTCCAACTGTGGTTACCCTGTTTCACACTGTTCCCCCAAGTTACCTCCTCGTGTCTGAACCTCTTCCCCCCATCTCCTAGCTCCCACCACATACCACCCTCTCCTCCCTCAGCATCTCCTCCTCCTCCTTCTCCCACTTCCTCCCCCTAGCATGGTCAGTTCTCCTCCTTGTTCAACGTGCAGGGTACATACGGGAGATACCTTCTGGGATGCTAGACCTATTGGCAGGTTCCATTTAACCATCATCCCACGGTGTCTAGACCTAGCTTCCCCACATATACATAAGTATAATCTGCCAGTTGACTCAGATATGAGTAACATAGATACATGCATATACAGAAATGTACCTGGGCTGTGCCGGATGCTTGTTTTCCTGACACTCTTCCTGTGTCTTATTTTTGGGGGGAGACTCTGTTCTGCCCCACGTGAGATGTCTTTTTTGATGGGATACAGCAACAGAGCTTCCTCATCGCATTTCCTATCTTCCTTGTCCACCCCCTGATGCCTCTGGGCCAGCCCCTGCTGTGGACAGGCTTATCTGCTGCTGAGGCTGAGGTGTGGCCTTCTGTACTCTCATCGCTGCTCTTTGGGGGGATTCTGCAAAACATTGAGTAAATGCAGGGTACACTCCTAGTATGGGTATGTGTGTGGTCCATTGTGGGTGTTGTGTGGAGTGGCCTGGGGAGACCACCGGGCCAACTGACTCTTCTGTCTCTTTTCCTACTAGTACTCTTGCAGCAGACAGACACTTGCCTATTGGTGGATGACCAGGGACATCTGGGTTTAGTCTCACTCCTCCGAAGTCTGAGATGGAAAGTAGCAGTATCAACAAGGGAAGGGAATGGGGTCACCGATGGATTCACAGGCCAAGCCCGGGTTGGCCTGTCACATTGCCTAAGAATCTGTTTTTTCAGTAGACAATAAGATGCCATGGTTTGGTTGAATTTTCTCTGACGTAACGAATCTTCAATGTCTTGAGCTTGGAACCCAATATGTCCCATTGCTTTTACAATCGCAGGGTCTGGCTTGAGGGGGATCTGTTCTTCACAAGGATCTGGGAATGCCCCTGGGCCTTTTGTGACCCAGGGATGCATCATAATTTCAGCAACAGTGGGCCTAAGTTTGGGGTTGGCCGTCATTAAAAGACTAATCAGGTCTCGCAGCTCTACTGACAGTCTAGAGGGAAAAGAATACTTTCTTGCAACAATTCTCTTTAGCAGCTTTTGTTTGCTGGCTGCATTAAATGGGATCTTTCCAGTCACCATAAAATACAGCACAACTCCAAGAGTCCATACATCGATCTTGGGCCCATCATAGGGTCTTTTAAGGAGCACCTCAGGAGCACTAAATGGGTAAGTCCCACAGTATAAGTTGAGTTTTTGCCCTGACTTCACGTGGGTGCCAAGTCCAAAATCAATGATCTTCACTTTCCCAACTTCTTCTACCATAATATTGTCCGGTTTCAGGTCCCTGTGAACTATACCCTGGTTGTGGCAGTAGTTCATAGCACTTAAGAGCTGCTTGAATAATTTGCGTGCTTCATCTTCCTGCAGGTAACCAGCTTTTCGGATGTGTTGGTAAAGTGTTTTGCCCTCGCACAACTCCATAATGAGGTATAAATTCTTCTTGGTCTCAATGACTTGAAGGAGAGAGATGATATTCGGATGATCTGCCATCATCATTAACTGTATCTCAGACATGAGAAGGTTGCACCAATACTTCCTCTTTTGAAACATTTTGACAGCCACGTGGGTGCCTGTGAGGCGGTGCCGGGCCAGGTTCACCTTGGCACAGCCTCCATGGCCAAGAGTCTCTAGCATCACATATTGAGCATGAAAATTCTCCATGTCAGAGAATGCGGGCTTGGATCTGAGCTTTTCTGACTTCTGTTGACTCCCAGAGTCCAATTGAGGTAACAAAGTATAAATGCTACCTAAGGGGTTTGGGGAGAAATAAAGGGAAGAAAGAAAGCTAAGATAAAAATTAAAATATTGAAAAATAAGCAAAACCAAAAACTAAAACCCAACCAAAAATAATAACAGTAGAAACCCAGAAAAGCAAAACCATACACAAAGCCAAGAAAATCCAAATTAAAAAAGCCTAGTTGCAAGTCACTAGGAGATAGGGGCACAGCTCAGCAACACTAAGGAGAAATATTACTATGTGAGGAGCTGCATGTGGTGGTGCATGGCTTTAATCCCAGCCTTCGGGAGGCAGAGGCAGGTGGATTTCTGAGTTCGGGGCCAGCCTGGTCTACAGAGTGTGTTCCAGGATAGCCAGGGTTATACAGAGAAATCCTGTCTCAAAAAAACAACAACAAAAAAATGTACAAGGAAATATATAAATGATCAATATAACAAACTCATCAAAACTTCTAGAAAACACAAAGAAGTAAAAAAAAAATCACAGAGAAAGGAGCGCAATGGATAATTGGGAATAATTGGGATACAGATCTGAAGAGTGTTCTCACAGAAGACCTGGAAGTAGCTGAGTAATGTATATATATATATATATATGGCCGTGAGGGAGATGAAAACTAATACTAGTTTGAGATTATATATTATTCTAATCAGATGGCTAAGGCACTAATGCTGGTGTGGGTGGATGTGGGGGATGGAAACCCTCATGTAAGTTGTCCATGGTAGGATATAAGCTGGTGTGGCCACTGTATTTATTAGTACAACTCTCATATCTCAGAGAAATTACATTTATCAGTAACTCTCATATCTCAGAGAAATTTCCTTGTGCAATTATACAGAAACTCACAACTGGCCAAAGACTACAGAGCAAGTGTTAACAAAGTGCTCAAAAACTGGGCTTCTACATTGTACCCTCTTCCCCTTTCCTTCCTCCCTCTCCCCTCCTTCCTATCCTCCCTCCAGGGATCAGGGACGATCATAGAAATAGGGAATGGAGAGATTGTAAGAACCAGCGATTGGGAAGGGCCAGAGCAAAATATTATCTTCTTGACACGAAAATACCAGTGCACTCATGAATTCACAACAGCTCCAACATGAAATCTGCCCAGAATCAAGCATTGCACCCTGACCAATCAATCCTGGGAATATTGACAGTTGATGACATCTAGAAAAGAGAGTCATTCCTCCTTAAGGATGTGGCTCCTGGTAGATCAACCACACTCCAGTGGATGCCCCCACACTCATGAACATATGACAGCAGGTTATTCAAAAAGGACATGAATTTTGTGGGTTGTAGGAGTTCCTGTGGGGATGGATCTGGGATGAGCGAGGGAAGGGCAGGGGGTGGTGGATGTCTGAAAATCTCAAAAAGATATTATAACTTTTAAAAACCATAAAAAAAGCTAGGCAGTGGTGGTGAATACCTTTGATCCCAGCACTTGGGAGGCAGAGGCAGGCCGCTTTCTGAATTTGAGGCCAGCCTGTCCTAGAGTGAGTTCCAGAACAGCCAGGACTACACAGAGAAACCCTGTCTCAAAATAAAATAAAATAAAATAAAATAAAATAAAATAAAATAAAATAAAATAAAATAAAATAAAATAAAATAAAAACAAAATCAAAACAAAACAAAGCCGGGCGTGGTGGCGCACGCCTTTAATCCCAGCACTTGGGAGGCAGAGGCAGGCGGATTTCTGAGTTCGAGGCCAGCCTGGTCTACAGAGTGAGTTCCAGGACAGCCAGGACTACACAGAGAAACCCTGTCTCGAAAAACCAAAAAAAGAAAAAAAACAAAACAAAACAAAACAAAACAAAACATAAAGTCCCAAACGTAGCCAAAATGGAAACAACCAAAAATACAATAAATAAGAAAATCTACAAGAACAAAAGTCAGAAAGCCAAAACTGGCACAAAATTCCACCAAATGTTGTTAAACATAATAAAAACAAAAGAGAATTTCAAACAAAAACCTCAATTAACACTGAAAGCCAAAAACCAGCCAAGCAAAGAAACCAGAAAATAAAATCCAAAGCATATAAGGTTAAGACTCAAATAACCCCCAAGGTGGTGGCACACACCTTTAGTCCCAGCATTGAGGAAGCAGAGGCAGGTGGATCTCTGAGTTTAAGGCCAGCCTGGTCTACAGAGCCAGCTCGAGGACATCCAGGGCTATACAGAAAAACCCTGTCTCAGGAAAAAAAGATCAACAAAAAGCAAAACAAAACCCTCCAATATCCACAGACTGGGTAGCTAGTTCAGCAAACACAAGGACCAACTTTCAGTCTTTAGAAACCCTGTGTAAAAACAGTCAACCGAGTCATTTTCATTTCAGATTTTGAAGTGGATCAAAGACCTCAACGTAAAACCAGACACACAAGGTCTAATAGGACAGAAAGTGGGGGATAGCCTTGAACTCATCAGCCCAGGAACCAACTTCCTGAACAGAACACCAATGGATCAGGCACTAAGATCAACAATAAGTGGGACCTCATGAAACTGCAAGCTTCCATAAAGCAAAGGATATTGTCATTAGGACAAAACAGCCTATAGATTGGGAAAGAATCTTCACTGTCCTACAGCTGATAGAGGGCTGATATCCAAAATATATAAAGAACTCAAAAGGAAGCTAATGTTAAAAAAACCAAAAAACCAAAAAAAAACCAACCAACTAAACAACCAAACAAAAAACTCCCCCAAAACCCAAGGAACCCAATCTGAAAAACATGGCGTAGAACTAAACAAGAGAATTCCCAACAGAGGAATCTTGAATGGCTGAGAAGCACTTAAAGAAATGTTCACCGTACTTATTCTTCAGAGAACTACAAATGATTCTGAAATTCCATCTTACACCCATCAAAATGGCTAAGATTTAATCTCAAGTGATATCACGAGCTGTAGAAGATGTGAAGCAAGGATAACACTTCTCCTTCTCCATTGCTGGTGGGAGTACAAACATGTACAACTACCCTGGAAATCAATTTGGCACTTTCTTAGAAAATCAGGAATAGTTCTACCTCAAAGACCCAGCTATACCACTCCCAGACATATACCCCAAACAAGAAACTTCCTCAACTATGTTCATAGCAGCCTTATTCATGACAGCCAGAAACTTGAAACAACCCAGATGTCCCTCAACTGAAGAATGGATAAAGAAAATGTGGTTCATTTACACAATGGAATACTATTCAGCCATGAAAAACAAAGGCATCATGAACTTTGCAGGCCAATGGATGGAACTTGAAAATATCATCCTGAGTGAGGTAACCCAGACCCAGAGAGACAAACATGGTATGTGCTCACTTACAAGTGGATATTAGCTATAAAGTACAGAAGAGCCACGCTATAATCAACAGACCCAAAGAAGCTAAGTACCAAGGATGACCCAAGAGCGCATGCTTGAATCCCATTCAAAAGAGGAAATCAAATAGAGTTGGATGTAAGGAGGGAACTGAGGGGGAGAGATGTTGGGGAGGGGAACAGGGGTAGGGATAGGTGTGGGGAGAGCAGGGGGAGGGGCAGAAGAGGGTTGGATGTGGGGGATGCATCTCTGGGATGAGTTGCAGACTTGGCCCGGATGGGGTTGGGGAGACTCTAGGGAGCCTATGAGAGTAATGCTAGCTGAGACTTCTAGCAGCTGGGGTTGGAGAGACTGAAGTGGCCATCTCCTGTAGCCAGGCAGCATTTCCAGTAGGGGGAGGGAGGCACTAACCAACCAATAAAACCTTCACTCCAAAGTTGTCCCACCTATAACTTGTTCAGGAATAAAGATGGAGCAGAGATTGAGGGAACGGCCAACCAATGACAGGCCCAATTTGAGACCCACCCCATGGGAGAGAACAATGTTAAGGATGCTCTGACTTGCAGACAGGACCTAACTGTCTTCTGAGAGGCTTCATCTAGCAGCTGATGGAAACAGATGCAGAGATCCAGAGTCAAACACTAGGTGGAGCTTGGGGAGTCTTGTGGAAGAGTGGGGATAGAACTGAGCAAGCCAGAGGGGTCAAGGACACCCCAAGAAGACCTACAGAGTCTACTACCTTGGGCACATGGAAGCTCACAGAGACTGAACCACCAACCAAAGAACATGCAGGGGTGGGCCTGGGTCCCCTACGCATTTGTATTAGATGTACAGCTTAGTCTTCATTTGGGTCCCCTAGCAACTGGAGCAGAGGCTGTCTCTGACTCTTTTACTTGCCTTAGGATTCCTCTCCCTTCACTGGGCTGTCTTTTCTGGCTTCAGTGGGAGAGGATAGGCTTAGTCCTGCTAGGACTAGATGTCCCAGGGCATGGTGGCATCTAAGGAGTCAGCCTCCCTTTCTCTGAGAAGGGGAGGGAAGTATAGGAGGAGGGGCATGTGAGGTGGAACTAGGAGAAGAGGAGGGAGGGGCGCTATGATTGGAATGTAAAGTGAATAAATAATAATAAAAAAAATCTTAAAAAAAATAAAGTAGATGGCTTACCTTAGAAACAATGGCCAAGCTGACTGATGGCGTCAACACAACAGGTGTTATCACACCTACGACAGGTGCACCTACACACACTCTTGTGCACAAACACACGCTCGCACAGAAACACACAGGTGCACTTACAGTCACCCACAGGTATACACACACACCAAAGGTACTCACACGCAAGTAAACTTAAACACAACTCACACACACAAGCTCCTCCCAAACACACACTAATCTAGATACACACACACACACACACAAGCTCACACACAAAGCAATCAAACACACAATCCACACATAGCTCACTAGATACAACGAAATCGCAAAGGGCACCACTAACTCCACCAACTCCAACAAACTCCACCAACTCTACCAACTCCTCTAAACACACTCAAAGAAATCTAGGTGTGGCCACAGCTTAACCCTGCTGCCTGGGCTACATCATAATCACTCCTAATGAGGTCACATCAGGACCTGTCCTGGCAGGGCTGGGAGGGACTCAAGGGTCTGGCTTAGGTGGGCTATGGAGACTGACATTAGGCTTTTAGAAATCAAAACCTCTAGGATGGGCTGATGTCCTTAGGTCTCTGGTTTGAATGTTTGCTGTGCCTCCTGCTTTAAAGTCCTCATGTCTACACTCTGTGGGTCACCTTTGCATTCCAGCTGATGGGTCCAGGATGATGCCACCACTTAACTTAAAAAAAAAAAAAAAGGTCCTGCTCATTAAGACCTAGGTGGCTGCTGCCTTTCTGACATTACTGTAGCCATTTCGTTTTATACCTGTAGCCAGCCATCTTACATCATTACAGAGGGCCTTCCTGATACCCGGCTAACCATTAACTGCATATTTCATTAAGCTTTATGCTTTGGTGTTCTTGGAAACTCCCCTACCCTTGCCCTCCTTTAGGGCCAATCATAATAACTAAGGTCAGTTAGGATTGCTTTGTATAGTTAGCAACAATAAGCTTGGACTCGAACCAGCCACCCAACTGCCTGGCAAGACTTCCTGCACCTGTGTATGAGCTTTTATGGTTGCCGTGAGCTCTTGTGGTTTTTGCCTTTTATAAGGGAAACAGGGTTGCAGTCTAAACTTCTGAGTCTGACCTGCATCCCTGATCAATCAGTCCCCGGGTCTATGTTCAATAAACTATCCCTGCTTGACTGAGATGGCTGAGTGATTTGTGGGGTGATTCCTGGACCCCAGCTCTGCTCATGAAATATAATAGAGCAGCATATTATCACGTGTGAGGATGACAGAAAGAGGCCTTTCTCATAATTTCCAAGGTTTTGGATTCTCATCAAAAACATGGGAGGGGCCTGAGGGGATAGACAAGTGGTTAGAACACCTGCCCTGCAAAGTGCGAGAGCCTGAGTTTGAACGCATGTGGACACTGAGCACACACTTGCAATATCAGAGCTCCTAGGAAACAGGGAAAGCATTAGAGACAGGAAAATATCTGGGAGCTTGTGGGCCAGGTACCTTGGCATATGTAGTATCAAACCACACACCTAGTTTCAAACAAAGTAGAAGGTAAAATCTGACAAAAATGTCCTCTAACCTCCATACACATGGTGGGAATATCCATGACCATGTACATACAAGCTTGTTCCATTCTTTCTTTCCTCTCCCTCCCTCCCTCCCTTCCTTTCCCTACCCACCTCTCTCTCTCTTACCTCCCCCCCCCCCACACACACCCTCCCTGTCAGCACACACAGCCATTGGCATGATGTATAGTAAACCAAGTCTATGCTGTGTTCAGGGCTCACTTTATACTCTAAGTTCCAAATGTGGTACAGGCACATGTGAGGACCAGAAGTTCTGTGGACACCATGAACAGATTACCTGTGCTCCTGACACACAAAACAAACTCTTAACCACAGTCATGTCACAGAACCCATGCTGCTGTGTTATTCCTGAGCACCCAGTGTACCCAGAATCTAACTATTAAGCACTGATTGGCTCAAACCCTGAAAGGGGCTCTGCTTTTCAGAGTGCAGTGTGTAGCTCTTTCCTTTTGAAGACTCTGTTCTGGAGTTTTGAGTCCTCTGTTGAGGAACCTCATATCTGCAGACAGTACGACTGGGAGGAAAGATCCTCATATGTGGACTTTATTGCCAGGCCTGAGAACAGAAAAGAAAACCTGCCACCACTGGTCATTGTAGCTCAGCTTCTGACATTGCAGTTGAGATCAAGTGCCCTGGACCCCTCCCTAGCCTTAGTCAGTGATCTCAAGTTCAAGTCCCTGCTTCCTGGTTTGTAGTATCAATCACAGGATGGTTTCAGGCCAGGGGAGCTGTGAACATCTTGTAGACCTTGCTGTCTGCATTTGAGGTGTGCTGCTGATACCCAGAGGAAGCAAGGACACTGGCCTATTAGTGACTAAGAAGTCACCCTTCACCCTCACCAAGTTGCTCAGGAACATGCAGCCTTGAGGTAACCCCATACCCAAACCCAGATTCTCTGATCCTTCTAGCACTACAGTTTGGCTCTGCAGCACCTCCCTGCCTCACTGCAGACAGTTGTATCACTGAAAGAGAAGGTGAATTGCCTTTTGCCAGCTCCTCCTTTGAAAGATGTCCTTTGAAATGCAGAGTGACACTGCAGAGACTGGAACAGAAAGAGATCATCACCCTTCCCAGTGCTGGGACACAGTCCAGTCTCAGTCTCCAGTTTCTTTTCAGTTGTTTCTGAGCCAAGGCTCACTGCCTGTGGAGGTGTTGAGAAGGTGTTCTGCTGCTGGTGGTGGGTTTCAGAGACAGAGGGAAGCTGCTGGAGGCCATTGAGTTTATTGACCTTGCTAATTAGGATACAGGAGGGGACATAAAACTACCCAGGTGCTATATTTGTCACTGGTGGCTTCTGGCGGTTAAAGAATACCTCCCCCTCCCCCTCCCCTCTCCCCCACTTGCTCTGCAGTGTTTGCACTAAGGGTCCCTTAATCTAAGATTTTCCCCTGGTTACCTTGTCAGTGTGCACCCTTCATCCTTATACTTCTAGATCAAAGTCCTTTCCTATGGTGAAAGTGTCTTAAAATCACGGAGAACCATGGAGAATCCAGTGTGCTCTTTAGGTACCCTCTTTCTGGGTGTCCCTGTTTGGTGTCCCCACCCGCATTTGGAGGATCTTGTGCTGAGTGGCTATTAAGTAAGTTCCTCCAACCCCCACCCCGCCACCCACCCAAGGGCTAAGAAGAGAAACCCTGATAGATAATATGGACTTTATAGATAAGATCTACCAAGGAACTTAAAGGTGGTGTACAGAGAGTTCTGGTGCTGCAGATCCATTCTTTAGCCTGGTGCGTATTAGACTAGGGCATCCCTGTTGCTTCACACCCCAGCCCCAGAGCTTTTGAACTCAGCCTTCTATACTCTCCGTGAAGTGTCCTGTGTTGTAGCTGGTAACAAGAATGCGCAGGCACCAGCTGTGAATGGACAGAGACTCTGCTCCTGTCTAACTCCTTCAACAGCAGCCTGAAGAGTTCCATAATCTTTTTAGTCCTTTACACAAGCCAGACGGGGATCTGTGACTTCTGGACAGAAAAGAATTTCAGGCGTCGCCAGACTGAAGCAGAATGGGGATTTATTACAGATATTAGAAAGGTGAACAAGAAAATAAAGACATGGATGCAGATCTCTGAGAAAGACTAGCCCAACATGAGAAATATACACCCACCCATGGGTGCAGGCTTGTCCGTGGAACACTGTGCCTAAGTGTCTTCAGTTGACCATATGGACCACTTTGGTGGTTCTCAAACTGTATAAGACATGCCCCCTTTCTCTCATTTGACAGGTGTCATTAGGGTTTAGTGCTGGAGGTAACTTGGATGGAATTATAATCCGACAAGGTGAAACCAGGAGCTCCTAGAGTTTTGAGAAGGGTTTAGTGCACACATGCCCTTTCCATATAAATGGAATTTACGGTGATAGTCTTAAAAAGTACATGTTTGCAGCTGGGAAGGGAGCAAGGTCTTAAGCAGGTGTTAATTGGGATGTAATATTTGTGAGAGGTTTAGCCAGATTCCCGAGTGAGCGGGTCCTTTCTCTTCCTGTGTCGTCCAATTCCTCCCTCTGCCCGGCCTTACACAAACACAAAACCACTGACCTTCGAGCTTCTCAAGGCTATGTACAATGCTGTGGGTGCTGGTGCCTTTGAAAAAGCAAGGGGAATACGGCTCACTGAGAAGAAGTCATGCTGGCCACAGCCGTCACTATGCCAAGTCCCCAGGTAGCCGGTTCTATGGACTCCTCCTCGTCAGAGGCTGATCCTGACTAAGACAGGAGACCTTGGGGAGTGAGGGTCAAGATGCGAATGTACCTGGGTCCTGTGCAAGTGCTGGCAGTGCCTAGTTTTCTACTGTTAGGCCTTTTAGCACACAGGTAAAAGAGCCTGGGAGTCCTGCCAAGACCTTGTGGAGTGACCCTGCAGGTAGAGCTGCTGCCAGGCCACAGAAAACAGCACAGACTCAAGAGCAGACCCTGAGGCTGGAAGGTGAAGGTTTTGAAGCAGAGGCTCCTTCATCTTGTTTGCAGATGACATTTATTGTCCTGAGAGGAGCCCTGTGGGCTAAGGAGATGGGCTTCATTCCAAGTGCTGGTGTCTCTGCATTTCATGTACCTACCACCCACACCCAGCTTCTTAAAATTCTTTCTATCTTTCTTTCTCTTCTTTTTTAGGGGGTTCTGGAGTAGAACTCAGGTTTTGCTTGCAAGGCAAACATTTTACTAAGCGAGTCACTTCTGTCTCCTGTAGGTGCTCTTATCATTCCTTGAGTTCTGTATTCCCAACCCGGGCTCCTCAGGGAGAGGGGACTAACTTGTCAGAACAGGAAGGAGGTGAGGATAAAAGTCAGAGCAGGCAGGGGAAAGTTAGAGGGGCATATTCATGGTCCCCAAATCATCTGGACCCTTCTCTTTCCTCCTGCCTCTTCTGGAAGCCTGTGCATGCTTCTTTAGAGCACTAAATTGACTCCTCAGTGGGAGTAAAGTCTGACACACACATCCCCACTCCACACATCTGCAAACATAGCTCTCCTCCTCAGGCCGAAGGGAGAGGTGCTGGGGACAGCCTCCACCCAGGGAGCCGTGCTGGGCAGGGTACAATTATGAAACACTACTACTCAGGTTCATGGGGAATGCATTGTGGACCTGTAGCGGGGCGGAGGCCCAGCAAGCTCCCGTTAGCATTTCATCTGGATGGAGTTCCCAAAGAAGAACCACACATCAAAGCATCACTCAGGGAGCCGAGCAACAGCCAGGAAAGCTGGGCAGCCTCTGAGCCCTGGAAACTCCCAGGTACCGTTGTTCATCTCTGCCTTGACCATTTTGTCAAGACTACATAATTGAGCAAGGATATAAACAAGATGCATCCACCAAGCCTCACAGCACCCTCTTCAGGGCCAGAGTGGGTCAGCATCCTGATCTCTACCCCTGTGGTCAGCAAAACCAGGGCTTGAGCACAGCTGCCCATGACCTCATCTGTTCTCTTTGCAGTGGACAGAGCAGACACCACCAACTCCATTTCACAGGCTGGGATACAGAGGCTGCAAAAGGGCTCTTGCCATTTCCCCAGCAGCTTCTCTTCCGCCCTTGTTTTCTGGCTTGTTGCAGTCTCTCACTGTTCCCACCCCTATTACTACTGTCTTCCGGCTTGCTTCCCATCCTGGCCATCAGAGAAGGGCAGCACACCACGAGCCCAGCACAGTGCTATTGGAATCATTTCATCTTACATTTTCATGTATTTCTTGATGTGACTGTTCCAGGAGGAGGTAGGGAAGGTTGACACTGTAGACTTTATATCCTGCTCCATTGGGAACCCAGAATTTGCAATCCTATTCCCGAGGGAGTTCAAGTGCAGGTCTGGTAACTGGGTTCTGAGATAGGGCAGAAACCTGTGGCAAGGATTGGGCTCAGCTCCAATGTGGTAGGTTGTACAACTTTGGGCACCCTTCTTCTACCTTCAGAATGGTCAGGAGGTTAGCAAGAAATGCTTTGAACTTTCTAGATCCAAGGTCTTGGAGGAAACCTGCAGGAAACAAATGTATGTCTGTTTATAGGCAGCTGCAGCTTAAAGAACTATTCTATTTCCCTTGTAAATGATGAGCCAAGGATAGCATGGCTTCACCCTGGCAGCTACACTTGATGCACATAAAATCTCAGCTTTATCCAGCAGGCACATGGCCAAGATCAAGTCCTGAGAATCTACGGGGACTGCAGCTCACAGGTGAGAAGTCCTGAGCCAGGATCAGGGTCAGGGAGACTCTCCGGGGGGGGGGGGGGGGGCGGCGGTGATATCTCTGCTTCAGTTCTTAGCTAGATAGTGGTCCCACTCTTGAAAAAGAAGTTTTTGTTTGTTTGTTTTTAAAAGTAGGATTTCCCAACAAAAACAGTACAAATTTGGATATGGAAGAAGACCATCCATAGGCACACGTTTGTACAGAATCCACCAGGATTGACCTATTGGAGAGGCTGGCTGGAGAGCTGGAGACAGCTACTTGAAGTCTGCTGCTTCTGCCTTCACCTATGGACACATGTGCAGACGGATAACTAGGAGTCTGAATTCTGTCCTGTTGCATCCTGAGAGTATGATAGAGACTCTAGAGGTAGAAGTGGTCATATTAGTCAACATTACTTCTCCTAACCACGATAGTTCCTAGAGACTCTAGAGGTGGAAACACCATATTGAGTCATGGTTACTTCTCCTAATCACGAGACTATAGGATTTCTACATAGCATTCAGATATTCTATGGTATATATTCTATTCAGACATGAATGCCTCCCCACCACAGTGTTCTGTGTGTTGCAAGAGTCACCAACATGTCTCGGGAAACTGTTGGGGAAGCTTCTGAGCATTGATGTTCTTGCAGGTACACCCTGTGAGAGGAAGCCATCGCAGGGCTTGAGGTTGTTGCCTCATGGGCACCACCTCAGATCCAGTCGGCATCAGACAGACTAGGGAGCCCAGAGAAAAGCTGAGCCATCCCTCTGTAGAGGAGGAGGCACCTGTGTGTATCTTCCAATTGAGCTCAGAGAAGAGGGAGCCCAGCAGGACCAGACAGGGCTATATAGCATCACTGGATAGGGACAATCAGCTGTTGGCTATGACCTAGGAGTACTCGTACTGAGATGTTGTCTTTGAGTCTGTTCTCTCTTCATGCACTGAGCTAGAATGCTGCACACAGGTAGTGGCTACTTTCTGGCATGGCCAGGGCTACAGTGCTTGCTGGATCCCGGAGCAGCAGCCCTAAGTTCACATGAGCACTGGATCCCAGGGACCTGCTTGTAGAAGGAAGGTCAGACTGAACTAGTGAGACTCTTCGGCATACGGTCCATCCTCTCATCAATTCACCCAATGCCAGAGGACAATCAGAGACCTATTACTCACTTGCATTAGGCCTTAACTTTGTACATTGTTTCCAGTTAGAAAAGAGATGTTATTGTCTCAAGTATTCTGCAAGCACTGGTTGACTTAACGTACCAATGGCCAGGAAAGGTGATGTGATGCCAGCCCAGTGCCTAAGTACCCAGTCTCCAAGCCTACAGTCTCCTGTGAGGCTGGGAATGTCTCTCTCTGCTGTGCTCGCACAGGCCACTCACAGGAGGCTAAAAGGGGCTAGAAGGACAGGAAAGCATCCCATCTTATGGCTAAGTGCTCGACACAGATAGATACTCAACTCTCATGTGTACCCGACTCCTCCTGATTCCTGGACCCCAGCACGGAAACAAGAAACACAGTATTAGGGCAAAAATGTACATTCCAGAAATGTACACCAAGGCCCCAAGTTGCTAACATGGCATCCATGAAGACATGACATCTACTGGCCTGGTACTTACTCTCATCATGCCTATTAGAGTGGAGAAGCCAGGGTGCCCTTACAGCGTTTATATCTGGATACCGTGCTCTTCCATTCCATGTTCCAGGGCCTGTTCCTGTTCTGAGTCCTCAGTGCTCTTCCCTGAGATGTAGTCTTGGTATTCGTTCTATCAGGCACTGGCCCCATTGTGAGTAAATGGCCAGAAGACCTGACCTCAGTTGACTATAACACAGAGGGTAGTCATGCCCAGGCCTACCACGCCCTGGCTGCATGCACCCTGGCTGCACAGCCTCCTTAAAGAATCTCTTTACCCTTTTTGATGTTCCTATATACATGTATGCATAGTGCTTATGTGTGTAGAGAAAGGTATGTATGTATGTATGCACATGTGTACAAATGGTATGTGTGATGCACAATATATATATGTGTGTGTGTGCCTGTGATATGTGTAAAGTGCATGTATGTATGTATGTATGTATGCACATGTGTACAAATGGTATGTGTGATGCACAAAATATATGTGTGTATGTGTGTGTGTGCCTGTGATACATATAAAGTGCATGTATGTCTGACATGGTGATGGGTATGATGTGTGGGTTTATGAGCACTGTATGAATGTGGTATATGCATAGTATAGGCATATGTTTGTGGTGTGTGTGTGCGTGTGTGTTTTGCACTTGGGAACATCTGGTGGGGTCCTTTAGGTCTCACACTAGCTGGCCTGTTGCAGACAGGAAATGGCCTCCCCTGGAGAGTCTAAGCATCCAGACACACAGGGATGGGCCTGCTAATGAACATGGTCTGGCCAGAAACACCCTTCAAGCCCTTAATGAAGAACATTCCTATTGCAGAGGAAGCAAGATAAAACCAAAAGAAAGCCAGAAACCACACTGACCTTTCATCACATGAAAATTCTTATATGGGAAAGCGACCAAGTTCCTGGGAATCAGATCTTTTAAGTCCCCACTGCTCGCTCTGGAATCAAGCCCACTGCCCTGCTGAAAGCTAGGGCATTCCAGAACTCTCACTACCCGTAATCGGCTCATCCCCTGCCAGAACTGCCCATGACTGCATCTCAAATTGCACAACTGAGCCAAACACGTGGACTACCCGCACAGAAGCCAAGGAAATGTGAAGCTTCCTCCCTCGACTTCAGCCAGCTGTTATCTTAGCCCTTGCATGAGAATAAAAGTAGAGAGGCTGCCCAGTGGAGATGCTCCAGCCAGAAAGGACAGAAGGAAGACACTGGCAAACTGCTCTGTGGGTTCTGAGGGCTGATTTCCTGATGCCTGACACGGATGCTCAGGAATGGGCTCTGCAGCTGTGGTGAAGTTTAAGCATCTGGGATGAGAGACTATCTTGTGGTCAGTGGATGGGTGGGTGGGCCCAATGGGATCACGAACATCCTAATAACAGGATCAAAATGGGTCAGGTAAAAGTGAATGACATGGACTGGGGTGTGGGTGAGAGGTACATCACTGCTTACGGTATAACTATTTTCTCACTTCCATGACAAAATATGGTACAAAGCATCTGGGGGAAGGGAGGGAGGGTTTGAGGGAATACAGTCCATCAGAAGAGAAGACTCCGTGGGGGTGGGAGCGTAAAGTGGTTGGGCCAATTGTGACCACAGTCACAAAGCAGTAGGTGTGGAATGCTGTTGTTCTTCTCCTCCCCTCGCCTTGTCCCCTATGTGGCACCCTAACCCATAGAATGCTACTGCACTCATGGGGAGGAGGTTTCTTCCCTCATCAGTTAAGTCTCTCTGGAAACACCCACAGACCGTGTGTATCCTAGACGGCTCTCCATTCTGTCAAAATGACCATCAAAACTAAGTATCACATTTAGTATGGACAATAGAGAAAGTGAAAAAAAAAAGGAGAAAAAGAAGGAAGGCTTGATTTCAGACTTCAGACTTCCAGAACTGTAAAGGGAAATTTTATGTTGTTTTAAACCACTAAGTTTGTGGAGATTTTACAGTAACAGATGCAAGGTTTTGAATGGTAGGGGTTGGGAAGGACACTGAAGTGGATCACTGGGGAGGGAAGAATTTTTCATGGAAGTTATTAAAGCTGTGGACAGACAGAGGCAGAGGCATGGCTGTGGCTCCAGAGATCTTCCAGGACCCAGCACCGGAAGCCCACTGTGTGGTGGGTACTTTGAAGAGAGGAAATTAGGGCCTCACTGCAGAAGGGGGATATCTTCTTATGTTTTCTGAAGCTAGGGGATGTCTCACAGTATAAGCCTGCAGCCAGACTTTCTAATTCCTAGGCAGGAGGCAGTGACATTGGTGGGAATAGAATGTCTGGCTTCTAATGTAAGCTTTGATATAAGCTGACTCCTTAGGTGAGACATCCTGGCACTGGGAACTCTGTTAGCTAGGGGCTCAGTAGGATGCTTTTCAGTATCTGCAAAGGGGAGAGAGAGAGATGCAGATATTGGGGCCCGAGGAGCAACTGAGTCTGACATGACATTCTTATCGCAGGAATAAGAAGCTGATACAGTATGCAAAATACTAGAGGATCAACAACAGACTTTGTGGTCAACTAAAGTGAGCACTTAAATGTTTTCCTCAGTGTCAGAAAGACCCTAACAAGCCCTCTGTGTCTGTCAGCATAGCACCTTGAGTTGTAACTGTACAAAAAGGAGAGAACAGGACCCAGATGAAGGTGGTGTGCAGGTGATGGAGGGGGGGTCCTCTCACTGCCTCCTCTTACTAATAAAATGACTATGCAGGATTGCCCTGGGTAGCTGGTGAATGTGTTTGTGTGCTCCTGTGCTCTTGTGTGTGTGTGTGTGTGTGTGTGTGTGTGTGTGTGTGTGTGTGTAGGGTCCAATCTACCCAGGCTTTGGGTTGACTCCATTTTTCCATTGTGTGACCATTTCTTCTTCCTTCCTCATTTGGAAGATGGAAGCAATACTTCATACTCAGTAGTAATACTGACATGGGAGTCTACTGTAGAGAGTGCCTGAGCCTCCATTGGAGACTGACTTTCAAGCTTCAAGGATCTTTGAATAGCCAAATTGAACTCTTCAGTGTGACAGAAGGTGTTGAGCTGCTGTGGTGTCTGTCACTTGAGTCTGTGATATTGACCCCTTACTTCCTTAGCTGGTCAAAAATAGCTGAAGCCAGCGGGCTGTTAATGATCTGCTTATCTTTATACAGAGGTGATGGTTTTAAGGAGCATGTCCAAACTGGCTTTTTTTTTTTCTATGTGGGAGCAGATAAGGAGAAAAAGTTGGCTTGGATCTCTCTGGTAGTATATATTTAGCTGCCATAATGGACCAAGCCACTTCTAACACTCATCTGCAGGGCTGAAGAGGGTTGAGCCACTGCTGTGGAATCCATTCTTGCTTCCCACTTAGTTTTGTGGCCCATATGCTGATTTCTACTTGGGGTGCCTGGTGTCATAAGATATACACATGGTTTCTAAATGTTCCTAAACAATGACTATTATTTTTTTGTAGGGCTTGGGACACACTCTATTGTTTTAGATGCTGGTAAGACATCCTGGTTTTTCTTCATTGTTAGTTCTAGCCCCGGTTTTGATGGCAAGACAGAGTTGGGTGAAATGCCAGCCACTGTAACATTCCCATGGGGAAACGCTGCCTCTCTCTCAGTAGCGCACATCAATGACTTCATTAACTTGCAGAGAAACCAAGCTGGCCAGTGTTTTCTCTTCTGACATCTGGAAACCAAGAATATGGAGAAAGTGCTCAAAGGGCCTCGTCTCTGTTGTCTTAAAATACAGGGAGCTTAGGTTCTGAGAAAGCAGGAACCCAGCCAGGCAACCTATGGATTACTGAGAAGTCAGGGCAAATGAGATCAATTTGTGGGCTTCAAGAGGGCCCAGCAAGTGGCCCTTTGTCACCTGGCTTCCCCACAGGGAACTCATGCTTTCCTCAGAGGACTGTGCTCCTCACAGGGTTTTGCCCAGCCCAGGAAGGGCTGTGGCAGAAATGTCGCCTTTGATCTATTAGTCACAAAAACATCAGAAAAAAGGTAAATCAGTTGTTTGAGGCCTTCTGAAAAAAAAGGCCTTCTGACAGTTTCCTCTCCCACAGCTCAGCACAAGCCAGACAGAAGGCTCAGAAGGGAGCTTGCTTTCCAGGGCAGAGACAGCATCTGCGGTCTGCAGGAGGCTAATGGTTAGTGAGCTCTTTCCCTCTGGGTTTGAAGCAGTGTGCATCACTGTGCCTTCAGGCCAGGCACAGCCAGGTAGAACACTGGGGCATGCCCTGAAACAAGCCAGCAGACAGCACAGGGGATGATGGCAACCCCATTGGAGCTGCCCAAGCTAGCCTGTGTTTTTCTGAAGTCCCTGCATCCTGCAGCGAAGCTAAGCAGGCAGGAGTCCTGTGCACAGGCTTCAGCTATGATAAAGCTCCTTTCCTCTGTCAGAGAGGAATCCCATGAGATTCATTGCCTTAAAATACACATCTACAGCCGGGCGTGGTGGCACACACCTTTAATCCCAGCACTTGGGAGGCAGAGGCAGGCGGATTTCTGAGTTCGAGGCCAGCCTGGTCTACAAAGTGAGTTCCAGGACAGCCAGGACTATACAGGGAAACCCTGTCTCAAAAAAAAAAAAAAAAAAAAACCAAAAAAACCAAACAAACAAACAAACAAACCAACCAAACAAACAAGAAAGAAAGAAAGAAAGGAAGAAAGAAAGAAAGAAAGAAAGAAAGAGAAAAAGAAAAAGAAAAAGAAAAAGAAAAAGAAAAAGAAAAAGAAAAAGAAAAAGAAAAAGAAAAAGAAAAAGAAAAAGAAAAAGAAAAAGAAACACACATCTACAGCCTGAGACAACCTGCACTGCCACAAATCAAATAAATGCCCAGAATGGCAAAGTCAGGTTTTTCTTCCTTAGAAGAAATTCTTTTGCCAAAGAAATTGCTCAGCATGGTTCAGAAAGCAGGCCTGCTAGGTTCTTTGCTGCACTGTGTCAATGGTGGTAAGACCAAGTTCCCAAGAAAGACTTAAGTTACTGTGGCATGCTGGCACTGACCACACTCACTAAAAAGTATAAAATAGGAAATGGCATTTATTCCTGTGGCTGCATCTGTTGTTTTACTTTCCTCCATGTTCTGACAAAAGCCACTTAAGACTTTGGTTTTGGCTTACAGTTTGGGTCTATAGTCCACCGCAGAAAGGGAAGCATCCATCCATCCATCATCCATCCATCCATCCATCCATCCATCCATCCATCCATCCATCATCCATGGATCATCCATTATCCAGGTTAGGCAGCTGCTCACATGCATCCACATGCAGTAAATCAAAGGGAATGAAAGCAAGCACTGAGCTAGCTTTCTCCTTTTTAATTCATCCTAGGGACCCCAAGACATTCTTAGATGATCTTCCTATCTCTGTTAACTCAGTTTAGGAACTCCTTACAGATATTCCCAGAAGTTTGTTTCCAAGGTGATCCTATATCTCACCCAGATGGCAAACATTACTAACCATTACACCCTCTAACCATTCATCTATCCACCTATCCATTCATCCATCATCCATCCATCCATCAGTCATCCATCATCCATCCATCCATCAGTCATCCATCAGCTATCCATCTATACATCAGCCATCCATCAATCCATAATCCAGCCATCCATCTGTCCATCATCCATTCATCCATTTATCTATCATCCATCCATCCATCCATCAGCCATCCATCTATCTATCCATCAGTCATCCATCCATCCATAATCCATCCATCCATCCATCTGTCCATCAGCCATTCATCCATTTATCTATCATCCATCCATCCATCTATCTATCTATTCACCTACTCATCAGTCCATCCATCCTTCATCTACAAGTTAGACTCTAGCGAGCCTTAACTTACCAGAGACCCCCTGAGTGAACAACTTGGAGTTGGAATTGATGCAAAAGCAAGAGGAATTTTATTGTTCCAGCATGCTGGGGTTGCCCTGCACATGAAGGAGAGAAGAGAATGACCCTATACAGCATGTTTGGCAAGTATACAGTTTTCAAATCAGCAGCCATTAGGCACAATGTCATTGGCAGAACAGTGTGACTTTTAAACTGATTGGTCTTTAGGGAATGGGGTGGCAAGGACTTCCCTTGTCTGTAGGTGGTTTCAGAATGTGTCCCCTACCGGCAGGTGGCTGATGGTTAGTTGTGCCCCCCACCCCCCAGGGGTACCTATGTTCTCTATGACCTTTCTCTTTCAGGAGGAGAGGAATCTGTGGAATTTTCCAAAGTTTCTGAGCTGACCTCTTCATATCCAACCACCCACCTATCAGTCTATCCATCAATCCCCTGATCCATTCATCCATCCATCCATCATCTATCCATTCATCCATCCATCCATTATCCATCCACCCACCCACCCACCTACCCACCCATCAGTCCATTCACCAATCCCCTGATCCATCCATCTGTTGGGAGCTATTAAGACAACACTATTGTCCTGATCTCTGAATTGGGCCTCTCCCCCCGAGAAGAAAAGGGGGTCAAAAGCGGGCCACCGACGCACCACTCTAAGTCAGCGCCGGATGTCCTGACCTCAAGATGTACCCTGATACCACCAAGTTCCTGCTTCCCTGTGTAGTCGCCAAAAGAAAAATTTCCCACACCGCTGTAGTCAAGTTGAGCTGCTCAGTGTCTTCTAGTGTCAGTGACTCCTTCAGCTGCACAACTAGGAGTTGACCTCACTCTGCAAGCCTCTGTAGCAGGAGGGATAAGGAAGGGGGATTCCCTTTTGCCTTGGCTGCTTAGGTGTGAATCCCCAGGGTTATACTCTGTCTCTGGAAATGTGGCCAATGACTCTGCTCCTGGCCCATGTCAGATACCAGCCGGGGAGTGCAGGGGGCTGACACACCTACCCAGTTGGCTCCTCTCTATCTCCGGGGCTTGACTGGACTGTAATTCTTATAGAGGAGTACGCCAGGGAGAGAAGTTGTCCTGGTTTCTTCTCCTGTTGTGATAAAAATCCCTTGGCAAAAACAACTCAGGGAACAAAGGGTTTATTTTAGCTTCAGTTCTAGGTTTGTCTTCCATGGTAAGGAAGTTTGAAAAACTTCATTACAGTGAATTCACAGTCAGGGAACAAAGAAGGGTGGTGGACAGATGCACACTGCTCCGCTTGCATAGTGAATTGACAACCCCAACCATTGCAGCTTCTTTGGAAATGACTGTCTCTGTCCCAGGCATTGTCCTCCATATCTGAATCAAACATGTTGGGTGAGTGTATAGAGCTTCCTTTGGGCAGAAGGGATGTTTTGAGGGCTTCCTGGGAGTGTGATGGACACTGTTCAGTTGCCATAGGTTGAGCCTGGCAGCCTGACCCATATATTCACTCACAAGTACATCTAGCACTGTGTGTTCTTAGCAGAACACAGATGAGGTCCCTGTGTTCCTACACATCAAAATTCTACTGGAGGGAGGTCTCTAGGGCATCTGTTACCTCTCTCAGGACTGACGCGAGGGGACTGCTTCTGAGAAAATCCTCCCTTTTCACACTGGCAAATCCAGTTGGCACCTCTGAGCATCCAGTCAGCCTGGCAGTGCCTGCTCAGGAGCCTAGAAGGAGAAGCTGGCTTTACAGAAAGGGCTTTCAGAAGCTATGCTGTGGATATAGAGTCAAGGCCATGGTTAGAATCATCCTGATGACCTGGGAGAGTGTGTGCTTCCAGGCACTGGCATGTCTCAAGAAACCAGCCCTCATAACACTGCATCCCCATGGCTGGTACTAGCTCTTGTCTGGTTTGTTCATCAAGATCCCATTAACTGTTTTCTGAAGCTATTTATCTCCCCGTAAACAGCAACAACTGAGAAAATGGTCAGTTATTGTTGGGTTTTAGATGGTGGTGGCAGGGTAGGGTGCCCAAGAGGGGCCCTTAAAGATTACTAGGGATTAAGACATTTATTAGGAGAGCTATTAATTCCGTGGACAGGTAGAGAAGCAACAGCATGATGGAGTCGAGAGAGAGAGAGAGAGAGAGAGAGAGAGAGAGAAATCAGAGTCCACAAGGCAGAAGAAGACATCTCTTCTTAGTCCTCCGAGGAGAGGCTGGGTTTCACAGTAAGACTGCAGCAGGCTTTCTGGTTCCCAAGGCTAAAGGGAGGGAAGGAGGTGGGAGCAGAGTGTGAATACCATCAATACCCCTTTTGATGATAACTTACTTCCCAGGGGAGAGACCCCCACACCCACAGCCACCCTCTCACCCCACCCCACCCCATCCCCCTCCACCCCAGCACTGGGGTTGTCTGTTAGCTCTGGACTCATAGACAATATCTCAGTCAGGGGGCCCATCTGTATCCTTGAGGGAGAAACTGCTGCTGCAGATACTGTGACCTGAGTGGAGCCAACCGCTCACATCACATCCTTACAGCTATTCTGCTGCAGAATGCTTTCCCTGTGAACTCCTAGAGGAAGCAAATTCCAGACTTATCAGCAGCGAGAAACTCCTGGGACTTCCTGCCTCCCTAAGCATCCACTGAAGAGATGAACTTGGCCAAGTTCCTCTGCACCTATGAGTGTGAGTTGCTGCCCCCTACAAGAACAGGGAACATGGTCAGTGTCCTCTGGCTAGTGGTGTCTGCAAGCATTTTGCAAAAAAGATTATCCTCTATAAAGGGAAGTCTAGGCAGGCAGTCTCTGCACATCTCCAAACTATGTCTGTTTGACAGCTTGCTTGTATAGCATATTCAGACCCATGTTTTTGAATCTAGGAGTTTCTTCAATGCTGTTTTGTTTAACTAAAGATCTTAGCCAGCATTCTTTACAATTCTAGAACCAGGCAATGATTTATTCAGCAAAGTAGAATGTGTCCTCTAAATCGGCTTTTAATCTGTTCAACAAGAATTCCTTTATGACTCGACGCGGCTTTCGGGGCCAACAACTTACATGTCTAACTGGCAGAGTCCTACAAACCCATCACCCTGCATTTAGATGGAGCCTTGGCAAAGGCTTCCTTAGAGTTTCCTTAGAGTTAGAACTTTCTCTCTGGATGAATAATTCTGACTGGAGTTTCCCCAAAATCTGCCTTAGACCACAGAGAGAAGAACCCCCTGTTTGAATTGACTTTGCTAGCAAGTCCCCTCTTTCCAGTCTGTCTCCCCCCCACCCCGCTTCCTACCCCACCTCCCCAGTCTATTCCACCACCACCCCTCCCCACCCCCCTGGCCCTCTGCTGCACTGAAGGAAGCCTCCTGGCTGTCTCTCACCTCCTGGAGAGGCTAAAGTCGCCTCAGAACAGGCAGCCTGCTGTGGAGATTGGCTCTCAGTGAGAGAAAGTTGCAGCCAGATCAAACTTCATGCTGGCTTCATCTTTGAAGTAAATCATACACATCTTTCAAAATCAAGATAATTTTCTGCTAGAAATATCTGACTTTTATGTGGCTTTTTGCAACAGTGTTTATTTTAAACTTAAGATCACACCAAAGAGAGGAATGCAATTTTTTTTTTTATCATTATCAGGAAAAGCACACAGAGAGGGTGTGCTTGAAAGGAGTCAGATGTTGGAGTAGTTACCGAGTTTGTGTTGGGTCACACCTTGCCCTCTTTCAGGTGCCTCCATCTTCCTTCCATGTCTTTTTTTTTTTTTTTTCTGTGACAGCATATTCTGACGAAAGTTATTTAGTGGAGTGAAGGGGTGGGTGGGTTTATTCCCACTCGCAGTACTAGGTAAGTCTCTCAAGAAGCAGAGAGCAAGACGTGTACATGCAGCCAGCACATGTGCACAAGGGAGCATGTGTGCACGCAGCTTTCTTTCTCTACCTCCCCAGTTCAGGACCCCCTGACCAGGTAAAGATGCCACTCCAAATGGGGGTCTTCCCACCTCAATTAACTTAATGAAGACAATCCCCTGTAGAGGTGCCAGAGGCCCATTTCCCAGATGATTCTGTATTCTGCCAAGCTGACAACAAACATGAACTGACACAGGGGATGATGTTCAGTGGATCGTGGGTAGAGGAGGGGGTGGCTGAGTGAACAGACACATCCTGGGTCTCAGTCCAGAAATCTCAGCAAACATCACACAGGGCCAGTCAAAATAAACTAAGCCACCAGCAAGTCGGATTCCAAGACCTTATGAATTTAACCCATGTCAGGCTTCCAGAGGGAGAGTGGTACTGGTCACACACACTTGAAGATGGAAGGTATGTGAGTAGGGATGGGTGAGGTGAGGGATACAGTGGAGTTCCCACAGCTGAGCAGGACCCACTGGAGTCTGGACACAGTGGCCCAGCATAATAAGCTGTGTGCTAGTAAAGACTAACTCCTGCTTCATCTGTTTAACTGTGGAATAAGGTGTTGCAGGAATTATTAAAAAGAATGGCAAGTGCCTGCACTACACCAGATCACTGTCTTCTCAGCTCTGGTTCCCTTGTCTCGTAGCTGCTGTACTTTCTTAGCCCCAAACGCCCTGCGGTTGGTCCCAAATCCCAGTAACCCAGTAAATCAAAACTCTTATACTTAATCAGTCAGATTTATATATCAATAAATTACTTTTTTGTTTGGTTTTGTTTGTTGGTTGGTTGGTTTTTTGAGACAGGGTTTCTCTGTGTAGCTGTCCTGGAACTCACTTTGTAGACCAGGCTGACCTTGAACTCAGAAATCTGCCTGCCTCTGCCTCCTGAGTGCTGGGATCAAAGGCGTGCGCCACCATGTCTGGCATCAATAAATTCTTAATTCACAAGATGCTCACACAATAATTTCAGAGCCAATTGATAGTGATACAAGCTGCCCAGCTCGATTAGACAAGCTATCCCAATTATTCGATCCTCTTATTATATTCACAGCTACCTGTGGCTATTTAAAGCCATGTAGAATCTGAATCTCCTACTCCATCTTCCTTCCCCTCCCCCTACCTGTCTCCTCTGTCTCCATCTCTGCAACTCTTCGCTTTGTCTCCCTTTTCCCTGTCTAATCACAGGCTTCTTGTTGTATTAATATTTAATGCAATTGGACAGGGAAAATTCTGCTACAATAAGGGAATTTTAAGTTTCTCTCTGTGTGTGACGTTTTTCCTAAACAGACTGAATCTTAAATTTAGATGTGTGGGCTGGGTAACGTGGAGAGTATCTGTGTTGTCTGAGAGCTGAGAGCATCAGTAACTAAGAGCAGGCAAAGCAGCACGGTAACTTGAGCAGTGGTGTACTCTGGGGACAAGATAGTGTCAGTGGGACAGTCGCAAGTGTAAAAACCTCAAGAGAGAGGCAAACCCTTAGTGAGAATCAGTCACCGGGAGGGAAAGAAGACCCAGCAACACTGGTGGGAAGACCCTGGGACTGCAGAGGGCTTTCTCCAGTGGAGAATGACACAACCCATGGGAAAAAGAAAAGACTGAATATACGTATGAATAGCGAACAGCACTGACAGAGTGGTTAACCCCTGATAATAACAGCTCACCAGGTACTAGGGGCTACAACTGCACAGTGCTTTTCAGACCACCCTAGGATCACCTCAAGAGAGACAAGTAGGGACCTGTTCTAATATGGAACCCCAAGGACAGAAAGTTAAACAACATAGTTAGGGCTGTTCTACTATTTAAAACCAGTGATTACCATTGCTACTATGAGTTCTTGTTTGTGGAGTGCATTCAATGGGCTGTGTGCTTTCCCACGAACTTATGTGCTTCATTTTTAGAATAACTTAACAATGTAAGTTAAGTTTTTCATTTACATTGCTAATTAGTTAATTCTTTGGCTGAGTACACCCCCCCACACACACACCACACACACACATGCACACACACACACTACATTATAAAATTAGTAGGAACAAAGGATTCAAGAGGAACAGTGTGTGTACAGATTGCCAGCACCAGCCCAGTCCCACAGGGAGCATGCACAGTGCTCACTGGAAGGACAGCAGGCCCCGCTGGTGCTCTGCTCTGTACTTGACAGCGCTCCCTTCATCTCCACACAGCAGAGCCACATCCTTTGGAGGTAAGTGCGCACCAGTGCACACACAGCTGCTTTGCTGTCTCAGTGATCGCATAGAATCCCCTTCTATAAATGAGCTATAATTTATTCAGCCAGACTCCTCTAAGGAACGTTTGGATGGCTGCCAATCCTTTGCTTTTAAACCCTGTTTGCGCAAGGGATACCATGATTTCACAAATGGCCAACTGCCCAGACTCAGCTTCGCAAAGCCGATCCCTGCAGATCCCTGAGACCACCTCATGGGGTTTTCTTTCCCAGTTCCAGTCCTAAGCAAGGCCATATTTTCTCTCCACAGACGTCAACTAACAACAACACATCACAGTCTACAGGCAGGAACAAAACTGGGATCCAGCTGTCTCCGTAGGCCACACATTGAACATATTGCAATATGTAAAACAGTGCCCTCTTTTCACTAATTTCTAACAGTATAATTTTCATGGGATGGAATTATTTTTAGTCTATAATATAGTAAATATCTTTACATTTCTTGTTTTAGCCAGCTGGGGAAATGGCTGACTTAGTCAAGTGGTTGCCTTGCCAGTCTGAAGACAAGCTCGGTCTCTAAATTCGTTAATAAAACAAAACAGCTGGGCAAGGGTGGGGCTGTCTTTAATCCCAGCACTCAAGAGGTAGAGAAAGACAGGCAGATCAGATCTCTGCAAGTTTGAGGCCAGATTGGTCTACAGAGGGTGTTCCAGGACAGCAAGGCTACAAAAGGAAACCCTGTCTCAAGGGGGTGGGGGGAGAGGGAGGAAAGAAGGAAGGAAGGAAGGAAGGCACGCAGGCAGGCAAGCAGACAAAACTCCAAAGATCTAAGCATGGTGGTGCACACTTGCAATCCTGGCACTGGTAAGGTGGAGCCAGGCAAATCCCTGTGGCTAACTGGCCAGCCAGCCTAACATACTAGGCAAGCTCTAGGTCACTGAGGAGGCCTATCTCAACAAGAAAATGTGGATGGTGCCAGAGGAGTAACTCCTAAGGTTGATCTCTGACCTCCATAAACATAAGCACACACACACACACACACACATTTGCACAGTTTGGGGTCCATGGCTATGTGTACAGGCTCCAGGGCTTTGCCATATCTCTCAAATAATGTTCAGGTTTCCTGGGTTTTAGGTGTTTTCTGCATATCAGCCGAGGGGAATTCTCAGCACACCCCTCCCACACTGGGCCTTTCCTGGGCTTCCCATTCTGTTCTGACATTTTTTTCAAGGACTGGAAGTGGAAGACTCTCCTGGCCATTGGAGTCACTAATTGAGCTGGCCGGCCACTTGGCCAGCAGGCCTGTCTCCCAGTGGGTGTTAAACAGGGCCTAATATTGGATGAAGGCTCTGATTAGCCGCCACGGTTGAGCTAGAACTGAAGCCTCCCTGAGGTGCAATGTAGTGACTTTCCAAACACCCAGGCCCAAAAAAAGGGGAGACCAAGACCTGCCCACAGGCCTGCTGCGTAGAGGGTTTGGAGTATATTTTAGGGACTTCTCTATTAGTAAGATCAGGTTATCTGACAACAACTTTCTTTTTTCCTATTTGGATACACCTTTTTTCTTTCTTTCTTTTTTTTCTTTTTAAACACCCTGAACATCCTAGAACCTTTTGATCAAGACTCTGTCTACAAGCATGGGGTTTCTCTGAAAGTAGAAACAGGTTCTGGGGTAAACTTGAGAGTCTCACACTGCACATGGGAAATTACAGCAGGAAAAGTCACGAAACTTGCCCAAGGAGTCAGAGGTAGTTCTGGAGCCAAAATCTCCATCTAAATCCATACTGCGACTTCCAGCCTAAAGATGGCTGACTTAATCCTACCAATCCCTCGTATTTTAATCACAAATGCCTCCTGTTTTGCTCCTTCTCAGTAAAAGGCAAACACTAACTTTTTAAAAATAAGTTCTTTTTTATTTCATGTGTATTGGTGCCTTTCCTGCATTCATGTCTGCATGTATGTCTGTGTGAGGGTGTCTGGAACTAGAGTTCCAGACAGTTGTGAGCTGCCATGTGGGTGCTGGGAACTGAACCTGGGTCTTCTGGAAGAGAAGCCAGTGCTCTTAACTGCTGAGCCACCTCTCCAGCCCCAGACACTAACTTTCTTAAAGGATCAGATGGCACCAGCATTTCCTAAGAAGACGTTGCCTCTGCTGGTTTTCATGGAAAATGGCATTGAACAAGCCACTAAGGAGATGATCGCCACAGTGGCTCAGGCCCTCCATTCACCAAGTGGCCTTTCTGCTTCTTCCTCACACTCTGACATGATTAATAATCTATGGTGACTGCAGCCAGCCTGAAGTTGTGACGTAGTTTTGCTAGCATGCGTGAAAACAGATGTAAACATAAAACTATGGGCGAGGGGCTGGCGAGATGGCTCAACGGGTAAGAGTACCTACTGCTCTTCCGAAGGTCCTGAGTTCAAATCCCAGCAACCACATGGTGGCTCACAACCATCTGTAATGAGATCTGACGCCCTTTTCTGGTGTGTCTGAAGACAGCAAGTGTACTTATTTATAATAATAAATAAATCTTAAAAAAAAAAAAAAAAAAAAAACTATGGGCAAGCTTGGTGGTGTTTCACTGACAGACCCTATTCCAAACCTGGAGTGACATGGAGAACATTAGCCTGGGCAAGGATGTCTCCTAGCCCCCCTGGTGACATGCCTCACGTGGGTAGCAATGAAGCCTATTCCAGGAAATGAGGAGGTTGCTTTAGATGACTTTATTCTCCCCAAAGCCCCCAGACCATACTCTAAACAAACAGGAATCAGCCCTGTCAGCAAATGGGTAGCCTGGAAAACCCAGCAAGCTCCTGTCTGCACTTGAGTCCAGTGTTTGCTTCCAACTCTCGATGCAGGGTGGCCCTCAATGCTCTCAAGGTTCTGCTGCCCTCAACGTCCCTGGTGGACTATATCGGAGCGGTGAGCAAAAATAACCCTTTTATCCGTGTGTTTCTTTTGTCAGAGTATTTTAATCATTAAAACAGAAAAGGAAACCAAGACTGCCCCCCCCCCCCGCTCCCCATACCTGTTCATGGAATGGAGGAAATCAATATCAATAACAAACTCCAGGGAGGAAGGAGTGTGTCGCGAGTGCTGTGTAGTCAGGGGATGACAAATCCTGAAAATGTACTGAGGTGTTTCCAAAAAAAAGCAACAGAGAAGATGAAACATTTTTGTTTGTTTGTTTGTTTTATGTGGACACATGTTTTCCCATCTGTATTTCTGTGCATTGCCTTTGGACCTGGTGCCTACAGAGGCCGGGAGAGGATGGTGGATCCCTTAGAACTTAAGTTACAGATGGTAGTGAGCTGCTAGGTGGATGCTGGGAACTGAATGGAGGGGTTTTTTTTGGAGGGGGAGGTTCGAGACAGGGTTTCTCTGTATAGCTCTGGCTGCCCTGGAACTCACTTTGTAGACCAGGCTGGCCTTGAACTCAGAAATCCGCCTGCCTCTGGGATTAAAGGCGTGCGCCACTCCTGGCCCTGAATGGAGGTCTTATCTGAGGACCTCACACCGTTCTTACTGGCTGAGCCATCTTTCCGCCCCACAAATTCTTTTGCTACAAAAATTGACTAAGAGTCAAGCATGGTGGTTCTCTCCTGTGCTCTCGGCAAAGGGAACGCTGACCCAGGAGGATTGCCAGGTACTTGAGGCCAGCTTGAGCTACGTAGTTAGTTCTATGCTGGGCTATGGAGTGAGAGGCCCTGTCTCAAAAAAATAAGCCAACCCAAGAAAAGAAGCCATAATTATTTTTGGAGGTCAATATGCTTACCGACTACTATACCAAGAACACACATACCGAAACCCCACACACATCGGAGTGGGTAACCTCATCACTCACAGTCACTTCATGTTGGGTAGCCTCGTCATTCAGAAGGGTGAGGTAGGAAACATAATTCAAGGAAAGCCTGGGCTAAGAAGCAAAATCGGCTCTCAAAACCAACCAACCAACCTAAGGTCTGGGGACAAAGCTCAGTGGCAGAGCCCATGCCGGGGTGTGAAAGGGTCTGTGTCCCATCCCTAGAAAGAGAAGCAGCTTGATAGCCTGGTGGCCTGTGGCTAAACAGCAGCAGTGCTCAGCTTCCGGTCACCAGATAACTCACACAGAGCCCAGGCAGGTGAAGTTACTCGTTTTCTTGTGTTGTGGTAAATCTCCAACCCAAATATGCCCCGGCAATGAAAACACGACTCAACTATGTGTGCCTAGCTTGGGCAGATCTACTGCACACTACCATCTTCCATATCTATGAGACCCCTTAGAACTTGTGGTTTCTCCAGGCCATGGGCTTCTGCTCTGCTTTCCTTCCTCCTCCTCTGCGTCCTCTCCCTCTTCCATTTTTTCCTTCTTCTCGCCCCCACCTTCCAGTTCCACCTTCCCTTTTTCTGCCCAATCATCAGCTCTCCTTTATTTTACAAATTAAGGTTGGAAGCAGGTTGACAAGAAGTCACCTGAGTGCTGACTCATTCTTTGTTTGAAGCCCCTCACTGGAGAACGGAATTAACATCAAATATAATTAGCCCCAGGGTCATGGCGGCTCAGCTCTAACTGGACACTGCCCCTGTCTCCCAGCAGCTCCAGAGCAAGCTGAGAAGTCAGTACTGGTATTGAGAAGGACAAAATGGCCCTGTTGTGAGGATCTCTCCTCTTCCCTTCTGTGGTTGGTGCTATATATATATATAGTATATATATGTGTGTGTGTGTGTGTGTGTGTGTATACAAATAACAAACTCCAGGGAGGAAGGAGTGTGTCGCGAGTGCTGTGTAGTCAGGGGATGACAAATCCTGAAAATGTACTGAGGTGTTTCCAAAAAAAGCAACAGAGAAGATGAAACATTTTTGTTTGTTTGTTTTATGTGGACACATGTTTTCCCATCTGTATTTCTGTGCATTGTGTATACACACACACACACACAGTGGAAGCACAGGAGTCAGGCTGAGGTGTGACAGTGGGGGTCTACTTGGTCATGGAGGCCACACTTTCTTACCTTGACCTACTCTTCCTCAGAGAGCAAGATGGTGAGATGGTTTTTCCTTCCTGGTCAGGACAGCCAGATAAAGTCTGGCTTATCTGTCCAGAGGGAATTCCAGACAAGTGGTAAAAAGACACTTAGTGTATCGAAGTACGTGCCAAATACTACCTGGATCTATTTATACTGCGAGTGTATTCATTATCTGTGTGAAATTCAAATCTAACTGAGCACAGCTGCAGAGATGGTGTCTTAGTTAGGGTTTCTATTGCTTCAACAACGCACACCGACCAAAAAGCAAGTTGGGCAGAAAGCAAATCATTTGCTTACCCTTCTACATCACTATTCATTATTGAAGGAAGTCAGGACAGGAACCCAAGCACGGGAGAAACCTGGAGGCAGGAGTCGATGCAGAGGCCATGGAGGCTGCTGCTTGCTGGCTGGCTTCTCCTGGCTTGCTCAGCCTGCTTTCTTACAGAACCAGGACCACCAGTCCAGGGATGGCGCCATCTACAATGCACTGGGTCCTTCCCCACTGATCACTAATTGAGAAAATGCCTTACAGCTGGATCTCATGGAGGCATTTCCTCAGTTAAGACTCCTTTCTGATGATTCTAGCTTGTGACAAGTTGACACAAAACCGGCCATTTCATATGGCTTACTCATTAAGAACATTTGCTGTTCTTTCAGAGAATCTGAGTTTGCTTCCTTGCACTCAAGTTGAAAAGCTCACAATGACTTTTAACTCCAGCTATCTGACGCCCTCTCTTTTTGGCCTTTGTGGAAATACACACACACACACACACACACACACACACACACATGGATTCTTTTGATATATCCACCAACTTTACCTAATTTCACTTTTACTTTGTGAGGGAAAAATTCTAGTGTGCAGAAACCATGGGGTGGGTTTCATTGGAGCCATTTCACTGCGTTGTATTATATGGTGTTGTGTTGTATTGTGTTGTGTTGTATTGTGTTGTGTTATATTGATTCGATTTGTATTTAGCTTCTGTTAACCTTGATTTTCTTTTTCTTTTTTCTTTGAGACAGAGCTTTTCTATATAGCCTTGGCTTTCCTGGAACTTGCATGTTCAAGGCAGGTCTCGAACTCACAGAGATCTGCCTACCTCTGAGTCTTGACTTTCAATAACTGGATGAGTGGAGACAAAGGCACCTCCCTTCTTTAGCTTCAAGACATATCACAGACTGTGGTGAGTCAAAGAAGACCCTAGTTTGCTGAGCTACTAGTAAGTTACTATGAAGTAACTTACTTCCATAACCCCAGGACTTTATCCTGAAAGGTCACCAGAAGCATGTGGGCTTGAAGCTCTGGCTTTGCCTACAGCTCACCATGTGGCCATCTGCACCATTTCTCCATGCCTAGCATCAAAAACCCAGTAGAGGAAGCCCCGCCCAGCCCTTCCAGCCCCAGAACCCAGGTCCAGGGCCTGGTCCAGTTTACTGTGACAGATGTGCCTTCCATGCTAGCCCTCCTATGTCACACCACTATTTCTTCAGGACACACTAGAAGCCACCAAGCACTGAGACATGTAAAAATGCTGAGGTGTGTTTTTGGCACTTCCCCTGGTGAGACCCAAGACCACAGGTAACAAAGGTCCTCCAGGGCCAGGGGGACTGCACCAGACATACTGTGCATTGCTGTTCCTGAAATTCATACGCTAGAGTGGAAAATAAAGTTACACAAAATAGCATGTAAGCAGGACATTTGATGGGGCTACTTCTCTAGGCCACAGTGCCTGCTCCCTGTCCTGCTGTGGCCGCCCGCCTCATCCCTGCTGTGCTGGCGCCTCTGAGGACAAGAGCTATGCGCTTGCTGACAGAGCCATCTATCTCCATCAGATGGATGATCAAGGGTAGAAGGCCATCCTGTCAGAGGCGTGGGCTCTGCAGAGTGTCATGATCTTCAGAAACTGCATAGCCGTCTGCCCTGTCAGTTCCCCAAGGTCAGAAACAGCAGGCTAACCAGAGATAAGCCTTGTCTCCAAGCTGTGGGGCCATTTCTAATCAGAGGTGCCGAATCCAAGCCATCAGGAAGAAAGGTCAGAAGTGTATTTTAAACTACTGGACAACTGATGTCCTTAATGATGCCTGGGAAATTGCAGACCAAGAAGCTCCCAGGAGGTTTCAGCTCTTCTCCCAGCCGTCGCTGGGTCTGATGAGTGCCTTCAGAATGCTGCGGTTTGAGATTATGATATAGCCTTGTATCCTGTGGTATAGAATTGTTGCCATGGTAAACAAGGAGTGGTTAACGAATTTCCACTGCTTGATAGTGGGTAGTATGAGCAACACACAGTTGCTTAATAATGAGTCCTTATTAACCATGGTTGAGGTATTTATGTGAGTCTAAGTCTGAGGAGTTTTCTCCTCCAGTTTATTACATAAATCACCATGAAGGTGTCAAGTCACACGAGCTACTGTAATTGTCCTTAATCCACAGCTCTTTCTTCCCAGAAATGATTTTTTTTCTAAGTTAAATTAGATTTTAAAGACTCTGTCACCTCAATCATAGCTCAATAATGTGCCCCAAACATTGGCCCATGCCAAGTTTATCCGCTGAACCCCTGCAGAATTAAGCTATTCACATTAGCCTCAGATAATCCCAGGCTACCAGTCAGGTGACAGCCGTCCCAAGGTGAGAGATCTGTTCAGTAATAAAACCATTAACACCCAGTTTAGAAGCCCTGGTTAACAGAAATGGGATAAAAAAAACCTCTGGGAACCAAAATCCATACATTTTTAGAGTTTCCTTTAATGAAGTCCATCAAACTCAAGAAATCTGCCTAGTCCAGATTGTCTAAGCTCATAGTTTCTATGTCACATGCAGAAAAATGTTATTTAAAAAAGAAAAAAAAAACAACCCCACTCATTACTTGTAGATTTTGTTCTTAGCTCAAAATCATTTCAAACCATCAAGGTGTTGAACTGGAGTCAGGCTTGGGCTTGGTGACTGCAGCTTTGGGCTCAGGGGAGATGCCAGCAGGTGACAACCCCAGCTGCAGCAGGATGGAGACTAAACTCAGGTAGCTATGGGTTTGAAGGATGTCTTTTAAAAGCTGTGCACAGCCAGGCCTGGTGGCTCTGGCCTGTAGCCCTTAGATACTCAGGAAGCTGAGGAGGGAGGGAGGGGATGCAGTTTAGCTGGAAAGTGCTTTTGCAGCTCTGGGTTCAACCTCCAGGTTTAGAAAACACAAAACAAAACCAACAAAAAAGCATAAAACCCAGAGAATAGAAACAGGGGCAAAGACAACTGCTAACTCTATGAAAAGATCAACTGAACACCAGCCTCAGGATGGGGGCACCTGTGACAGGTGAGGGGGAGCTGTGGTGTGGGCACAGGTGGATGCCCTGGAGGTGGCTGCCAAGTGGGAGGCAAATGAAGTGTGTGAGTCTTTGGCTCCCACTGCATAATGAAGGAAAGAAATGACAAGAGGCCAAGGTGCTCAAGTACCATGAAGGATGGGGACTCACTCAATTATGAACTTGAAATCCACTAAAAAAAAAATGCACGAAACAAACTTACGGATGAAAACAAATGGCAACCCATTAATTTGGTTTAAATTGGTCTTTCATCCTTGAATGACAAGTTTGACTAAAAATGGCATCCTTATATAGTGAACTACAAGGTATCTTGTGTAAGCAGGCTGGATCCAAACTAAGTATGTACCATGGTAACCAAGCAACAGCCTCAGCCAATCACAGCAGCCAACACTCAGCCAGCCTTAAGTCAGAAGGCTGATAAATTATACACAAATAAGGCAAAGGGGGAACTGAAACAGTCAGTAGCCTGTGTGGACACACATGGACTTGAACATGGCTTGGCCCTGAAGACCTGACTGTTCCTAGGACCTCTTGTTTATTCAGATAACCATGGCTAAATCTGACCAGTGTCAGGTTTTCTGGCTTGTTTGGGAAGATATTTGGCTTTCTCCAGCAAGCCCAGAATGGACTGAGAAGTGAAGATATTTACAGCTTTTCAAAGGCCCTGAGAAGTCACTTGGCTTTGGGAGAGTCCCATGGATACTGCTCATTGCAGGTTGACAGGAGACATGGTGGAAGTGGATTTCACAGGTGGCCCGAGCAGGGAGGGGCACCGTCAGTGTGACAGGTTTCTTCCTGACTTCCATGGTCACCCTACGGGAGGGACACAGAAGTTGGGGATGAGGAATTTGGAGGTGAAACAGTTCAGCTGAGAGTCCCAGCTCCACAGCTCTGTGCATTCTGAGAAATGTCTTCTTGGACAGGCTGACTCTGCCAGCATAATAGTGTGTGCTTACAGAAGCCAAGCTGGCTATGACATCATTGGGCACCACAACCACTGGGACCCCCCACTGCCCATGCAGCCTACCAGTAGTTGAGGGGTCACTGTAGAAGCCTGTCTCTAACATGATATCTGTGTTCAGTGCCTGCTCTCTGCTTCTCTGCCTAGACCACTGTGGTCCAGTGCTGTTTTCCAAACTACAAAGCTGAGAAAACACGCACACCAACGAAGAAGGTAGAAACGAAGCAATTCATTTGGCTGTCTACCTTTTTATCCAGGGTTTTAGTCTAGGTAGAAAGGAGCCCACTGGTTTCCACCACCCTTTGTTTTCCCAGTTGTGTTTCTCAGGGCCCTCACTGCCCGAGATTGTTGTCAGTTTACAGACTGCAGATCTAGCCCTGTACAAATACTACCTTCCAGATGGCAGCGACCTCATGAGTCACACTCATGTCTGATCTCGGAGCAGAGCTGGGCAGACAGAGAGCTCTATTTCAATGGAGACTGAACAGGAGGGTCAGGCAGTGCCGCAGGAGCCATGCTTGGCCAGGCAGCCTGAATCTTTGCCTCTGGGTCTCACCATCTGTGAGGGGCTTGCCCATTTCACGTGTCCCACTGTCACTGCAGTGTCACTGCAGTCCCAACAGGCCCCACACTGCATGAGCATCATATTGCTTTGGCCTCTTGCCATCTTCTGTAAGATAGTGTGAGCTCGGTGAGCCCCTGAGGAATGGAGGGTTTTGCTGAGTCATCTCTGGGTCAGGGCTCCTTCTGTGTGAACACGTGAGCAGGTGCTCTTCTGGGACCAGCACCCTTCCCTGGCTGCTGCTGCTCTTTCTAAGGCAGATGTTTTGCTCTGTTATGTAAACAGTTTTCTAACCTTTATATTTTTCTGAGGCTCATTAGAGCTGATGGAGAAGTGGAAGGACCCTACATTTGTAAGAGCATTCCCACCCTTCAGCATTCAATGATCTTTGCCCAGAGAGCTTTGAAATATTCCTGGGCCTGGCCCCTGCTCCTAAGCGCGCATGCAGGCGTGATTCTAGCAGCTTCTTCAGCTGAATCCCAGGACAGAGCTTACAGGGGTTTCCAGCTCTTCACGTGCACAGTCGTACTGGGGAAGAAGGAAGTACAGAGCCCTGTTATAGGTTAGTTGTGCCCCACCCCAAGGCTCCTAGTTAGAAGCTTCAGTTCTGAGACTACAGATGCCCTTATCTGAAGATAGGTCCTTATACAGGGGCGATCAAACTATGAAGTCCTGAGTGTAAGCTTTAAGCCAATATGCTTGTGTCCTTTATAAAAAGGAAACATGCAGACAGGGACAGATATAAAGGGAACCATATGAAGGTACTGGAAGGAGATGCCATTTATAAATCTCAGGATAAGCCGGTCCTGCCAACTCATAGTCTTGGCTATCAGTCTCCAACATTGAACAAAACAAATCGTTTCTCTCTCTCTCTCTCCCTTTCTCTGTGTGTGTGTGTGTGTGTGTGTGTGCGCGCGCGCGCACATGCAGGAGAGGGGTGAGCTGTGCCCTCTCCACCTCCTTGAGATGAGGTCTCTCATAGGAAATGCAACTGGCAGAAAAGCCAAAGGACCCTCCTGTCTTCTCCCTGCACACAGTGGGACTCCAAGCACATGCGCTGCCATGCCTGGCTTTTTGCGTAGGTGCTGAAGACATGACATCGGGTCCTCGCACATACAAAGTGCTGAACCATCTAGCCTGCCCAAGAAATGAAGCTGCTGTGTAAGCTACGGCTGGTGGGATTTAGTCAGCGGCCCTAGTGGACTCCTATGCACACCACAGTGGAGTCATGGTGGATGGGGGTACACATGGGTTTGAGGGTACATCTTGTGAACTTGGGGCTTGGACCCCATGCCCCCCCTTGTTCCTGCCCCCCCTCCCCATTAGGCACTGCCATCTGGCTTCATGGAGAGTGCCAGGGCCAGGCTTCCCTGCTGCAGCGCCTCTGCATTTGCTCACAGATCCCAGGTTTTTTGATACTTGAAAGGAAGGTGTCTTAGTTAGGGTTTTACTGCTGTGAACACACACCATGACCAAGGCAACTCTTAAAAGGACAGCATTTAATTGGGGCTGGCTTCCAGGTTCAGAGGTTCAGTTCAATATCATCATGGCAGGAAGCGCAGTCGCCTCCAGGCAGGAATGGCTCTGGAGGAGCTGAGAGTTCTACATCTTCATCCAAAGAAAGCCAGGGACAGACTGTCCTCGGGCATCTAGGAGAAGGGTCTCAAAGCCTACCCCATTAAGGGTCATACCTCCTCCAACAAGGCCATACCTCCTAATACTGCCCCACCCTAGGCCAAGCACATTCAAACCATCAAAGAGGGGCTGGTGCTGGAGGTAAGGAGAGTCACAGAAGGGGAGACTGAGGACAGCTCAGACTTTGCAGGGATAACAGTTTTAGTGGTTCTGCTCAAGATCCCTCAGGACTTCCACACTAAAAATCAGAATCCTCCCTGCCCCGCCCCCACACTTGGCCAGATGTGTTCCATGAATCATTCTCTGAAACTAGAATTCCCACCCCTAGTCTTCTCCAAGCCACCTTCCCCTCCCTTTTGAGCCGTAACTCCCTATAGAGATGGCTGAAGTCCCTTAAGATCAATTACTCTGGCAACAGAAAAACAGATTTTAATGAGATCACCCAGCTCTGGGATGTGTCGGGCGGGCGTGCAGTGGGAAGAGCGAGCTGAGGTTGCCTTGATCACTTACGCCGCCTCAGCAGCCACTCCTTACCCTCCTCACAGAACCTCAGGTTTCCTTGGCCTGGTAGCTGTGTAGGTAGGTGGGGAAAATACAGTTCTACCCTGGGGACACTGATGTGCAATTCCAGTCACTATAGATAGAGAGGCAACAGCATAAAGACCAAAGTCAGTGACAGCCCAGCATCTTGTCTCTGCTCTCAAGGTCCATCCGATCTTGTTGGCTCCATCTCCGATGTCAAGTGGCCTTCTTGTTACAAGGATCCTATCTGCCCTTAGATAACAAGAAAGAAGATATTAAAGTAGGAATTTCATGTGTCAGTCGATGCCGCATTCTCAAGCAAAGAACACAGGAGCATGAAGGATGTATGTGGCCACCAGGAACCAGGAAGGAGCCACCTCCTCCTTGTGGCCCAGGGGGTGGGGTGATCAAACTTAACTCGAGGGAGATGGGTGTTGTGTGACTTTTCCTGGGGACATTTGACCAAGTGTTCACTCTAGAGAGAAGATGATGGTGACAAATCAACCAAGTGACCCCATCTATGTCTAGTGACCCAGTGTTCTTATTGGGGTCGCCACAGAAATGCCAGGTCACCATGGGTTAGGACTCCTGAAAGCTGCATCCCTGGGTGGCACATTTGCGAGCAGCTGCAGGTGGGGTCTCCTCTGCCTATCAGTGTTACTCCTTACATAACCCTGAGAGGGGTTATGAGAATTCTCGTAGTATTCAGCAGCTCTGGGGCTTTTAGCTTTCATGGACTCCCCAGGTGTCTGAAGTCTTCCTTTTCCTTCTAGAAGGGATGTTTCAGCTGGGAGGAAATAACTATATAACATGATGTGATTAAGAGAGAAGCCTGAGGGAGCAAAGCGTGTCCCCTGGAGGCAGTGGCTGGTAGGGTCCCCCATGGGCTCCTGTTCTGCCTCCAGCTTGTGGCACTGTTTTGAAGGCTGTGGAGTCTTTAGGAGATCGGGGTTGGACTGGTAGATCTGGGTCATTAAAGCCTTCGATGCTTGTGTATCACTGTGGCTCCAGACTTCTTTTCTGTGCTTCTTGGTTAGACATGACGTGAGCAGTCACTGCCACATGCTCCTGCTGCCTCTTCAGCCTCCATGCTTTACACTGTAACGGGCTGCACTCTCTCGGAAACTGCAAGCAAAATGAACCCGACTCTCTCAGGTTGCGTTGTTTGGATGCTTGGTCACAGTGATGTGGAACATTCCAATCTAGGAACTATAGGAAAGGGGCCAACCGACCAGGCCCGGAGAGTGATTATAGAAGGTGCACTACCAGAGCAGACATCTTCTTAAGCCAGATGGGAGTGAGCATGGGAGGTTTGTAGTATCAGTTCTTGGTTGGTGGTTAAGGAGGTGTGTGTGTGTGTGTGTTGTGTGTAGGGGTACAGGCATGTGTAGACACACCCACAAACATGCCAGCACACCATTGCTACCGTTCAGATCACAGGGAGGTGGGTGAGGGAAAAGCAGAAGGCCAGCTGGGGTTTGTCTTTGACTTAGGTCACACTCTGCCACTGTAGGAAGTCAGGGCGGGAGCACAAGACAGGAGCCCGGAGGCAGGAGCTGAAGCAAACCCCCTGGGATTGCTGGCTTGTTCAGTTTGCTTTCTTATGCTCCCCAGGACCAGACCTGCCCAGGTTGATATTGTCTGTCCCCAACTTACCCCCCCATAGGCTGAGCTTACCCACAACCATTAATCAAGAGAACGTCTATAGACTTTTTCTACAGGCAATCTGATAGAGGCATTGTTTTTTCTTCAATTGAGTTTCCTTTCCCCAGATAATTCTAGCTTGTGTCATGTTGACAAAAATCAACCAGGACAACTCTCTCCCAAGAAGGCTGTTTTATCACTGGAGGCTGCCCAGCCCCCAGGGTGCCATAACAAAGCCCCTCACAGGGCCACACTAAAGGGCATGGTGCCCACAGGACCACACTCTTCCCTCCCAAGCCTGCAGTGCCCACTGGGCAAAACCTCTTCCTTTCAAAGGCTATAGTGTCCACAGAGCCACACTCCTTCCATCCAGGAGTCTGGCTTTGCCACTTCCAGCTGCTGGTGACAAAAGCATGTCCTAAATATAGTCACAAGTCAGAGCACAGTAAGAGAGATAGGAGAAACCATTTGGCTCCATGTCCTAAAGATCTGTCATCGGCCTCAAACAGCCCTGGAAGGAGTCTGCCTCCACGCTGTACCCACTTATGGCCTTAACGGGTCAAGGGCTCAAGCGCTCCTGCTTATGGTTGGCTCCACCCACTTGTCCCTGGGATGTTCTTGCTTTGTGTTGCTATCCTCCTCACACAGCCAGCAAGGTCAGTGTAAAAGGTCACTGCTCCCTGATGTCAAAATTTTCCTGATGACCTGCTCTGGCCTTTCTCAACTGCTACTTCACCCTGAAGTCACTGGAGTCCTTGAATGGCCTCATCTCCAGGTCCTGAGTACAGTTGCCTAGGGCTGAGGTCAGGGAGGAGTGTCCCTGATGGGGTATGCAGGTCTCCTTACCCCTGAGCTCATCTATGGCAGCCAAGTCTAAGGTATGTAAGTAGTGCTGGCGTTTCCACACTGCTTCAGCGAGCACTGGGCAGGCAGCTCAGAGGTGCTGGGCTCAGCTCTCAGCTCTTTCTGCCCAGTGGGAATCTTTGAAGAGAGGAATTCTTAGCACATTGCAGACAGAGCCTCCTCTGCCTCCTTTTAGAAGGCCAGCACATGGATTTCCACAGAACCCCAGGATTCCCAGAAGCCCATGTGGGTCAAACGTCCTTACTGTCCATCTAAGAAGAAAGGGCTCTCTTTACAATAAGCATGTTGGGTAAACTGCAGGTGGAGGTGGAACAGACTCTGCTGAACACAACATAGGTGGTGTTTTCCGGACAAATACATAGCAATGTTGGCTGCGGAGCTGAGCAGAGGGAGTGATCAAGGAGCACGGTTGTTTCTAATATAACGTGAGAACAAGCAAGTTTGGATACACCATCTGTGCTGTGAAGCCAGCTCTTCTCAAAGCCCGTATGCTACATCAATGCTCTTTTATTCTGTGAATGGATATTGACATGTGCATTTGTGCGGTGCACATACATACACAAGTGTGTGCTGTATATGTGTAAACTGTTATATGACTACGTGTGCGCACATGAATATCTACCTATTTGGTCAAGTGTGTACATATATATATATACTTTTATGCATGCAATATGCAATTATTGACAAGAACATAAAGGTATAAATGAATATATGATGTGTGTGTGCCTTTGCATATACCTATATAGATGCATGTATATGAATACCTACATGGATTAATATGTACATGTGTATATGCCTACATGGATGTATGTGTTCATATGTATGCATATATGCATGAACGAATGTGTACATGTGTGTATGCCTACACGGATATACGTGTTCATGTATATGCATACATGTATGGATGAATGTGTACATGTGTACCTACATGGATGCATGTGTTCATGTGTATGCATACATGCATGGATGTTTGTGCATATGTATATATAACTATATGGATGCATATGTAGACATGCAAGTATACATACTTGGATGCATGTATATACATATAGACATTATTCACTTCGCCAGCTTTACTGTCTTCCACTTTTGTTTAAAAAAAAAACTTGGACATTTATCAACAGTGATGATATATATTCTATAATTAACTTCAATACTTTTATCCTGAATATGAATATGGAACCAACCCTTTCTTTGTGATGTGGTTGATTTGTGAGATCTTAAGGGTGAGGAACCCCCAGACTATCCTATCATTTCTGAGGGGTTGAGAATCAGGCACCTGAGTCATTTCTATGGTACAAGTTTCAGCAGGCAGGTGTGGCTAAAGCCAGACTTCAGGACTCCTTGGGAGCTAACTGCCTGCCCAGAAACATAGTGCCTGGGCACAATAGCTCCCCAAGATCTCTGACCTCCTTCATTTTGCCTCCCCATCTTCTTGTTTGATACTGTCCAAGGTCACAAGTGTCACAGATCAGGATGTGAGGCAAAGGGGTAGAACTGCCCTGTGGGCTCCCTGTGTGTGTGGCTCCCTGTGACATTTCACAGAGTGCTAAGTGGTCAGCTGGGCCCTGCCCTGGAGACTATGCAGCTGTGAGTTGGTAACAAGAGGATGGACTTTCTGTTCAAGGTCAACTGCATTACATTAAGACAGAGGTTGGGTCACAAGGCACACAAAAAGCATCAAGAAACATACGAAGGATGCTTTCAAACCTCAGGTTCTTCTCTCAAAGTTCCAAAAAAGAAATGACATGCTGTCTTCTAATATCCACTTGCAAAGCCTAAGGTCCATGGATAACTCCAGCTTCCACAAATCATGCATCATAAATCTATTGTCCATGAATTCCTTGATATCCTTCCCAAGGCTGCTACGGATTCAGCTTGTCAACTGCAGAAGGCCTATTGACAGTAAAAGACTTTATGGAAATGTCTTTCTCTTTGCCAGCACACAGGGCTTTCTTGTGCTGAGCCTGTGTGTTGGTTCGAACTAGAACATTTATTCATTCATTCAGCACACATGGCTGTGAGCAGATAAGGGTGCAAAACACATTTTAGACTTGCGGTTTCTTCTGCTGGCTGCAGGTGGTCATGGCTGGGAAGATAGCAGAGTCTAGGAGATCAGTGGCCCAAAGTGTCTGTGAACTGAGGGTTTACTATATGCTCAGCGGAGTGAAAAACGGCAAGAAAACAGATCCAGTTTATGCTCATAGCGTCAGCTGTTCCTGTAATAAAGTACCCAAGACACAATGGAGAAAAATCCTAGCTTCAGAGGGTTCAATCTACAAACCTTGGCTTTGACTCTGGATCTGGGGTGAGACAGGTAATCGGAGTGGAGCTCCCATGGGGGAGGGGAGGGCCTCAACTTATGGGGCTGTGAAGTGGGTAAAGAGAAACAGAGAGCAAAAGCAAAACACAAGAGAGAGAGAAGAGGAGAGAGGGGAGAGAGGGAGAGGAGGAGAGAGAGAAGGCGGGAACGGGAGAGGAAGGAGTGGGAGAGAGGGAGAGAAGGAGGAGGAGGGAGAGGAAGAGAACAGAGAAAGGGGTAGAGGGATAGAGAGAAGGAGAGATAGAGAAAGAGAAAGAGGAGAGGGGTAAGAGGGAGAGGGAGAAGGTAATGCATAAATACAAGGGGCAGGGACAAGTTATACCATTGGAAAGCCCCCCCCCACACACACACACATTAACCTACTTCTTGCCTCCTAAGTGAGCCCCTCCTCTCAACGGCACTACCGGCTGGGGACCAAGCCTTGAGTCTTTGGGCCACATTCTAGATCAAGCCACAGTGAAAGCCGTTACAGGCCGGTTAGGGAACCCTGGGAGCTTGAGGGAACTAAAGCTTAGAACAGCTTAGCTCCTTAGCCCCACACAGTGAGAAGAACACCAAAGCTCTTTTCCCCTCAACAGTGGGACCCCTTTTTCAGATGATAATGATAACGGATACAGTGTAACAGAATGCCCACGTGCCATAACAGATACAGTGTAACAGAATGCCCACGTGCCTTAAAATACATAGTAGTCCAAGGCTTTCCTCTAGCCAATCTGTGCCAAATGCTTTTTTTTTTTTCACTGCCTTCCTGCTGTCCAGCACGCTCAGAGCCCCCGACCACCACCCCTACTCTGGAAAGCTAGCTGAGTTTTCTTCTCTTCTCCTACCTTCATACCTCATGGCAGGAGCAAGATTCCAGCGAGATAAGAAAATGCAATGCAATACTGTTCAGCAATAAAGAGAGTAATAAACAACAACAACAACAAAAGGCTATGAACCGTTGGCATAGAAGAGAGAGGAGTTCAAGCTAAAGGAATACAAAATATATCTAATAAAATCATAGACGTAGTTTCCCAAATCAAGGAAAAACCTGGCTGTTTAGAATTCATCTATTCTATCGTCCCTCTAAGCCAAGGATACCCAAAGCAAAACCTGCTTTCCAAACGTACATCTCGTGTGCCAAGAACAGCTGGGCATTTGAGGTGTTACATCTCAGGAGTGAGCAGAGACACACAGGAATCAGAAACAATGACACCCTGAAAAACAGGGCCTGGGAACCCCAGTCCATCTCCCTGCCACCCCAGGAGCAAGTTAGAGATCAACAGACACGGCAGATGGAGTATTTTTATTTGAACTTTAGCAACTTAACAGCATCCCACAGGAACCCAGCGAAGGCTGAACTTCTTGCCTCTCCTCAAAGCTTGTTTTCAATTTCGGATGACACCATTCACTTTGCCCTTTACCCCCCGCAGAGGGATTTCACCTTTGAGGGAAGGTCGGGCCTTCCTGTCAGCTTTGATGATGTTATTGCTTTCATCAGCTGCAGTTGGTTAGACCACAATGACTCAGGGTTTTGAAATTAACTCCATCATTCCACACGCGTTTAGTAAAATGACAACAGGATGCAGGGCTCTAGCAGGCCAAGCGAGCTGTAATTTAGGCTTAAGGGCCTTCCCTGCCAGACGGACCTGGTAGGCTCCGAGGGCCTCTTCCGCATTTTCACCGTTATTGCCCTTGAAATTTTAGTAGGATAGCTTTCTCTACTGGGCTTTTTAAAATATCTTTTCTTGCATCAAATTAATCTTTTGTGCCGTCTTGTTTTCTTCACATTCCCACCGCCTTGACTGCTAAATGCGGCATTGTTCCGGCGAGCCCGACGTGGATGCGGTCCCTGCCCCCGCCCCCGTCCCCGCCCGCAGGTTGGGGAAGCTGCCTCCCCACTCCAACAAGACCTTCTGTGGTGGAAGGGTAGGCTTATTAAGGCTTTTCCCAGGCCACATCACAAAAGATGGCTGAGAAAAACAAAAGTAAGATGCTGGATCCCACTGCATGCCATTGTGGCTCAGGGATGCAAGCAATCACAGAGAGATGCGGATTCCATTTATTGAATGTGGAGTCAAGGGAAGGGCGGCCCAGAGAGGAGGGGCTTGAGAGCTTCAAGGGCCCTCAGTCAGCAAGGCCCAGTGGTCCTCAGTGCTTACATACTGCTGGGTAGAGGGACAAAAAATCTGGCATTGTCAAGGAGAGAAAGCAAGAATTTAATCTCTCAGGACATCAATACAAAAGAAAGTAGAGGAATGTCACCCTCTCAAAACTGTAAATCAGGAAGTCACACCTCAGTCCTCAGAACTGTCACTGCTGGGCCAGTGTCTCTTTATCTGCTGGGACCCTGGTATGAGCTTCCTTCTGGTCCCCGCATTGCAAATTAAAGTTGGCTGCCTGACAGTCTGGCAGACTAGGCCTGTGCACTCAACCAGACTTTGTTTTGTCTGCATCTTTCCTCCCTAGTCCCCTTGACCACAGCTGAGGTCTAGTCAGCCTCTTCTGTTTATCTCTGTCTGTCTTGTGTCACTCACAAAGCCAGGTTTGCTGCTGTGAGGGAAGACAGAGACAGGATGGGAAGTGTGTGTGTGTGTGTTTTGTTGTTGTTCTTTGTTTCTGTTTGTTTGTTTTTTTAAGTTCTGTGCTTGCTACTGGCACCATCAGGTAAAGGCAGACTTGGTTTTGGTTTTGGTTTTAAGAGCTTATCAGGGAGGCCAGCTCCCTCTTAACCATGAAATGGAATAATTTTCAACCCAGCACTGACAGGGTTCTAAACCAGTCGCTCTATAAATCCTTGCGATTCCTCAGAATCTCCTGGAGTCTGGAGAGTCAGTGAAGGGTATCACCAGCACATACATGTGTGCTTATGATCTCTCAGGAGGGCTCTCTTTCTCTCCCTCTCTCTGTGTGTGTGTGACTTTCAATCTGTAGGAAAAGAACACCTTGATACCAATGCTGACCATACAATCCATATACTCATGCATTAATCCACCCCGTGTGTCTTAGTCAGGGTTTCTCTTCCTGCACAAACATCATGACCAAGAAGCAGTTGGGGAGGAAAGGGTTTATTCAGCTTACACTTCCATACTGCTGTTCATCACCAAAGGAAGTCAGGTCTGGAACTCAAGCAGGTCAGAAAGCAGGAGCTGATGCAGAGGCCATGCAGGGATGTTCTTTACTGGCTTGCTTCCCTGGCTTGCTCAGCCTGCTCTCTTATAGAACCCAAAACTACCAGCCCAGAGATGGCACCACCCACAAGGGGCCTGAAACCCTTGATCACTAATTGAGAAAATGCATTACAGCTGGATCTCATGGAGGCATTTCCTCAACTGAAGCTCCTTTCTCTGTGAAAACTCCAGCTGTGTCAAGTTGACACAAAACCAGCCAGTCCACCATGTTTATTTAGTTCTGGACTTCATCAGAGCAGTGCTTGTCTCCACATTCTTTTCTTTATTTTTCAAGCTTTGCATTGCTGGAGTGCAGCATCCTGATGGCTGTTTGTTGTTGCAGCCACTCAACCTACAATGCTGTGAAATGATTCAGTAGCTATAATAGATTTTCTAGGGGGCAAGGTCTTAGAATTTTCTGTCAATACTATTGGCAAAGATAGATGGATTCTCTTCTGCCTGAAGCTTGTCTGCTTCTCCGGGGCTCTTGAGATGATACCAACGCCCGGTATGTGCCAGGCAAGGGCCCTAGCAGAGCTACGTGCCCAGCCCATAGTGTGTGCTGTTCGTCTCTTTTATAGGTTGGGTTCTCTGGACCATGCACGGTCACACACAGTGGTTATGATGCAACCTCCCTTGTTTAGACTTGCAAGTGGCTTTGGTGTGATGTTGCATTAGGTGATCTTGTTCTGTCTGTGTTTTGTCACATCACGTGTCTCTCGGCTCTGGTTATCTATCTGCTTAGTCATGGTCATACATGTGTTTTACAGCCTCTGCTGGGACAACCAAACTCTCTCTACCTTGTATCGTTACAGTGACTTTTCTTGGTTGGTGTTCATGTGTCAGACCCTGGTTGCAGGTCTAGAGTGAGCTCCACTAACCACTGTATGATTGCTTTTCTTCTCAGACAGTGTGAGAAGCTGCAGAAAGGAGAGCAAGAGCAGCACACGGCCTCACAGTTCCCCCAGGCCAAGGTCAAAGCACACTCAAGGCTGTTTGGAGTAAGATTGCTAACTGGCTTTAGCAGTGGTGGATGACAGCTCAGAGTCCCCAGTTCTTTACTGTGTGCTGTGTGATACTGGAGTCAATACTAGTGATTGACATTGAAATTAGACACACACACACACACACACACACACACACACACACTTGCTTCAGCCAGATTACAAGGTACGCAGAATTACATGACAAGATGCTGCCATTGAAGCTGTTAAACTCTAAATTCCCTGGGGTCTCCAGTCTCTTGAGGGTTAGGTGTATCATCTCTGAATGAACACAGACCCAGAAGTCCTCTACTGTATATGTGTTGGGGGCCTCATATCAGCTGGTGTATGCTGTCTGATTGGTGGTCCAGTGTATGAGAGATCTCACGGATTGAGATTAATTGAGACTGCTGGTCCTCCTACAGGATCAACCTTCTCCTCAGCTTCTTTCAGCCTTCCCTAATTCAACAACAGGGGTCAGCTGCTTCTGTCCATTGGTTGGGTGCAAATATCTGCATCTGACTCTTTCAGTGGCTTGTTGGGTCTTTTGGAGGGCAGTCATGATAGATCCCTTTTTGTGAGTGCTCCTTAGCCTTAGTAATAGTGTCAGGCCTTGGGACCTCCGCTTGAGCTCCCACTTTGGGAGTTTAGAGGTCAGATGGGGTGGGGGGTGGGAGCATCCACGTGGAGACAGGGTGGGGTGAGGAGGAGGTGTGGGATGTGGAGCAGTCAGAGGGTGGATGGGGGAGCGGGGAATGGAATATGGAGTGTAAAAAATAAGTTAAAATAAAATAAATTTTTAAAAAGAAAAAATCAACATAGTAATAATAATAATGATGATGATGATAGTTGTTATTATTACTTAGGGCACTAGGCAAACAACCCACTATAATATGTGTATTCTTACATGTATGTATTATTATTTAGAGAATAAATGCATTTTTGTTTATTCATTTAAAAAAAAAGGAAAAAAGAAACTGCTAAGCTCTGTGAACTTACTGTTGTCCAGTAAATCAGACACCGTGGAAAACACACGGGTGTGTTTATTGGCATTGCATGATCACGACAGGCAGCAAGAAGAGCTCTGTGTGGGCACGAAGGAGATGGGGAATACGAGACGATCAGTGCTAGGGTGTCAAGGCACACCTGAACTTGAGGGGACACATAGATTCTCCCCTAATGCCTCCAGGTGTGCAGCCTTGCCAGCACCCAGATTTCTGCCCAGTGACTTGAGAGAAAGGGTCCGTCTGCCCTATTGGCCCAGACCTCCAGGTGCTTCACGGTGTAGCCATTGGACCTAACACGCTTGTGACTTGACTTTCACAGTCTAGCAACAGAAAGGAGTGTCATTTAGTTTCCAAGTAATTGGAGATTATTTATTTATCCATTACAGATTGCAAATTTAGTTCCGATGTGTGCATTTGGTGTCAAGATCTAATCCATGGCTTTGTGCATTCGAGGGAATTGCTCTACCACAGGGTGGGTATGCCTTCAGTCGCAGGAAGCACCCTGTGTGATCTTGGTCCTGGTCACTGTGTAGACTCGATTTAAAGTCCAAAGTATGGTCTGTTTTGATCCATGTTCCACGAGCGTCTGGGAATCATTACAGTCTGTACCATGGACTTAGCAGGCTGCTAATGTCCGCTAGGTCAGGTTGGCTTGTGGAGTTTCGAGAGTCCTCTGTCCTGGCTTCCTTTCTCTCTGGCAGAGATGAGAAGGGAGCTTGATGAAGCTGTGACTTTATCTCTTTTCTTTCTCGTTGGTGGTTTTTTTGTTTTGTTTTGAATAATTATTTATTTTATGTCAGTGTTCTATCTGTATGTACTTCTGCATGCCAGAAGGAGGCACCAGATACTTTATAGATGGTTGTGAGCCACCCTGTGGTTGCTGGGAATTGAACTCAGGACCTTGGGAAGAACAGCCAGTGCCCATAACCACTGAGCCATCTCTCCAGCCCTCTCACTGGTGTTTATTCATGAGCTTTGGCGCTCTTAGTGAGCACTTCTATCTATAAGTAGTAAGTGGCCATGCCCAGGCTTCCCTTCATCTCTCATGCTTCTGAATTGAACTTATTTGGATCTTTAAGTCTAGACTGGCAGCTCAATATTACATATTTATTTCTGGGACTCACAGACAGCTGCTAACACACAGCAATCAGACCGAGAGTGGACACTGCTTCATCCCCAGGACCGGGGACAGCAGGTGTACACTGGAGCTTGGTTAGTAGCTACTTGTGGTTCCTTCTTCCATGGGCAGTGTCACAGTAGGCACCTGTGGGCGTGGCTCCAGAATACCCAGGATGTTCTGCATCATATCCATCCTATCAGACATCTGCGTGCGACGCAGGGTGACACGGAGCTCTGACTCTCAGCTGTTCCCTATCACGGGACCAGCAGCAGCCAGTCAACCTTCATGACTTTCCTCTCCTCCGGCTTGGGCTTGGTGGCAGTGGGAGGTCCTCTACTGAGGGGAGGGGGGAGCCTAGGAGAGAACTGAGGGGGTGAATAGTTGGCAGGCACTGGGGGAAATGGGTGTGCCATAATGTTAGTCACTGCTAAGGAAACGTGCGTGTTCCCAGACTCACTGGACCAACACACCCTGTTTATAACCATCGTGGGAGACTAATTTGACTTGGAACTTTTTTTTTTTCTTAAAGGGAAGAGTTAGGAAAAGACTGGAATTTGGAGCTGGACTCTCCATCTCTGAGTGTTTTACTTTTGGGTGGGCGATATGCTTTCCTGAATAATCACTCTGTGTGTGGGTGGTCAGACAGTTTTCTTCTCCGCTCAAGTCCAACAATAGTTTGACTGAGTGTGAAATTCTCACATTCCTATTCTTTCCCTCGAAGTCTCTATAATCACTGCTTCTAAATTTAGTGTGGCAACTGGGACTTCCATGTGGGCTTGAATCTCCTACCTCTGCGAGCTTCTTCCTTTATCAGGGGACCCAACAGCTTCTTTTGTCTCCTGCCTAGGGAGAGGGAATGGTCCTGCTTGCATAAACGTGTGTCTCCCATAGATGTCCTCCATTCTCTGTGAAGACTGTCTTCCCTTGACTTAGGAGATTTCTCTCTCAGTCAGAGTTGGCCACTTCAATCTCCACGTGGTTGTGCTTTCTAAGTATATGGCTGAAACTGCGCTCGAGAGAAGTCACCAGAGACTTGCTGGCACGAGATCACGAGCATGTACTGCGACTCTGGGGTGGGGGGAGGGGCTGCCTGAGGCTGCAAGGGTGTGACCTTGAGCCCTGGGTCTGTGGTACTATCAGCCGTTACTGCAGCTGCTTTGTCCTAGTATTGATGGAAATCAGTTCTTTTCTTTTTTTTGAGAGAAAGTTGCCAGGCTGCTGTGGAGTTCAAAACCCCCTGGTCTCAGCCAAAGTTTGCAAGCCATGAGTGGAACTACAAGTGTCCCTAAGACCCAATGTTAGGGCCACCCCTCACCTCCACCCTGTTCAGTTGACCAGAGTCAATGAGGAAGGACCAGAAAACAAACTCAAAATGGGGAGCAGTCACTCTCAGTCACTTGGCCAAAGTGGTGGCTTGAGCCCTGCAGCAGACTACTGACGCGCCAGCAGACAGTGGGTTTCCTGACCCTTCGTCTCTTAGTTTCTCTCTCTCCCCACTATTAGACATTGCGAGTTGATCCAGGAATATAAATATGACCTATAACTAGCTTCATTAATAGCAAATGGTGCAAAATCTAGTTTTCAGGTCCAGGCAGAGTTTAGGGAAATAGGCTCTGTCTTGGGTACTGCCAAACTCAAGTAGGTAGAGTGTTCTGAGCATGCCCAGAGGAGGATAGGTGCCCTCTTACCTGCTGACACTGAACGTGGGTACAAAACACTTTATACCAAGCCAACCTAGGTAGGCCCTTGACACCAACGCTGAGCCGTTCATTGAGGCAGCCGTGTGGGGGACTGCCAGTTGAAGCTGATGAACTGAGGTAGAGTGCAAATGAGGTTCATGCTAGATTTATAAGACTTCAGAATTAAATGTAACTGTGGCCTGCCATTCCTAACGTATCAAAATGGCCATGTTCTGATATATCCAGTTACATAAACTGTTTCTTTATAATTAATTTTAACTGTTGCTGTTTAATCTCTTGCCCTGCCTCTAAGGAGCAGGGAGTACAGTGTGCCTCAGGGATGGTCTCCTCTGGACACTGTCCAGCTGCTAGTGTGGCCACAGAGCTCTTGTTTGAGCAGCCAGTCTTTCTGCCCTGTTTATCTGTTTGGCTTTTTATTGTGTTTTATCTTATTCTGTTTTCTCAGTGACGCATTAAACAAAATCCTTTGTCTATTAAGTGCGAAGGAGGAACACTATGGTGAGGAGAGAGTTAAAAAGCAGCCCTAACTGGTGTCCTCTAGACTTCCATAGCACCGTGTCTGTACCTCTGTCCGCCAACACTGTAGCACCTCCACAATGCTCATCAGAGAGGGCTTTCCAGCAAGTGAGACAGTCAGCCTCTGTCACTAGAGGCTATGCCCTACTGACCAGCCAGCCAAGTAAGGAAGCTCTGTCTAAACACTGGGGCTTAGTGAGTAAATTAGGTGATGGCCGGGAGTCCCAATGGACATGCCTGCTTCTCCATGACCACAGTGCAGCATCTTCTATCTCTCCGTGCTTCTCAAGGAAACATACATCTGCAATGACATGTTGTAGCGCCATCTTGTGGTCATTCCAGTTACCAACATCTAGCTACCTCCCGGTGGTCCATACAGGAGTCATTGTGGCCAAAGCAGGTTCCTGGAGTTGTCTTCATGGTTCTTTGTCCCCCTAGGTGAGATTTTTTGATCCGGAACTGGACCCTCAAAGCAACTGGTCTCTCACAGTTAAAAGGCCACAGGGTCCCTGCCCTCACAACCATCTCCTTCAGAGGAAGCCACGCCAGACTGCTAAGCATGAGTTTCCGTTTCCAAAAACAAAATAACAAAGTTTACAGAGCCTTTAACAATGTTACAAAGTACAAGCTTTAGAGGCAAAATCAGTTCTTGGGTGTGATCAAACCAAGACAAGGCCAAGATGTGATCTCTGGCCTCTTCCTGGGGTTTTATCAACCTGTCTCTGGCTTTGAAAGGCCCTCTGTCCTGTGGGATAAGGTCCAGTTATCTTCCAGCCTTCGCAAGTAACTTTGAAAGAGGGCATAGACCGGCCATTGTCTATATCAGGGATGTTTTGAGAAGAAAGGGGAGGACCCAGGAAAGAGGGCATTGACCATGGCCCACTTCCTATGGCCCTGCTTGATGAAGCCTGGACTTGAGCCCATCCCCTCCTCCCAAGCTGCCGTCTCTATTTTCTATCACTCAAACTCTTGAATTTTAAAAACAGTAGAGCCTACTCTACTGCCCATGAAAACACCCTTATGCCACCAAAGACCTTGGGAAAGCATGACATTCCCCACCCCCACCCCTGTGAGCTTCACTAGAGTTGCTCAGTCTCTCACCCTCCTCCCTTCATGCTCACTGCCAAGGCCCTGCCAGCCCTGTCCAGCAAACGACCACATCACCTGCTTGGCTGAGGGAGGGGGTCACACCAAGCCAGAGCTTTGGCTCCCTCTTTTGCACTCCATCTCTCTAGCACCTCCTTCTGTTTCCACCCTTCTCCACGTGTTCTGCCTCCACCAGATGTATTTACAGTTTCTCATTGTCTCCATCTTTCATTCTTTTCCATCTTTAGTTTAGTTCGACTCTATTTCCGCTGACCTTAAACTGGGCATCCAGTGCCATCTTAGGTTGCTAGTGGCCTCTATCGCCTTACACTGATCAGAGCGAGCTCCTGAACTTAACCCTCATAGAGTCACAGCTACGCTTGCCCTCAGTGAGCCAGGCAGTCACTTCACAGGCCACATTCCTACTGAGCCAGGCTGCCATCTTACTCAGTAGTTATTACTGATCCAAACCTTCCCTTTGTTAGATTCTTTGAAGCAGGTTCATCCTTGTGTGTCCAACACGCAGCAGGGGCTGTCTTCAGCCCTGGAGCCAAAGAGACGAGATATTTGCTTCACCCCTTGCATTTCTAAATAACTACATTGCCTATCAAGGATGGGGGTGATACATGAAGCTAAATAAATCTTGAATAAAAGTATACACCTTTGCCAGAAATCCAGAGTTATTCAGGATAATCATGTTCTTCATCTGACAAGATGGCACTTACTTCCTAATAACACTGACCAGCTGTGGGAAAGCCATGCATATTTTTTTCCCAATTTCCTGACAGTGTGATAGACTGAGTGGAGCCTGCCAACCTGACACCAGTGCAAATTAAACTCACATCTTGATCGTCTCAGCTGCATCCCAATGGGGTCTATGTGGTATAGGAGGGGAAAATGACTAAATCAACTCAACCAGTGGACAAATGTCTATTTGTAAGTAGATCCATGAATTTTAAAACTAATGAAAATGAATAAAAACACAACATGGGGAAGAGTACTATGTTTCTGAGCAATATCAAGGTGTGAGAAATTTCACCAATTTATCACATTCATGATGTGAAGTCCCCAGATTCTCCGTGGGACTGCAGAAAAGCCATTTGATAAAAGTGCATAGCGTTTTGTAATTAGAACACTCTAAATAGGAAATAAATACGACTTCTCGTGCGGGTAAGAGTCTGTAGACAGCACCTGTAGGGAAAGCTGGAGACAGAGCAAGGCCTGCTGGGAACACTGAGGACTAGAAGCAAGAGGTAAAGCGGGTTGTGGCAGATATAGTAAAACCTGTCTATCAGTTGAGGACTGATAGACATGTAGACACTTTGTAGACACTCCCCAGTCTTTGCTATGAAAAATCCTGTTACATCATTTTGAGGGAGTGAAACAGGAATATATTTAAGGTGGGGCAGTGGGAAGAGCTGCTTTTCTTTTTTTAAACTTTTTATTGATTCTTTGTGAGTTTTATATCATGCACCCGGTCCCACTCATCTCCCCATTTCTTCATATCTGCCCTTGGCCCTTGCAACTTTCCCCACAAAACATGTAAGCAAGCAAACAAAAGAAAACAAAACAAAAACACATAGAAAACATCTCATCATGGAAGCTGTCGGGTGTCACAGCGCATCCCACACGATACCCCTCTGTCCACACGTTGTCACTGGCAAATGTTCATTGCAATGAACATTGGTCTGGTTCCAAAACTCTGGCTTCTGTGACACCTCCTTCCTTTTATCCTGTTGTTGTCCTGTGTCATGGAGATCCTGCAGCTTTGGAACAGCAGGACTGGCCCTTTCACAAGTCTCAACCATTCACGGGTGGTATAGATTTGGGGGTGGGCCAACTCAGAGCCCTGGATCCTGGCCTGGGTAGTAGCTGAGCTGGTCAGCCACAGGCTCTCGCTTACCTACACCACCAGGGCAAGCTCTCCAGCATTGCTCTGGTTAGGCCACCCAATGGTACCATCAGCAGGAACCAGGGCAGCTCTCCTGCTCTTGTGTCCTCAGGGCCAGCTCACCTGCACCCAGGTGCAAGGCAAGCTCCATTGTGCTGCGCAATCAAAGTTCAGGGTCCACTCTCCCAAGTGCTGCAGCTTACAAGGGATTGGGCCAGCTCATGGGATGACATTTTTAAGTCAAAGAGGGCATGTATGTGCAATATGTAAGCGGTACTGATTGCTTGCCTGGGTGTGCACCCGCCCACAGTTCTCCAGCAGAGTGCAAATTGGTGCACACGGCTCACTGTGTGGTACAACCATTGACTTCGCCCATCTGGCTGATTAAAAACATCTGTGTATTTTAATTGACATCTGAGCAGTGTGAGTGCACCCAGGCATTTCTGGGTGTTTATGAGCTGGAGCTGTTTGTGTAAAACACGCGTTCTTACTCCCTGTTAAGTTTCTATGGAGTCATGGAGGCACTTTCTCCCCTCTTGGCTATTTTTGGTCTTAGGTACTGGGAAGGTCACTTTTCTATCTGTGAAAAGTCACAACTATTTCTTTTTCCACTTGATTTTTTTTTCCTCTTGACTTTGATACATGCCATTTTTCCTTTTGTATTAAATGCTCCAGAAAAATCTGTGCAGCCAAATTGACTAACTAACTGGACCTGTTTTGACTTTTGAAGTTTGAGAGCTATTAAAAAAAAAAAAAAAAACTCTTTTGTATTTTAGTTAATGAGAAGGAAGCTTTCTCAAGTATCACACAATACACACAAAAAAGAGGAGTTATTTGAAACAATATATTTCTGGGTACAGTTACTCTCATTGGATGTCTGTGCTTGGTTTTTACAAAATTCTTTTGATTCATGAAGAAAACTGAGATGGGGGCTGGGCAGTGGTGGTGCACACTTTTAATGGCAGCACATTGGAGGCAGAGGCAGGAGGATCTCTGTAAGTTGAAGGCCAGCCTGGTCTATGTAATGAATTTCAGGACAGCCAGGGATACCTTGAGAGACTTCATGCCAAAACCAGAAAGACGGGGGGGGGGGGGGGAGGGAGGAAAACGTTTACTTCTGAAATGGAGTAAACTTCTTAAGAAAAGAGAAATGGGGCTTGTTGGAGCTTTCTAAGAGGGAGTGTGAGAGTGATACGGGAGCCTGGGGATGCCTCACATGGCACCTTCCAGCTGTTCACTGTGCTGGTAGCCCAGAGAGGGGACATAGAGAGGGACCCAAGTGCTGAGATCCAAAAGCTTCATCACTTTCATCATGGGACATATATTACCTGTGAGATTTGTTGGGAGGGAAGCTGTCGAGTGTTTCCAAGAAGAATGGGGTATTCTTTAAAAGTTAAAGTAGGTGAGACTCAGGAAGGAGGTGGAGAGAGGTAATGGGCCAGCAGAGGGAAAGAAATGTTCATTTCTCAGCCAGGCTTCTCTGTAGCAGCCGGATGTATATTTGAAAATGGGAGGAGGCCAGAAGCTGGGAACCACTACAGATGTATCTCTGAGAAAGAGAGAATGTTCCTGCAGGTAAGAACAGGGCTCCAGTGACCACAGCAAACACCGAGCTATATGGGCTGGATGCCACTCAAGACAAGCAAGAATTGTTACCTCAGCAAGAACACCATGTGGCTGGCTGCTTTTGCAGTAGGCTTAGGGGCATTACTTTCTGAGGCTTGACATTTCTGGTGTCATCTCTTGGCTCACTGACAGTTCAATACAAACACAGCAAGTGTTCTATGCAGCAGTAAGCACCCTTATTCATCTTGAAGGAACTAGTCGCTTTTGTCAGGGTATTTCATCACAACAACAACAACAAAAACAGCTGCAATAACGGGCTGCTGGGAGGGTAAAGTCATGTGCAAAGGGGCATGTACAATCCCTACAGAGAGGATGGAGGCGCTGGTGTCAATACAAGACATCATCACTGGAAAAGAACCAGCTATGTCACAGATGGCTATGCCGAGCCTCCGGAGACAAGATGTGCTAAGCTCAGGCATGGGGGTTGTTAGCATTAGAGGCAGGCCTCATGGGTCTGACTTCCCTGCCCTGTGTTTCTTACTTATAGTTGCTAGGTAACAAGCTGTAAGATGCTGAATGGTCAAACTCCAAGCAGGACGGTCGGTGTTATCAGAAGAATTCGTACTTTAAACTGATGAAGTTCACTACAGCAGCATTTATCCATCTAACCCAGCAGCTCAGCATTCTACTACTGTACTGGTTAGTTTATGTCAACTTAATACATATTAGAAACTTCTTGGAAGAGGGAACCTCTATTGGGGAATTATCTTCATTAGATTGGTCATTGGCTAAGTCTCTCTCTCTCTCTCTCTCTCTCTGCTTTCCTTCCTTCCTCTATCTCCCTCCTCCCTCCCTCCTTCCTTGCTCTCTCTCTCTATATCCCTCCCTCCCTCCTTCCTTCCTTGCTCTCTCTCTCTCTCTCTCTCTCTCTCTCTCTCTCTCTCTCTCTCTCTCTCCCCCCCCTCTCCCTCCCTCCCTCCCTCCTTCCCTCCCCTCCCTCTTTCTTTCTTCCCTAATGATTGGTGTGGGAGGGTCCCCAGCTTACTATGGATGGTGCTAACTGCTAATCTTGGGTCTAGGCTGTATATGAAAGCAAACTGAGCAAGCCAATGAACACCATTCCACTATGGTATCTGTTTCAGTTCATGCCCCCAGGGTTTTTTGTTGTTGTTGTTGTTGTTGTTTGTTTGTTTTTACTTTTTGGTATTTTTAAAAAAAATCATTAGTATTAATTAGTATACAAAGTAAAGGCTTCCTTATGACATTTTCTTTTTTTTTTCTTCTTCTTCTTATTTTTTAGACATGGTTTTTCTGTATAGCCCCAGCTGTCCTGGAGCTCACTTTGTAGACCAGGCTGGCCTTGAACTCAGAAATCTGCTTGTCTCTGCCTCCCGAGTGCTGGGACTAAAGGCGTGTGCCACCACGCCCGACTCTTATGACATTTTCATGCGCATATAATTCTACTTCGCTCTTACTTTATGTTCCCAATATCTTCTTTTATTTTTCTCTAATAATTTATTTATTTTATTCACTTTACATCCTGACTGACAGCCTACCCTCCCTTCTCTCTTTCCAGTACAACCCTTGCAAATCCCTCCCCTCATTGCTCCCTCCCCTTCTCCTCAGAGAACTGGGAGCACCCTTGGGTACCACCCTACCCTGGGACATCTGGTCCCAGCAGGATTACTGCCTCTGGGTTCCTGTGTTGAGCTCCTGATCTGTTTTCTCTAGATGGTGAGCCGTAACCTGTAAGCCAGACAAACTCCTTCCTCCCCAAGTTGGTTTTTAGTCTGCATCTTATCACAGCTATAGGAAAGCCAGCCAGGACCGTTACATAACCCCACAACAGCTGTCTGTAGGAGGTGACCTTAAAGGTGAGACTTGGACCTCAGAGCAGAAGGCTTTTAAGAAGTTCCCTACTTGTACCTCATTCCCGGGGTAGGAGTGTAGCACCTGGGGACCTGAACAATTCAACATTTTCTCATTTAACAATGTGAGTTGGAGGCTGGGATCAGAGGCTGGCACTCTGAGGAAGCTCCTACAGTTCGCATGTGCTTTCCAGCATTGGGACCCTCACCCTGGGAAGGGACTTCTGCCTTTCTTTGGGACCATGTCAACCTTGAGAGAACTGTTAAAGGAGACCATCCTGTCCTTTTCTCATGTGTTGTGATAGAGTTCTTACTCCCGTGCTCCTAATGCCTGCCCCATCAGAGTCAGTAGGACCATAATGCTTGGAATTTTACCCTCCAGCGAGATAACCACTGTTCTTCACCAGTCGCTGCCTCGTGTATTTTGTTATGGCCATGACCATCTGACTAAGAGAGACCCAGTTGTCTAAATTACTCTCCCTCATGTCATTGTCTTCAGCAGAGGACAAAGGGATGTGTCGAGAGAGACTTCAACTGGCCATGCAGCAGTGCAGTGGCACTTATGGCTGCCTTGTTATTCCTCTCTCATTGGCTACAGGTGTCTGCAGGCTTGTCTCAGCTCTGGGCTCTGAAAAGCCCCATTGTGCTGCTTGCTCTTGACTGAGAGGCAGGAGCAGAGTCTGAGGTGACAAGGACATTATCACCTAAGTGGCGCAGGGGATCTTTGCATAACTGATTGCATTTCGATGCACTTCAAATCTCTTTCCCATCTTTCTAATGAGCTGTTCATGCTAAATTCCCATCCTAGTTAAGGAGCTCTCTGTGGCACTGCTAATGCTAATGCTAAGTGACTTTAAAATGCCCTTTGATGTGAATCCATTCTGACTAACAAGTGAGAGGCAACCCATCTATGCTCCAGGCAAAATTTTAGCCTAGTAAAGAAAACACACACACACACACACACACACACACCTACCTTAACCTAGGCGGGGCCCAGGAGCATTGCTACTTCAGGAAGCAGTGAGCTTTACACACATTTGCAAAGTAAGGAACCAAAGACTGAGGTGTCCACGAAGGTACCACCAGCATCCCTAACATCTCTCCTCCATCACCCCCCCTTTATTATCCCTCCTTATACATGATTTCAGAAGGCATATACATTGCTTAAAAATATTTACCATATTTTATGTCTTAAACAAAAAATAGAGGAAGTTTTATTACTCAGATCTCAATGATTGTCCACGTTGGTCTTGAGGATGGCTTTCCCTGGTAGTCACTGACAGGCTCACACGGAGCTCCTTGCTGCTTACAAGTTCTTAGCCTATGGGATAGAACTGTCCACATGAGCATGTCCCCTCATGCTGTCAGTATGAGCGGAGATGAGGCATTTTGTGGTTTGCACAAGCTTCCACCAAGCCATTTAGGAGTGTTGTATATTTCCATATCTAACCAAGTGCATAATTAAACCAGAGGGCATAATCATAAAGCCAGGCTAATTTAGCATTCCCAATTGGGAATGGCCCCCCACACGGCAGAGTCCCCTCTAGCACCCATAGACTCAGCTGTTTCTCACATCGGTTTGGGGGTGAGGTTGGAAACAATGGTAGCACTCCTTAGATGCGTATCCCAGAGCAAACCCCACTCTGCAGATGTGGGAAGTAGTGGGTTGGCTACTTGGCTACAGATAGGAATCACAAGTTTAGAAGATGAATTGGCCTCTACCCAAAGAGACCAACAAATTCCCACTGAAGAACTGAGAAGACCATGAAGCAAGGATGTAAAAATATGTGCAGAAATTACCAACATAGACCACACCATTATTCATTTACACACACACACACACACACACACACACACACCGTGATGGTTTGAAGGACAAATGTACCCTATGGCTCTTGTATTTGGTTACTTGGTTCCCATTTTGTGACACTGTTTTGGAAAGTTCTAGAACCTTCAAGGAGTGCAGCCTTGATGGAGGGACTGTGTCGCTGAGGGATGGACTACGTTGCTGAGGGATGGGCTATGTCGCTGAGGGATGGGCTATGTCGCTGAGGGATGGGCTATGTCGCTGAGGGATGGACTATGTTGCTGAGGGATGGGCTATGTTGCTGAGGGATGGGTTATGTTGCTGAGGGATGGGCTTTCAGATTTTGTAGTCTTTCTCCACCTGCCGTTCACACTTTGCTTCCTCCTCTGGCTGTTTGCTGCCATGCCTTCCTGGGCATTATCTCCCTCTGGAACTGTAGGCCAAAGCAAACCATCTTCCTTAATTTGCCTTTTGCCGTAGTGTTTATTAACTGCTATAGAAAAGTAACCGATCCATACCATAATAAGATTCCAAGCATCGGCCAGCTCATGCTATAGTTTATACCAAAGACGTTTAACCAAGTACAGGGTGGGGAGTGGCTATGCCACGCACACACCAAACTTCACCTTCTATAATGGCATCCTCGAGTTGTTTTATGGTTTAAGCTGCTGCACAGATTCTGTGGTGATGCCTCCTGAGCAGGCTGCTGTTATCAGCAGGAAATGGCAGAAGCAGACATTGGTGCCCCTGCTCACCTACTGTGCATGTCGGACATCCCAGAAGTGAAACCTCAGCTCCTGCCAAACCAGAAGACGCGGCTCAGCCATGCTGAACCAGACCTGCAGATTCTGAGCCAACGGGCAAGTGTGGCTTGAAATTGCAAGCTTTGGGATGGCTCCTGAGAAAGAAGAGTTGGCCTAAGCCAGTTGGTCAGGTTTAGGCTTTTGATATTTTATTTACTTTCCAGAAAAAATATATTTGCTCTGGGTGTGCACATATTCCTCACATGCTCATGAGTCTTTCTGCTTGTTTCAGAAACACCAGCACTGAGCCATGAGAGCCAAGGCAGGACTAACCTTGGCAGGCATAGCACTACCACATAGACAGGGTCCACTGCATCTTCCTCACAGTGTTGACTTTCATATCTGCCCCCTTGGGTTTCAGAGGGATGCCCTTCAACTGAAGGCAAGGAAGTTCCCCTAATTACAGATTTTCCTATGATGATTGTCTTAGTATTTCCAAATTTAAGATAGTAATGTCTATCTGAGAGTCTCCAAGGAGGACATGCAGATTTCTGAATTTTAAGTATCATCAAGCATTCATGTTTATCCTGAAAAAAAAAAAAAAACTTCACAGTAACACTGACGGCAACTGCCCACTTTCTAAATTTCTGGGTTGCGATATATACAACTATTTTGTTTTGAGAAGACCACTCAGACACAGTTCAAGCCAATAGAACATCTTTATTAGCTACAAGAAGACAGGCCAGTCCAAAGGGAGAACCAGCGAAGGAGGAAAGACTTAACAGGCCTCCCCAGAGTCAGAGCATTACAGCTTGAGAAAGCCCTGCATCCTGTTTCTCAGACACAGCATGTAGGGGCTGGGCCATCCAGACTCTAGCAGCCACAGATCTCCCAGTCTGAGACCACGTGTCAGGGGGTAGAGCTGACAGCTCCTCCAAGGGTCCAGGCACTGACCCCTGACACCCGGAGGTTCTGTGCATGTAGCTTTCTACTTCAAATCTAGATGGAGAAAGCCACGCTCCCACATGTCATGCGCTCAGAGTCAGTAGAGATGATGGCGCCACTGGGTACTGGGTACTTGGGTACTGCCAAGTTACACCATGTGCCCTTTGAGGCAGCCATGAAGTGTTGTGCAGGACAAGGGAGCTGAGCCATGCAATTGCTCAACCCTGAGTCCTCACAGTCTGGGAGATAGGAGGGGCAGCCCCATAATCTCTGATACACTTTTGGGATCGCTCTGTCACTGTCTGAAGGACTAAGAGCCCCTGCTGATCTACAGTAACCTTACACAAAGGCCGCAGCGCTTAACCTGGTGCTCTTCTCTACCATGGTTTTTATTTCTAATCATGAGAATAAGCCGAGGATTTTCCAAATTCTGCTTCCCTTTGGACCAAAACATCCACATTAAAGACATTTCCACTCTTGGCTTTAAATACCCAACAGGTGACACAGTGTCCCCAACACTTACTTAGGAATGTCTTCAGCCAAATAATCCTGCTTCATCCCTCCCATGTCTACCTTCCACAGAACGGTGGTACCTAAACACAGCTCACCCAGGCCTGTTGCTCACACATCTACCTCCCACCAAACTCTAGGACTTAAACACAGCTCGTCCCCAATGTGGCAATGACAAGCTGTCAGTTTTCAGGACCTGCCTCTCATTTCCATTTAAGAAACCATCAGAATAGCTCTAGCTGTTAAGTTTAGATCAATATTCTCTTCAGGGCCAAGACCTGGGCTCTCACTATAGCCACCACCATCACTCCAAGCATTCTAGGGCCATATAGGTACTCCCTAGCAGTGCCAGAGACTCTCTCACCCTCTACCTACTGAGCCGTAGAGTAAAACTGTCTGTTCTTATGGGCATTTCTCACAGCAGCACCAAGTACCAGTTTTATGTCTTCATTTGTGTTGGCTGCCGTAATAAAATACCATAGTCCCGGTGACTTACAAACAGCAGGCATGGACTGATCACTGTTCTGTAGACTGTGATGTAAACATGATGCAAACATGGAAGATGAAGATAGATTTGGTGTGTGGTGAGCACCCACTTTCTGATTCCTGTCATGTGAAATAGGCACAAACGTTTCCTTACCAAATGACTCTAACCTGTCCTTTGCCCTCAGGACACAATCAGTGCACAAAGACCCCACCTTCCAATACTACCCAAGTAGGATTAGTTTTCTTTTCTTCTTTCTTTCAACTTTTTATCTATCCTTTGTGGATCTTACACCACGCATCCCAAACCCACTCACCTCCCTGTCCCTCCATATTGACCCTCTGCCCTTGCAACCTCCCCCCAAAGAAAACAAATGAACAGACAAATAAATAAATGTCTCACCATGGAAGCTGTGGTATGTCACACAGCAAACCCTTTTTGCCCACTCAGCTTTCCTTACAGATACTCATTGCAATGAGTTATTGGTCTGGTTTGAGGCTTCTGGCTTCTGCTACACTATCAATACTGGATCCTCATGGGGACTTCTCTCAGACATCCTGTTCTCCTGTGTCATGGAGATCCTGTGGCTTTAGGTCTGCAGTACCAGCCACACCAGGTGCTCTAGTAGTTCTTATATTGGTGGATGTTGGGGTGGGCCTGGGTAGTAGTTGAGTTGGTCAGCCTGCCAGCTCTCCTACACCCATACCACCAGGGCCAGCTCTCCAGCACTGCTCCAGCAAAAGTCAGGACCAGCTCACCTCAGCAACATCTGGCAAGGGTTGGGGCCCTCTCCAGAGTGCTGCAGCTGTTAAGAGGGTGGAGCCGGCTCTCCTGCTCTCTTGCCACGAGGATCAACTCTCCCATGGTGCAGTGGGTGAGGGGTGGAGCCAGCTCTGCACAGCCCTCTGACATCTACCTGGCTCCAGTCAGCAGCCCAGACCAGAGAAGTCCGCTTGGCCTTTGGAGCTAACATGGTCAATGGACATTGACACAGACCCCTGTTACTTCAGGGTCACAGACCCAGACATGGCCCTCAGTGACAGCACAGGCCTGTATATCACCATGGCCTCAGGTGTCAGCGTAGGCTACTCACTCAGGCTGTTCCTCACCATTCTCTCATCTCCAGTTCCATTCTCTTTATAGTGCACTGTCAGGAAGTTGCTTTGGTCTTTAGAATGAACAGTAGAAGAATGACTGCCTCAGACGAATGTCAAAGACTGATGCTCTCTGACCTCATAACTCTCTCTTACTATTTAGCGCTAATAAGAGCTGGCTTCTTACTATTCTGTGGCTAAATACCACTGGTTTCTGTTAATACACTCCGGCTGGCGGTAGCAGAGGGACGAAGAAGAGAAAGGAGGAGGAGGAGGAGGAGGAAAAGGAGGAGGAGGAGGAGGAGGAGGAGCAGGAGGAGGAAAGGCATAATTGCTAGAGCTCTTTTCTCCCTGACTCAAGGATCTCTCGCTGGTCAGGCAAGAGGCTTGGGACTCATTAACTCTTTGTGAACCAGAAAGAAAAGAAGGAAAAGCAATCATTTACACAAACAACACGTACAGACACACACACACACACACACACACACACACACACACACACAGAGAGAGAGAGAGAGAGAGAGAGAATACAAACCCTGATTGGGCTCAATTACCTGTTTCATCAACTCCACAGTGCTCATGCATACTTACATATATACATATATGCCTACACACGTGTGTGTGTGTGTGTGTGTGTGTATGTGTATATACAGAACCCCCCCCCCCAGATTTGGTGGGTGGGCTCAAAGCAACAGTTTCACACGGCCTTGCTTTATCACAGTGCACTCCTGTGGCCTCATCCCTGGACCTGATCTAGAATGAATGTTTTCCCTTGATCACGCATCTGTCCCAAGCCTATCTCTATCCTTAGTGTAATGTATGAAAGCTCCTTGTATTCCTTATTATGCAGCCTTTACTTACAATTCTATGAGGAGGGGGCACGTTCTATTCTTGATTCTAATTTTATCTTTCTGTCAAAACAACTAACACCACCTCCTAGAACATTCTTCCTAAAAGTATTTGAATCAAATCAGGAATCTATAAAGTCATTAATTCATTGAAACAGCGTTAATTCATGAAAGTTCATCTTCATGTTGAGCTTCAGGGAATTTGCCTCATAGTGTGGGCTGATGCCCAGGAATCATTAGTCTATGTAGTAGTGGCAGGAGAGGCATACCGGCAGCAAGAAGCGATCCTGGGATGAAGTTTCTAAGGACCCTGCTTCTCAGAGCTCATCCATAGCAGCCGTGCAAAATGCTGGGCCAGCTCCAGAAAATTTACTTGCCTTAGTCTTCCCGAGATGGCTTCAGCCAGTGCACAAACCCTTCAGCTTCTCTTCCTCTGTTTCTCCACACACTTGTTCATCATAGTGACCCCCAGCCACTGCGCCCGAGGCAGTCAGCGGCTCTCTGCAAGTCTTCAGTTCCGACTGCCTACTCAGTATATAGCTGCAGGCAGGCCTGTCAGGACTAGTTTTCAATACATAAACTTTAAAAGGAAACACATTTTCACACCACATCAGCCATTTTTCTCTGGTGTTCAAAGAAATAAGTACATTTATCCTTCACGGGACTGTTCTTCACACTGACATTTTGCCTGCAATTAAGACACGTCTGGCTGGGCAGTGATGGCGCAGGCCTTTAATCCCAGCACTTGGGAGGCAAGGCAGGCGGATTTCTGAGTTTGAGGCCAGCCTGGTCTACAGAGTGAGTTCCAGGACAGCTAGGGCTACACAGAGAAACCCTGTCTCAAAACAAAACAAACAAACAGACAAACAAAAAAGATACGTCTCACCAGGGGATACCACCATTCAGACAGCATTTTCCTTCAGCTTTTCTCCCACCAAAGCCTAATTTCATTTTTATCTAACGTCCTTGAAAGTAAACAATGGACAAGTATTACTGCCACTCCTGAAAACTGTCTGTATCTAAAATAGGAAAGGTTTTCTACATCATCATAAATTATTGTTTTTCTGTTAACTATCTTTTAGGTACAAGAAATTGGAAGACCTAAGGAGAAACCACTGTCACTTGCTCTGCCACCAGAGGGCAGTCACTGCAAACCCACAGGGTCTAAAGGAGAGATGGAGAGGATTGAATAGGTGTAAGGAAAGTGCCTGGAGTTTGGTAGACATTTTCTAAAACTGCTGATCCTTCAAATCCATTTTCCATGTCCCGTTTTCCTCCTTCTGAGGGGTAATTTGGAAGTATCTGATAGCTAAAACTCTTTTCCAATGTAAAGTCTGAATAGCTTTCTGAACTGGATCTGGAAGAGATGGAACTCAGAGATTCCCTCAGGCCTTCTGATGATGTTCTGGGTAAACTCAGCCTGGCAGCCTACATGGAAGAAGTGGGCATGGATTCCCCAGAGAATTTCAACCCAGACTGGTAGGGTGTAACTTTGTCCTCATTTCCCAATGGGAGTGACAGGTCTCATCCTGAATCTTCCTCTCCAGGGTCTCCAATGACTCTCATTGGAACATATTCACTGTTGTGTTTTATAAAAAGATAAGAGAGAAGGATTATCTTTGGTGGAGGTGGGGTATGGTGTGGGAGAAGGGGCTGCTTCTGTGGGCCCATGCTGAGGCATCCCTTCCCGCTGAGGGACTACCATACAGTATAGAGTTTATTTAGGGCATGGGCAGGGAAGTTGAGGGAGTAGAGACAGAGAAGGGCAGAGAGAGAGAGAGTGTGTGTAGAGGAGTAGAGGCTGGCTGTGAGCACATGGAGACAGAGGGGGGAGGAGAATGGGGAGAGAGAGGAAAGAGGGTAAGGGGCAAGAGCAAGAGAAAAAAAAAGAGGGGGGGAAGCAGCCTCTTTTATAGTGAGTCAGGCATACCTGGCTGTTGCCAGGGAACTGTGAGACAGAGGCCTAGACACAATACCAACACACATGTGCTTACTCTCTGTCAAGTCTTAGCTACATGTACATTTACACTGTGAGGGCTCATGTTGTGTAGAGGAAGAGAATCTTTTTTAAAAAAATTATTTATTTAATGTATGTGAGTACACTGTCTCTGTCTTCAGACACACCAGAAGAGGGCATCGGATCCCATTACAGATGGTTGTGAGCCACCATGTGGTTACTGGGGATTGAACTCAGGACCTCCGGATGAGCAGCCAGTCCTCTTAACTGCTGAGTCATCTCTTCAGCCTGAGGGAGAGGCTCTTTAGAGATCATGCATGGTGTCTGGCAGGCATATGAAGAGGGGAATGGCCAGATAACAACTTAAACATATTTATTGCTACATGTATTTGTGTGTACATGTGCGAGTTTATGTGTACCACAGGAATGCAGGAGCCTGAGAAAGCCAGAAGGCATCAGATGCCCTGGAACTGGAGAGGCAAGTGGTTGTAAGCTGCCTGATGTGGGTGCTGAGAACCAAGCTCAGGTCCTCGGCGGGCGCAGTAAGAACTAATCCCCGAGCAAAGTCTCTGGCCCCCAGAGAACTTCATAATAACTGCAATGGAATGGATCTACAACAATGGCCTCCTGGGTCCCTCTGACCTGCACTGAGACAACCACTCAACTTCCCCTGCGGCGTCATCTTCTCTCTCCCACATCTCAGAGTTTAGCTTCCCATTTGTCTCTCTTTCCCCCACAGGGTATTATTCCACCAGAAGGTGGCGCTACAGGCATCTCACAGGTACAGTGTCACCAGTCTCTCAGTTGTCACAGTAAGGCTGGCAGCTGGAATACAAAATGATTTGTAAGGAGTAGGGCCTTCCTGCCTGCTTTGGCTGCTAACGCCAGTCTCTCCATGCTCTTTATAGTCTTTCTTACATTGAATTTCCCTGGAGCAGACCATGGGAGATGAGACATTGCTGTTGGCTCCCCTTGACCCTGTTCCTTGCTTTGTATCATTTGATTTGTGTATGTTCTCTGAGTCGGCCCATGTACTGAAGTGCTGCCGGAGGGACATGGCATTCTGTGTATGGCCAGCCAGCAGACACTGAGCCATTCAGATAGTCTAAGTTACTGAACTCAACCAGTCACACACCCAAAGCCACATTGTATCACTACGCTCCTCCCCAGTTACTTCTCTATCTGATACAAAATAACGGCACTGAGGTGTTTTCAGGAAGTCTCTGTGACCACTTTCCCGTGAACACCAGAAGGCAGCGTTACTGATGCTTGGAGGGATGCTGGGTGATAAAGCAGAGCTGTGTTTCTATCATGAATGGCCCCCTGGGTATGGCATTTTCGTGGGGCTTTAGTGTATGTGCTTGTGTGTGTATATATGTGTGTTTAGACAGGGTTGAGCATTTACTATGTAGATCAACCTGGCTATGAATTCATAAATATCCTCCTGCCTCTGCCTCCTAAGTGCTGGAATTAAAGGCGTGTGCCACCGGGCTTTATTTTAAAAACTAAAATGCTTATAAAGGATTTAAGAGAGCCTCAAGCATGATGCTGGGGTATAGCTTGGTGGTAGAAATATATGTTTAGCTGGGCGGTGGTGGCACAGGCCTTTATTTTTATTTTTATTTTTGTATTTTTTTATTACGTATTTTCCTCAATTACATTTCCAGTGCTATCCCAAATGTCCCACTTCCCTACCCACCCATTCCCATTTTTTGGCCCTGGCGTTCCCCTGTACTGGGCATATAAAGTTTGCGTGTCCAATGGGCCTCTCTTTCCAGTGATAGCTGACTTGGCCATCTTTTGATACATATGCAGCTAGAGTCAAGAGCTCCGGGGTACTGGTTAGTTCATAATGTTGTTGCACCTATAGGGTTGCAGATCTCTTTAGCTCCTTGGATACTTTCTCTAGCTCCTCCATTGGGGGCCCTGTGATCCATACAATAGCTGACTGTGAGCATCCACTTATGTGTTTGCTAGGCCCCGGCCTAGTCTCACAAGAGACAGCTATATCAGGGTCCTTTCAGCAAACACTTGATAGTGTATGCAATGGTGTCATCGTTTGGAGGCTAATTATGGGATAGATCCCTGGATATGGCGGTCTCTAGATGGTCCATCCTTTTGTCTCAGCTCCAAACTTTGTCTCTGTAACTCCTTCCATGGGTGATTGTTTCCAATTCTAAGAAGGGGCAAAGTGTCTACACTTTGGTCTTTGTTCTTCTTCAGTTTCATGTGTTTTGCAAATTGTATCTTATATCTCGAGTATACTAAGTTTCTGGGCTAATATCCACTTATCAGTGAGTACATAACATTTGAGTTCTTTTGTGATTGTGTTACCTCACTCAGGATGATGCCCTCCAGGTCCATCCATTTGCCTAGGAATTTCATAAATTCATTCCTTTTAATAGCTGAGTAGTACTCCATTGTGTAAATGTACCACATTTTCTGTATCCATTCCTCTGTTGAGGGGCATCTGGGTTCTTTCCAGCTTCTGGCTATTATAAATAAGGCTGCTATGAACATAGTGGAGCATGTGTCCTTCTTACCGGTTGGGACATCTTCTGGATATATACCCAGGAGAGATATTGCAGGATCCTCCGGTAGTACTATGTCCAATTTTCTGAGGAACCGCCAGACTGATTTCCAGAGTGGTTGTACAAGCTTGCAATCCCACCAACAATGAAGGAGTGTTCCTCTTTCTCCACATCCTCGCCAGCATCTGCTGTCACCTGAATTTTTGATCTTAGTCATTCTGACTGGTGTGAGATGGAATCTCAGGGTTGTTTTGATTTGCATTTCTCTGATGATTAAGGATGTTGAACATTTTTTCAGGTGTTTCTCAGCCATTCAGTATTCCTTTGTTTAGCTCTGAGCCCCATTTTTAATGGGGTTATTTGATTTCCTGGAGTCCACCCTCTTGAGTTCTTTATATATATTGGATATTAGTCCCCTATCTGATTTAGGATAGGTAAAGATCCTTTCCCAATCTGTTGGTGGCCTTTTTGTCTTATTGACGGTGTCTTTTGCCTTGCAGAAGCTTTGCAGTTTCATGAGGTCCCATTTGTCAATTCTCGATCTTACTGCACAAGCCATTGCTGTTCTATTCAGGAATTTTCCCCCTGTGCCTATATCTTCGAGGCTTTTCCCTACTTTCTCTTCTATAAGTTTCAGTGTCTCTGGTTTTATGTGAAGTTCCTTGATCCACTTAGATTTGACCTTAGTACAAGGAGATAGGAATGGATCAATTTGTATTCTTCTACATGATAACAACCAGTTGGTACAAGCCTTTAATCCCAGCACTTGGGAGGCAGAGGCAGGCGGATTTCTGAGTTCGAGGCCAGCCTGGTCTACAAAGTGAGTTCCAGGACAGCCAGGGATATGCAGAGAAACCTTGTCTCGGGAAAAACAAAAAACAAAAAAAGAAAGAGAAAGAAAGAAAGAAAGAAAGAAAGAAAGAAAGAAAGAAAGAAAGAAAGAAAGAAAGAAAGGAAGGAAGGAAGGAAGGAAGAAAGAGAGGAAGGAAGGAAGGAAGGAAGGAAGGAAGGAAGAAAGAAAGAAAGAAAGGAAGGAAGAAGGAAATACATGTTTAGCATGCATGAAGCCCTGGGTTCCATCTGTACCCAGGACAGATAGGGGAAACATATTCTTTGTGTGTGTAGAGGATGTAGGTTATCTGTTCAGGTGGATTTGTGAATGTGTATATGTGGCCTCACATAAATATGTGGGTGTGTGTGTATGTGGAGGGTGGAAGTTCATATCAGGCGTTTTCCTTGATTGATCTCCACGTTATGTTTTGAGATGGTTTATCTCCCTGTACCCAGAGCTCCTTGACTCAGCTAGATTGGCAGGTCAATGGGCATCACTCCATCTAGCTTCTAGAAGAATCTGGATCCAGCCCCTTCTGCATATGTGCCAGACACTTTATCAACTACGTTATCTTTGAGCTCTCTAAATCTATTCTTAAATGTGGTTGTATTTCAAAAAAACAAGAGGAAAGAGTGGAAAATTCCAGTACTCATCAGCCCTCACCTTTCTGGGGGCTGCTGGAAGAGACTGGTCCTGCATGCTGGGTCCAGATTTGGTAAGTCCGAAGCAGAGCTGTTGGTAGCCCAGCAGGGTGATGAAGTCAGCTAATGTCAGTCACAAATCCTGGGAGGGACTAAAGATTCCTCCCTAACCGCTGGCCAAGGCCAATGTGGCTTCCTGGCTATCACCTTGGACAGCTTCCAGAGTCACGACTTCCAAAGGCTTCTTTCTTCCTAGGTCCAGGTTGCAAAGATGAGTCTCTGGAAAAACGTCGTCCAACACATGACCTGTGTCCCACATAACCTCTGTCCTGCATCCAGAAGCTTCATTGAAATTCCACTCACCTCCAAAGAGCTTTGACTGAGACCAAAGACTTCTGTGGTATTGGAGGTTGGGTCTGCAAGCCTTTTTCTCCCTTTCTCTCCACAGTTTAGAAAGAGCAGAGTGAACACAGGCCTCATTCCCCAGAAGAAAACGAAAGCAGGAGAAGCGTGATTAGTAGGACCCCAGTAAGCATGATTAGTAGGACCTCAGTAAGCATGATTAGTAGGACCCCAGTGTCACTCTCAATGTCAATGAGCCAAGACAGCAACTCCAGCAGAGATTTTCTTAGTCAGACCGACAACTATTTACATTTTTCTTATCTTTTTCTGCCAGAGAGCTGAGATCTGTGTTTCTCTGTACATCCTCCTAGATGGCTCCCAGACTTCTGCAGACCCAGAACCTCAGAGAACCCTGCAGAGGCTTCAGGAGCCAATGTTTAGGATGGGGTAGTCACTCTCTAAGCTATAAGCTCCGGGTCCTCTGTAGGGTAGTAAGGCCTGCTTTGGCTCATTCCAACCTTTGGTTCTGCCCAGCCAGGTTCCAAACAGTCCTTGCCAAACTGTTGAGGGTTAGCAAGAGGCCAGATGTTCTGCCTAGCTTTGAGGAGGGGAGGCAGGGCAGTGAGGGGGAGCCAGCATGCTCAGCTACTTAGCAGGTTAAGCTTGGGTCATATATTACCCTTGGGGCATGAGGCCTGTCCTGCTGCCAGCCCTGAGTTCCCAGACCGAATTCTCATGATGTTCTCCACCATTCCATTCCCCACCACTGCTCTTGTGCAGACATGTTCTTCCCTCCATTCTCACCGGTCTTTCATGGAGGTAGCATCTCTCCTCTGAGGGAAATGAAACCCCAGGGCTTTGACAGACTCAGACACACTCTCATGCAATCACAAGGTATACTGGTTGTCTTTCAAGAATGGCTTGGGACCACTTTGCCAAGAACAGACATGTAGAGGGGTCCAGTCAGTCTACTCTGTGACCTTTTTAACATCATAAGCTCAAAATCCTCCATCCAGGATGTGGAGATCACCCTTGGGGCAGGGCAACAGGGCCTGTGAAGAGGCCTGATGCCATCCCATGTCCTTTTTCTCTGAATGGGTGGGGGTCCTCCAAGGTATTCCTCATCCCTCAAATTTCAAGTCTCTGCAAGACTTCGTGCTTCCTTTCCCACTGAGGCCTGACAAGGCAGCCTAGCTAGAAGAACATACCCTGCATATAGGCAACAGCTTTTAGAATAGCCCCTATCACTATCACTCAGGAACCACATGAAGACCAAGCTACACATCTGCTATATATGTGCAGGGAGGCCTAGGGCCAGCCTGTGTATGTTTTTTGGTTTGTGGTTCAGACCCTGAGAGCCCCAAGGGTCCAGGTTAGTTGATGCTGTTGGTCTTCCTGTGGAGTTCTTATCCCCTTAGGGGCTGCAATCCTTCCTCCTATTCTTCTGTAAGAGTCCCCAAGCTCCATCCACTGTTTGGTTGTGGATGTTTGTGTCTGTCTGATCCACAGCTGCTGGAGCCTCTCAGAGGACATGCTAGACTCCTGTCTGCAAGCATAACAGAGACAACTTACAGCAAGTCCTTGTTTGGCATTGAGAGGACCCTAGTATTTGGAAAAGTCAGTCCAAGAAGCAGGAAGTCGGGTTCAGGGTGACTGACTGACAAGACTGCCGAGCATGTGGCTTTGGGATGTGTCTACCTAAGCTACCTCCCTGCCTCCTGGATACCATGCAGGGCGCCATGTGCAGTCTCTGCTGTCATGGACACCCTGTGATCCTGTGTTCTCTACAGACCGGGAGCAAATGATCTCTCGTTCCTCCCTCTTTTCCAGACTGATGGAAGGGCGGAGACACAGAAAGTGCCTCCCAGAAGGCAGCTCAATATGGCGGCTGGTGTTACTCCTACAAATGCACCTCCTTGTATCCTGAAGCCTAGGAGGCCATTGTCACAGTTCAGGACAGTGACCCATCCCTTCCCAAATCAGCCAGAATTAAATGGCCTGAAATCTTCGAGGCCCCAGGAACATACACTTCTAGATCAGCACTTACTTCTCTTCTTTTGACACAGCTTCTCATGTCTTTGACCATGCAGGCCATCCCTGTCAGGGGTAGATCCTGAGCTCAGGGATTGAGCTCTGGGAAGCACTGGCCTCTCTGTCATAATTGCTCCTCCTCTCTGGGAACACAGACCCATGCATCAACCCCCACTTAGCAGCAGCAGGCTTGAGTCCTATAATTATAAGCATGATGAGGTCTGTCTCAGCTGGAGCCAGATGGGAACTAGGCTAGGAAAGCTCCTAATTACACATCTCTGCAAGGAGAACCAGGTGGGTGGCGACCGTAACGATGCCTATTGAGGAACGACAATCCTGATACACAACATGGCAACATACGGCTCTGGTGCTAGGAAGTTCTCGGGAGGGGCTTCCCTGCATTGGCTGCAGGGAACCCACAGAGCTGGGTCCCCAGGGTAAAGAGGAAACACAACAGTACCCTGGAAGCTGAGTCTCTTCCATTGAGAAAGACATGGGGGGTTATGCATCTGAGTCATTCCTAAAGGAAAAAAAATCAGGTTAATGGGCTCTGGGACCAAGTTTTCTCCGTGACAGGGAACTGATACAAATGTATGCACACATGCAACACAAACACACACACCTCATTACTCACTCACTGTAAAACACACACTGTAAAACAGTCACTTACATATGCGCGTGTTACCCTGTTGTCACATGCATGTCACATGCATGTCACCTACATGTACTTAAGAACCTTAAGGAGCATCTACATCCGGTCCAAGTCACATGACTGGAGGAGGGTAGAGGCAAAGCTTCATCTAACACCGCAAGCAGTGTGACCACCATACTACACAGTCCCCAAGAATCATTCATGTCTGGCTCCATTAAAATTGTTCAGGTTTCACAGTGAGACAAAGAGAAGCCTGACACTCTGATATGGTCATTCTTCCAGCCTTTATATAACAGGCATGAAATAACCTATGCAGAGTGTGATGGTTTGTATATGTTTGGCCCAGGGAGTGGCACTATTAGAGTGTGGCCCTGTTGGAGGAGGTGTGTCACTGTGGGTGTGGGCTTTAACACCCTCATCCTAGCTGCCTGGAAGTCAGTATTCTGCTAGCAGCCTTCAGATGAAGGTGTAGAACTTTCAGCTCCTCCTGCACCATTCCTGCTTGGAGGCTGCCATGTTCTCACCTTGATGATGGTGGACTGAACCTCTGAACCTCTAAGCCAGCTCCAATTAAATGTTGTCCTTATAAGAGTTGCCTTATAAGGTCATGGTGTCTGTTCACAGCAGTAAAACCCTAACTAAGACACAGTAAATCAAGCACCCATTCCTCCGCATATGGTTACCATCACAGGACCCAACACTGGAGCACAAGTCCACTTCCCCAGAACCAGAGTCCCAGAGTACCCACTTGTCCTTGGAGGCAGCACGCAAACATGAAGAATGTTTTGATGAACTGGAAATTGCCAAAATGAGGCGTTTACCTGCCAGTACTTTTGGAGGCAGGATCATGGCAGCCAGAGGGGCCATCATATGTCCCAAGAGATGTGTGGGTGACTGAGCAGATGCAGTGGCATTTACCCGTGGTTCCTGCTAGTGAGGTTAAGGTGGGAGAATTATCTGAGCCTGGGGGTTGAATCCTAGGAAACGTAATGAAATCCTGTTCTAACCCACAAAATGAAGCCCAGGGTGAGCAAGGTTGGAAACACAACAAGAAAATGCCACCAAGGTGCATGTGAGATGTTATCCAGAGCCTAGGCCATCATGGCTCATCAGGGAGGCTGATGTGAGGGATGGAGGGGACCTGCTAAGGTCAGAAGGTTCAGGCCTCCATGCAACACACACACACACACACACACACACACACACACACACACACACACACAGAGAGAGAGAGAGAGAGAGAGAGAGACCCTCAGCCCTCTGAAACCAAAGGAACCTACTTTCTCCTTAAACATTAAAAATATATATATATTTACTTATTGTAGTGATTTGAATATGCTTGGCCCAGGGAGTGGCACTATTAGGAGGTGTGGCCTTATTAGGGGGTGGGCTTTGAGACTCTCCTCCTAGCTACCTGGAAGACAGACTGCTCTTGACTGCCTTTGGATCAAGATGTAGAGCTCTCAGCATTCCTGGACCATGCCTGCTCAGATACTGCCATGCTTCCTGCCATGATGATAAATGGGTTGAACCTTAGAATCTGTAAGGCAGCCCTAACTAAATGTTGTCCTTGTAAGAGTTGCCTTGGTCACGGTGTCTCTTCACACTTAGTTAGGAAACCCTAAGACTCGTGTGTGCAGGTGCATCTGAGCCATAGCGTGCATGTGCAAATGGAAATCAGGTGACAACTCTTGGGAGTGTCTCCTGGCACCTTGTATGATCTGGGATTAAACTCTGGTCATCTAGAGATATGTAGGGGACCTGCTCCAGCTCCTGCATGCTCCCTGGTTGGTAGCCTAGGCTCTCTGAGCCCCATGGTCCCAGGTTAGTTGACTCTGTGGGTCTTCTTGTGGTGTCCTTGACCCCTCCGAGTTGCTATCCCCTCACTCTTCCACAAGACTGTCCAGACTCATAGGAAAGAATGTGCCTGGACCTGCTAGGACTAGATGCCCCAGGGTGGCATGGTACTTAAGGTAGGCCCCCTTCTCTGAGGAAAAGGGGTGGGGGCAATGTGGGGAGGGTGGGACTGGGAAGAGAGGAGGGACAGGTGCTGTGACTGGGATGTAAAATGAATAAAAAAAGTTAAATAAAAAGAAGATAAATTAATGGCAACAACAATATAAACAAAACCCCTCTGGTCATCAAGCCTCTGCTAGCTGGGCTATGTCATCCCAGGATCTGCTTTCTTGAGGCCCTGTCTTAGTGAGAGTTACCACTCCTATGATGAACGCCACAACCAAACAAAGATAGGGAGGAAAGGGTTAACTTAGCTTACACGTTCACATCATAGTCCAGTAAAAGAAGTCAGACAGGAACTGGAAGCAGGAGCTGATCCAGAGGCCCTGGAGGCTGCTCTTACTGCCTCGCTCCCCTTGCCTTGTTCAGCCTGCTTTCTTACAGAACCCAGGACCACCAGCCCAGGGATGGCGCCACCCACAAGGGGCAGGGTCCTCCCCTTAATGATCGCTAATGAAGAAAATGCTCTTCGGGCTTGCCTGCCGATGGATTTTCTAGAGACATTGACTCAACTGAAATTTCCTCCTTTAGGAAGACTATAGCTTGTGTAAAGCTGACATAAAGACTAAATATCACAGGCCAGGATGATGGAGGAGGTTCAGAGAGAGCAGCCAACACTGGCTTCCTCCATCAGACAATCCCACAGGTATCAGAGAGATCCTGCATTTGACCTAATTCCTGCTGCCTCCGACTTTAAACCCTACGATTTAATCCTGACTTGTGTCCTGAGACTGAGGCAGGCTGGCTGGCTGGATGGTAGGTGCTGAGCGGCAAAGAGGCTCATGCTATATGTATATTCTCAGGGGAGGGTGGGTGGACTTCTTGAGCTCATGAGCCCAGGTCTGAGTACTCCTCTGTGGGTGCACGATGCACCTGCTAATGAGTTTCTTTGTTCTTTCTCTAACCTGTCTGCTTTGCAGATCTTACCAAGGATGCTGGATGAATAGGCACGAAGGAAAACACTACCTTGCCTGCACAGGGATGTTCTAGCTAGGACAGGGAAACAGGAGCTTGTGCCCTAGTGACCAGCTGCCCACTGAACCACCTCAGGACAGATGACAGAGGGGAGAGGCAGGAGACAGCCACTCTCTTTTCCTTCCTCTGCTGCCCGCCTCCCACAGCCTCCACAGGTCCTGCTTCATTAGCACACTGACTGAGGTTTCAGGAAAAGCTGACTCCTGCAAGCACCCCGAAACCACCGGGACATGGGGGCACTTGACACTTTCCCCAGTGGCACTGCTGTAGCTGGGCTGTTTTCATCAAGAGAAGGAGACCAGGACACGCCTCACAGACTGAGCCTTTCGCATGCCCTCATGACAACAAGCCTAGGGTCACGCTAAGCTGAGTTTATAAAGGTAAAACCAGAACTTTGGAAGCTCCTGTTGATGTAGTCACATGGCTGTTACCAAGCATGACAGGACTTGACGTTTTAATACGGATAGGGCACAGGAGTTTCACACGGTGTTTCTGTTTGATCAGGGAATAGAAAGCTTTGTGGTTACAGGAGCAGAACGAGGCAGGTTAGGAAAAGTTTCTGTAAGAACTGCGTGTGCCCCAACATCAGGCTGAGCTCAGTTTTAGCCTGGGATTGGGTCAGGATTTAGCAAAAACCTCAGCGACCTCAGTTGACTTGTAGCCTGGGGAGAAAGGTCCCCATCCTCTTTATCATTAGCCAGATGTGGGACCTTGGAAGCTGTATTGGGCCTTCCTGAGCTCTGGCTTCTTGTTCTAAAGATGGCACCAGTGTCGACACCACCCCCTCAGTGCAGAGTTGCAGCATCTGCACCAGGCATGCAGGCAACAAGGGCAGAGGATGCCCACTGTAGGCTGCTTATGCAATCAACCTCTAGCAGGAGCATTCCCTTCACACCTGCCCTGGTTTGAATGTGACCTGTCTCCCACAGGTTCCCTTGTCAGAACATTTGATCCCCCTTCTGGTGGCACTGTTTAGAAAGCGTATGAAATCTTTGGGAGGCGAGGCTGGGCTGGAGGAAGTGGGTGGAGTTTCATAGATCAGCTTCCTGTTACTCTCTGCTTCCTGACTGAGGATTAGACCAGCTGTTGACGCTATGGTCCGGTCATCATGGTGGCTGGTACCAGCAGGGAGAAGTCTCTAAGACAGCTCCTTAGAGAGGAGCATCTCCAGATGAGAAGGAAAAGTCACACCCATGCTACCACCTGCGGTCACAGCAGAAGCACTAAGACCAACCAGGCCCTGGTTCCTACTGCCACACCATGGAAAACCCCAAGCTGGAGCCCATGAGTTTGTTCAGGGCCTTGGGAGACCCGAGGGGAAGATGTCAAGCATCTGGGCTGCCCGCCATACCACAAAGGTTGCAGAAGCAAGGCACAGGGAGTGCTCAGTGTCTGAGATTCCTGTTGAGCCGGTTGAGCTTGTCACCTGCCACCTCCTCCTCACCCCCTGTCTCTCCAAGGATCAAGGTCATCCCAAGAATGAGAAACTTGAATCAGAACCCCACTGGGTGTTCTGGCCTGCAGAGATCAGCTCAGCCTTGCCTCCAGGAAGTCAGCAGTCAGAGGGCACCCGGAAGACATCTTCCTGGCACCGGCTGGAACTGGATAGGTGATTTACTGCCATATCAGCACTGATGTGGCCAGGTGTGCTTTGACAGTGAGGCCACACCTGGCTTTGTGTTCAACGCACACAAACTTCCTACAAGCGGTTTCCTCCTGGCCATGCCTCTCTCCCTGTCACAGCTCACACTGGAGCCCGTGGGATCCCCTGCCCTCAAAGCCCATGGCATACTGTCCTTGGGAAGTTTGCCGTTCTAATCTTTATTTGTTTAGATGTGTCCACACAAAACCATAGCTCTCATCTTAACGGAAATAAGAGTTTACTCAGGGGTCATTTTGAGTGGCTATGGGTCCCAGAAACACAGATTGAAGTCACCCCAAATTCCATGTCCCAGTGAGGAAGCAGTTTCAAAGTTTTACAGAACGAAGTCATAAATCAAGGCAAGTTTAAAAGGGGTTGCTAGGTATTTCAGAAGCGGGTTCAGAAAGATGTGGGCAGACTTCACAGATCTGCAATGCTACCTGACCGCTTAGGTTAGTGGACGCTAGGGATCTGCTAAGTTAATAGATTGATTTTTTTCCCTTTAGTTGCAAGATGTTAGTTCCAACTTTGAGGTGGGTAAGGGATAGTTCTGAGGGCTAGAACTAGCAGCTCTAATCAGTCCCTCAGTGTCTGTAAACACCAGGGTGAACCCTGCAAGTATCTAGGCAGGGGAGTGAATCTCGAAGAGAGGAGAACAAAATCCTGGTGCAGATTGACTTTGTCAACATGGATCAGACTTGGGAGTCTGATGTCAAGTGTTTCACTGTCAGCATATGGAAAACATGGTGCAGTCTGGGAAAAGGTTTCTAGGCTACAATCATTCCCATTCCAGAAGCAAGATAAAGCTTAAAGTGTGACCACTTAGTGAGTTTTTTGGAAAGTACATGTGACCGTGACAGTGATCTATAGCTAAAAGGTCTAGAATCCAGTGTGGTCTCTGGTCAAGAGAGTATAGAGGTCAGCAGGCTGTAGAATACATGTGACATCTTTCCTAAGGATGGGCTCTGTTAACTGGGAGATAAAGGTGAGGGTAGGAAAGGAGAGTCTGGGATAAATATTCCAGGGAATGGGTGAGGTCTGTCTCTATAGCAAAAGGTGGGTGAGGCATTTATGCCTCTAAAGATAGTAAAAAGTCATCCGGTCGTTAACGGCATCCACTCCCAACCCTCTGGTTGGAAAATAGGTACTTTATCTCCTCCTTTGAGGAGGACCCTTGTATGTTTAACATTCCTGGTTCCCTAGTGCTCTCTGAGTGCAAGGACCTTTGTGTCCCCAGTAGACAAAAGAAGAGGTTTTGTGACATTTTCATACATGTTTTGTTGTGAGGTGGGTTTTTTCCTAAGAATACTCAGACATGGGTTTAAGCCAATAGAAAGTCTATTATCCAGCTAGTGACTATACTGGGTGTTTGGTATCCCAGTGTAGCCCCAGGCTTTTCTCGGGGTGAGCTTTTAAGCACAGAAAAAGCTATTCCGACTTTACATATTTCAGTTAACAAGAACAGTTAGCCAGAAACAGAACTACAGAAGCCAAAAGGCAAGGGTAGGACATTCAGACACTTCCCCACAGCTATGGCTTTGATGAATAAGGTCTTTGTTTTTATTTTGGCAGATGGTGCTGTCTGCATGCTGTGCTTCATAGCCTGAATGGTGCTTCCATCGTGGAGTCAGTTCTATTAAGGTCTGGGAAATTGTAACAGTATGTAATACTCTTGCCCTGTGCAGCCCTCTGTTGCCCTTTCTGCTCTTCCCCAATGGCTGCACTCATGCTTTCCCATAGCCCTTACGTGATAGCTACTCCCTGGTTTTGCTTAATAGGATGATCTCCAAGTGCCATTCATTCTTCGCTGTGGTTTAAGGAAACTCCACTTATAATAGGCCACATTTTCATTATCAACCGTTGCACTTCCATATCTAGGCTGCTTCTATCATTTGGCTACAGTGTAGCCAGTGAACAGTGTAGCAATAGACCCTGTGTGCAGGTGGCTCTACAGAAAGCAGACTTTGACTCCTGGGGTACAGACCCAGAAATGCAATACAAGACAATACTATACAATAGCTCACGGTTAGTAGTTCAGACATTGGCACCTGTTCCCACAGTGCCTCCACTAATTTACACTTACACCAGAGTGTTTATTGTCCCTTCCCTACATCCTCACCGATCTTTCCTTTTCTTAATGGTAGAATCATTCCAACTGGGATGATAGCCTCTCAATAGATAACCTTTGATTTCATTTTCCCAGTTTCTAAAGATGTTGGACCCCTTTGTGCATTGATTGCTTCTTCTGAAAAGTGTTTGCTCCGTTTATTTGACCATTTGCTGGTGGAATGGTTTGTCCTTTTGGTAGTTATTTAGCTTCTTATGTAGTCTGGACGCTAAGCACCCTCCGCGTGCACGCACACATGGATTCTTCAGTTCTGTCGCCATCTCCTTACTCCAGTGCTTTGGTTCCCGTGCAGAAGCTTCTCAAAGCCGTGCAGTCCCATAGCTAATGTCGGGATTTCTGTATCTGTTTATATCCTCCTCAGAAAGTCATCACACGTGCCAAGGTCTCTAAGCCTTTCCTCTGCCTTCCCACAGGGTTTGTTTTGGGTCTTACATGAAGTTGCTTGGTCCATTTTGAGTTGATGCTATCTAGGATGAGGACTGAGTCTCCATCTGAATCCACGTTTTCCTCCCTGAACTTCTTGAAGAAGCCGTATCTACTCCAGCATCCACTTTTTGCCATCTTGGCCAAGAATCAGACAGCTGCAGCTCTGTAGATTTATTTCAGGGTCTTCTTTTCTACTCCATTGGTCTACACATCTGTCTTTGTGTCAGTACCATGCTGGTAGCTTTACTGTGGTTCTGTCATATAATTTAAAGTCAGGAATTAAGTGCTGTGTGCACAGGATTGCTTTGTGTGTGCACAGGATTGCTTTGTGTGTGCACTGGATTGCTTTGTGTGTGCACTGGATTGCTTTGTGTGCACAGGATTGCTTTGTGGACTATTTAGCATTGTTTGTGTTTTCATATGAATTTTAAGTTTGGATTTTTGTTGTTGTTTTGTTTTTCTAGTTCCCTGAAACACGTCATTGGAATTCTGGTGAAGACTGCATTGAAATTAAAGATGACTTTTTTTGTAGCGGAGCCATTTTCACGGTTAATTCTGCCAACCTGTGAGCATGAGAGGTCTTTGCATATTCTAGTATCTTCATTTTCTCTTCTTAAGTGTTTTCCTTGTAGAGGCCTTCTGGTTCTTGGTCACGCTTGCTCCTAGGTTTTATTTTGATAATATTGTTAAAGGGATTGTTTTTCTGACGTTTCTAGTGATTTTCTTCTTGTTGTTCTTCTTCTTGTTTAGTTTTCCAAGACTTGGTTTCTCTCTGTGTATCCTTGGCTGCCCCCTGTAGACCAGGCTGGCTTCAAACTCACAGAGATCCACCTGCCTCTGCCTCTGCTTCTGCCTCCTGAGTGCTGGGATTAAAGGCATGCACCCCTCCTGCCTGGCTTCTGATTTTTTTAATTTGTGTATAAATAGATGATTTTTTTTTCATCTTGATACTTTGCTGGCAGTGTTTATTAGATCTCAGAATCTCTGACAAAGTCTCCATGGTCTTCAAAGTCGAAGATCAGTAAACAGATGATGTCTTAGTTTGGGATCATTGGTGTGAAGGGACAACAAAACCAAGGTCCTTCTTATAAAGACAAATGTTTAACTGGGGCTGGCTTACAGTGTCAGAGGTTCTGTGCATCATCACCACGGTGGGGAGCATGGCAGCATCCAGGCTGACGTGGTGCTGGAGGAGCCAAGAGTTCTATATCTCAGCTGAAGGAAGCCAGGAGACTGTCTTCTGCAGGCAGCCAGGAGGAGGGTCGGGGTCACACTGGCCAGATTTGAGAATATATATATGAAACCTCAAAGCCCTACCTCCACAGTGACATCCTTCCTCTAACAAGGCTCTACATCCTCTAGTCTACATCCACAGCTCCTACTGGTGCCATTTCCCATGGGCCAAGCATATTGAGACCACCACAGAGGGTGGGATTTATCTTACTTGCATCTTTCTTATATTTCTTTCTCTTGATTTATGGATCTAGCTACAAATTCAAGCAATGTATTGAACGAAAGTGGAGAGGGCGGACACCCTGTCCCATTCCCAGTTTGGGAGAAAATGCTCCCACTTTCCCACTCAGTGTAATGTCCTGTACATTTGTCATATGCCACCCTTGTTTTGTTAAAGGGTGATCCTTCTGCTCGTAGGTTCTCATAGGCTTTTGTCCAGTTCTGATGATGGTACCATGTTCCCTTTGCTTTCGAATGTTGTGCTCCTCTTTACTATTCAAGTCATGAGTCATCTTCCTTTTGATTTGGACCCAAGTGGACTTCTCTGAGACTTGGGGAAAGAACAGCAAGTATTAGCCTGGTTACAGCAAGTTTGGGAAGAACATAGTATAGGCTTCAAATAACAGAACATTTCTTTATGTTACTAAAAGCAAGACTTGCCCTGGGCAGAAATATGGGTAGCTCTTGGGGCTGTTGATGTGAGAAGCTCTGCCCTGTCATAGCCTGGTCAGCAGTGTAACCAAGTGCCTTACATATAGATCTGTGCTTCCCACTGTTCCGGTGGCCAAGCTCTGGGCGGATCCTTCTCAGGGTGGCAGATATCTGTCTTCTTGCTGTATCCTTACAGTACAAAGCGATCCCTCTGGGCATGGATCTCGCCACGAAGCTCTCATCTACTCAACATAGTCCTTCCTGTGGTAGTTTGGATGAGGACAGTCCCCAGAGGCTCACATATTTGAATGCTTGGTCACTGGGGAGAGGCATGATTTGAAACATTTAGGAGTTGTGGTCTTGTTGGAGGAAATGTGCCACTGGTGGGGGGGGGTGGATTTTGAAGTTTAGAAATCCCAAGGCAAGCCTAGCGCCTCCCACTTCCTGCTGCCTGCACATCTGGATCTAGAACTCTCAGCTGCTTCTCCAGCATTGTGTCTTCCTGCATGTTGCCATATTCCCCTCCATGATGAAAATGGGCTGAACCTATGAAAATATAAGCAAGCCCCAATTAAATGCTCTCTCTCTCTCTCTCTCTCTCTCTCTCTCTCTCTCTCTTTAAATAAGAGTTGCTGTGGTTATGGCATCTCTTCACACTGATAGGTCACTGGCTAAGACACTCCCCTAAACCTGAACTTCCAAATAGCATTGACTTGGGTGTACTGACTTCAGCATGAATTTGAGGCACAGAAGCAGGCAAACTCTGGCTAGAAGTTTGACACTCTTTGGGCTTTACATCTTAACCAAAGCAGAATGGAGCAACTCTCCAACCTCTTGGAAGGGTGACTAGCAGGGAGGTATAGGTCAATGGTGGGTGCCACTCGGGAAGAGCTACAGCAGGCAAGTGAACTCCCCCGAGATGTCCCACTGTCTTGCTCAGCCGCAGTGGGTACAGCCCCAGGAGCCTTGCCTCAGCATTGCTTTTTTTTTTTTTTTTTAAGATTTATTTATTTATTATATGTAAGTACACTGTAGCTGTCTTCAGACACTCCAGAAGAGGGCGCCAGGTCTCGTTACTGATGGTTGTGAGCCACCATGTGGTTGCTGGGATTTGAACTCCTGACCTTCGGAAGAGTAGTCGGGTGCTCTTACCCACTGAGCCATCTCACCAGCCCCAGCATTGCTTCTTGCTACTGATGTGTTTTCTCCTGCAGGTGACAGCCACACTCCTCCTTTATTTGATGTGGTGTGAATGGACACTGGGAGACCCTCACTGCCTAGAGCCTGGTGTGGTTGCTTCCTGAGTGATAGCCCACTCCGTTGGGCAGGTTTCCTGCAGATCAACATGAAGATGAACGTTCTTGAGATGATGTTGCTTAGATGAATTAATGACTTTATGGAATTCTTGATTTGATTTAAGTAGTTTTTTTAAAAAAGATTTATTTATTTCATGTATGTGAATACACTGTTGCTGTCTTCAGACACACCATAAGAGGATACCGGATCCCCATTATAGATGGTTGTGAGCCACCATCTCAGGACCTCTGGAAGAGCAGTCAGTGCTCTTAACCACCGAGCCATCTCTCCAGCCCTGATTTAAGTAGTTTTAGGAAGTTAGCTTGAGTTAAATAATTTTGGGAAGTTAGGGTAGTTGATAGGAAATTTAGCTGGAATCAAGAATAGAATGTGCCCCTTCCTCATACAACGGCAAGAGCTGCATGAGTTACAGAGAGGAACACGGGGAGCGTTCATGCATTGCAAGCACGTAATTTCCGTAGCAAGAAAAATAAGCTTGGGACAAGTTAATGATCAAACATTCACTGCAGGTGGGGCCTGAGTTCCTTCATCTTGTGATCTAGGGATGAGGTCACAGATAAATGACCGAGTTACAATAAAGAGCATACAGCTCTCTGATGAGTATAAGAACAGAGAACAGATTATTACTCAGCCTAGCTGATCAAGATGTCAAAAATAAGACATAAGACAGATGACCTGTTCCTTAGTAAAGGCAAACTGTCCTCAGCAAACTAGAAGAAGAAATGTACTTCTATAGACTTGCCCTGCTTAAACTTTGTTAACCTATAACAAGAGAATTATTGCCTTTGGGTTAAAATGAGCTTGGGGAAAGAAAAAGAGACAAGAATTGCTTAGTTAACATAAGTTCCAAAAAGTAAATACATAATCAATAATCCTGTTGTAAAATTAAGAGGATACTTCTGTAATGGTTTTAATCTGTTCTCTAAAAATATTTTTTGTGGGGATTGTTTTTAGAAAATGTGTAACTTGTGGCTATGAGGTAATTGTCTTTCTAATAGAAAAACTTTGACTTAAGGGGTAAAAAAGGGATTAAAAGAGAAAAAAGGTGGAGTCTGCTTTTGCTTCAACTGAAAGACTCCGAGAGGAGCTCCTCCCTCAGGCCTCAGGACAATAGCGGACACCCAAGAACTCACGATAGACCAAGCTTGTTGCAAACCACATGAGGCTTTATTCGGGGAAAGCCAGAGCTCTGGGAACGACTCATATCCCACGCAGGGGTAGAGGAGTCGACCTCGAGGGGAAAGAGGTCCCAGTTTTTATTGGTCCTCAGGGAGAAAGGAGAAGCGGGGTGGGGGGGGGGAGTAGGGAATTTCCAGATCTAAACAATGTCTATTCTCAAGAAATGGGTATAGGAGGGGTACAAGGAAAGAGTCTCCTGCGGGTGTAGCAACTCAGGATTGGCCGGGCTGTGGTTGCTGGGGAGATTTTCTGACTCTTTCTCAGCAACCAATATCACAAACAACCGGCAATGGGCTTCATCAGTGGGCACACACATGGTTCAAGGAACGGTCAAAACATTGGCAGACACACAGGTTCAAGGAGTGGCCAGAGCATTGTGCGCCTCTATTTTTCTAAATCAGTGAAGCTAGTTCTGCTAACACTGACATCTATCTTGCCAATTTCAGGGCTTCTGTGACCTTTTACATTCTGTCAGGATCTTTTACAACCACTATGTGTGTGTGTGTGTGTGTGTGTGTGTGTGTGTGTGTGTGTGTCTGAAATGTAAGGTCAGTAGAAGCCAACAGTGTTTCAGGAAGCTGTGGTCTGGTCCAGTCTCAAGGTCCCCTTATATGGGAGTGTATGGGTGTCTGAAGTCCAGTTCAGAAGGTCAGCCAGAGCTGTTTGACGTCTTACCAGCAATGGCCTCTGGATTCCACCCATTCTAATCTAGTCTGTTCTATTCTGTGTTTGCTTTTTTTCCTTGACAAATACAAACATGAGCAGACTGGTGAAAGGCACATACTAGACGGTCAGGCTGTCACATGTGCTCACATGTCATTGCTCACGTGTGCTCACGTGCTCTATGCTGGTGCTGTCTCATTTCTGTAGTAGGTTGTGGTTTTCCCTTCTGGGTCAGGAAGTGGAGGGGGTGTCATGACCTCACATGGGGAATTTATACTGCTTGCTCGGGCCGATGGGGAGTGTATGAGTGTTCCAAATTATGGTTAAGTGGAAGGTTTTATTTGTAGATATGAGGGAGAGACCAGCCAGAGGCACCTGGAAGAGTCCAGAGCAGAGAGAGAAAGTAGACTGAACATGGCCAGTAGACTGGACTTGACCATGAGGGGAGAGAAAGAGAAGACCAGGGGAGAGGGGAAAGGAAGGAAGACAAAAATTAGAACCCAGCCAAAACAGCAGGGTCATAAGAAGGAGACGCTGTGGGGAGAGAAGCTTCTGGGCTGAAGAAGTTGAGAGTAGGAGGGGCTGCTGTGTGGAGCCAGGATGCCAGGATGGACTCTAAAATGTGTAACAGGCACTTGTGATTCCGAGGAAGCCTGGAGACCAACATACACCATGGACAGCCTTTTGTCCCCTCTGCCGGTAGTAAGAAGATGGCTCCTATGGTAGAGGGGAACCAGCGCCACAAATTCCTAAGGACTGCTGACTTTAGCCACTAGAGTTTGACCATGACAGAGAGGAGCAGAGATCGCTCCCTTGTTATGTCGTTTCAATTGCCACCAGTTCAAAATAACCCCATGTCAGAGTGCCAGATACCAAGGTGAGGTATTCCAGTCTCACAGTAACAGCAGGTTCCCACAGTGAGCACAGTGCTGTCAGTTCTCGTCGCAACAAGCACAAGCAACTTAAATATTCACCACAAGCCCTTACTACCTTCTGAGAGTGAACCAAAAGTCAGGAGGTCAACAGCCAGAGTTGGTGCATGGCTCCCAGGTGTCACCAGGGACTAGGAATCCTCCCTCTTCCCTTGTTCTAGGATCCGGTCCATCTTAGCTTACAGTTGGGAAGAAGTGAAAGAACAAGTGTCAAAGGTCACAGGTCAAAAGTCACATCATCCTTCAAAAGGCTTTCTGGGTTTATGGGCACAACTACTCTTGGCTGCAGGACGCTGAGAACAGTGCAGTCTCGGGTAGGCTGCCTGCCTGCCTCAGTTCTGAATTTTGGCTGCTGTGGTTGGAGCTGCTTTCTGCGGAAAGAGAAGGGACTCAGTGAAAACGCAAGCTGCTCACATGTGCTGCAGTGAGAACAGACACCAGGGTTAGAGGATGATCATGGGTGAACACAGCAAGGCGTGGAACTCTTAAGGGGAATAAGAGGCTCCGTAGCTGGATGTGAGATAGCAAAGCTAAACAATGAAGACCGGGGCTCTGAGGCAGCAGCAGCAGCAGGCCAGTGGGTGCCCCAACATCTCTGAGGAATAGGTAAGGCATTTTTACATAGCCTTATGTCTCACACAGGTAAATGTAACAGACAGCTGTAGCTAAGGACGGCTTCTACCTATTCTACCTATTTCAGGAGAATCTTCTACCTATTTCAGGAGACCACCCAGACCACCCCAAATTATGCGGTAACCAAGAAAGATTGCAGCTACGTCTTGGTGGCTGTGTTAGAGTTAACTCTCTGCCACGGTGAAGCTACAGGCTGCTCATGCAACTGTGAGAATGACCAGAGCTTAGTACAATTAGCAGCGCTTGAGACCCTTGAAGTTCTGAGGTCAGAACACTGACTGAGTGACTAAACAGCAGATATTTGAGGTCAGCGGCTAACAAGTCACAAGGCAGGGATGGACAGGGCTTCAACACCCCAACTAGGTGGGCCAGAGAATAACCAGCCGTTGTCCAGTTTCTGCCATAGTCCCACAAAAGTCCCCAGACAAGGAAGTTCATGGCTTTTCTTCTCTTGGAACCCCCTGCCCTCAGACTTTCTCTCACTTCCCCTGATTTTGTCTTTCTTCAGTTGTCCATCTTCCTGTAATAACTCTTGATGCAGCTTACTTCTGTTTTGCATACCACCACAAGACTCTACACCTTTAATCTTCTGTCTCAGCTCACCCTTTGGTAACTCTGAGTTCCTGCATGATCGTGGGTCATCCACCAGTGGATCTCAAAACCTCTGTGCCATTAGGGAGGGAGGGAGGAAGGGAGGGAGGGAGGGAGGGAGGGAGGGAGGGAGGGAGGGAGGGAGGGAGGGAGGACGGTGCTTTTCCTGCATAGGCATGGGAAGGGTACTCTCACAATGACCACAGTGGCTGCTAGGCCCCAGCTCTTTCCCAGGGGAAAACTTTACTGTGCCCTCATGGTGACAGAGTCCTAGGGTGTCTGAGTCATCCAGACCCAATGTGTCTGTGGAGCAACCTTATATGCAGGGACCTGGGTGCTGCTCTTAGAAACTAAGGCCCACTCGAGGGAGGCACTATTTGATCTCCAGTTTCTTCAGCCTTGCGCAGTAGCATTGGGCTTCCCATCTACTGGCAAAGGGCCCAAGACTTGTTTGTCCTACAACTCACTACTAGACAATTTGAAAGCAGCTCCTGTGCCCCCTCTACTCCCCGTAAGGCTCTGAGGCACAGCTTGTCCTGCCCTCCTATGCATTGGCAAGATTTTCTTAGAATACTGTTGCACGTGTTTCTGCTCCATTTCCAAGTTTCAGAAAGGGAGAAAAGAAAAATCCTGCTAGTGCCAGCTCTAGAATTTGGATTGTCAGCAATGGGGAGAATTTAGAGTGCCCATGTCCAAGAAGAAAAGGACTGTGTGGCCACCAGGGAGCGATTGATGAGGACTAGGGCTCCAGTTCATTAAAGGAGACACTGGAGGGAGGCTCTGTGTTGTGCCTTTGGTGGGAGACAGGGAATCACTCTGTCCAGTGATAGTGCAAAGGCTGCATGATGACTTTCAGAGTGGCCTCTGAACATTTGGATGACAAACCCTCCCTCCCTCCCTCCCTCCCTCCCACCCTCCCTCCTTCCCTCAATTCTTCTCCTTTCTTTTCTCCTCTCCCCACCTCTCATTCTTTTTCCTGCTAAGGACTGAGTCCAGGGCGTTGTGCATGCTAGACAAAGGCTCTACGGGTGAACTATTTCCCAAGCCCTTCTTTTAATCTTTCAAATTTGAGGCAGGCTCACACTAACTTGCTGAGACTGGCCTTGAACTCACTCTGTAGTGCAGGCTGGCCTTGGACTTTCCCAGCATCCGGGACTGTGGGTGTGTACTGCCGCACCTCAGCCCTGTTTCTTTTCTGTATTGTATGGGAACAGAATTATACAACGGCCAATGGAAGTCCTATCCTCAGGGCTGTAACCTTCAGGAAAGCCGCCCATGTGATTAGCATGTGTTTTGTTTTGGGTCTGACTGTTCCGTTTTGTGAGAAAGGATCTTATTATATAGCTCTGATTGTACTAGAACTAACTCTCTATAGACAGGCTGGCCTCTAACTCACAGAGATCTGCAAACATCTGCTTCTCAAGTGCTAGGAGAAAATATGATAGACGTAGAAAAAAATCTCTTATGATGTCCTCTATGAAAGGAAGTTGTGAAAAGTTCCTGATTAGACAGAAACCATTCCGTCTCCAAGGGAGAATACTCAGTGTAACTGTGGCTGCATAGAATGAATTGGGCAGTGTTCCTTCTGTTTCTATTTTGTGGAATAGCTTGAAGAGTATTGGTATTAGGTCTTCTTTGAAGGTCTGATAGAATTCTGCACTAAAACCATCTAGAAAATTGTCCATTTCATCCAGATTTTCCAGAATATAGGCTTTTGTAGGATCTGATGCTTTTTTAAAAAATGTCCTCAGTTTCTGTTGTTATGTCTCCCTTTTCCTTTCTGATTTTGTTAATTAGGATACGGTCTCTGTGCCCTCTGGTTAGTCTGGCAAGAGTTTATCTATCTTGTTGATTTTCTCAAAGAACCAGCTCCTGGTTTGGTTGATTCTTTGTACAGTTCTTTTTGTTTCTACTTGGTTGATTTCAGCCCTGAGTTTGATTATTTCCTGATGTCTACTCCTCTGGGGTGAATTTGCTTCTTTTTGTTCTAGAGCTTTCAGATGTGCTTTCAAGCTGCCAGTGTTTGCTCTCTCCAGGTTCTTTTTGGAGGCACTCAGAGCTTTGAGTTTTCCACTTAGCATTGCTCTCATTGTGTCCCATAAGTTTGAGTATGTTGTGCCTTCATTTTCATTAAATTCTAAAAAGTCTTTAATGTCTTTATTTCTTCCTTCACCAACTTACCATTGAGTAGGGCATTGTTCAGCTTTCATGTGTATGTGGGCTTCCTGTTGTTTTTGTTGCTATTGAAGACCAGCCTTAATCTGTGGTGATCTGACAGGATGCATGAGATTATTTCAGTCTTTTTGTATCTGTTGAGGCCTGTTTTGTGACTGATTCTATGGTCAGTTTTGGAGAAAATACCATGATGTGCTGTAAAGAAGGTGTATTCTTCTGTTTTAGGATGAGGTGTTCTGTAGATATCTGTTAAATCCATTTGGTCCATGACTTCTGTTAGTTGCACTGTGTCTCTGTTTAGTTTGTGTTTCTAGGATCTGTCCATTGCTGAGAGTGGGGTGTTGAAGTCTCCCACTATTATTGTGTGAGGTGCAGTGTGTGCTTTGAGCTTTAGTAGAGTCTCTTTTATGAATGTGGGTGCCCTTGTGTTTGGAACATAGATGTTCAGAATTGAGTTCTTCTTGGTAGATTTTCCCTTTGATGAGTATGAAGTGTCCTTCCTTATTCTTTTTGATAACTTTTGGTTGAAAGTTGATTTTATTCAATATTAGAATGGCTACTCCAGCTTGTTTCTTGATATCATTTACTTGGAAAATTGTTTTCCAGTCCTTCACCCTGAGGTAGTGTCTATCTTTGTCCCTGAGGTGGGTTTCCTGTATGCAGCAAAATGCTGGGTCCTGTTTACGTATCCAGTCTGTTAGTCTATGTCTTTTTATTGGAGAATTGAGTCCATTGCTATTAAAAGATATTAATGAATAGTGATTGTTGCTTTCTGTCATTTTTTTATGTCATTTTTATATTTGTGTGTCTTTTTTTTGGGGGGGGGTTGTTGAAAGAGGATTACTTTCTTGCTTTTTCTAGGGTGTATTTCCCTCCTTGTGCTTGAGTTTTCCATCTATTATCCTTTGTAGGGCTGGATTAGTGGAAAGATATTGTGTAAATTTGGTTTTGTCATGGCATATCTTGGTTTCTCCATCTATTGTAATTGAGAGTTCTGCTGGGTATAGTAGCCTAGGTTGGCATTTGTGTTCTCTTAGGGTCTATATAACATCTGCCCAGGATCTTCTGGTTTTCATAGTCTCTGGCGAGAAGTCTAGTATAATTCTGATAGATCTGCCTTCATATATTACCTGACCTTTTTCCCTTACTGCTTTTAATATTCTTTCTTGGTTTTGTGCATTTCGTGTTTTGACTATTATGTGATGGGAGGAATTTCTATTCTGGTCCAATCTATTTGGAGTTCTGTAGGCCTCTTGGATGTTATGGGCATCTCTTTCTTTAGGTTAGGGAAGTTTTCTTCTATCATTTTGTTGAAGATATTTACTGACCCTTTAAGCTGAGAATCTTTACTCTTTTCTATACCTATTAGTCTTAGATTTGGTCTTCTTATTGTGTCCTGGATTTTCTGGATGTTTTGGGTTAGGAGCTTTTTGCTTTTTACATTTTCTTTGACTGTTGTGTCAATGTTTTCTGTGGTATCTTCTGCACCTGAGATTCTCACTTCTATCTCTTGTATTCTGTTGGTGATGCCTGCATCTATGACTCCTGACTTCTTTCCTAGGTTTTCTATCTCCAGGGTTGTCTCCCTTTTTGATTTCTTTATTGTTTCTATTTCCATTTTTAGATCTTAGATGGTTGTTCAATTCCTTCACCTGTTTGTTTGTGTTTTCCTGTAATTCTTTAAGGGATTTTTGTGGTTCCTCTTTAAGGGCTTTAAGCTGTTTACCTGTGTTCTCCTGTATTTCTTTAAGGGAGTTATTTATGTCCTTCTTAAAGTTCTCTATAACCATCATGAGATGTGATTTTAAATCAGAGTCTTGCTTTTCTGGTGTGTTGGAGTTTCCAGGGTTTACTGTGGTGGGAGAACTGGATTCTGGTGATGCCAAGTAGCCTTGGTTTCTATTGCTTATGTTCTTGCTCTTGCCTCTTGCTATCTGGATATCTCTGGTGTTAGTTGGTCTTGCAGTCTCTGACTATGGCTTGTCCCTCCTGCAAGCCTGTGTGTCAGTACTCCTGGGAGACCAGTTCTCTCTTGGAGGAATTTGGGTATAGACAGCTTTGGCACAGGGTCAGATCCGGGGTGCAGACAGAAACCAGAAGGATCCTGTCCCCGGCTGTTCCTTGGTTCCTGTGCCCTGATGGCTCAGGGTGGGTCCCTCTTGCGCCAGAAATTTGAGCAGAAGTGGTGGACTTACCTGTGCTCGCAGGTGAGTGAGTCTGTACTCCTGGAGACCAGTTCTCTCCAGGAGGAATTTGGGTATGGACAGCTGTGGCACAGGATCAGCTCCAGACGCAGACGGAAACCGTAAGGATCCTGTCTCAGGCTGCTCCTCGGCTCCTGTGACCTGAGGGCTCCGGGTGGGTCCCTCTGAGCAGAAGTGGTGGACTTACCTGTGCTCAGAGGCTTGTCAACACTCCTGGGAGACCTGCTCTCTCCCAGTGGTATTTGGGTATAGAGCGCTGTGGCACAGGATCAGCCCTGTCTTAGTTTGTTATCTGTTGCTGTTATAAAACCTTCTGACCTAAAGCAGTTTGGGGAAGACAGGGTTTATTTCAGCTCACACTTGTACCACAGCCCATCATTAAGAGAAGTCAGGGCAGGAACCACGGAGGGTCACTGACTTGCTCTCTAGATCATATTTATGTTCTCTCTCTGCTTCTCTCTGTCACTCTCCGTCTCTGTGTGTCTCTGTCACTCTCTCTTCCTGTGTGTGTGTGTGTGTGTGTGTGTGTGTGTGTGTGTGCTCACCTGCTATTCTGGCATTCACAGGGATCCACCTGCTGCTACCTCCACCAGGCAACAATAAGACTACCACCACAATTTTTGAACCAAATTTGCACAAGCTTTATTCAGTACTGGCCAGGATGATAGACACTGGCCAGATCCATTCCTGGGATGCCCAGAAAATGGCTGGAGATCATGTTAGTGAAGTGCTTATATAGGCATAGCCTATAAAGCTACATACTTCCTCCATCCCTTTTCCAATGGGGGCAAGCATACAGCCTGACACGCCTCCTGCCTGCATACCTCCCACCTGCATTTGATCAAGCCCATCCTATGCAGCTGGGGCAACCAACATTATTTACATTTCTGTTTTGATCTCTTAAGCACAGTCATTTAACCTTAAAGCATGACTTCAGCCCTCATACTGCCTCAGCTTTCAGAGTGCTGGGATTAAAGGTGTGTGCCACTGTGAGAAATGTTCTGTTGTTATTGTTTATTTGTTTCTATTTTGTTGTAATTTTTTTATTTCTAGCAAAGGTAGCTAGCCCACCAGGGGGCCGCTATTGCATAAATCTCCCTCACTTTCACCCTGTAAAACTTTTATGCAGGTATTAAAATCTCCCCCAACTAAGAAGATGTTTTTGTATAAAGACCCCACTGCATTCCCAGAGCTTGGGGGTCCTACCCAGGCCATTCCAACCTTCCTTCATTTCTTTTGTACCATTCATTTGAAACTAGCAGCTGAGAAAGATTGTGAGGTCAGATCACAGCCAATGGGGGAAAAGACACAGTCACCACGTGCACTTCCTGCCCCACCCTCACCCATGCTTGCTGGTCCTGTTTGGTTTCAGCACACTAGCACACTAGTACACTTGTTTTTTTTGTTTTTTTTTTTTTCTTCACGAGACAGGGTTTCTCTGTGTAGCCCTGGCTATCCTGGATCTCACTCTGTAGACCAGGCTGGCCTTGAACTCAGAAATCTGCTTGCCTCTGCCTCCCGAGTGCTGGGGTTAAAGCACACTTCTTACAAAAAGAAATTGCCTTGCTGGGTTGCTTTAAGTGTGGGCGCTCTTTGTTTGCTTCCAATAGCACTGTGCCCAGCACAGCTGCCTTACTCAGGCAGCCCAGGCCCACCTGCCAGAGAGCCAATTTATTGTTCTCAACATTAACTTTTTTGAGGTAGGGTCTTTCACTGAGTCTGGAGCTCACTGGCTAGGCTAGCTGGCTGGCAAGCCACAAGAATCCTGTCTGTGTCCCGTAGTGCTGGAATTACAGGCCAGCTTCTGTACCAAGCTTTTTATATGATTTTTGGGGATCTGAACTCAGGTCCTCAAGATTGCATGGCGAGCACTTTACCAAACGAGCCATCTTCCTGTTCTCTTACGCCCAGCCTTTCGTGTCATGTTTTTTTGTTTTGTTTAGGTTTTTTTTTTTAACTTTATTTGATCAACATGAAATAATACAATAAACTATGTCTTCTAACCAGCAGGCAGACAGCCAGGAGTCATGCATAGCAGTGCTAGAAGCTGCAGCAGGCATGTGGGTAATTGTGGGGAGCTTTTAGGAACAGCTAGGGAGCTGTATGGAGCTGCAGAGATGCAGGGGAGCCTGGAGGAGCAGACCAGTGCTGTGGGCTGGGAGGACCCCCCTCACAGGTACTTGCTCAGCGGCTCCACGACCGTAGGCCTTGACTAAGTCACATGCACATTTTACAAATGGCACAGGATTGATTATGTCTGCTGTCAGAAGCCTCCTGTCGATAAGGAGAGAGCTGGCCAAAAGGTAAAGTATGCTAGCTCCATACAGTGCAATAGCCACGTAGTCTCACAGAGAAAGAGGCAGGCCTGTATCACATCCAAATATGGCCAAGAATTTTATTAAATTAAAATGCAAACAGCAGAAAAGGTATAGAGCAATCTGACTACTATTATAAACAGACGAACCTGTCCATGAGTTAAGAGACAAACAGCCAGTCAGACAGAGGTCAATACCACAAAATACAGCCTTGGCCTTTGGCCTGTCTGCAAATGTCAGTGGAACACAAACTCTCCCTGGCTCCCAGGCTTCAGCCTCAGGGTGCTGGCTGATTTTCTAGTCTCTCATCTGACACCCCCTCACCCCCACTGCCACCATCCAGGCTTGCTGGGAGTCCCAGGCTCTCTCAGATTGTTTCAGTGGCTTGGAACATCCTTTAAGTTCAAACCTAGATACCAGTTCTCCAGACCAAGACCAGATCCTTCTGCAGGAGCAACCAAACCTGTAAGCCCTGTGGTAAGGAGATGCAGACCACAGCACCGGCCCTGTTAACACTGCCTCCCATCAGTGGGAAGTCTGTGAAACCAAAGATCAAGACGATCCACAGTTTTGTCTCTGGCCTCTTACCACAACACTGGCGCCTAATGGCAATGTGTGCATAAAGAATGCATTCAGGAAAGAAGGCCAATGCAGAGAAACAAGGGTCCCACAGAGAAGCCCTCGTGACAGAAAGGAATTGCAGCAGAAGCTTGCACCAGCATCCCTGGTAGAAGCCCAACCCAGTACAGATTTTTTTTTTTATGGCTTTAACATATATTCTGCAAACGTGACTCCAGTAGTACAAACTGGTTTCAGGTGATGGATGAACATGGGCTTCTGATCAAAGTCTGTGAACTGAGTGTGTGGTCTTTGAATGTGCTGAAAGATGTGGTAGGCATACTGAGTGTGATAGAGTACTAAGTCTGGTGGGAGTACTGAGTGTGATGGGGTACTGAGTGTGTGACAGTACTCAGTCTGGTGGGAGTACTGAGTATGAGAGAGTACTAAGTGTATGGGAGTACTGAGTGGGATAAGAGTACTGAGTATGAAGAAGTACTGAGGAAGACTTTCCCCACCCTGCAGCCCCCATGGCTGGTACAGGCACCTTGCTCTCACAGATGTCAGGCCTGTCCTATCCACAGGCACAGGTCTGGTGTTATGTGACTCTTCTCTGAACACCCTGCCTGGGGTGACTTTCCTCTGTGGCTGGATGTACGGCTCAGACTGACGCTCTTCTTCATCACTCCTTCCCTCCCAGAGTTTGGGAACGTTTTGTTTAAGGGTAGAATTGGGGAGAGGGAAAGTAGACTTTGTTTTTTAGATTTGGTGGTGATTGGAAAGAAAGCTGGTCCTGGTGACACCTACCAGTGACTTAAGTCTGAACTTCCTGTCTTATCAACAGAAAGGAGAAACGCCCCTCCCCCACAGCACAGAACCATCATCAATGGAAACATGGCAGATTGGTTTCTCTGGGCTCAGTCCACGAGCAATCAAGCGGCAGCCTGGAGCTTCCCACTGAAGATGACATTTTTGAAATTGCTTAGTCTTCTTCCTGAGGAGCCTAGGGAGGTTGTTTCTCCAGAAGGAGCCCTGGAGGTCACACCCACCCTTAGAGCCTTCCTGTGAATGAAGCCCAGGGGCCATCCATGACCTCACTAGCCTTAGCCCTTATTAGCTCTTATTGCCTCAGTGTTATAGAGAGATAAGACTGGCTAAACTACTTTGGACAGCAGGCATTTGGCACTTAGCACCAGAACGAAGTCCCAGGGTGCTGTGTCCCTCCAAGGACATCAAAGGTGGGCTCTAGGGTCTGGGGGGAGGTATATAGAGGACTTGGGGCTCCACAAAACACTACAACCTTGTAGTTGCTGAGGGAGACGGGAAAGCCATGGTGTGACTGAAGTGGGGGCTGTCTAGGATGCATAGAGACGGATTTCTGCTTCCCATGGGCAAGTGTTCTTTCCCAGCCAGGGCTGGACCTGACACACAGATAGCAATAGTCTGTCTCCCTTCTTACTAAGACTTAGGAAGCTCACTGTCATTTCTCAGTCTCCTGTGAATGTGTGTGGGATATCACAGGCAAAACCAATCTGTCAGGTGACTAATCTGTTAGGGAGAAGCCTGAATGGCAATGGCCAGCCTTGGTTGTGACCTGGCCTGGGCCCTCTGTGAGAAACAAAGGCTGCGGAGGGGTGAGTCAGAGGTAGGGACATCAGGGGCCTGGCTTTAGACCTTTAAAAGTCCTCGGGATGGCAGACGGGCAGAGAGAGTAGGTTAGAGCTGGGGATGGCTCCGTCCACATGCTGACCTGGAAGTGCTTTTCTCTAGGTCCTGGGACTTCCAGAGGTCAAATGGTTCTAATCTCAGCAGCCAACCCTGTGTGTGACTCCATCCCTAGTGAATCAGGGGCCACCTGTGATCTGAGGGTAGCAGAACACCTGGATGTTAAACCTCACCCCAGCAGCATGGGGTGCGGCGGCATAGGCTGTGTAGGGGTGTGTAGTTGGTGGTGAGGTTGCTCTTTCAACACAAAAGGGGGAAGAGTTGAGACGGAGACTGCATATCCATCACTGTTTCCTTGGAGCCTGGGTGCAGCAGAAGTCAGCGGGGCAGTGAGAGAAAGCGTAATCTTCATACATGTTCAAGAACAGCAGGTTTCCATCTCAGCTGTGGCTCTTCTTGTCTCTCAATTATCAGCAAAGGAGTGAATCTGGCACATGGAAAGAGGGGGGTGAAAGGTAAGAGAACGAGGTCGTGTGGAAGGCTTTCTGGAGCCACTGGTGGATGAACCAAACCCTGGGAGCTCAACCCCTCCCTCCTCTGCACTGAGAGATGTATGTGCAGGTACATGTAGAGATTCATAAGATCTATACACACACATGCACACAGACACACATAGACACACTCATACATGCACATACACACAGATGAACGCACAAGGACACAGACACACAGAATAACACACAGTGGGTACTCAATCAAGAGAGGGGGCATAGGCCAGGCGTGGTGGCGCACGCCTTTAATCCCAGCACTCGGGAGGCAGAGGCAGGTGAATTTCTGAGTTCGAGGCCAGCCTGGTCTACAAAGTGAGCTCCAGGACAGCCAGGGCTATACAGAGAAACCCTGTCTCGAAAAACAAAAACAAGAGAGGAGTCATGAGTTCAGAAGCTCAGCTCCTACAACCTAAAAGACTTAAAGGTCAGGGAAAGTTGGAAACATTTGAAACAGGCTGCGCATAGGTGAGGGCTGCATAGAGAGAGATGGCTGGTGCACGGGGCTGGTGACCTCACTGTGATCTGAGCCCCGTTCTCGCTCTGTTTCCCAAAGCTGACTTTCAATCTCCTCTTGGGAAGTGCAATAGCTTATTGGGCCACAGAGACGTCTTATCAATGCCAGCTATAAGCTACCCCCACCCCCTGGGGTAAGATAAAAGTGCCATCTGGCTTACTTGAAGTCACATGACTGAGTCCACATCCCCAGGACTCCTGCCCAGTCCAGACACAGACTATCCAGGGCTGGTGTGAGGAATGATCCCTGACTCATCATAAAAGCACTGGAGACCCAGACTACTCCAAGCCAGGGGGATTTACTTAGTTTTGGTTTCTCAGAAGTCATGAATGACAAGGAGCAAAAATGTCTGGTGTACCAATTGGGCACAAACCTGTCTAACATACATGTCTTTGCTTGTCTAAATGCCTCATTGGCTGAATTCTTCATGGAGGAACAATCTCTCCTGCATTGCCAACAAAGCCCTCACCTCCAAAGCTCCCATTCTCCTGGGGCTTGGAATCCCTTTTCCTTTTTCTGCTGGGTGGGCCGAGCCACACAGCAGATTGTAATAGAGCTACAATGTAACACTAAGACAAACTAAAATGTGCCTAAACGAGCAGGTGCCAGCTGCTGGCTCGGGAAGACAGGGGTCTAATATCTCCTACTTATTTGTGATTCTTTGATGAAACTGAAAATGGACCATAATGATTTAAGTTCTACAGCTGTTTGAGAGCCCATGGGGTGTGCGCGTCTCATCTGGGGGTTCTGACATCACCTGTGGGGTGATGCACACCCTCTGTAGATGACATCCAGATGTGAAAGCCAGCCCCTCCCACAGCCCCTGCAGTAAGAGCAGAGCTCCTGCCTTCCCTTGTGAGTCACAATCCTGCCTGCTCTCAATGCACAGCCTCAGCCTGACTTCTTCCTCAGCTGAGTTCAGTGTCCAGCCTGACTTTTTTCCTCCGCTAAGTGGGTGCTTGCCTCCTTGTGCTGTCTCGGCCATCTCAGCCTTGGGAATCTGCTAGGCAGTACGACGAAAAGGGACAGAGCAAATGGGATGGGCAGGTATGGCCAGGTATGTGTTTGTTAGCCTTAGAGGAGGCAGTTGATGAGCTAGTCCTGCAGGCCACCCAAGCACAAGCCCCAAACCACAAGTTCAGGCTGGGAGGAGGGGTCTGGCTTGGTGGAAGTGGCAGACCATTTCCATATCTAAGGTACAGAATTCAGGAGACATTTGCTAACCAACAGAGCTGTCTACCAGAGTTCACCTGGGCTCCAGGAGGGACCTGGGGATCATGGTAAATAGCCCAACCAAAAGGTGTTTCCCATCCACCTGCCCCAAGCAGATAACCCAGGGCCTGCGGGAAGGAGAGTTGGCAGAGGAGGCCCAGGCTGCACAAGCTGGTCCTTCCACTTCAGTGTTTCTGTACCTGGGCTGGTGCGTTCTTTCCCGGCATCTGGGTAAATCCCTGGGTGGTGGTGTGGACAGATGCCTTCGAGAATCAGGGTGAACATAGATCATGAACGCAGGTGAGCCATAAAAATGAGGCAACTAACTCCTCTGACTTGGCCTGTGTCTGATGGTTGGAAGAAGGCCAGACATGTGACCTAAGGCAGGACCCTGGCTAATTCCCCACCGACCAGTACAGAAGGGGACTGCTCACACTCAGGGGGCTGTCTCAGTTGATTTTGCAAAGTTCTTCCTAAGAAAACTTACTTTTGAAGTATTGTCTCCTTAAGAACATTTTTCCTTGTAAAACTAGATGATCTTAGAGGCTAGACTAGTATACAGCTCCATCAGACATAGACAGGTTTGTGCCTTTTCCTATGGAAGTTCAGCTGCTCAGAGGAGAACTTGATGAGTCAGATCTTAGAGCCACTGTATGTGGGTATGTGCACACAGTATGTGGACATAGACATGTGCACCGATATACAGTGAATATGCAATGCAATATGCTTTGCAGATGCATATATTTATAATATATCCATGTGTACATACGGAAATTAACTTTTCCCATGTTTTTCAAACCAGGTACTATTTATTTCCTTGTTAATTTTATGTGTATGGGTGTTTTGCCCATATGTATATCTGTGTGTCATGTACACATGTAGAACCCTTGAGGCCAGAACTGTGTATTGGATCTCCTGGAACTGGAGTTACAGACTGTCCTGAGCTACAATATGGGTGCTGGGAATCAAGCCCTGATCTTCTGGAAGAGCAGCAAATGGTCTTAACCACTGAGTATCTCCCCAGCTGTAGACACTACGTTTTAGTAGGAGCCTTTATAACTGGCCTTAACAACATTGGGTAGTTCCCCTGCCTGTCTCTGGAATCTGCCCCCAGAATCTTCCCCATGACTGGCTGGTTCCATAGCTCTGATCATGGCCAGCCAGGAGGCACCTTACAGACAGGCTTTGCTACTTGCTCATAGAAAAACAAGTGTTGCCCAACCCTGCTTTCCCAATGCACCCTGGCAAAAACACAACAGCTCTGAACAGTGCATTAAAGTTTTATCCTGGAAACCACACTGGCATCTGAAGATCAAAGTAGCCCTGTGCCAGGTAGTGACAGGAAGCAAGAAGGTCACAAAGGTAGGTAAGTAGACTCAGGGTGACACTTATCTAGCATGGGGACGGAGTACCAGTTTTATGGGTGTGTGTGTGTGCCGTGGGAGCAAGGTTCAAACTTGTCCTTTGAGCTCTTCCAGAATAACTTAATAATACTTGGCTTTGTTTGTGGGGACAGAGCAATCAATTACATGCACACGCAGGACACACCAGCTCAATGACCGCTTGTGTGTACCTTGCCTGAGTGCTGTGGACACACGTGAAAGTGTTCCTCAGCTGTCCAGCTCTTGGCCTCTAATTGCGGGTTGTTAGACCACGGTGAGCTGCCCGCTTCACTGAACTGACAAGCTGTGGAGGCCACAGAACCAGGCTTTACTGTTCAAATGGCAGATAATCTTCCCCTGGGGCATTTATGAATAAGAGCTGCTATGGGTGGTGGGTTTACTCTGCTGCCCCGGTGGGGATGGATTTGTATGTGTGTTTTCTGCCCTAACTGAGTTTTGGTGCCTGCTCTGTCTTATAGTCATGTGAGTTTGCTTGATTGACTTTGGATTTTGCTTGGCTGTTTGGTTTGTATCTGTTTCCTCCCCTGGACCTTGGCCCATGAGCACAGGCTGCTGGCCACCCTGTCAGAGGTCAGCTCCAGCTTTGTAATAACATCCATTCCCAGTATCTGTGGCTAGATGCAGAGGAAGAGCTGTGTCTACAGCACTGGAGACATTTATGTGTGTCAGCACGTATGCATTTAGGTATATCCTAAAACAGGGCCTGGTGTCATTATGCTTTAGAGTGTGGGGGTGTGGCAGTGAGTGACTCCCTGAGCTCTGGTTTTGGGCATTGCTAGGCATTGCTGCAGCAGCAGGGAGAGTCAGGAAGGGCTGAGCCCCAGACCCCAATCTGGCCTCCTTCTGTACAGGGTGGCAGTACCTTAGCCAGACTGGATGCCGTGGTCATTGGCTCTGCAGACTGAGAAGTCAAGAGTGACTGGTTCATCAGGTCACTCAAATGTCAACAGTAGAAGTGTGTCCTAGAACCTCTGAAAGACAGCAAGACCCAGATTCCCAGGTGATCACAGTCTCTGCCAACCTGGGGCTCCATAGGATTCATCAGTAGTGGGAGGGTGAGGGCAGTTTCTACTGTCTGTTGTAAGACGGGCTCTCTGGAAAGTAGTGGAAAATAGCATGGATACAAATTGCTAAGGGAGGTTGAAGGGGAGGCATGGAATATGAGTATTCCTAGAACGTAAGAGTTCCAGAATTCCAAAAGGGAGTGGTAACCCCCCAGTCTCTGAGTATGCGTGTTTTATTTCCCTGCAGAAAATTAGTAGAATCAATGACCATTCACTTGGTGCTACTTTTAGATTTCAGGTGTAAATGCCAAGAAAACTAATAGTAGCTTGCTCACATGAGCACGTTTCCTGAAAGAGCAGGCTATTGCTTAAGCTTCTCAACGGGGAGTTTACTGACTTAAGTGATTGTGAATCTCAGAGTCCCTGCTTTGGGCAGTGGTAGAACAGTGGTCCTCGGTGGCTGGTGAGTTACGTGATCCAGAGCCCTAAGGTTAAAGGACATTTCCTCCCTGGGGTCCTCATGAAGCACTTGGTCTTCATTTGCTCTCTGCTAAGTAGTCTCCTGTCTGAGCTCATGTGCAGGACCATGGCTTCTCTTTAGCCCCATGTGCATGCTTTTCTGGTTGTTGTGGTTTTATTGGTTTATCAAGTTGACATAAACCAGAGTCACATGAGACAGGGGAATCTTAAATGAGGAGACACTGTCATAAGATTGGCCCGGAGGCAGGTCTGTGGGTTATCATCTTGATTGATGACCAATGTGGGAGTGCTCAGCCGACACTAGAAAGTTGGTCCTGAGATGTACAAGAAAGCAAACTGAGCAAGTCAGAAGGAAAGTCAGTCTGGCAAGTGTTCCTCTATGGCTCTGCTTCAGCTCCTACCTCCAGATTCTGGCACTGACTTCCCTCAGTGTCAGAATGTGACCTGAGAGCTGTAAGATTAACTAAGTCATCCGTAGTCAGTGTTCCATGGCTGTGAAGAGACACCATGACCATGGCAGCTCTTATAAAAAAGAAAGCATTTAATTGGGGGCTGGCTCACAGTTAGTCCATTATTCTCAAAGTGGGGAGTGTGGAGGCATGCAGACAGACATATGCTGAAAAAGTAGCAGAGAATTCCAGAGAGGGAGAGAGAGAGAGAGAGAGAGGGAGAGAGGAAGAGAGAGAGAGAGAGAGAGAGAGTTTGTGCCCTGGATTGGGCTTTTGAAAGCCCACCCCTAATGACACACCTCCTCCAACAAGGCCACACCTCCTCCAACAAGGCCACACCCACTAATTTTTATCAAGTAGTGCCACTCCCTGGTGACTAAGCATTAAAATATGTGAGTCTATGGGGGCCGTTCTTATTCAAAACACCAAATTTGAAGTTGCTTTTGGTCATGGTGTTTTATCATAGCAATGGAAACCCCAAGACAGATGGTGAGAGTGTGGCATGATGACCAGTATGGTGTCTAAGTGCTTCAGCCTAGGAGCTTAGCCCTGGGTCAGGGTCTTGTTCCTGTCAGATCTGTTTCCAATACATAGCCTGGACTTCTCTCCTCCCATCCAAGTGCAGGTCTGCAGGGTGTGTCAGCCAGTGAGGGTAGCAGTCAGAATCTGGGACAGTAAGAGCACCCTTGATTCTGGCCTCAAGAAGACTGTACCTAAAACTCATCTCCTATAGACTTTGAACAATATTTCCCACTTCAAAATTCCCCCTTGACACAGATAAGGAGACTACCATCTAAAACATTACCCCCAAAATTCACTAAATGAAGCTAAAATTTCATTCGCTGGTAGCAAGGTTAGTGTGTGAACGTCTACGTGATGCTAAGTATTTCTCTCCTTTAAATGTCCCTCCTGCTCACCCTGTCTTATTGGCATTTGCTGGGGATCACTGAGTTAGGCTGGTTCCACAGTTCTCTATGCTGTTAGCCTCTTGGTCTTTCACAGCCTCCAGTCAGAGCCAGAGGACAGCCTCAGGCATATTGTCTAATGCGTTTGAGACAGGCTGTCTCATTGGTTTGGAGTTCACTCGGACTGGCTGGCCGACGAGTCCCAGGGACTCTCTCTCCCCTTTCCACCTCCCTATCCTTGGCATTATAACTAGTCACCATGTATTTTAACATGGGCTGGGATCAAACTCGGGTCCCCATACCTGTGAGGTGAGTGCTTCACTGCCTGGACCATCTCCTCCTGCCCCCATTAGAATATCCTGCTAGTGTATAGTGTTGTTCTCACATGCTTATCCATGTAATAACCCGTGTTTAGTAAATATTTAAACCAATGACTTCCACAAGGTTTGTCTTTCATAGAAACCGATTAAGCGATAAGAGCCTTATCTCCATTATGGGAGGTCAGGCCCATTACCAAGGCTCTAAGGGTTCACTTGCTTGGTCCACACTTAACAGAAATGACCAAAGACCCAGCACCTTGGGAACAGTCTAAGAACACTTAGGTTTACTAACAACTGGATAGAAGGAGACAAGGTCTCACTATGTAGCCTTGCCTGGCCTGCAATTCTATGTGAACCAGGCTGGCCTCAAACTCCTAGAGATTTGCCTGCCTCTGCCTTCAGAGTGCTATTATAAGCACCTACCAACATATCCAGCATGGAGTGTTTCTTCTTTTACTTATACTCGGTGTGCAGAACACTCTGGCACTCTGGATCTGGCCTGTCCAACACTTGCCCACTTGAATATTCAATGTTAATTAACTAAATGTGATCCAAATTCAGTTCCACAGCGAGTGCCAGCTATCCCTCAAGAACTCGGTGGCCACACATGATTGGCAGCTGCTGCGTTAACGGGCACAGCCCTGGGCTGAAATCCTGGGCTTTGCTGTCTTATAATGGGTCTACAATTTCAAATGCAAATTGCTACACATGAAATGCTATACTATAAAATTGCTCTCTGCATGTGATGAATTACCATGCCCTATCACTTGAAACATCATCGCAACATTGTGAAATCACCTGTCTTTGCACTTCTAAGGCCCTGGATAGTATCACATTAAATGTTTTTCAGAAGTTGGACGGGCATTCTAAAAGTTAGTGGTTTCTGCTTTGTTCTTCAGGACAGAAGAACATTCCATGTTCTGCACCACTGGCAGCTTCTCTGGACATATGAGGTACTGTCAAATCAAATGTACAAGAGTGTGGCATTCCTCTCTGAAAGTAACATGGAGAAAAATGCAGAGGAGCTGATAAGAGCCATAACCTTTCCTAGAGAGCGAGCATAAGGTGGACTCTGGCTTGCAAAAGCTAGCGCACTATCTAATGGCCAACCTACTCCTAACTCAGGGGTGATGCTTGGTACCTGTGCCATTTCCCATGTTCCAATTGGTTTCTCTTAGGGAGCTGGACGCGTACTCACTCTCTGACATCCACTGGTACTGACAATCCGTCTGCATAATGGAGAGGAGCCTGAAGAATGTTCTGGTGGTTTCTTGTGGATTCCTCCTGCTCTTCACTGCCTACGGGGGCCTGCAGAATCTGCAGGTGAGATGCACCCCTCATGTTATCCAGTCCACACCACCACACCCCACACACTGGCACACAACTCCCTGGAATAGTTTTCATTTTCAAATGAAGCCAAACAAGATTTAGTCTTGCTCACATTCCTCCAGAGTGACTCCAGTGCTCCACAGCCCAGGAGTGTGTGGCCCTGGGGCAAGAAGGAGGTTGCTGAGGGCTGACAGGACACTGCCTGTGAGTGGCTTTGTGGTTGGGCAGATCTGTGACTCTGCTGATCCTCACTTGACCTTACAAAGCTTTAAGCGAATCATGAGCTTCGGCAAAATCGTCTGCATTTTGACCGCTTATGGAATCTCTTCCAGCTCACATCTGTGAGCCTGTGTGAAAACCAAGCAGCCATCTCCACGAGGCGGGTGATCATGAGCTTCTAGGTCATGTGGGCCTGGGGATGATCTGAAAGCTTTCCCTGTGTAATTACAGTAAAAGTAGATTAATCTCTTCCTCCTTCCCACCCTCCCTCCTTCCCTACCTCTCTCTCCTCTCCTCCCCTTCCCTCTCCTCCCCTCCCCTCTTCCTTCCTTTCTTCCTTTCTTCCTTTCTTCCTTTCTTTCTTTCTTTCTTTCTTTCTTTCTTTCTTTCTTTCTTTCTTTCTTTCCTTCCACAAGCTTTGTTTTTATTTCTTTTTAAAAATTTATTTATTTATTATATGTAAGTACACTGTAGCTGTCTTCAGACACTCCAGAAGAGGGCGCCAGATCTCGTTACGGATGGTTGTGAGCCACCATGTGGTTGCTGGGATTTGAACTCTGGACCTTCGGAAGAGCAGTTGGGTGCTCTTACCCACTGAGCCATCTCACCAGCCCTTTATTTTATTTTTAAGGATTTATTTATTTGTTATTTATATGAGTACACTGCAGCTGCCTTCAGACACACCAGAAGAGTGTATAAGATCCCATTACAGATGGTTGTGAGTCACCATGTGTTTGCTGGGAATTGAACTCAGGACCTCTGGAAGAGCAGTCAGTGCTCTTAACCACTGAGCCATCTCTCCAGCCCCCCTCTCTCTCCCTCCCTCCCTTCCTCCTTTCCCCTCTATTTTGTCTGTATCTCTCCATCTCTTTCTCTCCCTCCCCCTCCCTTCCTCTCTGTCTCTGTCTTTGTTTTCACTCCCCTGTTCTCTTCCTTCTTTCTTTTCTCTCTTTCAAGACAGGGTTTCATGCAGCACTGGTGCTACCAGCTCAGTGCTGCTGCCTGCTTTGTGGTTTCTGACAGCTCCTGTGAGTTCACCAGCTGAAGGTAGCAGATGCTATGACTTTTGTGCTAACATAGCCCTACATGGCCCTCTAGTGGAAAGCACGTCCCAGCCTTTCCCTGGCCAGATAGAAAGGCTATCGTAATGTTTATGTAATGAGGTCTAATAGTGCAACACTCATGTGCTTATTTTTATATGAATATTCCATGGATGAACTTGTCCAGCATATGCTGGTATGCTAGACAACTTGAGCATAGGTATTCATGTGAAAAAAGTCATTAGCTTCTAAAATTCTGGCCCTATTTTAGATGTTGATGAGTGCCTGCATTTTCAGTGGTCTGCAGTCAGAAGCAGTCATAAGTCACAAATGTCCCTCCCCTAGTGTGGGTGGCAGAGATATCCCAAGATTGACAGGTACTGTGTCAGAATTTCACTAGAAATGCAAAGCAGGCAAGCTCACAGGTGCAAGTGAAGCACCCAGGGCAAAACTGCTTTTAAAAGGGCCAGGCTCAACAGTGCTTCTTGCTACTTGGAGTCTCCAGGTAATACTACTTTAGAGGAAGGTGATTGATTCAGATTCCATCTGTCAGGATTCCATTTGTAAGGATCTTAGGGACTGGCTGGAGTGTATGTTGGGTGCAGCTGACCCATGTGTGCACAGAACATGGGAGAGGACAGGTAGGATGATGCAGGGAGTGGAGGCAGTGCTTGTTCATCCCCTTCTCCCTCCTCTCCTCCCTCACTGTGTAGTGAGGGCTCTGGCTGGTGAATGCTCTGTCTCTGCTTTGAGCACACCTTCCAGGCTTCCCTTCCACCTTCCCATAAACTCCTCCCACCTTCCCACTGACTCCTCCCACCTTCCCACTGACTCCTCCCACCTTCCCACTGACTCCTCCCACCTTCCCATGGACTCCTCCCATACTGCCTCCTCCCTGGGAGTCAGAAGCTGAATCTGGTTTTATTCACCTTTACTGCACTGTCCTTGTGTGAGAAGGCCGGTATCTAGTGGCTCAAGGGTTGAGGTGGCCCTGAGCCTGAGGCCAGCACTCAGCCATATCTCCTCACCCCACCCAGTTCTCTCAACCGTCCCCTCCTCTGATGGCTTGCCTTTCATCCACAGAGCAGCCTCTACAGTGAGCAGGGCCTGGGGGTGGCGACACTCAGCACACTCTATGCCTCTGTGCTGCTGTCCTCCATGTTCCTCCCGCCTATCCTCATCAAGAAGTGTGGCTGCAAGTGGACCATCGTGGGCTCCATGTGCTGCTATGTGGTCTTCTCCCTGGGCAACTTCCATGCCAACTGGTACAGCCCCTCTAGCCGGCCCTTCCCAGTGTGTGTGTGCCTTCCTCTCTGGCTCCTGACCCTGGTGGTAACCCTTTCCTTGACTTGGGATCTCTCCTGGGGCCCTGCCTTCACACACATGGGTGTCTTCATGGTTATAGAGTATCCGATGTAGATGATTCTCAGGGAGATTCAGCCAGCAAGGGACCAACGACCCATTCCCTGTACCCTCAGATTTTGAGAATAGGACAGAGGGAATCACTGGCCTGCGTGGGTGCACACTGATCCCTACCTCCATCTTTGCTGGGTCTTTCTGCAGGTACACCCTGATCCCTACCTCCATCTTGCTGGGCCTGGGTGCAGCCCCTCTGTGGTCGGCTCAGGGTACCTACCTCACAACCATGGGAAATCTGCAAGCGGAAAAGGCGGGGAAGCTTGGCAAAGATGTGGTGAACCAGTATTTCGGCATCTTTTTCCTGGTATTCCAATCTTCTGGAGTGTGGGGCAACCTGATTTCCTCGCTGGTGTTCGGCAAGATGTCCACGCAAGGTAAAGGGTGAGGGCTGAATGGCCTTAGGAATATCCAGGTTTTCATGGGAGCTACATGCGGTCCCAATTCCATCTAAATGCCTGTCCTTACTGTGGAGGCAGGTGGTCCTGCACCTCTGGGGAGCAGCCAGGAGGCTGAGTAGTTGTCTTTTCCACAGGTACCCTGTGGAGGTTGGGAAACTCTTTGGGAAAGGGTGTGGTAGGGAACCTCAGAGTCACCTAAGACACCCCCCAAACCATGCTCACAGCACAAAGAAGATTTGCCCCAGAAGGACAGACAGCAGGGATAACGGACAAAGACGTAGAGGGAGAAGGGGAAGAGAGCAAGGGAGAGGTGAGGAAAGAGGCAAGGGAGAGGGGAAGGGGTGTTTGTCCCAGAGTGAGGGATGCCACAAAGGCCTGACTCTAGCTAGAGAGGAGACACATGTGGCCCATAGGCAAATGGCGGTTTATAAAGCTAAAATGGGAAACCCCGTGTTAGGATGAGATGTTTAATTTTGATTGGGCATGTTAACTGGGTGAGCCACAGGAGGCTTTTGGTTGCTGGACTTCAACACTTTGATAACTGGACCTTGGCAGTCAGCCTCAGTAGGAGGAAGTGGCCAAATAAGGGAATAGACCTTGAGGCTAGCTTTAGGAATGTAGTCTAATGATTTTTTTTAAAGATTTATTTATTTATTACATGTAAGTACACTGTAGCTGTCTTCAGACACTCCAGAAGAGGGCGCCAGATCTTGTTACGGATGGTTGTGAGCCACCATGTGGTTGCTGGGATTAGAACTCTGGACCTTCGGAAGAGCAGTTGGGTGCTCTTACCCACTGAGCCATCTCACCAGCCCATCTAATGATTTTTTAGCAAGGTAGAGGGAACTGGGGAGAAGGGCAAGGCCTGCCAGTCCCTTCAGGTGTCATGGGAAAACTGAGCACTCCCAACTTCCACACAGGTAGTAGGGATACATAGAGTGGCTAAGAAGAATTTACCTGCCTCATCTTCCTATAAAACTGAGCCACAGGTCAGTGTTATGTCCATCTGTCCAACTCCTTATCCCCTGACTTAGGGAATGTTCCAGGCCAGTCTTCCCTCAACCCCACCCACCAGGGGCAGAGCCAGCATCTCCTTCATGCCACATTCTGGCTGAAGGATGTCAGCCTTTCATTCTTACAGCAGAACTTTCTGGAAGTGACAGGCTCTGGATCGGAATGATTTCCTCCCTCCACCCTGGTTCTGATGACAGGAAGCTCAGAAGTCACCCACCCACCTCCTTCCCTCATGATGACCAAGTGTCCCAGGCAGGGAAGACACAAGGCATGTGGTCCTGTGCGTGATCACGGTCATTCAGCCAAACTGAGGACAAACCTAGTCTCTGTATCACATCAGGTGAAAGAAAGGCCACAGACTTTGCTTAGATACAGCCAGGCCACCATGTCCCTCAGTAATGAGATAAGCCCCCACTGGCATGCCCAGAGACTACCCTAACCTAGACAATAGTCCCTCACTCCCCAGAGAAGGGCCCACAGGCTTGTCTCTTACATGATTCTAGATCTTGACAAGCTGACAATCATTCATAGTAGTTCCAATTGTGTGTGTGTCTGTGTGTGTGTGTGAGAGAGAGAGAGAGAGAGAGAGACAGAGAGAGAGAGAGAGAGAGAGAGAGAGAGAGAGAGAGAGAGAGAGAGAGAGAGAGAGAGAGAGAGAAAGGTGTTAGGCATGTATTTATCACTGAACCATGTGCATGTAGTGCCTTCAGATCCCAGAGCAGACATGAGATTCTCCGGAACTGCAGTTAGGGAACCAATCCTCTGCAAGAGCAGCCAGTGATCGCAACCTCTGAGCCAGCTCTCCAGCCATCACCCGCCACATTGTTTTTTGTTTTTGTTTTTAACACATAGAGGAACCAACATTCATTTTCTGAAAAAAAAAAAAAAAAAAAAAAGTATCATGAAGCCACCTGCCACAGGTCACCATACTTTGACCTCTGACTTCGGCCTTAGGTCTTTAGAATTCTTACCTCATCGTCTTTATTCCAACTTTGTAGAGGCCATCCCAGAGGAACAGCTCATGTCTTGTGGAGCCAAAGACTGCCTGATGGGTCCAGCGGCCACCAACAGCACTCATCACCCCTCCCAGCAGCTGATCTACACACTGCTGGGCATCTACACTGGTATGTACAAGTGCCCAACCTCTTAGTGTGCCCGTAAGCCGACATTCTCCATAGAAACCCCAGCCACCCTTACCTGGCACGAGAGACGCCTCGATCACGAAGGCAGTCACCCAGGGCAATGGTTTCTCATTGCACTCTGGGTGTGTCAGCCCTTGTGATTTTCCCAAATGTGCAGAATGCACTGTATAATTTGCAATAATGGGAGGCTATGTTTGTGCTTGCCCTTTAATAAATAAAGCCCTACCAGTTATATTGGGTGCTGATCTCTGACAGCTAAGTCAGTGGCCAGGACCGTCCAACAAAGCCCCATGTAATATGGGCTGCATTGTTCTAGGATGAGGATGAGGTGGAAGAGCGAGAAGGAGGTGGGAAGTGGGTACCACAAGTGGCCTCTATGTTTCTACCTTCTTTGATCACCTGAAATCTACACGTGTGCTCAGTCAATATCTTGCTTACATTGCTGTGGCAATGCAGAGAGCAAGGGATCCTAGCTTGGGCTTTCTCATATCCACCCCAGCTGTGGTGGGGGAGCCAGATGCTTATGGAACCTACTGGGCTAAACTGGTGTCCCTGCCTGCTCCCACTGTTCTTAGACAGTCATAGAGAACCTGGGCTTGTGAAATGGCAGTGTTGTACAACTGGGGCGGTAGATAATTCAGGCTTTGGGCATCACATGGTCTCATGTGTCACTCACTATTATCTTTGTGGTGGGGGGAAAGCCACAGATAACCTTGATGAATGAGTATGTTCTTTTCAGTAGAACTTTAGCTATATATGTCTATAAGAGGCTGTTAAGGATGTCTTGTCCCTCAGACTGTATAGTGTCCATCCTGGCTGTTGAGAAAAGCACAGGCCACAGGCTGGTGTGTTCTTTGTAATTCTAGGGCTCCTCGTTTGTGGCCTTGTGGTACCTCCACAGTGGGGATACCCACAGGCCTACAGGCCCCTCTCAGTACATTCTCTGGTAACAGCCTCCGTCCACACACATAACTTATACACTGGATAAATCCTGTTGCCTACTTAGCAGGTAGAGTGGTTTAGGAAAGGAGGCCATGCCCAAGCTGGGTGGAGACATCGTCTTATTCTGAGACCTGGAGATTGTCTATGACCCTTTTTTTAAAAAAAAACACATCACCATAAACAAATAAGAAGAGATAAAAATGGACTATAATGTCCATAGTGGCATCCCTGGAGTGGTTACCTGGGGTTTCAAAGCATTGCATCCATAATGAAGTCTCTTGTGGTGTGTCTTTAGAGTTCTGTGTCACCAGCTCACACCTTGGAAGGTCCTGAACCTCTGGCATGGGGTACATACACCTCTGATTAGAGGATGTGGCTTCTGAGTCCATGACCCTGTCACTCGCAGGCTCTCACTGTTTCTTGTTAGAGATGGCGTTCTCTGTGCCACTCCAAACTTGAAGTCCCTGGCTGCAGAGTGGCCCGAGAAGAGGGAGCTTCCCACCATCAGTGGAGAAGAGACGCTTGTTTTCAAGCTCTACCCACAGCCAACATCTGGATGGTTAGAAAAGCACAGGGTGTTCCCATGCCCGGGCACCTGCTCACTTAAGGGTGACCGAAGAATGCTCATGGCAGGAGCTGTCCAGCCTGCTCCACAGCTAATCAGCACCACTGAAATATTGCATTAGAGGGAATGCTGTGTAGTCAGGAGAGAAAGCGGCTGAGTTACTGAAAGCTTTGAAGGGATCTGGACTTTTCTGAGTGTAAGTGTGTTAATGAGGAGGTTTCTGTGATGGGCACTGAGACTGGGTAGACCATCTTGGCAAACATTAGTCAGAGAGGTGGCTTCATAATCCCATGGTTCAGTAAGGCTGGAGCACAATGACATAGTCGAGCTACATCGGTGTCCACAGAAGTGCCTGTGGCTGAGATGGGAAAAGGTATTGGTAAGACAGACAGGATAAAATCATGTCATTTTAAAGATTGCTAGGATTTAGCTGTTGGTGCTGGGAGCGAAAGGGAAGAAACACACACCCCGGCTGAGTCTGACCCTCACTCCCAGAGTGAATCTCACATCCCTGGGGAACTGCCCTTGTCAGAAAGAATATCAGTGTTCAAAAGAAGTTACAAAAGACACCTCTCACCACTAGGGGCCAGAGGGGCCTCTGTATGAACCAAAACACCCACTTGAATGTCTGTTTCCTGCGCAGGGGGATGGAGCTGACTGGAGAAGTAGGGTGGGCAGAGCATGAAGAAAGATTTATTGACTCTGTGCATTTCGGTTGTGGATGTACAGAATGTTCAGGGTAAAATGGATACTTTTAGGTTCTTGTTTCGTTTTCTTCTCCCCCTTACAGATAGCCTATTTACATTCCAAATGCGACAAAAGGTCCCAGGACCCCTGGTGCCCTCTGTTAACTGTCCCATAAGCACATCCCTCTCTGAGGTCTGCCTGACGGGACAGCACACACCTGCCAGGTGTTTAATGCAAGAAGAGATTTCTGTATCCCTCTTCAACAGACACAAAGCTCTCACCATCTGTCTTGGGGGACTTTTGTCTTTTCTTTAAAAACATGCTCTTCCTCTGTGGGTGGCCTGCTGTGGGTGGCTTCAAGTGAAAGCAAGCCACAGGTCAGCTATAGACCTAGCACATATGAGATCAAGAGCAGCTTGTCACTAGTTACCCAGTGGCTAGCTGTCCCACGGAGATGAAGAGGGGTGGAACACGTATGACCCAGGTATCACTGACACCCGTCCATGTGTCCTTCTAGGCTGTGGTGTCCTGGCCATCCTGCTGGTAGCTGTGTTTCTTGAGTCCTTGGAAGACAAGCTTGAGAATGAAAGAGAGAGGAAGCCCAGACCACCACCTCTCTGGTCCACATTACTGTCAACCTTCATGCTGTTTAGAGACAAGCGTTTGTGTCTCCTGATGTTCCTGCCACTGTACAGTGGGTTTCAACAAGGGTTCCTCTCTGGAGAGTACACAAAGGTAGAGAAGCCCAGGGCTCATGCTGTGTACCCGGCCTCTACCTAAAGGGACCTTAGGGTGTCCCAGCACCAGTGGCCCGGGATCCTTGAGTGGATTCAAATTCATGGTTTTCCCAGTCCTACAATAGCTGAATCTATGATTCGAGACATTCGTCCCTGCCTTCTTATCTGACTTCTTCTTATTCCTTGCTAGGCAGCTGTCTTCTCTAGAAAGAACAAGGCTGGCAGAACGTAGCTGTTCCTAGCTGTGTGTGACACCCATGTCCTGGAGCCCTCCCTATATTCTCACAGTTGTTAAACACAGGGGAAGGAGTTAAATCTACGGGCAGTGCTGGAATTCTTCCCCATGCCCGCTTTCACACCATGTATTCCAGTCAAGAAACCTGTGTGGCCTGCTGCTCTCTTGCTCATGCCCCACCTGGTTTTTCTGTGCTTACAGAAGTCCCCTCACCTAGGGCAGTACAGGCAGTGTGGACACGCAGAGTGGGCCGTGCCTAGTGGCAGACACAATCACAGCTACTGTCTTCCATAGGGGCCTGTCCCCAGGTTCTATTGTTCTGAGGAGCCCCGGTGCTTCAGGAGGGAGGGAGGGAGCCACCTGTGCCAGGTAGTCCCTGGCTGAGACTCCTTTATGCAGGAGGCAAGGCAAGGTTGGGATCACTGCTGTATCCCCGGCCCTACCCATAAGCCTTGCCTCCTCATCACGCTAGGAATATTTCTACCTTATCCCCACCCTTAGGCCTCCCTCCAGAATAGCAAGACAGTACCTACCCAACCTAACCTGGATTTTCATAAGCTTCAGCTATCTCTGGATAAATGTGCCTCAAGCAATATTTAGCTGTCCTGGGTTTATCGAGCAATACTACTCTTTTAACTGGGGGAGGGGATCAGTCTTCTGTCTTTATTAAAGAAGATTAGCAACCAAAGAGCTGTGTTTTTGATTCATCCAGTAATGGAGGCCAAGTGTTGAGGCTGCCCTATGGCTTCCCTGCCACAAAGGGATGTCCCATCTCCTTCACGGGGCCTTAGGCCCGATAGGAAGTGATGAGACCTGTCAATGTTCTTGTGAACTGTGTAAAATAGTGTGTGTATCACACCTGTGGCAAAGAATGTATAGGAAGAGATTTTCCCAGATGCCTGTCCATTCTGGTCGAACCAGACCCTCTCCCACATGCCAGTGTAAATACAGGTCCTGGGCCACATCCGCATGTCAGCTGTCACATGGCAGAGTCAGACTGGAACCACAGTGGGACCTATAAGCACAACTCATTGAGCTCTTTGCTTCCCCCTAGTCTTATGTGACCTGTGCCCTGGGCATCCACTTTGTGGGCTACGTGATGATCTGCTTCGCAGCTATGACTGCACTGTGCTCCCTGCTGTATGGGAAGATCTCCAAGTACACGGGCAGGGCGGCGCTCTATGCGCTGGGTAAGTAGACACTTGTCAAGGAAGCATACACAAACCCGGGGCAGGGAAGGCTGTAGAGGAACCTTGGAAAGGGAAGCCCTGTGGGTGTGCTTTCCTGCCTCCCTTCTGTTCTTCCTGTGCCTCCAACACCTCCTGCCTTCCTCCAACAAAAGGAGTTACATGTTTCCCTCTTACAGGGATCTGCCGTAGAAGTCATCTCAAGGAACAAATCCAGACATGTCACTGCTCTGATTTCTCCCAGTCTTCTCTTATTGTTTCTATACTGGTTAGATGCCTAGCTCACATTGTAGGGACACAAACTATGGGTCTCCCAGCCACACAGCAGAGACTGTGGTCCTCACAGCATAGAGGCCTCCCTAAGAGTCAGTCATACACTCATACACCGGAGCTTTCTCTCACCATCCTGCTTCTGAGCATGGTGTGAAAGCGTTAGAAAGACTGAAAGCACAGGGGTTCTGATGGTAGTCCTAGTGCAGGCTCCCCGAGGTCCATCTCAGGCAGAAGGAACAGCCAATTGCTGCTCTGTCTTGTTTCCTCTGACCAGGAGCAGCCATTCACTTCTCTTGCATTGTGGTCTTCCTGCTGTGGCACCCAAACCCCAACCAACTGCCTGTCTTCTTCGTCCTCTCTGGCCTGTGGGGAATGTCTGACGCTGTCTGGCAGACACAGAACAATGGTAAGTGCCCAGCACAGGCTAACAAGGCCTCCATCTCCCTCAGTCAGCTGTCCTTGAGGGTAGCAAGGCCAGGAGGCAGCCACCAGGGTGCAATCTGGGCACTCTTTGTGTGGATAGTAGAATCCTCCAGTAGAAGGCAGGTCTGGAGCCCAGAGAGTGAGAGAGACAGATAGGTCTCGAGGACCATGCTCTGGATCTGAAGTGAGTTCTTATCCCCAATTTTGCATGACATAGAAGGAGGGTCCAGTTTGAACAGAGGCTCCATGCAGCAGAAGATGGTTCCTGAAGTGCTCACAGGTGTGCACAGATGCAGAACCAGAGGAAGAGATAGCAAGAAGGGCCAAAGAGCATCCCGATAGGGGCCACAGGACACTAGAATGCATGCCACTGTGTTCTGTGGACATGAGGCCATAGAAGATGGATAAAAGGATGCAAAGGAGAAAGACACCTGTGGGTAGAGGTTTATGGTCCTGATAGACAGGTGAGATGGTCTGATGACCCCCAAGAGAACCACAGGCAGGGAGTGTGACCCCCCTTAACCCAAGAGGACTGATTGGTGGTTGGCAGTTGAAATGACTGTGTAGAAGCGGAGGTAGATGTCACCTGAGGAAGACCTTGCCCAGTCAGAATGCCTGACCAAGAGGTCAAGAGGACCAGCAAGTGAGGGGCATAGCTAGACACAGGAAAATGCACGTGTTTGGAATGTTGCTGTCCCGATGGGCTGTGGAATGGGGGTACCAGACCCAGGGGCTCACCAGGGAGGCTCCAAGAGAGTCAGTGGGGAGGGGGTGTGTCAATGCTGTGTCAAGGTTGGGGAAATGCCAGGGTATTTGCACTGGATTTGCTAGAGGCTCTTGCTTCTACCCCAGGAGCAGTCAGAGGGCTTCAAGGCTGAGAAGGATGCAGGATGCTGTGTGGCTGATTTCTCTGCGCAGCTGACAGGGTGTGCATTTGGGTGCCGGTTATAAATAACATAGTAAGCTGGGCGCTCTCAACCCTAAGTCCTGCACTAACACCCAAGGTCCTGGAGTGCCTAAGGATCAGGTAGGGAAGGGCTCTGTGTCTGGAAGGTCTTAATGACCCCAAGGGAGTTCTGAGACAGATGTGGTTCATAAATGACCCCTTCCCCACTCTGTTCCATCGGCAGTCAGGACACTTTCAGGCTTAGACGCTTGCTAAAGGAAACCCACGGCAGGGTTGCCAGGAAAGGGAGGCCCGGCTACTGTCTGTGGATCTGCATGTGACCATACCACGCTACTGAAGATGGCGGACCACATCCTCCAGAGCTCGTCCTTGCTGCAATCCCAATGTGCTGTCCATTTACAAAGCTGGAAAAAAACACCCTAGGGAAACCGAAAATGGCCAGGTATAGAGGCCCTGCTGGGACCATAGCACTGTTGGCTTTAGTGGAAACTGAACCTAATGACAGGCTGTGTGTGGTTGGTACCCTGTATCCAGTTGTTTTTGACCAAAATCAGTAACTAGGAACAAACAGCTAGACTATTCATGGGCTGGACTGGGCTCCTGTTTGTAGGAATGTATGGGTTCAGTGTGTGTGTGTGTGTGTGTGTGTGTGTATGTATGTGTGTTGGGGTTAGGTAATCAGAAACCCACTTTAGCTTTTATTGGAAGTCCAGAACTATAAACTAGTGTCATGGCAGATCATGTAGGAATTTTAGACACCCTACACTGTCAGCACCAGAGAGAAATTGCATCGAACCCCGTACAGATCTAACAGAGTTCACTGAAACATACATGAAGTCTGCATGCTGGTGTCCTGAGCTCACTGCAGTTGCAGAAGCAGTATTTATGGAAGCAAGGAAGACACTGGGACAGACAGCCTGCTTTATCTCCCACCCCAGCATCAAGAGATTTCAGCAAAAACAGTTTTTCTCTTTGACATATAATGGATAATTACCTTAACTCTCCCTGTCTTTATATGGACTTGAAATATTCACCAAGAGTATCTTTGTTAAGCTTTGCAAATTATTCAAGACTGTATACACACACACACACACACACACACACACACACATGTGCATGTGTGTGTGTGATGAACACTCAAATCCAGTGAGTAACTTGAAAAACGACTTTGTTGAACAAGGGATGATAATTTAAATTGAGATAATTTCAACCTTTTTTGTACAGGTAAGAGCATACATTTTGTTAAAGATAAACCAGCTTCTCGGGGAGCAGTTTCTTTGAAAGCCTGTGCCTGCAGCCACCCCAGTGGGGAGTGTTGAGCGCAGAGTCCCTGCAGCTGGCTCCTGCCCAGTTCCCCAGAGCACAGTGCATCCACACAAAGGCATCCAAATGGACGTCTGTTCCTTTACAACATGGAAAGTTGCATGTAGCTTTGGCCACATGTCAAGAACAGTGCTGTGTGAGGCTGGGGAGATGGGATAGTGGGTAAATCCACTTGCTGCACGAACAGTATGTGACCTGAGCCTAGATCCCCAGGTCAGAGCCTGTAAACCCAGCACTGGGGAAAGGGAGAGGAGACTGGCTGGCCAGGCACTCAGCCGAAAACCAGAAAGCTCAAGCTCTAGTGAGAGACTCATCTTAAGGGTTCAGACTGCTATAGAAGAATATTCAATGCCCTCCCTGCCCTCCGACTGCACATAAGCACATAAGGGACAGATGTGGCAATATGGGTCACCATTTTTATCCTCCCTCAGTTTAGCAATCTGTCACAGGACTCGGACACTCGCTCCTCCTGCTGGGGCTAGGTACCCCGAGGGCTCTAGGAATCTCTTCAACCTCCCAGCAGTGAATCTCTGCCTATCTGCTCATTCAGTCTGACAGCTGAGGGAGGTTGGATGCAGTTGCTATAGCAACCCTCACATGCCATGGCAGTGCATTTAAGATGTAGCATGTCTCATCTAAAAATACACTTTGCCCTGTTAGCTGCTTGAAGAGTTTTTTTTTTTTTTTTTTTCAAGTTCATAAGTGCATGAAGTCTGACTCCTTCTGGGTGCTCCATTTATTTAACCCGCTTTCCCAACAGATGAGATGCCTGTTCGCTCCTCACATAACCTCATCCAAGGACTAGAGTCAGCGTCTAAGTCACTTCAACCTTGAGTGCCTTGAATAGATGAGGCAGACAGGTCAGGCTGAGGCTGAGAGCAAAACAAATCTCTTTGTAAACAAACAGGTTAGTTCACAATAGTCTTATGTTTCTAGACAAGCTGCAGAGGCAGTACCAAGTCTGCGCAGAGCCCGTGTCCAATCCCCCAGTACTGAGCATCTTCCACAGCCAGGCAGATCTGGCTGCTCTCTGGAAATGGGTTCATTGTGGCTCACAAAGGGCAGATATTGTGGGATTCCCCCATTTTACCACAAGCCTCCATTTCCAGCTGTAGGAGCCTGTGTTGGATGCCACCTTGCACTTGATATCCATGTCTGTGAGTTAATACAGGGATGGTCACCTGCTTGCCATGCCCCCTTGTCATCCATCTAGACATTGCTGATATGGACACCTGTTTTCCCATGTGACTTCCCTTGTCTGTCTGGTTGTTAGTAATGTGACAAATGAACATCCCTTCCCCTCCGTTGTCTGTCTAGTTTTAGCTCACTTGGACAACTCTCCCGCAGGGCTGGTTTGATTAACAGGCATCCCCGAAGGGAAGGTGGCAGTTCTGGCTATGCATCCAAACCCTTAGCTTCTTTGGCTGTGTGGTGACCTGGCTCCTTCTGATGGAAGTGTCTGTGTTGGCAGCGAGGAAGGAACAGGGCCATTTCTGCTGGTCCAGTTGCCAGGTAGATCACCCTGACCCCCCACAGTTACCAGCGCTGGAGTTCTTATTCTCCCAGCCTGGAGCCCTCCAGCCCAGGATCCTCCATGTTGATCCTTTCTACCCAGGATCCTTCACTCTGGGCACCCCATCCTGTGTCATCCATCCCAGGGCCCTCCCTCCCAGCATGCTCTATTCCAGGTTCTCCATCTTCGAGCCCTTCATCCTGGGTCATGCTGGGAAGTCAAGCAGGGTTTCTCAGGCAATGTGGGGCCTGAGGAGAAGGGTTTGTGTGAGTAGGAGCTGGGTGGAGCTGGATCAGCAGTCTGGGGCCTGGACAGACCATGGAAGTTCACCTGGTCTGTTACTGTCTCATTGGGTCCTTCCCTGATGTACCTGCTACTCATCCATGCCATGCAATGGAGTCCTAGCTCTCATCCACACCTATCAAAAATGTCCCATCCCAGCACAGAAAGCAAAGGAAGCAGTTTTCAGGCTGTATGAGTTTTACATTTGCTGTGACCAACAAAAAATACCATCGGTGGGGGACTAAGATAATCACAGATTCTCTCACCCTGGGGTGAGATTCCCTCTGCCAGACTGACAGACTCTTCTACTCAGAAAGGTTCAGGAATGAAGGCACACGCATACACATACACACACGCTCACACACACACATGCTCACATATATACACATGCACACATATACACACATGCACACACTCATACACACATGCACACAGGGACACACATACACCCATGCACACAGACACGTGCTATGTGTCAATTTAAAACTAAAAACAAACCAAAACAAAACAAAACGGCTGAGAACATTAACAAATAGAAGTCACAGAACTAGTAGTAGAAGTTTGAGAAATTTCCAGAGGCCTTGATTCCACCTCTAAGCACTTGGGGGTGGGCATCGCCCACTGGAATACTACTACCCAAATGTTGGTGGCATACCCTGAGAGGACAAATGTAGGTCCCATGAATATAACTGATTTCTGTTTAGTCCTGGGTGCTGGGGAGGAGCTGCCCCGCACCTTGCACAGTGTTGCCTTAACCACTTGGCAAAACAGACCAACTGTTGCTTGCTTGAGTAGATACTGGAGGTCTTCTCATGGTTTTCCCCTTTAAACATCTTTCCCTCAACCCCCTTCTCATGGGAATCTCAAATTTGGCACAGTGGTTGTTCTTTCTGCTAGCAGCTAAACAGTAAATCGTTGGTTATAATTGGATTGAGTCTATGGTCTTTCCCAGGGTTCACAAACTCCACAACAACACACACTCAACTCTTTGCTCTCTTTTCTTCATCGTTAGAGAGAGGACTGAACAGCTCCTTCCAGGATCTAGTGCTCTGGAACTTCCATGTATCTCCTCCCATGCTGCCCACTGCCAGCTATCGTCTGACTTGTCAGCATAATTCTGTGCTTTTACTATTTTTTAGCAAGAAAAACATCCAGATATTTTCAAGAAAACTGGCAGAGACAAAGCCTGTGTTCAGGACACTAATGGACCATGTTTGAGGTCTTTGTGTATGTCTGTGTGTCTATGGGTGGTGTGCATATATGTGTTCGTGTTCTTGTGATATCTGTACGGTAACTGGATGTATATGCACATGTATATGCATGTGTGTGGATGTCAGAAGTCAACATTATCTTAGTCATTCTTCGTCTGATTTTTTGAGACAGATTCTCTCTGACCCAGCTGGGTCAGCTGGTGAGCACACCCTGGAAGACCTCCCTTCTGTCCCAGCACTGGGGTTGCAGGCCAGCACCTGGCCTTTTCTGTGGATACTGAGAGTCTGAACTCAGGTTCTCCTGATTACCCACGAGCACTTAACCCACAGAGCCATCTCTCCAGCCCTGTCTGAGGTTTTTCACAACACTTCATTCTGGTCTCTCCTCCACAGCTCTTTTCGGTGTCCTGTTTGACGAGAACAAAGAACCCGCTTTTGCCAGCTACCGCCTTGGGGAAGCCATAGGGTTTGTCATTGCCTTTGGCTACAGCTCATTTCTGTGTGTGAGTACCAAGCTCTACATCCTTTTGGGTGTCTTGAGTCTGGCCGTGGTTGGTTACGGGACAGTTGAGTACCTGGAAGCCAAGGCTGCTTCCAAGGTCCTTGGTGCAGAAACGAAAAACCAGACAGAAGAGGAAGAAATGAAAACAAAAATGTAAATGTGGACAAGTGATGGCTGAGAACCCAGCCTTGGTCAGCAGAGGCGGTCCACGTAGCAGCGCTCAGGACATAGACTCGACTCTCCACAACTGTTTCGTCAATATGTGGACATTCTAAAGATCATCTATAGTTTTTTTTTTTTTTTCTGTATTTTCCGCAATTTAACAAATTTCTAGTCTAGTTTTCTACTCATGGAGATCAAAAGGATATGCAAAGGGCTGGCATTATAGTCCAGTGCTAGTGTGCATCCTTAGCAAACACAAGGCCACACGATCAGCCCACAACACTACCAAAAGGAAGCCGTAGCTAGGTGCTGGGGTGGAGGAAGTGGCTCCGTCAGGAAAGCACTTTCTAGGCTGAGCACGAGGACCCCAGTTTGAACCCTCAACCCATGTTTTTTTTTGTTTGTTTGTTTCTTTTGTTTTTTTGTTTTTTGTTTTTTTAAATCAGGGAAAGGTAATGTGCACATATAATTCCTGTACTGGGGAGGCAGAGGCAGAAAGATCCGTGGAACCATTGACTAAGTAGCCAGGAGAGCCAGGACCATGAGCTCCCGGTTCAGTCCTGAGATCTTGGTCCCAAGAACTAAGGTTAGTAGCAACCAAGGACACATAATGTCTACCTCCTACCCAGACACACAGACACACACACACACACACACACACACACACACACAGACACACACACACACCACTACACATGGAAGTATCTACTAATTTAATGGTAGATATGAATTCAATCTCAAAAATTTCCAGAATGTTTACCTTAGTTTTTTGTTGTGCTTAATAATTGGAAGAACCATCATATTATAAAATATAAACACCATAATTGTACAAATGGGCGAACACCTAATATCACAGTTTTTACAGATGGGTACAGGAAGTCACCTGAACAAAGACACTGGGCACTTTTGCGCCTCTTAAAAGTTCCCGGGGGATTTTCTAAATAAACAGTGAAATTGTTTTCTGGATCTATGTCTTGCCCAAATATGTTTTCTAAAAGCTCATGCAGATCATAAATCATACAACACATACACACAACACATACATGTATACTTGTGCATGCATGCTTGCCACGTTGGGGACTATACGTGTTAGAGGCCGTGGAGGGTTTCCAGATGGGATGCTGGAAACACAGTTCTCACTCTGGTCAATGTCAAACACACCTCACACATCGTACCTGCCAGCTGCTCACGCTATCACGGTGGAGTCAGACAAGGCATGTGTGTTACATGCCACATGCCCACTCTATCGTCATGACCCCAGTGGTGCCTTCATTTTTCTTCATCTTGAATAGCTCTATTAATGGCACAGCTGCCAGTTTTTCCACCCATGCTTTTTTCTCTAAGTCCTTTGTCGGAGATGGCGGCTACTCCGCATACCTTGGTGTTCCTACATGGAGCACAGTACTCCCTGGAGAACAATTCTATCTTCTTCCAGTGAGTTTTTCTTCTCTCCAACCAGTGCCCTGAGGGGTCATCAGTGGCAGAGGTGGGGAAATTTAAAATAGGACACAGGAGCTGGAAAGATTTGCCTGTATTATGCAGAAGTGTACCTGTGGCCTAAGGTGTTTCATGCATGCAAATCCCTGTATCCTGAATGACATTCTGAGGATGGCATGGAGTCCTTAGGAGAGGCAAGTCTGGGGGGTATTGACAGTGTGTGGATCTCACTCACACTTGGCTGATGGGAACCGGATGCCTGCTGGTCCTGCTTTGGAAGGCCTTCCTACCTGGGACCTCTCATGTCTCTCCCTGGTTTTCTTCCCCCTCCCTATCATTTCCACTCTGCCCCACACTGGCTGACTTCAATGGCCCAGCTTCACAGACAGTGGCTCCTCTGAGGTGTAATCCTGTTTTCTCCTAGTCCATCCTTCATGCTGAGAATGGAAAACAGGCTCACGTGTCACACAGACCCGTACCGCATGAACAAATTATGAGGGCTTCGTCTCTTCACTTGACAGGTGTTTAATTAGCACTGTCTTAGCTCCAGCCAGCAAGGCAGTGGAAAGACAATGCGGTGAGACCATGTGCTTCCACTGTGGAGAAATCTTTTACACAAACAGTGCAATGAGTCAGTAGGCAGCCACTGACACTAGCAATGAGACAGGGAAGACAAGATGTCTGGGTCAGCGCCAGGGCAGGAGAAGAAAGGTTAGGAAGACATTAATGAGGGCAGCACTTGCCCTGAGGGGTGAAAGTAAGAAGTGTTCAGGTTTGGGGTGCACTCTCTATATAGAGTCTGCAGGATGTGATGGTGTAGAGAAGGGGAGCCAAGAAAACTCCAGAAGGGTGACCTAGCAAAGAGTGGTCACCTCCTTACTGGAGAATGTCTTACATTATGGTACTGGGCATGTGACACGTAAACTCTTGCATGCATATTATCAATAATGAGTGAGGCTGAGATTCACAGGAGAGAGGACATGTTGGTTGTTCCCATCAACAGACATGACCGATCGCACATAGGCATTTGCTATCTATCATGCTGGAATGAGGCATGAACACAGCGAGATTTTCTGGAACTTTTTCTGAAGCAGCTCTTCTCCTTGGGGAGATAGTAGGGAGGGAGTCCTTGGGGATCTGGTGTGGGGTGAATTGGTGATGTATGTTCAGAAGTGGACATTAGGGGCGGATTTGGGCCACGATGGTGGGCACACCAGGATTGTTAGCAGAGGCTGAGGTGACCCTGGACCATGGAACAAGCCAACATTTCTCTGGGGCTGCTCAGTACCATGAAGCCCAGCCTCAGTATGGCTATTACTGGAATACCACATTCTCTCAAACTGTCCCATGAGATCCTGTGGGCATGCAGCCTAGAAGAGAACCAAGCCATAATGAAACCCAGTGGGAACCTGGAGAGAGTCGGCTCCCAGCCGGGCAGCCTAGGATGTGTGAAACTGGGCTCAGAAGGTGTGGATGTCTGTGTTCAAGTGTTCTTGGCAATGGCTGCTACCCTGGGTGGCCCCTCTCCCTTAGTGTGGATGTTCAAGCACAAAGTGACACAAATCCTGGAAGCTTATTCCTTGCAAATGGAGGGAAAATTAAAAACAGTTAAATTTAGGATTGCCAAGTAACTAAAATAGCTAATGCAGGCCCAGATACTGCCATCCTCCGATATCTCTGAGCTGGATACACTATCCAAATAGAATACATGTCAAACCCAGCCTCCAGTTTATGCTCATAAATAACATAAACTTAATTATATTTATTTATTTTTAAAACAAAATTTACCAGCACCTAGATCTGGAAGGTAGTGAATAATTTAAATTAACCAAGAAAGAGAAATGTCTGTGGATTGCATACCAACAGCCTTGGCTTGCTGGCCCAGAAGCACAGCTGGGGTTGGGTTGTTTTGTTTGCCTGGCAGAGTTCAGTCAGCATCTTGGCTGAGACTTCTTGTACTTACAGTGTGTCAATGGTTAATCACCAGTCAGTGATGCTGGTGATGCAGTGGGCTGATCAGAAGGGTCTCTGGCTCAGAAACAAATAGATGAGTCCTCTGGCTACAACCGAGATTCACTGTACAGACAGGGCTCAGGTCCCTGCTGTGGACACCAGAAGCAGTAAGAAAGCCTTATCTCTGGAGATGGCAAAATAGTAAAGATTTGAAAAACTCATCTGCTTTCCAGGAAGTGAGCTCTCATCTCCACAGGAGTCTGGTAGGCCTCAGAGTCCCCATGCACTGTAACACACAGTATATGAAGTCAAGTCCCCAAGGCACAAGCAACACAGCCCTCCCCCCACCCTGCCCCCTGGGCACTCACTTGCTAGGGTACTGACTGCCAGTCTTCTCTGAGGTAGGGAAGTCCCTCCCTTTGTGAGGACAGCGGGCTGTGCATTGCTAAGCAACAAGCATTTCTGTCATCCTGCCCTATCCACTTAGCTGCACAGGGGACAACACCCACTCTTGGCATCTCTGACCCAAAGAGAGGCCATTCCTATACATTAGGCTGGGGACAGATCTGCAGAAGTCACATGTAGAGTCCAGCACCTTCTGAAGAGGGCACAGGCTATTCAGTGAGTACACACTGGCCTGGCCTACCACAGGACCTGCTTCAAGGGGCTTAGCAACAGAGTTAGTCCTAGCCACCCAAGCTGTGTACCTACAACATACTTCAACCCAAAAGATGCATTTCTAGGATACCCTATGTGCCGGGTGCTGATCGTACAGAGAAAACGGTATTAGCATTGTGTCTGTGGTAAAGGTGGTAATGGAAGGGCACTCCTTTCTCTCTACCTGGCATCTCATGGGTAGAAGAGAGTCTACTGAGTTGAGTGTGTGACTGAGCAAGATGGGGCATCTTGCTGTTCCAGGAACACAGGAAGTGCCATGAATCCTGATAGGGAAAAGGGGGAACCTTTGTGTAAAAGGGGGGCCTAGCATTAACCTAATCAATGTTTCCTTCCATCCGGGATGGATTCGACACTTAAATAAAATATTGGGAAATGGAGACTCAGGAGGGCTGAGCCTAGGTGGAGGAAGCTGGTCGATGGGGTCAACCTTTGAAAGGCACAGCTGGCCTTGGCCTTTTCTTATCTGTTTCCTTATGCTTTCTGGCCACAATGGGACAAGCAGCTTTGCCACACACAGAGCCTGCTATGATATCCTGTCTCGATTTTAAACCAAGAGATCCATCCGACCTGGGATGGAAACATCATACACCAGAAGCTAACGCGAACTTTCCCTCCTTTCAACGGTGTCTTCCGAGTGTTTGTTACAGGACTGAAAAAGTAAGTGTGGAGGCCTGCCGCTACTGTGTGTCCCTGACTGATAGAGGTGAAACTTTCCGATAGCTAAAAGGCTGGCGCTTAGAGTTAAAGCTGGCCGAGCTAAGCTGTGTGAAGGAGTCATGTGTTCCTGGGGTTTTCAGAGCAGCAGACCCCTGCAGTAGACACGGGGTAAAGGCACTAACCAGAAGGTGAGGAACCACGCACTAGCAAGAGGCACATGCCATATGGGTAAATGCTGAGAGCCCAGAAAGGGTAGCTAATTCAACTTTAAAAAAATACTCTAAATACAAATTAACTTTTAGGTAGAAAGGGACAGGCCTTTAATACCAGCATTCAGGAGGCAGGAGGATCTCTGTTGAGTTTCCAGGACAGACTAAGCTATGTAGAGACCTTGTTTCCAAAAAAAAAAAAAAAAAAAAAAAGCAAAGCAAAATGAAGTGTGGCTTTCTTTCTGTTTCCTGTTTTGCACTTGCCAGATTCCAGCATTCCCCCTGGGAAACTTACTGTCTGCAGTGGTGAAAACTGCTTTTGTAGATCTGGTAACAGGGTCCCCTAGAAGGGCGCCTCTGTTTGACAACCAAATAACTGACTTTCCCTCTCAGTCCCTACATGACTGAAGTTCATAGGATTTGGTTACGTGGACTTGCACTTGGGCTTGACTGTGGCCAGGTGGAGAGGCACCTAGCACGGCCTGTCATTTAAGCAGAGACTGTGTCAAGGAGATAAAACGCAAACAAAGAGACTCCTAGTTCTGACTTGAGAGCCTGTTGGGACAGGATGAGTGGCTGAGAACCTGTGGCTACTGTGGCGGTCTCTGGCTTCTGGGTGTGTAGGCCTTTGCACTGAGTCTTTTCTCGTGGGACCCCATCTGCCCAGGATTACATCAAAGTGTGGGAAAGAGGGACCCTTTCTCTTTACCTGAGGCTGGAGAGCTTGTTCCCAAGGCTGAACTGGACTCAGAGATCACAAAACCTATAATTTTTAACAGTGTTCTGGTAACGAGCTCCTTATGGTTTCTACAGAATTGGGGGTTGGTTTTCATTAGGCGATGTTTCTGTTCTGATGACATTAGTGTGGTTGAGGGCGAGGAGCAAGCAAGCTCTGCATATTTTAAAACACGTGTCTGTCTGTTGGCGGCACACTTGAGGGTTCCGGTGCCTTTGCTGGCTCTCATTGCCATGCAGTTAAGTGGTATTTGGTATTTTCTTTGACATGAGAGCTCAGAGCTTACTAATATCCCACGGCTGGCATTCCATGGTACCAGGACCCCAAGCACACAGTGGAATGCACCTGCATTGCTGCTCCTGAAGGCAGTAACACGTGACTAGCCTGGTTAATCCCCAAGATCTGGGTTGACTTTGTGCTGCTCTGAGGTGAGTCTTCAAGCGAGGATTCCTGGTAGAGGCATTCCCCAGTGAAACACCACGGTGACTCCCAGTTCCTTCTCTTCCTGTGTCTTATCTTGGCAGATAGCCAGGTTCCCTCAGGCAGTTTTTCTGTGGTAGTCTGGCCTTGGCCTCTGGGGATGCCTGCATATGAAGTCTTGATGCCAAGTGAGCTCTTAGCAGTGTGTGCTGGTAACAAAGAGGCCAAAACGCCTGTAGTCGCATACCTGTTAGACCTCCTAAGGGGCTCCCCCAAAAGGAATCTTCTAGAAATGCGTGTTGGGAATCATGACACCCTGCCTTTTGTGGCCAGCTCTGGTAGTTTGCTGTCCTAGTGAGAAAACTACATTTGGAGTTAGTGGAGTTGCCAACCAAGCTGGGAACTGTGACTCCAAATGAATTTCTAAGTTTAGAAAGAATGCTGAGTGGTGTTCCTGTGACCAACACACTTGACAGAAACGCTTAAAAGGGGAGGGTTTACTGTAGCTCACGGTTTGGGAGGGATTCCAGTCCACCACGAAGGGAAGGCATAGTGGCTGGAAGGCGGGGTGGTGGCAGTGTGAGCCCTAGGCAAGATGTCAAGATCACTATTCCGGTGGGCGTGGCTTTCATTGACACAGTAAAGGCTCCGTGGTCTTCAAAATAGCACTTCAAATTGGGGAGAGCCTGTGAGGGGTGCTTCAGATGTAAACAGTGACTGTTCAGAATAAAGCTGTTACCCCAGGAGTTCTGCTGATGCCCATCGAAGCTAAGGTACAAGATGAAGGGGCCAAAATGACTCTCTCTTCCCCGAAGACATGGTGGGAACGGTTAGTTAACCATGTCCTGTTGTCTCTGTGATGACACATTTGCAGGTCACACGCTCATCATAGCATAGCGTGGTTTTTCAGTCTGAGTAAGATGCATTCAGTTTAATCTCTTATTTATATCAGTGCCACATGATATAAGCTGAAGTTGTTAGGGCCTCTTGCAGGACCCTCTGCCTCTGCATCCAAGTGCCCCAGCATGCATGACTTTTAGCGTATTTGTGGTTTTCATTACAATTCTGTCTGTCTGTAACATCATCTTGCCAATTTCCCATCTGTACATCTTGTGGGTTATAGACTAGAAGTCTAAATAAACTACTACACGTTACACACCTACCAGCACTCACATCTATACACTCACATATGTACACCATCCCCCAACACACAAATACACACGTATCAGACTTCACACCCCCACAACCACCCACATACACACCAACCCCCATCCCTATTCAGGCCATCTCCACACATATCACACACACACACACACACACACACACACACACACACACACACAAATTTACCCCATTCCCAAATCTCCCCTCCACACACATGCACACACCTCAACCCCACCTACCCACCTCATATCCACTCAAATCCACACCCACATCCACAATCCACTTTTACCCACATCCTTCCACACACTGAGACATACATACACAGATATTGCCACCCCCACATACTTAATGACTGAAGAGTGAGGTGAAGGTCTGGGGTGTGCTCTTTGTAAATGTTAGCATCTGTGACAACTCTTTGTCTTGGAACAAAATTTTCTTCTGAACTTTGGGTTTAGGGGTTCGCTTTGGTGCCAGACTCCTGGCCTCTGACCTAGGTAAGGAGATGCTGGGAGCAGAAATGAGCAATGGGTGAGAGTCTCACAGATGTCTGGTCCCCAGAAGTATCTACTCATGTTTGATATGGGAAAATGTGCAGGGGCTGAGGATACAACGCAGGTCAAGTGCCTGTCACAGAAGCACGAGGACCAGAGTTTGAATCCAGAGCCCATGTAAAAGCCTAGTAGATGTGGAGGCCACCTGTAAATCTAGTGCATTGGAGGGGAGCCAGAGAGACCCCGGAGCAAGCTGGCCAATCAGTCTAGCTAAAACTAAGTTCTGGGCTTAGTGAAAGAGCCAGCCTCAGTAAAAGAGCCAGTCTTAGTATCTAAGAGAGAGAGAGCAATGGAGGGAGATGTGGCACCAACCTCACTCAGGTCTCCACACACATGCAGGCACACATGCATACACACTTGCACACACAGACATGTATACACATGTGCATATATACATGTACATATATATATGCATACACTCACATGCACACACATGCATATACACAGCACATATATATGCACATACTCACATGCACACATACATGTACACTCACATGCACACACATGTACACTCATATGCACTCAAATACAAGACATGTACACACATGCACACACATGCATGCACACACATGTACACCCATGCACTCAAATACAAGACATGTACACACATGCATACACATACATGCACACACATGCATATACACATGCACTCACATGCACACATATGCACACACATCACTCACATACACATGCACTCACATGTACACACACATACGCATACACACAGAGGACTATAACACCTATGTCCCTCCCTCCTCATTCTTTGGCTTGCTGGCCCCCCATTTACTCTATCATGTGCAGGGTGCCTGATACAGGAACAAACAGACTTACTCATGTGGGCAAGGCAGCCCAATGGCCTTTCCTAAGCCTCTGGATCTGGAGAGGACAGAGAGGGACCATGCAGAGATACGCAGAACACCTGGAGGGACAATCTGCAACCTTTCCACTGGAGGGGACCCTGCAGCACTAAGCTATACTTGCCCCGCAGTGCCACCTGCATGGCCTCCAGCGGGACCCAGCAGACTGCCCAGCCTGCCTGGGGAGTTGGGTCAGGAGACTGAGTGGGTTTCTTTCTCTACTCTGGTTGAGGGGGTCGGTGAAGATGGGCACGACCTCTGGAGCTGTGCTGCTGAACCAGAGCTCGTCCCACTGGGAATAAAATGAAATTAAAGGGTGGTTTTCCCACGGCAGAGGGTGTAAGATGTTGCCACACAATAAGAAACAGTGTCCCTGGGTTTCCCCGCATGTGGGGATGTGTTGGGCAAGACCAGATTGCTCTTGCTGCCAGGCCCTGGCTCTGACTGATAGGATCATGATGGCACTTTGAGACATTGGCAGCAATCAAAACTGGGCAAACCCCTTGCTCAGCTTCCTGGGAAGCTGATAAAAACAAAGCAAATTTCCACTGCTAAGAGGATACACACCAAGAGTGAGCCGTTCCCATCAGAGAGAGGTGCATACCTGCTCTACTGGTGGGCCTTTTTCACCAGGTCCCATGGTTCATCTGAGTGAATGGATCTCTTTCCGAAAGGTTGGAGGCTTCTGTTACCAGCTCTTGTGCTCCGCAGTGGAACCCCTGGTCTGGACAATACCAAGGGGCAATCCAATGACTGCAACATAGCTATGACCCACTGTATGGTCTAAAGTATAGTCTGTGCTACAGCCACATATCATAGCCTATGCTATGGCCCATAGCATCCTTTACATCATGAACTTCACAACAGCCCCTGTATGAGAACATGAATGTGTTGGACTGCTCATTAACTTATGAGCAGCTGAGAGTCTTGCTTCTGTGGAAGACGGGAACATTAACTTGCAAATGTATACAGCCTAGCTAGGCAGTCTGGCCACCTCCCCTCCAGGGGAGGCATAGCCACAGCAGATCACTGTTTTCTTTTTCAGCCTCAAAGGCGTTCTGCACAAGAGTGGGGAGACACTGGAGATGGCCATTGGTCTTTATGAATCCATTTTCCTGCCCATGCTGTTTATGAAATTCTCACAGGCGCCACAGTACTTATGACCAAGTAAGCTTAGGAGACATGAGTAGTTCTTAGAGGTAGATAACAGTGTGGTGAGATGGTGGTGCCAAAACAAGAGCTTTCCCATTCTAAGGAAATGTTCGACCCTGGAGCCACACCTCTGCCAAAGGAAAGCACTTTTAATTTAAAAGTAACTGCTGTGGCCCCTCGGTACCTGCACAAACAATTTACAACACAGTCACGTATCACACCACACCACACCTAACACATACACAAACAACCATACATCACTTAGACACACACCACGTACACACACACCCACAGACATACATCACATACACAAAGACACGCATACCACATACACATACATCAACATACTACACACATACGACATACACAGAGACACACAGATCACATACACCATACACATCACACACAGAGACCCCTCCCCACACACATAGTGCACACAATACAGACACACATACTACATATACATACATACATACACACATACACACACCACATATACATACTCCACACACACACCATACATAACATATGCACATAGACATATATCACAGACACACCACATACACAGTGACACACAGATCACATACACCATACACATCACATACAGAGACCCCCCCATACATAGTGTACACAACACAAACATAGACATACACACCATATATAATACATGCATACATACACATACACACACCACACATACATAAACATATATACTACATGCACACGCTCACACAACTTGAAACACTTATTGATATCATTAAGCTCAGCTTGAAAATACACTACAAATGCAGGTCTCTTATTCAGCCCCTTGACCAAGGTTGTAGCAGTGAACATGTGTCATTTGGTTGAGTCAGTCCTAGCCCAGTATGCCCAGAATCACAGCTGCAAGCTGTATGTTACAGTGGCTCTCAACATTTGGAAACACATGATTGAAGAAACTCAGGAATTGCACGGCATTCACTCTTGTGTGTGAGTTGAGTGGGTGTTAGCCTGTATGCACGCAGGCTATGCAGGTGTGCATGCCCTCGTGTGAGTGGAGACAAGAGGCTGATATTGGATGTCTTCTTCTTTCACATCCTACCCTATCAGTTGAGACACGGTCTCTTGCACACCTGGAACTAACTCAGCAAGCTAAGTTGACTGGCCAGCAAGCTCTACCAGTGTTTGGCCTTTTATGTGGGTGTCAGGGATCCAAACTCATGCTTGTGTGACAAGTACTTTACCCAGTGACCCATCTCTCCAACCTCTCAATCTTTTTCAAAAGATGTGTTGAAATTTGCTTATCTATTAAAAAGTTAATATTTATTGTTTTCACTAGTTACCCTTATTCTTTCCAATACAGTGCTGATCACAGAGGCAGGGCTACAATGGATGGTCTGCACAGTTTGGGTGCTGTGACTGCAGAGATTTTTGGACTGCCACTAGAGGGACAGACTGTACAGGTAAGCAGACAAATGTCAGGCCTAGGCGGAGCTGGGTTTGTCTGCAGAGGTGGTAGGGAGGGCTCTGGCGCACAGAAGCGGGAGCTTGGGGGAGGGAGAGAGGAAACCATGTCACCTCTCATCTGAAGCTCTCTTATCTCATCCTTCCTGTCTGGATGATCAATGTTTAGGAAAGCAAGCCTTTGAGGACAGAAGATGAAACCCAAGGGCCCCCCTTGAAACCACTGGTGTTCCGAGTGGATGAGAGCACCCCTGGGCTCGTACAGAGTGTCCTCCTGGAGCGTGGGTGGGACAAGTTTGATGAGCAACGTCAGGATGTGGAGGACTGGAATCTGTACTGGAGGTCGTCCTCCTTCCGGAGGGCAGAATATGTCAATGTCAAACCCTGGCAGAGGCTCAACCATCACCCAGGGATGACCAATCTCACCAGGAAGGACTGCCTGGCCAAACACCTGGCGCGCATGAGAAGTCGCTATGGTGAGTCGCTCTATGAGTTCACACCCCTGACGTTCATCATGCCCACTGACTACACCAAGTTTGTGGCCAAGTACTTCAAGGAAAAGCAGGATTTGGGGACCAAGCCAAGCTACTGGATCTGCAAGCCAGCAGAGCTGTCTCGAGGGAGGGGGATAATCATTTTCAGTGACATCCGCGACCTCATGTTCAAGGGCACGTATGTAGTACAGAAGTACATCTGTAACCCCTTACTCGTGGGTAGGTACAAATGCGACCTCCGCATCTATGTCTGCATCACTGGCTTTAAGCCTTTGACCATTTACATGTACCAGGAAGGGTTAGTGCGGTTTGCCACGGAGAAGTTTGATCTCAGTAATTTGGAAGACTATTATTCCCATTTGACCAACAGCAGCATCAACAAATTGGGGGCCTCGTATCAGAAGATCAAAGAGGTGGTGGGTCAAGGCTGCAAGTGGACCCTCAGCAGGTTCTTCTCTTACCTCCGCAACTGGGATGTGGATGACCTGTTACTGAGGCAGAAGATCAGCCACATGGTGATTCTCACAGTCCTGGCCATGGCTCCCTCAGTCCCCGTCGCCTACAACTGCTTCGAGCTTTTTGGATTTGACATCCTTATTGATGACAACCTGAAGCCGTGGCTTTTGGAAGTCAACTACAACCCTGCTTTGACCTTGGACTGTTCCACGGATGAGTCGGTCAAGAGAAGCCTTGTCCATGATGTTATTGAGCTGTTATACTTAAACGGCCTCAGAAGTGAGGAGAAAAAGTGTGGGAGAACTCCGGGAAACTCCGTGGTCTCCCTTGCCAGGAGCGATCAGCATGAGTTTTGTGCGACCCCCAATTCCTCTTCCTATGCGTCTCTCATACAGTTTACGACGGGCAGTAAAAGCGACCCAGCTGTCCAGAACAGCTGTCCCAAGCACACTCGAACCTCCCAGTTGAGAGAAATGATGAGCAGGCAGGACAGACTTCTGACAAAAGAGGCAGCCAAAAGCAAGCCAAGGCACAAGGCTTGGCACTTGCCTCGCAAGACAGTCTTCCCGTATGCGTCTCAGTCACAGCCTCACAAGATGAAGGGGCCTGCGGGCGACCTCCCGGAAGCTGAAAGCACACCAAACGACCACGCCGGCAACTTTGTCCTCATCTTCCCGTTCAACAAGGCTACGTTCGGAGCCTCCAGGAATGGGTTAAATGTCAAAAGAATCATTCAAGAGCTCCAGAAACTAATGAATAAATAACTCTTTAAGTGATAAAAGCTAAAATGGAGAAGTGAGGTGACTTTTTGAAAAGTAAAGATTTCTGTAGCCAGGGAAGGCCATAGGGCCGAGGCCCTGACCCGCGCCTTTAGCACACACATTGTTACTGGGTGCAGAGGCACAGGGTGGATGGTCATGCTGCTACTGTCTCGATTGCTACCCATTACTACAATCAAACTGTGTTCCTTATAATGTAAGGGGGGAAAAATAACAAAAACAAAAAATATAACATCTTAAAGGGATTTCTTAGGTAAAATAGTACTAAACTGCCAGGATTCATTTATTTATTTATTTATTTATTCATTTATTCATTTATTCATTTATTATTTATTTGGTTTTCCAAGACAGGGTTTCTCTGTGTAGCCCTGGCTATCCTGGAACTCACTCTGTAGAACAGGCTGGCCTCGAACTCAGAAATCCACCTGCCTCTGCCTCCCAAGTGCGCCACCACTGCCATTGTTGGTCAGAATTATTTTGGGGGAGCTGAGGAGATGGCCTAGTTGGTGAAGTATTTGCCATGACACATGAGGACTCACACCTAATCTCCCCCCACCCCCGCACACACTCAAACAAGGAGCCAGGTATGCTGGCACAGGATTGGGATCCCAACACTGGAAAGGTGTACTCAGGCAGATACCTGGGGCTCTCTGATCAGCCAGCATAGCTGAATCAGTGAGCTCCAGTCAGTCTCAGAAAACAAGGTGGTTGGTTTGGGGGGAATAACACTTGAGGTTGATTTCTGGATTCCACTGACATGTGTGAGTGTGTGCACACACACACACACACACACACACACACACACGTCATCAGCATAAAGCCATTTAGAGTGCAGTGCATTATAGAAAGCCAATTGTTTAGAGATACTGGGTCCTAAATCAGATCTCCTGGAGATAGCTACCTGGAGGGTGGATCATCAGCCATACATATTGAGAAGTGTTCCTCCTGGCTGCACCTGTCGCCTGCCCCCATCCAGCACCTGATGACGGAGCCTCTCACACTTAGGCAAGTTATGGTCCTGGCAGATGAAAAGGCTAAAGATCCCAGACATCCTTACAAGTTAAGTGTGGCAGCCAGCGATGAGGCTGAGTGCACAGTTTGCCAGGAAGCAAGTTGTCACCCATCTCATTACTGGGACAGAGCACCTGATAAAAACAACTTAGTGAAGGGTTTATTGGGGTCCACTATCCAAGGGTACAGTTGGTTTGGGGAAGGCAGCAGGCCACTGGTCACACCGTGTTCACAGCCAGGGAGCAGTGAGAAACAAGGGGCTTGGTACTCAGCTCTCTTCCTCCTTTTCATCCTGTCTGAGACTCCAGGCCAGGGAGGAGCACTTCCCACGTTTAGTTGGGGTCTTCCCACATCGATAAACCCAGTCTAGGAACTCATGCAGATGCACTCAGGGATTTGTCTCCTAGACTCTGCGGAGTCAATACAACATTAACCGTCATGCAGAAGGTGAGTTCCCAGGGCTGGGGCTGGGGTGGGGACTAAGGGAAGGGAGGAGGTATTCCGTTTGGGGTGATGAGCACACTCCAGAACAGGGTAGCTATGACAACCACACGGCTTCACGAATGGGTCAAGAGTAATGCTTATGTTATGTGCATTTTATAACAAACAACAAAATCATTAGGTAATAGAATAAGGGGGTCCCTGCTGATACTTTTTTTCAGACATTTGTGGACAAATGTGCTTTTGTGGGATGCTGGGATTCACACAGGTGCTTGTGAGACACTGCTGGAGGGAACCAAGACTCAGGAGGACGGTTGTGACTGTAGCTCACACCCCAGCCTCCCAAACTGCCCCACTCCACAAAGGCTGTAGCTCCATCTGGCCATGAGCTTGTTGCCATCAGCACTGCTAGGGTTCCACAATCATTGTGCCCACTGGTGTCCCGGAAGGCAGCCCGGCTCACTGGAGACCCAGGGAAACCTATGCAGCCAACAGGTGTGTGAAACTCTACCAGCAGGTATTAAAGGGACCCTGGATTGGCTCCAGGCTCTGTTGACTGCAGTCTGTCTTGGGAATCATTCTGACACCATAGACAACTCCTGAGAGACTCATTTGTGTGCTTCTGGGACAATCTTGCAGACTACACACACACACACACACACACACACACACACACACACACACCAGGCTCTGAAAGGGCCTCAGTACAAGGCACTCACTATTTACTACTCTGACAGTAGCTCAGCCCCAGTGCCTCCAGGTTGTTCAGCAGCAGTCCTCCTATGTAAAGAACTGCGCAGAGTCTTACCTCCCAGGGGACCCAGTGTGGGCTTCCTGAACGGGATCCCTGTTAGTTATGGCCTGGGTTTGCCCCAGTCTGAGTCTCTGGACAGGCTTGCCAACCTCTGACCCATGTCTGCCAATGGCCTGAGACTTCGGACCCAATTTCTCTCTTAAGCTGAAGAATAAGCAGCTCTGCTAGAGGACTGGAAGGAGGTGACTCTCGCAGTGCCTCTGACGTTTCCCTTTAATCATTCTTGGAGTCTTAGAATGTTTCTGTAAATTGGCTTTTGCTGTTCTCAACCGGCTTAAAGCAAGCATGTGAATCCAGGAACCACTTGGACACATGTCCATTCATGGCTCTGAAGCAACGTCTGTCTCGGTATCATAGAGGGGTCCTCTTTTTAGTACCAGACCCATAAACCAAGGTCCCGGAGAGTGTTTAATCCACTCTGTGGCCAAACGGAACTTAGAGAGCCCTTGGTAATGGGTCTGCAAGAAGCAGTCTCCAATATAGCCCCCAACGAGAGCAGTGTCGTCCAGACCCCAACCACGTGCATGTGGCCCTGAGCGCAGAAGCAATTCCATCTTCTCAGACCTAACCTGAGACCAGCGGGCTAAAACCGGTGTGTGAGGGAGGGATCGAGGGAGACTGCGGCTCCTTTGAAGGCAAAGTTCATGCAGACAGCAAGAAAACCGATGGGGTTAGGGAAGCAGCGCGTGGCAGAGAACGTGGGAAAGTAGCTGGAGATAGGTCAGTCCAGACTGTCGTCTGAGGCTCTTCAAACAAGGTCTGGGATGAGATACCAAGGTGTGTGACCCAAGGATGGAAAAGCTCTCCCTGTGGGCTCCTGAGTGCTGTTTGCCCACCCTCAACCCCAGGTCCATCCAACAGCAGGTTAAAAGTAGTTTTCAACGGTGTGAAATAAAGATGGGAGAGAAAGCAGCATATGAATTAGAGACTGGATATTATAATAGAAAACATTGAAAAGAACCAGCCAGAAGTCCTGGAGCCAAGAAAAGCATCCACAGGAAAAGTTACCAGGAGAAAGGCTAGTTCCTAAGACAGGGCCACTGGACTTACTCAGTCAGAAAAACAAAAAGGAAGAAGGTGAAAAAGCAGAGGACAGAGTCGGGGAACATGTGACCCATCACATGATAGCGCCAGATGGAGAAGTGAAGGGAGCGTGGGGACTCCTCAGCCTTCAAGGTAGGGTACCCCCAGTTTCACTTCCCTGGTGTGGTGGCAGGACACTTCACAGGAGCAGAGAAAAGGAGGGACTGTGGCTCACAGTCCCAGGACATGTCGGTCTGGGATGGCAGGGAAGTTAGGGCACTGGCCATAGGTGTGGGCGTGTCCACACAACCTGGGCTCCTCACACCACAGCAGATCAGGAAGCAGAAAGAGCACTGGACCAAATCTGTTCAAAGATTCAAATCTGTTAAAGATTCAAAGGCTGAATCTTTAAGGTTCTATCAATCCACTTTTTTTTTTTTACCAATCTAGACCCATTCCTTAAACATTCCACAGCCACTCCCAGAAGTAGAGTGTTCAAACACGGGAACCCAGGGAGGGGGGCACATTCAACAGGTGCATGTATATGTGCATTTGCATGTATGTATCCCCAAAGACCCCAGAATCTTAAAAGCGTCAAGAAGAACACACATCATATAGGGGAGCCCTTGAGGTGCTCTCGGTAGGACTCTTGGCAGACACCATACAAACCGGAGGAGACGTGTTCAAAGTGCTAAGAGCTAAATGCAGCAAGGACTCTGTCCATACACTCTTGGCAGATGAAAGAGGAGAGGTTCCACAGTGCCAGATGCGGCAAAGGAGCCAGCAAGGGGGCGCCGGGGGGGGGGGCTTTGGGTTGAAATGAGAGAACACTAAATGCTAACTGAACCATGAAGGTAAACATACACTCAGACTCAGAATTCTCTTAACACTGAAGAGCTGGCACGGCAATCACTCAATTTGAACACATGAATTTAGCACCGGAGGGATGAACATAACCAAAGCCAGGGAAGCCTTTTTACTTTCTGTGGCCTCGTGCCCTGTGCTCTGCACTGAACCCATCCTATACTCACGCTCCTTAAGTCCCAGCTGGCTCAGGTTTCAAATGGTGACAGCAGGTGTCCCTGGTAGAGGAGGGTGACACCAATGGAAGTACAGTTGGGTCAAACTGAAAATCTTGAGTTCAAGAGACGCTGTCTATAAGTCACGGCCACATGGACATTAGACATCATTTCATATTCCTGGCTCCTGAATCCCACATGGTAAGATCAAGGTAGGGTGATAAAAACAGGCAGCTCCCTAGGGTGCAGTTTCAGGCATTGCCTGAGAGCTCTATCTGGGTCTGGGTACCGTGGGGTTGGGCACAAGACAGCAGCTTGAGAAGTTTCCCAGGATTTCTCTTACATCCTTTCTCCAACACAGCATTCTCCAACTCTTTGCTGTCCTTGTTCTGTCAATAACTGGTAGAGGAGAGGCAAGGTCCCAACTATGTCACAGCACACATGCTGACTTTCTACTCATCCCCCTCTGAGATACCACACCTCCCCATAGTTGACTCGGTGTGCATGCAGGTGTGGACAATGTGGACAACTACACTTTGGAGGGTGGCACCCACAGTTGTCTCCTTCTAGCTGAATCAGTATCCAAGATCCGGGCCCCAAGGCCTGTCTACTGTTCCACGATGGTACTAAGATGGTGTCCTGAATAGCTTTTTGTCAACTTGACATGGGTTAGCATAATTTGAAAGGAAGGAACCTCAACTGAGAAAATGCCTCTCATAAGATCTGACTGTGGGGAACTTTAATTAGTAACTTTCTTAATTAGTGATCAGCGTGGGAGGGCCCAGCCCATAGTGGGTGGTACCATCCTTGGGCAGGTGGTTCTGGGTTCTGTAAGAAAGCAGGTTGAGCAAGCCTTGGTGAGCAAGCCAGTAAGCAGCACCCCTCCATGGTCTCGGCATCAGCTCCTGCCTCCAGGTTCCTGCCCTGTTTGAGATCCTGTCCTGACTTCCTTTAATGATGAACGGCAATCTGGAAGTAGAAGCCAAATAATCCCTTTCTTCCCCAAGTTGCTTTTTGGTCATGGTATTTCATCGCAGCAATGGAAACCCTAAGACAAATTAGTACCAGGATAGTGGGCTATTGCTGTGACAGATTGACCTTGCTTTGGGAGGACTGTGGAAGGATTTTTGGACTTTGAGCCTTGAGAGCTCAGTGCACTGTTCTGTAGGAGTTTGAAAGATAAGGATCAAGAACAAGATAGGCAGTGGAGACCTGGCTTGTGAAGCTTTCGGAGGGAAGTTGAAAGAACCATTATTTTGAATGATGATTCTGTGGTTCTGGTTAGCTGGGCTTAACAAGATTCCAGAACTACTAAAGCGAGACCTTTGATTTGTTGGGCGATTTGATGCTGGTTAGCTGGAGCTGAGAAATTAGTGGTGATTAAGAAGAGACCAGCTGAAAATTGAGGGGAAATCTGGCAAGTGTTTCCTGAGAGACAGTCACAGAAGCTGTGTTCCTGAGGCAGCCAAGGTTGTAACTTGCACTGGCAGCTGAACCGCTAGTGTTGACTCACCCAGGTGGTACTGGTTTTGAAGGCATGAACGGGGTCATGGAGAACAGCTGAGCATTGGCACTGTGAACCAAGCCTAGGAGAGGCTATTGGTGAAGGTGCAGCCCAGTGGCAGCAGAAGACCCCAGCATTTTGGAGATACTAGTATCACAGGGTGACCACCAAGAACAGCATCAGCCTCACTGTGGAGCCACCTGGAAAGCTGTGTGCACTGCAGAGGGAGGAACTGGCAGTGACCCAAGCCCTTTGAGGGATTCCAGAAGATGGTGAGTGGGTCCCAGTTATCGGATGCTGAGTTACTTATACTGTTGGCTTTGCTTTGCTCAGATTGTGACTGGGCCCTGGTTCTTCCCTCTTGAAGTATGGAAGGACTCAAGTTATTTTTTGATTTTATGAGATCTCACCATTTAGAGACTAAATTTTAAGAGATTTTGCATTTTAAAAGAGACTAATTTTAAAAAAAGGAACTGGATTTTAAAGTGTTTGAATTTGGAAAATTTAAAACTTATAAACTGTTTTGTATTGTGATGTTGATGTCAATGTATGACTATGGGGATGGATAAGAAAGGAAAGATAATAGTGCTGTGTTTATGTGTCAAGTTGAAAAGGGATCCAGGGAGGTATAGGGGAAGAGATGAGTCAAATAACCTTGAACTTCAGCCACCTGTCCAGAGCTCTATAATGTTCTGTTTCATCTGCAGTCCAAGCAAGTCACTTTGCTTAGATTTGACCCAAGCTGGGTATGAAAGTTCCAGCAACCTGGCTCACACTAGGGACTTTCACCACAGCTACAGATGTGATGGCAGAAGACAGTCTGGACAGGGTTTTGGATCCTAGACCTTTGTGAACCTTGTTTCTAGCACCTCCTATCAGTTTTCATGATAATTTGAGGGCATCATCAACTGCTTACAAACTGCAAATCTCATGCAGAGGCTAACAGTGAGAGACAGCGTGGCACAGCCACGGTCACACAAACAATGAGGATTTAACAGCTCACCTCGATGAGGCAGAACCTAGTTGTGAAGACCCTACCCAAGGCATATATGACTCTAGTGGACAGGACATAAGGAAACAAGGGTATCTTACTGTCTGTTCCAGTGTCTGGTACAACAGCAGAATGACTGCACAGCCCAAGATGAGTCCAGAGATAGAGGATCTTTTCCCTACCTCGCAGATCCTCTGCCATCAAGAAGGCAAGCATGCTTGCCCTTTGGAACTTCTTATCATTGACTTCAGAAGGTGAACCAGGGCAAAGGCATGACAGGTGCTGCTGCCAGCCACTCCTCTCCAATGGACACCATTGGCTAACACACAGTGAGTTCTTCCCAAATCTACTCACTTTAGCAATATGGAGGACACAGAAAACAAAAACAAAAACACAAAACAAACAAACAAACAAACACCCACATTCTCAGAACTCCTCATCAGTGCAGGGACTGGAAGATTGAGATTGGTGGCTGCCTAGTAGCTAGGGAGGAATCTCTCCTACAGCATGGCAGAGCGCTCCCAGGAAATGAGGGGGCAGCTGGCAGACTCACAGGAACAGGTAGAAGGTGTGGCCCACTATGGTTCTGTTTTTGTTTTTATCTGTGCTTTTACTCATCTCCTTGTTGATTGACAGATCAAAATTGTGTGAATTTATGGGATAGAATGCCACATGAGGTTCTGTCTAGACACTTCAGGATGGTTAAACCAAGTCTATTCATACATCAGGCACCAGTGAAGATACATCCCCCTGGATCCCATTGATGAGGACTCTAAAAGGGGATAGAAGTAGATGCAGGCAGGTGTTGGCCAAGCAAAAACACGGAGCCAGCTGTTGTTAATGGCTGCTCCCAGGAACTACCTGGCAGTGGTCACGTTGCTCCCATTGTACCCTCTGCTCTCGGGCCAGACTCCGACAGAAGACACGGTCTGGACAAGGCCATGGAAGCCATGTCCAGGACCTCATTTCTGGCTACTGCTTCTATGTCCTCTCTCCCAAGATGGTGGTGGCTACATGGTCTCTTTCTTTACAATTTTTGGATGCCTCTTTACTCCTCATGTGCAGGGGATCTCCAGGATTGTCAGGGGAATCTACTGATGTGAGTCGCTTTGTCTGTTTTGGTCAAAACTATATTTGGAAATTGGAGCCTACTGCCTGGCCTTGAGTCTGTTGGATGCACTACTTCCAGTCCAGGATGACAGTTCCCTTCTCATCTTTGACCCTGACCCTCCCTGAGGCATACTTGGTCTCCTGGCAGCCATTGCAATACACAGTCTTGGTGGTGCCATCTGGGAATTCCTTCCGCTTGAACCTGGCCGTGTGGATTTCTTTCTCTCCGTTGCTGAACATGATGGTTTTGTCTCCGTTCCTGTAGAATAGAGACACTCTGGTAAGTGGAGCCATGCAAAAGCCAACTACGTGAGTGTGGAAGAAATGGGAAAGATCAAAGCCATAGGACCACCTAGATCCCCAAGTCTCCCCTCGGGGAGTAAGCTGAGGCTCTCCAGGGCAAGAGTAGGAAAAGCATTTGAGATTTAAAGGACAGGAGAAGCTCAGACTATCTGGGCATAGAAAGGTGGAGGGGCAGGGGAGCTGAGACCTGAGACCTGAGCCTACATTCTGAGATGGGTGAGCAGAGTCAGCGAGACTGCTCAGTTCATGACAGAAACGCAACAGAAAGAGTCCTGGGTTCTATGCACTCAGCTGAGACCACCAGAAGAGCTATGGAAGCTCTGGGTGTGGGATGAGAACCCTGAGAGCACTGGAGGAGCTGCTAAGGTCAAGATCATGGAGGAAACATGCCTAGAACACACCAGAGTCAGGGGATATTGGGAGCATTTAAGGTAGGTTTACTAAACTCTTGCCCAGGCTATTGGGTATATGCTGACCAAAGGCCCTGTGAACTTCACTGTCTACACACACCAGCACTGACACAGTGACTTATCACATTCTTGTCATAGTTTAGATTCTTTGCTTATGCGTGCTGCAATAGATTCATGCTTCTATCCAGCATGGCTTTGAGGAGGTGGACACTGACTGCACTCAAGGTTGGCCAGCTTCAGTCACCTATTGACTGTGTCTACAACCTGTGTTGACATGTCACCTAACAGCAATGACACACTTGAGAAAGACAGAATAGGATTCTTCTGACATCCAGCTAGATGATGACAGCTGATGCTGTAAACTGTGGGGTGACCTTTGTCCCTGAAGTCAATTATGGCACAACCTTGGGGACACGCAAAGGCCCCAAAATTCTAAGCTCATGTTTTCTATAAACAGATTTGAACTGAGGTCACACAAAAAAAATTCTTCTAGAACCAATGGTGTCATATATTTTCTGGTGTCATTTTTGTATTTTTTAAATATTTATTTATCGTTATTCCCGTGAGTGTCTGTCTATCTGTATATCTGTGAACCACATGAGTCCCTGGTGCCCATGGAGGTCAGAGGCGGCCATTGGGTTCCCAAAGAACTGGAGTTACAGACAGTTGCAATCTGTCATGTGGGTGCTGGGGACTGAACCTGTGTCCTCTCTAAAAGCAGCCAGTGTTGCTAACCACTGGGCAATCTCCCCAGGCCCCGTTGTTATATTTATATGAATGATTTAACTTTTGCATTCACGTAAATGAGTACAGATGTATTATAGATCTGTAGTCTTCTATAGCCCAGGGTTGAAGTATGGGTTCACACCATCTGGTGGGCTGTTGTGGGCGGGGGGTGGGATGGGGTGGTGTGCTGACCTCTTCACTGTCACAAATGTCCCATCGGGGAACACCGTCTCTTCACATCCATCCTTAAGCTGTTTCACTGTCCCATCAGGAAACACGGTTTCCTTGGAGCCATCCGGGTAGAATTTTTCTGCAGGACACATTTGTTTAAAGTACATGTTATAATGAATGCATTTGGAAGCCACGTCATATCTAAATGACCTAGGTTAAAATATTAATGTGAAAGACATTTTTTTAACCATATGAGCTTGTAGTCAGGATTGGCAGATATTACACCCACTGCCCAGTTGATCCAATTTCAGGTGAGTAAGGCTCAGCCATAGTATGGATGGTCTCTGGTGTGTCTAAGTGTGGGTGGTCTCTGGTGTGTCTAAGTGTGGGTGGTCTCTAGTGTGTCTAAGTGTGGGTGGTCTCTAGTGTATATAAGTACGGGTGGTCTCTAGTGTGTCTAAGTTTGGGTGGTCTCTGGTGTGTCTAAGTGTGGGTGGTCTCTAGTGTATATAAGTATGAGTGGTCTCTAGTGTGTCTAAGTGTGGGTGGTCTCTAGTGTGTCTAAGTGTGGGTGGTCTCTAGTGTGTCTAAGTGTGGGTGGTCTCTAGTGTATATAAGTATGAGTGGTCTCTAGTGTGTCTAAGTGTGGGTGGTCTCTAGTGTGTCTAAGTGTGGGTGGTCTCTAGTGTGTCTAAGTGTGGGTGGTCTCTAGTGTGTCTAAGTGTGGGTGGTCTCTGGTGTGTCTAAGTGTGGGTGGTCTCTAGTGTGTATAAGTGTGGATGGATGGTCTTTGGTGTGTCTAAGTGTGGGTGGTCTCTGGTGTGTCTAAGTGTGGGTGGTCTCCAGTGTGTCTAAGTGTGGGTGGTCTCTAGTGTGTCTAAGTGTGGGTGGTCTCTAGTGTGTCTAAGTGTGGGTGGTCTCTAGTGTATATAAGTACGGGTGGTCTCTAGTGTGTATAAGTGTGGGTGGTCTCTAGTGTGTCTAAGTGTGGGTGGTCTCCAGTGTGTAACAGTTCATGGGGTTTCTATTTGGTGATGATGAACAAGTGATAGACACACCTTTAATAGAAACAGAATTCAAGTTTCAATGTCTGACATTTTTCTGTGCTGTGGATTTGCGGTAAAATTCCTTTATTGGTGCCAGGTAGTGCTAGGTGATGGAGTTCCAGACTGAATTAAAATGGGAATGCAAGAGGCACCAGCGTTCATGATTCTCTTCCAGGCTGCAGTGTGATCAGCCACCTCATGGTCCTGCCACCACACCCCCGATACATGGGACTACATTCCTGTGAACTGTAAACCAAAATAAAGCCTCCCTCCCTCTCTTGCCTTTGGTCAAATATATGGCCACAACAATGAAGAAAGTAGCCAAGACAGCGTTGAAAATGCTTTTACTGTTCTATATGGATTTTCAAAGGCAAGCTAGATTATTAGCAATCACAGTGACATCTGCTTTATTCAGGGACAATTCCCCACTGTGGAGTGTGCTTGAAGCTCCACAGCACCCAAGGTTGTCACCCAGGGCCTGAAAACAGTGCATAGTCATAGCACAGAGAACTTGCCAATGTGCATTTACAGAAAATACAAAGGGCTTCTAAGCAAAATGGCAGTGATAGATTTCCTCCATGCAGTAACTATTTGTTAGCATAAAAATCTGAAAAGCTCAGAGGCAAGTTGGTGTGATGCCCTAGGAACTACTGGTTCTCTTTGATTCGATAGTTTGAGGATCTCAGAATCGTGCTGTGGTGAATATTGTCTGGGGGTTTCCATCCCACCTTAGGCCATTTGGTTCCCAAATAAAAGACACAATACCATAACATCTATTATAAGCCTTAAAAACACTAGAGCTGGGCAGATATCAACTCCCCCCACCCCGTGCTAATTTATCTACTTCCCTGTCAATAATCCCATCTTCCACCACGCTTCAATTCCAACAGGCTGACTCTCATGACCCCATGGTCTTTTTCCTTCCTCTTCTCCTCTCCCTCATGGTATCTGCCTCACACCTCAAGTCCAGGAACCAAAATTCCACCTATCTCTCTTGGGCCCAGCTATGAGCTGTTGGCATCTTTATTAACCAATAGCTTTAAACTAAGGCACAAAGTTTGCACAACAGAAGCTGGCACACAAGAGAATTCACTCATTTTGAGGCAAGTAGACTTGGGTTATAGAATTTAGCATTACAGCACATAGCCACAGACAAAACCTCAACAATCCTGTGACTGTCTGGTGCAGAATCAATGCAAAATGGTCTTTGCTGAACTTTGCTGAACACACAGATATACAGGTGCACCCAGAAATGGCAAGAGGGGACTGTGACGTTTTCTTTTCGAACTTTCACGTGAGGGTGCTCTGGAGAATGTGAGCTGTACATACGGACAGTGATAGAATTCAGAAACTGATATACAGTTAAGTGATGCATTTCAGACACATTCCGCACAGACCAGCCAAGATTCAAAAGAGCACATATGTCTATCAAACCCTTTTCTGTTTTTCATCAGACCTGGCTACCATCTACCAACAACCCCACAGGGCACTTGTGAACAAGCAAGTGTAATTTTTCAATGCAGAGTGTATGCCAAAAGTTACTGAAGAAGTAATTTCTCTCCTGTCCACACCTGTGCTCGCTAGCCTATAAAAACCTCAGGGGTGGAACAAAGACCATAATAGCACTGGCTTGCATATGAAGACTCAGCTAGATTCAGCAGCCCTGTGGCTGGGCCAGGGTCCACACAGCCAAGAGAGAAGCCTGATCAGCAATGGATTCATTATGTCTGGGCATTGTCCTATATTACAATTTATGAATTCTCTCACTAGTGCAAAATAAGATCACTCACACACACACACACACACACACACACACACACACACATACATACACACACACACACACACACACACACACACACACACACACACACCTATTTCAGATCCAGTAGCATGGGGAAGGCCCCAAATATCAGATGTCACTAAAATCGATCAGAACTGACGCTTCCAGTGCTCTGGTACTGTTTGATGATCATAGCGTCCACAAGGCTCATCTTTATAGATACACTGATACAGGATGCAACATCTGTGTGTACAGATTGGGCCTGAGCGTGGGCTCAAAATACCCAAAGAAGGGTGAACCAGAAACAAAAACAAAAACAAACAAAAAAACCCTCAAAAACCCAGCAAAACCAAACTACCTCTTGTCAGCTGCTGATCACCAAGGGATACTCCTACTTTCTTTGAGTTCTCTCTAGAGATCTGTAGCTATGGCTCTGAAGTGGGCTTGGCATAGCCAATCTCCTTACCTGCTGGGTCTAGGACACTCTACATTAGAAAACTAACATGAAGTGATCTTGGGCTATAGTGCCAGGGCACCTGACAGAAACACCCAGAAGCCTTTCTGGAGGGGCAGCTCCAGGCTGGGCCCCTAGAATCGCCACCAAATCTGTCTCCACGGGACAAACTGAAAAGCTGAAGAGACACGGCACCCACGAGGAACCAGCTGTGACTAGCCACACACTGGGTTCCGTGCCTGGGGGGTCAGGGGTCACTAGATCAAGACTGTGAGGCAACCATGTGTAAAATGACTTGAGACCCAAGGGAAAGGAGGAGAAAGCAAGAGATTAGGGAGTGTTCGCTGACATACTGGATAGACCTAAAAACGGACCAGAGAAGGAAGTGAAGGTTGTCATCAAACCAGGAAGGAGAATAAAGAGCAAGTGAGATTTAAAGAGAAAAATGGCAAAAAAAAAAAAAAAGAATTTACCTAAATGGAATGAATATAATGTGCTCAGCGAAGAGCAGACTGCCTGGCATGCTGTATCTGCGATTGGAAGGTTTAGGAAGACAAGGAATGGAGGGGCAGGCAATGTTTGCAGAAGAAACAGCTGAGAATATTCTTGAATTTAATAACATAAAAATGACAGACAAAAAAAAATCCAGTACATCTACCCAATCTGATGAATTTCAGGAAAACTAAAAATGACTCTCCGGGTATAATTTTGCCCTATGTGATTCATAGAGTGATTTCTAATTTAAAAAGAAAAACACTAAAATCTAATGGGGAAGCCCGAGCTTCTCCTTTTCTTCGGTGATTTCAAGGCTCAGTGTCTGCTGCCCTCTCTCCGTGGTACTCACCCACCCGACCATTTCCAACACAGGCACTGAGCCAGCAGGCACGCAGAGGTGACATCACTCACCAGTCCACTTGTTAGGAAACTGCACAACTTCAACACCATCTGGGTAGGTTGTGTGCATTGTTTGCGCGTCCGCATAATAATAAATCTGTGAAGATAGGGAAACCCACATTGGGAGGCGGTTCCCCTTACATTGTGAGCAACAGGCAATCATCTGATCAATTACTTCCCGTAGGTGGCTGAAAGTACAGGTGAGGGAGGCCTGACCACATCTGTGGGTGATTCCACAGGTGTGGAACACAGGAGGCGGCACTAGGCGCTGACACCCCAGCAATGACAATGACATTGGTTACAGGGAGACTGCGGGATGCAGCTTAGTCCTCAGTTTTGTACCTAAGTATGTTCTAATTCGTGACTTGCTGGCCTTCATGCCTCATGGGATTTGTAGCTGGTGAGGTCTAGGCTTTGGTGGACATGGACTGTGAGCCCCAGGGTCCCATGAATCCCACAGTTTTCAGACCCAGTGGCTAACTGCAGCCCAAGAGAGTAGTGCTCACAAAGTGCCTTGGAAATCCATGCACCTGCGACTCGTGAGCTGCCATTTGACCTTGGTGTACCTAATAGGCACATCTCCCTTGGTTTCCAAGGAGGAAGAGAGGGAGGGAGGACAACATTTACAAAGGGGAAGAGTGCTAAGTTCAGGGGAGTGGGTGTTCCTGATGCTAAGGCCAGTCCCTAGATCTGAAGAGGGAGACACTCTAAAAAGAAAAAGCCACAGCCAAAGGTAGAGTGGGATTGAATGGGGTCGTTGTCTAAAAAGGAAGAATATGGACAGAAGATGCTGCTCTACTCCTGATCCAAATCCTGCCTAGTTATATCAGATTGGTCCTCTGAGGTAGAGCCATGTCTCTCCAGCCACAGAAGAGGGAGGAGGAGATGGAGTGTCTTCAGATGGAGACATGTTATTGGAAAAGCTGTGACTCTGAGATCCGAATGTGTTTTGGTTAGCATCTGTGGACTTAGCACAGGCTGGTGTCATTGGAGAAGACAAAACACTAGTTGAGAAGACCTTTCCACTAGATTGACCTATGGTGAAATCGGAGGTGGGGGGCACTTTTTTGATGAGTGATTAATGTGGAAGAGTCTAGACCACTGTGTGGGTGGTACCACACCTGAGCAAGCCATGGGAAGCAAGCCATGTAAGCAGCGGTCCTCCATGTTTGCTGAAGCCCCTGCCTCCAGCTTTCCGTAGTGAAGGTGACATGTAAGCCAGATAAACCCTTTCCTTGCCAAGCAGTTCTTGGTTGTGGTGTTTATTATAGCAATAGAAAGCAGACTAGGAAATAGAGCTTTCGTGTCCTATGATTTTTAAGCATTCTCACTATATTGGCAATATGTCCGAAAGCCGTGGGCGTCGGGAGTGCCCCGTCTCCATCACTACGTAAGTACCATGCTTCCTCTCTGCAGAAAGGGGGACACAGGAAGGGAATGGCAGCCCCTGGACAGAGAGCCCTGGGGACAGGCACTCACTGTCCAGGGTTTCCCTGTCACCAGCACAGAGCAGGGGAAGCCCCTCCCTCCCAGCCTGCAGTGAGCCCTGCTCTCTCTCTCCTCCCTCATTCCTATTGCTTCTTATCATCTGTCCATCCTTGCACCACATCTGCCTAAGAAATGTGTTTGTGACCCCCTGCACCCCAAGGCAACGCAACACATCTTTTTACCCCATAGGGCCGTGAATTCCTGAAAGTCACCATTTAAACAGGTCTCCCAGGACTTCCTGGTTTATTTTTTCTCAGCTCAGGTCTGTGGAAGGGCATATGGATAACAACAACAACAACAACAAAAATTCACAATGGAGGGTGGGGGGCTTGTGGAAACACCACTGATGTGCAAATCTACGGGGTGAGACCATGAGGAATCTTGCTTGCATCATACACCAAAGGCAAAATTCTCATTAGCAAGAAAGTGCTGACCTCATGCCTTCCCTCATCTGACATCAGAGAAACAAAAGAGCATGCATCTATAAAAGGTTTGCTAGTCACTGGGTAGCCTCTGATTCTGAAAGAAGACATGCATGTCCACGGCACGTACCACTTTCTGATCGGACTTGATCTTCTTCATGTCACCGTTAAAAAACTTGATGAGGGTGGTCTTCTTGTCAGCACTGATCTCCTTCCTGGTTCCATTGGGGAAGGTGATGATGGTTCGCCCGTCGCTGAGCATCCGCTCCACCTTGATGGACACACAGAAACGCCCAGGTGAAGAGTTAGAGCAGGCATGTTGAACATGTTTCCACTATTTCCTCTTGTATTCAAAATCACTGCCCACTGTCAGCCTGACATGCTGGATACTAGCTGCTGTACACACACACACATGCACGCATGCACGCACACACACACACACGCACACATGCACGCACACACACATGCACGCACACACACATGCACGCACACACACACGCACACATGCACGCACACACACACACACACACATGCGCACACACACACATGCACGCACACACACACACATGCACGCACACACACACATGCTCTATACTGATGAGCTCCTTATTCTCGTGCTGCATGTGGTTATCAATAGGAAGTGTAATGATTTGTTCCTCAGTGTCTGCCATGAGTCTGTATGATCCATCAACCCAGGATTGATTGATGAGCCTGAAATCCTGGGCCAGATACCATTGCACGATTACTAAGTAGAAATGAATTTTTTGTGCTTATTTTGTTTTCCCACTTCATCCTCTCACCTCCTACTCAACACTAACTGGTTTCAACTAATAATGAGCAAATGGTTTCAAATGCATACTGCTAGGCTCTCAGCAGAAAGCATCATCCCTGTAAAGATTAACGCAAAGAAAGACACCAGCAGAAATAACCTCAGTTTGCTATGCCAATGCAGCCTCACCCACCACACCTGCCCCTTGCTCACATCAGGAGGCCATGATGAGTGACAGACGACATCGACGCTATAACAGTCACACAACGGTGAAGTCACCTAATGCAGTTCTGAGAGTGCGCCATGTGTGAGCATGTGATTTTCAAGTTTACACTATTAAAATAATTTCTAATTTAGACCGTGTCATGGTTTTTTTCTTTTTTTAATGTAGTAGATAAGTATATATAAATGGATTTGACAGGATGTAAAATCTAATCTGACTCTTAACATCTTCAGAATGGCTAGTCTAACTGTATAGAAGTTCAAGATGTATCAACTTGGACTAGAGAGACAGCTCAACCATGAAAGGCTAGACTCACAAACAAAAATATACGAAAAGTATACGCTTTGGGTCTGCTTAATTTTATTGTGTGTCTTTTCTTATTGCAAAAATTCTGTAATAAGGGTTTAACTAAAAATATAATTTATAATGTAAAATTAAATGAACAAGAAGTCAGCATATCCAATGCAAAGGCACACATAGATTCAGGGTGAGACATTGAAAGACACAGTACTGTGATGGGGAGCCAGGGATCTGGGGAGTGTGGCTGATGTCAGGTTACAGGACAGGAAGCTCATAGCAGAATGACACTTGTTATGGACCACATGCATATCACATTTATACCCTACGGCTTCTGAAGCCCAAGCCAGTGATTGGTCCATAGCTTGTTGGCCTAAGCAGCAAATGGCCCTCCTTCTTACAGACCTTGTCACCAAGGTCTGGGCTTTGCTCAGCTGTGTTTCTTTGCCTGACAACCATGTGAAACAACCACACTAAAGAAAGGCTTTGTGTTCTAGGAGTGTAGCTCAGTTGGTAGACTGTCCATGATGCTGGAAGTCCTGGAATCCCCAGAATTGCATAACAGGATGTGGGGGCACAGTCCTATAATCCCAGCACTCAGAAGTTGGAGAATCAGAAGTTCAAGGTCATTGTGCTACATGGTGAGCTTGAATACATAAGACCTGAGAACTGCCTAAGAGGAGGAAGGGGAGGAGAAAAAGGAAGCACAGGAAGAAGAGGGATGGAGGGAAGAGAAAGAGGAGAAGGGGAAGGGAGGAGCGGAGGAGGAGAGAAGGGAGGAGGGGCAAGGAAGAGGAAGAAGGGAGGAGAAGGAAAAGAGAAGGAAGAGGGTAAGGAGGGGGAGGAGGAGGAAGGGAATGAGGGGAAAAGGAAGAGGAGGAGGAGGAAAATGAAGCAGGGGAAGAGGAGGGATGGAGGGATGAGGGAGAAGAGGAGGAGGAAGGGAAGGAAGGAGAGGAGGAGGAAGAGGGTGAGGATGGAAGGAGGAATATAAGGAAGAAGAGGAGGAAGAGGGTGAGAAGGGGGAATAGAGGAGATTGAGGATGAGAAGGAAGAGGAGGATAAGGAGGAGGAGGAAGAGGAGGAGGAGGAGGAGAAAGAGGAAGAGGAGGATGAGGAGGAAGAGGAGGTTGTATTGAAAAGCTGTGGAGCCAAGCAGCCTTACTTATCTATTCAAAGCATTCTCTGCTTTCAAGGGTGAAGATCTATATAGCCAAAGTTCCAACAACAAAATGAAATGCTAACTCACTCCAGCAAAAGGGGGAGAGAGTGAAGGTGCTTTGAGCACAGAGCTGGGCTACAGCAGCTCACCCCTTCCCACCCTCCCTGAGGTAACCCCAGCCTTCTGGCAGTAGCACTCTGAGACAAAAAGTGCTTCTTGAGGTAGCTGTTGGGAGGCTCTGAGGGCAGAAGGGTGGGTGGATGTTCCTAACAGAGCTGGTATTTGTTACTGGAAGAAGCTGGATATCAGTGATGCTCTAGAGAGGTGCACCAGCCATTAGCTTGTAGCCCCAGGACAGATGGCATGGCTCAGACTACATAGGACAGAGAATGTGGCAGGGAAAGATTATGTGCAGCAGAAACCTACCTTGCCATTTGGGTGTCGCTTTTCCTTTGTCTCATCAGTCTTTGTAGTGTCCGAGGTTTGCTGTATTTCTTTAGGAGCTCTTGACTTTGTTGGAATATTCTATAAGGAGAGTATAACCACTGCCTCCTCTGTCCCCATCCCTAGCTGTGAGAACCATAGGTCCATCAATGCTGTGAGAACCATAGGTCCATCATTGCTGTGAGAACCATAGGCCCATCAATGCTGTGAAAACCATAGGCCCCATTAATGTTGGGAAAACCATAGGCCCATGAATGCTGGGAGAACCACAGGCCCATGAATGCTGGGAGAACCATAAGCCCATAAATGCTAGCTCTTGGGATCATGTTTGTGTTTGTAAAGGTGTGTCTTCCTCTTGTGTTCCCTGTCCGTACTGGGGACGTGGGGAGTGTGGTTGACAGACACCAAGTTCTGATTCTGTGTGCATGTCACTGAGGCCTTGGGGGAATCAGTGGCTGGAATCTGATTAACTAAACCCGTCTTACCTTTGCTGATTAGGTTGGGAAGTGTTACTGACTGCTTTTAGGGGATCTTCCCACTGCCTACTTTACACTCTAAATAACTTTACAGCCTGTGAGGTAAATACATCTTTCCCATGGAGAAAATGGCTTAGTTCTGCATGGATGTTGTGTAGCTATGATGCGACCCTGGCCATGGAGCTAGGGTATTTCTGCTGCCTTTGAGTTTTTCATTCCATTCATTTCTACTGAGCATTGCAAATAAGAACAGAATAATACTCTGTCTTCTCAATCCCTAAAGCTACAGAAGCTCCACCTGCTTTGCCTATGGGCCTGGCAGTCCTCCATTGGCTGCAGGCAAGCCCCGTCCACTCATCTGAAAGGCTGAGCGAGCTCAGAGACTGAGGGAGGACTTGCAGCCATAGCAGCCTCTGGTGCTCACGGGAGCATCCATTTTTGCCTCTACCTCCAGGTCTGTCTTCCCCAGCCTCCCCACCCGGTAAAACTCTACCTACCTGTACCCACAGTGTATTTGGGGAAAAACAAGGGATGACCCTGCTTGCTTGAGCATGCAGGAGAAGTTCACCGTCCGAAGTCTCTGGATTTGAGGACCAGATGTCTGAAACAGTGGAGAAGGTGATTTCAAGAGACTATGCACACACTGTGAAAAAATGTCATATTCCTAGTGCAGGGCTCCAAGTCCGATTTAAGTTTCCTGAGGTCACTGTGCAAATGCGGGTGGCTGGCTCTGTGGAATACAGGAAGTGCTGAGTGAAGTCAGCTTTTGTCCGCTGGTTGTGTCTTCACTACATGTGGTGGTGGCCCAGACATCTAAGCTAGCAGAGGGTGGCATCTGCCCCAGTAGGGGGCAGACGTAGGAAGAGAAAATTTACGAACTCATGACAACTGCCCATGAGAAGGAAATGGGTGGTTGGGCAGGAGCACTGTGCATCCGAGGCAGTTAGAAACAGGCAGAAAGGTCATGTTTACTGAGGAACAGAGAGCAGCAGACCTGCAGCCAAGAACAGAGACAATACTACATGGATACTCTCTCTCTCTCTCTCTGCTCTCTCCTTTCTTATATTATTCAGGATCCCTTAACTAGGGAATAGTGCTGCCCACTATGGGCCGAGTCTTCCTGTAATGATTCACAAGGCAGTGAGTTGTCTTGTGAATTCTCCACAGACGTGTCCACAGGCCAACCTGATGAAAATGACTCCTCATTAAGATTCTTTTCCGAGGGAGGTGATTTTTTTGTTTTGTCAAGTTGACAGCTAAAACCAACCAACACACAGGTTATGGTAGGTGTGAGCATTTGCACGCTTGGTCTCCATTCTCTGGGGGTTGGTATGACCTTTATAGAGGAAGCGTATTACTTGGGGGCCGGCTTTAAGAGTAAAAAGCCTTTCTTACTATCAGTTTGCTCTCTGTTTTGTGCTTATAGTACCTGCCATTATGAACTAATGCTCTGGAAAGAGCTAATAAACTCTGCTATGGTGGTCATGGTGCTTTATCACAGCAACAGAGAGGTAACTGAGACACAGAGGTTACAAAAGTGTTACAGGGACTCAGAAAGAGAGAGTCAGACAGAGACAGACAGACAGACAGGGGTGCTTACCCATGCACAAGGGTCTGAGGTTCAGTATGTCAAAGGGGACCCACAAGGACTGTGCACGGGGTGGGTAGGAGTCAAGCTACAGGTGGTTGATTGTTCTTTCTGCCCACAGCAGGTGCAGCAGAGCCTAGCAGCTCTGTGCAAAGGCTCCTCACCAGAGGTCATGCACACACACCTAGGGGCAGCCCAAGAGCACAGAGTGTGTGATAGCTACCTCTGGCAGCAGCTGGAGGGGAGCACTCCTCCTACTGTTGTGAGGCGCTCAGAACCAGCAGGTGGGACCCACCGGGACAGGAGAGGCTATATACCTGGATGGACAATTTGAGCTCAGAGGGAGGTCAGACAAGTGCTGGGGAGGGACATGTGCCACAGGTGGCCAGGGCTGAGGCAAAATTGTTGGGAGAGGTTACCAAGACAGACGGAGGAGCTCTAACTGGAATCAGACAATGGCCAGAACCCAGGGGGCTCTTGAGGCTTTACCCACATGCCACATCCCAGATCTTAATGGCTACCCCTTCCAGTGAGCACCGAGCAGGGACTCTCTTCTCACCAGCCAGTGACTCTGTGTCCAGGAATGTGCTGTCAGACAGTGGTTCCGGTGACATCCTGCCGAAGCTTCTTTGCAGAAATTTGGAAGACATGTGTATAACCTGGGAACAGGCAGGATCACAAAACCAGCATGTCATTTCTTCCAGCAATGCCACCAGCAGTGACCAGGTGGTGTGCACAGCCATGTCAGCTCTCAAGTGCCTAAGACACTTCTCAGGCTCTACCAAGAGTACTCGGCTCTGTTCCCTGGTTTCCAGCAATTGATGCAATGTAGAAACCCCCACCCATACACTAGGTTACCAAAAATGAGCCCTGACATTCTAGTGTTCTTCTGGAGCTGAAGGCACATATGCAGCTTTCTAATCTATAGAAACATTGTCATGTTTAACGAATTCCTGAGTCCATTTTGAGTAGCAAAGTGAGGGTTCTCACTGGGCTTCATCCATTGGGATAAAGCAGGATGTGTTCCTGGGGACGAGGAGGTGAGGAGGTAGGGAGAGGAAAGGGCTGGCAAAGGGCTTTCTGCTCTAGCATGAGGACCCAAGTTCAGATGCGTAGCACCCATAAAGCCCAGGCAGCAGGATGCCTGAAGCTTGCTAGCCCGATTGTGGAGTCAACCAGAGAAGGCCAGGCTCAGAGAATACGTCTCACAAAATGAGGGAGAGGGCCTGGAGGACCTGCCCAATGCTTAAAAGCTGGTGCTGCCCTTGCAGGGGAACCCAGTTTGGTTCTCCGCACTTATGTTGGATGACTCACAATTATGTGAACTCTACCTCAAGGTGACCTAGCACAACCTCTTCTGGCCTCCATGGGCACACACATGGGTAAAAACAATTTTTTAAAATGATGTGGAGATGGATACCGGAAGACAATATACACACACATGTACATACATACACACATATACATACATATATACACACACACATACATACATACATACACACACATATGCACACATGCATACACACATACACAAACACACACATACATACACACATGCATACATGTATACACACACATACACCACATACACAAACACACACATACATACACACATACACACATGCATACATATATACACACACATACACACATGCATACATGCATACACACATATACATACATACATACATACATACATACATACATACATACAAACACTTTTGAAATAAGGTAGAGATGGATACTGGACCCCACACAAACAGAGAGAGGGGAGAAAGAAGGGAGAGGGAGGGAGGGCAGAAGGAAGGGTAGGGAGAGGGAGAGCAGGGGGAGGAAGGAAGAGTCAGAGACTACACTCGAACAGTCCAAGCTCCCAAGGTCACCTTTTCATCCACAGATGTAAAAGACAGCCTTTCATCCTGGGAGTCTGTTCCTCCGGTGGCCATTGTGCTTCTGTTTGGAGGACTTCCAGAAAGCTCATCTCTTTCATCCCATGAGGTTGTCCTCTCGGAATCAATTCCCTCTATCTTTATGTACACTGGCTACAAACAAACGTGGGGGGTTTATGTTAACATCAGTAGTGCCATTCCAAAGTATTGATTAACACACCACATTTGCTACCCCACAGCGAGGACTTTAACAACCCCATGTTTTTTTCAGTTCCTAAGGTGTGTGGAGGAGAAGCTGCTCTCAGCATGCCCTCCCCCACAATCTGTGACCTCCCTCACAATCTGAGTTCAGAACCACTGCCTTCTGTAGTTGGCAATACGCAAAAGGTTCACAATCTGTCTAGAGAGGGTTTGATACTGTAGTGTTTAAAACATGTTTAACAAATTTTAAAACCAAATTTCCAGCCTTGGTCCTCTTTGTAAAGCTCACTTCCCTCATGTACACACCTCTGCTGAGCAGTCTTGCTGCACTCGGATCATTAGTTACATTTTCCTCTGTTGTGGCTACTGAACTGGCAGCAGAACCAGGCCACAGAGGAGAGCGTGCAGAAAGGCCACATGTTCAAGCCACAGGCAGGCAGGGACACCAGAGGGCAGGGGCTCCCAGGCTTAGAGGGCACAGTGAGGGAGGGACACAGTTTAAACATCTCACTAATATTGGGATCTCTTGGCAATGGCTTTAGTTAGGAGAGGTAAAACTGGATTCTGTCCAGGCTGGTGAGACTTCTGTGACCCATGAGTGCTTCCTTCTTCTTGCTGACCTCAGTGCCAAACCATCACAGGCCTCCAAAGACTAAGACTAAACAACTCGAACCTTCCTGCCCTTACATTACTCGACTTCAGCTGAGCATGTAGGAAAGTGGAAAATCACAAGTTTACAATGTTTGTTTAAAGATATATATACATATCATATTTTGATCATATATTCTTTCCTTTTCCTAGCTCCTCCCAGCTTCTCTCCACCTCCCTACCTGCACTACTTCATGGTTTATCTATCTGTCTGTCTGCCTGTCTGTCTCAAAAATAACAAAAAACAAAACAAAAAAACAAATTAAAAATTGAAACGTAAAAAGAAAAAAACAATAAGACAAAAGACCCCAACACTACCACTGCAACACACACACACACCCCAAAAAGAAAAAAACAACAAAAGCCAAAACCAAAAACTGAAACAATCAAACAGGACATGGGGTCTGTTTTGTGTTGGTCAACTACAAGGTCTTTCTTGGAGGGTGGTTAATACAGTGCCCCCCCCCTGCCCATCCTCCCCCAGCATTGAAGAACTTTTCTCCTTCCCAGGAGCTTGCATTTGTAAATAGCTTCTCCGTTAAGGGGGTCCCCTGTGTCCACTTCCCCTTCTTAGTGCTGGGATCTTATTCAGCTTGAACCTGTACAGGCCTCGGTGTGCTGTCTAGGTCTCTGTGAGTTTGTAGTGTGTCAGCCCTGTTGTGTCTGGATGATGCTGTTTCTGTGGAGGCGTGAGGGGGAGGGGGTTGAGGAAGGTACCCCGGAAGGTGCCCCATCTAGGACCAAGTGCCCCAAAGTCTCTCTCTGCACACTGTCCACTTGTGCTTTCCATGTTAATTACCATGTATGCAAGAAGAAATGCCTCTGGTGAGGGCCAAGGTGGCACTGATCTATGGATATAGCAACGTGTTATTAAGACTCATTTTATTGATACGTTCCTTTAGCAGAATAATTCTATTTGGTTTTCTCCTCGACTCATGGCCTATCTAGTCCCAGTTTCTTGGCCAATTTAGGTTTGGGTTCTATCTCCTGGAGTGATCTTTAAATTCAATAAAGAAGTGCCGGGTTACTCCCATAATATGTATGCCATGATTGCATCAATATATCATATCTTGTAAGCCGGGTGTGGTGGCGCACGCCTTTAGTCCCAGCACTCGGGAGGCAGAGGCAGGCGGATTTCTGAGTTCGAGGCCAGCCTGGTCTATAAGAGTGCCAGGACAGCCAGAGCTACACAGAGAAACCCTGTCTCGAAAAACCAAAAAAAAAAAAAATATATATATATATATATATATATATATATATATCTTGTAGGCAGGCAAGATATATTGTTATATCTGTTTTGGGTAAATGGGTTTGTAATGGGTGCTACTGATGGTTACTTTTCTCTTCTGGTAGCATGCAGAGTACCTCATAGCACCATGAACACTGGTCAGTAGAGTTGAAGCTCCTAGTGTCTAATAGCTTGATTTCTCCATTCCAGTGAGGAAACTGTGTCTTCAGACATTCGAGCCTCACAAGTCAGTTTGTAAGGAGCAACCAATAGCCTCGGCTATAGCCTGTTCTGTTTGGGGGGTTCCGTGGGACCCCTCTGGCCAATGTCTCAACAAGATGTTATCCATTCCTAGCCCTGGAGGATCTATTTGGTGGTATAAGATGTCTAGTTGGGGGTATTATCTTCCCCATTATATGGTGTATCCATTTAAATTCCTTCCGTGTGTGTGTGTGTGTGTGTGTGTGTGTGTGTGTGTGTGAATGTGTGTGCAGGCAAGTGAGAGAGAGAAAGAGGGAAAGAGAGAGAGAAGGAGGGAGGGAGGGAGGAAGGGAGGAAAGGAGGGAGGGAAGAGGGGGAGAGGAAGGGGGGAGAGGAGGGGAGGGGAAGCAGAAGAGGAGGGGGAGAGACGATCCTGAGTCTCAGGGCTTCCTTCTTCAAGTGTGGGGTGGGTATTCTAGGTGGCACACTCTCCCCTGAGGAAGAAGGGCAGTATGAATCTTCAACACCATGTCTCTAGTGCTGACTTACAGCTTCACACACATGTGTACATGTGGCTGACCTTCTGACATCATTCCTAGAACCGTGTTTGGCTACAACATGTAGCTTGAACAAATGTGAAAGTGTGGCACTCATAGTCTTGCTCTCTGTTGTTTTTGTTGTTGTTCAAAGATGTGTGTTTGTGGTGCGATGCTGTTCCTATCCGCAGTCACGTGAGGAGCGGTGTCATGTACCATCAGTGAGCATTTAAGAACTTGCCAAGCAATTACCTCACATCGAGGAGAGCTTAGCATCTGAAGATGTGGAGTGATATCTACCCACTTAGTATGTGCAAGGGGTAGTGGAAACATGATAGCAAAGGCTATGTGAAGTCTCTTACCAGGACCCCCTCAGCTTCTTTCAGTGACAACAGCCAGCTCCCAGTCACTCAGTTACAGGGTTGGCTCTAAGTCCTACTTCTGCCTGTGCCTGGGTAGGGTTAATGACAGGATCCAGGCCATCCGTTAAAGTAGGAACCTGGAGTCCTGAGGTGGCCTAGTGCACAGTTGTTCCATCAGAGCCTGTGAGTGTCCTGGAGACAGGGTGGGAACATGCTCTCCCCTGGGCTCCCAGGAAGGTTGTCAGGATTTACTGTCAGTTCTGTGTGATTTGACTGACAGATAGTGAAGCCCTCATGGGGTACCCAGTGGAGACAGTGTGCCTGCATGGGAGGGTGTAAGAAAGTCTGCTGTACCAGAGTATTGCTTGCTCTTGTTGGGGTGGGCGAGCCTAGAGAGGCTTTGGTGGCCTCCGCATCCTGCTTCTTCAAGGTCTTCAGCTCCGCACGGATCTCCTGGTTCTCCTTTATCAGAGCATCGATCTGGCTTTGGAGGTCTTTGTGAGCTACGCACCACCAAGATGATTGTCTTGTGAGCTCTGTCCCAAGGTCACAAATCTGCTTCTGCAGCCCCTGGGTTAGGAAGAGAGTGACAGACACTTACCAGGCAACCTGCAGGAGTACACCCCCCGCCCCCCCCCCAGACAGCCTCATTCTGAGAACAAATGGGGACGGATCCTAAGCAAGGTACAGCCCCCACTGGACAAGAGATCAGATGTGTGAAATCCTCTGTGTGTGTGTGTGTGTGTGTGTGTGTGTGTGTGTTAATAGAAGGAGACATTTTGCAGGCAGATGGGGGAACCTGACAAGGATCAGAGAATTTGCTGGTATGATTTAAGGAATGCAAATGTCCTGACATTTTTGATCCATTTTCAGAAGACTAGAGCCTTCTCCTGAACTAGAAGCCAGGGTGTGTCCCAGAGCTATAGAAAGGAAGAGCAGATAGCAAGCAGCAGCAGAGTTCTACCCTGCACAGTTCCCCGTCCAAGGGGCATGCTGCTTCTTGGCCTGGCTTACCACAACTTCATGAAGCTTGCTGTCCTCCTCAGGGATCTGGGCTGTGCTCTCCATCTTCCTCTTCTCATGGTTGGACGTTTTTCCTTGACTCAGATCCTCCAACATGGCCTGTCTCTGCTGACTATTTAGCCTCGAGGTGACCAGTAAGCATCCTGGTAGTAAAATGGAGACTCGTGAGACTTTCTTAGTGCATCCTATCTCTGCCCCTCTGATTAGTATCCAATGGCCTTCCTATCCTCCCACTTAGAATGGAGAATGGCCCACCATGCTTCACTAAGTCCTGCCACCCTCCTGCCTGGGAACAGTCTCCACCTGGAGCTGACCAGGAAAAGGTTCCCATGTCTGGAAACCGCCAAATGGAAAGGACCCAGTCACTTACAAGGGCTGTGTCCCCAGAGGAGGGTGGAAAACACTTTGGTTCAGAGAGTCAGCATGGTGCCTGATCACATGAGTACTGCCAGCATTACCTTGAGGTGAACAGGGCCTTGAGAGGGCGCCTGGGAGGTCTTAGTCCTTCGTCAGACCTTTGCTGTGGAAGGTTTGGCTGCCTCTCATCAGGACAAACCCCTCGTCCCCAACCTACAACTCCATAACCTAAAAGGATGACACAGAAGGAGGATTTATGGAACCTGAGAGTTGGAGCCGTGGGGGAGGAGCCCAGCAGGAGACAGTTGAGTGGAGAGAAAAATGGAAGAGCAGCCTTCCACACGAGAGCACGGCATATGACACCAATGACTAAATCAACCCCTCTACCACTAGTAAAGCCCCTCTGTAGCTAATCGCCATGCCCTTACCAATGTAGACAATGGTAGCCTCTGGCCGGCTTGTGGGAGGGGGTGTGAGGATGGGTGAGTGGCAGGGATTTCCAGGCAGAGCCTTTGGGAATGTCCTTACCCCAAATCACAAATATAACAGCACATTTCCTGTTTCTACATATAAATACTTGTATTCATCAACCTAGGCTGTATAGAAACAAGAATGAGAGGCTTGGCCACCGTGGTAGGGGATCTGACTGGAGACAAGGCAGAGCTTATTCATAACCCATTGCACCTTCATCTGGCCCGGGCCCCATGGTTTTCTGCAGGGGTAGACTGGCATCCATGGCTTCTCAGAAGGAGGACTCTATTCCCCAGCATTGGACCCTAAGCCCTTCTTACCAGGGAGTACCCTCCCTCTGTGCCCCCCAGCCAGTCACTTCACCTAGCCTAAGATGGTGACTTCTACCAGGACATTCCTCATCTAGGCCATATCCCAACAGCTCTCTGTGCCCTCTACACAGCTAGCTTAAGAACTCCAGGAAACCTGTCCATTCTAAACCGACTCTCTGTCTTAAAGGGCCATGCCATCTCATGCAGTCTTGGGGTTTTATATACAGTTATAAGATTTTATAATTACCAACATACCCATGATTCAGCTAGAGTAAGCTCATGTCAACCCATATAGAGGACTGGAGAGAGCCGGACTCTCTGCTCAATTGACAACAGAGTAAGTTGCAACAGGGTAAAAACCCAATTTTCTCAGCACACATTCTTGAAAAAAAAACTGTAAAATTTCTTTAAGATGAAATCAAACTACTCATAGATGTTCACAAGGAGAATATAATCTCTACGGGCTTAAACAGGAGATACGAGGCATGATTTTGTGATTCCACAAAAATGCTCCTCCCACTAACTTGTCCATCTGGTTTTTGTGATCATGGGCAAGGATGAGAAACAGAGAGTCAGTGTAAAGCTGAAAGCCCCGGCCATCACTTCTTACCCCCAGCAAAGTATTTGGAGTGGTTAAATATTTAAAGGCAAACAGAGGGGACATTTTTCATAAGAGTGTGTCATTCCCTACCTGGGGATCCTGGGGACATAGAGGGTTCTAGCTGTGTTGGAATTGACAGTGCTACTTCTGGGAGGCCTTGAACTGCTTCTCATTCTTTTTTTTCCCCCAAGGACTTGGACCAGTCCTTGTTAGCTAGGGGAAGCCATGTGCCCAAGGCTTTGATTGTATCCAATTGGACGATAAGACATCCACCACCTGGCTGTGGTCCGAGATGCTCCTTCCTAGAAAGGAATCCCTAGCAAGGCTCCATGTGATTGTCTATCCAGAGCTGGATAGAGTGGAGTTTCTGAAGCCCGAAGAGGCTGGGTGGAGAGTGTCCAGAAGCAGGGATATAGGAAGAACGAAACCTCATTGCTTCCTCTCCATTTTCTGATGGGCAAACATCTGTGGGAGCCTGCGCCGGTGTCAGTCAGCTTGAACCTGCTTGGGACATTGGTGTTGGATGGCATGGGGTCAGCAGAAAACAATGATGTGTTGAGTGAGGGACACAGTGAGTGCCTTCGCTACACTCCAGACTTGGCTGCTCACGCTCTTACGTCCATAGGGGAGGTGACAGCACACCACTCGTTCACCTTCTGAGAGCAGAAATCGACTCCTGCGCTGCCTGTTAACAAGGCAGTGGACTTTCTAAGAAGGTCCTAAAGACAGAAAGGTTTCTACATGTGATCCTCACAGACTGGCAAGGTGATTTGGGATTTTCCCTCCAGTAGTCAAGCCCCTTGCCTTATGTTTGAGTGTGAATCCTTAACTGTGTGTTTGTGAGATCGATGCTAAGGTGTGAATCCTTAACTGTATGTTTGTGAGATCTATGCTAAGGTGTGAATCCTTAACTGTGTGTTTGTGAGATCGATGCTAAGGTGCAGTCTCTGACCCTCCAACTCCTCTGTAGCGCAGATAACCATGGGCAATGACAGTCCATTGTAGAGTAGTTAAAGCAAAAACTGAAATCCACGGCTAAGAGAGAACACAAGCCCCCAAGTAAGACCCAGGCCCAGAGGTCCAAACATTTTAAATAAGCAACAGGGTGTGATGGTAAATACACAAAGATAAATGTATTTGCTCCCCAGTCTCTCCCTCTGTGGTGCTGAGACAGCCAATCCTCCTGAATTCTGTTGACTTGCCCACCCTAAGAATGAAGTGGCTGGACAGACAGGATTGAAGAAATGGAGGGGGCTTATTCAGATGGCAATAATACTTCAAGTGGGAGAATAGAAGGTCACCATGTGGGAGCAGCCAGCTGAGGACGGTAGAATCTTTCAACTAGTGGTAGCAAAAGGATTCCAACCAAAGGCTGTCAGTGAGTGTCACAGCTCTCACGACATCCAGAGAGCAGTCCTCTGACTAAGCCTTCAGAAGATGTACTAGTCAGGGTTCTCTAGGGAAGCAGTACTTATAGAAAGAGTATACGTATATACATACACATACATATATACAGACAGACACACATACACGCACATACACATATACATACACACACACAAACACACATACATGTACACACATACGACACATACATACACACATATAACACATACACGCACATACACTCACATACACAAATACATACACACACATACACATATATACATACATACATACACATACACACATGCATATACATACACACATACTCACATACATATACATACACACACAAACACACATACATGTACACACATATACACATATGCACAAACACACACATATGACACATACACACATACACATACAAACACATACACTCACATACACAAATACATATACACACATACACAAACACATACACATATACAGGTATACAAACATAAACACACATACATATATATATATATGTTCTTATAGAATTCCTACAGAAAGAATGCACACACACACACACATACACACACATATGAATGGAATTTATCAGAATCGCTTGTGTCCCAGCTAGTTTGACAATGGCTATCTACCAATGGAAGTCTCAAGAATCCAGTAGTTGTTCAGTCCATGAGGCTGGATGTCTCATCTGGTCTTTAGTGTACACTGGAATCCTGAAGTAGGCTCTCATGTCAGTGAAGGGATGAACTTTCTAGCAAGAGATAGGTCAAGAAGGCAAAGTGGCAAAGCTTCCTTTTCCATGTCCTTTATATAGGCTGCCAGGAGAATCTGTGGCCCAGATTAAAGGTGGATATTCACACCTCAAAGCTCTGGATTAGAAGTGTCTCTTCCCATTTCAAATGATTTAGTTACAAAAAGACATAGTCAAGTAGACAACGAAGAATAGCCACCACAACAGGCATGGCATTAAAGAGGGTGACACAAGAAAAGAGCTCTGAGAGGCTGAGGCAGGAGTGAGCTCCCTGCTTGAGGTGGCAGTATGTCTAGAGAGGCAGGAGCAGTCATCCATTTTCCCTCTCCAGGGAGCTGTACATCGAGTTTGACAATAAAGATGCCAAGCACCTTGTTACATAGACCCCTGCATACTCTGGTTACTGGGTACATAAATGCAAATGAGGTGAAGAATAAGAACCAATCAAGGGGAAGCCTGTTAGCCCAAGAAGCACAAACCCACCCAAAGGATTCCCAAACAGGTCAGTGGCTCCATTTTCTTTTTCCGACATAGTTGTTGGCAGGAAGCAGGCACTCTGAGATTGAAGGGCAGGACAGCATAGCATGTGCCTGGACTTTTCACTCCTGGACTCTACTGCTGGAGTTTCTCATGTCTCCTTTAGGGCAGATTCTCTGATAACCACCCAGGCAAAAGAATCTGGCTACCACCGGCTCTAACCATCCACCACCATGGAGGCCCTCCTACCATTGTGAATGTGAGGCTGATGGGGGACATTTCAATTCACACAAAACTCCCTATTTCTTTGGAATTTTCTGGTTGAGTGTGAATACCACAGACCATGCACGCTTTAAACACAGGCTCCCTTTTACACTGTGTAAGGGTTGCAACCTTTTCGTTAAACTCAGTGGTGAGAGCCTAGAGCTATGGTTCTCAACCTGTGGGTCCCAGCCTCTTTGGGGGGTCAAATATCAAGTATCCTGCATACCAGATCTTTACATTATGATTCAGAACAGTAGCAAAATTACAGCTATGAGGTAGTGATGAAAATATTTTTATGTTGGAGGGGGCAGGTCACACACATGGGGAACTGTATTACTAAAGGGTTGCAGCGTTAGGGAGGTTGAGAACCACTGACCTAGAGGAGCTGACAGTTAGCAGCACCCATAAGTTCTTTGTCTAACAAACACCTAGTTGCTGAGCAGCGTGGAGGACACGGTATTTTCCACGGTGACTGTTCTCTGAGCAGAGAGATGTCCAGAGCTGCTGGCACGAAGAATTACTCTCCACATGTGTTTGGTTTTTTGCAAGAGGATCCAAGTGACTTGGGAATTGGGTTGGGTACTAAAAGGAGAGGAGACACAGACTCACATAGACCCAACCATGAGCTATTTATTTCCTATATGACCCAGAGAGCTACTTCAAACCAACCTTGACTTCTGGCCTCAATGCTGGGAGGTCACTGAGAGCAAATCCACAAAGGCTTCAGACACCAGATGATGGCAGCTGTGTGCAGTTTCCTGGTGAAACTCTAACCACCAAGGTGACAGCACGTGATCCTGACAACAGAGTGACATCTCAGACCCAGGAAGCATGCCCCCTTCCTGCTCTTCTGGGGACAAATTCCTTGGTTTCCAGCCCCAAGGGATTGGCGCTCATATTAACTTTGCCCAGCTTCTTCTATTGTTCAAAAAGTACTTTGTTATTTAACAAATAACCCATTTAACCAAGCCTGGAAATTAGAAGTATACTTCTAATCCCAGTGTGCTTTCTCCATCCCTGTAGGCACATGAGCAGTGTAAGATAAAGGTGCCCACTGGGCAGAACCCTTCCAACCAGCACCGTGATTGTCTAGAAGGGGGCAGGGCGGGCAGGGGGGTCAACCAGGAGCCAGGGCAGAGCTGCGTGTGCTAAAGTCCAGGATGCAGCTAAGGGAACCCCACGCATGAAGGCAATGAGAATCCCAAACACTTTGCAATAGACTTGGTCTCCTTCCTTGATGCAAAGCACCAGACACATAGTACTATCTTCTCAGAGGGAAGGCTGAATGACGAGCTAACTGCAGGGGAACTCTGGTCTTATTTATGAGAAACAGACATGAAGACAAGATTTCTGACACCGTGGTCCTGAACCCCACAAAATTATGATCCCATGAGTCATCGGGATGGAAATAACTCAATGCCGTGGGCTTTTGTTCTGCTTTTTCTCATCTTTAAAAACCCTTGAAACAGAAATCAGTCACTGGCTTAGCTCATGACGAGAGAGAAGTCTCAGGTGACTGAGTTTTGGCCTCAGAGGACGTTAAGTGGGGCAGAGTCTGGAATGAACTGAGCCTGGGCCCAGACGCTCATACATGGTAGCATGAGTCAGCACGTAGCTCTAGGTGAGAGTATCTGCAGTATCAGAGAGGTGAGGTCTTACAGAGAGGCCAAAAGGCCAGGACGGGTGATCAACTGCTGTCCCAGGAGACCACCCTTGGGGAAAAGAAGTTCTGGAATCTAGAGATAAGACTAAACTGTAGGGTCTCAGCATAATGCATACTTTATTGGTCAATTGTCCTGTGATGATAATTTGATTCGATGGCACTTGATTAATCTTGTTGAAAGCAGACTCTGGGATTGAGGTTGCAGACTCTACTCCCATTCCAGACCCAAGCATGTTTGTCTCAAAAAGGCTCCCAAAACCTCTTGAGTCTGGGGATGAGATGGCTCCCAAAACTCTGAGACAAGATGGGAAAAGAACAACAAAACAGCCCCAAGAGTTAAAGCACCAAGTTCCTGAAGACACTATGAGGGTAACCTCTTCCAAAAGGGGTTTCTATTGTTTATCCCAGGATATAAAATGTCTACAGTGGGAAAAGCAGAAGTTCAACCATGGGTAGCTCAAACACAGAGTGAAAGTCCATCAGAAACTTCTGACTCCCTCAGCTTCCTGGGTTGGTTTCTGCTGGGTGTCTTGAGACCCGATTTGATGATGTTAGTTTTTGCTTGCTCTTTCAATTAGGTTGCCCAGGCGATGGTGATGATGGCGATGATGATGGTGATGATGGTGATGATGGTGATGATGGTGATGATGGTGATGATGGTGGTGGTGATGGTGATGATGGTGATGATGGTGGTGATGATGGTGATGATGGTGATGATGGTGGTGATGGTGGTGGTGGTGGTGATGATGGTGGTGATCTTTTCTCTGTCTGCTCCTCACTATCTATTATTTCACTCCTGCCAACTATACACTTATTTAATAAACTCACTCATCCAAAAACACAGCTATTATAGATTGTTCTCCAGACCACACAAAACAGTGTCCTTAGAAGCCATTCCTGTTAGATTTAGACCCTTGATCTTAGACTTGATAGAGGAAGCAACGGGGTCTGTTGCAATTTTGTCATCATAAAGCCAGCGGATTGCAAAAGATGATTCCGGACGAAGCATATAAATAACTGAAAGAGGAAGGTAGGATGCACAGCCTTTTAGGGCAGAAGGCAGCAGCCTGCCATGGGGAGAAGGCATCAGATACTGGTGGTTGGCTTCTTTGCTTGCTTAGTTTGCATTAATTTATTTAGACATTGTACCCTAGGCTGGTCTGAATTTCACCACACAACTGAAATATATTGGCCATTCTCCCCCCTTAGCCTCCCAAATGTTCCACAGGCCACCATGCTTGGCCCTTGTTTTCATATATTCTGTAAGTAGCATTTGTGGTGGGAAGAATAGTGGTCTCCAGAGATGCACCTCAAAAAGAGGACTTTCTGTGTGGGTGGGCCATGGATCTTATGATGGAGGAGGCATAGATTAAAGACAACAAAGTCACTAGTGTTCTTGAATCAGGGGGCAGATGGACCCCTGGGAGCACCAATGAGTACTAATGGTCAACAGTGGGAAGCAGCCACAGTGCAAGGAACAGAGGTGCCTCCAACAGCAGGCAAAGGAAAGATTTGCCCCTGAACCCCACCCCACCCCCAGAAGCATGTGGCCCTCGAGTTACGCTTCCGACCCACAGAGCTGTTGGGAGAAACTGTGAGGTTTGGAGTCCCTGGACTGTCAACTTGTCTTTCTCCTCTTCTACCTCCTCCTGCCTTCCCTCCTCATCCTCTCCTCCATTCCTCTTCCTTCTCATTTTCTTTTTTATTTTGTTGAAATGGACTCACCTAGCTCAGGTTGGCCTCAGACTCCCTAGATAGCACAAGCTGACTTTGAATCCCCATCCTCCTGGCTCTTCCTCTTGAGTAAGTACCATGTACAGTTAGCAGAGACTTTCTGAGCCTACCTTATAGTTCTGGATAGAGACTAAAGGTTTTTATGGTACTCTGAGTCATACAGCTTAGTTCTAGCTAGCTGAAACGGAAGAATGTCTCCCTAATGACAGAGGTGCTAAGAATGATACCAGGGATGGTGGTGATTGCCCTCTCAGACACACTGGCTCTACAGTTGTTGGAACAGATGGTGAATGCAGGAGACATGTTGAGGTTTGGTCTTTTGCTATCTATTGTAATGCTAAGTGTCGGCCCCCATGACTGGTTGTCCCAGAGATGAGAGAGTCCTCACATACACCTTGGCCCCAAGATAGGTCTGATTGGTAAATAAAGTCAATAATTGGGCAGAAGAGACATAGGTGGACTTTAGGTTTCCCAGACATGGGGGTTGGAAAGGGACCACAAGGGAGAAGGAAGAAGAAGCCACCATGGTTTAGGACTCAAGAGAACGTGGCCCTGAGGGCTGGCCAATTAGATTGAGAGCAGCACGGATGAAACATAGTAAGTAGTAACTTGGGGCTATTGGTAGGAAAGTAGAATTCTAATATCATAGAACATAGACAGCTGCCAAGCTTTTGTACTGTTTAAGGCTTACTGTAAATATAAAGGCTGTGTGTGTGTGTGTGTGTGTGTTCTACCCTAGAAGTAAGTTGTCTAAGGGGAGGTAGAAACCCCAGGTCAGGATTAAATATTTCTACAACAGAGACATTGAGAAATGTGGACTCAAAACTGCACTCCAGAGGGTCCCCAGCACATGAAACAAGAGCTGCTGCTGAAGGCCAACACATCTGCAAGCAGAACAGTAGTAGATTAAGTGTTGGCGGCCAAGGCAGGGTCTGCCCACAAGAAAGTGCACATTGGGAGCAGGGCACAGTGGGCTCTGGGTAGCACATTGCAGGACGTGTCTTGTAAACAGCCCTGGCTGCAGCTGACAATTCCGGAAAGGTGCAGGCATAGACAATGCACCAACCTAAGGCAGATGGTCAAGACCAAAGTCTTAAGGTTCAGCTCCTTCCTCTATAAATGTTAGTCCCTAAGATCTTACTAAGCTCCAAAAGGCTAAGATTCTTAAAGATCCTCTGTGATCTTTGAGGACCACTGTTGTGGTATGAATGAGAAAGGCATATATATTTGAGAGCTTGATCCCTAGTTGGCAAAACTATTTGGGAAGGATTAGGAGGTGTTGTCTTCTTGGAGGAGGTGTGTAAGGGAGGTTTCAAAAGCCCACAGCATTCCCAGTCAGCATTGTCTCTGCCTCCTCCTTATGAATTGTATATAAGCTCTTAGCTACTGCTACGGGCTATTCTTGCCTGCTTGCTGCCATGCTCTCAACCATGATGATCATAGGCTCTCTTGAACTGTCAACTCCAAGTAAACCCTTTCTTCTATAAGTTGCTTCGGCCATGACATCTCCTCATATCAAATAGAAAAGAAATTAAAATAAGCTTGGGGGAACCACTTCAGAAATCACATCCGTAAGTACCACAATGACTTGATAAGCATACCACATGCATCACTCATTGTTCTGCGACCAAGCTAAGACATACTGGGTCAGTATAAATACATGTTGCCTTCCATACTCACAGGCAGTCTCAGTAGAAGGTCCAGAAGTCCTGCATGAAGCCCTCCCCGTATATCAGTTTCTCTTCTTTCCTCCTGTCTGTGAAGATCTCACAGCTGAGGTGAGAGGCACGCTGGGAAGATCTCACTTCCCTTCTTCTGAGCATCAGAGGATCTTTCTCCCTGGACCCAGACAGAAGACTTAAATTATATTGGCTTCAGCCTTTGCATGATTAAAAGGAATTAAATTAAAATGAAGAATTCACTGATAAAATATAGTTCCCATCTGGAAATTCCTGCTCCTGGTTTCCTCCCACAAGCAATGGGAACAGGCTCCTCAGCCACACGAGACAGACTACCAAGAAGTGCAGCTTAGGGAGCCTACGAGGCATGCATGATCACGCATGTGTGAAGCAGGAAAACAAGGTTGATCTCTGAATCCCTGACATAGGATCTCGAGGTAGAGAGCATGAGGGCAGAGTCTGTGATGGAGTAGCCTCCTAGAGGGTAAGTTAACTAGAGTTACAGACAACTCTGTCATAGCTCAACTCTAGAGGCTTGTGACAACGTGACAGGTTCACCTCATATAGAACACGACCGGCCCCTGGACTAGGACGCACCACAATTGCAAGGCAGTTGAAAGGCCAGTCCCTCTCACCTGCATGGGTGGGCGTGACTTTCTGTGATCCAAGAATCCACACGAACACGTTCCTTGACAAATTCTTAGAAAAAAATCTTGCTTCCTTCAATTCCTGGATTAGTAAGTCTGCCAAGAAAATAAGAATATAAAAATTCCCTTTGTCAACTTTACATTTATTTCAAAAGAAGACTTATAAAAACAAACATTAACACTGTGTACACACAAGCCCCCCAAAGAGCCATTGACACAGTCGAGTTTCTAGCATTCTGCTTTTAGCCTTCTTATCAATTCTTTGTGAATTTCACATCATGTACCCAAATCCCACCCATCTCCCCATGCTTTCCTATATTCTCTCTATACTTTCAGTCCCCCAAAAGAAAATAAGATAGAATGGGGGGGGGAGGGAGAGGGAGAGGGGCAGGGAGAGAGGGAGAGGGTATCACACGGACAGCCCTCCCTTTTGGCCAAAGAACTTTACTTGCAACTGTTCATTGCAATGAGTTGTTGGTCTATTTCGAGGCCTCTGGCTTCCACTACTCTGTCAATCCTGGATCCTCACCAGGGCTCCTCTCAGGTCTCCTGTTGTTGCCATGGAGATCCTGTAGGTTTGAATCTGCAGAACAGAAGCTTTCAGGAACTCAAGAAGCTCATAGATGCTGTAGATGCTCATAGATGGGGTGAGCCAGCTCAAAGGCCTGGACCTGGGTCTGGGTGGTAGCTGAGTTGGTCCGCCCACCAGCTCCCCTGCACCCACACCACCAGGGATAAGCTCTTCAGCACTGCCCAACTAGCTCTCCCAATACTGCAGCCAGCAAGGGGCAGGGTCTCCTGCTCCCCTGCCCTTAGGGCTGGTTCACCTGCCCACCCCATACCACCATGGTCAGTTTTGCTGTGCTGCCCAGGTGAGGTGCAGGGCCCACTCTCAATTTCTAGAAATCTTTACACTGCCTCTGCTAGAAATGTGACAGACCAAACCTAAAGGACGCTCACTCACTACAATGTGCTGGTGAAGTTACTTTTTCAATATTATCAAGATTTAACCAAATCCCAATGACATGAGAAATATGCAGGGATACAGGGAAAAACAAAGCTGTAGAAAACTGTGCACAGCAATCAGTGATGTGTTTATTGCAAATGAAACCATGGACAGGAATGGCCAGACTCTGAGCAAGCAGTATCTCTCAACAGTGAGATTACACATGAGTATTCTTCTATGTACTTTACTTCTTTCCATATTTCCTATAACACTATATTGGCTTCATGATCAAATAAGAATTATAAATATTCAAGATAAAACTAGATAGTGAGTCTCAGCATCCAAAATAACCCTTTCTCTTTGTGATAAGCTGTGCACGTAAGAGCTGAAGCATGGACTTGGGTCTGCAGGCAACCCTCATGTACTCCAGTCTAATTGTAGCCCACATGCACTCCTGTCTGCAGGTAGTACACGTGCATGTGGTCTGCAGGTAGCCCCTGATCAGTCCTGTTCTGGGTGGGGCAGCAACACTTCCTGGGACAAAAGATCTAGGTTCCATGAGACTCCCCAATGCCCCTTCCCACACATCACAAAGAGCTCATGCTTGAAGATGTCACCATGGTAAGAAATATAATGGCTTTCACAGTGTTCATGTCCTAACTGTCAACATACCCCCTTATTTCCACATTGTCTTGCATCCTTCAAATGTCCATAATTTACCTATCAAGAGGCCTTAGTGGTCCAACCGTTGAGATTGGCATTCTCTAAAACCTTCTATTCTGTCTCTACAACTCTCAACCATGGTGCATCTACATGGCTCATGAGCACAAGTCATTCCCAGAACATGGTTCCAGACAGAGGAATATGGTTTCGTGCAGTATTATGACAAGGAACAGACAGTGAATGGATGGAAGGATTCTACCTTGCTTGCAGGGCTCAAAACCCAGTGTTCCAGGTCCTATGTAGGTAGTGTGAGTATCAGGGAAGAGTCTCAGCAGAAAACATTCTCTTGTGTATACACACACACACACACACACACACACACACACACACTTTTGACTGGATAGAATAAATGAAAAGTTCAACTTTAAGTAGCCAAGAAATCTGAAATAGTCTTTCAAGTGAATATGAAAATCAGCTTTGACCTAATGTGTAAAATCTAGCCACACTTCAGAATCTTACCAATGTCACCATTTGAGGAAGGGAATTGTAAACCTTCCCCATGAAACAGTCAGACTACAGAGCCATCTAAGACTGGTTCACACCACAGAACAGCCTGCCGGATTCAATCCAATCATTGTTTTAAGTGTCTAAAGGTGCAGATATCTTCATGTCATGAACCATTTTCAGTTCCTTCTTCAGCAGCTGGGACATGGCTCTGCCCACTAAGCCTTCTCAGAACACTAGGGCCCTGGCTTTGAAGCCCCTGATACAAAGTCAAACACAGTTTCCTCTTTCTCAGGGGCAAATGAAACAGCAAAACTTGGGGCCTTCCCCTGTGTCCATTCATCCTCTTTCCCCAAACAGATTCTGCTGGCTACTTGGTTCAGATTCTGGCACTGTTTCAGTATTATGTTCTCACTGAATAAATGCAGAACTTGTGTGCTTTGTGACAGGAAAGGGGCATTTTCCTTTTTTCTCAGAGGAAGGAGCACAGTGAGGCCTCCTAGCCCCTCTCTCTCCTCGCATTGCTTTAGCTCAGTGAGGCTCAGGCCCATGGAGCGCACCAACTGCTCAGCTGCCAGCACTGTGGTGGAGACAGCTGTGGGCACCATGCTGACACTGGAGTGTGTGCTGGGCCTTATGGGCAATGCTGTGGCCCTCTGGACCTTCTTTTACCGTCTCAAAGTATGGAAGCCTTATGCCGTCTACCTGTTCAACCTGGTGGTGGCTGACCTGCTATTGGTCACCAGTCTGCCCTTCTTTGCTGCCTTCTATCTAAAGGGCAAGACCTGGAAACTTGGACACATGCCCTGCCAAGTCCTGCTCTTCTTGCTGGCGTTCAGCCGTGGTGTGGGAGTAGCCTTCCTGACGACAGTGGCTCTAGACCGGTATCTGCGTGTGGTCCATCCTCGGCTCAGAGTTAACTTGCTGTCTCTGAGGGCAGCTTGGGGCATCTCCAGCCTCATCTGGCTTCTGATGGTTGTTCTCACTCCCCAAAACGTGCTCACTTGCAGGACTACCCAGAATTTCACGGAATGCCCCAGCTTCTACCCCACAGGAGGGGCCAAGGCCATTGCCACCTGCCAAGAGGTACTCTTCTTCCTTCAGGTCCTGCTTCCCTTTGGCCTCATCTCCATCTGCAACAGTGGGCTCATCAGGACCCTCCAGAAGAGACTCCGAGAGTCTGACAAACAGCCCAGGATCCGGAGGGCCAGGGTGCTGGTTGCCATAGTGCTGCTACTGTTTGGACTGTGCTTCCTGCCTAGTGTCCTGACCAGGGCTCTGGTGCACATCTTACAGGAATTTAAGAGCTGCAGTGTCCAGCAAGCCATAGTGCGGGCCTCTGACATCGCTGGCAGCCTCACCTGCCTGCACAGTACATTGAGCCCAGCCATCTACTGCTTCTCCAATTCAGCCTTCACCCACTCATACCGGAAGGTGCTCAAAAGCCTTCGAGGCAGGAGGAAGGCAGCAGAGTCACCTAGCGACAACCTCAGGGACTCCTATTCCTGATGACTATTGGAATCCTCAGTTCACCTTTTGTTTGGGAACCACTTTGGATCTAAGTAACAACCCAATAGTCTCAGGGTAAGGAGAAAGAAACTGCACTGCAAGAATCCAGACACAGTACGTCTCTGTGGTGACAAGCTGGGCTCACTTGGATTTCCCCCTGATATTTACAGTGCCCTGTGGCTGATTTGAATCGCCAGGACAGAGCCTTCCTCCATTGCACAGTGGCCATCCTGATGGAGTTGCCATGTTGCGTTGAGCATCTTTGCACTTCAACACAGGAAGAACTCACTGACTGCATTGGCAGAAGAGAGTGTTGATGCTGCTCCAGCACCCTCTGGTCTTCCCGGTCATGCTCTCTTTCCATGCTTCCATTCCCCAGTGTACAAACCACTGTCTTCTTGCCCTCCACGGAGCTCAGAACAAGGGACGCCAGCAACCTCCCCAGGCTCTGAAGAGGTCACATTCTCTTTATATATATATATAAATTTCTTCTTTGTGTAGGCTGTACAGTGTCTCAGAAAGTCCGGTGAGCTACCTCCCTCACTTTAAGAAATGTCTGCTAATTGCCTCAAAACTGACCTAGAAGTTCTTGCTTTGCTTTGAATGTCTGACTACTTTTTACTCTCCCTCCCCTGCTTTGGAAGAGATGCCATACTTTAATCTTCGTCCTGGGGAAACGGACTTGGAATTGAAATGGTGCTTGAGGCAAGCTAAGGGCTGGCAGATCATGTCATGGGAGCTGGGGCTGCTCTTGTCTCCTCAGTCCTAGAACACACAGGCCAAGCACAGCTGTTGAGCAGAGGGAAAGGGCTCATCACTACTTTATCTCTGTTTGTATGCTCACATCTAGAAAGGCAGTTACAGCACAGAGAAATCTCCACAATGCTTGTGGGGGCACCTACTGCCTTCCTAAATGCTCTTACAATAGCCCTGGCTCTTCACACAGGCATCCTACAGTGTTCCCTGTTTGATGCCAAAGCTGACTGCAATGGCATCACCATGTCTGCTTACAGTGTTCCTTGCCTGCTTGGTAGATTCCTTGTCAGGACCCCACCTGTGACATTATGCAGAAAGGTAGAAAAGTCCCATAGAGTCCCCAGAGAACAGAGACTCTACAGCAGTATATTGGTTTTCAGGATTTATTTCCTTCTAAGAGGGCAGACTGTCACAGGCCTGAGACAGAACTGCAGCCTGACCAGGGTGTGACTAAAATCTGCTGAGTGGAAGCATTCTGTGCTGTGCCCTCTTTCTTCCCTTTTAACTGAGGGAAATTGGCTCCAGTCTTCTCTCCCCACCCTCAGGCATCAGCAGTTTAAATGATGCTTTGAAAGCCTTTTATTTAGCATAAACATTCCCTATGTTGTATTATTGATCACATGAGTCTCAGATCTCTCCTACTCTTGGACCTTTAAGTCTGCTACTGCACTTACAACAGTCTGAACATCATGCCATTATCTGGACAGACTCTTCTCTTATGGAGCTGTAAAACAGACCATTGCCACTCTTTGTAAAGCTTTTCTGGGCAGGTGTAGGGAGGCCCAGGATCCCAGCTTTCCCTGCCCATCCTCCAGTTTCTTGCCTTGGACTCCTCTCTCACTTCAGCGGTACTGCCTCATCTCTGCCTATTTCTGTCCCTGACAAATGACACATCAATAAGCTCAGTGGTTTGGGAGACATCCTCAAACAACATCCCTGCCCTCAGGGTCTTATTTTCTGCCCCCACAGCAGGCACAGAGGAGGAAACACTGGTGCCTTAGCACGGACATGCTCAGCTGGACAAGATGGGGAAGGACACAGCATTGACAAAGTCCCTTACCTTAAATCTATTCATGTATAGCCAGGGAGATCATGGAGATAGCATCTTGCTCTATCCCTTAGCTCTGTGACCTGAGACAAGATGCATAACTGATTTCGTCTGTCCCCACCTCCAAGATGAGGGGAAAATATCTATAAGAAATCCTTGCAGGTATTAAACACGGAGAGCCTGTCCTGTCACAACCATTCAGTAGACATTAATTTAATCAGCACTTATTTCTGTTTGCCTTGCTGATTTTCCCATCAGTCTGTGGGCCTTGGAAACATTGTTTTTCACCAGCATGTCTCCAGCCAGCTGAGCATACAGTTGGTGCTCAGTGATGGGAACCTTGTAAGGTTCATTTAAACTAAAGGCTTTCTGTTCCCTTTGCCCACACTTTACAATGAGCATGCCTGGCTTCATCTCTCACATTGGGAAAAAGGATTTTTCTTGCCCAGGGTGGTGAGAGCTGTCCCTAAGGCATTCTCCTGGGTCACAGCTGCATTTGTGTGGCAGACTAACCTCCCTCTAAACTGTCAGAGGGAGGCACTGACACAAAAGGAAATGGGGGACACTCGTAAACCACAGGTCTCAAGGCCCCAGCTATGTCTTCTTTGGGTTGCACGGACAGGACTACAGTCTCTCTTTCAGCTAGCATCTCTCCAGGCTACTAGATTTCTGGGAAAGATGGCACCATAGCTGTTATGGGTTTTGTTGATATTACATCTCTGTCAGATTCCCCTGATCCTGACATCTTTTGTGAATATTCCCAGCTCCTGCCAGCCTCTGGCCTTAGTCAGGGACATTCCCTTTGTGGAAACTCACCTGGACAACATCTCCAACAGTAGTTGGACACAGCAGGGACTCACCTGATACCCACATCCACTGTGTCCTTACCCACGCTGTTCCCTCACAGCCAAAACATCTGGCTCCCTCTTCACCTCTAGTGCTTTGCTAACAGCCCAATTCACAGAGACCACTTCATAAATGAACAGAAAAGTGAGCATATTAGCCCAAGCTAACAATTGCACTCAATTATGTAGCAGGTTAGGGTTTGTTTGTTTTTAAATGCGGTTTGAAAGTCTGACTCCAGAGGCAAACTTAAGATGATCTCTTTAGGAAGATGCTGATAGAAATGAAAGCTAATGGTGCTGTTTGCTGAAAGATTCCCACTATGTGCACATGGTATTCTCACCAGTAATCTAAGTAACACTGGCCCTACAGCACATCTGTGGGGACTGTCTTGATGTGGAAGATCCAGCCCATTGTGGGTGGCATTATCCCTTAGGCTGAGGGTTCTGAAAAGTTTTGAGTCATTTCAAAGCCAAATGATGATGAGCAGTGCACAGCAGAATAGTGGACCAAAACACAGGGTTGGTAGAGCTTGGATGAAGACGAGGGACTCATGTTGACACCCTCAGAGGTTTTCATCTGTTAAAGTTCATGACGTCATATGCCATTCATGACATTATGTGCCATTTTCACCGTGACTGTGTCGGTTCAGAGGCTCAGTCACTGTGCTGTGAAGGATTACCACCGTCCATCCCCACAGCCTTTTCCTCCATAAGCGCACGTGGTCAGCCCTCCTTACTTTGAGCCACACTCTCCTCTCTGTGTCTGAATCCAGCTCTCTAGATGCTTCTTATGAGTAGAGAACTACAGTGTGTGTTCCACAAAGGATGCATTCTACGAAGCATGGTATCCTCAGAGCTTACCCGTGAGGTGGCAGGCATCAGCTTCCTTTCTTTGCAATAAAAATAAAACCAGGAAAAATAAATCGCATCCGTTCCTGCATCTACTGATCGGTTCTTGGGTTGCTCATGCCTTTTGGCTGGTGTGAATGATTTGGTATGAGCACATGTGTGCAGATGTCCCTGTAGAATCTGCTTACAGGGAGGGAGTGGAGTTTCTGTGTCGCATGGTAATTCTCTTTTTAATGTTCTGGGGACTCTGTTTCCCCAGGAGCCACATCACTTTGACTCTACCAGCAGTTGCTGTACAGGGATTCCAAACCCTCACAACCTCACCAGCCCATTATAGGGTAGTTGTAGAAGACAGAAGGCAGAATTTCTTCCTGGGAATCTGAATGCTTATTATGAAAACATGGACGAAGCTCTCAAAGCCAGCCCTTGGCAATGCCAGTGGGGAACACTGTGATTATCCTTTACTTACATTCTCTTCCCATTGTTTTAGTCAATCGGGGCTGATAGAACAAGACACCCATGGCTGAGGAGGCAAAGCTTGGGGGCTCACAGTGCTGGGAAGAAAGCAAACAACCAGATTATGACACTGGCAGAACAGGGTTGGTGAGGGATGCTCTCAGTTCCAGAGATGGCATCTTGAAAGTGTGTTTTCTTGTGGTTGGAGGATCCTGGGAACATCCATGAGCCTTGAGTGTAAGGGCATCGTGCTGGTTAGTTTTAAGTTTCAACTTGATACAAGTTAGAGATACCTAGGAAGAGAGCCTTAATGAAAAATTATCTGGATCATATTGGCCTAAGGACATGACTGTGGGGATTATCTTGGTTGCTTGTTGACATAGGTAGACCCAGCCCATCGTGGGCACCACCATTCCCTAGGTAGGAGACTCTGAATGGTATAAGTAAGAAGAAAGCTAGCTGAGAGCTAGCAAGGAAGTGAAATCCATGTATTTGTTCTCACTTTGCTCTTGACTGGGCATGCCAAGTTTCAAATTACTACCTTGATTTCCCCACAACCCTGGACCATAGCCTGGACTTGTTAGCCAGTCAAATCTTTCTTACCTAACTTGCTTTTTGTCAGTGTTTCCCACAGCTTCAGAAGTGAAACTAGAGCAGGCAGAGATCTCATGGAACTCTCGGGGGTGCTTTGTTAATGGGTGCCTTCCTCATGTGCCCTCCTTTCTCACAGCATTGGGGGCTGCCTGACAATGAGGCAAAGTGCTCCATTAACAACCACTATCTGGATTTCAAGTTTCCGCAGGGTGACATTTATGTTCCCCTCTAGGACAGATCCGTGACTTGAGTCCTACTCCACTCTATGAGTAGAAATGAAACTGTCCTCCAGGGTCCTGCTAGGACTCATAGGCTTTTAAAGACAAGTATTAGGGCATGCATGATAGCAAATTCTAGCAAGCCAGCTAGGATCCACATGGGAGCCATGCTGTCCCCTAGTGCTCACGGTCTCCTTTCTCATTCAGGACCCGACTCTGGTCAGGGAATGTGGAAGGAAGGAGTCCAACCATCTCTACCCAAGGGTCTAGTGTGGTGCTAGTGGGCATGGCCATTACAAGTTCGATTTCTTTTCAGTTAGTTTCAGTCTGTAGAAAAAATACCCTCCCTGGATATTTTGAAGTCCCATTTCTTTGTGTGAGCCTTTGAGAGGCATTGAAGAGGCTTGGAGGTCCACAGCAACATGTCCTCAAGTGTCTGTGCTGTGGACTGCAAGCGAAGGGCAGAAGCTGGAGTGTGGCTCAATCAAAGAGCGCTGCCCTAGGGTGTGCCGGGCTCTGGATATGATTTCCAATACCACAAACTCTTCATCCATGATATTTTTAGAGGTGATTCTGTAGCCCCCATGTGTGAAATCCATGATATCCATCAGGGTTTGTCCACAGTCACTTTGGTAATAGGTGAGCTCACTGAGGGATGCCCTGGACCCCATTCTCCAACTGCCAGAGGTGTCACCAAGCAGAAACACCCAGATGAGAGCAAGAATGCCTGGGGAATGACAAACGGGAGCCAGTGTGACTGTCCGCCATCCTGAGACTGATCTACCTCCCTTAGCAGAATAATGAAGGCTTAACCTAGGGGTGTAGGATGAGTAATACTAAGACTACATAGTACTAAGTGCTTAGTACATAGACTAAGGGATCACAGACTAGGGACAGCGGTTCAAGCATTGTGAGAGGGGAGGTGCCTCTTGCCCAAGTCAGTTACCACTGCCTGTTCCCCACTGTCAGGACATACATCCTCATAGCCTTCTTCAGAGATACAATAATTTCACATCTCACACATGACTTTGGGGATTTTTTTTTTTACCAGTCTCTGTATGACCTGGACCAGCAGGTCTCTCTTCAGTGACAGGGTCCCAAGTGTAAGGACCAGGAGATTAGAAGATAAGAAGTTGGATAAGTTTGGGGTTGGGAAATCTTGTATAGCCTGTGTCTTATGCCAAACGGGCTTATTAAGAAGTACGGCTTCTTATGTACTATTTCCTGGGAGAAAAGGGACGGTGTCAGCTGAAAGCTATCACACAGTGGAGCAAAATCAGCAAGAGGCTAACCAAGCATCCCCGTACAGAGGGAACACAAGATATCTCAAGGGTGCCATCAGCTGAGCACAGAGGCCTTGGGGCTGATAACTCAGGTGTCTTCAGGGAGAAAAGCCAAGTTCCCAAGAACCAAAACTTTAAACTCCCTCAAGGCCCCCAGCTCCAGAACAGCCTTGCCAGGTCTGGCTCTGGACAAGTACACAGAACTAGGTTCCGTCTGTCCTTTCTGCAGAGTTCCTGAGAAAGCCTTGCATCAGCCTGGCTTTCACTACCTGCAAGGTACCCCTGGCTCCACACACTTCCCAGAGAGCCCCATCATGGCTTAACACCCTTCAGGCAGTGTGTTGGCTTAGAAATAACTAAAAAACAAACAAACAAACAAACAAACAAACAAACAAACAAACAGGGAACTGAGAACAGACTGAGTCCCAAGACTGGGAAGGGTGATCTCTTTCTGTTCCAATTTCTGCAGTGTCACTTTGCATTACAAAGGACATCTTTCAAAGGAGCTGGCAGAAGGCAATTCACCTTCTCTTTCAGTGATACAACTTGGTGAGGCAGGGAGGTGCTGCAGAGCCAAACTGAAGGGCTAGAAGGATCAGAGAATCTGGGTGGGGGGATGGGGGGAATAGCTCAAGGCTGCATGTCCCTGAGCACCTTGATGGGGGTGAAGGGTGACTTCTTAGTCACTAATGGTCCAGTGCCTGTCCCTACTCTACATGACCTTGTAGCCCTCCTTCCTCTGGGGTCAACAGCCCCCCTCAGATGCAGGCAGAAAGGCTCTCTCCAGTATTTGTGCATCTAAGTCCTTCCACCCAAGGAACAACTAGAGTTAACACCTTGGGTTCCAAGGATGCTGCGACACACTGATCATCTCAATGTTTTTCACCTGTGCAGTTCTATTGTGACATTTATGATGCTCAGCTTCTGCCAGTATGGACCATCAGAGCACAGATTCCATGTTCTGCTCAGAACTCGGGACTAGCAGTCGCTTGTCCAGGCTGCAGAAGGAACCAGAAGCAAACACTGGCTAGCAGCCTCACCTGGGGGCTCTGTCTAGCACAGTGTCTGGCTTCTGAGAGAGCTAGCAAAGGAAACAGACCAAAGAAGCCTATCATTTTCGAACAGGGTTGAGCAGGGAAGTGTCGAGTATGTGGACTTACTGCCCTCTAGTGTCAGATTTTAGCAACTGCATACAGACACAACGTGCATAAGGCATGGTGGCCATATTTCCAGAAAGAGCTCTCCCACACTCCCCTGGAATGGTGGAGGACGTGTGTGTGTATGTGTGTAACGTGTGTTGAGGGCATGTGGAATTAGCTATGCCCTACATCGGGGGTGGGGTGGGGGGGGGCAGGCAGGGTGGGAGGCACCTTCCAGATACTGGTTTCTCAGAAGCCAAGCAGCCAAATTTGGGCAGCCTGTCCTGACCCTTACGAATGACAACAGTTGAAGTTCAGCTGTGAGACAGGGAGACTCGTCCATGTGAACTTAGCTTTGTCCCCGTTCCACATGGCGAACAGGGGATGTTCTGTTTGAAAAGAGCTTGGGGACCATTTGTATTTAGGGCTGGGGCAGGGAGCTGTAGTGTTTTACCATGGTTTCTTCTCTTTGAGACAAACTCTCACTGCATAGCTCAGGCTGGCCAGAAAGCCTAAGGTTCTCTCTATAAGCACACACCACCATGTCTACCACTGCCTTACTGTCATGGCATGGCTCCCAAGAGATCAAACTCGGAGACTGCTCCTGTCTGGCGCCAAGGACTTTACGGCTTTGGAATTCTTGAGAGATTTTCTGGATTCCAATGGCAGAGTCCTATAACTGGACTACTATTACCGCTAGTGCAGTTCAGATGTCTCAGATTTGGGTAAGGAGTCTAGTTCTCATCTCAGGTGAATGAAGTTAAATATTCTTTTCTTCTGGAGTGCACACTCACCTTTTCAGTGGCAAGTCAGGACCAAGAAGCAAATCTGCTGGGTCCACTCTCTAGGTCTCTAGTTTTAATCAGGCATGGGACGTGGCAGCCTGTGGGGTCAGTCCAGCCTGCCTGTGGCCAGGGTTTCCAATTTTATCGCAAGTCCCATACTCTGGGGTGGAGTACAAGAGGACCAAAATCAGTGGCAGACGGGGACTCCCAACAGCACTTTCCCCAAGCTGCTGAACCTGGTGCTGTGGTGAGAATTGGTTTCTTACCTAAGCTCAAGTGGGATGAGAAGAACACATGGATGATGTTCTCTGTGCCTGCTTACCCGTCATTCCTCGCCGGAGCAGAGTGGCAAACACCCACACTGACAGACGTCACATGGGAGTGTTTTTCAATTCTACATTTTGCTGTTTTATCTCGAGTCTTGCTGTGTTGCTCAGGTTGGCCTTAAACTCTTTGGTTCAGGTGATCCTCCTGCCTCAGGCTCTCAAGTGGCTGGGGCTACATCCGGGTGCCATTGTGGTCTGCTCATCTATTTTCACCTTAGATCATGGGTTTCTAGCCAAGAAAGGGGGTCAGGTCGATAAGAGGATAAAGGTGCTGAGTCAGCTGTTGGAGGGGCAGGACCAGGCATGGTTTGTGCCCTGCTTCCTCCTCTGCCCCAATGCCAGCAGCTCCGTCTGCTCGGGCTGCCCCCTCCCTCTCTGTATTTCACTCACTCGATGGTTGTTCTGCCCTCTCCTTGCTAATAGGCACCAATTTCTTGAGAGGTAGAACCACATTTATGACAGGACAGACAGAACTCCCAGGTCGGGTGACTTTTACACCATGTGACCTGGAAGAGTGTCACCCTGGGCCACCCTGGCAATGACTGTTGAGTGGTGTCTGGTCTGCTTTGCAGATGAGATTTGTTCATTATGTGGGGAAGGTCATGGGCCTTAACTACTAGAATCCGTGATCCTCAAATTCAGGTGACTCTTCAGTCCCAGAGTGAGGTGGGCCACTCTGAGAAGACTTGATCTCAGCAACTGTTGGTGCCCTGTTGTGCTTGGAGAAAAGCAATCCGCAGAGTCAAGTCTGCAGTTGGCAATTTGTGATACCTTGGAGGCGGGTGTTGCTTAGATGCGACTGAGCTGAGAAGGGCAGGTGTCTTGACAAAATAACACAAAAAACAGCGACAGTCCAGGACAAGCCTACCTTCTATTCCCAGCCTTGCAGACCCATGCAGAACTCTTCTGCTGGGAACGCAGAGCCACTTGTTGGGGTTGGGCGGGGGCAAGTCTCTTACATGCTGCAATCACAGCTGCCTTGATTCTTGACTAACTTTCTAAGGACACCTGTGGAGCAGACAGTATTGGCTTGTCTCTATGCAAGGGCAGGTGAGCTACCTGCCCAGCGTCTTTCTTTATAGGCAATGCTCATTTCAGTGTTAATTATGGGAGGGTTTGCTTACAGCCCCGCTCAGGAATCTTGGGATCATTGAACATACGGCGTTCATGCTATTATAAGCTGTGTGGTCCCTTCCCCAGTGTTTGTGAGACTTTGTTAGCATCTTCAGGACCGGCAGGCTCAGTTATTGGCCTGTAAGTGGGGCAAAGATCAAGAAACCACACTACTTCATACCCGATTCCTCCAACCTAGAAAGCACAGAGGCCCACAGCTGGAAGCAGACCTGCACTTGACTGTGTGGGACTCTAGCGGTTGAACTTCCCCCCGCCCCCAAGCTTCAACACCAAATCCCTAGAACCAGCATGTATGGCAGGTTGGGGAACAAAGAGGGGTTGAGAACAGAGGATCTTTCCATGTCATCCATGTATCTTGTGAGCTCACCCTGAGGGGAAGAAGCTGTTTTTAGTGACTTTGCTGTCATGCTGAAATCTCTTTAGGGAGTTCTGGTGTTCCTGCCTGCTCAGAGCTCCAACAGGGCCAGAAAAATCCGCTGTGGTGGGAAGCCTGGCACATGGGCTTCTATGATAGCCAAGCATACATCTGTGTTTGTGTGGTGACACGGTGCAGGACGGTAAGCAGAGGACATACAGGTATTGCCTATTGACATAAACTCCCTAGGAATTCACCAACCAAGAACTTAGATCAAAGAGTCAAAGACTAACAGTGTAGGTTCATTTTCACCTAATTTAAGGAAGGAAGGAAGGACCCATGAGGACAGGGGACAAAGCAACTCTTCGTCACGTTTTGATACACAGCATAATGTCAGTGCTCCCAGCTTAACACAGGAGAGCATATCTCATACACGTAGATTTAAAAGTGTGTGCACATAAATGCGCTTCTATTCCCAGCCTTGCAGACCCATGCAGAACTCTTCTGCTGGGAACGCAGAGCCACTTGTTGGGGTTGGGCGGGGGGGGGGGGGGCAAGTTTCTTACATGCTGCAATCACAGCTGCATATACATGCATACTCGCTTGCATTTATGCAAATATGCCAACTCATACCTCTCTACGCATACATGCCAACATAATATACACATAATAAGTGTGCACATATTCTCATACATTCATGTGTATGCATTTTATATATAACCACTACTTCTCCCCTCCCCCCACTGCTCTGAAATTGTAGTGGATGGTGTTCTGACTCATTTTCCCACGAGGTATACATATATAAATGCACACAGACACATATACACAACATTTTCAAGTGGATAGATCCCTGATGCTCTAAATTATAAATGCATGTATACACAAATGTGTGTGTGTGTGTGTGTGCGCACGCGTGTGCATGTGTGTGTGTGCAAGGCTCTTAAGTGGAGAGGCCAGTGCTATGCCCCCCCCCCCACGAAGTTCAGTGGCAGCAGAGGTTCACAGTGACCTAGAGTCAGAGGAGAAAACAGAGGAACTAAGGAGCGTTCTGTGAACTGTTATTAGCAACGCAGAAAGTGCAAAGGGTCTCATTATCCCAGAAAAATATTACACTTCATAAAATCCATGTTTATTCAAAAAATCTCATGGGAAAGTTTGGAAAGCATAATAAATATCTGTACAGTGGCCGCCCGTCTCAACACACAGCCAGACAGTGTGAACATGGAGTGAGCTGTAAACGGAACTGCTGATCATGTAAACGCAGCGCGGGCTGGGAGTGGGGTGGACAGGTGCCTTTCACCTGCACCGATGAGCCATGCTGGCTTCCCCTTCCACCTGTCCCTGCCACAGAGGGACCCCAGAGACCTTTCCCACTCCAGGTGTCTCACAGTCTTGCGGGTGGTGAAGGGCAGCAAAACGTGCCAGAGAGAATGAAGAGTCACGGTGTATCTCCTCCTGTGCTTGAGAGAAGCCGTACAATGCAGGGGACGTCCCAAAGGGCATCTTAAGGAAGAACACCATTTAATCAAGAATACTGCTGACATTAGATACCATCAGGACGATCCTCACTTAAAAAGCCAAACAATATCCAAAGACCAGTGCACACAGGTAGTTCAAAATCACACACATTCCAACCATAGGACAGGGGATGTTCACGGCTTGCCTGCCATTGACTCTGGGGTACAGAATCTGACAAGCACCCCATCCCCACCTCCTTCAGTGGAGCGCTCATCATGTTCTCAGCCCAAACAGGGCAGGAGCTGCAGTGGGATAGCCCAAAAGTGGCTCCGGGGGATGGGTAAAGGAGTCCCAGGATGTAGGCTGGGCTTTCCCATGACAAATTCTGTAGCTACACAAGTAGTCATTTGTGTAGAGAATACAGGGCCTTTCCTCGTGTTGGGTAAAGGGTCACAGGACAGGTAAACACTGGGGACACGGGGTTACATGCCACAGCAGACTGCTGTGGCACTGAAGACTTTAAAGAACAGGGATTAAAATGATCCTGTCACATGCTCCTCTGGCTGACTCCACGAGAGATTTCAAGTATCAAGTACTGGGTGAGGTGGGAATGTGGGGTACTCCACTTTCTGCAGGGCAAGGCTGAGCATCCTTCCAGACACTTCGAGGATGTGTTTGGTTTGACTGATGGTCTCCTCCATCCCTTTGGCGAGAGTAGGCTGAGTGTAAAGCAGCTAACCTCACATTACTGAAAGAGGTGATGGGCCATGTGACCATGAGGGGGACAGGCTATGCTCGCCTCCTCAGCCACGCCTTCTGTGTTCTGCTGTTCTTTCTTTTCATCGGAACATGTACACTTGAAGCTGCAAGCAAACCTAGCCTGAAGCCGTAAGCAGCTGGAGCGAGGGTGCATGCCAGAGAGGCCCTCGGAGGGTGCCAGAGCTCCTGTTCTTTTCCCAGAGGACAGACTCCGTCACTAAGACTACCCACTATACTTTCCCTCTGGATTTCTATCAAGAAACGGAAGGATTCGGGCCCAGAACATTAACTGGGAGATGATCTCAGCCTTGGGCAGGGCATCCACTGAGAAAGCAGGAGACCAGCCCCAGGGACACTGGAAATGGCGCACAGTCTGTCCCCACTCTGTATTTTATAATTCTCAAACAGAACAGAGTCCAGTGGAGTAATTAAAGCTTCTGAAATACGTTTACGTTTTGAGGTCTGAAATAATTAGACTGAGCAAAGGAATTATGTTCTGAACATTCCACTGGGGCAGGCATTGCAGAAGCAGCCGTGGTCCACCTGTGGTCTTCCTAGTGTAAGCCTGCTGTGACCAACAGGCGCCTCCTACACCTACTGGGCAGAGGGGCTGCTTCTCAGACTGGCAGGTTCTGAGCCTGACACAGTGGAGTGTCTTCTGACCTGAGTCCACTATTCTCAGCAGCCTTCAGAGAGACTTCAGGACACACAAGTCCCTCCTCTACACCCAGGAGGAGTGGAGCACGCCATGCGGGAAGGGTCTCACTCGGTTACTCTGCATGAAGAGTATGCCACAGACAGCCTGGTCCGTGTAACTACTGCTCCCTGCGCAGACTACAGCCTGAAAACAGGTTAGACAACAGAAACACAAGATGCAACATAGGACCACAGCTTCTAAGAAGAGCATCACTCCCACTGACAACTTGTCCAGGCACCTTCTGCCTGTCTAAGGCAAGGGGCTCAGGTGTTTCTCCTGTCCTCAGTCAAGAAGGGATAGGGGAGAAGACATTCTCTGTGGCCTAGGAAAGCAGAAAGTGAATATGCTATACCACAGCAGGCAAATATGAGCAGAGATGCCAACACACCCAGCAATGGCAGAGCCCCACTCTCTCCAGTGTCCCTGGGGCCACAGGGTTAAGGGGGCAGCAGTGTAGTGGGTACTGGCTCTGCCCGGCAATTTCCTGGGGCTCCTGTCTCAACCAACAGGAATCACGCTCTCAAGTAGACTCTAGCCATCTAGACTCTTGGGTTGGTTGCTTTCATCCTGCCAAGTCAGTGACAGAGTCAGGGAGAGGCTACCCAGCATCTTGCTTGAGAGCAGGAGGGTGGTGAGGGGCACTCTTTGGGTGATTGTGGACAGAGCCAGGCATCTAAGCTGGATGCCTTCACACAGCCACTGGCGTCGCCAGAACATCCAGGAACATCCAGCTCTTTGAGAGTGGCTCTGCTGTCTCCAGGCAGGGACTGTGCACTAACACTCTCAGAGAGACAGTGGGACACGTAGGTGACATCAGGATGGTAAAAGAGCTCTGCTTTGGGCATAAGCCATGATATGGAGACACTGAAAGCCCTGAGTGAGCCCAGGGAGGCTCCAGCAGGGTGCTATGAGGTGACAGATTCATTTGGTTTCACTCAGGAGGAGAGAGAGCGGGCGGCGAGGTCGGCGCAGCAAGGCTCAGACATCCTGGGCAGGACCCTTTCCAGGGCTGCAAAGGAAACAGAGAGACAGCCAAGGCCAGATCCATCTTTGTGCTGGACTCATGGGCACTCAAGTGCCCATGAACAGGACCTGTGTCTGGTGTCTGTGAGGCTGAGAGGACGTTGGGCAGGGCGACTGAGGCTGGAGACTTGGCTGGCCACTACAACCTAGTAGACGTGAGTCTCTTCATGCCTCTGCGTTGGGCCAAGCTAGATGAGAGCACAGGCTCTAGCCTTGGTGCCTGTGGGGTCCTGTTCAGAGCAAAGTAGGTGGCCGCCATGGCGCCCTGTAGGAGGAAAGGCAGGCAGGTGAGCACGGTGCCCAAATACTCTTGAATAGGAAGCTGGAAACACAGGACCTTGAGAGTCTCAGTCTACCCCCATGTAAAGCAGGGAAGGCCCTCCTCCAAGATTCCTGGTACACTAGGACATCAGTTATGCTGCAATGCCTACCACGTGATCAGCCCACGCATGACGGTGACACCTCAGCATCCCAGGCTCAACACGGGCTGCTGCTTTAGGGGGATTCAAGACTGGAGTGGAGTTCCTGGGAAGATCATAGGATAACCTTCCTGATGACAGGAAGGCAGATGTGTTTTGGGACCAGCTGGGTCCCCAGGAATTCATTGTCAATGATTCTTTGGCTCTGCTAATCTGAAGCAGTGTGAACTAACCTGGGCGGCTAGGCTCATCTTGGTGTAGACACAACCAGGATCTGCCTTCTAACAGGACTGGGCTTGGACTAAATGTACTCATTAGAAGGGTGGTCTATCCTGGACCTCGGGTCTGCCCAGCAGGTGGAAGCTGCTTAAACAGGAGTTGTGAGCACAAAGGGAACTTTTACAGACTTCTGGTCCAGACTGAGGGCTCCGGGGCTTAGGGCTGCACAGCCACGGTACCAGACACCACCCCTACACCAAAGCTGTCACTTAGACACAATTTGTGCATGTGTGATAAAGTGACATTTACGTGCCTATACCTGGGGACCTTACACACTACAGTTTCTCCCTCCCACCCCCCACCCCCACCCCCATGCTGAGGCACTGCCTTGTTTTGCTCCAGGAGCCCCGTGCCCACTCTCGGGACCCTGGCCGCGAGGTACCTTCACTAGATGGACATCCTGTCTGCTCAGCTGGCTTTGGGATAGGTACTCTCTGTTCACGATCCACGGGTGCTTCAACACTTGAACTGCTGTTAGGCGTTGCTGAGGGTCCACGTGGAGCATCTTGGACACGACATCCTGAGGAGGGTCCAGAGAGAAGGACTGCGGTGTGAGGCTGGCCAGAGAAGGCCCAGGAGAAAACACAACTCCACCTCTGAGGTGATTCTTTGCATTTTGTGTCACATGACTTCTAAGTCTACGAGTTGTGGATGTATTTTAAGTGTCAACGATTACTGACTTAGCAATAGATAGAAACTCTATGTCTCACTGAAGACTTGATAGCAAAGGTATTTCACATGTTAAATGGCTGAAATACTATTCTAATGAAAACGACGGCCTTCCACAAACACAGGAAATACCACAGCAGTGTCCTTCTATAGAGAAAACTAGCGCCTGGCAACAGAGACCGCAGTGGTGCTGGAATGAGTCTGTCCTGGAAGCACAGGTGCTCCTGGTCTCCAGTGTGTGCACGACAGTCATGAGGCACTGTCTGCTCAAGGTCTCAGCGCTGGGACGTGGTGTCCCAGGGCACACAGAATGTAGAGAAAGCCATGCTGTCAGGGCTGTTGGGGGGCACTCTGTGGCAGAGCGCTTGCCTGGAGTTATAGGCTCATGTGTAAAGCCTAGGTCCCCAGGTGTTAGTCCTATGCTGAGAGAGTCCAGAAACTTTAGGAGGTGGCGCCATCTGGAGGAAGTGGGTCAGTGGGAGTCAATTGTTGAGGGTGTTTTGTTGCTGGCTTCTTCCTGTCTCTCCTCTCTGCTTTCTAACTGGCTCTGCCACCTGCTCCTGCTGCCATAACAAATGACCATGGACTGAGCCCTCCAAAACTGTGAGCAGAAACAAATCCTTCCTAAGTTGTTTATGGCAGGAGTCTTGATCACAGCACAGAGAAACTAACACGCCCAGCATGTGTGGGGCCCTGGCTTTGATTTCTAGTCCCACAGAACAATCCCAAACCAAACTATGGCAAACTCAAAACCATGCTATCACAGGATTGTATGAGATGGGAGGATGGAAGGCTCTGCTGTGTGGTGAGTGAGGGAAGGAAGAGGGACAGGAGAGGATGCAGCAGTGGGAGAGGCAGTACTGACAGTGAGCAGAGAAGGTGTAGGTATGTGGGAAGGAGCAGCTGGGGTGGTAGAGTTCAACACACTTGGCTCACGCTCCCCAAACACCAGCTGTCTTCTTTATCACCACATATCACCTCCTCCAAGACCTCCACCAAACCCACTACTGTCACCTCTGCCGCCACCTCCTCCAGGACCTCCACCAAACCCACTACCGTCACCTCTGCCGCCACCTCCTCCAGGACTTCACTATCTCGCCTCTATCACCTTTACCAATGACCTTTGCCATATTTCCCACCACCACCTTATTCATCGGTTCTGCCAGGACTTCTACTATTATTCTTTACCTTCACCTCTATTTTCCACAACCATATTTCATGCTATCCTCTCTACCATACTGCATCACCACCTTCACCGGGTGAAGGGCATATTCTTTATTGCCCTCCATTGTCATCTCAGAGGTTCACTTCAACATTGTCACCTCAGCCACCACCCTACCCTCTACACCTTCAATTCGTGTGTGTGTGTGTGAGTGTGGTGTATGTATGTGACATGGAGGAATGTGTATATGCTGTGTGTGTATGTGGGCATATATATAGTGTGGGGTGTGTATATGCATGTGTGTAGATGGTGTGTGGCATGCACCCGCACCTGTGTGCATGTGTACAGAGGCCAGAGGAGGATGTTACATGTCCTGTTTACCTCCTTCTGCCTGATTTCCTTGCTGGTCTTTTGCTGAACCTGGAACTACATTGGCAGCCAGCCAAATCCAGTGAGCATTCTGTCTCCTCACCGAGCTCTGGAGTTAAAGGCGCACATTTGGCTATACCGACCTTTTGTTTTTGGGTGTTGGGTATTCAAACTAGCACTCCTACCTAGTCAACAGCTCCCTAGACTGACAACCCCTTCTAGCTCATCACTCCAGCTGTCCATGACCCCAGCTGTCTATCACCCCAGCTGTCCATGACTCCAGATGTCCATGACTCCAGCTGTCCATGACTCTAGCTGTCCATGACTCTAGCTGTCTATCACCCTAGCTGTCCATCACCTCAGCTGTCTATCACCCCAGCTGTCCATGACTCCAGCTGTCCATGACTCCAGCTGTCCATGACTCCAGCTGTCTATCACCCTAGCTGTCCATCACCTCAGCTGTCTATCACCTCAGCTGTCTATCACCCCAGCTGTCTATCACCCCAGCTGTCCATGACCCCAGCTGTCCATGACCCTAGCTGTCCATCACCCCAGCTGTCTATCACCCCAGCTGTCTATCACCTCAGCTGTCCATCACCCCAGCTGTTCATGACTCCAGCTGTCTATGACCCCAGCTATCCATCACCTCAGCTGTCTATCACCCCAGCTATCCATCACCCCAACTGTTCATGTCCACAGCTGTCTATCACCCTAGCTGTCTATCATCCCAGCTGTCTATCACCCCAGCTGTCTATTACTCCAGCTATCCATCACCCCAATTGTCCATCACCCCAGCTGTCCAGCACCCCAGCTATCTAGCACACCAGCTGCCATCTCTTCCATTGTCCACAGTCTCATCCCTTCCTGTCACCTTCCATAAAGTACCATTGCTCTGACACATCCTAAGGTCACACGGCGATGGTGATAACAGATATTGACTTATCACCACCTTCACCAAGACCTCTACAACCATACTGATTGCAAACACCAGGGGTGTTTGACCACTGACCTACAGCCTCAGCTGCTGGGCCGAGGCTGTAGGTCAGTTATTTTACTAGACCATAATTTGGTGATAGCAGACTAGAGTCTGATGGCCAGGAGAGTGAAGCTGATGACTGAATTCAGTGACTTTACAGTACATTTAGGCGGTCACCTGGAAACATCTCTAAAGAGGAGACGCTTTGGCAGCAGAGGGCTCTGCATTTGCTCTGCAGCATCACCTCTTTCCCAGGGTCCTTAACTGCCAGCCACACTGTAAACTTCCGGCTTGTAGGCCTGGTCACAGCAGCCAGTTCCCTGAGCACCACCCGCCTCTGACCCTCGCCACCTATGTCTACATTCGCCTACATTCTATTGGCTCACTTTACATTAACATCAAAGTCTTTCATTAAAAAAATAATGCAGGAATCACTCTGAGAATAACATGTTCATAATATTTATAATGTTCACGAGTGGCATTTCCAGCTTGTTCACAGACAATATTCCTGCTGCAGACGGAACGGCATAGGAGGCATGCATCCTGGGAAGAATACTCACTTTTGCTGCATCAGATATGGAGTCCCAGTTTCCCCCAGAAAGGGCGTACTTCCCACTGCCGATCCTAGCCAGAATCTCCTCAGGGGTATCGTCTGGGCCATTGGCAAACGGGGTGAACCTGTGTGGGAAGAGAATTAATACCCTGAGCTCACAGCTCCATACCAGGGCTTTCTGCTGAGGGGACAATGTCTGTCTCTTTTCTGAGTCCAGGACTCATGCCAGGACATGTCCTAACACCACACCACCTTCCTCAGTTGGTCAGTGCCACAAATCACCAAGATGGCAAGGAAGTCCTCTCAGCCTGAGTGCACATCATTTCTGGGCCCTTCCAGATCCCACTGGTGTCAGGATGGTAAAGGGTCTGCCTGAAGATTTGGATTCCATGATGACAGAGAGGTTCAGTGGCCAGGAACCTAGGGTGTGAAGTCTGAGGAGCCCATGGGCTGGTCTACCACCAAGTCTGGGCTCTTGGATAGACTGATTCTTGCACTTACAAAGGTCATATCATGGATGTCAAGTGTAGTTGTGGTCTACAACCTTGACACAGTCAGGTACAAATGAGCACAAATCGTCCAGGAAGAAGAACACGTCAGATGTGCCTTTAAGGGATTGGTTCAGGTGGTAGAGGGAAGGTGGGGCTGGTCGGCAAAAGGTCTGCAGGTTTTGTTTGTGGGCCCAGTCTATGGAGGCCACATAGCTAACTATTCTTGTCCTTTCATTATGCAGCAGGGTTTGAATATTCACCCTAACCCAGATGGCTTGATATTCATTTACACCCAAACACCAGGGAGGTGGGGTGAAGCCTCCAGTCCTGATGCTAAGAACACCCTTGGTGGCCCTCCATTACCCAGCCAGCATGGTGTACAGCAGGATTCCCAAGCTCCAGACATCACACGCTGCATCGTAGCCTTGCCGCTTCAAGACCTGGAGGAAGAACAGGCATGGTCAGGATTGCACTGGACAGCTCCACTTCAGAGTAGGTTTCCTAGGTGGACCATCTGCTGGCCTTGGGCAGTCCTACCTTCCGTATAGTAGCACCGCCCCCACAGGGACAGAGGAGTGAGGCATAGCCCTTGCCTGACTCATGGTTTTAAGAAGTTTTGTTTGCAGTTTACCATATTGGCCACGTTTAGGGGTATCATTCAATGAACATTCATGGTGCAGTGCGACCATCCTCCAGAGCCCCATTTCCCAGACTGAAACTTGGTCCTTGTTAAATACAAATTCTCTACTGGCCAACTCAGTCCCTGACAACCCCACTCAATGCACTCTGTGAATCTGGCTTTGCGAGAAATCCTGTGTAAGTACTAACACACAGTGTCAGCCTGGAGCTCACGGTATAAGCAAGAATGACCTTAAATTTACCATCCTTCTGTCTCCACCTCTTCAGAGCTGGGACAACAATGCACCACTGTGCCTGGTTTACGTGGTATTGGGGATTGAGCCCAGGGCTTCATGAATGCTAGGCTCGTACTGTACCAACTACACCCTGAGTGCCTCCTCCGCCTCTGTTTGTCTATTGTGACAGCCTGGTTTTACTGAGTTATGTTCTGAGCCCTGTCCTCAGGGTCCGTTCACGTTGTGGCAGGAGTCAGAGTTCCTGGCCTTTGCGGGATGAGTAACAGTATGGTATATGCACACACATATCTGCTTATCAGCCAGTGGCAGGTACTTGGGCTTCTGTTGTAAATGATCTTGGCATACCCAAGGATGGACAGACACATTTAATTCTTGAGGATGTGTACCTAGAAGTGAAGTCGCTAGATTGCTTTGAGATGAGATCTTCTCATGCCCTCTTGAGCCCACTTCAGCCTCCAGAGATTTCCAGCAGACAACAGATGTGTGTCACCGTATCAACATGTCTTAGTTGAACATGAAGGATTACTTAGGAAGGATTCTGCTGCATCATCACGTCACATATGTGTACATCAGGGGGATTGTTGGATGTGTTCATATTTGAGTGACGGGAACAAGCCCAGGCTGTAGTCATGGATCGCTGTGGACTGCTGTACTGGCCTGAACTCTGTGTTCAGTTTCTTCCCAGGTGAGAGTGAGGGACCTGCTTTCTTCACTGCTCTCCTGCCATTATGTGCCATGGTGCATGATGGGTATCACAGGCTGAGTGAAGTGCACACTTCCAAGTCCCTGGCTGAGTGACCTCCCAAAGTCGTGCAAATTCTGCATTCGCTTTTCTTTCCTAAATCTATGAGATAAGGGGACTTGCATGTGCTCTGTCAATATTAATGACACCCAAAAGAGCCACAATTAGAGCTTCAAGCCAGCCGCGTCCAAAGGGACCAAGGCTGCTCACACGCAGCCCCTGTATAACTTGAGACTGCTTCTCAGTCACTCTCGGACCTGGATCTGCCGAGTGTCTCTCAGAAAAGCACGCAGGAGTGTCCTACTTAGGACTCAGCGCAGATCTGACTGTTCTACTGAGAAGGTCCGACACAGGGTCAAAAGCCCTTTCTACACCTCTCCTGACTCCATCAGCCACACCAGCCCCTGCTGCTACCACTGTGGCTCCACTTCCCTATCAACTCGCACAAGAAACCAGCCTCGTCATCACAGCACAGTGAGTAGAACCTATTGGGATTGGCCTTGGGACACTGACAAGAGGGACAAGTTGTCCTTTGAGGTTCGCAGTGAGGAGCAGAGTGGGTCCCTTGCACACATGTGAGCTTCAGTTGCACAGTACTGTGGGACCCTAATGTTTTCCAGTTGGGTGGATTCTGACTTGTTGTCAAGGAAACGCTTGAACAGTGGTTCTCAACCTGTGGATGGCGACCCTTTGGGGGTTGAATGACTCTTTCACAAGGGTTACATGTGACCATCAGAAAACACAGACATTTACATTACAATTCATAACTAACAAAACCAGTTATGAAACGGCAACAAAATCATGTTATGGCTGGGGGTCATCATCTAATGAGGACCTGGTTTAAAGGGTCGCAGCATCAGGAAAGTTGAAAATCACTGCTCTATACAAGAGCCACGGTGCACTAGCACCATTTAAGTTTTTCCATTGGAAAATAAAATGTTCAAGGTGATTGAGTAGGACTGGCTGATTCCAGAGCCACCATATATTCTCTCTCTCTCTCTCTCTCTCTCTCTCTCTCTCTCTCTCTCTCTCTCTCTCTCTCTCTCTCTCTCTCTCTCCTCCCTCCACAGCAGGCTGCCTTCATCTCCTGAAGACACTGCTGAGCCCACTGTGTTGCCTCAGTGCCCAGAGCTCTCTAGTTACCCTGGTAACAAGAAAGGCTGCTTTCCTAAGCCTGGCAAATCTGCCTTTCCTGGGTTTGGGGGACTATATACCTCGGGAGCTACAAAGTTTGCAGTATAGCAGGGGGTCATGAGCAGCCCATTCTCCGCTCGAAGCTGTTTGGCAAACCCGAAGTCACAGATGCGGATCGATTCGGGGTTTCCAGACTCATCCACGTAGAGAATGTTACTGGGTTTCAGGTCCCGATGGACAACCTGGAAGGCAGAAAGCATTATTAGTCAGAGTTGAGGGAGTACGGGAGGCAAGGGCCACCTGAGAACTCATTACTGTGCAGGAGGAAAAGTCTGTGTTCTTCTGAGGGGCCATCCACGTTGGCCACTCAGAGCCAAGTACCCTGTGAAGGCTGTGGGCTTGCCTTCACGCAGAAGGACCACACGACTGAATAAACACGAGCTTACATAGGAGCAGCCGCTGGCACTACACCACAGAAGGGTCTGTGGCCGGCAGCTCTGGCTACAGAGATGAAAAGGTCCCTGTGCTTTATGTTCAACCAGGGGGGTTGGGGCATCCGAGGCACGGGCTACTTGTCACAGGTGCCGGGATCAATCACCGGTGGATCACTGTCACAGGCGTACTGACTCCTGGCAGCAGAGGGAGGGGCTCGGGGCCACACAGACTGCACCTGCACCATCCAAGGCACAGACTTCAAGTATGTCCCTCTGTTACAGTGACAGCTGTCACAACAGAAGGGCCAGCGATCCCTCAAAACAAAGAAGCTATTTAGGATGCAAAGTGAGGCCTTCTGAAGGGACAGAAGGGCCCTGTGCAGACATGTGGTGTGCCATCATGAGGCTTGGAACCTGAACACCCCAGCTGTCCTCTTGTGGAGCAATGACAGACTCTGCTAGGAAGATTAAAGTGACACACTTGGGTAACCAGGCCCGGCTTCCAGACACTGATGGCAGGCTACAGGAGAGTGAAGGGCTTGTCTCTATCCCTATCTCTCATTAAGCAGAGGAATGTCCGGGAAACTCACACTCAAGATACTGCTAGGATTTGGCTTTTGGGAAACTGTTGTAGAACTTCTGGATCTCAAGGAAGCCACACGAAGAATACCCACTGTGTGATCTGGCAACATCTGGCAAGCCTGTGGACACAGCTGGCCCAAGTCTGCTGTATGAGGAATTCTAAGAAGGAAGGAAGGACCACAGGGGAGGGTGGAGGTGAAGAATGGGGGGGGAGGGTGGAAAGGGAGAAGGAGGAGCAGGGTGGAATGAAGGATGGGGGAAGCATGAAGGAGATGATAGCCACACAGGATGGAAGGAAGGATGAAGGAGAGGATGTGGGAAGGAGGGAGGTGAAGGAGGGAGGAAGAAAAGATGCAGGAAGTATACTTTGCTAGGTTCTGCCCTGAGACTTAGAATGTGGCCTGAGTTCTGCAGTGCAGCCCTGGTGGGTCCTTAACCAACCTGTGCTTGGTCTTCATACAAAACACATGGCCTAGGCTTCAGAGTGAGTTCATGGAGAGCTTGGTGCAGCCTGGGCCCGGGCCAACTGTTAGCTTTCTGTTTAGCTTTATGTATCAAATGTAATGAAAATCCCAAGTCTCTCTTTATCAAGGCCAGAGCATCACATCTTCACTATAACTGGTTCACACAATTTAAGTCCTTCACACTTGGTTCCTGTATATACCAAGTGTTCAAATGACTTTAGACCCATAAAGGGTTGGAGATCACATCACAGCAAATGTATATTACTTGGGTACATTGAGTTTTTAGAGCTGATGGAGTAGAAGAGGGTACAGGAAAGCCTTGCCCTTCTGTTTGCCTACAGACAAGGTGTCAGTTTATAAAGGTGTCCCACTCCTACATCTACAGCTCGGTGACTCCATGGTCTTGTACCTATCTTCCTATTGAGTCACCCGCTGCCCACCTGCTTCTCCCTCATCCTTCCTTCCATCCTGTGTGGCTATCATCTCCTTCATCCTTACCTCATCTTTCACTCCACCCTGTACCTCCATCTTTCCTTCCACCTTTCCCCTAGCCTTCACATCCACCCTCCCCTGTGGTCCTTCCTTCCCTCTCAGAATTCCTCATAAATCAGACTTGGGCCAGCTGTGTCCACAGGCTGGTCCACCGTCCTTGCCACTGGGAATGTAGGTAGCCCCACCTAGGCCATGTCTTGTTCCTGTAGGCTATGGCACCCTGACCTGGGCCTTACCCCTTGGGAGTGCAGGTAGTCCATGGTCCTGGCGATGGTATAGAGCACATCACTGGCCTCACGCTCTGAGAAGCACCGCTGACGGAGGATACGGTCCAGCAGCTCCCCACCTCGCATGAGCTCCATCACCAGGTAGACGTACTTGCCATCATCATAGACCTGGAAGCCAACGGGAAGTGCACAAAACCTCAGCTGCCTGTATGGCGCCATGGCTGCCCTCCTCAGGGCCTTGGCTATGTGCAGGAGCAAGGGCTCCAAATGGGTTGTCAGAGAGAAGCTGGGGGCTGGTGCCCTAGGAATTGTTTGATGATTGCAAGCGGGCGAGTAGCCATTCCACCCACACAGAAGTGACTCTTCTTAGGAAGGTTTCAGCTTTGACATCTTGGGGAAGGAGCAGGCTGGGCCATAGGATGCACAGGGGTGGGATATGCCATATAGTGATACTGACAGTCTCTGAGTGGTAGGCATTCAGAGAAACATGACAGCAGCGACAGCACTCCCCAAGGACGTGGCTTCTCAACTATCATCGTGCATACAGTTTCGGAGGTCAAGTCAGAGTGTATATTTTGGCTCTGCAGGTCTGCAGGGGACAGGATATGGCCCTAAGGAAGACACAGATTTTGCCTGCACTAGCTTTAAACTTGGTTTAAAAATGGAAAACAAAATTTAAACTCTGGCTACTTTTGTCCCCTGTACATACAAAAATTGCATGTGTATCCCCCCGTATACACATGGAGATCACACATGTATTCCCCCTGTACATACAGAGATCATAGATGTATTCCAGTCACCATACACATGTGAGCCCGAGGGAGCCCAAGCTCTGAGAACAGTGTAAATGAGGCGGCAGGCCTAAATGTTTATTTTTATCTCAGTGATAATAATTTAATCAACGAATTTCCACAGCAAGCTACTAAAATAATTTATCTGACTTTGACCTGAGTAAAAGGTGTGAGGTTAATTCTACTGTGTTTGCTTTGGGCTTATGAACCCACTGTTCTATTGTGAAGGTGGGAAGATGATGCTGTCTCAGACCTGGGCTGCTCGCTTCTGACAGCGCAGAAGGGAGTTCTGAGTGCATGGATGAGCTGCTGTGGGTTCTGAATCTTACACATAAACCAAGAATGCAGTCAGAGCACCACACTTGTGCAGTGAGGTATCTGAGATCCCCAGGAGACAGAGCTAGCTCCATCAAAGCTTTTGAATACGAGGCACTCATTGCCTATCCCCTGGCATTGACCTCTATTCTGGGAGCTGCTGCCCAAGTGACACTGAGGTAGTACTGGGGGCTATACCCAGAGTAAGGACAAGTAGAGGAGTTTTCTTCTCTCCCCAAACCCACAGCTACACCCGAGGCTTCACGGAGTAGAGTGGCCTTGCATACTGGCTTGATGTGGCTGGCTCCTGCTCCAATCTCCTCGTCCTGGAAGGCCCAAAGAAGGCTATAAAAATCTCCACATCCAGGGCTTGGTGGAACCTGCTACCCTCACGCCACTCTGCATCTGTCAGCCAGGAGTGACTCAATGACAAGGAATAACACTCCTATTCTGATGCACACAGATGGGTCACTTCAGGCTTGTACATGGCAAGCTTGGGGAGAATGGGGGACTATCCAGAGGTATGCATATATCCAGTTACGTATGCATGCACCCAGGTTAGGATGGCCAGCCACCAAAGCATCTGAGACTCCCGGGTGGCAAGTGTCTAATACATACGATCCTGGGCACATCAAAGACGGGCAACATGAGAGACCTTGTACTATGCAAACAGTAGGATTTTATGTCAGTTGACGCAAAAGGCTGAGGAGGGGCTGCTACACAGCAGTACTTACATCTTTTAGGGTGATGATGTTGGGGTGCTGGCCATAGCGCAGGAGGATCTCAATCTCTTCCGAGGGATCCCTTTTGCTCTTATCGATGATCTGAGGGACACACAGCAGGTAGCGGTGAGAGGTTTGCTGCTGACCTTGATGGACCATTGCAGATAACAAACCTGAGGCTCCAGAGAGCCACTGCACAGCTGTCCCCAACCCCACAGTACTCAATCAAGATCAATTAAAGTTACTCAGAAGTGTAGATCTAGTCTCTCCTACATCAGCTAGCAAAAAGAGTCCAATTAAAAAGAGGAAACCAGATCTGTAATTCCAGCTACCAGGGAGCATGTAACAGGAAGACTGCAAGTTGTAGGTCTGTCTGGGCAACTTAATGAGACCCCCGCCTCCGAGTACAAAGTTGAAAAGGAGGAATGTAGTTAGGGATGTAACTTGGTGGCAGAGTGTGCATCTAGCATGTTCAGTGTCTAATGTGTACAATGTCTAGCATATAAAAGACAATCTCCAATAGTGCAAGAAAGAGGCCAGCCCTCAGACCGAACCTCAAGATAGCAAAAGGCCCAATGCAGCAGGGCAGGCACAGAGAGTTCACCCAGGCACTAGCAAGTAGCACAGCCTATTTCTGCCCCTGAACTCTGGGCAGTTAAGTTCCCCACTCCTTCAAAGTGAGCCTCCAATCACTGGATACCTCTGCTTTGTCCAAGAAGCTGCAGGCCAGCCACAAAATGAGGTAAAGTAGCAGGTTCTCCCAGACAGATGCTGGAGGCTGAACAGGGAGCATTTCCATGACCCAGGCCAACCAGATACCCCTTTCGTGTTGGGCTTCTCCTTCTGCCCAGTGTTTTGCACAGTACCTTGGAATAGCATTTAAAGCTGTCTAGTTCCAGGAAGATGGGTGCCTTCCCCTTATATGGTACTGTGAGCGGAAGCCATGAATGTCACATGCCTTTGAAACAGGAGTACTAACAGAGCTACTTGATGGCTCTGATACCTCCCAGGGTGGCCTGCTGCCTACGTTGGTGGGGAGAGAGGATCCATGTGTGTGGGACGGAAAGCACTTATGGTGAGAACAGCTCATAAACTCAGGAATAGCCCTCCACCCCCGGCAGAACTCTGTGCACCTGCGCACTAGCACCATCTAGTTTAAAAGCCTCCTCACTCTTGCTACTGTGGGTAACCCCTCCCTAACAGAGTCCCTTTGCAATACATTTATGGACATAAACAATTTAATAGCAGATGGTTATTTTCTTCTCTCAAAGGCGTTTCATGATAAAGCTGTCCACTCCTAACATCAATCCAGTCTCCTCACAAAGGATGCCAAATAACAAGAGGAAGGCTTTTGTCTACAGCCAGGGACACTCTTCAAGTTGGAAAAGCATTGCAGGTGCGTCCTACGCTGCCATTTGTGTTAGAGGCAGAGAAGGGATGTAGTCAGACACATGCATTTCCTTGGGAATGCATAAATAACCCTGAAAGGGAAGAGGAAAATCTTAATAACCGCTGCTTCCCGTGGAGGAGGAAATGGGCAGTGAGGTGATGGAGCCATGGCTGGGAGACCTTGAGGTTTCCTCCAGCATAGCTTTTCAATCTGGAACCATGAAGCCATTATCTATTAAAAATATTAAATGGGAGAACACTGTAACTATCATAAAAACACGCGGGACTACAAATGCTTGATCTGTTTCTTCACTGTGGTGTGTTTTATGCCTGTGTGTTCTTCTGATGTAAGTCACGAGAAAACTTCTGACAAGAGGTTATAAATACTTGCGAACAAAGCCACTACTAAAGACCTTAAGCTCTCACTGACATCGACTAGGACCTTAAGACCTGTTCAGGAGTAAGGACCTGTGTTCAACTCAGAGGCACACCGAGCACACCTGGTTAATCTCTTACAGCACGGCATCAGAGGCACACCGAGCACACCTGGTTAATCTCTTACAGCACGGCATCAACACAGGCTTGTGTGCTATAATATTAATATTACTCTGAATATCATTTAATTGTTTGGCAGAACTTGTAAGGCACCTCCATCAAATATGATCAGTGAGTGAGGTATTCTCTCAGGTGGCTGTTGCGTGGCTGAAGGGTGTGCAAGACCCTTCAGTGAGTTTCTGGAGGGGTGGTTTCTTGACTTCTAACCAAGTTCTTGCTTTGGCTCTCCTCTCCAGGCATAAGCTTGATAACAGAAACAACACACACAATGGCCGGAGGAAGGGGGCATCTTTCCTATCCACGTCTCTTCTTTTCACCAGGCAGCAGATGCACAGCAGGCCGCTGGCCAGGCAGCATCCTGCCCGGTGGGCTGCCGCCCCTGCTGCATGTGGATAAGCTCCCTGTGTGCTACTTCTCACCCTCCTCAGAGATGCCAAGCCAAGGTGTACCTATGCCCAGAGCAAGTGTGGCTTCCACAATGGCTGGCACAGGAAGATGGCTTTTCTTAGCAAGTGAAGCATGTTTGCTGGTGGCTGCTGCTGGCACACACGAGTCTTGGCCGCCATTCGTGTGTGTGTGTGTGTGTGTGTGTTTCCTCCACATCTCCATTTTCCTTCTCTGTGTCTGTCTGTGTTCTTCCTTGTGTTCCTCACATCCCATCACTGAAGCGCTGTCTTTCCTGGTGCTGAGACACTTGCCAGCTGGGTCTGAAGGCCCAAGTGTGAGCTGCAGGGCAAGCAGGATGCACCCTGCCCTTCTAACAAACGGAAGGATCATACTACGCTGGGACTGAGGTAAGTGGAGCATGTAATTACCTGAAAAAACTCTAACAGACATTTTCTCCTGTAAAATTAATTAGAGCAAATGACAAAGAGACAGAACTCCGGTGCTTTCTCAATAGGAAAAAATTAAAATTTCCATGCCAATCTGTCCTTCTAAAAATACGATCTCCAGGCCAAGCATCTGTTTAACTCCATTTCCTTTCTGGCTGACAAATTATATACACAGAATGAAACTGAGTGCAGCCGTGCAAACTGTGGTACACGGATGATGTGATGTGAATCCAAACTCTGGCTCCTACTGGGAGTGAGGCCTCTCCTGTCCTGGGTGTGGCGGCCACATCCTCTGTGGTAGTTAAAAATAGGATGACATACAAGCCAACACAGTCATCCAATTGCTGACAGGGAAGTCACAAACACCTTGGGAACACTGGTTGTTGAGATAGTCATCTGTCACTCTGCACACAAGCCTGAGACCTCAATGATGGGCACAGGTCCATGAGGTCCCAGCCCTCTTCCGGGGACTAGGAGCAGTCAGAGTTGTTGAGGAGGAGATCTGTGGGGCCCAAGATATGTTTTTCTGGCTCAAATAAATAGCCACACGTCTACTGAGCCATGGAACTGAACTCAGTGGCAACGTGCGGGACAGGGAAGCAGGAGGGAGACTTCTTAGAAAGAAGAGAAGGTTCCAAAGGGAGAAGGATGGAATGGGAGCAAAAATGTCTAAAGAAACTATTTTAAATGCTTTAAGAGGACAAGGTGACACACACTTTGGAATGACTTTAAGGCCCTTTAATTTTTACATTTTCATCCGTTTCTTCGGTTGTGTATGTGTATGCGTAGGCATGGCATAGAGCACGGGGCACCCGTGATGATCACATGACAGCTTGCTAGAATTGGGTCCTTCCACCATGTGGGTCCTGGGCTGGAACTCAGGTCATCAGGCTTGGCAGCAAGGGTTTTTATTTTTTATCTAATACAAACCACATGCATTTACTAACAGCACATGTGTGGCTGAGGGGCACAGCTGTTGCCTCCTAAGGAAAACATGTCCGTCACTGACCAGGTTCACATTTCCCCCAAAACTTCTCAGCCACAGGAGGGGGTTGTTAGTAAAGAGGTGTCAGTGCCTGAGCTGCATGTGTGCATGTAAGTATGCAAGGGGACAGGCCGTGCAATGTATTCCATGTGTGTTGAGGCTTCTGTCCTGTGACCAGGGAGAAAAGATGTGTCAGAGAAGCAATGACTGAAAGCAGCTGGCTTCCTGAAGGCAAAATCAAGGAGTCCACAGGCAGCGCGCGCCGTCGAGCAATTTTCTGAATGCCGAGCAGAGATGATCCAGATCCAACGCACAGCTCTGGAGTGCTTTCCTCTTAACTAACTAAGCGCTACAGTGCGTGAGCACAGGCCTCTCTGTCTTCTACAGCTCAGTCTACTCCCAACACACGTCTGGCTTTCTTGAGTCCACAGACCTACAGAAAGGCTTGACTAGACTCTGCTCACCAGAGTGGACATCCACTGTGGTTATGGACACAGGACATGATGGACTGTTGGCTCTTTCATCTTTAAAAGAAACTCAATAAAGGTTCAACCCTCACAGAAGTGGACTTACTGCTTCCTGCCCACACATGCCCTGTGCATGCTCCTAGGTGAAATGTGGATGCCTAGGTCTTGCCCAGAAACCATGGCTTTCCATGTTCCTTCCAGTGAGAGTTAATTTAAGCATTTTCCAGTAAATTATGGCCCACTATAGTCTTAGAGAGGACAAGGGGAGTCCCCACATGCCCACAACTTGCTTTGAAGCTGTGAAAGAGAAGCAGGAAAGCCTGGCTATTTCTTCACTGTTAACTAGAGACACAATACATAGCTTTTCTTCCTAGGGTGTACAGGTTGGAAAAAGCTATCACTGAGGGTCCACAGGGTCAAACCACAAAAGGATCTATGAGGACAGAGTCCTAACTCCCAACAAAGCTGGTGACAGATGGCTCTGCGTGAGAGCTGGATGCAGGAATACCAGAGAGAACATACAACTCTCCATGGGGCCTAGTCACAGGGCACAGAATTTCACTCAACAGTAGCAGGCTATTTCCAGAAGGGCACTGGGTCAGCTGAGCTGGAGACACAATAGATGTGTTTCTTAGCACTATTTGGCAGCCAGCCCTGCTTGCTTCTAGGAGTGCTGCTGGCCTCTAGATAAACTATCTAAAGAATTTCTGTGAGAAACAATTCACCCAGAGAAATACTAAGAAGCTCAATGCAAGCTTACAAAGCACTGGAAAGTCCCAGGGTGAGGCAGTACAGGTCTTAAGTAAGCCCCCCCAGCCATGCACGATAGACAGCCGGTGTCTATGTCACAGAGGCGGCACTCTGTGACACCGGCTGGTGATCCTGCTGTTTGTCCAAGCCCCCCTTTTTCACTACCATCACATCAAGGACTCCAGGAAGTTTCCATGTCCCACCTCCTCCCTCGGTCCTCCCCTTCATGGGCAGGCAGAATGGTGAGAGCGCATCAGCAGAGTTCTGAAGTTAACCCTTCTACGTTTAAACACTCCTATTTGAGAAATCAAAGGTCAGTTTGTCCAAAGGCCACCACAGGTTCCTGAGATGTTTGGCTGGTGGGTTTTGCTTTTGATTTTGCTCCTCCCCGCCCCGCCCCCTCGAGGCTGATGAATGCTCTCGCAGTCTGAGAAACCTGGGGCAGATAGCCCGTGAAGATGCACATTCTCTAGGGAATATGCTTTTGAGAAATGTTCGCTGTCAAGAAACAGCCGCAGATGCACGATACCTCATGCAGTCCATGTGCGGAGCACCCTTTTCAGAGCCTGGAAAATCACACACAATGGGTGGAAATGGCTCCTGTTGTGTGTCACCTTGCTGGCCAGCTCCACTTCTCCCTACTTACCCTGAAGAGCTGGGCCAGTGACACATGCCAAAAGTCTGTGTGTGTGTATGTGAGTGTCTATGTGTGTGTGTACATGTCGGTGCATACATGCCACACAGCACAGGTATGGAGGTCAGAGAACAACCTCAGGCCTCTCCTTTGACCTTGTCTGAAACAGTCTCTTCCCATTGTTCACTTCAGCACAGGCCAGGCTAGCTGGCCTAACCCATCCTGTGCATTCTCCTGTCTCTGCCTCCCATCTCCTCTAGGAGCACTGCCATACAGATGTGTGCTACACACCTGGTTTCATGTAGGCTGTGGAGATTAGAAGTCAGGCCCACATGTCCTGCAGCAAGGGTTCTAACCACTGAACCACCCCCTCAAGCCCTATATCTTCAGTGTTAAGACAGGCTAGCCTCACAGCTGTGTAGCGAGAACGCACGGTTGTGTGCATTTGTGTACGTCACACTCTGACTTCAGAAGATAGAGCTTTATAGAAAACCCTAGAAATTAGCACTTTGGATTCTTAGGTCCAATATTTAATCTAGCAACAGGTACAGAGCTGAAAATTACTGTGTAGAGCTCAGCATATTGGATTATAATATGTACTGTATTCTGGTTTGGTCTGGTGTGGGTGGTTGGAGGAAAGCCTAAGCCCTCTCCTTCAGTCTATGTTCCTATGTACTTCTTGGATCCATTTTCCACAGCTCTATCTTTTTCCTCTCCTTCTTCCCCCCTGCCCCCTGCATTTTTCCTTCCTTTGATAAATGCTATGCCTGCTTGCCCAATCCTATCTTCTTGGATCCTGGGTTCTGGGACTGTCATTCTTGGCATATGTTATACTTAGTTGCTAAAGATGAATGGTTCCATGTTCGACATAACTGAAATGTTTATGATTTGAAAAGACTTTTTTTCGGTCCTTTGAGATAGGATCTTGCTACATAGGCCAGACTCATCTGGGACACTCAGGGCTTTGGTTGCGACTGTGTGCCACCACACCCGGCTTAAAGAATAATTTTTAAATGGGTGATGCCATATCAAAACAAACTGATGTCGATCACGTCAGACCTTAGAAGCTGCGGATAGAGGGAGCCTGCTCAGCATCCACGTTCCTGCTGTGTCACAGGACATCAGCGCTCCTCAGCTTACCTTCACAGCATACTCAGCATCCGTGGCTTTGTGTACACACCGCTTGCACACTGAGTAGGAGCCCACCCCGATGTCCTCCTTGATCTCATAGCCGTCAGTGAAGTGGATGTTGTTCCCGTGTAGCTGCTGCAGGGAGGCCAAGACAGGGACGGTTACCAGCCTTTCACACAGGTACACGTGGCATCAGACACAGGTTCAGGGCACCCTGAGAACCGGCGAGCTTGGGGAAACTGAGAGTCCCTTGTCCAAGGCCACAGAGATACACGTACAGGTTGTTCTTAATATTCAGACACATAGATATCATGTGTGCACTTAGCATTCTTTTTTCCCCCTGAGATCTGTGGAAGTGAGACTCAGGGAGTGATGAGGCAGAAGCATTCCAGTGTGGCAGGGGCACTGTCTCCAGAGTAGCCCCATGAAGCACAACCTGGAATGCCTAAGTCGAAAGCCAGTCCTGGCTGCTGTGTGCAGTGCCCACTCATTCATCACTGAGGACAAAAGCCTCGTGAGCCATAATCACAAGGGAGACGAAGGCAGGGGAATCAAATGCCATCTACTCTCAGTGAAGGACACAGCAAGTGCTCAAGGGAGCTTGCTCCTAATCCTTCTGAGTTCTCTGAATTCTAGTGACAGCCATGGACTGACAGAAGTCTAAACACTGCCCTCACTGACCTCCCAGTGAATGACATGAGACACCCACAGCTCACACAGAGAAGATCCCCGAATCCGTCCTGAGGGGCCACTGGCACAGATGTCCACAGCAATCCTCTCAAGACCTTTTAATTCCTTCTTAGAAATAAGTGTGTTCAGACCACCAGGAACATCACCATAGTAACAGTTACAACTAGGGACAGGGGGGTGTCTACCATTAACTCACTGCTGACTCCCAACACTGAGCTGATAAAAGTCCACAGGGTCTCCAAGGCCAGGCATCAAGGCTATGGACTGAGCTCCTGGGCAATCAGACTTACCTGTACAATTGGGTGAATGGGGGCCTTGGGTACATCTTGCTGTGAGGGCTCCTGGACCAGGCTGGAGGCCACAAAGCTGAATCCTCTGAAGAGGTGGTGGGCGTTTGCACTTGGGGGGACACCAGGAGAATCTGCAGATAAGCAAGGCATGGTTAACACTTCATGAGATTCAAGTGAGGCAGGGCAAAACCATGGCGTGTGCGTGTGAACCCACATGGACCACCACATGTGCTGGAGAATGTACATTCGCAGAGAGAGGCAGAAACACGTGGACTATTCCAGGTACTGCTGAAAGTCTGACTCGGCAAACACATATAACACAGAAGTTCTCAGGTCACCGTGGATCACATGTTGTAAGGTTACTGACTTCAGAGGTTACTAGATTTTCCTCAACACAATCTACCAACCCCCAACTACAGAGCAAGATGAAAAGTCACCAGAAGTTCTCCTGTGCATTTCCCAGCAGGCACCACCTTTCTAGGTTAGGCGGGTGCTGTGTGCCTCAAGGCAATCAGAGAAAACTCAAGAGCTTCCCCAGGGCCACATTTACCTGTAACCCTACCTCTGCTCAAAGCCCAGCCCACAGCCAGCACAGCCTCTTCCACAGCCTCACAGCTCTATGCCGAGGCTACACCACTCTGATCCTCAGGGATGCATGGATGTGGGGAGCCGCCCTCACATTCGCCATTACAAGGTGGCACTTACACCCTGTGTTCTAAGTAGTAAACAAGCAAGCTGCGCATGTGCTGGGGTAGTTTTCCACTCCATGTGCTCTGCCTTCCCCATGACAACTCCGTCGTCGATGGGCTGCAGCCAATCAGGGAGCGATACGTCCGAGGCGGAGGACAATCCTCCATAAAAGGGACGGGGCTTCGCCATTTTCTCTCTCTTCTCCTCTGGCTCCTGAAGAAGTAAGCAATAAAGCTTTTGCCGCAGAAGATTCCGGTTGTCCTGAGCGTGTTCTTGCCGGTGGGGACAGAAGCTCGGGATACATGGGCAAAGTCACCGCTGCCCCAGAAGTTGAATGAGGAGTGATTATTTTCCTCCACTGTGATTTTTTACAAGTTCACAAAGCCTGCTCAAAAGTATGACTGTTAAAACATGGTTCTCCTCCAGGTTCACCACTAGGCAAACAGGAAGGTACAGGACTGCCTAGCAGGGAGAAATACCTGCATTATATACGACAGACAAGAATGGGCAAAGGAAGCCACCCCACAGCCAGCGTGGCCCAGTGTCTGGAGACACCCAGACCCTCAGATGAGGGGGCATGTGCTGTTTTAAATGCAATGGCAATGTCTGGTGAAGGGATCTGGAGAAGGGAGAGTTAGCAACCACATCTGGATTTGGCCAAAGGAGAAGAAGGCACTGGAACTGGCACGTCCTCTCGGAAGAGGCAGGATGGCCAATGGCCCCTGCATCTTCAAAGGCACACGGCCCTCTGAAGAGCCAGCTTACATAAAAGTGCAATGGGTATAGAGAAATGTTGCCTTTATCATTATTTGTGACAGCAAAAACAAAACAAAACAAAAAACAAGCAATACCACATCTCAAGACTCCTGGATAGAAAAGGAAGAGAGGCAAGACTCGCTGCTAACAAAGAGGGTCTGTCTCCCATGCAGACAGATACTAATGTGACTCTGAATGGGACCAGGTCTGACTGCTTAGAAATAAGCCCCAAATGTGCCAGACTGGGGATGCTCAGTAACACGGAGACCATGGCAGTGCTATTTTTAGAACATGAAGTTATGCACAGCGAGCCGCCCAGTGGCAGTCGGCACTTTAATGTAGACAGGCTGCTTCCCTCAACATGGGCCCTACAGACGGATGGGCTCTGGTTCTGTCAAGCTCTGCAGATCTGTCTTTCTTTTCGCAGCATGAAGAGTCCAACTTTGAGGTCTGTTTTCTTGCTTTCTCTTAGCACTAAGAGACTGGACCAGAGAAAAACAGTTTAACAATGCTTATGCCAATCTCAGGAATTGAGGTTTAAGGTTAAGAACTTGGGCGATTCTAGGAATTCCTTGAGCCTGGCAACGGTGAGGGTACAGACCACTGTACCCTCAGGGTCTGTTTATAGCACACACACACGCGTGTGTGTGTGTGTGTGTGTGTGTGTGTGTGTGCGCGTGCGCGCACACTTGTGCATGTGTGTAGGGAACAGGATACATGAACTTGACCTGATGCATTTTAGAAGTGAGAAAATACGGCTCAGGTCAGCGATGCTTTCCAGCTACTAAAGACGCCCTCTGCTTAGAGCCCAGAAATCAGCAGAAGCACAAGAACGGCCAGTCCACTGAAGTGCGAGGAGGTCATTATAAGGAGCTGAAGGAACTGATAGTTATTTTTTGAGGCTGGATGGAGCGCAAATGGCAAGTAGTATAGGCAGAATTTAGAGAGCTTTATACTCGGTTAAAAGGTGGCTGAACACCAGCATAGTACACGCACGCAGAAGATCAAAATTACAAGTTAAATTTTAAAAAGTAAACTTTCACAAGCAGAAACAACCTTTGGGAGCATTCTGCCCAATGGGATACATTTTCAAACCTTAGATCAGCAGGTCCCGCTGAGCAGCTGACATGCGACCCAGAAGCACAAGCTAGCTGGCTTTACTTTGATCGAGACTTCAGAAAGCCTGCCACGAGAAATACCCTCTGTGTGTCTAGTCTGTCTCAGGATCCCATCACTATGGCTCTTCAACTTGGAGGTTACTCAGCGCTCCTGCTGGGAAAAGCTTGCCTTGACCTCAACATCAAAGTGGCTGCTCTGCGCCTCTGGCACTTCCATTGCAGCCTCCCTAAATGCCAACTCTTGAAAAGATATCTGAACCTAGCATCTGAACAAATCACAATACTGAGGAATAATATAAGGCAGTTCTAGACACGGGGTTGAAGCACCCTGTCTGATGGGTTTTCCTTGGGCTAATATTGAGATAAAGCATCGTTTTCCATGTACAAAAGGCCTAAGAGGCTTATTTAAGGCCACACCAGCCAACCAGGCTGGGGTTTAAACTCCCCATCAAATACAGAGAGCACAGGCACTGGGTCATGGAGCTGCCGGCACCGGTGCCCTCGCTCTCACCAGTGTAACCACTAAGCATTTTTAACACGGAGCTTCCTTCACACGACGGATTCATGACTGCTGTTGTCCTTCCCAGTGGGGCTGCTGGCATCTCTGTGGTCTTGGCAGAGTCTTCTCTGGCTCACAGGCCATCTTCTCATCCTGAGAAAACTGTTTTGGCGTTTGTTCATCTGCAGCTCTGATGCAGGAGGATGCCTTCTGGGGTCTGACTTGCTGACAAGTCTCAGCAGCTGAACAGGCATCCTCCTCTGTGCCCCGGCCCATGCTGTCATGGACTGACCACACTGTGGCATTGACAATGTGTAGCATGACAATATTCAGGGACGCTTGTACCTCAGCCTTGCTGCTGACTATAGTTTTGGTCTTCCCTGGAGATGAGTGGGACCCAGAGGTCAGAAAGAGCCACCTGGGGCTGCCTGCCCTGAATCAATGCAATGTTCTTCGTGCCATATTGCTCAAAAAGGGACCTACCCCAGGCCCAAGAGGAGTCCCCAGAGCCCTGTCCATCATGACATAGGGAGGGCATGCCCATCTCTCTGACCAGTAGGGTGTGGATAAAGGCATTGCTCCAGAGCCTGTATCCAAGAGAATAGGGTGGGCTCTCTACCCCACTTCTCCTGACTTGAGACTCATGGTTGGTAATCTCTTGTTTTGTACTTAGGTTCCGACAACCATATGCCATTTCCTATTTAAAAGTAGCGAGGAAACACAAAGAATCCCTGCTCAGCCATCAGTAGCTCCCACAATGGCTGCCTGAACCTGCCCCTGAGTCTGCCAGGGCCTTAGGCACACCATCATTGGAGTGGCTCCCTCTGCCCTATCAGCTGTGTTTGCACACAGGGTTTTCGTGGGAGAAGTCAAGGTTAAAGGAGGTCAGGGTGCCGGCTTTTTTCCCACAGGACTCGTGCCCTTACAGGAAGAGGAAGAAACGCCAACATTCTACAGCTTCTCCCATCCATACAATAAAGGCATGAGAGGACACAGTGATGTGGCCAACTATAAGACAGAGAGGCCTTGCCAGGAACAGCCCTGCCCACAAAGTGACCTCAAACCCAGCCTCCTGCACCATGACACAACAAATATCTCTTGCTAAGCCACCCTCTGGTGTTACTCTGTCACGACAGTCAAAGACAATTATGGCATATGAGAAAATGGAGAACCAAAACGCTAATGTTTAAAGGGAGCTGACCAGATATGAGGGGTGAACCAGAACGCTAATGTTTAAAGGGAGCTGACCAGATATGAGGGGACTACACACAGAGACTCCAGAGATCTCACACACCATGAAGCTAAGTTTCTGTACTGGAATCTGTCAAACAGGACCCCAGCTTTTACAGAAATAATACACTTAGTTCATAAGCCCAGGGACCTAAAGATGGCCACCTTCTTCCATACCTTAGAAATGTGAACTACCTGTTTCCTTCCTGTGTCTTGCTTGTGTGCCCCTGGGAGGGCTGTCACTATCTTGAATCTCATAACAAGAGAGGAGGGGTCCACAGAACCCCGATTGTTTCTGAAGTGGGTGTCACACAGGAATCGTAAGAATCGATTCCACCCCCGATACCTTACTGCTAAGCAGAGAAATCAGGATCACTGAATGGGGCTGAAGGTTATTCACGAAGAGAGCATCTTTCACGAAGTCTACTGGAGTTAGGTGGGATCAGCCATGCTGGGAAGGACCAGCACACACCTGTGGGGGTCCTTGCAGTAAACTCGGGGTCAAAGTGGAAGGTGTCCTCAGGCCTGCCCACTGCTGGCTTGAAGGGTGGCTTGATCTCCTTGCGGTACAGCTTCTGCAGGGAGAACAAGACAGATGTTGAGGTCAAACTACCGAGAGCACAGGGACCAGAGGCCACAGCAGCTCTCATACTTCCAAGATACATGATGTGGTGCGATACAGATTCTGTTACTATATCCCACTGTGTCCTAAGAGACCGTGTATATAGTGTGGAAATCATATATTACATTACAAAAGGAAAGGTTTGAGATCTGCTGAACGTCCTTCAGCTTAGAGTAATGGTTTTCTAATTTTGGGGGGAGTAGGAGCTACAGGATTTTTATCTCCAAGAAAATATTACAGGTTAGCCGTGCACACTGAACAAAGTGGCTGTGGAACTCCACCTTGGAACACATTTCAACAATCCATGAATTGTAGAAACTGAGGCACAGAACACCCATTGCTCACATAGCCCTTCCCAGTGCCTGGGCCATTGGCAAGACACAGAAGTTCAGGATGGCTCCCTGTCAGACCTGCTGCTGGAACCTGCTTCCGAAACCCACAGTGAGTTTCCAATCCTCTTCGGAGACAATACTGGATGAGGAAATTCAAGGACAGAGCATACAAGTTTGGGATCTGGCAAGGTAGCTGTGATAGGCATTGTGGATGGTAAAGAAACAAGAGACTGAAGAGCAGAGACTAGCAAGAAGGAGGTGTGAAGGAAGAGGCAGGAAGCACCGGGAGAGCTGAGCCTGAGGGCCACCATGGGGACAGAGGGTGATGTCACAGGACTATGGGAACACAGGGTTCTTGGTATGTAGTCTAGGCTGGCCTGGAATTTGCCAAATAGCCTAGGATGGGCTTGAACTTTTGGTTTCCTACCTTAGCCTTTGATACCATGTCCTTGGTACTTATGGGGAAGGTTCTGGGGTCTAGCTTTGCAGTTGGGGAGTCACTGATAGTACAGATTCAATGTCTGCAGGCATATTATGCTCTATACAACTCCAAGACCAGGGAAAGGCAGTCCTATCATCTCACCAGGCAGGGAAACTGAGGCTAGGAGCTAAGCAGTAAGTTGTTCAAGGCCAAGGGTGAGTGAGTGAGGCTGAGAAGGGAGGAGCTAGACCCCAGGCTCTTCTTAAAACACCATATGCTCAAAACACAGTGCATCTGGGGAGAACACACTGAATCAGGCCCACTGGGAAGAGGCTAGCAGGACACTGACAGCCAGCGCCTGCCCTGGGGGTGGGGTGATGCAGAAAGGACAGTGTGACCTCCGATCCAGGGTGATCACAGGCATGCCTTGTCCAGCACTCAGATACCTGTCGGGCGCTGTGGAGAAGCAAAACTTCATCCCAACTCTGGACCAGAATTACTCTGTCATCCCACTCATTAAGAGCAGAGAAGGCCCGTGTTCTACCCATGCCAGTTCAGTCGGGATACACATCTCTAGTGTAGGTACCTCTGGGAGGAAATCCCACAGCAGGAACCTCAGACAAGGACCCAGGCCTTGTCAGGCTCTGGCAGCCTCCTACTCCTGCCCAGAAACGTCCAGCTAAACTTCAGATAGGCTTCTGAGTGCATTAACCTGCAGGAAAAGAAACCACCTCTCCTGAGAGAGGTGATGGAAAGTGAAGTGGGAGAAGGTGGGGAGAGGGAAGAAGAGGAGAGAGGGGAAAAGGGAGAGATGGACAGTTCAAGAGCCAGGTCTATTACTTCCGCAAGGGAGGCTGATTTACACATGGGATTTCCATTAGAAACAAAGTAACGAACGACTGAATGCTTATGTCTGAGGAGCAGCTTTGAATAGGAAAGCAGGAGCTCGGCATTGGTCCCTCAGTCCATAGGGACCTCCGTGTACAGAAGGCTGAGTTCTCACCTATGCTTCCTGCTACCATTTCTCCTCCCGAGGGGAATCCTCCTCAGCAGGACTTCTGGTAATGCCTGGAGATGTGGTCCGTCAGGCCAGTCCACACCATGAAGCATCACCCCAAGTGGTCATGATACCCACATGACCTGGCTTGGCTCCTCTCCCCACCCCCAATTCTGTCCTTTATGGTCTGACCATCAACACTGTGACTGCACAGTCAGGTTTGTGCAGAAGCAGCGTGACAGACAATATACATTGCTTGGCACCCTTTCCTCTCTATAGGAAGCACCGATGGGGGCAAAGCTGGCTGTGAGTCTGTTAACCTATGACAGACGAACAGACAGGGCACTCAACCAGCATTTCATAGGGAAACCAATGCTCCAGGAGCTCCAACTGCCTAAGATGGCTTAGTTCTACTTCCACACATTCTGACTCCAGGGACACTTTCTTGGTCCCAATCCTTCCATCTGCTTTGGTCCAGCAGAGCAGAGGTTCATGCCTTGATGTTATCTAGACAGAAACAGGAGTGACTGGAACACCCAGTGCATAACACAGCCAGGGGCAGAGAGATCCCTGGGTCAAGAGCATCTCGGACAAATAGAGGACACAGATGGTCCAGATGCTGTGCCGTGGGGCTCTGCTCAGCGGCACGTTGTGCTTCACCCCGCATTATGCTCAGTTCACTTCCCTGCCCTTCATATGCCCCAGAGCCCCGTGCTGGAGCCACCAGTGGCCACTGCTGAACGATCAGGGACAGAGATGATCACACATCACATCTGTGTGCTGTGAACGCCAGGCTGGATAAAGCATCCTGGCAGTGTGTCACCTCATGTTCTTTTGGAAGCCTGATCCAGCTACAGAGAGGCAGCAGGAGGCACGTGAGAGAGTGGATAGAACATTTGTCAAGGGACAGTCTTCCTGAGGCAGGGCCTAGCATGTGTCATTGCTATGGCATGGGCCTTCCATGATGGTTATCATTGCTGGCAGCATGCTCTCTACCCTAAGGTTGTCACAGCTTCTTCAGTGCCGGTGGCAGGAAGTTCTGGGCAGCTTCTACCCCACACCCTGTAGGGCTCTCTGGGGCAGTTGCTCTGTGCTACAGTGACTTCCTAGAGACTTCTCATGACCTTAAGGGCAGTTCTGTGTCTGCTCTTGCTGTGCACACATTCTGGAAGGTGCCAATATGTGCTCCTACTACACACAACATAGCTTTGTTTCCCTGTGTCCGCACGTGGGTGGTTCTAAGTTTTTGCAAAATGCCTTAGTTGGGGTTTTACTGCTGTGAACAGACACCATGACCAAGGCAACTCTTAAAAAAAACAATGTTTAGTTGGGTTTGGCTTACAGGTTCAGAGGTTCAGTCCATTATCATTAAGGTGGGAGCATGGCAGCATCCAGGCAGGCATGGTGCAGGCTGAGCTGAGAGTTCTACATCTTCATCTGAAGGACTGACTTCCAGACTGACTTCCAGGCAGCTAGGATGAGGATCTTAAAGCCCTCGACCAAAGTGATACACCTACTCCAACAAGGCCACACCTACTCACCAGGGTCACACCTTCTAATAGTGCCACTCCCTCAGCCAAGTATACACCAACCATCACACAAAGGGTGGCTGTGCTTTTGTTCTTGAGTACAAATGACTGTGTAGAGGTTGCTGTGAAGCAAATGCTAACAGACCTGTGCCCAGACACTGAGCTTGACTGATGTCTGTCATTCTGAGATTCTGGGATAATTCATGTCTACCTGAGTCAGGGCGAGGAAAATGGGACCTCATCGTTTTTTTAATCATCTCATTTGTCTGTCAGTATCAAGATGACGTCAGCCTGGCATTGACATGGAGAGAGCTCTCACAATGCACAGAGCTGAGGAGGCTGAGCAAGGTACGTCATGGTCTGCATACACCTGAGAGGCCTTGGGGAGCGTGAGCTAAGGGCAGGTAGCACAAATCAAAAGTGGAGGCTTCCAAAAACCACGAAGCCGGATCTACCCTGAGGTCACAGGCCCTAACATCTGCTTAATGCACAGTTTTGGGTTAGACAATTTGAAATCAATCTGCAAAGGGTGCAGATGTTCCTGAAGTGGCAATGCCGGCACATGCAGGCACAGTACGGGGGCCGAGTGGAAGGAAGTTGGGGAATGGAGGGACATCCAGGATGCTGTGGATGGGCCTTCAGGAAGAACACTACAAGCCTGCCAAACCCAAGAGAAACTATCCGCATCTACAAAGTCCCAAGACAGTCCCCATGGGGACTTTGGAGAGGTGAACTCTCTCCTGGTGCATCCATCACAGGAGGAAGTGGTGGAAATCCTCCTGCAGCAGTGGGAGTAAGAGCCTGTGATAAAAACCCAGCTGAGGTCCACAGTTAGGAAACACTCGGTGTACCCCAACTGCAGTGAATCACTATCCTCTACCTGCTCCAGTCAGCGCACAGGACAGCCAAGAGCACCAACATCATATTGCTACACACAGAGCTGCCTAGGGCCTCAGTTTCTCTTCAGACTCCTCAGCTCACAGAGAAACAGACAGTGTGCTGGGCTAGAAATGTAAAATGCACCACAAGCATGAGTTGTTCATATTAACAACAGCCATGGCCACCACGCCTGCAGGCACATCTGCAAATCTTTATGTCAAGGGTCTGGACTTTGACTTTGGACATTGGTCTGGAAACAAGCGCTCTGTCAGGTACCTCCATCCTGCCACACTGGGACTGAATCTGGTGCTGTTCTGTTCTCTGCCCATCTGAGTGTCATTTTTACCCTGGGTCAGCTCGCTAGAAGCTGGCTGGCTGGATACCAATGTGGACTGACTTGCTTAGCCCGTGAGGTCACCTTGTGTGTTTATTTTGGGTTTGAGCTAATCCTGAGCTCTCAGCAATGCCTCAGCCACTGGGGAAAAGGCAAACACAGCTTCCATTTGCTGGCCCCACCGTCCTCTGCACGAGCTTCCCAGTCTATAATTAACTTGTAATTTTTCACTTAGCTAGGCAAGCAGCACGGGTGTTCAGAGGGCAGACCTGGAGCTGGCACTAATGTGCTGGGAGCAGAGAACAAGCAGAAAGACGGGTAAATCACAGGGAACTGCCACCCTCCACCTGCCTCAGCTAACACTGGTGACCCACACTCTGACAGACGGTGTGCTCTATGCCCTCAGGTCATCAGATCCCCGGGAGACAGCTGGTGGATGACAGGTGTTTGCATCTAAAAAGTAGAAATATATGGTGGCAGTTTTGGGGGTCACAGAAGGCAGCGGAAAGCAAAATAAATAAGCGATTGTTTTATCAGCTGCATCCTGAGGCTGCACCTGGATATGGGCAGGAAACTGATGCCAGCAAATGTCTTCTCCTTTGTCACCCTTAAGTGCCCATGCTGCCAAGGGACACGGTAGGAGACCCTCTGGTGAAGAGAGTCCCTGAGAACAAGGGACTTCTGTGGGTTTTCAGTGAGGTGAACTGCTCACATCAGGAAGGTGTGTAGGACACACATGTCTACGACTCCCTAATGCATGTGCATGCAGATGTGTGTAGTGGGGTCAGGTTAGTTGTGGCCCTGTCATGGACACAAAGGGGTGGCACCTGGACCACTTGTGTGGGGAAGGAGAGCTGAAACAGAGGGATAGGTCAGATCAGATCAGCAAGACCTCTGCATTGCCTACCAAGGCCTTCAGAGCCTGAATACAGGTTCTTTTGAAAACCGTTCACACCTTCCTTCCTCCCTCCCTCCCACCTCTCCAGGTTACTTCCTACTTGTCTTCTCCCTGCTTCTGTTTGCTCTGCACTGGATGCTCACACACTGCGGCTATGTCTGAACAGCCAACTCACGGTGCATCAGACACCACCCTGATGCATAGACATCTGTTTAAAAGCCCTCAAGGATAAACGTAAACTAATCCCACGTGTGAGCGTGTTGTATGACACAGCATGGATATCAGGAGACATGCCTTGGGAGAGGGGAGAGCCCAGGAGGCTGACAGGGGCAAGTCACCCCTGCAAGCCAGTTGCCTCAGCAGCAGCTCACATCAACAAGATGACAGATGCTGTGGACCCAATGGGCAGGGTGCTAGCCAGGACTTTGGATGACGGGTGCTCACCAGTTTGCATCTCTCTGGGGAGACAGCTGTGTTGAGAATGTTCACACCCAGGTAGACAGCTGTGTTTGTCTCAGACTCTTAGGGTAGACAGAGGCCATGTGCACTAAGCAGCTGCCGTAGTCCCTCCGCCCCCTCCTTGCCCTGTGTGTACAGTGGAGGCCTCCACATGCGACTTACATTCCAGTCTATGGTGACAAAGAACGGGTGACGTTTAATTTCCTCCACTCCATCAACACCAGCACCTGTCACAACACAGCAGAGAAGAAATGTCAGTGAAGGTCCAAGGCCATGTGTCACCTCTGACTGCTGCTATTGCAGCTGTTTGATGCACACAGGGAAAGCTACAGGGAAAAGTCCTGACTTGGTCTCTCTTTGAGAAGAAAATTGAACTTGCCCATGGCCTGAGAGCCCAAGAAGCCCCCCGTTTGACTCCCAGGCCTGTGATACAGACACAGTCTGAAACAGAAGTGTGTAGCAAAGGGAAGGTCCAGACTTCCTGCTCCAGGTGTAGGAGGCCTGCATGGCCAAGAGAGGAGGAGCAGGTGGCTGTCATGGTCACAGGCCATGCTTACCACACCCAGAACACAGCATCAGGCCAGCTTCCCAGGACCTGACAAGGCACAGCGGGGCCAGAAGGTTCTGAGTAGAACATCTGGCCAGGCTGCTGTACCAGTGACCATGGGAAGGACGAATCTCAAGAAAAGGAGGAGATTGGATAGGATCGAGTTCTGGGACACGGAGCCTGGCCTGAGGTTCCATTACCACACCCAGCGCTTGCACAATGGTCACTCTCACCCAGGGGCAGATTGTGGTTCTCTGATTTCACTCACTGTGCCTACCTAACAGCTCCCCTTACTTTGTTTATATCCAAAGTTGTGTACTGCACAGGAGCATGGGTGGGCAGGAGATGGTGGTGTGTGTTGTGTGTCATGTGTGTCTGTGAGACTGTGCTGCATGTCCCGCAGTGGCAGACCAGCCTGGAGTGAATGGTGAGTTCCAGGGGGAAACGTGAATGTGTTAAGCAACTGGCAAACACGCACATGCACCAAATGTGAACCGGAGATGGGTGGGGAGGGGCGAGAGGACTCACTGTTCATTCCTCCTTTAAACCTGAAGCGGTGCTGAATAAGGTCCGTTAATTAAAAGCAAAGTCCAGGAGCTAAGGCAGGCAAGGAGCCCAGCCTCTGAGGCCGTGAGTCGGGGACAGAGCTAGTCTCAGCCAGCTGGGAACTAGATCACAGGAGTCTCATCAGTTCCTGTCCCAAGGGTAGGAAGTGAATGTCCCCTCCCCCAATGCTGCACCCCAAGCTCCTCCTGGCTCGAAGGCCTAACGGTTCTGATCAAAATCAGATGGTCCTCTTGAGCCCACACCCAGTTCCTAGAGCCCTGGCATGGGATGGGGATGCTCCTCCTTTATGAAACAGCTCTGCTCAGGGCACCGGGAAGGTCACCACGAGGCTACCTTGAGATGCTGTGGTGACCTGTCCTAGCTGGAGTCTGCTGGGGGGGGGGGGGGGCAGAGTCCCATGTAGCCCATGGCATATGCTCTGACCTTTCTGGTCCTCTGCTTAGTCCACAGCAAAGACGCGGACTACCTCTCACCTCTCAGGTAGCTTGGTCAGGCCTTGGCTTAGAAATATCTGATTAAGCCAATCACGCCAGCTTTTATTGACACACCAGTCTCAGTCTGTGTTGTTCCACCATTACGCCCAGATCTGATCCTTATCTTTCAGCTCAGACACCCCACCCCCACCCCCGGGAGAGGCTCCTTTGGATCAATGTGCCTATCTCCTTTGCTGTAGCCCAAATCCCAGAACCAGAGTATGTATGGGTTCCCGGCACCTAGGCCATTCCAGTGGTGCTGAAGTAACTGCCAGAGCCACTGACTTCCACAGCTGCCCTCCTGGACCACTGTCCCTGCACCCCTTTTGATGCAGCCTAGAACTGCAGATGACTGAGTGCCCCAGATTCACAGCTCCCCTTGGTCCCTACGATGAATGCCACCCACTTTCCCAGGCCTTGGCGTGCATGCTCTCCAGCGAGCATGCCTTGCCTCTGCTTGCAGAACCTCTGTATACCCATGGCTTGCAGTGCGGCCTGCAAGAATAAGGGAAACACGACAGAGAAGCTGGTGTTGGCTGTTGACGAATCCCCTCTGTTACAGTTCCCTGAAATCATCTTCATCTGCCGCAATTAGAATCGGACACTGTTTCAGTTTTGCAGTCTCAGCAAAAAGGGCTGATGTTCTGATTGTCGCTCAGAAATCCTATGCACTGTCTGCAGCCAGGTCCTTAAAATGTTGTTGTGGTGACCTTTAGAGAACAAACTTGGTCATTATTCTTCACACACGTCTTATCCTCTCCTGACGTATTTTACAATAGATAGCAATGGATTTGGCTCTGCTTTTATCTAGACCGAACACACTTGACAAATAACAGGGGGCAGAGTTCCGGGAGAGGAGGCTGGGAATGTGTTTGTGCTGATGTGAGAGCCAGAGCTGCTATGTTACAGGATCTTCACCAAACACTACTCAAGCCTCCCCCGTTCCAGGAGGATGCCTGCAACTCATCTCCTGTCACAGGCACTGACAGGACCCTGGAGTCAGACAGAGATAGGCAGAATGGAGGACCGTGTAGCTCTCTTTAGGCTCCACTATTCTGCAGCAAGTTTCCCAGGCAGTGACAGAGGACCAAGGGCCCTGCCACACCTCGCCATACACATTCTAATCACTGTGGGTACTTTTCACATGGAACAGCTTGAAACATGCTTCTCTGGACCCTCACTTCTATACTTGATAAAGGCATGAGGCTAATCAAGATCCATGCTATCCTGGGGAAGGATTCCTTCTATTTCCCATGTCTAGCCAGGCCTTCTCTGCACTTGAACACCCTCCTCTGATGTGCCCATTTCATCGGGACTTACAAACCCAGCAAACTATTCAGAAGAGGTTCTGACCTGTTAAAAAGATTTTCACTGGCTTTAATCTTACTTTTGAAAGTAGTTAACCCGTAGCTCCTCCGTAAGGTTTATACTCACTGTCCTTTCAGAATTGCACGGGATACACCAGTGATCCTCTCGGTAACACTCAGAATTCTCTCTGCTGGTGGCTTGCCTCCCTTACCTGCCCTGACTGGCAAACCATCTGAATCTAAGCTGGGACCACTGAGAGAACTGTCCAGGACTAGACATAAATGTGAGCTCTCTTTTGTATTTGTTAGCCACTAATATGGTATTAGCACATCATTTCTTTAAAGTGTTTTCTGTCCATTTAAATCTCACCCATATTATATAAACAACCTTTGCATGACACAACTGTGTGTCATGCAGAACTGCTGGGTTGTGTGTGGTGGTGGTGGTGGTGTGTGCATCCTATCATAATATAGTCCTAGGGCTTCTTGAGTTCTTGAGGAATCCCTAGGGCTGGTTCTGAGCTAAGCTCGTGTTGTTTGTGTAGTTTGAGGTAGCTGCCAAAGGTCCGTGTGGACACAGTCCTGAGGACACAGTCAAAGGCTGGTAGCACTTTGTAGAAACTGGGATGAGGCCTCTGAGATGGACAGTGTCTGCTGTCTGTCCGGATAGCCTTTGGACAGGAAACAGAATGGAGACACAGAACGCTTGGGTGTACTTGAGCAGGGCTCAGCGACTGCTCTAGACCATGTTCACCCCGTCAGTGTGAGGAGGGGCACTGCTTGCCGAACTGCTGTGTTCTCAACCCATCTCATTCCTTGCTGACCTCGCCTCATGCTCCCTCTGGGAGAGGCAGAAGCTGCTCATGGGGTGAATGGAAAGCCACTGTCTTTGAAAGGATCGGGATGCAAGTTAAAAAAATTGATGCGCTTTGTCATTCATCTGTTTCTGTGGGAAATGCCAGAGCAGAAAAAGTGGGGGTTGTGAAAACCAATCCCTGTAGATGCTCAGGTCACAGTGGCAAGAAGCAGACAGAGCTCCATGTAGAAACGGACACTGGGCAAGCTCCCACCAGGACAGTACTTAAGTCTGAGTTGTGGTGGATGCAGCCAGCAGACTAAGCAGCCACAACTCTGAGCTTCAGAGTGACATCTTCCGGCAGATGGTCCTGATTCTGATATGTCCACCTAGAATCATACAGGGTGACTCCTATGTCCTCGTCTCCAGCATCAGGGTTAAGGGGGCAGGCCCAAGCCCCTGACTTGGAAACAGCTCTCATTTACAGATGCCAGGACGGTAATCTCCCATAACCTCTGCTATGGATGGGTGGGTCCTTGATCCTTAGTCTACACCAGTTCATCCATGCAGGTATGAGGAACTGTCCCCCCAAGGCTGTTGTGCTCTCTGCCCCACAGGACTTCTGTTACCCATCCAGAGGACCTGACAGAGTCATCTAAGGGTTCAGGGCCTTGGTATGCCCAGCACTACAGAAGGCACCCAACACTTAAGTATGGCTGTAAGTGGCAGATGGAGGTTTCCATGTGGGAAGAGAAGTGTGTGGTACAGAGTGACTCAGTCAGCAAAGGAAAAGGCTTGGAGGTGGAGGTGGTTCAGGCCTGGGACAGCTCAGGATGCAGAAGGGCAACATGGAGAGATGGCTGCTCTAAGACATTCCTGTAAACCACAGCACCTCCTCACACCCACCTCCCCCCAGGCCCATTACAATCACACTCAATCTATTTGACACAGGGCAGTGTGGCCTGCATGCCAGGCTCTGTTATGCCCCTGTGAGACACGGGATGACTCTGGGGTACACAGTTATCCTGAGTTCACAGATAAGCAAGCACGCACAGACGCACAGGCTCGAGGATAAACAGCAAGTGAGCAAGGACCAGGCAGGGGTCACAGCAAAGCAGCTGCTCCCTCTCCAATGTACCCTGGCAGCAAGGCAGGTGTATGTACCTCAGAGCTGTGTCTTCTGTATGCCACCCCACAACTCCTGATAACGAGGACCATCTGTCAGATCTGGGAAGACCTCTGAGGCCAGCATATGATTGAGGGGCTCAAATGGGACCCTTCTAGATCATGTCTGTGCCAGGAAAGCTGGAAGATTGCCCTGGGCCATATGCAGCATAGTGGGGCTCAGGAAATGAACCCCAAAGCAAATCCCTGGATCCGAATCTGTGAGGTATGAAAGGACCAGAGCTTTTTATTTTATCCCAACACGCAAAAAAGGGAAACAGGTTTGAAGCCATTCTCAGGAAGCAAGAAGTCTGTGATCACAACTGCCTCTCGAGACAGGAAGTCTGGTAAAGGACTGAAGCCCTTGCTGGATGCCTCTGGAGCTGATAAATACAATCTCAAAAATAAACACAAATCTGTTAAGACTAGAATTTTATGTAATTATCTCTCTTCTTCTGTTTTCCGAAACCTTCCTATCTTTTATGCACATTGGCTGTGCAGAATGAAGAGTGTATAAAGGAAAACAAATAAATTGAGATTCTCATAACAATTCAGCAAGTTCAATTGCAAAGAGCGTCCAGGAGCCTCTGCACAGGGAGAGAGAAGAGAGACAGCCTTCACGTAAGTAAACTCCATTGTACAGCATCCAGGTGTGAATTAAAGACAGTTTCCTTGCAAATCTGCCAGATCCCCAAGGATTCAACACAAGGCCAGCCTCGGAGAGCATTTCCAAGTCTGTCCCAAGGATTCAACACAAGGCCAGCCTCGGAGAGCATTTCCAAGTCTGTCCCTGTGGACTGGAACCACCATGGACAATGCTCCATTGCTGCACCGTTAATAAAAGTCCCAAGGCTTGGCTCCAACTTCGGGCTCTGAATGGGTTACCGTCACCTGACTTTGCTCTGGAATGCCAAAGACCCCTTGGAAGCGGCTGTCAGACCTCACAGTATTTTTTTTTTTTTTTTTTGAACAGTAGAGGCTGTGCCTGAAGCACTGTGGTAGTCAGGGAGGAGCTGTCCCCCCCTGAGGTTTCCGACATGGAGTTCTTGTATTTCCCCGATGTCCTAAAAGGCAAGTGTTTATGAAAAAGCCAGCTATAACAGGTTCCTCAAACCTCACAGTCGGAGGACCGCAGGAACGAGTGGAATGTGATGATGGGTTCCACAGGTACAATGAGGACCCTGGATGCCTCCCTGACAGGAAGAGTTGCAAAGCTGTGGGCTCGTGAGGTCATGAGAGACCTCAGGGACTGACCAGCTGGGTCCTTGACCAGCTGGGAGAAGAGCTGACTGCCCACAGTCATTTAGCTAGACATGGCCAGGTCAGGTCCAATACTCAGTTAGGGAAGGACACAGAGGCTCATCTGTGCCTTTGCTTCCCACTATGTGTGGCCCATCTAACGAGGAACTCCACACCTCTATGAGAGGCAAGCAACAGGCTCAAATATGGGATTTGTTTTGTTTTGTTTTTGCAGCCAAAAGCAATTATCGTGGATGTTTCCCTGGTTTTGGTTTGGTTGAGTTTGCTGTTTTTCAAGACAGGATTTCTCTGTGTAGCCTTGACTGTTTTTGAACTCACTCCATAAATCAGGCTGGCTTCGAACTCACAGAAATCTGCCTGCCTCTGCCTCTAAAGTGCTGGGATTAGAGGCGTGCACCACCACTGCCCACCTGGTTGCCTCCTTGTTTATACGTGAGCCAGAGAGTTCTCCTTTGGCCTACTTATAGCACCACTGTGAGGACTTGTCTAAGGGTGACGACTGCACAGCGCTCAGTCAAGTGCCCTGACTTGATCTCCTGGTCACTAAGCAGCAACTGTCACACCTGTCACAGGCTGTCATCATCCCTTAACTGCCTCAAGGTCCACTGAGCATGGCTGTACTTACACTGGACAGTGTAAGCCACTCAGGAAGGGGCATGAGGCGTGCTCCAGGCTCACCCAGAAAGAACTGGCTGGAACCAGACATTTAGAAGACGGATGGAGTCAGGCTAGCCCTCCAGACATGGTTCAGAGGCAAGTGGCAGTGATGTGAACAGCAGTCGCCTGCACTGTGGGGAACCTGAGTCCTACAAAGGCACTCAGCAGTAGTGTGTTCTGAGCGGCAGGAGTGCTCCGGTATGCTCTGACCCAGCTCTTCTGGAGACGGGAAGAATAATCTCAAATTCAAGGCCAAGCAGAGTGAGTTTAAGGGCATCCTGGATAATTTAGTAAGACCTGTGTCAAAAGGAATAAAATGGCTGGAGGTGTAGATCTGTAGTAAAATGCTTGCTTAGCATGAACTAAGGATATCCGCTAATAAATGTAAGCATGAGGCTTCTGGGTGTGACCCTCAGCATCTCAAAGACTATGTGTTCTGAGAGCAAGTGCCCAGCCCTGTGCCCAGCGAGGTTCGTCTCAGGGCTATCCTGTGTTTATAATGTTTAACAATTACTCACCAAAGAGGGCTACAGGCTGGCCTGGGGCAAGTGTAATCAGAGGGCAGCTCTGGGACTCATGGTCACCCAGGTCCTGAGACAGCACTGTGTTCCCTGACTGAAAACGAATGCCCCACCCTCCATGCCTCACCCCTGAGGGTGTGCGGGTCTTGCTTTCATAGGCCCAAGTGACCAAGGACCACAGCCCCTGACTGTGCATTCCCTATCGGGAACAAAGCAAGACAAACCTGGGAGTTCAGAGCCCTGTGGGGGCCTCAGGACACACACATACACACACACACACACACACACACACACACACACACACACACACGAGCCTGGCCTACGACGCAATGCATGCGATCATAACCCACATGGTCCCAAGAGAAACCACAGGGACTCTTGGCTGAGGCTCAGGTACTACCTGAGACCTGCACAAGTGATTCAAGAACAGCACCACAGAACAATCTGGCCCACGGGTTTCCTCCAAGTCACGAGCCCAACACAAGCAACAACGCACATCCACACCAAGGCACCCACTGTGGCTCCACACATCCCCATCCTGGTGTCTGCCACTTCAGTTCACCACTGGCATCCTGGGGACAGGAGCTGCTTATATGGGACCTTCACTTTCACGCTGGTCGTCTTGATGAGCTCTTGCTAGGGAGACTGCTCTGGCCAGTTGTGAACAGTCTTTCAGCTCTAGAGCCCAACTGTAAAGACCCCACTGGGCCAGCCCAGTGAACCTGAGGTGACACAACACCCTGGCTCACCACTGCCCCGCTAGCTCACCACTGTCCTGCTAGCTCACCACTGCCCTGCTAGCTTGACCACAGAGGCAATCACAAGCTCCACACAGGACAAGCACCCTTGCAGTGTCCCCTGTGCATTCTACTCTAGGTGTCTCCACGTCAGTTTGTAGATGCTCCCCTAAGACCCTGTGTGTGTCTGGGCCTGATGGCTATGCACGAGGAGTGGAGGGGTGACAGGAACATCTGGAGCAGGGAGACCACAGTTGCTGTGTCTCTGACGAGATCATGAACCGGCCTTCTTTTGTTTTGTTTAAACCCTCGTCCTGTCTCTTGTGATAGCTCGTAACAGAACTATCTTCTAAAACAACTTCAGGAGGGGAGAGCAGTGTGTGATGTGAAAGCTGGATCAGAAGTTGAATGTGAATCTACTCAGCAGCAATGGCTTGCATTCACTGCATACAAATCCCCTCACGCGCCAACAGGAGGATCCCAGGAAGTGGGACAGTGCCTTTAATAGTAGCTTGACTTTTTCAATAACTGAAAGATTGTAAATGACTATAGACGTTCCCTGAATTAAAGCTGATACGTGAAAGAAATTAAATGAGGCCTGAGCTTCCTTTGGGGCTGAGCCAGGCAGAGAGAGAAAAAAAATCTAATTATTTCTTTGAGAATGATATATTTCCTAACTCACATCTAATGACTTGTTCCTACTTGTGAGGCTGGAGCCAATGGCCCGTGTTCCTTCTGCCCATCTGTGGGATAACCCATCCATCAGCTCACATTTCCATGGACCCTTACCCTATTCCTGTGTCTCAGTCCGTCCCCAAGGCCTTGCCAGGCCAAGCAGAAAACTCTGTATGGTTGGGAGAGGGAGGCGGTGCTCAGATAATGCTAAGGTAAGCCGGGCTCTGTACATGTTGGCTTCTTAAAAGGCTATAAATTAGAAGTGACCTTTCAACCATTTTGTCTGTACTTTATGGCATTTTTAAAGTAAGAGAAACAAAGCCAGAGGAGAATATAGTGGCTTTCTGCAAAAGCGGGGAATTTTTTTTTTTTTTTTTTTTTTTTTTGGTTTTTCAAGACCAGGTTTCTCTGTATAGCCTTGGCTGTCCTGGAACTCACTTTGTAGACCAGGCTAGCCTCGAACTCAGAAATCCACCTGCCTCTGCCTCCCGAGTGCTGGGATTAAAGGCGTGTTTTTAAAAGAGCAAATTGTTATACTCTGAGAATCAAATGCCTTTCAGCAATCCTGGTAAGTCCACGTGCCTGTGGGCGCCAGACCACAAGTGAGTGTTTTCCCAGCGTCGAGGTACCTCTGCTTCCTGCAACCTTAGCAAGGAAAAGTATACAGTTCAGAGTTGGGGCATAGGGAGGAAGTCCTCCATGTTCCCATGGGGAACGGAATGGTGGCCTCTCACATTCCTAAGGGAGGTCTAGAGGGCAGCCTCATTGCATTCCTGGGGTGGGGGTGTCACAGGGACCCTTACCTAGCCGGTTGCAGGGGTTCCGCTTGAAAAGGGCCCTGAGCAGGCTCTGGGCCTCCGCACTGAGGAACTGAGGCATACCCAGCTTGGCTCTGGAATGCAGAAGGAATGCAGGTTAGATGCCAAGAGCAAAGAGATGTGCGGTTCTCCACTTCTCTGCTTGCAAGGGGACAGACCCCGAACACTCAGCACTCTGGGGTAAGGATCCCTTTATGCCTTGAAACAGGATGGAGACACCACAGAGCTTTAGCTCATGTGGCCTGCAGCTGGCCGCTGCTGACCGTAATCAAAATAAAAAAGTGTAAAATTTTCACAACGGCCACTAAATAACCCGTTTAAAACACAGTGAATGATCAAAACAGCAATAGTGATTCCTGGAGTATCACCAGCATTTCACCAACATTTCCAGTGGAAATTAATTTTCAAAACAATTGTATTTTATAGCGTAAAGTTTCTTTAAGCAAAAAAGACTACTAGGGTTACATTTGTTGAGTTCCTTCCAGGCACCCTGGGGACAGTGGCGCTCTTATCTTCCCTGGGCTGGGCTGCCACAGAATTATGGAGGATGACTGGAGCATCCCAGGGGCCCAGCAGTCATGTAGGACCCTGGTGACCGTGGACCTTGCTGAGGAGCAGGTACTCAGTGTGTGCTGACCCGTCAGCTCAGACAGGCATGGGCCCACGTGGGATGGCTGGAGGGCCTGGTCCAGCTTTAGTAAAGAGTAAACCAAGTCCCCATTGAAAGCCAGGGGCAGAGGCGTTCCCACAAGGACACGGGGTGCAGCTATGGGCAGCTACCTGGTAATCACCATTGGTCAAGTGCACACGGATCTGGAAAAGCTACAGGGGGATTCTGAACAATGAGAGCCATTGGGATGTGTCCTCGAGGTAGAGTACCCTCTGTGCATCTTTTATCCCATGTGTAAGGGAGGAATTTACAACGCTAGGCTAGCCTTGCACTGTTTGATGCCTACCAAGTTTAATGATGCCTTAGTATATCCCAGGGCATCAAGGGTCCCACATTCATCTGGCACACACCCCAACCATGGTTATTATGACTTAGAGCAGGTGGGTCTACCCCAATACCACAGCTCCTACTAAATCCCAGCAGCCCACTTCCTCCCCAGCTATAAATACAAAAGGCCACTGTGCTTTGGAGCAGGTGGCCACACTCACTTGAGGATAAGGGCCATTGTTTCCTTCCTGTCCTTCCCCTGGAATGGCAGGGACCCTGTGAGCATCTCGAACTGCAGAGCAAAAGAGAGCAGGTGAGTTTGTCCCTTCATCTCGAATCCCATCAATCAGTGCAACACCAGCCACACGGCGAGGCCCTGGGGACAGTGACCTCTAGATTCCCACTCTAGCTGGAGAGATTCTTGAAGAATGAACACGGTGGGTGACTGTACCCCGTGTGGTTTAGGGACCACCTTTCCCAGGTGAGTGCTGTAGAGAGCTGCCGCAGGAGAGGGGTCAGAAGAAGGTCAAGAGGAAAGTTAGGGAAGGGAGGGAGGGAAGGAGGGAGAGAAAGCAGGAGGCCACCCACGCTGACCCCTGCACGGTCTATATCTTCCTCTGTGATGGGAAAGCTCCTCGTTACAGCCCATTAATAACATCTGATGGAGACAACACGGCACCGGCAGTCTCTCTCGCAGACTGCCACACTAAAACAACACTGGCCAGGAAGGGAGTGGAGATAAGGTGAGGCCCAAGGGCAGCCCTTACTGATCGTGAGTTTCTTACTACACAAACAATGCTGATTCTGTGGGTTCCAGAGGCCATGGCCTGGGATCCTACAGTCACCTCTGCCCACCTCCCTGAGGACACTGCTGCTGTGCGGGAGGGAGGCAGCACAACAGCAAACCCCCTTCATACACGGGAGACTCGAAGGCTCAGCATCACTGTGGGCACCTTTCACTCCAGTCTAAATGCGGAGGCAGCATCCTGGCTGGAGGGCTTTCATTGGTCACATTAAAACTGTGTGTCTTGATATTTTTACTGTGCCTGCCTGCCTCAGCCCCTTAAAATCTTATCATCCAGCGTCTTCCCCTTGCATTGTGAAAATCCTGGGAAACACAAGTACAAAGGCCAAAATAATCACCTCAAAGCCACCATTCAAAGACCCACTGCGCTGACCTCCTATAATATAAAACTTCTCACGAGTACTGTAAAACCTCTGTACCATCATGTGCCATGTGGGTGAGCAACAAGGTATCTACTGCTGGACACTTAAGATGGTTCTAATTAGGGTCCTACTAACAGTGTGCATTAGACCAGTGGTTCTCAACCTGTGGGTCTTGACCCCTTTGCAAAGGGATTGTATGTATATCAGATAGCCTGTGTGTATTACATTAAAGTAGCAAAATTACAGTTATGAAGTAGCAATGAAATAATTTTATGGTGGGGAGGGGGTCGCAGCATAAGGAAGGTTGAGAACCACTGTATCAAACTGAAATGTACCTAAAAGTTTCCTGAACTTGAGAAATGAGGTAATGTTAACCTCTTCCTGCTGGGAAAAGCAACCTGACTAAAGCAACTCAAGGAAAGAGGGGTTTCCAGGCAGGAAAGGTATGAGGCAGGAGCATGACATGCTGCTCACACTGGACCCACAGTCGGGAAGCAGAAAGAGAGAAATGGGGGTGCCTGGCTAGATTCTTCCTCTTTCCCTCTGCCCATGGACAGTGTGTCCATATCTATGATGGGTCTCTCCTCCTCAGGCAAGCCTCTCTGCAAACGTCCTCACAAACACACCCAGACCCGGGTTTCCTAGGTGATTCCAGCAAGGATCAACCCCCACTGACGGGCTATCAGAGTGAAGTTATAAACTTCGAGAAATGAGGAGGTTACAAGCTTTTGATCTTTTTTTATTATTGTTTGACAGCTTCATACATCTACATAATGAATTTTAGTCATTCCACCTCCCACATAAATATGTCATGAGAGTGGGAGGGAGATTGTTAGAAAGGAGGGTGTCAACGGAAGAGGCATGGGGGGCATGGGGTAAGATGGCTGTAATCTGTCTTCTTTTAAAATCGAATAAGCCCCTGCCAGTTCTGACATGTCACGTTGAACGTGCCGCCTGTCTTGAAGTGTGCACGATGTCGGGCTGCAGGCGGTAAACAAATGTACAAGTAATAAAACCAAGAGTCACAGAGTCCAGAAGAAAGTTTAAAAATAGACAGACGTAATTAAAATGACTAGAAGATGAGCAAGTCATCTGATAAATAGGATGAGCATTCATAAGCTGATTATAGAAATTACCATCTCAAAATAGGCTGCCAGGGAGGGGAACTCTTCGCTGCTTGGTTCTTCCTCGGAGTCTATTCACAGCACTCATGAACTCCCATTTCCAAGAAAGAGCATGTGACTGTGTAGAATGAGAAAGATGTGTCCCACCTATGGCCATTAAATCCCTCCTGCCGAAATGGAGCCCATCTTCATGTCTGGGTGCCGACTGGCGCCGCAGTCTTATGCGTGGCAACATTTCTTCAGTGGTTTCGTTCTGGCTTTGTCGGTGGCTGTGACAAGCGGAGTCCATGTTCTCTGCTTATATCTGCCCTTTCCTTTCCTTCCTACGTGTGGTTAGTATCTTTGTGGTTAGCTCCACGCACTAGAGGTCAATACAGGGCGCTTATACAACACTCCAAGTGACACTGAGATACTTCCTGGCCACCTTCACGTGAGCAGCTGTGATGTTCCCAGGGTGAGAAGCCGGACCTCCAATAGCAGTCTCAGAGCTCAGGGACTAGTTCCAAAGTTATCAGTTTTAATTGCCATGGCTTTGGGCATTGGTGTCACCTACATATAGTCTGAGAGGTCAGGGAGGCTGGTGGCTACCCCAATATGCACAGGATGCCTGCAACAACAGAGTTTTGCACCCCCAATTCTCATCAGGACTTAGGTAAAGTCCTGCCTCAAGGGAGCTCTGAGGAACCCAAGGTCAGCTTGAGGTTAGCTGTGAGTATTCCCCTCATACAGCCTCCTGGTATTGGCATGAGAAAAATCTGGAAGAGTGATCTTCACACGAGAGTCTACAATCCCACTTATCTAGTGGATCAACACGCTTAAGAAAAAAACAGGTTTATAGCTAATATCCACTTACCAGTGAGTACATAGCATGCATGTCTTTCTGGGTCGGGGTTACCTCACTCAGGATGATATTTTCTAATTCCATCCATTTGCCTGCAAATATCATGGTGTTCTTGTTTTTAATAGCTCTGTATCATTCCATTGTGTAGATGTAGCACATTTCCTTTATCCACTCTTAAATCGAGGGACATCTTGGTTGTTTTCAGTTTCTGGCTATTATGAATAAAGCCACTATGAACATAGTTGAGCAAGTGTCCTTGTGGTATGATAAGATATCTTTTGGGTATGTGCCCAGGAGTGCTACAGCTGGATCTTGAGGTAGAACTATTCCCAGTTTTGTGAGAGACCACAAAAATTAATTTCCAGAGTGGTTGTACAAGTTTACACTCCCACCAGGAATGAAGGAGTGTTCCCCTTGCTCCACAGCCTCTCAGCATGAGCTTTTGATCTTAACCATTCTGACAAGTGTAAGATAGAACCTCAGGGTCATTTTGATTTGCCTTTCCCTGATGACTAACGATGTTGAACATTTCTTTAAGTGCTACCATGAGAGATTCCTTGGTTTAGCTCTGTACCCCATTTTTTAATTGGGTTATTTGGTTTGCTGTTGTTGAAAATTCTTGAAAAAAAATATATATTGGCTATTAGTTCTCTGTTAGATGTAGTTGATGAAGATGCTTTCCCATTCAGTAGGTTGTCATTTTGTCCTATTGATGGTATCCTTTGCCTTATAAAAGCTTTGCAGTTTCATGAGGTGCCATTTATCAATTGTTGATCTTAGTGCCTGAGCAACTGGTGTTCTGTTCAGTAATATGTCTTCTGTGCCCATGTGTTCAAGGCAGTTTCCCATTTCCTTATCTATTAAATTTAGTGTATCTGGTTTTATGTTAAGGTCTTTTATCTACTTGGACTTGAGTTTGGTGCAGGGTGATAGATATAGATCTAACTGTATTCTTCTATATGCAGACATCCATTTAAACCAGCAACATTTGTTGAAAAGGCTTTTTTCCCATTGTATGGTTTTGGCTTCTTTGTCAAAAATCAAGTGTCTGTGGGTGTGTGGGTTTATTTCTGGGTCTTGGATTTGATTCCATTGATCAACCTATCTGGTTTTATGCCAATAATATGCAAATTTTATTATGACTGCTCTGCAGTACAGTTTGAAATCAGGGATGGTGGTGTCTCCAGACGCTCTTTCACTGTACAGGATTATTTTAGCTATCCTGGGTTTTCTGTTTTCCCATGTGAAGTTGAGAAGTGCTCCTTCAAAGTCGGTAAAGAATTGTGTTGGAATTTTGATGGGAATTGCATTGAATCTGTAGATTGCTTTTGGTAAAATGGCCATTTTCACTATGTTAATCCTACAGATCCATGACCCTGAGAGATCTTTCCATCTTCTGATATATTCTTCAGTTTCTTTCTTCATGGACTTGAAGTTCTTGTCATACAAGTTTTTAACATGCTTGGTTAGAGTTACACCAGGATACTTTATATTATTTGTGGCTATTGTAAAGGGTGTTATCTCCTTAATTTCTTTCCCACCCATTTATCACTTGTCTAAGGAGGGGGGTTGCTACTGATTTTTTAAAAAATAATTTTATATCCAGCCACTTTGCTGGAGTTATTTATCATCACAGGAGTTCTCCAGTAGAACATCTCTTCCTGTGAGTTAAACCTTCTCTCCAACTGTCTGACTGGAAGTACTCCAGAAGTTAGCAGCTTGAGTAGACACAGCCCGTCTTTCTCAGCCTGGGGGCAAGCTGAGGACCCAAGGATTGGTGGCTACAGTTCGTTGAGGCTTCAAGACATAACTAAGAGCAAATGTGAACCAGGGTTGTGGGGCCCACAGGGTAGAGGATGACAGCTGGCTATGTCTATGGAAGGAGCATATTTTGATGCACAGGACCATGTTTCTTATCACATCTACTGAGGGTCTCTCACGGTCTCAGCTTCTTCTGCTATTTAAATATGCTCAGGACAGATGCAGGGATCTCTCAAACTCACTGTTTCCTCCTGCTCAGGTAAGACACCGGGCCTTTCAAGCCCTGTTTCCACTCTAGTTTCCAACATCCCTGGATCAAGCTAGGGGGAGGAATTCAGCTAAGTAACAGCCACCCTTACAGAGGAAACCAGAGGACAAACCCTTACCATGAGCACACCGAAGGACCACCAGTCGGCACTCTGTGTGTGTCCACGCCGGTTCACCACCTCGGGCGCCATGTATTCAATAGTCCCACAAAATGAATAGGCTCTCTTGTCATGGTCGGTGGCCTCCTTGCTCAAGCCAAAATCTAAACATAAGCACAGCACACAGCACCACCTGAGTCTCCGAGCCATGGTCCCTGTGTGTAGACAGACCCCCTCCCACCCCAATACATAACACTTCTCTCAAAGACTATGGGCCTCATGTACACAGCATTACTCAGGCTTAATGTGCTTCCAGAGCCCAGAGAGTTCCTGAGGCTAAGTCCTACAGAGTGGAATTCTTGATAGAGCCTTGAATACTGCCACCAGCACCACCATCATCATCACCACCACCGAGTCCCTTGTCAAGTAGCAAGGAATTTTACTTCTTAGTAGTGAACATGAATTTCTAGAGAATGTTTCCCACGCATAAACATGAGGTGATTGCAGGCTGAGAGGCCCAGATGGAGAGAAATGAGGTGCAGCTCTTGCAGGAAGGAAGAAAGGAAGCATGGCTGGCACCTGCTTGGAAAGCAGTTCCCTGGTGAGCGGACTCAGTGGGTTGCAGTGCATGTGGAGATGAGGGCAGGATATGGCCAATGGGCAGGATAAATACAGGCCAAATACAGTCCAGAACCGATAGATTATCTTACAGCATGAAGGGGACTTGCAGTACACAGTACAGTGCAGTCTACAAGAATGAAGTCGGGTATTAACCATATGGCCTGGATGACCTCACAGATCTCTATGTAGAGGAAAGTTTGACGAGACTGCAGGATGCTAGCCTGCTGTCCCGGCAGAACAAGAAGGGCCTCCACTCGGAGCTGAAGAACTAGGGGCCCAGGGGACAGCTTGAGCTTAGCCTTGAGGCTTAACAGCTCCAGAACAGTAAAGAGTTAAATGTTTGTTTGTGGAGGAAACCACTGGAAGGTGGTGTACCCACGGGCAGGGCATCGGGATAAGATAGAATGTTAGCAGTTGGATTTATGATATTAATGCTACGAGGCTGGGATATAAGCAAGGAGAGCAGCGGAGCCATTACTGCCTGGGGAGACAAGGCTCCAGCCACTGAGCAGATCTGTGTCTGCCAGAGGGTGAGCATGTGCTCAGGGCTTCTAGTCAATTATGCAGTGATGCTGAGCAAGGCCTGGAAGGAGACTTCAGCAGGTGAACAGAGGAGGTGATGTACAAGTCTGGCTGTCCCCTTGCTCTGAGCACACACTGGAGAGGCCACCAAACCCAGGAGGGAGTCTATGGTAAGGGATCAGAGGAAGTATTCCAGAAGTCTGAGATATCCCTGCTGGGTGCTCACATTCAGAAGGCCAGCACTTGGGTATAAAAGACTCAGCCAGGTCAGAGTTGAGATGGGGGTGGGGGAAGCTGTGAAGAGATGGTCCACGTTTATCAGGGATGACAAGTGATGAAGGGAGATCAAGTTATCGGTTTGTTATTGTTTGTTACCAACCTGTGATCTTAATATGTCCCTCTTCATCTAGGAGGATACTGAAAAAAAAAAAAAAGGGTAAGAAAGCACACTTCAGAGAGGGAAAATTGACATAAAGTTCACAGTCCCCAGGCATGTACAATTCAGGGGAAAGCCCCATGGAGCTAAGATGCTCATGCAGGGCCTGGGATTCTGGTGTGGCTGCATCCTTGATAGGTCCTACTATGGCAATCTGTGTCCCATAGCCTGGACCAGTTCAGGAAGAGAATCAAAGGTCATGAGCCTGAGAGAGGAGACCCAAGGACCTAGTCTTGAGCCAGGAGGAGAGGAACCAAGGAGATGGGTCGTGAACCTGTGGGGACACAGGAATACATGTTCTGAGTTATCAGACTGGAACCCATGAGCCCCTTCTAAATATAAAAGTATGGGTTCTTGGATTTTCATTGACATCTGGAGAGTAAATTTCTGACTCTGAGAGTTCCTTGATACCCAGAGACCCTCTTTTAGGAACCTCAGACTCTCTTGGACCTGGTACCTGCAATTGGGACCAATCCTGGCCTCTGTACAGCTGAGGTTCAGCAAAGGGATTCCTGGGCTGACAGAGCTTTCATCCTGTGATGGAACCAGGGCCAGTCCGGCAGTACCCATAGCCACTGGATTCCTGGTCAGTTTTCTAGTGAGCCTTAACATTTTGAGCTGACCCTGCAGATGTAGAATCTGCCCCATCTCATAAGAGAAAGGGGAATGGACTGTCATCAACAGCTTTCCCTTGCACCCTAGGCTGAGTGGCTGTGAGACCCTGAGATGCAGGGCTCCAACATTTCTACCTAGTTTTAATACTGTCATTAAATTCAGTTCAATGAGATCCCATGAGGTACCATCCACCCCAAAGAAATGTGGACATGGCTAGAGAGGAAGGAAGCAACACCCTAAGGGCTGGGAAAGCCTGCCACAGCTTAGATTTCCACTCACAGGCACTCTGAGCTTCATATTCATAAAGAATGGGTTTGCCAGGATTGGGCGAGGGAGAAGTTGGCTAAGCAGAGGTAGGAGGGATAGTTATAGCTCTGCAGGCTGAACGGCACTCTGGTGATGGGCAATGGTGAGGGTACATGACACTGTCTATGGTCACCTAGCTGTGCCCTCAGCCACACATAACGAGTAAAGTTATTCTCTGTGTACCTGTCACAGGGTTAAAGAACAGCCAGTATTTCCTGGAAAGCTGCTATTAAGATGACAGCTTATAATGAAAGAGGTAAATGTTTTCAACTTTGCTTTGTTGTCATTCTGAGTCTTTGCCCTGAACTGAGCAACTTTCAAGATCCATTCCCAAATAACTCTAATTGGACCACAAAACCTTTGCCTTTCTCCTGTGAGTAGATGTTACTCTACAGCTTCAAGAACCATGTCAGTCTTCATAAATGAACAGGACCCAGGGCCTTGATGCCCAGAAAAACTGGCTCTGAGCACAAAGAAGTCTTCCATAGGGGGTCACGACTGTGGGCACTGATTTGTATAAGGTGCACGAACTCCATGTTAATTATGTGAGGTAAACTTACAGTAAGCTTTGCATGAGCCCTGGGAACAAACCAGGCTCAGCTATTACCTCCTGATCAGGGATCGATGAAGGGATGCTATAGGCACTGAGAGACTTGATATTAAACCTGTTCTGAGGTGTCATTCTGACATCTGCTCTTGCTCATGGAAGGGTCAGGTATAGGTCACAAGTTCCCACTCCCTGTGGGCTCCTGAAGACAGAGCCTTCAGGATCGCTTGACCATAGATTCATAGGATCAGCCAGTGATGCCCTGTTAACTGGGAGTTAATCAGAGCTCTATGCTGCACACACAAACAGGTGCTTTGCTCCACCAAACCCAGATGACAGCCACGTCTTCAGGGAGGCAGCTGTCCTTATCTCAGAATGTCTAGGTAGAGGCAAAGGAGGAAGGAGGGGGGTATCCACCCTGACCTGTGACCCCCTTGGATTACGGTATGGCCTAGGGCTGTCCTGGTGGGGTACCTCCTTTAGACACGACTGTGGCTGAGGCCTCGGGGTAGGATGAGTCAGCCAAGGAAACTTTATGGTTGGTCAGAGGATCCTAAAGCACCCCCCAGTAAGTCCGCATGCCTTAGTGATAGCTCCTCGGTCAGTTCTGCCACTCAAAGACCTTGCACAATGAAAATTAGGACGACGAGTCCCATGATTTTGCAGGGAGGTTCTTGTTTTCATTTAGACTAACTTAACAGACAACTCTAGAAATGAATAGATTATAGATTCTCAGCTCCAGATACACAGTGACCTGGGGACCCTGTGGCCATGTCCCTCACTGTTCCTCAGCTCATCCCTCAGAGCTCTAATCTAACCCATCTCCTAGTTAGCCATCTCAGAGGAGGCTAAGTGACCATGTCCCTGGCGCTTAGGGAGAGGCAGGACAAGTGTCTTGCATGGCAGGGTGCCTGGTGGCAGAAGGTGCTGGACTCAGAAGGGGAAAGGGTGTGTGTAGTTAGTCTCAGGTCCCACTTGCCTGGCCATCTTTGTATGTTGAAGAATGAGTGTGGCCTAGTCTCCCACAGTGGGCATTTCTACCGTAATGAAGGAAGGCCCCACATCTGCTGGGTACCGGTGCAGGGTAAGGAGGTAGCATCTGCTCAACCTCCTTGGGACTCCTGTACAAGACCCACCCACATGACACTGTGCCCAGCCCACTGTTGGGAGTGTACTTGGGAACTGCATCCTAGGTAACAGGCACTGCCGTGGGCTGGCAACAGATGCCTGAGGAGGCTGTGAACCACCTCTCTTCGTACTCACTTCTCTGGCTTCAGATCCCTGTAGATGATCCCCAGGCCATGGAGGTGGTCTAGAGCCAAGGCCAGCTCAGCCAGGTAGAACTTGACATCCTCCTCAGTGAACATCACCTAGTGGGGTGGGAAAGGACTGTGGCTCAGCTTACCCCATGGCTGCTTGTTGCAAAGGTCTCCTCAAGGAAACCAGGACTGTCCCAGAATGCATGTGTGGAGATCCTGGTTCTCCTGTGACACTTTCCTGCCACTCCTGAGCAAGGAGAGTTCTTCTCACAGTTGCAGGCCATGCTGTTTGTAGAGCTGATTTTTCTCATTCTTGTGAGCGGAACCTCAGCCCAACACCAACTTGCCCTCACCCCACAAACTGTTCAGGTCGAGTGCAACCCCAGGCTTCCGTCTTATTAGAATGCTCTGGTGTGAATTCATGATGGGTATTGCGATTCAAATAACCACGCTATGGAGGCTGGAGGACTACAGAAAATGGGAATCCTATTTCACTCTTCTCCCTTCCCTCTTCAGTTTCCCTGGGCTGATGTGCAAGCCGGCAGCTTGCACCAGAGGGGTGCGTTCTGCAAAGTACAGTGCGCTGGTGGGCGAGGGGCCTCAAAACACTGGTGCACAATGCTCTGTCCTGCCTGGCCCTGCTACTGCACATTTACTATGACACATTCATGTTGAAGAGACTGCAGTCCATGTGACCACTGAATTCTCTTTGAAAGTAGACATGCAAAAACCCTACATGCAAACTGAATGTGGCTTGAGACCAGAGCTAAAATGAGTGATTTGTGGGACTGTGTGGTGACTGTCACCACCCAAGCAGACTGGGCTCTCAGCTCCCAGTAAGAACACCTCTTCTAGGTCCTACAAAGTGTCACCTGGTACCCCTGGGAACTAGCCCTGGACTGTGGACGCCCTCTGCCTCCCAGCACTCTTCTAACCACATTCTATTTCCCAGGTGTCTCTCCTACTTGCTTGTCACGTGCTCTACATGATCTGCTATTTGTCTGGAGTTTTATGAAGGGTGGAGGAAAGGAGGGGGCAGTTTGAAAACCGCTGTCACAGGCAAATAAAAAGCACTCTGTTGGAAAGATATGAGGAGCCTTCCATCAGCATGCTGTCATACCTCTAACTGCCTTGAGCCTTACAGAATCATTCAAAGAAGAAGACAAGAATGTTGTTGCCATAGACAGAATTCTGAATTTCCTCATCCCACAATGCTAGCTCAATGCTCCTCAAATCACGAGGGACACAGACCCTTCCCGTGTGACTCTGGAGAGTTCTTAACTCTGCAGCTAGAAGCCAATGAAGCTCAGTCAATAAGCAAAGACCTGACAAGATGTTCCTCAATGTAGGCACATAGGGACCACTGTCCAGACAAGAGGCCAGCATGCTGTTAACCGTGCCTTCCAAGGATGGGAAGTGAGATGCCATCAGATACAGTCACTCACAAATGCTCCCACGAACTGTCTCACCTGTCCTATCTGGGGCAGCAGGGACAGACAGGGGACAATGCTTTGAGCGTCATTCATAGGAAGCTTGGGAGGAGTCTGTAAGATCTTCTAATCATGGACTGTCTGCTGATGTGGCTATGCAGATCTTGCTCTGTAGCTTAGGCTGATAGTGAACTCAAAACCTTGCCTCTGTTTCCTGAGTGCTGGGGTTATGGGTATGTGTCACCATGGCTGGTTCTGTGAAAGCTTTTGAAAACTCGAATTTACCATGCCTTCATATGACACCATATACCACGCACACTTCTCATCACTCAGCACCACGTCACATACCTCACACCACATATCACCACATTGTCACATTGCCCATCATACACATAAAACCCTCTCATGCCCATCTCCCTTAATGCCCTTCCTCCCTATCTCCCTAGACAGTCATCTCAGGGGTGGGCAGGGAGCTCACCTACCTCTTTGGAAAGCCTGGTGAAGAGGTCACCTCCCCGCAGGAAGTCCAGGATCAGGTAGAGCTTGCCTTCGGTCTGAAAGGCTGTGGAAGGAGATGCAGCTGAGCAAACACAATTCCCTCTGACCACTGAGTCTCTGTTCTTCCCAAAGCCCAGTTTCTGTTCGGTTCAGACAAGGCTGTTAATCTGTAGAGCCTCCTTTCACTCAGTCAGGCATAGCCGACCAGCTGGCGGTCAGCTGCCCAGGGACGGAGCCCAGCAGGAGGAGAAGGATGCTGCTCATGGTCCTCAAGAGGATGCTGCATGACTCAAAATGACTCAGAGAGAGGAAAGTCTGAACAAACTCATGTTCATCAATGGCATTGTCAATTAGGCATTTGTCATAGCCGGTCCTACAGGCAGACAACTGGCTGTAACGTTTGCTGGTGGAAGATGGTTCTGATAGACAGGAAGGGCATTTCTGCTTCCTCCTGTGGAAGTGCATCCTATACTCGGGGCACAAGAGGACCATTATGGACTTTATCCAGTCTAGCAGTGTTCTTACTGCTTCACTTGCCTGACCCCATGTCAGAAGGGAACTCATGTGCTATGTGAACGCATTGGTAGTGACTCAGGTCACAGTCTACACATCTCATATGCAGGGCTTAACAAGGGCACACCACAGACTGAGGGACCCAAGAGCACGTAAAGACCTGGACAAAAGAGTCACATTATTATTGCTGTGATAGTTAGCCCAATGGGTCTGTCAGCATTGGTGGCTAGGTCAACATCACAGAGGGTCAGCAACCATGATGATCAGGCTGACATTAGGAAGCATCTTTCATTGGGCACCAGGTTTCATACACAGGGTACCAGGCCAGAGGGACCTGCTATTTCTGTGTATTGAAAAGGTTTTCATTTTTTAAGAGGTCCTGGACCATTTATCATAAATGCTGGCATTTAGAAACATGGCTGTTAACTAGACCTTCACTTGGGGCTATGTGTACTACAGAGTGTTTGTTAAAAAGTCTGTGCAAGACGGGCGTGGTAGCTCACGCCTTTAATCCCAACACTTGGGAGGCACAGGCAGGCAGATTTCTGAGTTCGAGGCCAGCCTGGTCTACACAGTGAGTTCCAGGACAGCCAGGGTTATACAGAGAAACCCTGTCTCAAAACAAAACAAAACAAAACAAAACAAAACAAAACAAAACAAAACAGAAAGTCTGTGCAAGACACCCAGTTCTTAATTTCCTCATAAAAGCAGTAGCCCCAGTGCCTGCTTTGGCAATGCGCACCCTGGAAGAGATGGTCCTGAAGTCATCAGTGGCCCCTGCATGGGGATGACACGCAAATTTGAGAGGTGTTCTGTTTTTTGTTTTGTTTTATTGTTTTTTTGTTTATTTTTTGGTTTTGTTTTGTTTTGTTTTTGAGACAGGGTGGGGGGGGGGAAGAGAAACAGAGAGAGTGGGGGGGGGGCACCTTATTGTTGCCACTGAGCCTGAGGCTCTAGGCAAGCACAGCTGCCATGCCTGGAAGAATAAGGATTCCACAGGCTCTTCAGCCAACAAAAGAGCCAGCTTCTGTTCTTTCTGGAGGCTACACCAGATGACTCGCTGCAGGCCTGAACTATTTTCTTGGTCTCTGGAAGTCTCCCCATTCCACCCCAGGTGCATTCATGCCTTTGTTCCCCGTGTATCAGAATCTCTGGTTTCCCATGGTTTCTTTGCATCCTCTCTTTACAGGAATGCCTTAACAAGAAAAGCTTGCAGTGAAGTGCATGACTGAGGAGCCATTAATCTATTGACTCTGCCTCCTGCTTCACCCATGAGGTACAAAGGAAGGGAACCGGTATTGAGTAGAAAGGCAGGTTTGTGGCCTCGGAGAAGGTACTTCCCCTGAGGCTTGAGGGTAGTCTGAGGTACTTGGCACTCCACCTTGCCTTTCTTCATTCACTTTGAAGGCAGAGGTTAGAGATCAATACACTTTCTGCCCAGCAGCACTAGGTGTGTCATCACATCTCACCCCAAGGTCAGGAGACCTGGTACCAGGTTACCATGGTGATGTCTCAATGATGGGCAGCCCCACCTCACACAAAGTCTCTGGGATGAAGATAGGACAGCTTGCTCTCTTCAGAAAATCAAATAGGAAAGAGACTGAAGACTGGGGATTTAAGAGAACTTGATCTTCATACAAGACAGGATCCTGACACAGCGGGATCTCCTTTTCAACTAATAATTATTTCTGTTTCCGCTGATGGAAGACATCACTGTAAGTCCTCCTCAAATCATATCGCACTTACTGCACTTACCATAATGCAGCTTGACAATGAAAGGGTGATTCACCTCTGCCAGGATGTCTCTCTCCATCTTAGATCTGACCCGGTCTCGCACTGTACAACAAAAACAAAAGGATTTCAGGATGTGAGTGGAGATCTCGAGGCTTGGATACACAAGTAATAGACAAGCTAGTTCAGTCTCACCCACAGGGAAAATCTGGAGCAATATAATGGCCACTCTCCTTCACCGGTTCTAACGAGCACATACATCTAACGAGCACATACATTTTGACACATTGGCCTCCTTGTTTCCAGATCTTTTTCTGCTTACCAGAAACATGAAAGTGTATTGTAGACACCATGACACTTTCCTTGTAGGAGAATCTACTGCTGTGCCTTAAGAATAAGGACCCTTTCTCACAGGCTTTAGTGTCCTATCATCCTGTATTGTCTCTGGCCTTCATTCCATGCTTATCACCACTCCTGTCATTTCAAGCTCTTATTTTCCTCAGCCTTGGGTCTTTCAACTTGTGTGTGTGTGTGTGTGTGTGTGTGTGTTGTATTATGACATTCTTTTCAATAAACATTCTTTTCACATTTAGCCATCTGGAATACAGACATCATTAGTTTTTTTTTCTTTTTTTTCTTTTTTTTTATTTTATTTTTTTTTATTTATTTATTTTTTTGACATCATTAGTTTTGAGGCAAAACAAATGAACAAAAATAGAGGCTGACAACCACTATAGAGTAAGAGCAATGCTAAGACCCTACAGGCTAACTGGTATACCCAGGAGGCAGCACCCACTTGGCCTCTCGGAGGAATGGCTGAATATCTAGAATGACCACAGTGACATGTGCTTCATATTACATTGCTCACCGATATTAAGAATGGCAATATACACTTACAGTGTTATTAAAGAAATCCTTCCCCAAGGATGATGTGATGATAACAAAGTAGAATATGACATGGTTTTCCACCTGCGATTTAGACCTAACTCATAGTCCTGGAAGTCAGCGTTCTCACCCTGGAGCAAGCATGCATTTTCTTCTCAGGAGGAAATTATGTTCCACTGATTGAGAAGGTAAACAGTGCCCTCCAGCCAGCTCTCTAAGAGAGTAACTCGGCCCATGCATGGACAGTCACTGCAATGCCAGGCGTGACTCTTGGTGGCTAAGGGGTGGCTCTTTGGGAGGCATGGATGTGAGTCAGAAGAGGGAAAGAACCTAAGCAAGATATTGCCGGTAGAGCGTACTTCTTGTGATGTTCTTGCTGTGGAAGAGAAGCACTGATACACAGCTCCACAGACACACATGCCTACAGGACCAGGGTCATGAATGTGTCTCCCTCCCACTTTCTCCCTCCCACGTCCTCCCTGCCCACTGCTCACTGCTGTTCCATCACCATTTCTTCATGCCGTCTGTGCTAGCATTTAGCCAAAGTTCAGCCTTCTAGAAGAGGCTGGTAAAGAGATCCACATAAGAGGGCAGCAGTAGGGACTGTCAGTGGGAAGCTGCGAGTGCTGAGGAAAGTGGAGGGAAAGGAGACGAACCTTACAAGAACAGCATGTCAAGAGGCTGCAGACCAGGACTCAACAGGTGCTGGGCAGCCTGGGTGCAGCACAGAGAGGCTGTAGTGGGCAGGGCCAGCTTGCTGTCATGAAGTACATAAGATCCAGGAAGGAGGCAGGACATACCCATGGCACAGAGCCATGGCTGGACCTGATTGAAATGCCTGTGGGAATTGTGAGAGGCTGGTGCTCAGCCCCGAAGACACTGAGCTAGCATGAGGCAGACCAGAGAACGGAGACCAGGAACGGAACATCCCACAACAAGTGAGCGCTTATGGTAACCTGGATTTTGAGAAATTACCTTGAAGGGAAGCCATAGGGTTGTCAGGAGGATGCCACCTGCAGCCACACTGGGTGAAGCACTGAGACTGGCGGGAAGCTGGGCTACAGCTTTGCTAGCAATGCAGGTGTAAAGCCCCTGTCCCGTACAGTGGTCAACTTGGGAAGAATAGAATGTCAGAGGCCCTTGATGGGGACCTCAGGAGTATTGCTGTCCTGTACCAGGATTTAGAGAGGGACACACCCCATTGTAGAGAGCAACACGAAGGACAACAGAAGATGGAGAGCAATCCAGAAGCATGAGAGAAGCACGCTGCCCCATACTGGACAGTCCCAGACCACCCACCACTGTGAGAGCAGACATGGGGGCAATGACGAATCATCAGAACCTTTGAAACCTCACTCTTCCTGGGGTCCGCAATAGGACTGGGCAAGTAAAACCAGAGAAGCCCGTGCCTCTGCCACGCCTTTGCAATGACTTTTACAAGTTTTGATATGCTTTTATTTTCTTACAGATATAGCCCAGGGTAGACTTGATCTGATTTCCTTCCTTCAAGCTTTCAAAGCCTATTTTTTGAATTAAAAACTTTCACCTACCCGCTCTTGGAGAAATACCCTACCTAGATGCAGATAAAAACATGGGCTCCTGCTTATGCCAGGTTGAGAGTATCTTTAACCCACCGACTTCCCTGATGGTGCCCTGGAGACTCCAGAGGGGGTCTCTCCACCAACCACGGCTCCCAACCATGAAAGACGAATAAGAAAGGATGTGGGGAATTGCAGGCTGGTCTCCATTCGAGCTGAGGTCTGAACCCCAATGGTCATAATTCACCTACAGGACACAGTAGGCGTTCCCTCATGTTCCTGGAACTTCAGCCCCTGCCTAAGGTACCAGCTCCCACAGCCCCCACAAGAGAAGCATGGTCAGTAGTCACATAGGCAATGGCCCAAGCTTCTGACCTTCAGGCTAAACTCCTCCCCAGTTACCTAGCAACAGTGAAGACCATTAACAGGGCTGTTAAGCCAGCACCTCTCTTATTCCTTTGTCCTCTTACCTCTCACTTCTCTCTCCTCTTCCCTTTCTTTGTCTTCTTCTTTCCTCTCCTCTCTCCTTTTCTCTCTAGCATTTCCTCTTCTCCCTCTCTCTCTCTCTCTCTCTCTCTCTCTCTCTCTCTCTCTCTCTTCTACCTTCTCTCTTTCCCCTGTATTTCTATAATAAAGCTCTTAAACCATAGAGTGTCTCTGTTCCTTCAAGTTCCTCTGTACACTCTGGTCAGTATTGGGAACTTCTTCCCCTATTCCCTCTCTCCCACAAAGCAAAGTAGCTGGGGGGGGGGAAGGCAGGGCTGCCCCTTGGCCACCCCCTGAAGAGTGGGATAGAGGATTGCCCACCCAGGGATGAGTGGATAGGGTAGATAGCAGCCCTCCCACGCCTGACTGACCAAAGAATAGGGAACTTCTGGTGGGGCAGAATGCATTGGGCATCTTTTCCCTATCCTACTTTTCCCCAGGGCCCCCCCCCCGCCCTTATTTTGTTCCCAACAAAAGGAGATGCAGCGTTTCCCTACCTCCTTGGCCCCAAGACACAGATTCAGACTACAGAGGCAGGAGTGCGGAAGAGTTCCGGGCTTGTTGGTCAAAAACCAAACTGAAATCTGCTTATTCAGTGAGAACACAGCTTGGGTGGCAGTTAATAAAGACCTGCAGGGAAGGGAGGGGGGAATGTTCTCAAAATAAAAAAAAATGGGGGGAAACACAGATCATGAACCCAGGCTCTGAGTCTCAGCATCCCAAATCGCATTACCATCAAAAAGGAAAATCTCTCATTCCTGCATCAGGAGCTCAAGGGCAGTTGCTGTGGACCAAGCGGGGTCCTTCTCTATGCTGGACCGGGGCTGATTTTGCTGTTGGCCTCCACAGCACCTGGCTAGTGTTGTTACAACTGTGCTCTTTGTCTCAGTAGAACACAGGTTTGCTGTCATCCCCCCATGTCTCTTCACTATTCAAGTGTTTCCATCCCTATGACCTGGGACACCTGGCCTGCTGAAAAGGGAGGCAGAGAAAAGGGCTCGCTGCTCCATCATCTCACCGTGGCCTTAATCTGGTCCCCGCCACCTGAAAACCCTCTAAAAAAAAAATCAATCAATGTCCTTAAGCTCCCTCAGCTTGAATGAGGACACTGTCCAGCACCCATCTCCCAGATGAAGGACGCGGTCTCCAGCTTTTGAAGGTTTAATTTGTGACAGAAAATAGTCTGTGAGCAGTGGAGCGCCCAGACATATGGGAGTCAGAACTTTCTGCAGGTAATTACTTGATGCCCAAAGAGAAGAAGTCAGCAGGTGGCTTCCTAATGAGGAAATGAGAAGAAGGCTGGAAGGCTGGGGAGGGAGGGCACCAGCATCAGCCTGGCCTCTACCATTTCTGCACAATGTGGTTTGGGGGGGGAGTTTAGCAGCTCCCCCCCCCCCCCGCCCTGCCCTCTCATATGTAAAGTAGCATTACCTGTACTCGAACCCTAAAGGGGGCACCTAGAACTTGTGATTGGAGTGTGCCTTGCATGCCCCCTGCCTCCCAGGAATCTGAAATCACCCAAATGGGAATCAGCTGGCATCAGTGAGTTAGCTTAGAAATGTGATCAGATGCAAGCAACCACTGAAGCCGAGTTTCTGAATGAGTCAATGTTTTAACAAGACAGAAACGAACACAGAAGTGCTGACAATACCACTCTGGGGGCTGGAAGGAGTGTTGGGGTAACTCCAGGCAGAGACTGTTTCAAGACACTGCAGTCAACACAAGTGTCATTAATACTCAGCTGTACTGGTCACCAGAGTCCTGTAGGCATGTGTGTCTGTGGAGCTGTGTATCAGTGCTCCTCTTCCACAGCAAGAACATCACAAGAAGTACGCTCTACCGACAATATCCTGCTTAGGTCCCTTCCCTCTTCTGACTCACGTCCATGCCTCCCAAAGAGTCACCCCTCAGCCACCAAGAGTCACGCCTGGCATTGCAGTGACTGTCCATGCATGGGCCGAGTTACTCTCTTAGAGAGCTGGCCGGAGGGCACTGTTTTCCTTCTCAATCAGTGGAACATAATTTCCTCCTGAGAAGAAAATGCATGCTTGCTTTAGGGTGAGAACGCTGACTTCCAGGACTATAAGTTACGTCTAAATCACAGGTGGAAAACTGCACCAAATTAGCCCTGCAAAGAAATACCATGAGCCAACAATTCCTCCCACACTTGAGAGATGGCTGCAGGGACAAAAATTCTGCACCGTGAATGGTACCAGTCACCTTGAGACATCATTAAGCCCATTGACCACTTCAGACCACGCATGGGGGAAGCACAGCACTCTCCCTAAAGGGATGGCAGTCCCAACTCTGCACAGCCTGAGGTGAGCCTGGAGCCATGCTGCGCATTTTGCCCTCCTGGCCCCATCTCCAGACCAGTTGATTCCCATGGAGAAAAAGAGGAGAGAAGCTTCCTAAAAGTGTGTGTGCCAGCGGCGCTCCAAATCACCGAAGGTCTGACTTTCACACAAACGTGCTGGAGGAAGGCACTTATTGACCATGGCCGTCTTAGCTCAGAGGGTGACATGGCCACTGGAGTCAGAGTTGGCTGCGGCTTCACGCCTAGTTTCACACTCTGAACAGTGTACTAAGCAATCTCCATACTGGCAATGAACAGATACAGGAGGGAAGTTTAAGGTTCTCAGGCTCAGACGTTCCATGAGCCCCAGCTGCAGCTGGGAATCTGCTAGAAAGCCATTGTCACACTCGATACAGAACATCTCTTATGGCTGGTAACCGTACCAGCTCATGAACTGCACAGAAGGAATCAGGTCCATTTGCCATCAGGGCTCGTGCTTGGGACTGTGTCTCCGGGCAGAACATTCACTCAGTCAGTTCCTCCATTACTGAGTGAGACGCCCAAATTCCAGGGTCCCCTACATTTAAAGCCCATAATAGGAAACTATTTCCCAGAGTTCCTTTACACTGTCACAAAACTTTGCCAAATTCAAGAACACACACACACACACACAAAACCTATAAAGGTCCTTAAGGAGCGTCATCCTGTCACGAAGTGGGAGTGGGACTGGGAAGAGGGTGGACCTTAGCTGAGTTGGCAAGCAAGAGCATGTCCCTGAGGGCCCCTTTCTCCTGCAGCTGCAGTGCGCTTAGCATCCCTGTAGATCCCTGTAGAAACTGCTTGTCACCTCTGTGATGAAAGGAGAGATTGCTCCTGACTCTCAGAACTGGAAGGTAAAATAAGAGCCTTGAGAACTATTATCCTCCTTGCCAGGTCCCGGGGACTCCCACAGACAACAGTCCCCCTCCTGGTGTCACTGCACTGCAATCTGAAGTTCCAAAGAACGGTTTCCACAAGCTCCGACCCCACCCCATCCCCCATTTCTTCCTTTTCAAAATGAGTTTGCTATTCAACTAAATTCCAGTTCCCTCTGGTGACTGTACTCTTCGAGTTCATGCCTGGCAAGGGGAGGACACACTGTGGGCGTTACAGACACACCTCTCTCCCCTGCATGTCTTACAATCAACTGGCCTGCAACCTGGGGCTATGATGGAGAGGGAAAGGAACTGGGTACCTGAGTGGATACAGAAAACTTGGAAGGAAAACCAATTTGAATGCTCTTTTGCGTGGACTCTCCTCCCAGCTTTGAGAAAGAAACCCATATGGGGAGAGTGGGGTTAGCCCAGTGGGAGCACAAGGGGGCCAGGTGTCCACTCCACAGGTGCCATGTGATAGATACAGTTATCACATCTCGTGGCCACCACACACACACACACACACACACACACACACACACTGCTCTGTGAGGCTCCTCCATTTTCTCTTAAGAAAGAAACCCAATTGAATTTCTGGGGGAAATCTATTCCTTGGTGATGATCCATTATAGAGAGCCAAAACAGTGTGGAATATAAAATCCTATTTGATTTTAGCTGATTTTGGAAGGAGCACAAGGAGATGAAATCTTTTTTTCATTCCTTTTTCCCATATGGCTCATTTTCATGATATGTACGTGACTGCACATAGTCAAACATACTGTTGTAGAGTATTTGTTTTCTAAAAAACTGTAAGACACCAGGTTCCAGGAGTTCTGTTGTTGAAAACTTGAAATACAATTCATGGGGAAGAAAATAAAAGTTGTCTGTAATTTGGTAACTAGACAGAGTTTTTTTTACATATTATTCCTGCTGATGAAGACATGGAAGTGTGTATATATGTGTGTGTGTGATTTTGTATGTATGTATTTTATGTGTATGTGTGTGTATATGTTATGTGTGTATATTTGTGTGTGTGTTTATGTGTAGATTTGTGTGCGTAAGTGTATATATGTGTTGTGTGTCCATGTGATTTTGTATGTGTGTATGTGTGTGGTGTGTGCATGTGTTGTATGTGTATACTTGTGTGTGTGTGTACATTTAACACAGGCTCAGGGCACTCATTATGATCATCCAGGAGATGCAGTCTCATGTACTACTTAAAACTGGATCGGGGGCTTTTCTCAAGAGCACTTCACCTGCACTATAAGCCATCTCAAAGGCCATCATACAAGGTTATAAATTATATAGTGGCTGGAGAAGTTACAGGCTGGCATCCTGCTTATCTCTGATGGAATGATGGGCTAGTGAGGGCTACACAGAGAGCACATCTTCCTGGTCCTTCATGCCCGTGCATGCTGCAGCACAGGCTGGGCACCTAGGACCCTCCTCAGGGCCTCCCCCTTCACTCTGCTTCCCCTCCATCCACAGCTGAGGCAGAGGGTGAGGGTGCTTGGCAGTGCTTCTCTTGATTATCAACCTCATGGACTAAGGAATGATGGAGTGGTTACTATCGCTCAACCCAGGTGTATCTGGAAGGGCATTTCCGGACACAATGGGGCCCTGACTTAATGGATACATTAACCCCATTGCGGAGTCACAGTTTGGTGACATTACTGGAATGTGAGTGGTAGGTGTGGCCTAACTGAAGAGCATAGGTACCTGGGGTGTGTTTGTGCTCTGGTCACTTCTGGTCCCTGCCCTTTTCTCTGCCCCCTATTGTCCTCAGCACACTCCTGTTACTGCTGCCCTCTGCCCAACCACACGGAGACAAACGGCCCCAGACTGAATCTTCTGAAACCACAAGCAGCCCGTGCTCTTCCCTTCCTCCTTCCTGTCACATGACTGCAGGCTTTCACCACGTGACTGGGGAGGGAACTGATGTCAGGGACAGGAAGGACAGAGAAGGCACCGTTAGGTGTCACTTTAAGACCAGGAAGGCTAACAACAGTCAAGCAGAAAGTGAGGCAGTTATGTGGCCTTCAAGAACAATACACTCCTCAGGCTGAGCACCAATGACCTCAGCAGCCACTGTCACCTACCTTCCTTTGTCTTCAATTACAAGAGGGCCCCTTATCCGGACCTATCTGAGAGGAATTCACCTTTGACACTTTTCATTTTAAAACATTTTCTTCACCCTTAAAGTCCAGGCCCATGAAGAATTCAAGCTTATGTTTCCAACCTCTCTTCTAGAGCCGCAGGTGCAAGAGCTGCCTCTGTGAGTCAATGCCCTGTTTGGTTTCTGTTGCTGTGCTAGGACATACAGGAACTAGGGAAGGAAAGGGCTTGTGTGGCTTACACATCCTCCACCACTGCAGGAAGCCAGGGCAGGAAGTCAAGGCAGGAACCTGGAGGCAGGAGCTGATGCAGAGAGCGTGGAAGAGTGCTGCTTACTGGTTTGTTCCCCGTGGCTTGCTCACCCTGTTTCCTTGGGCAACCCAGGACCATTCGCCCAGGGCTGACACCAACCCCAATGGGCTGGGCTCTCCTACAGCAATAGTTATCAAGAGCAATGCCCCCCACAAACTTGCCTACAGACCAATCTCATCATGGCATTTTCTCAGATGAGGTTTCCTCGGCACGCAGCTCCTCCCTTCCGCCAAGTCCACCAAGCCAGCTCAGTTGGTCTTCTCGGCATCAAGAAACTAGAACATATGAACCTGGTGTCGGCCTTTTTCCTCTCAGTGTCCTGTCCTTGTGCTGTCTCACTGCCCAGAAACACACACTGTGTGGAGAGACCACCTCCCACTATGGGACAAGATAACGAAGAAAAGCATCTCTGGGAAGGAAGGGCTCACAATTCAAGGTACAGTCCACCGCGGTCGGAGCAGGAGGCAGCTGCTTGTGCTGTGCTCACAGCCAGGACGCAGACAGTGATGGATGCTGGCACTCGGCCTTCTCTCCCTCCTTTTATTCACCCATGGGTCGCTGTCACCTAGGGTGGTCCCCCTGTCCTCAGCTGGACCTCTCTGGAAACATCTTTAGAGACCCATTGAGGTGTGCATTTTCAGGTGACAGCGATGGTGACAGGCATCACAGTGCACAGTGGGGTTTGCACTCAGGGGCTATGCTGCTGATGGAGGGGCTCGCTGGGTCTCCGTGGGGCAGCTGGATTTTTCTGCCTCTGAAGAACTGCAGAAGTGGTCTATTTTGAGGACTTCCAAATGATCCTGAGCTAGTAGAGCTTTAATGTCTGTTTCTCTGAGACAATCCTTAAGTAAAGAGTTTATTTTATTAAATGTTGGATGGAGTTGTTTCCTATACACTCCTCAGCCAGAAAGAACAATTCTTTAACATTTTTTGTGAAGAAGTTTGGACTAGCTCATCGTATTCAACTAACAACTACCTGTACCAACATTATACCGCCCTTCAGTTATGGAGCCGAATGACCTGTGGATAACCCACAGTCCAGGCTCTGCTCCTACGCGGCCACGAGTCACTTGCCAGTGTTTACAGTAGTCCTTTCCTAGAAACACTCCAAGGACAGATCTCTGCCCAGGCTGGCAGAAGTCGTCACTATTTGCATTTTCTAACCACTGGCCAACCTAATTTATCTTTTTTATGGAAAGTGACTGCCAATCCCAAAGTTAGGCCTTAGATCTCACATATCTGCGGAACCCCAGAACCATCTCCTTTGGAAGACTTTTTCTGGCCTGTATACTAAGATTCTACAGTCTATGGAGTCTTCGTCCATACATCTATCGCCCTAGTGTACTGGTTGAAAACAAACTTTATCTCCCCAGATGGAGACCAAGTGAGTTGAAGGCACAGAATAACACATTCTTTGGATCCTCTGCTGCCAAGGTCAGTACATGATAGGGCCTAAAATATCCACGTTCCCCCATGACATCTTTTGAATCTCACAGCACCCAAGGGCCTATGCATGAGCTCCTATGCTCCAGCCGGATCAGCCGCTAGTCAAGGCTCCACCTATACAAGGCAGCACACATCACCAAGGAGCCACTGTCATATCACATCCATGCTGGTGTGAACCTTGTGTACATGTCACTAACAGACCACTGTCATATCACATCCATGCTGGTGTGAACCTTGTGTACATGTCACTAACAGACCACTGTCATATTGTGTTCATGCTGGTTTGAACCTTGTGCTGAGGGCAGGGGCCTTGGATTCCCCCTAAGTGACAGATGAAGAGGATGCTCAGAAGAGAACAGGTCTGGGCTTGGGACAGGCCCTTGTGTTGATTGCTTATACCTCACTGAGAGGATGGCACACCAGAGGCTGGAAGCTAGCAGTTCACTGCATGTCTAACCCCCAGTCACTGGGCAACAAAGGAGCCCAGCACATTTTCCAGTCAAGCTTTTGTGAAACTGAGCAATCCAGTGTGGCGGGTGGCGCTTGGCCTACTGTGGAGCCACAGTGGAACAAATGGCTTACTTCTCGCTGCTCGTTTCCCACATGATCCCTGCAACAGAACATATGCAGAACATTCCTTATGCAACAACTTCTCCTCTGAGAACTGGAGAAACTTGCAGGGATAGTTACAGCACCGGGGAAATGTCCAGAGCTTAGTATCAACCAGAGATCAAGTGCCCAGTGCCTTCCTTTCCTTGAGGAGCGGTTCCTGAGACCACGAAAACCAAGCAAGGATAGTATTTCCTCAAACTCCCAAGAAGACTGCAGTGGTGTAACTCAGAAGCAATTGGCCCCTCCCGGGACCCTTACCTTTCAAGGTGGCTTTCTTCAGGACCTTCATGGCGTAGAGCTGACCAGCATCTGATCCTGTAACCTTCCTCACCAAGAACACCTGAGGAACAGAAAACATAGTGGCTGTCTGTGGTGTTAGCTTTAACTGTTGACTGGATACAGCCAAGAGTCGCCTGGGAGGAGCCCACTGAAGATCAGCCTACATTGGGTTTATCTGCAGGAGTGTCTAACAGGATGTGTCTGCAGGATGTGGGAAGAGCGAGTCCATTACGGGTGACATAGTCAAAGGCAGGAGGTGCTGAGCTGTGTGGGAGTGGAGGAGCTGGGCTGAGTATAAGTTAGCAGGCTAACAAGTGAGCACTCATGCATCTGGCCCTCTGTGCTCTTGACTGGATATGACGTGACCGCCAGTCTCAATCTCCTGCTGCTGCAACTGCCCTGCAGCCCTGGGCTGTGGAACTATGCGAACCTCTTTAGAAGCTCTTTCTTCTCTAAGATGCTTCTGTTGGGTACTTTCTCAGCATCAGAGATGAGATAGGACACTATCTTAAGGGATTTGACAAGGGGCTATCTCCAGCACGTAGGCTGCCAACACACGGTTCATCTACCTGCTGCAGCTCTGTGCTGAGCACCATCCTGCATCTGGTTTGAGTACCAGAAGAGAGACCCAAACAGATCAGACTCCTGCTACTCCTGTTTGAACTATTTGATCACTAGTCCTATTGGAACTCTCTGTACCCAGATTGGTCTTAGAGTTTCTGTGATGAAACACCATGACCAAAGCAAGTCAGGGAGGAAAGAGTTTATTTGGCTTACACATCCACATCACAGGCCATCATCAAAGGAAGTCAGGATAGGAACTCAAACAAGGCAGAGAAGTGGAGGCAGGAGCTGATGCAGAGGCCATGGAAGGATGCTGATATGCTTGCTACCCATGGCCTGCTCAGTCTGCTTTCTTATAGAACCCAGGACCACCAGCCCAGGGATGGAGCCACCAGCACTGGACCAGGCCCTCCCCCTAATCACTCACTAAGAAAATGTCCTACAGGTTTGCATACAGCATTTTCTCAACTGAGCTTCTGTCCTCTCAGATAATTCTGGCTTTGTGTCACGCTGACATGAGACTAGCCTGGGCAAGATTCTAGCTGTGGGCCGCGGAAGCTCACAGACAGTTTTTTTTTTTTTTTTTGATTTTTGGTTTTTGTTTTTTTGTTTTTTTTTTGGTTTTTTTGCTGGCCCTTAAGCACACTCCTGTAAGCATTTAACATTCTCTGAAAACACTTTTGATTCAAGAACTAATCAACAAAAACAAAAGATACCTGAGACAGGCTGCACTTAAGGCAAGATTGCTGATTTTTGAAAAAAAAAATTAATGAAGAAAAATGCTAAGTGTGAAAAGGAATGTTCCACACATGAACAAAGCAATGAATTCCTAGAAGCCCTGCTGGGTGGCAGAGCCTACACTGGCACCCTGGGCTGTGGTATAGCTCTGGGCAGAGGGACGTTCCCTTAAATGGATCTTTTGCATTCTCCTTCCCAAAGACTTTCTAGTGGCCAGCCTCCTGCATGCACTTTGGGGTATTCTAGCTCCATGCAAACTCTAGAAAACCCACACTGTCCAAGGATGCGGCACCACCACGAGCTTATCTGTAACAGCAATCACAGAAGGACTGCATGTTGCCTTAGCCACGTGGTAGATATAAGTCCTCGCTCTCTTGGTTCTCTGTCACAGACAAGGAGACTGACTGTTCAGGAACCTGCAGAGTATGGAGCAGGGTCTCTCAGTGCAGAGACAAGGTATGGACCAATCGGTATCTGCTATCTTCCCGGGGAGACTCCAGCCATCTATTCCAGTGGCACAGCAGATGAGGAAGTAGGAGGACGCACTGATCATGGCCAGGACACATATCTGTAGATGGGAGTATCAACCCCACACCTACATCATGTGTACTAAAGGGAAGTCAGCTGCCTCCCGCCCCAGCACCGCCTCTACTCAACTCCTCCTGACCACTGTCAATGCTATAGTCACATCCCTCAGCAGAAGAGACTATGTGATGTCCATGGGAAAATGCCGTGCTCTCTGCTTGATGGCAAAGGAGCAGGAGAGAAGAGCCCTGACTTGTACGGAGATCAGCACCTCCAGGAACATACACGGTCCTAGGAAGTCATAGGGACACAAAAATGTCACTGAAAATGGCATGGGACATCCACGTGTATGTGTATACACATCTCCAAGGCTGGATGAACAGCCTATGGTACAAACCCAAGAGAGAGCCTGGGACTCACTCTCATATGTACCAACTGCCACGCTGGATTTCAGACACCACACCCACACACAGGATCCTGAGATCCATAGGGCCCTGGATACTGCCATGCCACATCCCTACAAGTTACTGTAGGTGGAAGAACTCTTGCTCCAGGCCAGTGGTTCTCACCCTTCCTAGTCCTGCAACCCTTTGATACAGTTCCTCATGTCGTGGTGACCCCCAACCATAAAATTATTTCATTGCTACTTCCTAACTATAATTTTGCTGCCATTATGAATTGTAATGTAAATATCTGTGTTTTCCAATCATCTTAGGTGACCCCTAAGGGTTTGCACCCCACAGGTTGAGAACTACTGTTCTAGACAATGCCATGCTGGGTCAAGGCCACCTCCTTGCTGGAGGGAATGAGCTTCCCAGTAAGCAGGTAGAAACGAAAAAGCATTTCTCTTATTCATTGCAGAAAAGTCTCCTATTCATTGGAATAAGGGATTTTTTTTTTAAGCAAAGGCATTAGAGCCTGACTGCTAAGTCCCTGTGTCTGAACTGACTCAGTGTATAATTCCATTCACTCTTCCAGCCTGTTCCTGACACCCACAGCATCTATCCACACTTTGTCAAAAAAGTGTAGAATTGCTAATGCCTGGCAGGCAGGAGGCATGAGAGAGGAGGGAGGAGGCAGGAGGGAGAAGGGAACAGGAAGGAGGGAAGAGGCAGGAGGGATGGAAGAGAGGGAGGATGCAGGAGGGAGGGAAAGGAGGGAGGATGCAGGAGGGAAGAGGCAAGAGGGAGGAGGGAGGAGAGAGAAAGGAGGAGGGAGAAGAAAGGAGTCAGGAGAGAACAGGAGGTCTAGCCAGGCATCTAGGTGACATGAGGAACCCCAGGTGCTATGCAGACCACGGCAGCTAAGCATCCATCCCATCTCAAGAGAAGGGAGGCTAAGAGCTACAAGGCAGGATGAGGCTTGTAGCAGGGTCTGTGCTGTCTGTCGGCCACAGGACCGGCACATTTACATTTTCCTGCCAGCCATCAGGCTGGAGTCAGGGGGAGCTGAGCACTGAGAAGCCAGCACACATTTCCCCTACTGTGTTCAATGTGTGGAGTCAGGGATGCACGTATCCGTGGCCAGGTCACTGAGTCTCCACAGGAAGAACAGTATCCTGGGTCACTGCTCCAGCCCTCATAAGACTCTGGCCAATACCGGTAGACAGATGATGCCTCCATTCTGTCATGTTATAGTTGAGACAGAAGCCCTAAGAAGGAAAGATGTGCATAGTGGAAATGTAGTCATAAAAATCACTGTGCAGGGAGGAGCCTGGGAAGAGGAAGCAGCGTGCTTACACTCAGGGCTGGCAGGCCGTTCTCTGTGTTTCCCTCCACACCCCCACCCTCACAAAATGTGACATGATATTACAGTGTCCCCCGAGTTCCCTGTAGTCCTCATGTCCACACAGCAGTGTGGGAGAGAGGCTGGTGAGCCCCGTGCCACATGACACCACACCAGGAGAGTCCTCAGATGCACATAGGCTGGTGACACACCCTTGGACTTCCTGACCTCCAGAGCCAGGAGTCAAATGAGTTTCTTTCCTTTAGAACTTGTCCTACTTTTAGTCTTGGAAATTTTAGTTATAGCACCACAGCATGGGCTAAGACAGGGGCCATGATAATGGCTGCAGAGAGCACTCCTGTCTAACCAACATCTAAACCAAAAACCACATTCTCGGTGCACTGGGCAGTGCCAATCACAAATTAGCCATTTCTGCACAGATGTTTGCCTATAAATGCTTAAAATTTTTTGGAGACAAAGATCCACTCTGTAGGCAAGGCTGGCCTCAAAAAATAAAAATAAAAATAAAAAAATCACAGCAATCCTCCTGCCTCAGCATGTGCACACTGAAAATTCTATCCTTATTTGTATTTCAGATTTTAATAATGAAACCACTGTCAGCAGTGGCTAATGCTTACGTTCATCTGTTTTAAAGCAGGGTTTCTACTTTTTTAAAAGGCATAGAAACGGCTGCACTCTGTCGCTATAATAGGCTCCTACTGAGAGCCAAGTATTAGAGCCGTATGCAGTAGCTCTCCCTAAGGTGACTTGAGAGGCAGACAGCTCTCCTAAGAGAAGGGGGCATGGCTGTGATGCAGGCAGAGGACTGAGTTCCCACAGCCGCAGAGACAGCGCTCAGGCGAGGCGTGTTCCTCGGCTTATATAATTTAGAAATGTATTTGAATGCAGTGAGAAAGCCCCGGAGCAACTCTGACGGTTTTAGCAACTGTAGCTGCTGTGCCCTGATGCTCCGAGAAGCAGTATGTGCTGACAGTGCCCCTGATGCTCCAGGGGCCGCGTGTGCTGCCGTGTGCAATGACTTGAACCACTTTCAGAACAAGTTCTGCACAGGCAGCTGTGTGGCCTGGGCCAGATGCAGTCACTCTGATACACACACACACACACACACACACACACACTCAATCTCAGGATCACCGTAATAGAAGACACCACTGCCTTATGCTCTTAGCAGCATGTTACTCAGTCTGGCCTCAGACAGCAGGATGCTCCAGGGCTGAGCCAAAGATGCATGGCTACTTTCTGGGAACTCCCAGGCAACGATCTCCCTCAAGAGAAAGCGTTTAGAGCTCCGCTCATGTAATACCACTGTTCAGTTACAGAAAAGCAAGGACATTTTAAAATGTCAGCTTATTCCCTTCTCAGAATGTGGGACTCACAACTTACCACACTCCAGGAAATTTTAAAGGAGAAAGAAGAAAGCATCTACTTGTCCTTTGGTATTTCTCGATAGAGGGGAGCTGTGGGGAGCTGGAAAAGGTGGGATTTCTCCACCCCGCCACAGGCTCTGGTAGATCCTACATCTCCTCCCTAGAGCAGCCAGTCTTCACCACCCCCATTCAGCACTGGAACGCACGACCAGGCTTTGTCCCTCTCCTAAGCTTAGATCACTTTTCTTTTTGAAGGCAAAGGCTATTTTACTCACCTCCCTCTTGGTCCAAGCCCAGACACCCCAGGCCTTATGCAGTGCTGATGGGCTGTAACCCAACACAGATGAAGAGACTGCATCAGAAAGACTCCACTCACCATGCCCTGCACACACGACAGCATCTAAGCCATGTGTTTCCGGGACACGGGGTACTAGGTAAGACCAGTCTCCAGGCTAAGGGCATTCAGGTTCTGGGGGTGCTCTGGCATGGCGACCCAAAGCGGTTAAGACTCAACTGCTGCCTGAAATCCCATCCTGAGCCTCCCTCTTCTGAGGTTCTGTGTAATCATCTGACCAGGGAGCAGAAGCAGGAATAGGCGCACAGCTGGATTTCAGTGGTCCTCTGCTGAGGTCCAGGGCAAACATGGTTTTCTGTTCCTTCGTGTCAGGGTTCATTCAGTAACCCAGGTAAGAAAGGTGGGACAGTAGGCTCAGAGATGGGCAATGGCCACCACTGCTAGGGTCAGGCTTTCCAAGCATGGCCTGCCCTGGGATCCATGGCATCCAGACTTATAGAGCAGACCAGGACCTTCCACAGAAAAGAGTTATGCCTGCCCTACAAGTGTGAGTACACAGTGCATCTGCCTGTGCCTCGGAGCAGGGATTGGATCGTGTGGGGCAGTCAGACCAGGGCTGGCTTCCCCGGTCAGCTGCTGATGCTACTCTTGTTAAAAAGAAAACCTGTACAGACAGATGTGGCAAGATTTGTGACTCCCTTAGCTGCTGTGCAGAGACCAGGAGAGCCTGAGTGAGTTCCCAGAGGGACCCACTTCTTTCTAGACTCCTAGTCTGGTCTTCTCACTTTCTGAGACAGAGCATGGCTGGAGCCATGAATCTCAGGGTACGACACCCACAGGAGCACACTCTTCCACTGCCTCCTCTTCCCTTCTTCTGACAGGTCCCTGCCCGATTCCAGTCCTTTGTCCCACCTCCCCATATAAGATCAGGAACTAAAGAGGTGGGCTGTGTAGTATGTCATTAACATCTCTCCATCAACAGAGCTAGTCATTTGTTCTATAAAAATGCTTTTTTTAAAGTATAAAATGGCCGGGCAGTGGTGGCTCATGCCTTTAATCCCAGCACGTGGGAGGCAGAGGCAGGTGGATTTCTGAGTTTGAGGCCAGCCTGGTCTACAAAGTGAGTTCCAGGACAGCCAGGGCTACACACAGAGAAACCCTGTCTCGAAAACAACAACAACAACAACAAAAGTATAAAATTAATTAATGAGCAGCCTAGGGAAGCCTTTCCTCTTCTATTTTATTTTTAATACAGGATCTCATGTAGCCCAAGCTGGCCTTGACCTCAATAAGCCATTGTGAATGACTGACCTTCTTCTGATCTTCCTGCCTCTTGTCTCCAGAGGGCAGAGATTACAGGCGTGTTCTCTCCCATCCAGTTGATACAGTGCTGGGAACTGAACCCAGGGCTTCCAGAGTACAAGATAAGTATTCTATCAACTGTTCCATATCATCAGACCTCCTTCTTAACCATATTTTCAATGACCCTATTCATGAGCAAGACATGCTCAGGTTCAGGGTAGCTACCGTTCAGGTGACAACTGACTGGACACGCAGGCTTTCGACGCACCTCTGTGGTGCCTGGGGAGTGTCCAGTTTCCTTTTCCCCAGAAGCTCACTCGGAGCTTCTGCTTTGGGATGGCGCTGTAGCAGCCACAATAAAACAGGAGTTACCCAGAAGCAGAGCCATCAACCACAGCCCATGGCAGAACTTCTGTCCTGGGAAAGAAGGGCCCCACTAGCACGAGTTTACACTGGAGGAGGTGTCTCCCACAGGAGACAGTCCATAGATAATGTTTATGAAAGGCAGGAAAGGGAAAGAACCCTTGTCTGTGTTTTCAAATCCAGACTCTTAGAGCTAAGCATCCACTTTGTAAACCTCGTAATTATACTGCTAATATACACAAGTATATATACACAGGCTCCTTGTTGCCTGACCATGTAGAAGGAAGGAAGGAAGGAAGGAAGGAAGGAAGGAAGGAAGGAAGGAAGGAAGGAAGGAAGGAAGGCAGGCAGGCAGGCAGGCATCCCCCCTCATAAACACAATCAAATGAATGGGGTCTGTAAGAGATCTCTCCAAACCTCAGGATTCTCGTTCCTGCACTTGAGTCAGCATGGATTGAGCCCACCCTCTTTCTGGCACAGTCATGAACACCAGCAAGATTTGGCAAACATTCACATGCAACACAAAAATTGTGACTCCAAAGCACCGGGTCAGTTCTGTTCACACTTTCGGGAGCATTGGCTTCCTGGTATAATGGGGCCCTTCTGCTCCAGCTCTCTGGCTGTCAGTGTATGCCCATCTCGCTGTTGGTCCAGTGGATACTGCGTGTGGATGGGGCACAAGGAAAGAGCCAGCATTTTCCATCTCCTGAAAGGGACCAGCCGCCGTTGCCATGATTCGTGGGGTACGAGGACATGTGCAGGCCCAGCACACGAGCCCTTCCAGCTTGGACTCATGACTAATCTAACTCACAGCAAAACAATATAAAATAAGTTAGTTCCTTTACTTTACAAGTGGGAAAACCAAGGTATCCCCAAAACTACTGTGCCATTGACCAGGTGAAGAGAAGAAACAGACTCCAAGTCCCGGTCTTCCTAACTCTTGAGTGTCAGTTATATAGGCCAATCCGGAGAAGGCCTTTCCCCCTCTATTTCTCTTCTTATTCTCTCATTAGTCACTTCCTTTTCAAAAGGAGCTGTTGTGGATGCCTCTCTCAAGACTCCCTGGCTTAAAAGGGATGGGTAATCCGGCTCCTTTAGTAATAACCACAAGCCAAGGGGGACCCTGATGAGCATGAGAATGTGGGTGATCTGGCTCTTCATGGCTCACGATTCTGACAATCACAGGCTCAACTAATGTGGGCAGTTCCGTGCCCAAACTCTGCCAGATTCAGCCGGTTACCACCTTTGCATCTCATGCCAGCCCACCAGTGTTGATCCGTTCAACTCACCTTTCCATATGACCCTTGTCCTAAAACCTTTAGCAGCTCGAACTGGGAGGGGTCTGCCTTCTCAAAGCCTTCCTTCACATGGTTGCTAATGTCAATCTCCTTCACAATGCCTTCTTCCTGCAAGACAGCAGTGATGTGCGGTTAGGACACAGCCGGACCCCCCCTTCACACCATCTGTACCCCTCAATCTGAGAAAGTTGTTTGCTCTGGGGGCTTCAAGAACGGAGGGTTGAGATGGTGTGCCATAACTGGCTGTAAGCCTTTAATGCTTTCTCTCTTCCAGAGGTTTCTGTCACCTCTCACCAATACCACAGGGACATCTGATTGTATTCCCCACGAACATCACTCTGCAGTTAACAGTTGAAATTGTTGCTTTCAGGCTCTCTGCAATTCCCCTAGGGCCAGGACATGATCTGTGTCATGAATCGCACTAAATGCAGGTTTCTGGCACAGTGCCTGAGAAAAGGAGGGTTTTGTTTTTGTTTTTTTTTTTAAGTATAAAATGAAGTTTATTTGGGAGCATGGGAAGGGGGCGTTGAAATGAAGTGGAGGCAGAGAAAGGGTGGGATAGAGAAGGAGAGAGACAGGAAAAGGCTAGCAGGGAACACATGGAGAGAGGAGGGAGGGGGAAGGAGAGAGAGTAGCCAGGGCAGGGTGCGGATAGGGGTCAGAGAGGGAACAGGACTCTTAAAAATAACTCGGTGTTAGGGGAAAGAAGCTGCTTTCAAGGCCAGACACCAGGTCCACTTACAAAGATATCATCTTGCGACTTTCGAGAGAGACACCAGAGGCAAGGGTCACCTCTGCATGCTGTAGATGACAATGAGCACTAAGAAATCCTACTGAATGGTTGCAGGGTTCCAGAATGTTCTAGGAGAGCAGGAAGTAGGAAGAATAGCCACAAAAGCAGCTGTAAGAGTAGAGCCCCGCCTTCCGCTTTCCATCTGAGCCTGAAGCTGATCCTGTGCCACAGCACTCCATACAGAAATACCACAGGCAAAGAGCTGGTCTTCCAGTAGTGTGGGCACACCTGTGAGCACAGGAAGCCCACCACTTCTGCTTCAAGGGACACGCCCAGAGACCTCAGGCCACAAGACCTGAGGAGCAGCCTGGGAAAGGATTCTCCCAGTTTCCATCTGTGCTGGGAGCTGGTCCTGTGCCACAGCGCTCCTTACCCAAATACTGCCAGGAGAAAGCTGGTCTCCCAGGAGTGCTGACACACCTGTGAGCACAGGTGACACCACCACTTCTGCTCAAATTCCTGGCCCAAGAGGGACCCATCCAGAGCCATCAGGACACAGGAACCAAAGAACAGCTGGGGACAGGATCCTTCCAGTTTCTAGCTGCACCCCAGAGCCATAGCTCTCCATATACAAATTCCTACCAGAGAGAACTGGTCTCCCAGGAGTACTGATACCAGCTTATAGGAGGGACAAGCCACAGTCAGAGACAGAAAGACTAGCTAACATCACAATTAACCAGATGGCTAGAGGCAAAGGCAAGAACGTAAGCAACAGAACCCAAGGCTACTTGGCATCATCAGAACCCAGTTCTCCCACTGCAGCCAGCCCTGGATATTCCGACACACCAGAAAAAGCAAGACTCTGATTTAAGATCACATCTCATGATGGTGATAGGGGACTTTAAGAAGGGCATAAATAACTCCCTTAAAGAAATACAGGAGAACACAGGTAAACAGGTAGAAGCCCTTAAAGAGGAAACACAAAAACCCTTTAAAGAACTACAGGAAAACACAACCAGACAGATGAAGGAATTGATCAAAACCTTTCAGGATCTAAAAATGGAAATAGAAACAATAAAGAAATCACAAAGGGAGACAACCCTGGAGATAGAAAACCTAGGAAAGAGATCAGGAGTCACAGATGCAAGCATCACCAACAGAATACAAGCGATAGAAGAGAGAATCTCAGGTGCAGAAGATACCATAGAAAACATTGACACAACAGCCAAAGAAAATGTAAAATGCAAAAAGCTCCTAACCCAAAACATCCAGGACATCCAGGACACAATGAGATGAGCAAACCTAAGGATAATAGGTATAGAAGAGAACAAAGATTCCCAAGTAAAAGGGCCAGTAAATATCTTCAACAAAATGATAGAAGAAAAAGCCCCTAACCTAAGAAAGAGATGCACATGAACATACTAGAGGCCTACAAAACTCTAACTAAATTGGACAAGAAAAGAAATCCGTCCCCTCACATAATAGTCAAAACACCAAATGCACAAAACCAAGAAAGAATATTAAAAGCAGTAAGGGAAAAGGGTCAAGTAATATATGAAGGCAGATCTATCAGAATTACACCAGACTTCTCACCAGAGACTATGAAAGCTAGAATATCCTGGGAAGATGTTATACAAACCCTAAGAGAAAACAAATGCCAGCCCAGGCTACTATTCCCAGAAAAATTCTCAATTACCATAGATGGACAAACCAAGATATGCCATGACAAAAACAAATTAATACAGTATCTTTCCACAAATCCAGTACTACAAAAGATAATAGATGGAAAACACCAACACAAGGAGTGAAACTACACCCTAGAAAAAAACCAAGAAAGTAATCTTCTTTCAACAAACCGAAAAGAAAGATAACCACAAAAACATAAAAATAACATCAAAAAATAACAAGAAGCAACAATCATTATTCCTTAATATCGCTTAACATCAATGGACTCAATTTCCCAATAAAAAGACATAGACTAACAGACTGGATACATAAACAGGACCTTGTATTTTGCTGCATACAGGAAATGCACCTCAGTGTCAAAGACAGACACTACCTCAGAGTAAAGGACTGGAAAACAATTTTCCAAGCAAATGGTCCCAAGACACAAGCTGGAGTAGCCATTCTAATATCGAATAAAATCAACTTTCAACCAAAAGTTATCAAAAAGAATAAGGAAGGACACTTCATACTCATCAAAAGAAAAATCTACCAAGAAGAACTCTCAGTTCTGAACATCTGTGCTCCAAGTGCAAGGGCAACCACACTCATAAAAGAAACTTTACTAGAGCTCAAAGCACACATTGCACCTCACACAATAATAGTGGGAGACTTCAACACCCCACTCTCATCAACAAAACCAGGACAGATCCTGGAAACAGTATCCAATCAACAAAACCAGGACAGATCCTGGAAACAGAAACTAAACAGAGACACAGTGAAATTAACAGAAATTATAGACCAAGTGGATTTAACAGATATCTATAGAACATTTCATCATAACACAAAAGAATATACCATATAATCGGTCACAAAACAGGCCTCAACAGATAGAACAAGATTGAAATAATCCCATGCATCCTATCAGATCACCACAGACTAAGGCTGGTCTTCAATAGCAACAAAAACAACAGGAAGCCTACATACACATGAAAGATCAACAATGCCCTACTCAATGTTAACTTGGTCAAGGAAGAAATAAAGAAATTAAAGACTTTTTAGAATTTAATGAAAATGAAGGCATAACATACCCAAACTTATAGGACACAATGAAAGCAGTGCTAAGAGGAAAACTCAGCTCTGAGAGCGCATACACTAGCAGCTTGACAGTACACCTGAAAGCTCTAGAATAAAAAGAAACAAATATACCCAAGAGGAGTAGACTGCAGGAAATAATCAAACTCAGGGCTGAAATCAACCAAGTATAAACAAAAAGAACTATACAAAGAATCAACAAAACCAGGAGCTGGTTCTTTGAGAAAATCAACAAGATGGATGAACCCTTAGCCAGACTAATCAGGGGGCACAGAGAGAGTATCCAAATTAACAAATCAGAAATGAAAAGGGAGACATAACAACAGAAACTGAGGAAATTTTAAAAATCATCAGATCCTACTACAAAAGCTTATACTCAACAAAACTGGAAAATCTGGATGAAATAGACAATTTTCTAGACAGATACCAAATACCAAAGTTAAATCAGGATCAGATAAACCATCTAAACAGTCCCATAACCCCTAAAGACGTAGAAGCAGTCAAGCAGTCATTAAAAGTCTCCCCCCGCCCCCAAAAAAGACTGCTCAGGATCAGATATGTTTAGTGCAGAGTTCTATCAGACCTTCAAAGAAGACCTAATACCAATACTCTTCAAACTATTCCCCAAAATAGAAACAGAAGGAACTCTACCCAGTTCATTCTATGAAGCCACAGTTAAACTGTGTATTCTCCCTTGGAGACGGAAGGATTTCTGTCTAATCAGGAACCTGTCACAATTTCCTTTTGTAGGGGACTTCATAAGAGATTTTTTTTTTCTATTTCTATCATGCTTAATGCTCCAAATAGATTTTTAAAACTGGTTGAGTGCATATTACTTTTAGCTTCAGAAGATATCATGTATATTTAAGAGGTATTTAACTATTATAAATTATTTTGATGACTTAAAAAATGTCAATACTGAGCTGTATATTTTAAAATCAATTTTATTAGTTTAATAAAAAAAATAGAATGTTCAAAAAAAAAAAGAGTAGAGCCCCAAAGAGGGATTGTTAGACTTCTTCCTTTCTTGTTTTTATCTCCTTTATGGCTTTCTCGTGTTGTGCTGCTGCAGCTAAGGTTCTGGGTATTACATTGAATAATCATGGTCAGAGCGGGCATCCAGTCTCATTCCCAACTGTAGGGGAAGTGTTTAGTTTTTCCCAGGTTAGAATGTTGGCTACAGATTTGTTGTATAAACCACATGTTCTTTCTCAGTTACAGATTTAGCCTATAACATGTGTGTGCATGCATGCATATATACATACATATAAATACATGCACACAGGAGTATAAAACGGAAAGGACAGTGAAGCTATACTCAGGGTACCTCAGCAACAGGGCTGCCTAAACAGGACCAGAACAACAAAGCAATAGACAACACTGTAGAAGGGTGGGAATCTCACAGAGCCCTGTCCCCGACTACAGGCAGCTATGGACACAGAGGGGGAAGGGGGGCTGGTTACACACAGGGAGGAGTTCATCTCACTCCCAACGGTCAGCCCTGAAATCACATACACACAAAGGCTGCTAGAAGGACTCCGCAGAGTGGATCTTTGCATCTGGGTACTTACTCATATACATAATAGTAACAGTGATGAAGAGGTCTTGAATTAGAGAGGGAGTGAGGTGCTGTACATGGGAGGGGGAGGGGTAAGAAAGAGAGGGGGATGACATAAATATATATTTGTTTGTTTTTGGTTTTTTGGGGTTTTTTGTTTTGTTTTGTTTTGTTTTGTTTTTTGAGACAGGGTTTCTCTGTATAGCCCTGGCTGTCCTGGAACTCACTCTGTAGACCAGGCTGGCCTGAACTCAGAAATCCACCTGCCTCTGCCTTCCGAGTGCTGGGATTAAAGGTGTGTACCACCACGCCCAGCTGACATAATCATATTTTAACTTTATTATAATATACTGAATAGAAAGGAGACCAAAGGAGGATAAATAATGGGATGGATGGGGGATATGAAAAGCTGACACACACACAGGATATGTGTGTGTGTGTGTGTGTGTGAGAGAGAGAGAGAGAGAGACTGACTGCAGAGCAGTGACGGAAGACTGGGTAGTAAAGATAACGAACAGGAAGGAGAGGAAAACCTAACGCATGCCAGCTCCCTTGAGGACTCCACACCTGTCTTCCTTTGAGACATCTGAGTCCAGTCAGCCCTCTGCTCCTCTGTCCATCTGGAAGTTATGTCCTACCAGCCTGCTACTGGGTAAATTGTAACAACTGTGTAACTAACTGATGGTGTCCAAAGCAATGAATTCCCTCTCTGTCTTTGACATTTCTCTCCAGAAATGTAAAGCTAATCAAGATGACCATTTGTCTCTATATATAAGAAAACTGGATGCTACAATGCCCCCTCCCCAGATGTGCCTATTCCCAAGGCTCACCTACCATTATCCCACCTGGCTATACTAATTAGATCTCTGGTCTGTGCTTTGGAAAACAGATAAGATTAAATGACCCTGCTGCAAGGAGAAAAGGGTGGAAACTAATGGTGTGACTGCTTTCTGGATGCAAGGGAAAAGGGTAGAAAAAGAAACCTGGTGTTCTTAGACACATGGGAGTGTTAATATATGGCAGGAAAGACCCCTCTGGATGCAGTGACAGAGTCTTCAATAAGGTGCATGGCGGTGTCCCACGTGCAGTGGGGGCAGCTGTGCCCTTATCTGGGGGCCAAGATGTTTATAGGAGAAAGAGAGCTGAGGTGGGCTTGGTATCAATCTTGGAAACTAAGGAAAAGCCTTTAAAGGTGACCCAGCAGCCAGAGGGGGGGTTCAGCTGTCAAGAACGATTGACTGTTCTGTCTCTAGAGGGCCAGAGCTCAGATCCCATCACCCACATTAGGCGGCTCATAACCACCCGTGACTCCGGCTCCAGGAGATCCTACACACTCTTCTGTCCTCTGAGAGCACTTCCACACTCACTGTATACATATACTCATTGATGATGATTGATGATTGATGATGATGATGGTGGTGGTGGTGGTGATGATAACGTAAAATCAAGGCTCAGTGTCCATCATAGACCTCTGAATCAAGCGTAACACACTTATCTCACTTTCCTGGCCTGAGATAAGGACCTTAGAGTCTGGTTTTTCCTTTCCAGCACAGCAGGGTAGCCACTTCTGCAAGTGTTTGCTGGCTGCACACTCTGCCTGTGAAATCCTGGCAGGAGGTCTCCTGGGACATAGCTCCTGAGTGGCAGGCAATGAGAGGACTCTGTCTCTCCATCTCTATCCTTGGCTGTGTGTTCAGCTCCTGATAGAAGTGGACCTTCTTTGGGATTCTTGTGAAGAAGAAAGTGTCAGAATGGGTGTGACGCTGCTGCCCTGGGGTCCACGGTGTTCACTAGCCCAGTGACTGTCAACAGCAGAACCCAGACCAAAGCAGCCACGGGCAGCTTCAGAATTCAGTTTCTGAAACTGAAGAAAACTTTCGGGCAGAAACCTCATGGAAAGGAATCTAGTAAACTACTTTCTCCGTCCTTCCCTTCCTTTCTTCCGCGCTTCCTCTCTCTCTCCACTGCCTCCTCTTTCTTCTCCTTTTGTTGTAGTCAACTTAGCTATTTCACATTTTTTAAAAGATTATGACATATTGAGGGAAAAGAAAAATAAATGGATTTAGCTCCAAGCTTTCCAATGCAGCCCCCCGCCTTCCGACATGTGCTATTGTCTACCCTTGCTTGGTCTGTCAGAGCTGGAAACCTGGCACAGAAGGAAGACTCACGTAGAACAAAGGTATTTACTGAAGCCCGCACAAATCAACAATTACAGGCCTCCAGTGACAGGCACAAATGAAGGCTGTCAAGAGAGGGGACAAACTGAGCTGCATCCCTGGGAGACTCACCACACAGTTAACTCCTGAGATCACATTTCCACTTCTCTAGGAACACCGTGCACCAAGAACTCAATGATCTGCAGCCAGGCCTACAGCAACCCTCTCTGTGACATCCTACAGGTGGGCTCCGTTCCTAAGCTCCTTGTTCCCTGCATCCTGTGTGCTGGTTTGGAAGAAGCAGGCTGGCCTAGCAACTCTCCCAGAAGCCACTGGGATTCCCATCACGCATCTCAATGTCCATAGGTTCCGCCACAGGACGAGACGTGTATTGCGCCAACTGTATATTCTCTGTTGTATCACTGTCTACCCAGCATCTACTCTGTAAGCGCCTACAAGGGATTCCTTGAGGGATAGTTTAAATGTTGGCCTCTGTAGAACACCCAGCTCAAAACGGCATCCAGTGTTTGGTGTGCACACGACCTCACCACCCTTACACCCTCCCTCTCTGTAGCGTGAGAAGAGTTGAGAACTTTCTCTAACCCTGAAGCCATCATGTAACATTATACACACATTTCTGAGTTTGAGGAAACTATATTGGAACAACCCCAAAAAGCCATCATCGATTGAGGTCCGGCAAAATAGTCAGTCACGTGCATCCAGATACAGATACACGTGCCACAGAGAGAACACACACCCTGTCCACCCCACGTGAGACACTGGGGATGGTCCACCGCTGGTCCTAAGATGCCAAAACGTCAATTTTTTTATCCTAGATAAAGCAGACTGCAGCTCATCCAGGGAGGGCGCCCATCTGGATTATCAGGTGAGAAGTCTGCTGACGTTTCCTGAACCCAAGGAACAGCAGGTCGGATTTTGGAGGCATACAGCAACAATGCAGGAACCCTCAAAATCCTGACCCCTGAGCAGAGGCCTAACGTTGTCAGCAGTGATCTGGTGCCCAGGGCTCTACTAGCGTGGACTCGATGGCTTCAGGGCCTTACTACAGGAACAGACATTAATAACTGCCTGTTAAACTTCCACACTGGACTGCTTGTGTGCTGTGGAGCCATCACCAAGCTCCTTGATCACTTACGAGTGGATACTTGTTTGGTTTGGCCTCTTAACACAAAGCAAGAAAAGTGGCTGGTTTAAAAGGAATGGCCAGCCAGCCTTGGGGTGATCATGAGTGCCTGTTGGGACAAAGCAGGAAGGAGCCTCGGAGCTAGGCCAGCTACCAGCGTGCTTCCAGTCAGAATGGTAACTCTCCCTCGGCTTTGCTCCAGACTTGAAGTGGTGGCTATCTATCTGCTATCGGCTGTCACGGTCTTCCTGTCACCAGACCTCTGGCTTACGCACGGCTGGAAGGCCCAGCACCTGAGTCGAGCCCTGCACGACTGTAAATGAACTCTGGCAAAAGGCCAAGGCACTTAAAAGAGAGAAGCAACCCACCAGCAGCTGCTTCTGGAAGCTTCTGGATTGCCCTTCTGTCTCGGAATGACAGCCGAGGGACGGCAGTGCAAATCCCTGCTGAGATCTGTGTAGGTATTCTTGGATCTTCCCCAGAACTCAGCCCCACTGCGACACACACAGGGCTGGGCAGTCTTCTCACGGCTAACTGGGCTTCGTATCTCAGAATGTCTCCTCGGAAGACTATTCAAAACAGTGGCTGGCTGAGGGTGGGGTTAGGTTTATGGAACATTCTAGCACATCTCTGGGATTTCCTACTTATCGAGACAACGGATACAGCTCATGGGTTCAGTCTTCAGCCACTTCTTCCCAGCGCAACACGTTTTTCTTACTATATTTCAAGCTCTTAGAATAATGGTTACGCAGAAAAATTGCTGCCGTGTTTTTCATTCAGGTTTTCACGAGATTGAGTATATTTTAACCTCATTTCAAGCCTGGGGCCCCTGGGCAGCTTCCGAGAGTGGAGTGTGACAGTGGGCCTGCCCATAACCCACAGACTGGATGTGAAGAATGCTCAGTGAGCATGGAGCTGCTGGCTGCAGGAAACCTCACAGTTCTGTTCCCTTTCCGCTCTCTCCAACTGTGGCTACGTATCCTGACTGGGGCAGGCTCCCAGCACACGTGACAACTGGAACCGCCAACACATGCCTCAGCATGCCTCGGCTCCCCCAGATGCACGGTGTGATTTGCATGAGGAAAGGTATCCCCTCTTCTGGTCCTGCCTCCCACATCCAAGTAGAAAAGACCTGTCCCTAAAAGAGACCAGAGTGGCTGTGTACTGATAGTGTCCTTCCTTCTCACCCAGACCTGCCACTGTGATGAACTACAGAGAAATGGCCCCCAGTGGCTCATATATTTGGATGCTTGGTTATTACAAAGTGGTACTACTTGACAGAGATTAGGAGATGGGGCCTCATTGGAGGAAGTGTGTTACTGGGAGTGGGATACGGGATTTCAAATGCTCAAGCTAGGCCCAGTGTCTCTCTCCTTCCTGGTGTCTGTGGACCTGGAGGTAGAGCTCTTAGCTCCTTCAGCACCATGTCTGCATGACCGCTACCATGCTGACAATGGCCTAAACCTCTGGATGTAAGCCAGCCACAATTAAATGCTTCCTTTGTAAGAGTGGCTGTGGTTGTGGTGTCTCTTCAGCAACAGGACAGTGACTGAGACACCCAGTGATCCCAAAGCAGAGCCACTTATGCCTTGCTTATACGTGGGGGTGTACTTTAAGAAGGCCACGCGAAAGCGGGAAAGCACCACCAGATAAAGAAGCTCATGGGGAGGGGAAGGGGCTGTCCTTAGGATGTGACAATTGCCAAGAAGGAACTCTTTCCAGAGAGAAAACTCACTGTCAGCTATGAGATCGGGGCTGCCACTCATGTGGAGAAATGTTGGGGAGGGAAGAGAATTCCCGTGTCTTTCTCTCCATACTCAGGTACTCGAATGCTCCTCACCTGGAGCTGGTCCGCTAGGCTGTGAGGGGAGCTGGTCTGCTAGGATGCGACGGGCACCTTACAAGATGTTCTCTCCTTCCAAGCTCAGGCAACAGAGTCACACAGGCACCTCTACTGTAGCTGACCCCATCCTGGTCCCTACACCACTGGGCAGCCCCTTCACCTCCATGTGGAAGCATCAAGAGCCTTACCCTCCAGGCTCTGCACTTCCCTGCCGGAGACCCCTGACAGCGGCCGCTGTCATTCCATCCTTTCACTTTTCTCGCCCTGAATAGTCTTCAACCTCTTCCGAGAAAGGCAAGTGCCACAAGTGGACTTGGTACACAACGCATCAGATGCTCCTGCCATGTCCAAGAATTCCCTGGAAGGAAAATGCCATCACACGAAGCCCCCAGGGAATGGCTAGTATCCCTGATTATCTCACCAAACACATGCTTGAGGAATGGAAAGACCAGCACACACTTGGGAAACAGAAGGACCAGCTCCCTGGCCTTGAAGCTGCCCGGCCCTTCCCCAGTCTTCACTACTGTCAATGGCCACTGGTCCTGAAGCCCCACTCCTCCTCCTTAAGTAGACACCCCAGCCCAGCATGTCCTGTTGAGACTCATCCGCAGCACTGGCAGGTGTGCTTGGCAATCCCTATTCCATGACCAAAGACAGCCAATGCAGACATCATTCAACTGGAGGAAAGAGTTCAGATGACCCACCCATAAGGAAAACAACCCAGTGATTTCAATGACATCATTGGAGGGAATCATCTCCTCCAAGCTGGGAAGTCGTTACTTAGATACTTGCACAAACCTATACCCCAAAACATTTGAGGGAACTGGGAGACAACTGGGCACCAACCCGAGGCTCCCCAACCTGCAGGTGCATTTCTACCTTTACTGTCTACAGACCTTCTCTCCAGCCTCAGAAGATGAACACCCAAGCTCCCTTTGATATCTGCCCATTTGGAAACTCTGAATCCTTGGCTCACTCGCTCTCTCCTGCTGCTGCATCACCCCACCTACCAGGCTCTCCTCCTCACTTATACACAGATCTCCCCCCTCCCTCCCTCCCTCCCTCCCTCCCTCCCTCCCTCCCTCCCTCCCTCCCTCCCAGGCAAAAGAGCTGAAATGCACACCTTGCTCCCTCACTAAGCAGGTGAGCCTTTTGGTTTTTGTCTTGACAATGTCTCCAGTGAACTTGAATCAGTCCCTTGTTATCTTCACTCTGCTCCATAGCCTTTCTGAAGCCACCAGCCTGCCTTGGCCTAGAAACTGGCTGTTAGTGTTCCTGGTTCCTTGCTGGCACAATCCACTTCAATCCACCAATGTGCGTGCAGGAAGGGACAGCCTACAGGAGCTGACTGGGCGGTAGTTAGCCCGTGCTCCATGTTCTGTGCTGGCGCCAGGCGAGGCGTCCACACTCCTCACGCACTTTGCCTTCAGCGCGCTCTGAGAGCAGATGCTGCCTCCTCTCAAGGGCAGATATGAACTGAGGACTACAGAGGCTTCACATGGCCAAGCAGTCAATTTGCTTACGAGGAACTCATGGTAAGAAGGGCCAAGAAGCTGGAAAGCAGGCAGTGCATAGGACATGTAAGCAGTGATCACATATGTACACACATCCGTGTGTGCACATTCATAAATAGCAGTGAAGCCAACAAATTGCTTCTCAACTGAGGTAAAGTGAAGAAGCTGCAGTGCCTGCCCTCAGGGTGATCAGTAGCACCAGAGCTACAGGAAGAGCCAAAGACATCGGCCTCGGCTGAATCACTGTCGCAGGCTATCCCCAAAGATAACGTGTTCTCTGCCTCCAGGTCACTCTAGTGGAGACATACAAACGATGCCTGATGAGTCTCAACATGTGGGATCTGCAAGGGGAGTTCCCCCCAGTGAGCTCAGGTTGGGTGGCCCAGGGAAATTGCCATGACAGATGGAAAAGGGATTCACACCCAAACTAGCTCTGGGATTTCTTTGTGAATTGGACCTCAGAATTGAACCTGTTAGAAGCAAGGACAAACTAAGATGGGCACCTAGAATATGCCTGGGGAGCCAAAACAAAGGCCCGGGGGGGTTGGGGGGTGACCAGTGGGAGCAACCAGACAAGGGCTCATTGCTGAGCCTGCATCTCAGAGCTTATGTGAGGTGAACAGGCTCTTCTCCTCATCACAATGTTAGAACCTCAGCTTGATTACACAGCCCTTGCCTCTTATGTAACAATGGGTTCGTTTCACTGCCTCTCAAAAGACCCTTTTGGCAAACCTCTGACATTAAAGAAAAGGAAAACGAGTTTTCTACAGAAATCTTACTAAAGGCACCATTTATGGCTCCCCTACAATGGGATTTTAAACAATGGGGTTGCACAAAGGGGAAGCCAGCTCTCCTGGTGCTAAAATTAATCCGTGAGCAGTTAGCCTAGAGATCATGAAAGATCAATGCTGCCCAGACTGGGCCCATCAGTGCCTGTGAGGATACGCAGAGCTAGAACTGTACACACTCAGTTCCCTGCCAGGACTGCACCTCACCTCCAGCACCTTCTATGCCCCACCCCCACCCCAGGTCATTGAATTCACAACCAATTCCAAATCCTTGGACCAACTGGAAAGAGGTACATGGTTTAGCATGGAAGTCACAAGAAGAGGCGATTACTTCTGAAGTCTGCTTTTGTCATTTCCCTGGCTTCCCCTGGGAGCATCCATTTCCTTTGGGCTCATCCATCCCTAGGGAACCAAGGACCTGAACTATAACTACATAGCAGTCCCTTCAAGCTGCCAGTCAATATGTTCTTCTGAGAGGATGCACCCTGGGAAGGACCTTCCGAATACCAAACACATCCCATTTGCAACCAAGGCCACACTTTGTTGAACCGAGATCTCACAGGTAATAGCCTGACCCAAAACGTTTGCTCTCTAGCCAGCCTCCAATTCCCCGGCCTCTGGGGGTGAGTGCTTAGCACAGAGCTGGGCAGGACATCATCAGGGCTGAGCTGCTATGATGCATCTAGGGAGAGAGAACCTTAAAGCCCATGGGCTTGGAGTTGGGTGTAGCACCCAGGATCCACATGCATCTGTGAGCATCACGGACTTGTCCAGGAGACACAAAGCTTGTGGGCTGCTGCAGCCATCAGTGCCAGCGGGGACATTGCCAGGAGGACGTTCTAACAGAACAGTGTTCTCCCATGTGGGTGTGAAACTGGCAGGCAGTTCTGGAAATCCTCAAGAGAGACACATGGAACCCAGCATCGGAGTAGGGTAGGGAAGGGTATCACTTAAAGTTAGATTAACATAGGTTAAGCCAGAGCTGACCTCTATGTCTGTGGTACCTGTCAGCACTTTCAGCTGGGCTCCAGGAACCCAGCATCCAGGCTTCATCACTAGCCTATTGGAACAAGGTGAGGCCAGTTCTTTCTACGACTAGACTATTCTGGTGGGGTGGGGGTGGGGGGATTACATCAGCACCAATTTCAGAACATTCTCTGGAAAGCCTGCTACACGGCACTGCCAAAAGGACCAGTTCCAGTGTAGGCTCCACGTGCCACGTTCAGTCCACAGAGTCCCCCTCTAATTTCAATTCTATGGCTGTTGTCTAAGGACCAACTGTAACTAACGGGGCTAGCTATCATCACTTTTACAATGTCACTGGTGGCCCCAAAGGCCACCCTTTGCCCTAGACATGGCCAAGGTTATAAGCCAGTGAATGCAGGCCAGTGGTACAATCAATTAACTCATGGTACTTATGGTACTTATATGTAGGTGATTCCAAACCAGGCCAGGTCTGTTGCTACACACAAAGGCAAGGATAGCTTTCTCCTTCATCAGTGTGGACTTCCTGCCCTCACACGGGTCCAGCCCGTCACGTTCTCACCCATTATCTGTAATCTTTCCATGCCTTTAGAGAGAGAGGTCTGTCCACATCCCACCCTGCGGCCCTTGGCAGAGCTGCATCCTCCTTGGAAGTGGAGCTGGATGCTGCACTAGCCACACCCTGCACACACCCCAGCTGCCAAATGCCCACACTGTAGCCACTCCCACTGGATGCACTGCAATTGGCCTCTACAGCTGGGCACTACACATCCTTGAGCCACCTACTATACACACTGAAGCATGTCACTGCATACAAAAGTCACTCACAGCACACACCACAGCTGCACAGACAAATGCACACACCACAGCTGCACACACAAATGCACACACCACAGCTGCACACACAAATGCACACACCACAGCCGCACATACAAATGCATACACCCCAGCTGCACACACTACAGCTGCACACACAAATGCACACACGGCAGCTGCACAGACAAATGCACACACTGCAGCTGCACAGACAAATGCACACACCACAGCTGCACACACAAATGCACACACTGAAGCTGCACAAATGCATACACCCCAGCTGCACACACTGCAGCTGCACAAATACACACATCGCAGCTGCACATACAGTTGCACACATCACAGCTGCACATACAGATGCACACATCACAGCTGCACATACAGATGCACACACCGTAGCTGCACATACAAATGCACACATCGCAGCCACACCTACAGATGCACACACCGCAGCTGACTAATGCTTACCTCTCACCTTGCTCTAGCTCAGTGAGTCCAAGGACCCCAGAACCAGATCTCACCATTTCCCTCAGATGTATGCTCAGGCAAAGCAGAGCAGCATTAGAGGCACTGCACTTCTAGTATTTGCCTGCTTGCCACCTGCAAAACAGTGCAGTGAACTGTGGGTCATGCAAGGAGGCAAATATGATGTTCTAGAAAGAATGTATGACTCAGAGGTCCACTCCAGCACACCTCTGTGCACCTGTAGCATTTCAAGATCATTCTACACCTTCATGTAAATGCTTGATGCCCATCCCCTACACTGGTCCTCCTTCTTCATGCCCACCCCGACAGGGGTCCAGACATGACTAACAAAGGGGTGACAGGCTTAGTCACTTCTCAGGGCTCAGACCCCAGGAGCTGAGGCTACCTGAGTTTTCCTCTAGCTGTGACAATTCTTGGAGGAAGACCCTGTTGGTCTCCAGGTCCAACGAACGCATCTCTCACTTCGCTACCTTCTTGCCTGTGCCCTTGACATTTGAACCTGGTGTATCTCCTTCTATAGGAGAACCTTTTCTGGGCATTCAGGCTGGCCCTGGCCCTTGCTGCATTGAGTGCCTTGCGCTTGACTCCTGGTTCCCGTTCTCAGCCTTCCCCAAGGTCTACCCCTCTGGGCACAGTGACTTCTCAAGGACACAATGGTTGTGTTCTTTTGTGAGGTCTCCCTGCCACTGACTGGAGGTCTGCCAAGAGTGGGTCCACTGTGTGTGGCTGCTGCTGTTGCTCTAGGGTGGTTGTGTGTCCTGTCCTGAGATTTGTCATATGCTTCTACAAAGACAACAGTAGCAGCTGTTGTCCCCACGAGAGCAGCTCTCTGTTGCTCTCCCAAACAGCATCTTCACACATCCCACACAGCTCTGGGCAAGACCTCAAACATATTCTAGTCTGGCAGCCGAGGAGCAAGGGCCCTGCACCTTAACTCTGTTTGCCCAGTGAACAAGATCTAAGGAAGTCAGTTGTTAATGAGCTCAGAGTCCAAATACTAATCACTCCTTGAAGGGACTTCATGAAACCACACGCATAAACTAGAGGACAAGGGTCCACCGCACGGGCTGACCCAGAGCACGCTTGCACTCAGCTACCAAGGCTATGACATCCCTCAAGCAGGTCACATGACAGTGGGTCCTAGACCACTCGCCCTAGGGGATCTAGGCTCTCAGTCCTGTGGAAATGAGCAGCCGCCAGCATTCCCGAGGGCAGGCAGGTCTCAGGGGCACTGAGTGCCTTTCTTTAACAGCTCCTCTACCACACTCCACAGAGCTCCCTGTCAGTGCTTCATAGGGAGAAATAAGGATAGCAATGGTGCCTTCGTTTCTGTGTGTGTCATCTCCCCAAAATTCAGATTCTGGAGCCCCAAAGTACAGGACTTACAGAGATGGCCAAATTAACACTCTTATTTAACAAACTCTTAAAAAGCAAGCGAGTACGGGACAGGCAGCAAGACCACAAAAGCAGCTTGGCGGAGGTGCCTGTACCCGTCACGTAAACCAAAATAAGTATTCTCTATAATAGCAGAGGGTTTGATGTGAAATACCATGCTCAAACCAATTCTACCCTGATGTCAAATATAGCAAAGTGCTTTAGATCAATGGGGAAAATAAAACATTTCAGGGGATAAATATTAAATATGCCCTCCTAAATAAGTAACAGCATCTGTTCAAATACTGAAAACATTGCCTGGGGCAAACCAAAGAATGAGTGAGTGACAGGTGGCGGATGCAAGCGTGCAAAAAGACAAGCGGAACGCTGTCGGGGCAACACACATTTACTCCAGTATAAACCTGAAGTTTTAAGTTCTTCCTTAGCAATTAAAAATGGCAAAATGTCTCTAAACATCACGTAAAATACCAGAGACTGGCACATCAATTTGAGGAAAATGCAGACCGTTATGAGGGGAACTGTGGCTGGTTCCCAAGTACACCACGAGCGTGGACAAGGGCAGTGTGCACACACAAAGCAACTACAGATGGACGAGGGGCCAGGCCACAGTCAGCCAAGAGGCAGGCAGAGCTTCGTGCACAATAAAGGCACCAGAGCACAGAGAGAATGGGGACCAGTCAGATCTGGCCATTAGAGCTGCCTTGTCTTTTGTGGATGGGAAATCAAACTCATCACTGGTGATCTCAGACTCCAGATACCTTCTCGGGGGTCTGATAAATGCTCGCACCCGAGGTGCAAGATTGGAAAGCCCAAGTGCAGACCGCTGCTTCCACCTCAGGAAAGTCACCGTAGGGGAGAGTGGATCTGGGCAGAGCAGCCCTTTCAAAGATCACAAACTAAAGACAATACTGATGGTAGACATGGAAGAGGTTGTGTGGTGGTACAGTTCTGGGGAGGCAGAGGATGAAGCAGGGGGATGGCTACAAGTTCAAGTCCAGCCTGGACTACTTGGCAAGTTTCAGACCAGTTTAGTTTCAGGGTTACTTAGTGAGAACCTGACTCAAACAAACAGATAAACAGTCGGGGGAGGGAGAGTACGTGTGTGGAAAATGTGGTCAGTGGAATAAACACCACGTCGTAATGAAAGTATGTAGTCAAGATTTAGGTTTTCAAAGTCACTTATCCAGTAATCAAATAAAGTAAAATAAAATAGATGAAATTTTTTTTCTGTCTACTCAAACAAAATGTTGAGGAGAAAAAAAAATCCCCAATTGTTTACTGAATTTCAGCACAGTGATTGCCTGACAGAAGAGATAGGTGTGAGCCCAACTGGAGAGAGTAGCAAGAGCCTCGATGTTGATTGTTCTTTCAGTTCTCAAAGCAGCAGAATTACAGACATATAGCTGTGTAAGAACCCATTTCGGGGCTCTTCAGGCTGAAGACATTGGGGAAATCCTAGATACTCTCTATTACGTAAATAAGTTAAATACACTCAGCACACCACTACATAGCAGAAAATTCGTTTATGCTAACAATGACATTAGACCATGCTTATGATATTGTTTCTCTTGAAAGAACATAGAATTCTATGTTAATTTTATGAGAAAACCCCTGTGCAAGTACAAACTGAAAAATGGAACCACCCAAAGTATGAAAGAAACACAGGGGGAGTCTCCAGAAGTCTAATCTCTATGGTCGCCTGATTCATCTCTGATACAATGTCTCCCATGTATTAATTGTTCCCTAAAAACTGGTGACAAAGGTATTGGGATTCCACGGCCTGTGCCCAGAACATGCTGCGGCGTCCTGTTAATGGACTATGGCCCTGACATTCCAGCGTGTCCTTATTTCCTGTGCTGTCCATGATGTCATCATGACCAGTGACATCCTCTAGGGACCTGACGATCAGTAAGGCAGTCCGAGATGAGCTAAGTAGGGAGACACTTTGGACTCTCCCAAGTTCAGGAGAGAGGGAAAGCTAACATAACCGATTAGCCTAGAGTTCAAAGACAAGGAAGCCAACACCCTTCATCCCCTAGAGACCTCCCACGTGCAGGTCACTCAAGACAGCACCACCCACACAGTTACAATGACGATGGCTTTAAACAGTCTTCAGTCCTCTTGATCTCAGGATATGGCTGCCCTGTGAAAGCTGTCCTAGGCAATGTGACCAGCCAGGTTACACCATGTGGGCGATGCCACGGGCTGGGTCCCCTCACCACGGAGCGCATCCCTGGCCTCTCACTGTCCTCACCAACCAACCAGTGCTGGCTTCGGGGAGATCTTAAACACTTCCCCAGTCTTAGGGTAACACAGCGAGGACAGGAGGGTGTCAGGGCAGAGCTTCACTGCTGTGGACCTGCATAGCCCCTACTTGTGCCAGGAGCCAAGAGTGTTTTACTTTAGACATGTCCCACCCACCCCCCACCCACACCCCCAGCTCTCTGTGCTAACACACTGCCATGGTGGGCTCAGCTCCCCTAAATACAGTGCTGGGTTTGGAGGCTGAACGACCTCTCACCTCTTAGGGAAGACCCGAAACCATCAAGTCAGAGCTCAGGAGATGGTAGAGTGGGTAGGGAAGCTGGCTCTACTAGCATAGTGGCCTGAGACTGAGTCCCTGTGACTGTAAAACTCCAGGCTTGCCTGCACAGTCCTGTTACTCTGGCCATGGGGGAGGGGATAGGCAGATCCTGAGCTAACCTATCCCAGCTTCCAGCTCAGTGAGAGACCCCGTCTATTCGGAGAGCAATGGAGGGCAGACAACAGCCTGCTCAGACCTTTGCATATAAGCACACAGGCACACAGGCGCACACACTCAAACACACACCATGAAGACAACAGAAATAACCTTTAGATAACTTCAGAGGTTCCTATTTTTTTCTTTCTGTCTTTACACTGAAACTCAGATGGATGCTAGGTGGTCTGACCAGTACTACAGAGCTCTCTCTGCAGGGTTCTGAGGTCCTCTGTGTGGGGTCCAAGTTTACCAAAACGACAAAGACTCCAAAATAGCAACTTTGTTCTGTTACCATGGAAAAAGCTATGGAGACACCAGCTAAAGCCCACAGAAGTGAGCTGCGATCTGCAATGAGTCTGGCGTTGCTTTCTGCTCATTCTCTGCCTCTAAAAACACCTTAGCATTCTAGCTACCCAGACAGAGACCTCTTTCTTCTTACAACCTGCTCTGCTGCTTACCTACAAGAATCACAGGTAGATCCCCACTACCTGCTCTAAGGAGTATACTGCCCCCCCCCGGGGGGGGGGCAGGGGGGAGTGTGATGGTGAGATTCAGATTGGCCTCCAGTCTTAGGAGTTGTGTACTATGGCCAAGTACCCCATACCCCAGCCATTCTGCACCTCGCTTATTGCTGGAAACCAGAAGCAGACATCTTTGCCCTAAGACGCTGAGGCTTAACAGTGGTAAGTCACAAGCAGAATCGGCACACTCGAAGGTTCCATGTGATCACTCTGCAACACAGCTCTGTGAAACAACTGCTTGACGCTCTGATGCCCTGCGTAGGGTGTGAAAACTGACCTGAGCTTGGGCCATCAGAATTCCCACCACTGTGGACCATGAATACAGAGGGCAGCGTGGACCGACCCGAGAGCTACGAAAGCACGGTGGACAGCATCCTATGCGATTCTGCATCTGAAACCTCCGCCAAGGCAACTAAAAGAGCAAAAGCCCTTCACATTTTGCCTTCTGCTCTAGGTCAATCCCGACACAGGCAGACCTAAATGTAGACATAGACGAAGCCAAGGACCACAAGAGGTTGAAGCGGAGGATGGTCAGTGTAATGGAAGGATGTGACGTGGGAGCATGGGGCTTGACAAGCACTCACAGCATGTTCAAACTGTTTAGTTCTGTGTTGTTTAATTTCTTTTCTATTTCCTTTGTTCAAACTGTTCTGAGTAACACTGTAAAATCAAAAGTTACTATAAAACATGGTGGCGGTGGGCTGAGGGTGTCTGCTTTCTGTACAGAAGCTGGCCCATCTGTGAGGAAGATGCATGTACAGGATGGGGTGCTCCTAGAAGTCTCCAAGATGGCAAATCCTCGGATTATAGAAAACATACTATGGCAGCCCATGCCAGTCAAGCAGCTTCTGTTTGAAGACGTTTTTTAAAATAAAATCATTGCTGAATGCCAGTGTCTGGGAGAAGATGAACGGACCATGTCATGTGAAGTTGACAGGCGTAAGGGCAGCTGTGGGTATATGATACAAGACACCTTAGGAGAGTGAACGGCCTTTAAAATGTAAGAAGTCAATTGGCAGGGAAAGAGCAGTTCTGTGGTATTTAAAGGAACCCTGTCTCTGGCTTTACCATTCCCCACCCTTTCCTTTTCAAAGGTCAGACATTTGCAATCTCATTTGTATGCTAAGAGGAGGACTCACAAGTGTCCCCTTTCATGATGATACAAACAACACACAAGCCAAATAACCCTCAAGGAAGAGTCTCAACCAAAAAGAACAGGGCTGCTTTACCACAGCAGAGTCCGAACTGTGACTCTGAGACCCCAGGTCTTATCACTTAGTGTTTTATGGCTTAAGCATGGTCTTCCCATGAGTCACTGGGCACCCTGGCACTGCTGGTATCAGGGGTCCCAGTCCTGCAGGCCCTGCCCTTCCAGTCCGATGACCAATGCATCCTCACTACCTAGTCAATGGGTATGGAGTCACAGCAACCCAAGGATGACCCAATCTTGGGCAAATGGAGCTGAAGAAGGGGAAGTTAAAAACAACCCCTCTCCCCTCCTCAGTACAGAGCTACAATGCACCCTGCGGCACCCCGACTCACCCTGTACTCTGCTCAGCTCTGACTCAGCTCTGTCAGGGAGAAACCCAAGATCTCATAGTCTGCGCACAACCTAAACAGAGCATTCAGGAAGGTTCTTCTTCGCCTCCTCTACCAGTTCTATGTCCCAACTGGAAAGAGCAGAAGTCCGAGGCTAAGGGGTCTAGGGTGAGTGAGGGAAAGGTATCCTATGGGATAGAATGGGGAGAAACATATGAAGGAACATTGAATTTTTAAATGGTTGGATACACAAAACCCACACCAGCGGGGGTTTTTGGTTGCTTGCTTGCTTGCTAGCTTGTTTGCTTTTTAAGACAGGGTCTGTGGAACAAGTAGACCATGCCACCGGACAGAACTGGGAAGGCTAAGTGAGCTCAGACCACGTGAATCTCAGAACTGAGAATGGTCCTGCCGACACATGTAACCAAGGATCATGACGATCGGTCACGTAGGGAAGACACCTGGAGTCCTCTCCTATGCAAAGAATATCACTAGCATCTCAAGCTGAGCCAGGAGGAAACACCTTCCCCTAAATCCCACTGTACTCCTCAATGTTTATATAGGCCCTGTCTACATGGAATATAGTGCACTTCTGAGACTGGCTGTTTTCACTGAGCTGTAACACTTGGGGAAGAGTTCTCTCTCCCGAAGCAGTCAGCTCTGGACCCTAGACCCACCTGGCAGGCCAGGCTCATCCGAGGGTGCTGCCGCTGCCACGGTAGCACAACCTTGGCTACCTGCCCTGTAAGCCTCCCCAATCTCCTCATTTCTCTGCTAAGAGCTGTAACACTTCCTGCTTTTCTGGTGGACTGAGACCCAAGGGACCCATTCGTCCTGGTTCCACAGAGGACAATGAGCATCTTATGAAGCTTTCTTACCCTGGCCTTGAATTGCGATGGAGCCAAAGACGACCTTGAACTTCTAGTCCTCCTGAGTCTGTCTCCCCAGTGCTAGGATTACAGCCACCACACCTGGCTTACGCCACACAAGAGACAGAACAGTCTTCTGTTCCTAGGCCCAGTAAACTAGTGGGTTTTGATGAATGATCAAAAAGCTTAAGAATCCTTCTTCATACATATTTTACCCAGGATAAGAAAATTCACTCAAGGACCACTTCCAATTGCAATGCTATCTGCTTCCACATTAGGAAAATTCCAGATCTCCCTGAGCCTGGAGCTGGGAGGCGGTGGGGCGGGAGCGGGTGGTGGCCGTACCCTGCACTATACCGTCCTGAGTGCAAGAGTCAAATTGCTTTGTCCCCAAGAATGCAAGAGCTGTTCCTGATCAGCCTGTTCGCTTCTCTTCACCAAGGTGTGAGGACAGTCCCCAAGGTGAGCTCTACATTGTCCTCGAACCCCAGGACAAGAGGCAGACAGACTACAGAAGGTTGGAAAGGCTTGGCTTGGAGACCAGCATAGTGAGAAGGCACTGGCACAGGAAGCTGCTGATCCGGTGGCCAGAGCACAGGCGTAAGACCAGGAGCGCTGGCCTTTAAGCCTCTTTGCCACCCAGGGTGATGAGACCTGGTAGGCGGCCTGCCTGCAGGCACAAGAAGTATTTTGAAAGAAAGCCTTTTTTGTTTGAAATGTCCAGCATTCAACCCAGTGCAACTTCTTAAGAGGGTGTAGGATTTCCCTGGGACTGCTCCCCACCCGTTACTATGGTAACTGTTGCCAGCTGCTCACCCCTGGCACAGTAGCTGGGTGTGGATGAGCTCCCAAGCACAGATTAGATTTCAAATTTAAATGTGCCTGGACCATGAAAGTTCTCCTTCAGCACAGGTCTTTTAAAAAATGTTTTCCCCATTCATAACATAGCAAATGCATACATCTTCCTCTGGAAAATAAAATAAGCATCTATTCTCCCTAGAGTAAAACACCATGGAAAATTGATATAGTTCCAAGTTCTCTGCTATTAAAACTGTTAGCTGTGAGTACACTGTGAATGGGAAGGCCAGAGACACTGAAGGAACAGGTATGTAGACCTGCTGGTTGCCTTTCTATCGCTGGACAAAGGAGTTGAGATAAGTAACTGAAACACTTTGCCCCTCTCATTCCCCATAGTCTCTTAAATCTACTGTTTGGAGCCTTGGGCCATGGTGGCTGGCGTGTATTCCCCTCAGAAAGCAAAGAGAGTAAGAGTGAGGCCAGAGTCACACCATCCCCTTCAAGGACAACTCAGCAGTGACCTGAAATGCCCCCACAGCCCACATCCTAAATATCCCACCACATCCTAAATATCCCACCACCCCAGGTGAATACTGGGAAGCGTTCAAACTCACAGAGCAGCTTTGTGTGGATGGCTGCCATGCATCCAATTACAGAGCATGGGGAACAGAGAGCGGGGACCTTTGCCACAGTCACCAGAAACTGTATCAGTGCCCTGGCAAGCGGGTTTTCAAATTAGGTGGAAAATTATTTGAATATCTCAGACAATAACTCACTGTATCTTATGTCCTCCATCATTTTCCTGACCTTAAAATTTATTTGTCTTCACTTGGTTAATGATCGATTTTACTTTGATATTAATAAACTCACATGAAGAAATGGAACTAAAGTGTAAAGAGAAATTGAACTTGGAAAAACAAAATAATTGTGCCACTATCAGTTCTAAGAGACTGCCATTTGAGTAACGTTTATTCTACATGTTTATGCTTTTCAGAGTGGCTTGTTCTAGCTAATTAGCTGCTAGAAACTGTCAGAATTGGTATCTGTGGCCTGAGCTGAAGGGCCGGGGCTTCCTGCAGCCCACATAGACCTGGATGCTCCACGCCAGGGAGGCTGGCACTTCAGGAAGTGCCCTGACCCAGAAACCAGGCTAGCAGGGCCATTCTGCATGTGAGGAAGACTCAGTCCACTTTGCCTCCACGAAGCTCAGGGACTGAACGCATCACAAGAGTCTCCAACAACCGTAGTAAGAGTTGGTGGGGATGGGGGGTATTGAAGGAAAGACTTGCCCACAGGTAAGTCAGCTCCAGAGCTGTCCAGAGGTGACAAAGGAAAAACGGTCCTGAAATAACGTAGGAACCAAGCTCAGGCAGCACAGAGAAACCAGAGACATGCAGATGTGCTGTCCCTGGTGGCAAGAGATGTGTCTGACTCTGGGAGACACTGGGCCATCTGAGTGGATCTGCTGGAAGGAGAGGTGCAGCCTCACTGGGTCCCACATACTGCGTCCATGCGTTCTATCTAACCTAGAATACAGTAGAGCGCCACCACCAAGTCCTGCCCATGCAGTCATCTCGTCACCCCGGGTGACAGACACTGATGAAGGACTAATAAAAACATAATGTATCCTTGACGTTTACCTGATAATCTTACTGGACTAGCTCTGCCACGAAAGCAGTTCTATAGATGAAAATATCTTGGTATTATTGAAACTTCATGTGCTTTGGATGCCATGACAAAATATGACAGGCTGGGCTTGTTCAAGAGGCAATTATTTCTCAGGGCTTGAGGCTAGAACTTCAAGATCAAAGCTTAGCAGTAAGGCAAGCGTCTTCCTCCTGGCTTCCATGGCTACCCCCTCTCCAGGTCCACGCACGGAGAGAGAGAACAGCTCTCGTGTTCTCTTCGTATATGGGCTTTAATCCCTCTGCCTCGGGGCCCCACTCCGTGAACTCTTTAACTCTGCTTGCTCTTACAGAGGCCTTGTTGAAAATATAGCCCCACCTGTGTCCTTCCTCAACACATGACTTGTTGGGAACACAATCTAGTCCTCAGAACTCAATCTCTCATTTATGGTCCTGTATTCACTGCACTCAGTGGTGATCTAGACGCTGCCAGTATCTATTACACTTTCACATACACTTCTCAGCTATACTAGAGCAGCCATGCCATGAAGCGGCACAGCTAAATGAAGCCTTCCCGGGAATCTTGAGGGGACTTGGGCTCTGATCACTGTGACTTGTACTGTGCCCTTCCCCACCTGCCCCACTACGTCACATCGATTCGAAGTAAAGGTCGACTACAATAGGTGATTGGTTAGGTGATGGCATCAAGTCTGTGATACACAGGTTGTTTGAGAAGTCAAACCCAGTGAGACCACCTTCTCATTGGCTCATGGGTCTCCTGTATGAAATGCAGTATGGGTCCAGAGGCTCAGAAACATTTGGCAGAATTTGTGTTTCCAACAACATTGACTACAGACTCATCTGGGCCAGCTTTCGGATCCTGGCACATCAAAGCTCCACAGAGAGATGGAAGGATTTCTATGCCAGCAGCTAGTGTGGACGACCAGGAACTCTAGGATCTTTGGGTCTCTGAAGCTTGGGCTCCAAGAGAGGATCATGACTAATATATTTGTCTTTCCACTCAAATTGTCCTGAAATAGAGTTGAAAAATAAAGTCCTGCTTTGACTCCATGAAAAAGCAGCAGAGTGAGCCAGCCGTGTGGGACTGGACAGGGAGATCAAGAGACTCCAGTGGGGAGGGCTCTGGAACCTCATGCTGTCAGCGGCTGCCACTGCTTCGCTGTGGCTTCCTTCTTTAGGAAGGCAGGGCACTGAGGAATGGTCACAGCTCTACTGATCAGGATGGCTCTCCAATATGCCTACTGCCAACCTAATCACAGAATCTGCTTTTGAGTTCATGGGTACCCGTGCCCCAAATGATTCTTAATGTTAACAAGACCAAATCAAAGATGACATCAAATTTAAAAAAACAAAAAACTATAAACAGAAAGAAAAGAAAAATAACCAAGGTTTACTCTGATGTAGTGAGAGTCAGTGAGTCAGCCTCAGACAACAGTGGGCTTCTTCAAAACCACCCTGGCAGAAGGAGCCAGCAGCCAACCAGAAACACACCCTACCCTCCATAAATAGGACCGTGTACAAGACACACACACACACACACCGGGAGACACTATATTTCCCAGGTCTCTTTGCAGGAAGTATGCATTCAATAGACTGTGACAAATGATCAAATGCTGCTCCTTCCAGAAGCACAGTGTTTCTTCCTAATGTGTGCAACTCTTGTGGGACGAGAGGGGTCAGTGGTCCTAAGATCCCTGAAATCACCATGAAGAAAACAAGTGGGCCTGGAAAGAAATGATTTCTCTCTTCTTTTTTTTTTTTTATTAGATATTTTCTTTATATACATTTCAAATGCTATCCCGAAAGTTCCCTACACCCTCCCTCCGCCTTGCTCCCCTACCCACCCACTCCTGCTTCTTGGCCCTGGCATTCCCCTGTACTGGGGCATATAAAGTTTACAATACCAAGGGGCCTCTGTTCCCAATGATGGCCGACTAGGCCATCTTCTGCTACATATACAGCTAGAGATACGAGCTCTGGGGGTACTGGTTAGTTCATATTGTTGTTCCACCTATAGGGCTGCAGACCCCTTCAGCTCCTTGGGTGTTTTCTCTAGCTTCTCCATTGGGGGCCCTGTGTTCCATCTTATAGATGACTGTGAGCATCCACTTCTGTATTTGCCAGGCACTGGCATAGCCTCATACGAGACAGCTATAACAGGGTCCCTTCAGCAAAATCTTTCTGGCATTGTGCAATAGTATCTGGGTTTGGTGGCTGATTATGGGATGGATCCCCGGGTGGGGTAGTCTCTGGATAGTCCATCCTTTCGTCTTAGCTCCAAACTTTGTCTCTGTAACTCCTTCCGTGGGTATTTTGTTCCCTATTCTAAGGAGGAATGAAGTATCCACCCATTGGTCTTCCCTCTTCTTGATTTTCTTGTGTTTTGCAAATTGTATCTTGGGTGTTCTATGTTTCTGGGCTAATATGCACTTATCAGTGAGTGCATAGCTAATGACTTCTTTTGTGATTGGGTTACCTCACTAAGGATGATATCCTCCAGATACATCCATTTGTCCAAGAATTTCATAAATCCATAACTCAAAACATCCAGGAAATCCAGGATTTTTCTCTTCTTAACTTACTGAAATATCATCCACGGCACTGGGCAAAACACCCAACAGGGCAAAGTCCAAGGCTGAATGCCCGTGAGTGAGGACATGTATGGTTACCTCCAGTCTTCCAGGCTCCACAACACTGTAGGCAAAGGAAGCCAGGAGGGCAAAATAAGACAAGTGATTCAGATTTGCTTCTGATAAATGCAAGGGAGGTGTGTCCTCTAAATCTGCTCTCATTCACTCTTGTGATACCAGGAAGGCCACGTATACACAGTTCTTACCTCTGAAGGGATGGATGGATGGTCAGCACACTTTGACTGGTCATCACAAAAGATAAATGAACCCTTTAGATGCTCATTTAGAACATCACAAAGTCCGCTCACTCACAGTGGCTCAGTGTGACCAGCTGCTGTTGGACCAAGTAGAATATTAGGCTGGCTTCAGGCTAGGAGACAAGGAGATATGGCCTGGGAGGGCAACAAGGGTGTTGGCCTTTTGTAGAGCAGAGGGGATTGTAAGAAAAGCTGTAAACCTGGTGAGCTGCAACCCAGATCAGAAACACTTAGCTGGCCACCACTCTCTTCAGAGCAGTACTTTACAGATCAGTGGTCCCTGTCTACAAACAGATAGTGAGAATGAAACAGACACTGGCCCTGAGGCCAGTCTCTTCCTCCAGCAGCAGAGACTGTGGAGTCCAGGTCATCTCCACAGCTCAGCCAGATGCAGAGTGCACGCACCTTGGCCTCTGCTCCATCTGCCCAATTCATGTTCATGTGAAGAAGCATAAGAACATAGATCCTAAGTTACTACATGTCACACCAATGCACATACAAAAATAAATAAATAAATAAATAAATAAATAAGCCCAACAGCCAGGATCCAAAAAATTCTTCCTTCTGAGAGGGGAACTCTAGACTGGAGGTCAGTGGAAACAGAGCTGATCTTGCCTTGTGGAAATGCTCCATTTGGGCAGTCATTCGACCCTTAGGTCTTCTGTTTCACCTCCATCAGTTTAAGGCATGGAAGATAGGAGCTGCCTTTCCAGTTTCCAGAGTATCCCATACTGACCTACAGTAGAAAGAGGCCACACCACCTACATCTCAAACATCTCTGGAAACACACACCCCAGCACTCAAAGACCTAAGGAATGTTCAGACCCACGCAAGCTGTATTTGCTAGAAATGTCTTTGAAATCTCTTGCTCAGTAATTCACATAAAAACAAACTCTTGAAAACACAATAAGATTGAAAGAACATTATACACACAGAGAAAGAGAGAGAGAGAGGGAGAGAGAGAGAGAGAGAGAGAGAGAGAGAGAGAGCATCTGTGAGGCAATGTGAACAGGGACCAAGGGAGGATAGACCAGGATTGGCTTGCAGGGTGGGAGAAGGGGCACTGAAACACAAGAGAGCCATTTGAGAAACTAAAAACTGGTTGGGTGGGATCAGTCAAGATAGGACAAAGGCCTAAGGTCTGGAACTTAGCAGCCCTAACTGGGTGATGCAGACCACCTGATTAGAGCAAATTTAAGTCTCTGCTTAAACCTCAGAAATAGTTGCCAATAAAACCAGAGTACTAACTAGTTTACACATCAACAGACCTGACAGATCATGAACTTATCACAGCACTACTTCAGAAGCTGAGGCAGGGGGACTGCTTGAGCCTACAACTTGGCAACTAGCTTGGGCAAAACAAACCCTGAGCTGGGCTTGAAGTACAACCTATGGGAAAGAAGGTCTCATTCCAGAGCTCCACATACCCCAAGATGATGACCCCTCAAAGACTGGGCCATCCACCTGATCTAGAGGAACCCAGGCCTGAGAGAGCAAAATTTGAATCCCTCTAGACAGGGAGTAGGAGGGCTGGGAGACACAGGAATGAAGGCTGTGCTGCCCATGTGCTCCATGCTAAAGCGGCGCTTCACTGTGAAAGTCTTTTATCAATAATCTATAACACCACTCTCTCTATTTTAACTACACACAACAAAATTTACTTTAAATATATGCATATTTAAATAAGTAGATAGATAGATGATAGATAGATAGATTTCTCAAAAGGGCCAAAGCAAGTGAAAGAAGACTCAGCATTCATGAAGCCAGGCAGAGGAAACACAAGCCCAAGGGAGCAGACAGATGTGCAGTCCTGGGGAACAATGGTCCCGCCCTGAGCAAAGAGCCAGGAAAAAAGTAGATCAGGAAAGATTATTCAAGCCAGAGCTTGAGCATATGAGCAAGGACTTAAATACAAAACAGGACAAGGCAAGTCTGTGAGAGCCAGGAGGTGCCTGCCGGCCAGAGGCCACATGGCTTTCTGCAGGGCCCAGCACCACGGGGCTGGGTAAACAGTTTATCTGCATCTGACTTGAGAGTTCCTCAGCAGACACAGTTTACAGTTCTCATTAACCCCATTAACTCAGACCAGATTAACTCAGCCAGATTACACAGGTGAGCAAGTCCCACTCCATAAACGGAACAAGAAACAAAAAGCCAGACAGGGACAGGCTGAGGGGGGTCAGTTCTGCTTGCCTAGCGCACATGAGGCCTTGGGATCTGTGTACAGCATCACATAAAACAGCATGGTGGCACATCCCTGTAACTACAGTCACTCCAACACCGCGGGACTGAATAAATATTTTGTTTTGTTTTTAAAGCCCTGCAGCAGGGCTTCAGCAAACAGAGCTGCCCCTGAACCCTACTCTGGAAGCACAACCCAGACAGGCAAAATCACCACGACCCTCAAGCAGACCCACCTATGCCGAATGCCACAGGCTGGTGGCAAGTCTGCCTCAGTCTGCAGTAGCTGCAGGCACTGTGGTTGAATAGTATCCCCCAAGACATGTTAAACACCAACCTTAGAACATGATCCTACTAGAAAACTGCCTCTGCAAATAGCATCAGCCAGACTGCACAACAGAAGAGGGTGTGTCCCAAAGCAGTATGGCAGCTGTCGGAAGCACACAAGAAGGACAGTCAGGCTCCAACTCTCTGAACCATGGAGTCTGGGCTACAGACACTGGAGAGGTAGGGTGGGTCCTCTCTAGACCCTTGGAGGCAGCTTGGCCCTGCCCCAGAGTGGTTTACACCTTTGGCCTCCAGAACTGGGAGTGCACATGGTCCTTTGGACTAAGCCATATGTATACGATCATCCCTAGGAGTGAACCCAGCTTGTAGTAAACACTGAAACCTGCCACTATACCAACATCCATGGTGACCCACATGACAATTTCAAGCAGGCCAATATTGTACAACCAGCTCCACAAAATACCACGTTTTAAGGAACAGCTGCCAAACCCCAGCTGAACAGATGGACTGACTCTCCCATATCTTCCCAGAAGGAAGCACCTGGGCTAATGGGATGGTTCGGAGCTTAGACATGGGGCAAGCCTTGTGAGATATGAGAACGTCGTCTGGGGAAAGCTGACTGCTGGGTGCTAAGTTCCAGGTGGACAGGAGCAGAGGCACAGCAGTCACACTAAAGATAACAATGCAGACTGTGCTTCTCAGCCTGCCAGAAGAAAGTAGAGGAAATGTAGTCACAGGAGGACAGGATGAATCTTAGATGAGGTATATGTCTACCCTGATTTGAACAAAACCATGAGACATCAACACATCACATGGAACACCCCAAGAAAGTACACGATGTTTGTTTTTATCGTTCTCTTTAAAAATGAATTAAATTATGAAATATGACCAGGTAGGGTGTAGCAGCTATGTAGCTCAGTCTCAGAAATCTGGGAAGGTAGGCAGGAGGTGGGAGCAGCTTCTTTTCCACGCAGAAGGGTAAGGACTGCTCAGGGAGCAAGAGAGATGCGGCTCACAACAGCTGGCAACTGTGTTAGAAACAAAGAACACCACAGGGTGATGCTTTCTCCGTCTACTAGAAACGGGGTCTCCTGGAGGATAGGCCTGCCTTGCTCTGCTATCCTGACCTTTAAGGCTGATTTCCTGGGCCCTGCTCCTGAGAATGTCCTCTGGTATAGCTGCTCACCCAGCTCCAGGAGCAAGCAAGTGTTTGTAACTTCATTTAATATAATGTAGGCCAGAGGAGAACATTTCCCTTCTCAATACACTCACTACTCAAGAGGGGTTGGGGAGTGGGGAGAGGGCTGGGCTTTAAACACAGAGTCTAGGAGTCAACTTTCTCTGCCTTGATTCCAAGTTTCCTAGTATAAAAGGAGTTAAGGGTGAAGCTAGGCACATGTGTCTAGATCAGACTCTTAAGAGACTAGGGGACAATGAGCAGCTGCACAGAAGAGGAACACACAGGTTGGGGCAGGGCAGGGATGGTGTCAAGGAGAGAGCTGCAGTGACACACTACCCTTTCCAACACTGTTACCTGCCATGGCCCACAAGAAAAATGGCCACTGATATTCAAGGGCTCCAACAACGTGGAGCACAGAGCACACACAGCTACCTGCCCAACTACCCTTACACATAAGTATGTATCCATCACCAAAAGTCAGTAGATTCCTACAAATAAAAAACATTGGTGTGAGCTTTGACCTTTGGCTGTGAGACATAGGGAACACAGAAAAAATCAGTCTTTAATCTCTCTCTCTCTCTCTCTCTCTCTCTCTCTCTCTCTCTCTCTCTCTCTCTCTCTCTGATAGCCATTACACAGCACTAGGGGTGTTATGGGTGCTGCTGGGAGAGAAAAGGCATCAACTGTCTTACGCAGCACTGGAACCTGTTTGATACAATACCAACCACTCGGGCAGGATGTGCCCACTGGTGCAATGATGGGGGAACGGTGTATGGGGTAGCTAGTCCTCCCTTGAGTGACCTGTCTTCTACACAATTATGTTTTTATACCCATCGATCTGTGCTGCTTTCAGTCTTCAGCCAAGAAGCTTCTAATGGTAGTGATTCATACAGAGACTCATGACTGTTCAAAGGTCTGAGAATAAGCAATGTGAGTTCTCAGCCACAAACGGTGTGTCTGTGTCACCCAATTCCCAACCAGCCCCACCAAGGCTCAGGAACATCATGAAAGGGGGCACAAAGAATGTCAGGACAACAGGACAAGGAGAAGTGCTATGAAACGCTGCTCTCTGACATGATCTCACAGCAGCTGTGATTACCTACAGACAGCACACAGGAGAGCAAACTAGTTAACAAGTCTAACACGGAGTGGGAGGGCTCTGGAGGCCCCACCCCAGCTCAGGAGCTATTGCCAGTTGGTGGCTGCAGAAGGAGAGTCACTTCTCTTCGAGAGTGGGCACTGCTGCTGGGCTGTCCACACCCCAGTGGATGACCCCACATCCATGATCATATACACAGTGCTAACTGTTCCCCAACAGGAAGAAAGTAAAAGAGCCCTTCTGAGGGAAAGGGAGTGAAAAAGGTGCGAGGGAATGAACCTGTTGTAGAAAATATTTGCTGTCAATCCAAGGGCTTCTTCCCTGCCTTTGATCATTCAGTTCTGGGATAAAAGACATACAACTTTTATTAGTATAATAAGCCTTAGTCCTCACTAGAGCTGGGCAGATATCTACCCTCTAAGCTGTTAGAATCTTCCTCCCCATCAATAATCCCATTGTATAATTTGCCATGGTCCATCTGGGCAGCTCTTAAGTCCAGTTGGCTAGCCCTCATGGCTATGTTTCCATGATTCCTACTTCATGGTGGCTTCCTCCTCTCTCCACCTTCTCCTCCTCCTCATGGTTCTCCTCTAACCCCAAGACCAGGAATCCCAAGCCCAGCCTATCTCAGTTTTGCCCAGCTATAGGCTGTAGGCATCTTTATTCACTAATCAGGGATAACTTGGGGTGCAATGTCATATAACATCACTTGGGTCTACCCTCAGATTCTCTCATCCATGGGGGTAACCAGGCTTTGGGGGCCAGTATTAAACATTACAATACATAGCAAAAGAACAAAGCTCAACAGGAACCCAGTGTCACCAGGCACACTGGGTGACTGGCTCCCCTGGTGCCCCTCTTCCTTACAGTACTACTCCCAAGCCTGGGTAGAAGAGGTTCCCACCAAGAGAGTGTGGGCAGATGGGCAGCCTGTGCTCCTACTTGTAGAAGCAACACAATGAGGCTGATGACAGATGGAACAGTTTGCAAAATTAAGCCTGGATTCTCTACAGTGTGGACAGACAGGGGATAGTAACGGAATAAAAAGCCTAGCTATATTTGGAGCTGACAAAATTCCTAGCTAGCTCTGCTGAAGAAGTTGAGCTGAAAGACATTGCTTGAGGAGTGCAGAGTCTGTTCACGGTGAACTAAACACCAGTGGTCTGGGTGGTCAAAACAGTGTGGTCCTTAAGTGTCTCTGTTTATGTGACACACCTTCCTGTTGCCTCAGAGAGAGGAAGCCAGGAGAATGGAGGCAGGAAAAGAAGACACATCTCAGCTCTGCTACGGCTGGCAGCAGTTCAGGAAGGACTGGCTCTTTCTTTGTATAAATTCCCAGCATCCCTCTTTCCTGTCATCCTCCCCAACTGCTGACCATGGCTCATCCAGTTCCTAGCACATAAGATTCCTACTCACTGTCAGATGGCCATCCTAGAAATTAAGCCCTTAGCCTGCCTGGCTCACCTGCAAATCTCGGTGAATGCAGGCTATTAATGCAGAATTACAAGTGTGGTCACAAGCCTACTGACCAAAGAGAAGGTCTTACTATGGAATGCAGACCAGCCTCAAACTCTCAAACCTCCAGTTTCCATGAACTGCTTGACGTTCACATCAGGAGGTTGGGCTCAGCCTGAGGTGCCAGCTGGCTCACACAGTACGTAATGGCCACTAATAATTATGAGGTCCCAAGAAGCATGGCTGCCAAGAACTGTGTCAGATATGCCAGATCTTTAGAAAGCTGGGTTCTGGACTGACAGGAGTGTTGAGATTGGTTGAAGACGTCTTAGAGAAGATGTTCTCATCAGAGAAGTCACAGGAGAAGTATTCTAGCTGCCTTTTCTTTATGACAAGGTTACCAGTTAGACAGATGTAGGACATATGGTAGGTGCCACATTTCTCTCAAATGTAGCAAGACGTGAGTAAAGCTTTCTCATTATATACCCCAGATGAAACGAAGACCTGGCGTCTTGTACTCAATAGCTACCTCAGCCAAAGTAGAGTAACTGATCAACCTACATCCACCGGGAAGACCCAGCTGTTGGCATCTGGCCTGGCCCACCTTGCTTTCTTGGCAGTACCTGCATGATACAGGAAGCTTTGTTAAGCTTTAAAGGATCAATATTCTATATAATGCAAGATGTACATCCCTAAAACACTAACAATGCAAAGTTCTGGATAGGATCACAAAGACAACAGCCAAGAACAGAAACACTACAAATCTTCTCTCATCAGGCCAAAACCTCGTGCGATCTACAAGGGCAGAAGTGGCAGGCAGCACCTGTGCATCTGAAACCTCTTATCAAAACACAGGAAACTACATTCCTGTTAAAATCCACCTTGTTTTCGCCCACCAGATACAGAATATCACATATTGCAATATTTTTCATATTCAATATTTCTAAAGAGAGAAAAGCTTAACTCAGAGAGATGATGATAAATAACGGAATGAAGGAAGAATTCAAGCCTGTTCTACCTCAGAGCTTACCTGTGCTGCTGCTGAATCAGTATATTCTGAACATACCCAGGCTACAATGACACTCAAAGAAAATGATAGAAATCCAGCAGCTACCAGCCATCAAGTTATATACTAGCAGATGCTCAGCATAGGTGAAATACTCCAAAAAACAAAAAACAAAACAAAAAAAACCCCAACAACAACAAAAAAAACCCACTCATTTTCATGATAGCAGCATCTATGACTTACACCTACGTAGGCATTCCACTGGTTACAAGGCACATCACACAAGTTATAAGGCGTCAGGAGTGCTAGCATATTCAAGACCCCTAAGTGGATCCGAAGAACTGCAGCCCATCAATCAGCATGGGCACTTCATACACAATATCAGATCTAATTGAAAGCAAGCTTGTGTGCTTAGAAAAGAGTTGTGTCAATGGCAAGCTGTCCACAAGCACGGATGGAATTGTGCAGGATCAATGAAGAGCAGCAACAGAGAGTGAGACCCTGAAACACTCAGTCCCAAATGGGATGTGTCCATCACGTCCCTCCCATAAGAGAGCTATGCAGAGAGACTGTAAGAGCCACAGGGGACAGAAAAGGGTTGACACACACATGAACTCAGAAAGAACGTGACAGCATCCACGGGGCCTGCAAGAGTTCAAGCCAGGCAGGGTCTCAGCACTGAGAGAGGAAGTAGACACAATCTCCCATCCCTAACCAAGAAACTATTAACCAATTGGCCACACACGAAGGGAGTCTTACCAGGTATACAAATACTTAAGGGTAGGTCCCATGCCTGGCAGTAGATACCAACACAAAAATGGACTCACTGGCATTTTGGGAGTCTTGCTTTGATTTGGTTTGGTTTGGTTTTGTCTTTTTTTTTTTTTTAAAGATTTATTTATTTATTATATGTAAGTACACTGTAGCTGTCTTCAGACACTCCAGAAGAGGGCGCCAGATCTCGTTACAGATGGTTGTGAGCCACCATGTGGTTGCTGGGATTTGAACTCTGGACCTTCGGAAGAGTAGTCGGGTGCTCTTACCCACTGAGCCATCTCACCAGCCCTGGTTTTGTCTTATAATGCATTGTTTGGGCTTTTTTTTTTTTTTTAAGCTTACTGGTCTTTTACAACGATATTTTGATTTCTGATTTTATGTTTTTATGCATTGTTTGAGTGCATATGCATCTCTGCCTGTGTTTCTGTTTCTCGTGCTTTTTCTCTGTTGGTTTGTTTATTTTTAATGTCTTTTTTATTTTTACTTGCCTGCCTGTTCTCTAATGAGAGAGAAAGATAGAAGGCATGGAGTTGAATGATGTGGAGGATCTGATAGGAGATGAAGAAAGGGGAACTCAGACTACAGTGTATTAAAAAAATTATTTTCGATTAAAAACTCAATAAAAGCTACAATCACGGGCTGGTGAGATGGCTCAGTGGGTAAGAGCACCCGACTGCTCTTCCAAAGGTCCAGAGTTCAAATCCCAGCAACCACATGGTGGCTCACAACCATCCGTAACGAGATCTGGCGCCCTCTTCTGGAGTGTCTGAAGACAGCTACAGTGTACTTACATATAATAAATAAATAAATCTTTAAAAAAAAAAGCTACAATCACTTATAAACAAAACAAGATAAAGCAGGTGAAACTCAGTGTGTTTGATATCAAGACTTAAGCAGGTAATGGCTAGAACAGAATGGTTTGGGTACAAGTTAGAAAATAGAGCAGAATACAGGTGGGAAGTCCCTGTCTCCCTAAGGAACAGGTCAGCAGCCTCCCTGGGTGGTAATGCAGACGGATGCAGAAAGGATGGGTAAACCCAACGAAGTGCTGCTAAGAAAAGTAGGTCATCATAGTCACAAACTAAAGGCCTGTACCACAGTCTACAAGCCAGCAAGCAAAGAGAAACAGGACACTGGGGGATGTCTCAGTTCATAAAGGGTTTGCCACACAGGCACACGAGCCTGAGTTCAATCCTCAGAATCGATGTAAAACATTATTTAATAGCTAGGTGTGAGAGAATGATCTTCAACCAGAGCGGAGGAGGCAGAGATAGCGGATCCCTGCAGCTTGCTGGTCAACCGGCCTAGCCTCACTCACTCACTGAGATACCCTGACTAAAGAAAACTGGATGGCTCCTGAGCAGCAAAGCCCAAGGCTTTACCTCTGATCTCCACTTGCACCTACAAACAGGTGCACCTACATATGTGTGCACACGTGCACGCATGCACGCACGCACACATGCTCTCTCTCTCTCTCTCTCTCTCTCTCTCACACACACACACACACACAGTGTGTGTGTGTGTGTGTGAAAAGAAAAACTTTTTAAGTTTGTAGAAATGACAAACTACTTTTATGACTTCAGCGTGAGGGCAGATTTCTTAGCTCAGAAACAGAATGAAGACACCATAAAGAAAAAAGCTGATAAATTTAGCTGCATAAAATGTAAAGTTTCTGTATAAAAGGGTTAAAAATAGGCCACAAACTAAATGGAATTTGCATAATACATATCACTGATGTCCAAAATACCAGATGAACTCTTGTGAAGACAGAGAATAGGAAAATTCCATAAATGGGCAATGTAGAGACAGTGGCCAGTGACAGGTAATGTGGCCAGCCACAAGCAGGGGAGAAGGGTAACTCCCGTGGCCAGATGGAGAGAATGCAGAAGGTCTATGGCAATTGGAGATCACGTGCCCCACAGACAGCCACTTCATTCTCAGATGCACACTAGGGAGACTTCTGTCCTTCACCGTGCTCTGTGTGGGGGAATGACAGGCGTGAATGAGTGCTCCAAGCAGTATTGAGAACAGCAGGAGGGAGTGGCAGGTGTCCACCCACCGGGAACTGAGGAGTAAGTGTCGGAACCATCCCAGTCAGAAAACAAACAACTCAGAAGCAAGCACGCAGGAGGAGCAAGGCTGTCCCACTGATCAACACTCACGCAGATACCTACGGAACCAGTTATGTAACCGAAGCAACGCGATTCCATTTATATCATATGCAAACCAGAGAATGAGCGTGTCTCTGTGTTTAGGGAACATAAAACGCAACACGGGGAGATAAATAGGCACGAAAGGCATCAAAACCAAGACAGTGGAAAAATGAGATTTGGGAGGGATCTCTGGGTTTACAGTCACGTTGGAAAACTTTTATTTCCGAAGCTAGTTCATGGGTGCATAGACATTTGTTACAGTACTTTTTTCTTTGTACAGATCCCTGACATATTTTATAGGAAAAATTCTGAACTCGGGTCACTGTTTTGACTTACTGAGACAAGGAAGTGAGCTTGCTCAGACTGACAGATCTCAGCTACAAACCTTCACAGACAGTGGAAAGCTATTCAGAATTGCCCGAATAGGTGACAACAGGGACAGTGAAAATAGAGCATTCTGGATCCAGAAAACTCCTTCCGTCTGTTGCCCTGTCTTGGAGATGCCATGTGACCAACCCTGCAGCCTCTAAGGGAAGGCAGCTCCACTGAGATTAGCCTGTGCTTAATGCACAGGCTGTGGCATTCTCACAAAGGAAAGTGTTCCTTCACTCCATTCAGTCAGGACCACAGAAGCCTGGGTGGATGGATTGGGCAGAGCAGAGGATGGGGCATCAGGGCATCTCCCACCGGACCCTGGAGATAGATCGGTGGAGATGGGGGATCTGGGTACCCTCTCTGCTTCAGTGGGGTTGGTGTGAGGAGAGCCCTGACCAGGTTTTGTGAGGGGAGGGTGACTGGCTATAAGGAGCTACAGCAGTGAAGAGCTAGGTTGCCAGAGGGGGAGGGGGTTGCCCTTCTGTAGGGAAGCAGTAGGGAAGGTATCCTGTAAAACAGCAGGCGATTTCAAGCCAACCAGAGATGTGAGCTGGATTGTAATGGGTAAGACAAGACTCCTCTAGGGGGGGCCTAAGGAGAGATCAAGAAACTCAGGTGGGCCAGGTGCATTACATCTAAAAGATAAGCCATCCCTGCTGGGGGACTCAAAGCCACGCCCCCAACACCACCAGCCAAGGGTAAGACTATGGCCAAGAACTTGGCCAGCTCTGCCAGACCGACCCTCTGCTCCTCCAAACATCACTAAGGAAAAGTGGGGGACCACAAACAAGGCCATTTGGGAGCCTGTCCTTGGCCATTCCTCACAGTCATGCTTTATCTGCAAGCGGAGTCCAAGAAAAGACTGACATCATGGGCTTGTCAAGATCAAACAGATACAGAGAGCTGAGTTCCTCCAGGTATGGGGTGCTAAGGGCCGCGGGCTCTGCCCACCCAGGTTCCCCCACACCACCTTCACAGGCCCCAGCTGGGCTGCATTGCCTTCCAGAAGCTTCCCCACTCCTGCATTTCAAGACTTGCCCTCTCCAGCTCATCTGAAAGCTGCCCCAATCAAGTTCCCTGAGGGCTGGTCTTAGAAGCTTAGTTTCATGTCTCAGGCTCCTGGTACGATCCACGATGCTGGTCACCATATCAAACATACCCTTCCCACAAAGCACTGCTGCTGAGTCCACGCCTTGCGTGGGGCACAGCATCTCACCACACTCACCGTTACTTCAGGACTATTACTCTGTTCTCCTTAACTTAGGTGAGCGCCTTAGAAGGAAGCCCTCAGGATTACTCTGAATTTAAGATCCACAAAAATCTCGTGGCCAAAGAATAGAGACCGTAAAAAAGCTACCTTAAAGAAGATTAACCGTAAACTGGGCGTGGTGGCGCATGCCTTTAATCCCAGCACTCGGGAGACAGAGGCAGGCGGATTTCTGAGTTCGAGGCCAGCCTGGTCTACAAAGTGAGTGCCAGGACAGCCAGGGCTACACAGAGAAACCCTGTCTCGAAAAACCAAAAAAAAAAGAAGATTAACCGTAAAGAAGCCAGTTGGCCGAGGAAGACCGGCAGCCCTTCCTCACCCGACAGTGTATGGAGCATGCTCAAAGGAAGGGGAAAACATCCCAAGACACACAAATGTGGGGGAAATGTCTGGAGTCCTCGTAGCGTGGTGCTTTGGGGCTTTTCCTTCAGCTCTTAACCACTCTTTTTCAGGGTTCTTTCTCTCTTAATGCACTGTGTCTCTGTATCTTTCTCCAGCCATGTGCCTCTGGTCTAAGTATTTATTGTGGGACACAAGAACCAGGATACTTCAGCATGTGCCTCTTTGCACTCAGACCCAGGCTAGAAAGACCCTGACTACAAAGGTAACGACGCTTGTTAACATCATAGAAGTTGTAAAATGCCTTGCCTTCTGTTCGGGCCTTGACATCAGACGACAATGTGGACATGAAGGCAGAGATTCTGACAGAAAGGGGCCATGAAGGAGACGTGTTGTAGAGGAAATACAAGCCACCCCCACTCCCCTCTTGTATCCCTGGGAAGGTTCCAAGGATTGCTGTAAATAGGACCAGCAATGAAATCCCATTGGAAAGACAGAGATGACTTGAGACCTGAGATGACACCACACCCTCCGGCTCCACCTAGCACATGGATGTGAACCTGGCAGAAGGCATCCCCCCAACCTCTAATCAAAGATCTGGCCTTGGGCCTCCACCTCTGCTGGCTCGGTACCTTGGCGATGGTCCATGAGAAACAGACCACAACAAAAAGGCACCAGGGGGACAGGACCCAGGGGGACAGGACCCAGGGGCTTTACACATCTAGCTTTCCATCGCCATGTAAGGTTGCAGGGTGACCATCCATAAAGGGAAACTAAAGGTGCGTGAGGCTACTGAACAGTCCAGACTTCAGCTGTCCTCAATGCGTCTTCTCTGACCCACAGACCTGGGCCCTGGCTAGTGTTCACCATAGCATCAAATTTATTACACACAGTTTCTGAATGCACACCCTACTGTTAGCTCTACGGGCTGCACACACAGGGACTGCAAATGAGGGAGAATTTGAGAATTCACACAAAAGTCAGAGAAGAGAATTAGTCTGTAGGTGACCTCCTCATGAACAGAGAGACAAGTGACACCCTGGGAGAGAAGCAGTGGCAAGTGGTGCCTAGAGCATATGTTTCTAGGACATGTAAGTTACTCTTAAAATTCAGTGGTAAGAGATCATTGCTGTTTGAATGGGAACTGTACCCCACTGGCTGGCATGTTTTGGTCCCCAGTTGGTGCTGTTTGGGGAATTCATAAGACATTTTGCACATTGGGCCCCGCTGGCAGACTCAACTTTTAAGGAGAGAAAATTGATCTAAATAGATGTTTCTCCAAGAAAGGCATACAAACGCCCAAGAAAGGGCCTCAGTGTCGTGGGTCATTTGGGAAATGCAAATCTAAACCACAGGGAGATGCCACACCGTGGCCACCAGCGCGTTCACGGCCACCAGCGTGGAAATTGTGGAAACCAGCGCGTTCACGGCCACCAGCATGGAAATTGTGGAAAGAACAGTTATAACCTTGGTGAGAACTGCGTGTCCCCAGATGGCAGTGACTTAAAAACAAGCTGAGTGGCTTTAAAGCATGGAGGGATCTCGGACAACACAGCAGCTCCACACCTGGCTATTTTCACAAGGAAGTGAAAAGGAATAGCCTCAAAAAAGTCACACAAAAATGTTCTTGGCACCATTTCGCAACAGCCAAACCATGGAACATTTCCAACATCTATGGACTTCTTGACACATTCATGGTGTGGCCATAGGATGCAGGACAAAGAAATGCTGGCATGGATGGGGTTTGGAACATTAAAAGTATTTCCAAACACAGTGAAAGGAGCCAGTCACAGAGCATCACTAATTTTAGGATTCCATTTGTCTGAAGTGTCTAGACAGGCCACTCTCTGGGGACAGATGTCCTCCAGCAGGTGCAGGGCTCAGGACAGATGTCCTCCAGCAGGTGCAGGGCTCAGGACAGATGTCCTCCAGCAGGTGCAGGGCTCAGGACAGATGTCCTCCAGCAGGTGCAGGGCTCAGGACAGATGTCCTCCAGCAGGTGCAGGGCTCAGAGCAGATGTCCTCCAGCAGGTGCAGGGCTCAGGACAGATGTCCTCCAGCAGGTGCAGGGCTCAGGACAGATGTCCTCCAGCAGGTGCAGGGCTCAGAGCAGATGTCCTCCAGCAGGTGCAGGGCTCAGGACAGATGTCCTCCAGCAGGTGCAGGGTTCTGGACAGAGGGCCAGAGAACTCTCATCTACATTTGGTTTACCCTGTCTCCTCTGAAGTTGATGCTCCCTAAGCAAAGCCCTGTTTATTCCCAAGTCAAGCATCCAGAGAGCTGAAGACTTTTCAATAAGATTTCCATGAACAACAAAAAATGAATTAACAACTTAAAGATGGAGGTTTGACTCTCAAAGTAACTTCCGGAATGTGTATTGATCGGTCCCCATGCACCCCACCATCAGTCACATCACTAAAAGAATATCAGAACCTTTTCTTCTCCCTGCCCAAGGACAATTGGAAATGACCAGAAGACCCTAATGGAAAGGACCTTGTTGTCCCCTCCCTCAGTAGTTGACTGCGAAAACTCTAGAGTCCTGGCTTTTAAAAGAGTTCTCTGGAACCCATTGTTTCCTGGGGGAAGCCGAGAAAAATGAGCAGGCATCCCACCCAGATGGAGAAAGGGTCTCTCAAAGCCTGTTCCTAATTCCATACAGAGTAGGGAAGCGGGTCCCATGCAGGAGGTGATGGGGAAACCCTCACCTGGTCTGGTCGTCCTTCAAGTGATTGCAGAAAGGACCAGGAATCTCAGCAGATGGGTTCAGTGACCCAAGGCATGTCCTGATATAACACTGTCATAGCTACAGTAGTGTGCCACGCCACTTGACCTTCACACCAACCACGTGGATGCACTGATCTTAGCTGTTTGCTAATAGCATAACCTCATTTGGAAAGGTTGAGTGTCAAGTGCAGTCTATTATCTGCAATTACTGAAAAAATGAAGAATTTACAAACTAGAATATTCAAAGCTTCATTTGGTGTATGTGTATGTTTGCATACTTGTGCACATGTATGTGCAAATACACGAGTGTAGGTCATGTGACAGCCACAGAAGAAACCCAGGTGTCATTCTTCAGGCACCTTGCACATATTTATTTATTTATTTATTTATTTATTGAGACAGGGTTTTTCTGTGTAGCACAGACTGGTCTCGAACTTACAGAGATCCAATTGCTTCTATTCATTCACTCACTCATTCATTCATTCACTCGTTGAGATAAGATTTTTGTGTGTAGCCCAGGCTTGTCTCCATCTCAAGAGATCCACTTGCTTCTGCTTCCCGAGTGCTGGGATTAAAGGTGTGTGCCACGGCCACTTGGCAGCACCTTTTTTTTTTGGACACAGTTTCTCCCTCACCTGGAGCTCACTGACTGGGCTGCATGGGCTGGCCATGGAGCCCCAGGAATCTGTGTTTCCCCTTTCTTTCTTTCTTTCTTTCTTTCTTTTTTTTTTTTTTTTATTTTTGGGTTTTTGGTTTTTCGAGACAGGGTTTCTCTGTATAGCCCTGGCTGTCCTGGAACTCACTCTGTAGACCAGGCTGGCCTCTAACTCAGCAATCTTCCTGTCTCTGCCTCCCAAGTGCTGAGATTAAAAGCGTGCACCACCATGCCCGGCTGTTCCTTTTTCTTGGCATTGGGATTGCCAACATGCACCAGCATACCTAGATCTGGTTGTGTGTGCTGAGGCCCACATTCAGGCCCTAAGGTTCTCTGCGGAGGCACTCTAATGGATCAGCATCTGTCCCACCAGGGACTCAGGAAGTATCCTTCTCTGCTGACTTCAAGATAAAGAAAAGGTGGTTCATTCTGAGACTCTTGCTCCCATTTGCATGCTTTGGAAACTTCCTACTCTTTCCTTTCCTTGTTCCCATTTTTCCCTCCACTGCAATCGCTTCACAATTGTCTTTCTCTTGTGAGAAAGAGTAATGCTTGTTAGCAAAGCTGTGTTCTTTTGTCTGTGAGCAGGAGGCACACACAGTGTGCCGGGCCATCTAACAAACACATAAATAGAAGTCAGGAAGTGTTCTTTTCACTCTTTTGGGAGGCAACTGAAAATGGATCTCCAGTTCCTGTCACGAATAAAAAGATAACCCAACCACACACCGGGTGTGGGGCGCGAGGGTAGGAAGAGTGAATCTAAATGCTCTGAGGTAATTAGCTGCCCAGGAACCATTAGCCCATCACAGGCCACGCCCTGAGAGAGCACCCGAAGCACAACACAAGCAAAAGTCTCTACAGCTGGCCACACAGTTCACTCTGCCACACACTCAAGTGTGTTTCTTCATAGGCTTGTGGACACCTCCCCAGGTACGAAGAGATGGCTTCTGTCCAAAATTCATCAGGAGTCCTCCTTGTAAGCCTTGGCTTCCTTTCCTACAACACCATATCGGTAATTTATCAAAATAAGATCACCGTCAAAGAGAGCAGTGCCCGGCGAAACCTTGACCACAGGGCACAGGGAAAGCAAGCGCGGGCTGCTGCCGGCTGGCTCAGCTGGTAAAGTGTGAGAACCTGACACTGAGGCAGGAAACCAAGCGAAAAGCCAGATGTGGGTTGAGATTCCAGTACTGAAGAGACAAGACACTGGGGCTGGGAGGTCCCTAGGGCTCAATGTGGGTAACCGGGCTAATCTAATCAGCTGTCCTATGTCTCAGTGAGGGACCATCTCAACAAACAGTGCTCCTGAGAAACACACTTGAGATTGACTTCTGGCCTCTGCACATGTGTACCCATACACTCCCCAGTCCAAACCACGCACACGCACACGCACACGCACACGCACACACATACACAAGAAGAAAGCCATGAACACTTCTGTGCTTCTATGACATTGATTCTATCAGTGACATCTGATATTCACTCCCTCGCTGCACACTACAGGGACAAAGGAAATAGAATAGATTTTGCAGGTGGACTGGGGGCGGGTGGGCATGGAGACAGGAGGGATTGGCTGGGGAGGGAGGGAGGGAGGGAGGGAGGGAGGGAGGGAGGGAGGGAAGACAGTGAAGAGAGAGAAGGAGAGGGAGAGAACAGGAATAGAGGGGCAGGGGTGGGGTGATAAGGAAACCGAGTGTGCAGGAACTTCCTGGAACCTATGAGGCTGACCCTAGGAGGACTACTAGTATTGGAGGATACAGAGCCTGAACCAGCCATCTTCTGTAACCAGGCAAGGCTTCCCGGTGGGACTGGGACAACAACGTTCCTTCCACCCACAGCCTGCCCAGCCTGTACGGGGCTCTGGGGCAATGGTGGCTCGGAGCTTGTAGGAGTGGTCATCAATGGCTGATCTAACCTGAAGCCCAAGTCACAAGAGGTAGCCCATGCCTGACACTGCCTGGATGACCAGGTACAGGAAGCTGGATGGCTCAGAGACCTAGGGCAGAACCAAACACAACTGACTTTAAAAAAAAAAAAAAATCAATGAAATGATTCCTGACAATATTCTGCTATACTCGTAGATTGGTGCCTAGCCTAGTTGTCATCAGAGAGGCTTCCTCCAGCAACTGATGGGACAGATACAGAGACACACAGCCAAACATTAGGTGAGCTTGGGAGAAATCCCACCAAAAGTCAGAGAGGGAGGATTGTAATAGCAGGGGTTGAGGCGTGGGGGGTAGGAGGGAGTGTCAGGAAACCAGAACACAGCACATAGAATCAACTAGCAGGGCTCGTAGGGGCTCCCAGCGACTAAAATAGCAATGGCAGAGCCTACATGGGTCTGAGCTATGTCCTCTGAATTATGTGGTTGTTTAGCTTGGGGGTTTTGTGGAGCCCTAACAGTGGAGTGGGGGTGTCTTAGACTTTTGCTTGCTCTTGGGACTCTTCTCCTCCTCCTGGTTGCTCTGTCCAGCCTTGATAAAGGTTTGTGCTTAGTCTTGTTGTATCTTGTTATGCAGGGTTTTTGTTTTGTTTTGTTTTGTTTTGTTGTTTTGTTTTGTTGTTGATATCCCTGAGAGGCCTGCTCTTCTCTGAAGGGAAACAGAGGAGGAGTTAATTGATGTAGGGGGTAAGGGGAAGTGGATGTTGGGAGGAATGGAAGAAGGACAGGACCAGGAGCAGTCAGGATGTATTATATGAGAGAAAAATAAATAAAAAGAGATAAGAAAAATAAATAGAACACAAACCTATCCTTTAAAATAATTAGAAATACTGTTTCTGTAATTCAATCATTCCCACCACGCCTCCATCTTTAAATCCTTGTCTACAAATGCTGGATTTTACCTTGGAGGTCAGCGCAAGAAAGAAAAGTAGGCAAAAGAGGAACAGCCCTACCCCTGAAGCTGCTAAGCATGCTGGGAAGGGTCAATGTCAGTCAGCATGGCAGGATTTAAAACCACCATGGAAGCACACCACTGGTGTGTGTAGGTGGATGTTTCCAGAAGGGTTTAAGTAAGAAGAAAGACCCACCCTGAATGTGGGTGGCATTATCCCTGGCAAAGGTTTCGAACTGGATAAAAGGAAAGAGTCAGCTGGGCACCAGCTCCTGTCTCTACTCCTGCCTGCAGATGGGATGCTGTGTAGACCAACTGCCACGCTCTCCTGCCACTACACCTTCCCTCTGATGATGGAGTGTAAGGGCCAACTGTGAGCCACACAGACCCTCCCGTCCGTCCGTAAGTTGCTTTATCAGGCATGATGTCGGGGTGATAGAAAAGTAACTAACACACACTGAGAAAACCAGAGTGTGGACAAACAAATAACACACATACTGAGAAAACCAGAGTGTGGACAAACAAATAGGGAACTGGGGCTTTCTCAGTGAATGAAAGAAATTTATTCTAATCTCCTACTTCATCATCTCCCATTATACTGTAAATTCAAAAAGACATTTCTACTATTGTTTGAAACATACATTTAAAAAAAAATAGGGGCTGGTGAGATGGCTCAGTGGGTAAGAGCACCCGACTGCTCTTCCGAAGGTCCAGAGTTCTAATCCCAGCAACCACATGGTGGCTCACAACCATCCGTAACGAGATCTGGCGCCCTCTTCTGGAGTGTCTGAAGACAGCTACAGTGTACTTACATATAATAAATAAATAAATCTAAAAAAAAAAACAAAAAAAAAACAAAAAAAAAAAATAGGAGACTGGAGAGATAGCTCAATGAGGACTGCTCTTCCAGAGGTCCTGAGTTCAATTCCCAGCAACCACATGGTGGTTCACAACCATCTTCCGGTGTCTCTAAAGACAGCCACAATGTACTTATATACATTAAATAAATTAATTAAAAAAATTTAAAAAGATTATTGCATTTCCCAAATATACTTCCTAGTAAGGAATGCCTCTTGACGTGTAGCTATGTAGCAGAATTCTAAAAGCACGCTCAACATTGTTAACTATATGCACACCCACTTATCCCAATAAACTAATCATTCAAAAACATTCAGGCTAGAGCACTCTGTGGTACAAGCAATGGGCTGGAAATCCTGTACAATCTCCCGAACACCCCACCACATCCCCATCACACCCACACTGCCCCATGTTGCCCCACGCTGCCCCATGTTGCCCCCTTCTGCTGTTATCTTCTTGCTCACACAAACATGAACAAAGCAGAGAAAACAGGCAGACCTCTCTCATACAAAGAAGTGGTTAAGCTGGCCAACTCATCTCCAAGTAAACGTCACTGTAGTTAAAGACAACACCCTAGACAAATACAACAGAGCAGACGCCTGATTCCATGAGAGGATGTCAGAAGCCCTGACCTTTGATATGGAGTTTCTTCATATGTGAGGCCAACATACTAGTACTTCCTTTCCTAGGGTTCCTATACGGTATTCGTGAGAAAATACACGCATGCTAGAACGGCTTCATTTCCTCAGAGAAAACCTAAGTCAACATGGATTAAATTGGGAAAGGAGTTCCTTGGATCATATAACCAACGTGCTCCAAAGCAAGCTGAACTTCAGGCTCTGGCTGAGATTTCATTTCTCTCCATGACACTGCTCCTCAGTCTGGTGGCTTCATGCTGAGGCTGGGGACTGTATGGGTCCCAGATGGCTACAGAAGTACAAGCCTAGCCTCCAGGCGTCCTCCTCTCTCTGCAGCCTCTGAGCAAAGTCTCCAGGTCCATCTTGTCCTAACTGCCATTGCAGGAAAATATCATGTGTATACATACATACATACATACATATACACATGCACACATACAAGTGCATGCTACACACATATGTGTACATATGTTCATGCCTATATATATATGTGAACATACATGTTCATAAAATATTCACTTATATTTATAAAGATTTACTAGCTTTAAGCTACATTTCTTACTCTTCCTTGCCCATAAACAAGACCTCAAGTCAGCAGACCAGTGCAGAAATAAGGAGGGAACCTGCTGACTGTGTAAAGTAATCTCAGGACCCCACTGAGAGTCCTCAGGTGGGCAGGTGTGACAGACAGGGCCTGACAGGTGATAGACATTGCCTCTCCTCACCACTTGTTCTGAATTCACAGCTCTTCCTGGGAGAAAAGACCAGCCCCATAAAGAAAGCAACTGAGCCATCCCACTCACAGCAGGCTCACGCCAGGATGGGAGGTGGGGTGTTAGGCAGCACTGTCCCTCCATCTCAATGCTCCCCGTAGGGGAGGAGCCACTCTGATTGCACCCTGCCCATCACATCGATGTGGCTTCACAGTACCAACGTCTACTTCCTTCCCTGTTGAGTCCCGTTCCTCAGAGGCTGGGACAAAGCATTTACTCTTCCTGCTCTGCAGGCCCCTGTGTGCAGCCTCCATGCCTTCTGCTCCCACTTTGCTCCCTCTCTGCCTTTCCTTCTCCTTCCTTTGTCTCCTCCTCTCCAGCCCTCCCTCCTCCACTGGGCTCTTCCAGGATCACTATTTAGGATGTGAGCTTGGACATAGGTTGCAGGCCCCACAGAGCAGACTGAACCAGCGTGGATGGTGTGCTGCGCTTGAAGTCGGCTCTCTAGATGCTGTGCACCTGCCAAGGCCCCAGGACAAACAGGGCAAATCAGCAGGCAGACATCCAACCAGAAGCACAGCTGTCTCAACCTGGACCGGACTCCTTCGTGCCAAGTGCATCTGCGGGCGTCTGCTCGCCATGGGTGAACCTGTGGCTCACAAGCTATCACCACCAATGCAATCGGGTGGCTGCTCTGGTGGGTGCAGTAGCCTTTAGTAGAGAGATGGCAGAGCCTTGTGTTTCTGAGACGGTGAAGTGAGGGATTCAGGAAAACAGTCCCATCTGGGTTACTATGCCTGTGCGCTGTCTTCCCACCACAGGACTGGGCTGGCGAGGAAATCACCTGGATTCCTCTTTCAGTCATATGCATGTTCAGTTACCCACAAGGCCTAGCAAAACACAGCTCCTGGAGCTGGCTACCAAGTTCCTCCTCTACCTCTTCTCCCTGCATAAGAATCACTTATTAATTCTTAGGGTGGGGGGGAGGGGAAGGAGAGGGGGAGGGGGAGGGGGAGGGGGAGGAAGAGGGAGTTGGTGCTGGCATGAACACTGAAGCTTGCAAGGCTTGGCATGTGCTCCGCCACTGAGCACCCCACCTCTTGGATCGCAGAGGATCTTTTAAAGCAGAGGTTCCCATTGCTCCCGTATAGATATGTCATAGCTTTTAGAGTCAAAATCTCTCAAAGACCCCCAGCTCCACACACCCAGGCACGCCCTCCCAGGCACGCTGGTCTTCAGGTGAGACAGATCACTCTAGGACTCCCTGTCAGGAATCCACAGGTTTCCTTAAATGGCACGCCCAGCTTGTCCACCTGCCCTGCTTACATTTCTCCCTAGATCCTTTTGAGCAGGTGACGTTTCCTAAGCACACCCGGCTGTTTTCTCTAACACTATGGAGCATAAAGGCTATGATGGTGGAGTCCTTGCTCCCCTGTTCACCCTGGAGGGAGACCTCAGTGAGACCTCTGCTCACACAGGGCCACACGGAGAATAAATCAGATCCGGTGTTGTTTACAGACTGCAGCCCCCGGGTACAGGAGACCCCTGGGACAGCTGTGCTGCCTGGTCACTTCTGGACAGGCTGAGCCTGCAGCTCCCACTTTTTAGGCCAACCCTGTCCAGACCTCGTTCACCTACACTGCTCTGCTTGAGTCACACCCACCTCCATCTTGCAAGGCACTAAGATGTGAAATCAGACTGACAGGTTCATCTGTTACCCATCGCCTGGGTGATAACTCAGCACAGCATGCAGTGCACTCTATAGAGCCGGAGGCCAGGATCTCCTGATTGCTCTGCAGCTGGTAGCAAGGATATTCCCTCCTGAAGACTAGGAACATTGTCATGACTACACCCTACCGCCACCACAGTAGCCCCAGCTCCTCCCCCAAAGTGGAGTCTCCCCTGTCTCCTTCTAGAGAGACACTGGGTAGTACACAGAGAGTCCAGGATCATTTTCCTGTTCAAGATCCCGACCTAATTACACCTGTACAATCACCTCTGACTGACACAGTAACATCTATCAGTCCCAGGAACGAGGCTGTGACTATCTTTGGGAGCCAACCAATAACCACCTTCTGCACCCTCCAGGAATACACACTATCTGCCAAAGCCGTAACACTCTGAGCCCATGACATTGGCAAGGCCCCAGGGAATGCTGGAGAGGGGTGGGTAGCTCTACAGCTGGAGTGCACCTTGCATCCTGACCCCAACTTGTTCCTACTTTATTTCCTGCCATGGAAATCCCAGCAGGAAATGCTGGCATTGTTCATTGTGGCTTTATTTCAGAACTTTGGTCAAACACCGCATCTCAGTGGGTCCACCTAACTAGGAAACAGGCATTCACCAGGGCCTGGACCTTGCTACCCTTGCATGTACCATGGAGAGCATAGTATCTTCCCTCCGGAGCCTGCTATTGGCTTGATGTGCAAATGTGTGATCCAGAGATTGCAAGAGGAGAGAGGAGCCGAGAGGAAGAGAATGTGTGACAAACAGAGGAGACAGAAAAGTACTGTGAGATTTCTGACGATACATCAGGCATGCCGCCCCTGCTTCTTAGCTGAGACAAGAACTGGATGAAAGTCATGATGGACAGAAACACTGACCTATGAAGTTCATAAGTCACACCCTTCCTGTCCGGATGTGCAGTGGGTAGGAGTGGGGTTACAAGATGCTGCTCACATACTCCTCTGCCTGAACGGGGAGGGACAACAGAGGACACTGGGTTTGAAGAAGGTGGGAGGAGGCTCCAGAAGGAGACAACAAGTGCTTCCAGCTCCTTTCTCAGCTGTATCCCCTCCTGGATGATCACCAGGACCCACCAAAGTGCCCTAGGGAAGCCGTGGACTCTGGAGAGCCATGGCCAGTCGTGAGCAGGTGCTCCATCTGCAGCAGAGATAGCACTGAAACCTCCTACTCTGCTAGCTTCTGACCTCCAACGCCAGCCTGAATGGCTTTTTGACACTTTCTGAAGGGCAAATGGAAGATTTCCACTGCATTGGGAAGACCCAGTGTGTACCCAGACAGCACACACTACACTCTACGTGCAGTCCTTCCCACATGACCTAATAATGACCTTAAATGATGAGGCTTTACAAAGACCAGCCACAGAAGGGTGACATCAAGCAAGACACGTATCCTGTATCTCATATGTGCACCGCACCACTCACTGTGTGAGTTTAGAATCCGTGGTTAGAAGGAAGTGACTGAGTTTGACCATAGCCTACTCTCCTGCCTCACTGGCCCTTAGGAGGTACCCACCAAGCCTGCTACACAGACAGCTTTGTTGTCTTCTGATAGATTCCTCAAAGGCAGGGAGTGCTATTTTAACAGTGGAAGGAACTGGAGCTCAGCTGCTATTGCTGGTGACCTTGATGACGTCAAGTACCAAGTATTTCAGCAAGGACCCCAGAGGTGAAGGCTTTGCTCAAGTGGAGCGATCGGTTGCCAAAGTCAACTGGCATCCTTACTACTTGTGTCACAACACAGAAAGCCGACACGGAAGGATGACACAGATGTGGGGGACCACTGAGCATCGCCACCCAGGTCCCACCCAACTACTCAGCAGTAACACTCCTTCCAAACTAGGACCATGCCAGCTAAATCGCTTTCCGTCCAGAAGGCGTCTTCCCACACCTGACGCAGCTCATGGTGCCTCCTTGGCTGCTGCAAGGAGTACCTGGTACAGGCCAGATGCTGGAGACACCCGCCAAACTGAACAAGCCACCCCCACAATGGAGTCCTCGTGACCATCTTAGAGGAGAGATGAATGGGTGAGACGGAGGGTAACATCCCCTCCAGGCTGAGACAGGGACAGGGGTAGTGGAGAAAAATGAAAGTCATGGGTAGTGAGAGGTTGTGTTTGCTCACTGCAGACTGCTACCTCTTCTCCTCTCCCCCACATACACAAGGACCATGACAAGTTTTTTCTGAGGTACAACCCTTGCCAGGCGCCATCAGGACCACAGTACCATACTGTCAAAGGACAGAGCAAGATAGAGCATGCCAACCTCAAGTGGGACAGCTTTAATCCACTTTTCTCTGGTGGTAGGTTCTACAATCCCTCCATTGAGTCACGCATCAACATTCCTGTGTTCTGCATCACCACATTTTACAAATAAATATAACGCATGCTCAGCCTTGTGCTGATTCGGGGACTCCCTGAGATGAAGACTGAAGGTTAGCCACACCATTGCTGCCTTCGGTCCAGTAGCCCATCTCTCCCGGGTTCCACCGTGACAACTGACTAAATGGAATTCAAAAGCTAAAGGTGTTCTAAAAAATAAACATTTTCTTCTGGTTTTGTCTGGTTTTCTTCCCTTTCAACTAGCTTCAAAGTCAGCCAAGCAATGGAGAATCATTTACCAGCTACAAAGGTCTTAGCGCACCTCTGCAAGCCTGTTGTGAGTTACAGAGAGAGATGCCTCCTACCAGCTCTTCTGGGTTTCCTGCTCTGACAAGGAGCTTCTGGCTACCAGTGACCACATGAGCCCGAATGAGGGTCTGCTGGCTCCTGAGAGCATTCAGAGCCCACATGTGGGCTCCTCTGTCCCTCCTGAACACTACACTCCATTATTCCATCCCACCTCCCTCACATGGGCTGCTCCAGGCAGCTTCCTAACAAGCAGCGTCCTTGTCTCTTTGTGCTTATAAAGACATTGATGCTCCACAAGATGCCTAGATGTCAACACCAACGGATAGGCTGTCCTCCATCCTTCATTCAGGCCCTCTATCCTGTTCTCAAACACTTAGACTAGCCCCCGCCACAGCCATTCCCAAACAGAATTCACTTCTCTTTCTATTATAATCTCAGCTACCCACTTACTAAGTGAAACACAAAGGCATAACCCATCCACGGGCAGGAGGAGGTGTCCTGCCCATCCCACGAAGCCCCATCTTGCAGTGGAGAACACTTGCCCATCACAGCAGGTTCCAGGTTTGCACAGACAAGCCCAGTGAGGATGGCAACCCCAGAGGCACACAGACCTCCTGTGGGCTTCGGCTCTTTCCCAGTCCCAACCAGTAGTGACCTGCTTATTCCCCTGCTTTGATGTCCTAATCTCCTGGATTTTCATCTTTTTTCCCCAGGAAGCTAGTGCATTTCTGCCAAGGCTTCACTCCTTGTCACCATCCCTCAGCTTGGACGCACGCGCACACACATACATGCACACACAAACACACACACACACACACACTGCTGGGGTGGGGACACAGACAGACAGACAGAAAGACAGAGATTATAGATGACAGATACAAATACTAAACCTCCTTCTTTTTGAGACAGAGAGTCATGCCTCCCAGACTAGAACTTTAGCTCTATATAGCCAAGGATGAGCCTGAACTCCTGCCCCTACCTTCTGGGATTACAGTACGGGGATTACAGACCTGAGTTACCCCTAGTTTTATGAGGTACAGAGGGTCAGGCTCAGGCCCTCTGGATGCTCTCTACCAAGTGAGCTGTATCACCAGCCCTAAACCTTCATCCTAAGGACACTGTAATCTAGGAAAGCCAGCTTTCTGGTGACAATATTAATCGGAGCCAAATGTGTACCCAGAGTGGGATCGCAGAGGAAGCTGGCAAGAACTGTATAATGCCAGCCCTGGACAGAGGGTCTGGCTATTATCTGGGTACAGCCCCACGGAATAGCCAGTACAGATCTTCCCTAGCTGGCCTATGCCATGCATCTCTGCCCTCTGGAGGCCTGAGGTACCACCACTACAAAGCAGGCTGTCTTTTGCAGTTGAAGAGGCAGGTAATCCAAAGGATTAAGGAAGTGATCCAGCCAAAGGCAAGAAAACAGGAAGTGTGAGGTAGACAGGCAGCTAGCCAGGAAGATGTAGGCATGCTCACAGCAGGCGTTCACAGGGACACAGCTGGCCCAGGGGTGCAGAACTTCCTCTACCACTGGAAGTGCAGCTGCCGACAGAGTCTGGGGACCTTTGCAAGCTGTGGCTGGGGATTAAGCAGGTCTCCATGACCAGTGATATTGTTGTTATGTCTTTTAGCAGACCTCAAGGAACTATGCAAATCGCCAGCTAAGCAAAGACAGCATCCTTGCCGGCTTGGTAGCACACAAGTGCAGCTCTTGCACGTTTACCTGCTGAGCCCCGGGAGGAGGTTCCTCTTGTTATTGGCAGCCACATTACCATAGCTTCATCCTCACTGACTTACCAGACAACATAAACAGTGCCTTCCATATCTGGGCATCAGATACAGGCACTGCATGCGTCTGCATCTGACCCAGGAGCTGAAAAGCTTACTTCTTAGCAGTTTCCCCATGGTCAACTCAACAGTTTTATTAAGTGAAAAGGTATCTACAAACAGAAGGCCAAGAAAGAAGCAACAAACCACGGCCCTATAACTAAGTAAGCGCAGAACATTCCAGAGAACTCTTCAAGTCTTTTTTTTTTTTTTGGGGGGGGGGGGGGGGGTGTCGAGACAGGGTTTCTCTGTGGAGCCCTGGCTGTCCTGGAACTCACTCAGTAGATCAGTCTGGCCTTGAACTCAGAAATCTGCCTGCCTCTGCCTCCCAAATGCTGGGATTAAAGGCATGCGCCACCACTGCCCAGCAAATTCTTCGAGCCTTGCTTATTCAACAGCACAGAATGTTGGCGGGGGTGGGGGTGGGGTGGGGGGTGAATACATATTGATAATATATTATATAATATAAATATATCTATTTATATAATTAAGTTATGATATAAATATAAATAATATTTATTTTATTTATAACACATTACATAAAATAAATGTGTTTTATATTTATATGTGTATTATTAAATATATATTCTTTATATAAATATATATTTTGGGGGCTGGTGAGATGGCTCAGTGGGTAAGAGCACCCGACTGCTCTTCCGAACGTCCGGAGTTCAAATCCCAGCAACCACATGGTGGCTCACAACCATCCGTAACGAGATCTGACTCCCTCTTCTGGAGTGTCTGAAGACAGCTACAGTGTACTTACATATAATCAATAAATAAATCTTTATAAATAAATAAATAAATAAATATATATATATATATTTTATTTATATTTTCTTCTGGCTAAACTCCTAGATACCAACTCTGCCTCCCATGAATAAACTTCCCCCACCTCAGAGGGGCACTCTCTCCACTACAGCATTCAAAGGTCAGGACTGCAGCAGTAACACTAGTCACCTCCCACTTCTTCCTCCTGCAGCTTCCTCCCTGCAGCCAGGGCTATGGAAGCTGCCTCAGAGGGTGTCTTCCTCTCCTACCAAGTATACACCCACCATATCTGAGGAAGGAGCACCAATCCATCACATTTGAGAGAGAGAGAGAGAGAGAGAGACCCCTGAGTAACTGGACATCAGGTATCAGGTGTCCCAACTTTTATTTGATGTTCCCTTCGTTCTGTCTTCTACTTCCGAATGCATGAAAAAGGAACAAATAGTTGTACTGAGTGGCCTCCCTGTGGTGACCCTGTGGTCTCACTGTGACCATGGAGACAGCCAAAGGAGAACTGGCAGAATCTCAAGAGTTTGGTTATATGTATTTTTGAGTAAGCAAAACTATTTTGATAAATTTCTTTGATGTAAAGAAAGAAAGTATGTGGTGGAGGGGGAGCTACAAAGATAAGGCATATCCCAGACACAGTGAGCACAGGGAAAGAATTAGCTATAGTGTCTAGGAAATGCAGTAAAGGATAAATGGCCAAGTGACCTTTACTAATGTGACCACTCTGATTTGTGGCCTGCAGTTCTGTCTGTCTGTCTGTCTGTCAAAGCCTACGACAACAAGTATTAACAGAATTTCTTGGGTATTTACTGTGAGTACTTGAAAATTATTTTAATTGGAAATTATTTTCCTGTAAACTATCTGAATTAGAAGAACTTATGCACTTATCTATTGGTCACCAAGAATAAAAACTGTTTCTACCTACAGCTGGGGGCACGCCTGACATTTGTCCCTAGCTGCTTTCTTAACATACGTGATTGGGACACCATGTTTTTCTTAAAAGGAGTTGAGTAACTAAGATCCCGTCTATGAACACAGACAACCTTTGGTTACCTTTGCCATGACAAATAAACCGGCAACTGATCAAAGTAAATCACCCAAAACCAGTGATCTAAGAAGTTCACATGACTCCCACCCCAAGAGCAGGCTTCGGTGGATTTCTTAACCACTGTCTCTAGATACTAATTTCCTTTGCATAGTTTTATATGCTAATTGCTTAGCTCAGTACATGTTACCCATTCTAAGACTTTTTTTTTTCTTAAACCTAAACAATGGAGCAAGGAAGTAAATGGAATCCTGCCACCCCACAGTTTATCACCACTGAAAACCCCCTTCTTACTCCTTATTTCTCACAGACTCTCATTTGGTAGAAATCTCGGTTTTGGATGAAATGGCTAAAATAACCGATCAGAGATCTCCCTGGTCTTGATAATACCAAGTGACAGGCTATTCCATAAGCAAGCTGACTGTGCGTATCAATACCTTTAGTCAACAGAGGAGATCTCACGTTTAGCAGATAAATAACATCCTTTTACATTAATTAGAAGCCTTTACTGCCTCTGGAGAGAGTATAAACCAGAAGTATACGCCTACGATGGATCGCACCTTTGGGGTTTCAGATGCCTTCCTCCTCAGCTCTGAGTGGAAAAATGGACACTGGAGTATCTCTGTGCTCCAACAGCCAGGGCTAAGCAGCCCACGTGGGTGATGGATCCGCAGATAAGTGCAGCTGACTCATGGCCGGCATGGTGATAAGAGGAGCACTTACCCCAGCCAGGAGATGGAAACTCCATCTGAGTAAACATGGCCATCCTATCCTGTGGGCAGCTGACCTTCCCCCTGCCAGGCAGGAAGGGCACGGGAGCTTCTAGTTACCAGACAAGGCCTCTATCTCACAGACAACACGAGCCACCCAGTCGATAAACACTGGGTGATATGAAAGCCACTTGATAAACCCACGTACATCTTATCAATCTCATCCGCTAACAGTGACTGAGCAGTTTGATCCCCCAGACTCTAGTTTGTCTTTCCATATAGTCACTCACTAACCCCAACAGCATCCATCATTTCTGTCTTGTGGCCAAGAAAGAAGAGGCTTACAGAGGTTAATAGCCTCTCTAGTCAAAGGGGGAGTGTGAATCTAATTGAGTGCACATGTCAGATCCACTTAAAATTGTCTGGCTTCCAGAAAAGGTTTTCGAAAGAAAAAAAAAAAGAAATTAGGCTATGAAGCACATTCCAAAATATTTCGTAGAGTAATTACCTTTTTACAATGGCAACGGCTTCCTGTGTGCCTAAATGCATCAATGGCTACAAAGCCAGAAACTGCTAGACTTGATAACAGCAGTGCCCTGCTCCTACATGAGGGATGGTCTTTAGACCAACACAGGAGATGGGGCCTCCTTAGACTCCACTTCCTCGTCTGTAGCTGGACCCTGGGATGAGGCAGTGGTAACACCTCACTGCTGTGACCTCAGGCCATGCCACAAAGGCTGCACAAGGCCCCAGATTCAACAGTCTCTGGAACACATCTGTGCAAGTGGCCCACCTGGCCTGATCACTTAGGTCAATGCCAATGCCAGACAGAAATATTTAAATGAGATTTAGTTTAAGCTGAAATTCACAACATGTTTCCACACATATTGGGTAACTTGGTCTCCACAGCCCCAGGTTTATCAAACATTGTATTCTAAAAGTAAAATAAATTTTAAACCAAATGTTAAGTCACGTTTAACAAAGATATCACCACTTCAACTTGCTGTTGGTTTCCTCTTTATACCACTAGGCTTCAAGTCGCAAAAAACATAGATATTTACTTTTTCTGTGTATCGTAAGAACAATTTTCAAAGAACAATGAAGACTTTCTGAACGGTGAGTTGCCCTTTTTTATCTGTCCCAACAGAGAGGCACAAGAGTGCTCAATTCTTTATGAACTCTCTCAACCTCAAAGTGCAGACAGACCTTCCAGCTGAGTTTTACATGCTTTGGATGCGCTCTTCTTTGGCCCATAAGCAGCTGTCTATCTACCAAGGAATGCAAAGGGACCTGGCGAACTGTGAAACTGTCAGAAACTTACAGGATGAGCAGACAGAGCCAGTGACACATGGTCCTGGGCAAGTGAGGTGCCCTGAGGCCAGAACTTCTTTGGCATTATTACAATCTGCCTTGTCCAAAAACAGCCTGAACCCACACAGGTTCTTAACACTACAGAAAGGTGGGTATGCTTTTAACAGACCCTTCTTTTCTCAGGGTCTTTCCCCATGCTAAACAGGATAAGGACAGAAGAATATACTAAGTGGGTTTTCACAGACATCAAATGGTAGAAAACTGAGGGGGCATTTGTAAAGCACACATCTATGCATCTGAGCTGACCACCTTAGCTAGGCCATGCATCCACACCTAGCACGGCATTACATGCATACACAGGGGGTGTTCAACTTACTGACAGAATAACTTACTGACTGGGCCTTTCAAAAGTGTGTGTGTGTGTGTGTGTGTGTGTGTGTGTGTATGTGAACAACTGAAACACATTGCCATATATGAAGGTCAGAGAACAACTTGTGGGATTCAGTTTTCTCCTTTTACCATGTGAGTCCCTGGGGATTGAACCCAGGTTGTTGGGCTTGGTAGCCAGCACGCTTGTTGAGCCATCTCTCTGCCCCCTTTTCCATCAGTGTGACCTTCTGCATATCTATAGAGTATACCACATCCTAGGGGTCTTAGGAATGTCATTCACACACACACACAGGTCTTAGGAATGTTATTCACACATACGCACGCACGCGCGCGCGCGCGCGCGCGCGCGCGCACACACACACACACACACACACAATTACTTTTACTGCCCCCAACATATGCGCATCTTGCTCACCACAGTATTTGAGGCCTTTCCACAGCCCAGTTCAGTTCTCCTTGCTGAATCAGCACACAGGCTTCTGTAACACCCAGGTCCCTCCAACTCCTCTATAAATGGCACATAGAGTTTGCTCACAGAGACGAAGAGACAAGAGCAACAGCTCAGAGACAAGGGACAGCATAATAATCTTGGTGTTATGAGAAAATAGATGATAAAAACACATCTGGTGGGAAGGTAATACTTCTGTAATTTCTGTTCCTGTTAGCTAGATTTTTACAGAATACCAGAAAAAAAATGAACTTTTATTCAATTTCTCTCATCGTTAAGTTTAAATACCCCTCTCCATTACCAGAATGATAAAACTGTGTTTGTCCAAAATCAGTGCTTTGCTCTCTGAGAACTGCTCTACTCTCTTCAATTCTGAGCTGGAATTTAGCAACAGAAACTTTTCAACAGCAGTTCCCTGGTGGTTTTAAGTCTGTCCCCGGACTTAAAAGGTCTCTTAATCATCACAGAGCCCTTTGCCTGTGTGTAACATACTAAGGCTGAGACAGAGCAATTCAATATGAAATTTGTGATATTTTTTTCTAACCACACACACAATTCCATATGGGCCTGCACTGAAGCAGGGGCATCAATGTTCCATGAAATCTCTAGGTTAGTTGTCAACTTTCTCTCACACACTTCACTAGCAAAGCGGGTCACACGGCTTTGCTCTCTATGGCCTCATCAACAACGTGGTCTGAGCACTGGAATGGGGTAGTTTAGTTGTTAGTTAGAAATGAAAGCCACCGCTAAAATCACAGACGACTGAGCATGGAAGATGCGAGACCTGCAAAGGTCAAGATTTTCCGGCGTCCCTCGGGTTTCAGAGCCAATGTATCTCAAAGCCTGGGCTGCGGGGGAATTGCGTCAGGCACTCCACCACCTAGGAGCGCCAGAATGCACAGAACCCTCTTGAGTTGCTTTGGTAAACTCTACACTGATCTCAAATACCCTGATCCACACAGTACTAGACTCAAGGTAAAACGGGCAGGCGCCAGAGGCTACAAAACTTAGGACTCATGGAGCCTCCCAAAGCACTCCCACACGCGGCAACCCAGCTGCACCGACCGCACCCCTCCTCTAAAGCCTCTCTCTAGGAGTGACCCCAAATCCTGTGCACACAGGGGCACTAGAAAGAAATTCACTGAGGTTAACTTCAATCGCAGCAAGGACTCGCTCTCTGCAGTTATGAAGTGCTAACATTTGGAGTCGATTTGATAGATTTTCATGACAACTGGACCAGTTTTCAAATAACTTCCCACAGCTGGCTGGGGTCTGGGGTGATGATGCACTGGACTGTAGCCGCACGCCCTGAGGCTCTACATGCCCACTCGAGGCGCAGCGGGGACCCGCATCCTGCGCGCTCCCGGGGAGGGCCTTTACCTCGAGGCGACTCAGACTGGAGCTCTTGGAGCGCGACTTCTTGCGCAGGTACACGGAGAAGAACCTGCGCACCGTGAACTTCTTCATGCTCAGCTCCATCGCCCCGCGCCCAGCTGCCAGGAGCCGCAGGGCCGGCGGGCGCGCATCCCCGGCACATCCCAAGCTAGGCAGCGCGCTGGCGGGCACGCGCGCCGGGGAGCCCGACGCGGCGGCCCTCGGCGCGGATGCGGGCTGCAAGCACAAAGGACAGGCCGCACCGGCCACCGGGCCCGGGTCCCAGGATCACTCCCGCGGCGCCTTTGCCTCCGGCCAGGAGTACCAGCTCCCGGCAGCCTGCCCCGCCCATAGACTACACCCAGCGTCGTTCCGACCAACCAGAGTGCGACGCTGCGCCACGCCTACACGCCCACCCACCAATCAGTGCCTGCAGCCGGAGCTCTTTTCCCCCTTTAGTCGGAAAACCTACTCCGGACAGCCCCACCCTCACCCCGCCCACCACCGTACTCTCCAATTATCACCAGCCATCCTGCCCAGGGGCGTTGTCCCCGTGAACGCCTCCAATCAGCGCCGTTGCCTACTCCTCCCTCTCCTACTACTCCTGCCCTCAGAGAACAGTGGGGTGCAGTATCGCCCTGCCCTCTGCCACGGCCGCCAATCAGCGCCCACGCCCGTTGTGTGCCTAATCAGCCGCTCCTGAGGCACGCTGCTCTTGTCCTGTCTCCCTGCCTCTTCTGTTCGAGCTGTTGTGTTCTTCTCCGAACACCTCTGTCCACTTGGACTCCACGCTTAGCATTTTGAATTTCTCTGCAAAGCAAAACTTTAATGACCTAGCACGCTAGAAAAGCGCCCACAAGCGCTACACTCGGGTCACTCCTACAGCTGGTCCCTGCAACTCCTTGCTTATTGGGGAAATCATTGGGAGAGGACCCCGCCTGCTTCGCAGTGTCAGCGGCCTTCCTCCTCTCGGTGAGGACGCCTCACGTGGTCGGGGCCAGCAGCTGAGAACAAAGGCTCACATCCGCTCTCTGTGACCTCGGGCTCCATTTATAGACAATTATCCACACAGATGACTTATCAGGGCCAGCAGCAGGAACATCCTGCGTCTCAGTCTGAGGGAGCAATCAGCGCCTGCTTTAACCTAAGTCCAAATGATCCTTCCTAGTCACACAAAAAGAAAGGCTGAGGTTAATAAAGTCTTATGCCCTGTGGCAGAATAGAAGCAGATTAGAGAAGAGCCGAGGGTAAGCCCAGTTCCTTTGGCCACTGGAGAAAACAGATTCTCCTGCATGATATGCAGCCCACCGGGCAGTTTTCAACACTTTCCCACCCAGACTGGTGGTAGTCATAAAGGACACAGAAATCAAAAGATCCAACATGCTGGGAAACCCACGTCACATAAAACATCAAAGGGCTAATTTCACCTGGAGCAGGAGTCAGTCCCATCTAGAGAGGGCTTTTAGGAACTGCTATCCCACTGGTGTGGGGCTCCAGAGATAGGCTGAGTGCAGTCAGTGTAAGGGTTTGCAGCTTCAATAGAGACAGTGTACACTGGCTTGTGACTTGACCTCAGCATCTCTCCCCGTGATGTCTTAGCTCCCAGAGGTGCCTTCTAGGGATGAAATTAGGAGAATGGGCTAAGATTGGGTCCTCTAAGCAAACCTTCTTGGCTACCCTTGGAATGTTTATTATTTTACACTGCCTGAGGGCAAGGCCTGGTCCTTTCTCAAGGAGACTTTAGCAATTAGAGTACCTAGTCATAAACTCCTATGGAGAATTGGTTCCTGAGACTCCTGAATTGGCAAGGTCTTGGAGAGCTGAGGGCAGAGACCTCTGGCTCACATTAGTTAGTGGTCTCCCTGATCACTCTGCTATCATCCCCCAGGAAACTGATCTTGGCTCTTTTTCTATACTTGGGGACCCCCTGAGTTAACTAGGTTCAGATGCTCACCCCTTCTGAAATTGCTTGCAATTAAGTAAGAAAGTCTGGAGAGCAGAAAGTCTCCAAAACACTGGAAATGAAGCTCAAAAGCAAGCAATGCAAGCTACATTTCAAAGCTAGGGTGGAGGAGGGCTACAGCCAACAGCCAGGCAGTAATCCACTGTAGTTAGCCGAAGGGAGATTTAGGGAGAAGGTAAGAATGCCTCAAGCTGAGGAAAACATCGCAGCATCAGCTCTGTCTATCAGGCTGACTTCCTGTGGCTTTGGCACTTAGCTGAAGGCCATTCACCTGGAGGAGTTCGGTAGCTGGAACCCACTGCAAACCACAGAGCTGCTCTGCACAGGTTTACTAATCCAGGCAACTTCGTTGAAGATTTTAGTGTTTCCAGTCCCTCTCTGCATGTTACACCTGCCCTGGAATTTGTCAGAGCACATCTATCGTCAATGCCACACATCAAGCTACTGGCTTCCAATGCAACCTTCCTCCCCTTAAGACAGCATGAGTGCAGAGGACTGGAGGGCGATGCCTCAGAAACAACCAGGTAAAGCCACATGGAGATAAGAAGAAAGCAGATTGAACAACTGGTCGACTACGCCTTCACATGCCTGTGTCCCCAGCTCAGGAAACTAAGAGGGAAAGGGGGTGGGGTGCACAAGCCTAAGAGAAAAGGGGAAATGAGCAGTGCATCTCAACTAGGAGAGACAGGTAGAAGAAGATTCATGACTAATGGTGTAGGAAAGCCAAGAGAGAGCACTGACATAGGAGGAGGAGGAGGGGGCAGGGGGAGGAGGACGAGAAACCATTACATGTAGAGAGAGTATCGAGGATCGTGTGTGTTGTATGGATACATTACCTGTCCATTAAAAACTATGGCCTACAAGAGAAGGTAGATTAGAAGGTCCAAAAGGCAGAAAGAATTCTGGGATAGAACTAGGCATGGGAGGAGTCGCTGGAGGTATTGACGAGAACAGATGCATGGGACCTGAGCAGAGGTAACCAGTCATGTGGCAGAATATGGATTAGTATAAGTAGGTTGTGTTAAGTTATGAGCTAGTCAGGGAACGAGCCTAGCTATGTGGCCTAGGTATGTGCAAATATTTTTTTGAGTCTGAGTCATTATTCCAGGAGCTTGGGAACAGAAGGAAAAACAGCCTGTCATAGACCAAGGAAGGGAAACCAGCCCGTTGTATACCAATTCCATTCACGGAGAGCATAAAGGAGAAGCCAAGCAGAGGAGGGGGCTCTTCCGTCGCTGGATGCTAGCGTGATTTTAGAGCCTCGCAGCTCTCCTGGAAGCACGAGGGATGCAGCTGTCGGGTGAAACATGATGTGGATAAGCACTAGGAGATGCAGGTTCTCTCCGCATCCTGCTAAGCTGCTGCATCAACCAACTCTGCAGCCAACCTTCTTTGAGAACTATTTGCATGGGGTGGGGGAACCTCTCTCTACTGACTAAATTTTCTCTTCTTCAACTGAAGGAACAGTATTTGAAAATATTAAACAGAGCTTTCATTCTTAACTCGGTTGGTTTATCTAGATAGGTCCAGTTATGAAACCCAAATTTTTGTGAAAATTGTTTAAGGTTATTTCAGTGGCCGTGATACTAATAGACTGACTATTGTGGGAGCAAATGCAGTGGAATTGTGACTCGCCGTAGCTGTAGGACAGAATTCATCAATGTGAATTCACCCCCAGGCAGGACATGGATTGGTCTTCTGCCTCAGCGCTGTGTTCTCTCCAGAGAACCACAGACTGGGAAAGACCTGTCAGAAAATGAGTAGTCTGTGGCTTGGGGGCACACACCAGCATCTGAGGAAGACTAGTGCACTCCTGGTCGCTCTGGAGGTGGAAAGAGCAAAGCGGGGTGGAGCATAGCTTCTCAGACCAGGTAAGGAGAGAGAAGGATGAAGAAAAAGAGCACCCTATACCCTGGGGTGGGAGACACTGGCGACCCTAGCCTCACTGTGTGTGGCCAAAGCAGGAGCTCAAGAAGTGACAGTTAGAGACATTTTTTTTCCCAAACAAAGGAGACATTATAAGAATCAGTGGATGGTACACACGGGAATACATCTTCACTTTAGGATGTTTTCTTGACAATGGGGTACAGTGTAGAAAATCCTTGGAAAGTGGAAACAATTTCTATAAGAGCTCTGTGACAACCTGGGGGGGGGAGGGTGACAGTGTCTGGGCAGAGAATAAGTTACATTGTTCCAGAACGTAGGCAGGGAGTATAGGAGGACAGAGGGCAGCTCCTGGGCACTACGTCATCCCAAGCTCCGCCTTCATGTTGTCCTCCACGCATGGGAACTTCCCATGGTTCCCTACAACACCACAGCTTCCGTGTCACCTGTGTGCCATCCAAAGTAACTGGGCTGTGGAAAACCAAACCCCTGTGACTTCCAAGGGAGGGGAAAACACAGCTCCCGCCCGGGCAGCATCCTTAAAAATGTAGAAAATAATATCTAATAACCAAGGACTAATGGGGACAATTTAAAAATGAAATTGAACTACGGGGAAAATGAAATCAAAATTTAAATAAGACCTGTGGTCACAAAAAAAAACAATTGTAGTTATACCAAGGCCCAACTGCCTCTGTGTGAACACCTGTGTATTCGGAGTTTATTTCTGTGATTCCCAAATTATTAATCAGTTCTCTCCTGTGTACATCTGAATGTGACTTAAGGAGAAGAAGCACGGTGACTAAGAGAGAGTGACAGCTGCTACTGGGACCTGCAGTGTCATCATCCTGTCTCCATTGATTGAGGCTGTGCCCCACCCAGTGCCAAGCCTGGAGACACAGGGGAAAGGTACCCTAGGCTGTGCTCACAAGTGGGGAAAGCCCTGGGAGCCTCAGAAAAAGTTTCTGGTTCAGTTGAGAAGCAAGAGGCAGCCTCTGTGTTCACCCCGGAAGACAAGGTCATGTTGGCTGATTGACAGTGAAGAGATGCTAAAGAGCCAGAAAGTACAGTCCCAAAGACCATGCTGTCTGCTGAGCTTACATACCAGGTGCTGTGTGGAGGGAAGAGGGCAGAGCGTCCCAAGGCAGACTTTGGTCAGACATTGCACATGGGGACTTTGAGGAGCCCAATCCTGGCAAATCTAACCATGAGCATCTTCAGCCTTCCACATTACCCCTACACAGCTGATGCTGTCCTCAGCCACCCTGAGAACATACTGCCTGTCCACACCACACTGGGAGCAGTGAGCTCTGTGTCAGATATGAGTGATTCTGTACTCCTTGCTGAAGACTTCATAGGCCGCTACCTCCTCACCCACAAAGCAGAGCCCCAACTCCTCACACTATAAAAAAGGCCCTTGGGCCTCCTGCATCCCCCTTCCACCCTTCCCAGCACCAGGCTCAAGCCCTGGTTTTCTTCTTGGTCCCTGCATGTGTGAAGCTCAGTAGCCTTTGTTCTGGAGATAATGGAGGAGATAAGAAATATAAGAACTGGTCGCCTATCCAGCCCTTTCCACTATCTGTGTAAAGACCCCACTGACAAAAACTCAGGCAGAAAACAGACAAGCTGTGCCCGTGTGCACAATATAAACAGCCACACACATTCTCTAGCCCAGTGGTTCTCAACCCTTTAAAACAGCTGTGGTGACTCCCAGTCATAAAATTATTTTATTGCTACTTCATAACTGTAATTTAGCTACTGTTATAAATTGTAATGTAAAAATCTAATATGTGTTTGGTTTCCAACCTAGGACGAGGGACTAAGGTGCATATTTTATGTATCAAAGCAGACTGAGCCTCTAAGGTCTCCCAGCATCCCTCAGTCCCTACCTGGCATTCCCTGCCCCCAGCCATTACCTTGCCAGGCCAGGGGCTGGGCTGCCCTTCCCCAGAGGCTCCTCCCTATATAATCCAGACATTTTGGTCTCACTCTTCTCTCTCTGCCAATCTTTGTCTCCCCCCCCCCCTCTCTCCCCATGGGGACTCCCCTGGCCTCCTTCCGTGGAGCCAGTAAACTCACCTGAGAGCAGTTTCCCAATAAACCTGCCTTTAATATAATCTAATCTGGCTTGAATTGGCTCATTTCACTGGCTAAGAAATAACCTACAAATATGCAGGATATCTAATATGCAACCCCTGTGATAGGGTCACTTGATCCCCAGTGGAGTCATGACCCACAGGTTGAGAACTGCTATTCTAGAGAAAGCCAGGTAGCAGAGACTCCCTCAGACTTGGGACCAAGCTAACCACAAATCACAATGAAACCCACATCAGTCCAAGGCAACAGACCCAGAATCAGATGTGTGGTGACTCAGCTAGGGGAGGTGTCTGCTGCAGATGACAAGATGACCAAATGTAATATGTCCACGGAAATTAAAGCAAGATGTGCGAACGTGATTACAGACAGGAAACCACAAGGGTGACTAATCAGCTCTAAAACCACGGGAGGAAAGATGTGACATTTGACACTAGTTAGGGCCAACATAGGTGTGCTGTTCATCAGAGGAGGGTTAGACAGAGTGAAGTGGGGGGAAAAAGGTAGGTCTCGAACAAATACACATGTTTTATGAGTGTGTGTGTGATGGTGGTGGTGGGGGGCTCCTAATTTGCATTTCTATACTTTTGAGATCAAATGACCCAACCTGTAGTGGCTATTCCCGGTTGTCAACTTGACTATATCTGGAATAGTTCACAATCCAGAATTGGAAGGCTGACCTGTGGTCCTGATCTTGAGGCTGGGAGATATAAATTTCTGACCTGGATCCTGGCATGGAGATCTTGAGGCATAGTGGCTATGAATCCCAGGAGACTAAGGCAAGGAGATCTCCCGAGTTCAAGGTCATCTGGAACAAAGCAAGTCCCAGATCCAAGCATGGTGGTACACACCTTTAATCTGAGCCACACCTTCTGCTGGAGACCTACATAAGGACATTGGCAGGAGGAAGACTCTCCTTCGCCTGCTTGCCTTGTGGGACTGAGCAACTGCTAGATCCTTGGACCTCCATACACAGCTGCTGCTGCTCACCATTGTTGGGGAGTTGGACTACAGACTGCAAGTCATCAACAAATCCCCTTACTATAGAGACTGCCCATAAGTTCTGGGACTGTAGAGAACCCTGACTGTTACACCACCTTTGCTGAAACTGAGTTTAAGTTGTGTGGTCTTTACCAGGCCCTGTCACTGAATCTGAGCCACTCCTGACGTAAGACTAGTTTTCCAACCTCTGCACTCAGATCTGAGAGGCCCCTCAGGACTGTCACCTGTACTTGCAAACATTCTCAGACCCCTCCATTCTAACCCTCTCTCACAAGTTTTGCCAGATACAGTTCACTGGATACAACCTTACCACCTCCTGACACCCTGTCACCAAACTGACCAAGCCAGCAGGACCACCCACAGCTCCCTAGGACTTCTAAACAAGGGACACTCCTCAGAACACTGTTGGCACCCCTGAAGGACACAGGCTCTATCATCTGCCTGTTGGTATCATCTGCAAAGGTGAGCTGCCAGGGTCCATGGTCTCTGTCTAGGTCCTTGGTCTCTGTCTAGGCCCCCCTTCCTGGTTTCCTTTTTTTTTTTTAAAGATTTATTTATTTATTATATGTAAGTACACTGTAGCTGTCTTCAGACACTCCAGAAGAGGACGCCAGATCTCGTTACGGATGGTTGTTAGCCACCATGTGGTTGCTGGGATTTGAACTCTGGACCTTTGGAAGAGCAGTCGGGTGCTCTTACCCACTGAGCCATCTCACCAGCCCCCTTCCTGGTTTCCTTGTCTCTGCCCTCCATTCTATAGGCTCTGTAGGGTCTTTGCTTGGTACCGGTTTTGTCTGCAGCTTGCTATGACCTTGCCTACATCTTTTGCCAACACTAAACGACCCAAGCCTATATTCTACTGTTTTGGTGTACAAAATTGCTTTATCTCTGCGACATCTTTATTTTATTTATTTATTTATTTATTTATTTATTATTATAGATAAGTACACTGTCGCTGTCTTCAGACAGACCAGAAGAGGGTGTCAGATCTCATTACAGGTGGTTGTGAGCCACCATGTGGTTGCTGGGATTTGAACTCAGGAACTTCAGAAAAGCAGTCAGCTCTCTTAACCACTGAGCCATCTCTCCAGCCCTCTCTGCGACATCTTAATCTAACAAACATAAAGACTCTCACCCTTGCAGTGAAGACTGACGCCTAGCCTAGCAAGATGAGGAGGGCAATCTGTTAACTGAGAGAAAAGGACTTTTTCTCTCACCCCCAAGTCTGGGCATGAATTAGAGAGGAACCCTGAATGGAGGTGGGGGGGTGCTAGAAGGAAACAGGAACCAGATTGAAACTATAGCAGGAAGGGTCCTGTAACTTGAAAGAGAGGGGAAAAACTTTTCATAATAGAAAGGTCTAAAAAATCTGGAATCGGTTCAAAAGAGAATGTAAATTCCTTAATAGATTTTTTTTTTTTATTGACAGAGATCTTCATCATTTAAAAATATTTCACAGGCACCAAGAGTACAACACGGAACACATCCATGCATGGCAGGAACAAGATGAGCACACAGACGTTCTGAAAGCCACGAGGTGGAAGGAGGTGGCACCCACACACATACACTCTCTGGTCAGAGCTGGGGATGAGGTAAACTGGGGGATTCTCAACTGTATATTAAAGCCACATTTGTAGGTCCAGTCTTTCTGGGAAACACGCAAATAATGATTAAAGCATCATATGATCCTCTTGACTCTCTTCTTGACTCATAGCTGGTCCTGAGGTTCATCGTGAATAGCTACATACCACAGGTCAAGTTTCCCCAAAGAATCCGGAGATAGCACCAGGGACCATACAAACTAAGAGGTGATGTTAGTCTATCCCAAAGACAGCATCCCTAACTGGGAATAGGCTCATTCTGAAGGAAATGTCCATGCCTGGCATGTGACCAAGAAAGAACAAGGAGAGATGCTGATCTCCCAAAGTGAAGCAAAAGATGACAACACTTGTTTCTAAAGGTCCAGGTGGGAAACATGTAATGCTTACTCAGAAGTGCATGTATGTGCTTGCGGGACACATGCCCTTCACACCCGTGCCATGATAAACACAGAACCCCAGGGCATATGAGCTGACAGACTCCGTGACCACGCGTCAGTGGATGTGACAAGAGAACGAATTTATATTAGAGTCCCACAGAATATGCTCAACTGACGCCTCTGGGGGAATTTAAAGAATTACAAGGACAGTAGATGTTGTAAAACGACCAAGCATGTTTGTTAAAAGAAATAAAACTTGAAGACTAAAACTATAATAATTTATGTTTATAATTGATAAATAAATAGATCAACTTAAAACATTAAAAAAAAAAAAAGGAAACCATCAATTTGAAGAAAGCCCTAGAAAAGGCTGGTAAAGGAGAGGTTTGAGCTGATACAGGCAGAGTGTGAAAGACAACAGGAGCTGAGGCCGAGGGAGGGCAGCCATGTAAGCATAAGCTCCCAGTCTTCAGTGAGAGAGGACTAAAGAAAGGTCAATCTATGTCTAAAGAAGAAAGACAGCAGGTGAGGATGTTTCAAAACCAATAAAAACCCACCAATGGTCTTACTTACAAAGGCCTGATAATTCCAAAGAGGATTAAGCAAAAAGAACCTCACACCTAAACCCACATAATAACAAAAACAGGCAAACAGGAAACAAACCAGATTAGGCCATGAATGAGTTCTCAGTGAGGGAGCCAGTCACCATCTCAGAGACCACACCGTCCGAGCCCTCTGAGCTGTGAGTTTAAGAGAGTGGAGCGATTTGCATAAAGAGAGAGTAAAAGGAAGAAACAATCTCACCATCAAATTCTCTCCCTGAAAAAGCAATAATTTTCACGAACCAGGAAGACATTTGCTCGGAAACAATGTCCAAGCAATGCCAGGCTGATTATTAATTTGTTAAAAAGGCAAGGTTAAATTGTACATTTCACGGTTTTAAAAAGTGGGAGATATATATCTTCTTTTAAACACTAAAAATTACAACCAATATTAATGTGACAGATTCTTCAGTTAAAAGACAGATTGTCAAACTGGTTTAAACTAGTAGAACTTAGCTATAGAGAGATTGCTAAAACAAGACACATGGAAAATTTCAAACAGGAGTATGGAAAAAAGACATAACGTTCAATTAGCAATAAAAGAGACAAGGAATTAGTCTCACACAAAAGCAGTCACTGCTCACTGATAAACTTAGCCACAGGGAAGACACAATCACTCAAATACACATGTGCTGGTTAATACAGCTTCAGAAGACGCTGGCTAAACTCGGACAAAATAAAGCCATCCCAACAAGCCATGATCATTTGAATAAATTGTTAACACTTCCCTCAATAAATGAAAAGAAAATAACAAAAATATCACCACATTTTTGAATAATTAAATCATTTTATTTATTTATTTATTTATTTTTGGTTTTTCGAGACAGGGTTTCTCTGTGTAGCCCTGACTGTCCTAGAACTCACTCTGTAGACCAGGCTGGCATCGATCTCAGAAATCTGCCTGACTCTGCCTCCCAAGTGCTGGGATTAAAGGAGTGAGCCACCATGCCCGGCTAATTAAATCATTTTAAATGCTTTCTTTCTTTCTTTTTTCTTTTTGTTTTTTTTGAGACAGGGTTTCTCTGTATAGCCTTGGCTGTCCTGGAACTCACAATGTAGACCAGGCTGACCTCGAACTCAGAAATCCACCTGCCTCTGCCTCCGGAGTGCTGGGATTAAAGGCGTGGGCCACCATGCCCGGCTAATTAAATCATTTTAAAAAGCTTATTTTTTGAGCCTGTACAACACATACTGTTGAGTTATATATTCTTTTCAAATACACGTGTGTTTTTAAAAGTCTGTGTTATACTGTAGGCTCCAAAGCATGCTTTAATAAGGTTTCTGGAAGATAGTCACAGTAACTACTGCTACTGTAAGAACTGAGTTTTCATGCCATACCACAAAAATTAGCTTCATAACTAAAAATAGCTAATATGTTAGCAATTTTTGTTTGCTTTTTTTTCCTGAGACAGGATTTCCTGAGATAGTAAGATCTGGATCTTACTATGTAGCCCAAACTGGCCTCAAACACTCAGCGATTCTGAGCTCTGGGATTACAGACATGAGCCAGGAAACTTCGCTATCATTGGCAACTTTAAAGGGTAAATGTTTAGTAACCTTGAATCAAATACTACATTACAATGAAGATTAGAGATTACTTGGATTTAAGACATTAAAAACATATAATTAAGTTAGGATTGGGGGTACTATAGCATTAAATAGTTCAGCTAGACAGATTAGTGAATTATGATTATTAGGAAGCAATAAATTAAACATAGAACTTAAAAAATAAAGGAAAAGGGAATTCCAGGAGGATGAGCCCAGGGAGAGCAGAAGGGAGAAAATAATAAAGAACAATAATCAAAATAAACTTAAAAATTAAAGAAAGACAATTCAAAGGTATGTCCAAAAACTTAGCTTTAGCAGAAGCGTTGTGAGAATTAAAGGTCATGGGTGGCCCCAGAGGTGTGGAGGACAGCAAGTCAGGATGTGTCCCTGCCCTTTGTCTACAGTTATCACAGAGCTTAGTCTAGGCAAATCATACAGGGCCCACAGACGAAGGTCATGTGTCCACTACAGCCACACATGGTATCAAGATGCTACAGAGGCGCCCGCCTTAAACCACTCTCCAGGTCCCCTTCCTTCTCTTTCAGCGAATTCTAACAAGACTGCTGAGCCTCTGCAGGCTCCGTGGGAATCTCCAGGTACAGCCGTGGAGGAGGTTACTGCTGGTTCTCATGCTCATCTCACCCCACCTTCCTTGCTCCCTGGGCTCCAACCCCAGGGAGCTCTTTCTCCTTCTCAGACGTGCCAGGTTCCTCCCTGCCTTCCCGGGATTGGGGATATATACATCCGGCTACCCCCACACAGCTCCTGAGGTACTTGATCATTCACCACAAGAGCCACCAAACCCTCCACAAGACCTGTTCTGCAACATCAACCCTTCCCATGGGGCCCTAGATCCCCCAGGCCTCCTGGCGGATGTTTCTCTAGTGAACTGAGCCCCTCATATGTGAATGCTTAGAACTCAGGCATCTCTGTGTGATCCCTTGGCTGCTTCTATTGGACCAGAGACTATATGAGTATGGATTATGTTTGCCTTCCAAACACTACACACAGCTCCTGCCATGGACATCTGTCCTGACAGCCGGAGAGATGCTGTGCTTTCTGGACACAGTGCAGTTTTGATGCAGGACAGTAGAAGTACAGGAAGAGAAAAAATTGGGGGATGGCTTGGGGATCCCACCGGACTCCCTCCCTCTCTCTCTTGAAACCAATAACTAGCATGTCACCATCACCTTGACTCACCTTGACAGGTAATTTTAGGCTGTGAAAGACACACAGCATGTACTTCTTAAAAAGGAACTTTCCTGCAGGGAACAGGTACCACCACTGCGGTGCTTCCTGAGGCTCCATGCCAGGGATGGGGGTGGGTGGGTGGGGGTGGGGTGTTGGGGGTGGGGGCAGCTCCCATCCCCAACCATTTCTCTAACTCACTCTGTGATTGGGCATCCTTCCTGGAATACCTGGCTCGGATTTTGGAGACAGTGCAGAAAGCTCCATACCCTAGCCTCTCCATCTTTGGAATACAACTGCCCTAAACCAATCTCCAGTCTTCTTGGAGGAAAGATCAGACTGAAGGAGTAAGCATGAAAGCATAGTGCAGGTACATTTTAGCTTAGAAAATTTTGATTAGTCTCAAACTATGAAAAACCCCAAAGAAATTAGGGCCTCATGAATTTATCATCTCCACATAGTATTAACATAACTAGTGTGGCTATCTTTTTTTTTTTTTTTTTTGGTTTACTGAGGCAGGGTTTTTCTGTGTAGCCCTGGCTGTCCGGGTACTAACTCTGTAGAACAGACTGGTCTCGAACTCAGAAATTCTCCTGCTTCTGTCTTCCCAGGAATGGAATTAAAGACATGTGCCACCACCACCCCCAACCCTGGCTAGTACTTCTTCTATCTTAATTGTGTCCCTCAGGATAAGTGGCAGCCCTAACCTTGGTACCAGTCAATATAAACTAAACCAGAAACAGGGTCTTAGTAGATAAACCCAAGTGAAGATGAGGTTTTAACTGTGTAGGTCCTAAATGCAATATGGTGGGTGTTTTTATAAGGCCAGAGGGAGAGAGTAAGGAGGGGAAAGAAGGAGGGAGGGAGACAGGGAAAGAGGGTAGTTGAGGGGCCCGGGTGCACCTAAGTGAAAAGCTGGGGTGGCACATGTCCCCTATAGCCTTCAGAGGGAGCTGACCCAAGAACAGCCTGTGATCAGCCTTCCACAGAGAATAAATCTCTATTGTTCAAAGTGGCCCAGTTTGTGGACGGTTGTCATGGCAACCCTGGGAAACCAACAACATAAACTGCATTCTTTAAGGCTAACTATTGAACATTACATCTGACAAAAACTTGACCTTAATAGCATAGAGAAGTAGTCACCTTTCAAAGTTGACATGCCAGGAACAGTTGTCACCAAGGCTGCCAATGGGACAAGTGGGCTGCAGCAGGACCAGGCTTTGGCTTCCTTTGAGTCCTGCGAGATGTCCGCTGGAGGCAGGTGTTACAGTGTGGTCACTTCAGTCTGCTGCCCCAGGGCTCCCAGTGGCCTTGCCTTCTTCCTCACAGGCTCTTACCTCTCCTCTCCTCATGCATCCTTCCACCCTCCTCCCTGCAGTAACCACACCTGGCTACTCTAGATCTACATAGAGATGGAGCCCAGCTCCAAGCCTAACCTAGCCACGGCAATACGATAAGCAAATCGAACGCCCACATTGGGCTCAGGCTTCTCCGCACCTGACTATGGTTAACAACTAACTTTCCATCACAGACTGAACACTGGCATTGACCTCATAATTGACAAACACAGACAACAGCTTGCAAACATCTCTCAGCTTCCACTTCTTTCACCTTGCAAACTTCTCTCTCTCCCTCTCCCTCCTCTCTCCTTTTCTCTCTCTCTCACAGACACACACTCACAATCACATTCACACACACACCAGACGTGTGTGCACTCCCAGTCGCACACACAGGCACCAGCACCCTCCCTGAGCTCCTGGACTACAGTGTGCATTTCTCTATCACATCAGCACAATCGTCACAGCTCTCAGTTTGTTCCTACATTTGTGACTAAAACGCTCCTTAAGGTGCAGACCACGATTCTGACAATGAGGCAGATGGCCAGGCACGGACTTGGTAGAACGGACCAGGGAGACGATACATTTCTAAGCAGTGACTCTCACTCAGGGACTGGCTATCTCAAGTCTTTCATCCATTCCCAGGTGTAGCCGACTTTGAAGTCTCCATTTTCAGCTCTCGGTGGCCTCTAGTCTGTTCCTGAGGCCACTCTATCATCCCGTCTTAGCTCTCTAGCCTTGCGACGGTTCTGGACATCTCTAGTCTTCCGACTCACACTGTGAGTGCTGGTCACAGGATGCCTCTGGCCTCTTCACAGCCAGCCCCTCAGGTGACCCACCATTTCCTAGGCCCCTGTAACTCACTGTGCAATGCCTCACAAATCCACTTCCCCAGGTGACCACGGGTCCCATACCCAGGCTCTTCTACTGCCTCTCCTTCCCTTCAGTTCATCCACCGAGCTCATCCTCCAATCTCAAAGCCACCAATGACAGCCCTGCTAACATTGGGCTGCTATTCAAGCATCCGCTGTCTGCTGTCAATCATCCTCAAGCCTCGCAGGTACACTCTGTAGTGCCTTGACCCTGCTACCCTTTCTCCTCGTTCTTCCCTAGCTAGTGACTGCTGGTGGTTTATACTGTTTGGAAGTCCAAACTCCGTCAAGGCCCATTTTTGCACTGCCTAATTTCCTGATAGGGTGCAACTTTCTCACATGAAACCCTGAACACTTTCTAGCTATTATGTTGACAATAATACAGAGCATTCTAGATAGTAATTTCTTTTCTTTTCTCTTCTCTTCTTTTTTTGTTTTTTCAAGACAGGGTTTCTCTGTGTAGCCCTGGCTGTCCTGGAACTCACTCTGTAGACCAGGCTGGCCTCGAACTCAGAAATCTGCCTGCCTCTGACTTCCAAGTGCTGGGATTCAAGGCGTGCGCCACCACTGCCCGGTGGTAGTAATTTCTTAGTTGTTCTTCCTGGGAGACTGTGTTACATATGGTTGGGGACTGCTCCTTTCTTGTCTGTGTAGGACAGTGTGTGTGTGTGTGTGTGTGTGTGTGTGTTTTAAATAAAATCCCAATTGTTCAGTTTTGCCAATGAAGACTCGGGAGCCAGACACTGGGTGAAAGGCTGCAAGGTCAAAGAGGCAAACAAAGCATTCAGCTGACCCTCCTTCTCCTCCGTCGACTTCCGGAAGAGGAAAAGGAAGCTTTCCTTATCATTTCAAACACCCTCAAACTGAACGTCCCTCCCTTCTGCCTCTACTGCGTCTCTCCATCCATCCTCCTGACTCCCTCTTACTCTCTCTGTTTCTTCTTTCTTTTTCTTTTTTCTTTCTTTTTTTTTTTTTTTTGGTTTTTCAGGACAGGGTTTCTCTGTATAGTCCTGGATGTCCTGGAACTCACTTTGTAGACCAGGCTGGCCTCGAACTCAGAAATCCACCCCCTGCCTCTGCCTCCCAAGTGCTGAGATCAAAGGCGTGGTGTGTCAGTGGGCATTAGCACAGACTTCAGACTCGTAATTAAGCATCATGGGGCAGGGAGCAGGCCACGATGGGTAGAGGGATAGTTCTTACCATTCCTTATTCCTATTATTCAAGCTGTAATGTAGCTTATAGCAAGCTAACCATTGTCATACATATCAGACCTGACCTGAACTGCTACATGAACGACTCAGCTGTCAAGCTGTAGAAACCCAAGAGATGTGTCCTTGTTGCTGGGACTATCAAAAAAGGCATGGTCACTTCAGTCACAGCTGCTGAGCACAGGTCTCATTCGTCAAGGTGGGATGACAGGAAGATCCCTGGCTTATGCAAGCTTGTGTGTCATGTTGTTGTCAAAATGCTTGTGTTGAAAAAAAATGCTTGTGTTGTGCAAGGAATGAGGATATGGAAAGGGGGGCCACTGCCTGGTTGCTGGGGCAGGGGAGAGTGGGGCAGGAAAAAGGGCAGGGAAAGGCAGAGCAGGAAGAAGGAGCAGAGGAGGGCGTGGCAGGAAGGGTGGGGCAGGAGGGCGGAGCAGGGAGAGGGGGCTGCCATCACCTTTTTTCACCAGCTCACTTCAGGGTCATTGAGAATGACAGTTCTTTTAGGCCTCTGCCCTGTCTCTTTGGTGTGCTTTGGAGGATCCAGAAATCTGCCGGAGCTTCAGCCTCCTGCCTCTTTCTTCCTATAAAATGATCTACCAAGAGAGCTGTCCTAAGGAACATGCAGAAGACTGTGAATTCTGCCTGGCTTGGGACTAATGGCAAGATGTGAGGTGTGTGCATGGAAAAGAGAGGCTCAACACTTTATATTTAACATGGAATATGCTGTTTTTATGAGCTGGCGCAGTCTTCGGCACCTAGAGTTATAGCCTCTGGATGGCTTCCTGCAAGGGTCTTCTGATTGCTGGGATGGGACCCAGATACAACCATGCTACCACACTTCCCAGCACAGGATTGTCCCAGAAGTTGAGGCTATTTCCCAGAAGATATTGCTCGACTGCATGAAGGTCCCTGTTCAGGCGAGAGCCTCCTCTCTACCATGCAAAGTGTTTCTTCTCCTACTTTATCTTATTATACGTCTCCTTGGTTAAAAACAGAACATAGCCTTTGCTTCTAGAGTACCATCTGCAACCATTTGTACAATCCAGCAAGTGTGGAACAGTGTCCCAGCACGTGGGCAGCCAAGGTTTTTTTAAACCAAACTATACAATGATTTCTGTGCTCAGAATTATGTAAATGTACCTGAAAACAGATTATAGCTAGAACCAACGAGACTTTCGTTGATCTGCTGTATGGATTTCTGTGCTCTGCAGTGATCTGTAAAGAGTACCAGGCTACTTTCTCTAGCCTGACATATTCTGTCAACTATAAACTACTCCATAGAAAACACAAGAACTCTATGAAGCCTCTTTATCAGAAAATCCTTGAATCACTTTAGATGCCATGTTGAAATATTGGCAACAACATTCAGCAGCGATCAACTGTGCCACATGGTGCTAAACTTGGGCAGAATCCACAAAGGCCTGTGTGTGCCCCAAGGTGCCTGCAGGCATTGTGAAGGCTAGCTCATGAGACCATGACTGCTCTGTCAGTCCACTGACTGGACTTCTCTGAGACTCATAGGAAGGTGGCACTGCAGAAGAGGACTCAGTGCTTGTCTTCATAGCCTCAGGTGACAGAGCCACAGGTCAGCCTTCCCCACCTCCTGCCTTCACTCATGGCTGCCTGCCGCTGTGCAGAGCTGGAACACAGGCCAGGAGCCATGTGCTTGTGTTCTGATGGCGACCAGGTTTGGCCAGACCTGAGTTTGTTCCTGCTGTTAGATTACTGTCATCATCAGGAGTTGAAAGGCTTTAAGGAAACTAAAACAGCCACTTTGACTAGGGGGAGTCAGAGCCAGAGAGCTGGATGACTCACAGAGAGAAAACCACTCAGAAGGCAGGTAGGCAGAGCTCTGTTGGTACCATAGCCTCTCGCCTCTCGCCTCTGTTCTGCTACTATTTATTGGGTTTTGTTTTGTTTTAAACAACCAAGGGCTTGTACCCAGCTGGCTGGAATACAGCCTCCAGCACAGTCCAGTAGTTCTACTCTCAGATGAGCTCTGGTCACTTCTACTTCGTTCTCTTTATAGAGTCCCACAAGAAGGTCCACACGGTGTACACAGCTGTGAGCTGGTCACTGTTCCTCAGTTTGGTCATGTCCTACTTTTTCTGACAGTTTTTACAGAGCACTGGCAAAGTGACCACACTAGTAAGACAGGACATTTGTTGCTAAGATCCTGCCCGTAGCCTCAAGCAGGGCCACGGGGCATGGGAGAGCTGCTGCTGGTTGTGACTGGTTGTGGGATTCTGGATTCAGTACTGAGACTATATAGAGTAAGGGAAACCTTTGTTAATTAAACAGGCAGGCGTGTTAGTTAGTCAAACTCTCAGGTCACAGGCCTTATTTCAGGACCCTCTGTTGGCTGAGCCTCCTGCCAACCTGCCCTGGCTCACTGGAAATCTCCATGTTGCCTAGTTCAGTGGCAGATGACAAGCCAGCACACATAGATACCACAACCACTGTAGACCACCACCACTCTTTTCTCCTCATGCTTTCTAGAGACAAAAAACTTCCCATGGATGTAGCTCATCCTTGGTCTGATGTAGCTCACCCTTGGTCTGCCGCTGGCCTCAAGCTCCTGGATGGGCTACAGAATCTGTGCCCTTAGTGATCTGAAGGTGGGCAAACACTGTTTCGTCACCCCTCCCCTTACAAATGATTCTCTGTTAACAGCTGAATACAGGGGATAGAGCAAGTCACACCCACATAGGCTGGACTTCATAATAAAATCCCCCACACTATTTTGTATGCAACTGTGGGCTTCTGAGATCTGTGAGGAGAAAGAAATGGCCATTATTGTCAAATTCTGGCGGCAATGTGAACACTAAGGAACCTGCTTTCTCTCATAGCAAGGACAGGGTTAAATGGAGAACGTGTACAATTGGAAGTTCTGGAGAGGAGAAGATAACTTAGGGAGAGTTCCTAGTTCATAAATATTTACTTATTAACATTTGTTGAAAGATATATATTCATATTTTAGATAGTATGGGTTTTGTTTTGTTTTGTTTTGTTTTTGTTTTTGTTTTTTTTGGTTTTTTCGAGACAGGGTTTCTCTGTGTAGCCCTGGCTGTCCTGGAACTCACTTTGTAGACCAGGCTGGCCTCGAACTCAGAAATCCACCTGCCTCTGCCTCCCGAGTGCTGGGATTAAAGGCGTGCGCCACCACGCCCGGCTGATAGTATGGGTTTTATAGTGCTTTGTAAAAATCAGAATATTCTTAACCTGTTAACAGATTTCTTCCACACCCCACTGCAATGCTGGAAGATCTCCACTAGACACACACATACACTCATACACACACACTCAGACACATATACACTCATACATACACACTCATATATATATACACATACTCATACATGCACACACTCATACATACATTCATACATACATACACATATACATACTCATACACACGCACACATGCTCATATACATATACGTTCATACATACACACACTCATACACACACACACCCTCATACCTATACTCATACACACACTCATATACATACACACATAGGTAGGCAGAGTTTTCATTCCCTGTCTAGGACTCTGATGTAGGGACCACAAGGAGGGAAAAGAAGGAGGTGGAGAGGGGAGAAGACACCATGGGGTCGGTGATTCATGAAAACATGGCCATGAGAATTAGCTGATTGGAGTTAAGAGCTGCCCAGATGGAACACGGAAAGTTATAACTCAGGGTTATTGGTAGGGAAGTAGATTTTAATAACTTAGAGGATAGATATCTGCCCAACTCTATTGCATTGAAGGCTTATTATAAATATAAAAGTTATGTGTCTTTTAGCTGGGAACTGAATGATCAAACCCCTGATCAAGATTAAATAATTACAACAGCCGAGGTCTCCTCCTGAACCAGAGGAGCTCAAGATGAGGAGATACTGAAGGCAGCTTGGTGGATAAGGGTGATGAGCAAACAGGCTGGGTCTCTCCCCGTGCCACCATCCTAGGAGCAGATGTCCCATTGCAAGATAGAAGAGGAGATGGACATGGTACCATCTGTGAGTTGTCACCACTCCAAAGTGAGGACTGAGCACAAAGTGCAGTTAGGTAATGGGTATGCCCACTGGGAAGGAAACCCACTACAGACGGAGCATGAGAAGCCACGCGGCAAGGTGCAGCGTGTTACACTGGTGAGAGCCTTCAGCACCAGTATCTGCACCTGAAGCCACGTGAACAACAGGCACCGGGCAGTAGAGAGGATGAGGAAGCAAGTCTCATGCTCAGAGCCCATTATACTGCACGGGGGATGGGTTGCAGGGTGGGAGGCCAGGGGAGGTTAGCTGTCACTCAAGCTGGACCACTTTGCACAGCCTTGGCCTTGGGCCTGTGCACTCTAAAGATAGAACTGAGACAGGGTGAGGCTGGTAGGTGGGCAACTGGAGGGAAAGCAGAGAAACCTTAATTTCTCATGATTTCAATGAAAAATTAAAGATTCTCTGCTAGCAGGGCGATCCATCTCTCTTGCTATAATTCAAAAGAACCCATAGCTCTTAGATTCCTGGTATCCTCTCACAAGGCTGGAAAGGATATGAGTTGGCCGTACAGGATGCATTTGGCAATCAAAGGCTCAATCTGATCAGAGTAACGGTGCCCTGGGCATCAGCAGTTCTGAGCTAGAGAGATCAGAATGCTGCATAGGTTCAGAGAATATGCCTGTAAGTACCTACAACTGCCTTGGGCATAAGATCCATTCACTGGAGATAACTGAATGTCCAGCGGCGATAGGAGAAATAGATGGGACTGCAGTGGGTACCTGAAGCAGGGAGATGGCTGAGCCACACACAGCAGCACCAGGCAGAGAGCAATGATGGTTCTATCGGCACAAACTACACAAACAGGAGGAACACGTCATTAGCATGGAAGCCCAACCTGGTGACTAGATAAGCAAGTCATCTGCAGAGGGTCAGGTGACCCTCAGGGGAGGAGAGAGAAGCACACCTTCCCCAGAATCCCCTGCTTCCCAGTGACCCTGGCCGTGGATGCTTTGCCTGGCCCTGCTGCCTTTCCTTTAGAGACCTGAGGCACTTCTGTGAGACACAGGCTGGCTATACAAAGGAGGTGTCCCAGAAGAAGTCCTAACGAGACAGGAAGAAAAGTCAACCAAATATCCTAAAGATATTAAGACAAAAGCCTTGTTTTCCAAATTAAGTCTTATTAATTACAAAATTGAAAACCATGGACTCGCTTATTCTGTCTATAAACGACACGAACACTCTCCTGCTGTTCCTTTGTTGGCCCCGCGCAGGGCTAGAGGGCTCCTGGGACAACAAGGGATCTGTCTGCCTTCAAAGAAGGATGCTGCCAGCAAGGCATAGAGTAAGTATTGCCTAAAGGCAGCTCTTTCGTCTTACACTTTGGGAATAAGGGTCACTGAAGCAGTAGCAGTGACTCTTAGGTTTACCACACTTGTAAGAATCATAGGAATTGGAGTTCTGAGAGTTCCTCTTGAATACTAGCAGCATTTCCATTAGAACGGAGGAGTGTTCAGGGATGGCTTTTTTTTTTTTTAAGATTATAATTTAATTGTAAGATTTTCTCTCTTTCCTTTCCTTCCTACACTCCCTTCCATATGCCCCTCCCCACTCTCCTTCAATCCCTGGCCTCTTATTTTCACGACTTGTTATTGCATGCATATGTGTCTGCATGTATGCACTTATGTGGGTATACACCCTTTTCTCTTTTGCGGTCCTGCTGAGCTTTCTGTACTGTGTACCCTGACCATACCAGTGCTTTGAATGGGGAGCTCTCAATCAGATGCCTCAAGATGCTGTTTTCAAAAGGAGAGAAATCGTTACCCTGCCTCCCAGAGTCAGAGCTGTTATCTTCCCCTTGTGTGTGCGTCACGGAGAAATCAAGAAAGGCAGAGGAGAAGAGGAGAGGGTGGGAGAGGCGGGAGCGGGGGTGGGGAGGTTATTGAACAGAGATGAATGCTTGTCTCCACACAGGAGACGTGGAGACAGTATTGGTACCAGGACGCAGAGGCAAGGGTGATAAACAGTGCCTCCCTCGTGAGCATGAAGTCTGTTTGAAGAAACGTGAGGTAAATGACTACTTCCGCAGTCAATGGCTCAGTCACCAGAAGGATCAGCAGTACAGGAAGACTTGTGGTGACATCTGTAGGCGACAAAAGACTCACCAAGCAGGCCTGTTGCAATACACCACGTCTTGATGCCTGATTTCTTCACACTCATCGCTAGACTTTCCTTTAGATAAGACATAACGACATGTAACGCTTTCTAGAATGCAAACCGTTAATCAGTGTTGCATGGTTTCCTTAGAACATCATCATGAGCACTGGGATATTGAGTAAAGTGCACCTCAGTTTGGAAGTTAATGATGGGTTGGCCTCATCCCTGAAAGTGTAAGTCCACACACTCTCCTGCAGTACTGAAGCGCGTCCTCTCAAAGAACAGCTGCTACATTAAGTATCACCTGTAAACTGGTTATGGTGGCCACACCTCTGATGTCAGTGCTCCAGAGGTGCTATGTATGCATATGGGCCTGGTGAACCTGGGAGGATGGGATGAGGAGGGGCTACCTGGGAGCCAAGGAGAGGAGCCCTGCTCCAAAGACAGCAACCCTGGCCTGCCTCTGAACTCAAATATCCAGCATTTAGGACGAGAATTACTGATCTTTAAAATGTTCAGTGCCAGGTGTGGTAGGGAATGCCTTCACACACCTGCCAACACACAGGAGGCAGAGGCAGGTGGATCTCTGTGAGTTCAAGGCTAGCCTGATCTCCATAGGAATTTCCAGGACAGCCAGGTCTACATAGTAAGGTCCTGTCTCACAAAACAAAAACAAAAACAAAATAATAATTAAAATAATTGCTCACCCCATTGCTCTTGATTCTGGCAGCCCACACAGTTTAACAGAGAAAGCGACCAGCCTGTTGTGGTTCCTCATCCAAAAGGCCCAGGCAAACTAGCACAGCAGGTACAGCTCCTGCTCCATCAAACTTCCCTCAGCTCAGCCTTGTTTTAGCCAGGAGCGGTGAAGCACAGTTGGAAAAGACAGCATCCAAGCGCAGGACCCCAACCTCACACTCAAGCCTGGTGTGGAGCCATAGCAGACGCCAGATGTGCCATCCTGTTCCATGTGTGGTACATGGACGATGGCTGAGTCGTCACGTGTCTGAAAGGATTTCCTTGTCTTTGTACAAGTGGAAGCCTTGTTTCCAAGAGCCCCAGAAAACCTAAGCAGGTAGCACCTGCAGAAGCGGGCGTGGCACCTGCAGCCTCTTAGAAAGGCTGGGGGTTCTGCAGACAGTGGGGTGGGACGGTGGCCAGGCTCACTGGCTTCAGGTGAGAGAGGGATGTGGCATCCCAGAAGCTGCGTGGGATTCTGGGCCAAGTCTGAAACCTTTTCTTCCCTTTCTATCAGCCATGTTGATAATTGATGATAACACTAACTGCTCAGGCTTATGATGGGAAACCACATGGTCACGACTGACCTCCGTGGGTTTTTCTGGAAAGTTCCACTGCGGTTAAAGAGGAAACTTGTTGGGTCCACTGATAGTTTGTCAGTCCATGTGTGTGAACAGTATTGCTGCTTTCTTGGCATCCCACATGGGTTTGATCTAAATTCCCTTGTTCCCAGACAGTACTAAACATTGCAGCCCCATCTTGAGCCATTTCTGTTGGTCCCGTCCTCACTCTGAGACATTATTGGCAATAAAGGGGGTACCATTTCCCCTTCTAGTGAACCCACACACCAGGCAGCACAACGGAAGCTCAGCTGTGTCGTTTATGACAGGCTAACAATGGCTGGCGCTGGACACTCTCTGCTAGAGACACTGTGCCCTCTCCCGAGGTGAAGATGTTTCAGAACTGTTTCAGGAATCTGGGACTTGTGCCTGCTCCTGTGGCACCGAGGAGCCTGAACTCGAACGTCTCTACAAACTCACTCTGAATTTTACAGTGCACTTAGCTGGGTTCCTTTCAGTAGAGGTGGCAAAGCTACAAGTAGAGAATACTGAAGAGCATAGCAAAGAGTATTAAGTGGAATCACAGGGAACTGCAAAGCTTGCATTTAGAATTTCAATTGCATCTTGCATAGTAGGGACTGCGGAAATTGCAGGGGCTCTGCAGCCTGCAGTCTCTATCCCCACCCCTCGGAGAAGAACCTAAAGGCAGCCAGGGCACAGCCAGCACGTCCGGCTTGAGAGACAAATGGGATAAACAGGAGATGGACTAGAGAGGGCTTACGCCCCGCCCACAGCTTTCCTGCCTCACTACTGTTCCTCCTTCTCTCTGAGAGGGCTGCTGTTCCCCTGCACAGTGCATACTTCATTCCAGATAGAAGACACCATGCAGAGTGCTAGGTGCAGCGGCTCACAGTGTAATCCCAACAATAAGGAGGCAGAGGCAGGAGGATGACCATGAGTTAGAGGCCAGCCTGGGGTACACAGTGAATTCCAGCAAGCTGAGCCCTGTGCATCTAACCTCTACCCTGAAGCATTTTTGGTTTCATACCCTTGTGGCTGCTTCAGCCAGCAACAGTCAGTTTTAGCACCAACTGCAGCCAGGACTCCGCTCTGGTCAGGGAAGGAAAGGTAACTCTCTCAGGAAATTGCTTTTGTTCATTGGTCCTCGAGAGCGTGGAAACTCAATAGACCACCCTCTAATTGGATCTTCTCCCTTGCCTCAGGCCCGGTGCCTCCCAGGACCACATCTGTCTGCCGGGCTTCAACTCACTCCCTGCCAGCATCACCATGCCCCTTCTGTCTACGCACTAATATTTGACCGAGGGTCTGGTATTCTTACTATGCCTTCAGCCACTCCCCTGAGGCAGCATCCCCTCCCCTGGGCATGGCTCACTATCCTTCTGTCCCTCCACCTCCACCTGGCCTTCCCCCTCTCTTCTCCACACATCTAAAAAGATCTGCACTTGCATGCTCACTGCTGGCCCCATGGCACTTTGTATTCTCATCCTCCCTCTATCCTTCTGTGTTCATCTTCTTCCACACAGGATACGGATCACAGGGATACTGGGGTTTGATGCCGGAAGAGGCTTTAGAACATCTATCTATTCTTAGGTTCCTTTAGACGTCTCAGGATAGGAGTTTAGACGTCAGAGATAGGAGTTGCTATAAAGTTTTCAGATTTCCAGTGTCTTGTGCACGTGTGCCCCGGGATAAAGCTGAGGGGTATTTACTTACAGGGGGTTATTGTTTCTCCGTAGCTGGGATGAAAAAGTCCATGGGAGCGCATTCCCTGAGCAAGCGAGGTCCTAGGTTCAATCTCAGTACCACACAAAGGAGGGGAAAACATATAACCCACTACACTAACTACCTCTTTAGAGTGGTGGTGACTAGCTGGCTTACTTTGATCATAATTTGATTCACAGTTATACATTTGAATAACAAAATTGAAAAAAAAATATTGTTCTTAAAACAGAGTGTTTGGTTATACAAGCCAAGTTTCAAGTTAAAACATGAAACCATATTGAAAAAAATGACAGAGGCGGTTAAAATTTTGGGACAAACCGATTCCTTTAAATATCTTTATTTTCCAATTGGGAAAATAAAAGCTCAGAGGCCTGGGCATTTTGAGCCCATGTCAGGAGTAACTCCAGACTCCTGGCCCATGGCCAGCTCCATCCACTATCACAAAAGGACAGCAACTGCTGGTGAGTCTCCAGGCAGGGCCACTTTTGGGTGTACTATCATGGGCCCCTGTAAAGTCAGGCACATGGGCCAGGGGATTCCCTTCCTGTGCATAATGCTCTGGTAGGTGTTTGGTTCTTTAGGAAAAAACACTGCATCAAAACATGTCAGAAGGATTCAGGAGTCCCAGGAGGTTCTTATCAGCACTAACCCAGATGTAAGAGTGGGGAGAATTCCCTATGACCACATTCCTCATGGCTTGGCTTACAGGATCAGCAACAAATATACAACGGCTAGTCCTTGAGCTGGAATAATGCTGGTGTGGGTTCCTGTGTCCTGCTAACCTTGAGTCACTTGATGCTAAGACTTTATCTGCCATGTGGCATGAAGCAGCCATGGCAGGCTCAGGAATCCAGCTTCTTCATGATGCACTCATGGGTGGGGTCTGCCCCGAGCCTGTGCCCTCACCAGAGCTACCCATTATGCACACTTCAGAGAAAGCTCCCCAGGCATCTCAGGCAGCAGGAGATACCCCATGACAAAGGCTTGATTTCGGGCTGAGGTAGTTCAGGATGTGAACCAGAGCCCACAGAATCACAGTGTTCTTCGGTGGGAGAGAGATTTGGGGGAAAAGGAGACTGAGTTAGGACTGGAAGAAGAAAGGAGAGACTGGAAGGAGATGGCAAACCGCTAGGGCTTCAGAGTGGGATGTGAGCAGGAGGCCAAGTGAGGAGAGTTAGGTAGTGCCCGGTACAAAATGAGGTCCTTGGGACACAGAGCCACCAGCCAGTAAGGAATTCATCTACGGAACTTTAGCTCTGCAAAGGCCCTGGATTTCAGCCTGAATTCATCACTTCCCAGAGGTGCAGAGAGTTTACCAATATTAGAGTCAGCCAGTTACAACAAGCTCTTAATGGAGGCTCACTGTCCATACCTACTGTGGGATAAATAGGATTGGAATCAAAAAGGTGAGAGGAAAGGAACCAGAATGAACAGAGAATCCCGGAGTCAGAGAATCCCATGAGGAGTCTTCCAGGATGTATGTGTGCACACATGCTCATGTGTGTATGCATACTTATCCACCACACTTGCTCACACATCTATACCTCATGAATGCTTGAGCCCATGTATATACACTCCTAAGCCCCTAGGAGGTCACAGCCAGGAAGAGAATCTGGGATGATGTCTAATGAAGGTAGTACAGGCACCAGATTCAGAAGCCACATCTGCAAGACAGAGCTTGAAGATAAGCAAAGACTGTAGGACTCGCTGGGGGAACCGAGGACTGAGTCACAGAGTCCACGAACCACAGCATCTGGGGGATCAACCCCAGATCTCAATACTCTGGACAATACACTTTGCTCCAGGACCAGGTCAGGATGCAGGCAAGGAAGGCAGCCATCCCAATGGCCAGCCAGCCTTAGACCTGTGGCACTCTGAACCTGGTGCCAGCAATCCCCACGCAGGGACCTGTGCTTCTGTTCCCAGTTCCTGTGGCTCCCGAGGAAAGGCTTAACAGGACTGGGCATCCGTCTACTTCTGTGATAATACCACACACTCCTCACTTCATGCCACCGTCTCCTTGTAGCAGCTCAGTCTGTGTGACATGTGTCACACTTGACTTCTGCTTGAGGCCAAGGTCCCCTTTGTAGCAAAAGCATGTCTGTGCCTGTGAGCCATGAGCTGCATCTGGGTCTGAAAGTCACAGCTGCCCAGAGGGGACACGGGGGTCTAGAAGGCTCTTAACCTTGATTTCTTCCAGGTGACCTACATTTCTTGAGAAAGGATGCTGCTGAAGCGCCCTCTTCTGTGCCATGGTCGGGATGCAGAGCTCAGGGAGATTGAATTCCACTGTCTTACAACAGGACTGTAATAGCAGCTAAGGGTTAACCATGGTGACCATGGCAGTGAGCGCCCTCTTGCTTCGAGCATAGCTGACCCACTCCTTAGTACACAAAGACAATGTTCCAAAATCATCTTAGTATCTTCTTCTTCTCCTCCTCCTCCTCCTCTTCTTCTCCTTCTTCTCCTCCTCCTTCTCCTCTTCTTCTCCTTCTTCTCCTCCTCCTTCTCCTCCTCTTCTTCTTCTTCTTCTTCCTCTTCCTCCTCCTCCTCCTCCTCCTCTTCTTCTTCTTCTTCTTCTTCTTCTTCTTCTCCTCCTCCTTCTCTTCTTCTTCTCCTCCTCCTTCTCCTCTTCTTCTACTCCTCCTCCTCTTCTCCTCCTCCTTCTCCTCTTCTTCTCCTTCTCCTTCTTCTTCTCCTCCTCCTCCTCTTCTTCTCCTTCTCCTTCTTCTTCTCCTCCTCCTCTTCCTCCTCCTCCTCTTCTTCTTCTTCTTCTCTTCCTCCTCCTCATCCTTCTTCTTCTCCTTCTCCTCTTCCTCTCTCTCCCTCCCTCCTCTCTCTCCTGCTTCCTTGCACCTCATGTTCCCATGTGAGTTTACACTGTTTCTTTGTCCTGCAGAAACTACCTGTGTCCTTAAAACAGAATCCAATCTAGACTGACATGAAAACCTGGCTAAGCTAGTATAGAGAATGCTCTGCACATCGTGGCCTCCCAGAATGCCCCTGCAGAGTTCTTTGTGGTAGAACCCAGACTGCAGCTGATGTGGAGATGTGTGATTCCCAACCTGGAGGAGTAGAAGGCTAACAGTGCCTGCGCGTGCATGTGGAGAGGCAAAAACACGGCAAGACAAGTGGCGTGGGATCCAAGCAAAGCTGAGGCCAACTTCAAATTCCTAGGAAACCCCTTGAACTCACTTAGATCTAGTCCTGCTGGGCCAATGGGTGGATGGTGTACCTCCAGGGTGGGCACAGGGACTCCACAGAACAGGTACAAAGTACCAGGTGTAACCACCACAGGTCTCTGTAATTGCCTGTCTGTCTCTGTCTGTCTGTCTGTCTGTCTGTCTCCCCCCGCCCCCCCAGTGCAAGCATCCATGTGGTGTCAGAGGTCAACTTCAGCTATCACTTCCCAATTAGGCTAGGCTAGCTGACCAGCAAGCGCAGCGACTCTCCTGTTTCTGCCGCCTCAGCACTTTTCCCAGGTGTGCACCTCGTCTGTCCTTTTTACTCCAACCCTGAAGCTTGCATTCAGGCCTTCCTGCTTCCAGGGCAGGGATAAGCATTTTGCTCACTGAGCAACCCCCACAGACCCTTTTCTATGGCTCTTTACATGAATGCCCCCTGCTGGGAAAGGGTATGGATAGTGCTTCTGTCCAGAGGGAGCAAGGGACCATTCTACAGGACAAAGCTACCTTAGTCTCTTCTGCAGCATGGGCCATCGGAGCAGGTCGGTCAGCACAGAGAGCATGCAGGAATTCCGTCAACCCTCTGTCTGCAACAACCTCATCTTGATACAACTACAACCCAGTGGTGACAGGCAGCTTTACACAGACACACTCGCATACACATGCACACACATGCATGCCCACACACATGCACAAACACACACAATACACTCACATGTACACATACACACACACTCGCACAGAGGGAGGTGGGGGAGAGGCTAGGAAGGCTGGGAGATTTACATAGTTCTGTCTTCTCTGACCACAGGATCAGCTGGTCCAGCCGGGACTTTCTCCCATAAATGAGGCACAGTACATTCCTGGGGCAGATGCCCTGGGGGCAGCTCTTCAGTGAAGCTGCCCACACAGCCCCTTCTTTCATCATCACCTTCTGGGAAACCAAGTGAGTCCCTCAGTTAACCTCCATTTTCTCACTTTATAAACTGTACCCAAACCTTTTATTCGGGAAATCCTGTGCCTTTGCCAAAGCAAGTCCTGGGAGCTGCTGGGTGGCCTCAGTTTTAAATGGCCAAAGGTATTAAAATGAAGCCGTGTGCTTGTGTGAAAAACAGAAGTCTGTTCTCTTCACTGTCCCAGGGATACCTCTGCTAATGGAGACCTCTGCACATGTGTGCTGTCCACAGGTGTGAGGCTGTTTGCCACATGTCTCAGCTGTGAGGTGGTTGTATATGTACATGTTCCTATGTGTGTTTACATCTCTCTGTGCATATGTGTTTCTGTGTATGTGCATCAATGTGTGTGCATGTACATATGTGTGTATGGGGGTATGCCTGTATGCATATATCTGTGTGTATGTATATATCTGTGTGTATTTGTGTGTATGCATGCACATGTGTGTGTGCATGTGTGTCCCTGTGTGTGTATCTGTTTGTTGTGTGTGTGTACATGCATGTGTGTGCATGTGCCTATGTGTGTGGTGTATGTGTCCATGTGTGTGTGTGATTGTGTGTGTGTGTGTGTGTGTGTGTGTGTGTGAGTGTAGAATAGAGGAGATGTCAGGAGTCTTCCTCAATCATCTGTCCCCTTCATTTTTTGAGACAGGGTCCTTCACTTAAGTTTGAGACTGCCAACTCGGCTATATGGGCTAGCTAGCAAACCTGAGGGGTCTTCCTGTCTCCCCTTTCCAGTGATCCAAAATATATCACCATATCCAGCATATAACGACAGCTCATAATGCTTATTTATTTGTGTATTTATGTATTTTGGAGGTATGTGCCTTCAAGTGCATATAGAGGTCACAGGACAATCTTTGGGAGCTGGCCCTCTCCCACCTCTATGTGAGACATAGGGATTGAACTCGGGTCACTAAGCCTGGCAGAAAGCACCCTTACCCATTGAGCCCTCATGCCCAGCTTTTTTATGTGGACTATGGGGGTTCAAATTCAGGACCTTCTGCTTCCTAAGCAAGGACTAAGCAAGACTGGCCAGTCTGTATCCCTAGCCCCTGATCTGCAAAGCTTTCTAAAGACATTAATGAAAAGAAAGCCCGTTACTTTGGCCCTAAGGACTATAGCATCTGTGACAGTCAATAGCATACAGTTCGCATATGTATTATAGATGGGTTTTCTGGCACAATAATGAAAGCAGAAAGTTCTATTTTCAGGAAGAATCAGGTGTTAGGAGGCCTGAAATTCACTCTGCTGCATTTTTCCTGGTATGTGACTCCCACAGCTGTGGAAACAATGCCCTGGTCCCTTAGCCTTCTTGCTTGGGGACTGCCCCCTGTGATTTCATGGGCCTATGCTGTGAGGCCTTCTTCGCCTGCTTCCCCCTTGCTCCAATAACCTCCAGAATGACTCCCCTTTCTCACAAAGCATGGCACCTGCCAGGCTCCCCGCATAAACAGCTCTCTGCTCACACATCACCCCTTGCTCAGCGGCCTCTTCAACATACCTCCCCAGACCAATTTTTCTCTCTTACATACTTTTGTCTCCCTTCCGTGTGTCTGAGACACTGCTTCACTGGGCGTGTTTCCGTGCTGAACGACGAGTCCCTGAGACTCCCACCTGAGGACAACTCCACACTTTTCTCCAAAAGTGTTGGACACTCCTGGGTTTGAGGCAGGGTGAAGGAAGGATATGGGACCACAGAGAATAACATAGGGATGGAAGTGTGCGAGGGAGACAAGGAAGCCAGTGGGCCTCACCATCCTAAGCATTGTCACAAGCCTGGCATAAACTGCCACCCAGTACGTAAAACATGACCAAGAAAGGGATGCGGGAAAGGGAGACCAGAAGCACCAAGGAGCTCAGGACCCTCAGACAGAGACCTGCTGTGCTAACGGAACCTCAGCACAGAGGAAAGAGCTCAGCCTTGATCCTCAGGCAGCTGTGCTGCACAGATCAGGGAACTTTTACACCCCAAATCTCAAAGGGGACCAGGAATAAAGGCAGTAAGAAAGCGGGCAAAGGAAACGTGTCAGACAACATACTTGAAGTTGTGAGGTAACAGTAAGCCGAGAGGGGAGAGACCTCAAATGCCACCTTTGATCTGCAGAGGTAATCACGTGACCGATGGCTTCCCAAGAGGACTGAGAACGAGCAAAAGGCAAAGCCCACACCCTGGCCCTCTCCACGGGTTCCTTCACAGCCCGACAGTGAGTACTTACTAACAGTAGCCCATAGAATTTAGAGGCAACGCGGCGGAGCCGAGAAAGCATGTCGCTTAGGTTAGAAGTGACGATGATTTGGGCCAGGAAGCAACATGGTCTTATTCTTCAAGCACCCTACTCTTCTCCATTGCTGAGCTGGCCTCCAGTAGGGTTTGTAAACACTCGGGCGGTTCGAGATCCTCTGAAAGTCAGTGGAGGGCAGTACGCAGCTGATCACGGCCAGGATACAGCCATTCCACATTTAGTAACTGGCTTAGCCAAACTCTAGGGTCACTTACTTAATATAGTGCTGCTCTTTCTACTGGGCAGCCAGTGCAACATGGTAGGCTGCAAATCTGGCAGTCCGGAGAGAAGCCCAAACCAGAGCGAGCCACTGTAGCAGCTGGCAGGAGACGCAGTAGTGGGCTCTCAGAGTCTCGACGGGGAGTCCATGCTCCCAGGAAGACAGCCAGGTCCCTATGAGTGCTGAGTGGTTCTTCTCAATGTAGTCATAATATTATTTGGTGTTTGTCTTACAGATTCTATTCTTGTGGCATAAACATGCCAATGTCCTTCTGCCACTGGAAGGTCCTTTACTGAGGAAACCTGAACCTTGAAGAATGTAAGCCATACACTCAAGGTGACACAGTTAATGGCAAAGCTGCCCACTCCCATGCAAGACATGCACAGAACCCTTGGATCTATGGCCACAGATACTTCAAGCACTTGAAGACTGATCACAGAACAGCTTTGGCAGCTGGGCAATGATGCAGTGAGAAAAAAGGCTGAACAGTGAGCCATGTACCCAGCTTAAACAAGAACAATTTTCTTATCACCATGAACTGTATTAATACAGCATGTGTGCACGCACACACACACATCAAAGAGTGTGGCTATGTACTAGAGAGAACTAAAAAAGTTCTCACAGGCTCAGAGATGAGGGTGCGCCTGGGCCTTCAATGATGTGGTCTGTTGGGATAATGTTCTCTGCTATTGCCAAGCTCCAGATGTTGTCATGGAGAGAACACTTCTCCCAGATGATGAGAATTAGAAAGCAAGGGTACAGGACAGCCCTGGAGCTCTGCTAGTGAGAAACAGAGCTGAGGACAGAGACCAATGGACAAGATGTGCACTGTCAGTGGATGGAGGCTCCAGTGAGAAGGAGGGCAACTGAGGTGTGGCTGAGTATGCCAGGAGTGAGGGTAGAGGTGGGCTTGGAAGCACCTGCCACTTCACTGGTGAATGGATCCACCAATTTAAAGAGACTGTGTTTCCAGGTGAACATTGTTTGAAGTAGAAGAAGTGCCACTGAAGATGCAGGGAGAAAGGAGCCAAAGAATCATATGGCCATTCATGCGAGTGTGGATGACGTCACAGGCAATGGCGAGTCTGACAGTGGAGAAGAACAATCTGGGTCTGAGATGGCTGCTGCATGCTCAGAGAACACGCAGCCATGCATGCTCAGAGAACACCCAGCCATGCATGCTCAGAGAACACCCAGCCATGTTGGTCCCACGAGGACAAAGAGAAGTTTGGCAGCCAAGTTACGTAAGGTTTACATGAGGTGAGTCTTTGGGGCTGGGGAGGAACTAGACTAGAAACCATAAAGAAGAGAGTGCTGGTGACCTCAGGACCCTCAGGTGGTCTCAGGAGTAGGACCCATGAAAGCGAACTGCTTCACTTAGAGCAGTGGTTCTCAACTTCCTAATGCGGCGACCCTTGAATACAGTTCCTCGGGCCGTGGTGACCCCCAACCATACAATTATTTTCATTGCTACTTTATAACTGTACCTTTGCTGCTGGTATGAACCTTAATGTAAATATCTGAGTTTTCCAATGGTCTTGGGCAACCGCCATGAAAGGTTCATTTGACTGCCAAAGGAGTCAGGGCCCACAGGTTGAGAATCAGTGACTTGAGGATCACAGAGGGATGAGTCCCTAGAGCCACCATGTCGTAGTTACAGAAAGCAGACACCCAATGGAAAGAGCTGGAGGGGGGGGGATAGTGAAGAGGAGGAAGAGGGTACTTATGTGTAATAATAAATAAATCTTTGGACTGGAGCAAGCAGGGCCTGAGCGAGCAGAGGTCCTAAAAATTCAACTCCCAACAACCACATGAAGGCTCACAACCATCTGTACAGTTACAGTGTACTCACAATAAATAAATAAATAAATAAGTTACCTTGGTCATGCTGTCTCTTCACAGCAATAAACCTAAACTAAGACAACCATAAAAACTCATATTGGACTTAAAAGGGACCAAGGTTACATAATTTTTAATTATTATACATAAGTATACTGTAGCTATCTTCAGACACACCAGAAGAGGGCATCAGATCTCATTACAGCTCGTTGTGAGCCACCATGTGGTTGCTGGGATTTGAACTCAGGATCTTCAGAAGAGCAGTCAGTGCTCTTACCCACTGAGCCATCTCACCAGCCCCCAAGACAACTCTTATAAAAGAAAACATGTCATTGGGGCTGGCTTAGAGTTTCAGAGGTTCAGTCCATTATCACCGTGGTGGGAAGTGTGGCAGGGTGCAGGCAGACATGGTGCTGGAAGAGCTGAGAGTTCTACATCTTGATCTGAAGGTAGCCACAGGGAGGCCATCTTTCCTCAGGCAGACAGGAGGAGGGTCTCTTCCATACTGGGTGGAGACATAGGACCTCAAAGCCCACCCCCACAGTGACACACTTCCTCCAACAATGCCAAACCTACTCCAATAAGGCCACACCTCCTAATAGTGCCATTTCCATAGGCCAAGCATATTCAAAGCAGCACAATGATGATTCTCTTTGCACACACCAGGAATACAGATAAGGCCAAGTGTAGTCCTTTGCCATAGTTTTGCATTTCTTCTGTTACTAGCAGAAAGCGTATCCACATAAACTCAACCCTGACTCAACCACCTGCGTTATGCTATGATGGGCTAATCACTCGCCACACGCGTGAGGTGGTTACCTCTTACACTCACAGCTGTGGGTAAGTCTGGCCTTGGGCGGGGTGACATCTCCATTTGTATGAACATTCTGAACCACAGGGCCTGTGCTAGGCAAATGCTGTCCTGCCCAGCTACAATGGCAGCCTTCATCCTTGTTCTTCTCAGGGATGACTGGGATAGCACAGGCTCTTGCGGGAGCGTGCATATTCCTATATAGCTAGAATAACTAAACTACCAGTCCCTTAGCAAAGGCGCGGGTCAAACATCTCACCGACCTTCAGTGACTCCGTGACCTTTGCTCCAGCTCTGAGATTATAGAGAGAATTGAAACTCATACGCTGGGCAAACATTGGTTTCTCAACATAATCATTCATTCCCCTAGACGCCGAAGCCCAATGGCATAAAGCTTCGACTTTATAACAGAAGCTACTTCACACCAGGGCCCTCTTCAGGGTCCCCGCTGCCCTGGACCCCAGCTACCCTGACCTTTTCCCAGATGAGGAAAGTTATTTCCAACATTTCTCTAATCATCGATTCAATTTCTGTTGTTGTATCTGTCCCTAAGGAACCCTCAGGGTCCTTAGGGTCCCTGTGACTTCCTGTCATTCTGTCACTGTCAGCTGTCTGTCACTCAGTCAGCCTGTCTTCATGCAATCTACCTCAAAATCCTGTTTATTTGGGGGAATTCATCTCAAAAACATTTCACTCTCTTTTTTTTAATTTTATTTTATTTTATTTTATTTTTTATTTTATTTTTTTTTTTTTTTGGTTTTTCGAGACAGGGTTTCTCTGTGTAGCCCTGGCTGTCCTGGCACTCACTTTGTAGACCAGGCTGGCCTCGAACTCAGAAATCCGCCTGCCTCTGCCTCCCGAGTGCTGGGATTAAAGGCGTGCGCCACCACGCCCGGCTGTTCTTTTTTTTTTTTAAAGATTTATTTGTTCATTATATATAACCACACTGTAGCTGTCTTCAGACACACCAGAAAAGGGCATCAGATCTCATTACAGATGGATGTGAACCACCACGTGGTTGTTGGGATTTGAACTCAGAACCTCTGGAAGAGCAGTCAGTGCTCTTAACCACTGAGCCATTCTCTCCAGCCCCAATATTTTACTCTTATGTTCAGAGTTGATGCTCTCATAATAGTCCCCAGCTCAAAAAATGGTGCCTGCCCACATATACAAGTTGACTGAGGGGCCAAACATTTCTCTCAACCTCTTTTCCCAAATCCAGTATCTCCATCCCCCATTGATGTGCAAGCATTTCCTTCTTTGTATGGCTGTTTTGTTGGCATTGCCTGTGTTTGTACCTCACGTGTGCCTGGTGCCCTCAGTGGTCAGAAGGGAGTGTCAGATCCCCTGGGACTTGTGAGCTGTCCTGGGGATGCTGAGAACCAAACCTGGATCCTCTGCCAAATGAATAAGCCACCAAGCCACCTCTCCAGACCCTGGAAACATTTCCAGCCTACTTCTATCTTAGCGTAAGTCGCTGCTGTCTCACACGTAGGTAATTTGTGCAACCTTCTTCGTGGCCAAAGAGAGCCTTGTGAGTCATAGGCCTGGGCAGGTCACCACCTTCTTGCATGAGCTCTGCACAAGGAGCAGAAAGATACCTGGTATGCCTGAGAAACATTCAACGAACATCACATTTCACAGAGAAACTTTAAAATCAGAAGCCAAGTTGCCCATTGGCATCATATGTGTGTAAGTCGGGGCCAGAGATGCATTCTGATGTGCTCGGATGAGGAAGAGAAAGGAAATAGACCCTAGTGGCGTGAAGGCAACAAGGGAGAGGAGTGACAGAAGTCATATATACAGTGTGAAAGCTAGATGCTCAACCGGAATACAGTAAACTAAGCTTAATGAGATCTCAAGATTGCCAAGAGGTTTTAAGTCAGCTTAGAAAGTAGGTCCTAGTTCTCGCTCTTTGGGAAGGTGACTGGCTCGTGTGTATAGAATCTACACCCTCCTAAAAGAGAACCCACAGAGCTCCCCTGAGCTACTCACTATGGGAGGATACAGCAACAACACTACTGTGACCCACTACCTACTGTGGGTCAGGGAAGTGGCCTCACCAAACACTTCATGTCTCAGTCACCTTTATCTTGGGCTAACAGCCTCCAGAACAGTGACCAGTTCAGGCACCCAGTCTGTGATGTTTTATTTATAGCCTGAATGGATGATAACACTGATGGTAAGCAATTACATTTTTATTAAATTAGACTGTCTTTTCAATACCCACCAAGAGAACCATCCAGATAACAGGTCAGCCACAAGGAAATCCAGGCAGCTGAGATGGCTGCTTGTGAGGGTCAACCTAATTTGCTTTAGAAATACTTAGGAGGTTGGTAGGGCACAGCTGTGAGTGTGTCTGTGAGGACTAAAGCATTGGGAAGACCTATCTTGAAAGTGATGTCACCAGATGGAACAAAAGTGGATAAAAGAAAAAGCCAACTGTGATGGCCATTCTCGGTTGTCAACTTGACTATATCTGGAACAAACTACAATCCAGAAATGGAGGGCACTCCTGTGACCCAGATCTTGAGGCAGGAAGATAACATGCCTTTGATCTGGATCTTGAGCCTGGAAGACATAAGCTCTTGATCTAGATCTTGAGGTGGGATTACACATACTTTTGATCTGGATTGACACACATCTTTATTCCATATCTTGAGACACACCTTTAATCTGGGCAGATGGTATCTTCTGTTGGAGGCTTATATAAGGACAATGGAAGAAGGAGGGGTTAGTTCTTCTTCACCCACTTGCACTCACTTTGCCAGCACATCCATTGGAGCCTACTTCTTCTGGATTCCAGTTTATACAGAAGACCAGCTGAGACACCCAGCTTCTCGGGACTGACCAACTACTAGATTCTTGGACTTTCCATTGTTGGATTAGTTGAACTACAGCCTGTAAGTCATTCCAATAAATTCCCTTTACATATACAATACACACATACATACATACACACATATACTTCATTATGTATATGTACACTTCATTTGTACATATACACATACATATACTTCATCCCAGAAGTTCTGTGACTCTAGAGAACCCTGACGAATACACCCACCCAGTACTGGCATGTTTCTCCTCTGTCTTTTGTCAGTCAAGAAGAGATGAAACACCATCATTATATGCTCCTACCACAGTGGCTTTTTGCCTAAGCATATAGGCTAAGCAGCCATGGGCTAAATCCTCTGGAACCAGGGACCAAACAAAATAAATGTTTTCTGCTGTAATCATCTGTTAAGCACTTTGTCCCAGCAACAAAGAGGTAATGGGTATAGAAACAGAAAAACAGGCAATATGTGAGAAGCATTCAGAGCAAGAGAATCTAACCGACAAGGAGGGTGTGTGTTGACCATCGTGTTTCTATGGTTTAGAAAGCATAACAGGACCAGAGTGAGTTGTCTGGAAGTGTGAGCTGAGTAGGTGGATGAATAGGTGACTGCCACTTATGGAAAAGTAACTATTCCAGCTGCACTGCCCAGAAATAGTCTGCTCAGCCATGGATCCTGGGCTGAAGGCCACTCACTCACACAGCATTGAGGGACAGAGTTCTATCACAGCTGTTTATGACCACTGTGTCACATCCTTGTCTCATTCCTGAGCTGTTGGAAAGGGCTGGGACCACAAAACAGGCAGAGCAAAGTGCATCCCTGTGGTGATAAGGGCGACCAGGAGAAACTTGAGGTCACCTTAAGCCTGGCAGACCTTACTGTGAACAGTGGATCTTGGATGTAGCAATGAAACTCCATGTGTGAGTTTTCCAAGCAGCTGAAAGATGAAAGGGCAAGATTTAGATGGACTGGGGCGCAGCTTCCTGTTCAGTGGGTTAGCTCTAATTAGCAACTGTGTGTTATCTCTAAGGGAACAAGATTCAAGATATGTGTGGCTACTGTTACTGGAGAAGAAACACCCAGAAAAGTTGCCAACAGAGGATGCTAAGGGAGTTAGCAGAAGGAGAAGGACAGCACCTCACAATGTCCCCTCCATAGTGACACTCTCTGAGGGTCACCTCACATAGACTGTGAGCTCTTCTCACAGATGAGGGGTGACAGCCACACAGCTAGCCAGCACAGTGCCAGGGATGGAGTGTGACTATGTCCCTGATGTGAAGACATTCTTGGGGTGACAGGAGAGTAAGATCAAATTTTTTTATTGGCTATGTTCTTTATTTACATTTCAAATGTTATCCCCTTTCCCAGCCCCCCCCCCCCCAACTTTCCGGAAACCCTTATCCCATCCTCCCTTCCCCTGCTTCTATGAGGGTGTTCCTCCACCCACTCCCACCTCCCCACCTTCGATTCCCCTACACTATCTATCAAGCCTTCATAGGACCAAGGACCTTTCCTCCCATTGATGCCTGACAAGACCATCCTCTGCTACATATGCAGCTGGAGCCATGTATACTCCTTTGTTGATGGCTTAGTCCCTGGAAGCTCTGGGGCGGGGGGGGGGGTGTCTGGCTAATTAATATTGTTGTTCTTCCTATAGGGTTGCAAACCCCTCCAACTCCTTCAGTCCTTTCTCTAACTCCTCTATTGAGGACCCCACACTCTGTCCAATGGTTGGCTTTGAGCATCCATCTCTGTATTTGTAAGGCTCTGGCAGGGCCTCTCAGGAGACAGCTATATCAGGCTGAAGGAATACTTTTTACTGGCTTGTTTCTTATGGCATGCTCAGTTTTCTTCCTTATATGACTCAGGATCACGTGTCCAGGGTGACACTGCCCATAGTGGGCTGGGCCCTCCCATATCAACTGTTGATTAGGAAAATGTCCCACAGGCTTGCCCAAAGGCCAATCTGATGGGATCCTTTTTCTCAGTTGAGGTGACCTCTTTCCAAACGCCTTTAGCTTCTATCAAGTCGATGTGAAACTAACCAGGACAATTTTCAACATGCAGTGTAGTTTCAAATGAGAATACACTGCTGGGTCATGAAGAAGGTAAATAAAGACTCCTAGAAACAATTCCCTGAAGTGGCAAAGGACAAAGCTGGACTATAGGGTGGTGGGAAAATACTGTCACTGAATGGCAGCACATGTGTGGCACATTTAAGATCCCAGCAGAGAATAGAGAAGTCCAAGATGGGGCTAAGGAGCCATTGTAGGAAGCAATTCCAGATGGTGGGAAGGCATCAGAAAGAGAAGCTATCAAAAATCCACACACTCCCTTCATAGTAATCATTATTACCACAAAGCAAAGAAAACTACTTCTTAACTTTAGACAAATGCAAAAAAGAAACATTCTCTATATAATTACATTTATATATCTGTATTTACATGTATAGCCAATCATTATGATGTCTGTGTTCCTCTGGGACCCAGAAATGGCCTAATTTAACTCAGTTTGTTTCTGCCCTTGCATTCTGACTCTGAGGGACGGGACAGGGCTGTGCTTCATGTCTAGTCGCAGAGTAGATCCTCAGTGAGGTCCTCTGGCAGCTCTGTGGGAAACCCTTGATACTCAGAAGCAAAGCTGTACCAAATGAGCTTCTGTACTGGAGTTGGGGCTCACAAGAATTGGGGTTCTTAAAAAATGATCCCAGTGTTCTGGAGATATGGCTCTGTGGTAGAGCACTTCCCTGGCAGCTATAAGGCTGTGTGTGGGTTTAATCTGTAGCACTGCAGAAAGATATTAATAATTTGGGAGCAAAAACCTTTCTTTGTGAAACTTCTGTCCTTCCTACCTTGGGGGCGAGCATAAAATTACCATGGCAGAGAACGGCTGAGGACATCATATATAGATAAAGTGCCATGTCTTCAGGCAGCAAACAGGAAGGGCCTCGCTGTGAGCTAACACTTTTGGCTTACTCCAGGGTGTTCACCCCAGTAACTCACACCCACAAGCCCTGGAGCCTGTCTGCTTTCAGGTGCAATCCTTTTCAGAGGACATGTGACTTCTCCTTTGGTGTCCCCAACACCAGTTTTCTTGAGCCACATGAAGGACAGAAACCTGAAACTGGGTGGACAAAGTGAGAACAGTCCATGAGCTAGAGACATGGGCAGCTGGGAGAAGCCACAGGGGCAATGCCCTGTGGGTCACGCATGTGTCACAACCCATGAGCTGAGGGCGGCTCACATGTCTTTCTGACACCCATCACTGTCAGCCCGTCCCTAAGCATGTTCTCCTCTTCCCACTGTGCATCTCCCAAGCGGCTGTAAGGTAGCAAGGTAGTAAGAGGCACCGGTCTCTAAGCCACATTAATATGAGCAGGTTGCCAGTGTCCTTCATGAGGAACTGGAGCCTCGGAAGTCAAGGGAGAGACAGGACGCGCACTTACAGGAAAGCACAGTTAGGAGAGAGGACAGTGTGCACCATGCTTTCCAAATCTCAGCTCCCACCTGCCTGCAGGTGACATTCCCCCATGCCATCTCTCTGCTCACAGAAGTCAGACTAGCAAATGGAATCAACAAGAGTCTCATGTGAAGGCTCATTAAGAGGATTAGTAAGCGTCAAACATTGGAGAAGGATGGAAGGAGATCTGGTGTGCTCTTCAGTCAGCCAAGCCCCTGGGTTACAGGCTCGTGAGTGTGCTCCATTCCAGATCACACCAACAGTCATCAGGAAGTCCTTCTCAGAGTCTGCCTGTCTTCTGACTCATCACAGGTAAGTGTAAATGGGTGTTGAGAAGGTCCACATATATACAGAATAACTATGATTTTCTAAAAAGAAGGGCACCTTTAAGAATTTCAGATGATGCCACATTCTCCTATTGAGCCATAAGATAGATACATCACACATATATGATATATATGTATACGTGCCTCACTATAAAGTAAGTAGCATTCAAAACCCTAACGGGATAGTAGTTGAACAAGATGACCTAAGTTTGATTGCACGCACTCCTTAAGCCATCACATAATCCTCTCTCCCCCACATGTCTGCTGGCTTTCACTGCTGTGAAAATACATATGTGACACTTAATGCACAAGTGGGTATCCTAATTTCTGATTCATCTGTCCTTTTATATCAAACCGTGTCTCAGATCTGAACTTCGCAGCTGTGGCCATAGAGACTACATTCTGGCAACACGTGTGCGTGGGCAGACACCTGTGTGCATCTGGGCCCATGGCCAAACGTTTTCTCTCTTCATTTCACCCTGAAAGGGACGTGTATAATGTATTGAAGTGTTTTTTTTTTATGTGGCTGTGACAACCAGAAGCTGAAAAGATGCGTTTTGGCTCATGGTTCAATGGCTTGGCTCCATGAGCTTACTCAGAATACCATGGTGGCAGGAGAGTGTGGAGGAAGAGGCTGCCCACTTCATGCCAAACAGGAAGCAGAGAGGAGGCTCACATCATGGAGAACAGGGAGCAAATAGTGAAGATCAAACTGGGGACCAGTTACAGTTAAAGGCATGTGTGCAGTGACTTCATTCCTTTAGCTAAAGCTATCTACCCACACCCCCAAACAGTGCCACCAGCTGGGCACCAGTGTTTTAGCACATTCAACAGGGGACATTTAGTATTCAAACCATACTATGTAACCGTCTTCTACTGTCAAAACTGGGACACTAAGGATAGCTAACATCCTTCATAAAAGAGGACTCTGACAGCAGAGAAGAAAGTGGGTCGAAGACCTTGGAACCTAAGAAAGAAGACAGTAGTGAGTTCTAGGTTGTATTCATATCTCATGCTAGACTGGAGCTCCAGCCACCCATCACAGAGAAGACTGTCCCCACATGTCTGCTGTGGCAGCCAGAGGCTGGAGTAAGCACAGAATTCTTTGTAAGCATTCAGGAGACTGCAGTGGGATACCCCTGTGGTGGTATCCATTGCCCAATGGACAGAAAGGACTTCAGCCATCATACAGTGGCCATGAGGACAGTCTACTCACCTTGGGATCAATGAACCCTTGCTTGGGGCTTTTACTATCAACCAGTAACAAGCCTTAATTAAATTCCTGCTTTGCAGCATGGAGGTGGTACCCTCCATCCCTCTGGTGGGGTGTTGGATCCGGCCTCTTAAAATAGATGTCGATTGAGGATTCAGTCTCAACACAATACCCCAAACCCACAGGTTACAAGGAAAGTTGGTCATCTCATCAAGAAGCAGGCAGACCTCAGAATGAAAACTGGAAGAGCCCACTGTTACAAATCAAGATGGCAAAGAAGCTGAGATCACCCATCCGTGATCACAAAGCATCAGGGATGGGAATACCCCAGCCAGGCTTGCAAACAAGTACAGAGTGGGGCTTCATCAAAGAAACAGACAGTTCCAGATAAGAGTCAAGAGAGAGAGGGGAGAACTGGACAGAAAACAGTGAGATGGCAGGCTCGACAACGGAATGCTGTCAGTTCAGAAATGAAAGAAAGAGGGCAGCATAAGCCAAATGCAGCTGCAGGAAAGACACACAAACGTAGGTTGCAGTACAGACAGACAACTGCAAGCTGCAGTAAAGACATAGACAAGTGCAGGCTGCAGGAAAGACAGGCAGACACACATGCAAGCTGCAGGAAAGACAGACAGACAAGTGCAGGCTGCAGGAAAGACAGACAACTGCAAGCTGCAGTAAAAACAGACAAATGCAAGCTGCAGGAAAGACAGACAGACAAGTGCAGGCTGCAGGAAAGACAGACAACTGCAAGCTGCAGTAAAAACAGACAAATGCAAGCTGCAGGAAAGACAGACAGACAAATGCAGGCTGTAGGAAAGACAGACAAGTGCAAAAGTAAACAAAGCAGGAGAGATGAATAACATCAAAAGCTTAAATGGGTGAAGAAAATTGGTGAAACAAAAAGCTAGGACTTTCTTACTGAGTATGGTGGTGCATGCCTATGCTACCATCAGTCAGGAGGCTACGAGGATTGAGAGTTTAAGGCCACCCAGGCTACAGGCTTATGGGCTACGGGCTAGTTTGAAGTGTGCAACAAGAAGCCCCCCTGCCCATTTAAATCTTACCATTTTCAAGGATCAATAATATTAACCTCTAACCAAACTGACAGGAGAGAAAAGGAGAGAGGAACGTGAGGAGAGACATCAGCACAGTGATCTGAGGAATGACTAGAACATTCCACACCCTGAAGACATCAACACTATGGTTAGGATGACCCCCAAAGGCCTTGCAGTGAAAGCTTGCTCCTCAGACAACAGCGCTTTGGGGAGGTAACAGAGTTTTGGAGAAGTGTGATCTGGTGGGAGGATGTCAGTTCAATGGGAACGTGTCCTGGAAGGGGATAACATGGTTCTAAGCCTCCACCTCTCTTCCTTCCTCCACCTTCCCCCTGTGTGACTTGCTCAGTTCCCCTCTACAGTGTGCCCCTGCTCCATTGCTGTCCCATCACAAGCCTGAGGCAATGGAGGCGTGCGACCAAGGGCTGTGAGCCAAAGGGAGCCTTCCAAGCTCTTGCCTTTCTCAGGTGTGTTTCATCAGTGACAGAAAGTGGACTCACATTTTTATTTTTACGTTGTAATTGCCAATGAGATGACACTTGTAGATAAGACTTAGGCTGGGGTCAGAATTCATGCTAATCACATAGCCCTCGCCCCCCTTCCATACCCAACACTCAGCTCTCTGATGCATAGCACGTAGCATATACTCAACTTATCTGAGTGTGTCTCACTGCCCTTGAGACCCAAAAGACACTCACTACTTTCCTCTTTAAAGCGTTAGGAGACTCAGATCCACAGACTGCCTTGGCAGCCAAGTGGCTGCCTATAAACCCGAAAAGCAACCAGATCCATTTCTGGCATTCATACCTGTGAAGATATTAGGTCCTTCATGTGTTTACTTAATAAAATCGGTTTTCATTGAATACAATCAATTGGAAATGTATCCATGGGAGGGGAGACCTCTACAAGAGTTGTAGAGATGGAAGTGCTGTCAGACTGTGTGGGAAAGACAGAAAGCAGCTGCTGGATATGTCTGTTCTTTCAAAGGACTAGAAAGTAGATATCTAGGTCAGAGCCCTGGGCAGAAACATAAAAACCCTCATGTGTGATAAAAAGGGAGCTAAAGGACACAGACATCTCAGAGAGGCCAAACACACAAAGAGAACAGACAGCGATTTATGAGTCCTGAAAGCAGGACTTGCTCAGTGCATCATTAATTCACATTTGTTTTCTTTAGAAAACAAAGAACAGGAGCCTGGACTTTTTTGAAATACTCAGAATGACGCCAAAGGCAAAGACTAAATGACTCCTGGATGTCATGTCCGGGTCCCTTTGACAGTGCTGTTTCAGAGGTGATCGATGTTGTAGGTGATGTCCAGAAATAGAGGACGTGGGCCAGCTTGTTACTGCCTGAGCCCCCATCAGCCATTCACTGGACCCACCACCCATGGGTCTCACCTTGTCACTGTCAGCATTAACCAGCCAGTTTCAGACCTTCTTGCCTGGGCTCAGCAGTAGCCTGCCTGTCCTGGCCTCCCTTCCATTTGACATGAGAACAGCTGCTATATCACCTTCTTAACATGCCTTCTTATTTCAGTCCCCAGAGGGCATTGTGCATGTCATACTATGGGATTCCTGCCTGACCCCATGATGAGTTACCCAGAGCCCACTGCAAGGTGAAGGTGGTATGTCCTAGGTTGTTGGTCTGTGGGATGTTGGTTTGAACCATGGTTTGCATTTCTACCAGAAGAAGCACTTCAAATCATGACAAATCATAATCAATTGACCCATAGCTGAGCCCTAGCCCTGAGCTAGTGGGACGACCATCAGACAGAGGCAGGAGGAGGGAGGAGACTGGTCTATTAACGTCTACATTATGCCCCTCTAAAAAGACATGCTGTTATAGCTTTTGGCGCTTATAGATATGACCGTATTTGAGGGAATTGTGCAGATGTCCTCTGCTTAGCACGAAGCCATCCAGGTGGCCAATCCAGCATGGCTGATGTCCTGCTGTGAAAAGACCCTGGAGAAGCTTCCCAGTGGGACAGGCAGGGATTGGGAACGCCAAGATAACCAGTGGCAGAAAGGTCACTGAAAAGCGTAAAGCAGTCCCTCTTCCTGGCCTGAGAAGCAGCCACACACAGGGCTCAAGCTCTGGCTGCAGCCCTGTACTAACGCTCTGCTCCGGGTCTGAGCTGCCTGGCACACACCACACTGCTGCAGTGGCTTAGGAGGTAGAAACACATCTTTCAAGAAAAGGCCAAACTCGGCTCCTGCATCTCCGCTGAGCACTGTACTCCAGATGACTGAGGTGGGGAATAGGCCTTACACTGCTTTCTCTCCCTCTGCACGGGCTGCATCGGTGGTCGCTCCTGCCTGAAGCTCCCTGCCTGGCCTGTGCTCTGCCCTCCACAGATCCAAACCTCAGCCACCCAACACACAGAGGTGGGCACAGCCTTTGCAAAGCTCTCCCTCTGAGGTAAAATGAGGGAAGACCACGGAGACCCAGGAGCTACAGGGGAGGCTGTGTGAGCCTCAGGGGTGCCTGACAGGGACAGGAAAGAGTCACCACAGCCCTTCTCTGCCCCACCTCACCAGATCAAATGGGTGACACCCGGGAACCCTACATCTAGACACATAGCAGCTGGGTACCCCTTCCATGGAGACCTCTTTATGACAACTGGGTGGGGGGGCCCAGCATCCTCTCCCGCACCCCAGGAGATGTGGATAAAGGTGATTACTTGGGGACCCAACAGAAAATGCTGAACAAGAGGGAGAGGAGGGGGCATCTTGGCCCAAAAAAAAAATCTTTTTTTCTTTACATAATCTATCTTGAGGTAATATATCATTTCTCCTTTCCTCCCTCCAAGCCCTCCTGTATACTCCCCTTGCTTTCTTGCAAATTCATGGCCTCCTTTTCTTCAGTTGTTGTTGTTGATGATGATGATGATGGTGATGATGACGATGGTGGTGGTGGTGGTGGTGATGATGTGTTTCTAAGTATGCAAACACAACCTGCTCAGCCTGTAAGTATAATTTCACTTACATATCTATTTTTTAGGGCTGACCATTTGGTACCGGATAACCAGTTGGCGTGCTCCTCCCTGGAGAAGGCTATTTCTCCCACTCTCAGCCTTCCTCCGTTGCCTGTGGTTCTGTCTAGGCTTGAGCCACCATGAGCTCCCTCCCCCTTTCACATTGCCGTGTCTATCTGTGCCGTCTTGGTTCAGAGCATGTTTACTCAGCCACATTAGAGTCCGTCCGTCCGTGGGCAGAGCTTCTGACGGCTCTTAGGTGGCACACGCTGCTCACAGTGAGCTCCCGGCTCTGGCTCTATCAATCCTCCTGACCCTTCTTCTGCAGTGACCCCTGAGGCTCCCGTGCGTGAGAGTGTTATAGATGTGCCCATTAGGACTGGGCTCCAAAACTCTGCATTTTTAATCAGTTGTGGTTTTCTATAATGGTCTTTATCTGTTGCAGAGAGGAGTTTCCTCGGTGATGGGAGAGAGGAGTATTTATCCCAGAGTACAAGGACAAATATTTAGGATGTAGTTAAGAGCTATTATGGTGAGTGGTTATGGTAGGTTGTCTTCCACATCCATGACTTTACTCTGTGGTTGCCTAGGTTCCTAGAATCCGCCATGAATTCCTGCTGGTGGAGCAGGGCCATAAGTCCAGTTAGAGAACTGTTAGTTACCGCCAAGGTATGCATGCGGCTACTGCACCTTGGGGTTATTGTGTTACAGTGGTTGTAGGTTGCTTCTCTCCTTTGGAAGCTTACATGACACCGTCTGAAAGCTAGTCCTCGGAGAAGCCTGGCGCATCTTAAATGCAGTGTTGAAGATCATGTGAAATACAGGTCAGCGGAACAGAGAAGCCTAACTCTGGATCCATCTGCACCTAGGTAGGTAGGACGTAACATACTTGAAATCAGGAACAGCTTGGAACAAAACCAGTAAAAGTCCTTTCCACACAGTACAGGACTTGAAGTGTCAAAAAGGTGAGCGTGCCAGGGAGGAGCCAGATGCCCGGATTAGCTTCCAGGAATGTGTTTGATAGGCGCTGCCTCGCTAAGCGAAAACATGACAAACTTACAATTTCCAGGTGTCTAAACACTGCAGTCAGAACGTAACCAATCTAGGGGAAAAACCAGTTCTATGAGATGAAATGTGTCAGTGTTCCCAGAAAGAGAACAGCCTGCACACAAGTAGGAGGGCCTGTGGGGGAGGAGGCGGAATCAGTGGGGAGAGACGGAAGCTGTGGGGCACGGTCGGTCGGTCTCCTCCCCATAGAGCGGAGGGGGTCTGGTCAGTGAGACAGGTGTGTCTGGTTGTCTGTACTCTGGGGTTTTCAAAGATGGCAGGCAGGGCATCATCTAGGACCCAGCAGTCGCTGCAGAAAGAAGTTGGCCTAGGACAGTAAACATCTGGGGTCAGTGGCGTATGTCTCCTTTCCCAGACTCCAGGACTCAGAGCCATGGGAATCGGAAAGGACCAGGACTAAGTGAAGACGTCAGGAGTGGACATATGAGCAGATCTGGTGCTGAGCAGCTCTGTGGGGTCCTGAGAAGGCTCTCCTGATCTCTGTACACTGCTCCGAAACAGTGCAGGAAGCAGACTGGAGGTGGGAGCCATGGGTGAAACGGAGTGCAAAGGAGGTGAGGCATAGCAGACAAATCCTGAAACTCACTGCTAAAGAAAGACAGGCTCTCGTGGGGCTGAAGACCACGTGAGGGTACAGATTTCAGATGTTTAGGTTCCAGAAGGTTCCAAGAGAACAAGACAGTATGTTGGAATGTTCCAGAGCTGGCCCTAGCAATGCTTTCCATAATTAGATTGCCACTGGCAAACTTCCTTTGTTAGTGATAGCTGTACTGGTTTTTTCATTTTTCTACAAAACATTGCACCTTTACTTCCCTTGCCAAACATCCTGAGTCATGGGCACAGGGATCGTCACATCTGTCCCAGCCCACTACTCTGAGCACACAACAGTTAGGGTGGCCCTGGGCAGAACCGCACAGTAGCCCAGCCTTTGATCCTCCAACTGGTTTTAATTTCTAAGAGGACTCTAAACTGATTCATCAAGGAAAACAAAAGCACCCAGAAATAGTTTCCCTCTTAAGAAGGCAGAGTCTTCCAACTTGTGAGTACGCTTCAGGCTTTTAAAGCTATACAAAAATCCAAAGGATCACATACGGACTCCTTACCAAGATAGATCTGAGCACACAAACGAGTATTTGTCCACACGGTCCTTTCCAAATGATCCAAAGAACATGACGTCAAAGCATGATGATAAAGATGTGTTTCCAATAATGTGGCAAAACACCTAACACAAAGAATCTGAAGATCCCACGTGCTCCTGCTAGTCCTCCTCACGCTCATCCTTGTGGTAGGCACTGGAGCTAAGCAACCACTGGACGACCACAGCAGCCCGAAGCTCATGAAATATGAGATCACCAGGTTCAAACCTATCCATCAGGCTCCTCCTCCTCTTCCTCCTCCTCTTTCTTCCTCTTCCTTCTCCCCTTTCCTTCTCTCTCCTCCTTCTCTCTCTCCTCCTCCCCTTCTCCTCCCCTTTTCCTCCTCCCCTCTCCTCCTTCCTCCTCCACTTCCTTCTCCTCCTTCTCTTCCTCCTACCCTTTTCCCCCTTTTCCCTCTCCTCCCTTTTTTCCTCCTTCTCTTTCCTTCTCTCTCCTTCTCCCTCTCCTCCTCCCCTTTTCCTCCTCCCCCTCCCTCCTCCTCCTCCTCTCCTCTTCCCTCCTCCTCTTTCCTTCTCCCTCTCCTCCTACATGTAGTTGGAAAAATACTAACATTTGAAAGTTAAAAGAATTTCACAAGTCCAAAGATATTGTGGGTGTCTGTCTGATCATACAGGTTAAAAATTGTCAAAGGTTTGCCTAGAATTGACCTCAGACAATAAAGTCAACCAATTCAGCTTCATCTGGCAAACCTTCCAACAGCGGGCCAGATGGTAGATTGTACTAGAAAACGCCACAGACACCGCAGAAATGAGTGAGTGTAGTGTTTTCTAATTATACTTTCTTTTTTTAGCTTCTTGCAGTTTTTATATGTCATGAGAAATTCTTCAGATTTTTTTTTCCAATCACTTAAGAAATATGCAACTCATTCTTGGCTCAGAGACCATTCAAACAAAGGAGGTGGCAGTGTGACAAGCCACAGCATCTCTGTCTCATCGTCAAACAACAAGAGGTAGTCATCTTAACGAGGACACAGAGACCAAGGTGGGAGCACCTGCTGACAAAACCACTCTCCTCACACAGCGTGTGCCAGAGAAGAGGCCCTTGGGTCACCCTGCCCAGCTCTAAGGGGACAGGCTTGTCTGTTGGTTCCTGATTTTGCTTTCTTTCCAATCCATAGATAATCCTTCCTCACATGACCGTCTCCAGATCTCACACAACCAGAATGCTTGTAAGCTCCGGTACCCGCAGACAAGCTTGTCCTGCTGTAGAGGACAAGGACTGGCTCTCAGATTGCCCCCTGTCCTGTGAACAATGGGGCTCACAAAGAGGCAGGTTTGGGCAAGCTGGGCTGACTCTGGCCGGCAGCCAGCCCGACCCACAGAGGTCCTGGGCTGGTTACTTTGTTGCTGTTTGTAGCAGAGAAAAGACAAAGGCCAAACAGACAGTGGTACCCTGGGAGGGATGTGCTACACCAATGCTGTTTCCTAGAGCTGGGAGGATAATGGACAGAACTGTCCGCTCATTAGGTCACTCAGAGGACAGGCCTCTGAGCAGGGAAGAGACAAGCACAGGTGCTCACTCTGCCTCATCTGTCCGCTTAGATTTTTTTATTAGGACAGTATACTCAAGTGACAAATAGCACCGGGGAGTTGTCCTGTGGTCACAAACACTGATCCGGCAGCTACCAAACAGGCACTCAGAGAGAAGGTAAAATGATCTGAAAAGGAAGAGCAGAGCAATTCAGTTGGGGAAAGTGATCAGGCGGGAGACTGGTTCAAACTGGTTCAAAGGATCCTGCGGACACTCGGGATGCCAGCTCTGCCTAGGGCCTGGCGCCATACTGACTTCTCACAGCAGGTGATGTGTCTGAAGACCATGGTCCCCAAAGGCTAGGAACAGGGGAAGGGAAAACAAAACTAAAGCAAAAACAGTGTTCTGCAAGTCCAGGCCCCCAACAGGGCTGTGACGCTCTTTAGATTGGGCCACATGAACTGTGGTAGAAAGACTTTTGATTCCAATTTCAAACCATGCCCTGCTTTGTCCCTCCCTGTACAGTCTTCCCCCCCCCCATCCCACTTTTAGGACTCCACCAGCGATTCTTCAGGTTCTTTCATGCAAACCACTTTAATTTCTGCTATCAAGGCGGTGTCTCTGCATTTCTGGAGGCATCTCAATTATCTACTCCCTTTCCATCCAACTGAGCCTGTAGGTCCTAGGACTACCACTCCCTCCATGGCACCACCCACACCCATGCTTAGCTTGGATGACTGGAAGATGGCTACAGTACCCAGGTCTTGTTACCAGTAAGAGCGCAGAGAAACTGTCTTCAGAGGCTGGATATCAACTCCTAGAGTCCTGTCCAGGCAGCAACTGAGGCTGATGCAGAGCCTCAGATTCTCTCACAAGAGTCTGAAGGAAGCTGGAGGAAGGCCCAGCCCAAGGCCAAAGCCCCCGGATTGATCCTGCTTCCAAACTTACTGGTGCCAAGATCCAGGCTGCTTATTGGTTCAGGTTCTCCCCCTGAGAAGAAGGTGACTTCCAACAGCCAAGTGAGATGTCATGTTGGAGCACCTGGCCCTGCCAGTCAGACTGTCAGAAAGGACAGACGTACACTAGCATATGTGTGAGCTCCCCACCCCACCCCAGACATGTCCAACAGATACACAGACATTTCCTTCACTGGCATGTAGGAACCGCAGCAGCAGCTGGAGGTGGTGTGGGTACTCTAAGGGTACTCTCAAGTATCAATAGGAGAGTAAAGTTAGAACCAAGAGACATATCTTGATTATCTGCGCTACGAATGAAAGGAAAACCAAGTGTGACTCACTTCATCATACAAGAAAACAACAATCTGCCTTGAGATGTAAGTTAAACCACAGATTCGTGGTGTTTTACAGATATTTGAGAGGTGGAGAGAGCTTCCTTTCAGAGACAAGTTTATCTCTGTCCACAAACATCTCCCCCGACCCCCCACATACCTATGGATGTGTGCACAAATCAAATATACCATATTGACTCTATTTGCCTGTGAGTGTAAATAAATGGTGGGCATGGTTGCTGTGGTCTGTCGGATTTTCGGTGGGGAGTCAAGGTCTCCTAACTCGGTTACTCCTTTTTCTCTCTGGATTGTCTGCTGCTCTGGCAACGTGAACTTTGCTGCTGTGTTGATGGCGGTGTGGCTGTGGTGTCTCATGGTGGGCCATACCTGTGTCCATCGTCTGCGTGCTTTAATACTTCTTTCTCCCTTGAAGTCAAGGTTGCTTATTGTCCTTATCAGTTGATCTTTGCTATTTGAAACTTTTAGTCTAGGCTTCTCTGTTTTCACAAACACATACAGATGCATTCTTTCATACAACCAGTGAGTTTTCTGTTTCGTTTTCACTTTCTTTTCTTTTTTTTTTTTATTTATTATTATACCTAAGTACACTGTAGCTATCTTCAGACACACCAGAAGAGGGCTTCAGATCCCATTGTGAGCCACCATGTGGTGGCTGGGATTTGAACTCAGAACCTTCCAAAGAGCAGTCAATGCTCTTAACCGCTGAGCCATGTCTCTGCCTCTGTTTTGTTTTCTTATGTTAAATGCAATCTGAGAATTTTTAGGCTTGATATACTTAGTACTGTCTATTCTTCCAGTACTAGCAGGGGCTAGCCATGTTGCCTGGCTCACTGTGTCCTGACTCTCATGCTCACTCGCATTTCCCAGTGATTGGCAGGTGGCCCATGTCTTTCTTGCTGCCTGTGTGTTCCTGTTCTGCTAGTTTGAGCTGTTGCTCATCTCAGTGAAAAAAAAAAAAAAAAAAACCACAAAAAACAAAAACTCCATAAGGAATGTAAACATCTGTCTCTTGGATTATCACCTTTACCTTGCCTCCTGGAAGGACCTTGCATGAAACAAAACTGCTGTAACCCACTCTGTTGCTTGGCACCTTTGGTTTTCAGTTTATTAAACTGTGACCTTGGTTTTTCTGCCACCTCAGGGCCTCTCTGCTCCGGTTACTGACTGAAACCTTCAGCTGCCTCTGCTCCAAGAGTCCATGGAGACGAGCACCTGGCACCTCCTTCTCATGCCGCTTGTTTGATGTCATTTAGACTCAGCTGCAGACATCGCACTCCATCTGTGACAATGAGCAGGCAGCTCTTTGGCTTTGGCTCCATATTTTAAAGGGCTCTAGTTCTTCTCTTTTTTTGTAAAGACTTTTCCATTTATTTGATTGTGTTAAAAAATGTTTTAGAGAAAGGCCTGCTGCTGCCGTGTTATCTGATAACTTCCTCTTTTAAAGTCTCCTTTTCTTTCTCCTTCAAGACAACCTTGGCTCAGTATTAAATTCACAGGCATACCAAGCAATGTTTTCTTTTACAAGTAACAATCCCTCCCCACAGAGAGGATAAAGGATCTGATCTGACTCATTCTACCTGTCATCCAGGCACACCTGATGTACCCTCACCTGTCAGCTGCTCCCCACCTCAGGTCTATCCTTGACTCTGGTCTGTCCTGGCTCTGAGTGTGATCCAGCCTCAGGGTAGTCCTCCAGGTTTCATCCCCACTGTTGGTTTTTGGGAGCCAGTTTTCTTTCTACTTTAACTGCTTAATTTTCTTCAACTAAACCCAATTTGGCTCCATATCCCACTTTTCCTCAGTCCTCCATGGCGGTCCCAGGAGCTCAGTCCCCAGGCTCTGCTCTGACCTGTTGTTCTGGCTGCTCTGCCGTGTGTTCTGCCTCTCCTTCAGTCTTGCAGGCATGGCTGTCTGCAGTTCTTCACGGGTCTGTCCTCCTGTGGCTCATGTGACCCTCTCCCTGATGACATCCAGTTTAAAAGCGTGTTTGCTCTCAAGCCCTAAACTACATTTACCATTTTAAAGGCTGTTCCTAAATGTCACCTGAAAACTCCCCCAATAAGCCTTAGTCCAAAATAACGTGTCCAACTAAATGACCCAGATTTTCTCCAAGAACACATTTTCTATCTTGAATAATATCGTTTCCATCCCTGGAACCTGACTCAGGGGGATTCTGTCGACTTTTTCTCTCTTCACATCGCTCAGTTACTGGCTACTCCTTAGTAACCCTGGCTGCAGGATTTCTCACACACTCCTCCCTTTCCCACTTCCTGTCCCTGCTTAGTCCTCCTGGGCACCAGCATCTAGATTATCCTCCACTGCCTCCTCGGTGGGCGAGGGCAGAACTCAGAAGCCTGGGTGCTCAGGGTAAGTGCGTGTCCAGCATCTTTGTCATAGGAGCAGAATCAATGCTCACACTCAGCATGGTGGTTTGAGTCCACCTGCCCGGCCTGACTCTCCTCAGTTGTTGCTCTTTGCTGATGATGCCACAGACCAGCTGAGTTAACTGCCAGCTTCAGATAAGGCAAGACCTGCCCACAAGTTGTCTGGTGGCTTTCCCTGAGGGTTGCAAGGTCACAGCTGGTAACTACGCAGTCGGACTCACAGCAGAGAGAATGGATTCTCCCTATGTTTGCATGTTGGTAAGCAAGGAGATACCGATTTCTACAAAGAAAAGGGTCTTTGCCGTAGAATGACACACGCCTCTTAAGCACAGTTGGAGAAGAGGTTCATGTTCTAACCACATGTGCTCTCTGACCACGCATGGATGCTGACCACCCAGAGCACTTTGTTCCATGAACCATAGTCTTGGAGCAAGACAAAAGCTGCCATCCTTTTTGAATACTGGAGTACATATACAGAGCACAAGCACAGCCTTTGCTCACATACACACATGCACACACACATACACACATACATACATATACACATATACACACACACATATATATATATACACACATACATATACAATATACACATATGCACACACGTACATGCATACACACATGTACAGGCACACATATATATGTACATATACACACATACATATATACACGCATACATATATACACGCATACATATATACACACATACATATATACACACATACACATATATACACACATACACATATACACACAGAAATCACAGAAACTGAGAGTACCAGAGAGGCTGTTGATAAAATGTGACAACCCTGGTGGCTGCTGTAGAAAGCAGTCTGACTGTCCCTCAAGAACTTAAGCACATATTACCATGTGAAGTAGCAATTATGCTTCAGGGCATATACCTGAGGAGCTGAAAGCCGGGCCTCAAACAGATGCCCACATACCTGCGTTCACACAGGCACAGCCAGCTATCCACACAGCCCAGTGTGAAAGCAGCCCTGGGGCCCCTGAGCAGACATCGGCTAAACAAAATGTGAGATCTGTGATATTATTTAGCCTTAAGGTAGAATGAAATTCTGACCCATTATACAATGTATGTGTACATGCTGAGTGGGATAAACCAGTCAGGGGAAGAAAAGTGTTGTATAATTCCAGTCCCTAGAGTAGTCATGCTCATAGGACAGAGAGTTTCCTGGGTTGATGGTGCTGTCTGACAGACACCTTTGACCAGTTCTGTGAATCAATCTGTAGCATCATGAACATATTTAGCACTACTGGGCTGTACTGTACTGGGCTGTAATGATGTGGTGTGGTGGTTAGTTTTAACTGCCAGATATATAATGCAGAATCGCCTGGTAAAGGTGACTCACTGAGGACTTGTCTAAATTAGGTTAGCCTGTGGACGTACGTGTTGGAAGGGGTTGTCTTAATTCTACCACCTAAAAGTGGGTAGAATCATTGTCTGCGTTTGATTCCTGGTCCAGCACCAGCATGGGTGCACTCATTCTCTCTGTTCCCGACTGGGTGCAGCTAGCTGCTCCAGGTTGCTCAATTTCCCCACAGCGATGGACTGTGGCCTTAACTCTGAGCTAAAACGTCTCCCTTAAGCTGCTTTTGCCAAGGGATTTGACCCCAGAAAGAGGAATGAACATTAGAAAGGTGGTAAACTTTACAGCTCTTTATATAAAGAGCAAAACCACAGACAAGATTGGTCCTTCAAGGAGAACCATCTGGCATAAAAAGAAAATATGTTAAATGTTCTTGACAAGCCCTCTGGTGGCTCAGCCACTATAGTGAGAAACGGTCCCGTGAAGAAGCCTAACAGGGGCATGAGAAAACCATGCTGAAAGACAAATCTTCAAAAGGAAGCTGTTTCCATACTTATTCCCTAGATAACCCACTGGACATTTAGGACATTTTAAAGGAAATATTTATTATTTTTCATGAGGGTTAAAAGTGGTATTATTGCTTGGTAAAAATATCATAGATTCTCAAGATGGTGAGGGACTCATAGGTTATCTGGATGCACTTAAATACAAAACCTGCTCTCTCTGGTCACTTGGGGACCATCAACTACCCCTATCCAGAAAACATGACAACTAGGCATGATGTCTTCTAGACAGTATGGGTCATTTTTATGGGGCTGGTTGTAAGCCTGGGATCTTGCTCTGAAACTCAGGCTTACTGTGGCCATGCACCGACATGTTCTTATTCTCATTAAGAAAGCTTAGAGGTTAATATTACAGAGCAATCATAGTAAAAACTGCATGGTATTGGAATAAGAACAGACAGGCGGATCAACAGAATCAAATTGAACACCCAGAAATAAGCCCACATACCTGTGGACACCTGATTTTTGACAAGAACAGCAAAACCATACAATGGAAAAAACAGAAAGCAATTTCAACAAATGGTGGTGGTCTAACTGAATGCCTGCATGGAGAAGAACGCAAATAGACCCATATCTATCACCCTGAACAAAACTCAAGTCCAAGTGGATCAAAGACCTCAACATAAAACTCAAATCGCTAAACCTAAGAGAACAGAAAGTGGACAATAGCCCTGAACGCAGCAGTCCAGGAGATAACTTCCTGAACAGAACGCTAATGGCTCAGGCTCTAAGATCAGCAGTTGATAAATGGGACTTCATGAAACTGAAAAACTTCTGTAAGACAAAGGACACTGTCAATAGGTCAAAATGGCAGCCTAGACATGGGAAAGAATCCTCACTAATCCTATATCTGACAAAGGGCTAATATCCAAAACTTATAAAGAATTCAAGAAGTTAAACTCCAACAACCCAATTAAAAAATGTGGCACAGAGCTAAACAGAAAATTCTCAACAGAGGAATCTCAAGTGGCTGAGAAGCATTTAAATAAATGTTCAAAGTCCTTAGTCATCAGGGAAATGCAAATCAAAACAACTCTGAGGTTACATCTTACACCCATCAGAATGGCTAAAACTCAAGATCAAAAACTCAAGAGATAGCACATGCTGGCAGACAGGAGCCTAACATAACTGTCTCCTGAGGGGCTTCATCCAGCAGTGGATGGAGGAAGATGTGGAGACATACAGCCAAACAAGAGTTAGGGAGTCTTGTGGAAGACTTGGGGATACAAGTGAGCAAGTCAGAGGGATCAAGGACACTAAAAGAAGGCCCACGGATTCAACTAACCTGGGACCATGGGGGCTCACAGAGGCTAGGCCACCAACCAGGGAACATACAGGAGCTGGACCTAGACCCCTTGGTCTTCGTGTAGGTCCCCTAACAAGTGGAGCAGAGCTGTCTCTGACCTGCCATTGGATCCCCTTTCCACTACCTGGACTGCCTGGGTGAGCCTCAGTGGTAGAGGATGTACCTAGTCCTTCTGGGACTAGATATCTCAGGGTGGGGTGGTACCCAAGAGGGGCTTTCCCTTCTCTGAGGAGAAGAGAGGGACCGATGGGGGAATGGATGTGTAAGGGTGGGACTGGAAAGAGAGAAGGGAGGGTCCTGTGAGCAAGATGTAATGTGAATAAAACTAAATTTTAAAAAAAGAAGGCTGAGAGGTTTCTAGAATCTTCTTTTTTAAAAACAATCGTGTCTTTCCTATGAATTTACTTTTTAAAGTTTTAGATTCCTTTCTTGAAAACATCTTGTCTCCCGAGCCCTGTGGTAAGTAGGGATTCCCACAGAGTACCTCACTGGACCTTCAAAATGATGCTTAATCCTCAGTTACCCGTGGGATGGTGCATCTCGAGTTTGTCCAGGTACACAGCTCACGGTCAGAACCCAACCCTCCCTAGCGAAGGGACCCGGTCACACGAGAGCCTTTGAAGATATGGTCAGCTGGATGTCTCCTTTCCTACAGATATTTACTTGAAGGAATAAGGTTCACTGTGAGGTGAAACAATTGTTATCCAAGAACATGAAAAAAAATTAAGGTTCTATAACTATTTCCTCCAAATTAAAACATTCCCTTCTGGGGGCAGAGAGAAGAAGTCCATAAGACTCAGAAGCTAAAGAACCTTCCAAACCCCAGGAAGTTCAGAAATCACAAGACTCACAGGCCCACACTCCAAGGTATAAACAATAAGAAATAACGGGGATAGAGGGAATCCAATGTTCTCTAGTGAAACTGCAGCAGGTTGTGTAGAAAGCTTCAGGGGTGAAGGTTGTATGGCTCATCACCCATGCTGCAGCAAGCTTTCCAGTATCACCACTGTCTTGGGGGTCATCCTCCTGGAAGTAACCCCAATAAACTCATTGGTTCAGCAAGCTAGACTCTGGTACAATCACTTCTTTGGTTTGACACTGGCACCCTACCTGCAGCAAGCAGGCATTTATTTGTTCATGTCTGCCCAAGAAAAAGCACACAGTAATGCCCTGAAAGCCTATTACTCCTTCTCAGGAGCTGATAGGAATCTCTGAAGTCTTCTACTTGTCTGGAGCAAAATTTCCTTGGTCTCCATCCTGGGGACAGATGAGCAGGTAGAATACCATTGAAGGGACAGGCACCATTCTCTGAGTCCTGCCCCGAAGTGGTCAATCTCCCGTCATTCACCGTGGCTTCTTGACTCTGCTCTCCCAGGCTCTACTCCCCCTCTCATTCTCTGTGATGGCGAGGAGCTGGATAGGATGTGGCTCGCTGGCACAATGCTTCCTTTTTATACAGGGCCTGGAATCCATCCACAGCAACACAACAACCCTGGTAAGCACCCGAGACCCAGGACTTGCAAGAGGCTGAAATAAGAGAGTAAGAGGGCAGGTAGGGCCTGCTGGGAGTCCTCACCCCAAAGAGGGAGGGTGCCACCATCCATCAAACCCATAGAAACCAAGGGACACTCAATAGCAGCCATCTGGCCACCAGTGGATATCTGTGGGTCTGCCTTTCTCCTCGAAGCTGGGGTGTCAGGCCACTCTGGGAGGTGAAACACAGAGCTGCTAGGCTATGTTCCTTCCTTGCTGCCATCAGGGTGCTGGGCTTGTGAGATACGCTCCTCCACTTGAGGGAGGCAAAACATAGCCTATGATAGGGGTCTCAGCCCATGTTTCTACAGGTGAGAAATGGTGCAGTCTGGGGCCAAGGTTCTCAAACTCTTGGGCACCCAAACGCTGCTGGGAACCATGAGGAGTTGAGGACAGGGCCACAGACCTGGGATGAGCCGGAGTGTGTGTATGGTGGGGGTGTGATGGACTGGGCTTAGCTCAGGAAGAGTGCCAGCAGTACAGAGGGGCCTTCTGTGGGAGATGTAGACATGGCTCTGTATGACAAAGGGTTCCCCCCTCTCCGCAGTGGTCCTTGATGAAGGAGATAGTCCTTGTTTGTCCAAACTGTTTATCCATGGTGGAAAAGGATGCATACGACTTACTCAGTGTGAACCAAAGATTAAATACCTTTTTGCAGTAAGAGACACCTGGGAAGGGACGCTTATTGGCTAAACCCTTGATGCCCATCTAGATACCTCATTAGCATGGAGAACTCCGGGCCCTATGCTGCCTGGCCAGTTGTCAAAGTCCTCCTAGTGGGGTGTTGTGGTCGCATGTTCCAGGATAGGAACCTGGTCGTGAGCAGATTCAAACGCCTTCCATTCTCAATTATGAAATTGCCAGGGTTCCTTAGTCTGCTCGACCTTAGCAGTTTTTCTGTCTGGTGACACGGTCCCACTTGCCCCACAGATGTCCAGATCCTGTCCCTCCACCCACACACCAACATGGCTGTCTTGGTAGTCCTGCTTATTCCAAGCTCCCTTTTGCCTTCCAGAGCCTAAAAGTAGGCAAATGGTTACCACACAGAAGATATTTTATACACATTTAAATCTTAATTTACATAATTAGCTTATTATACCTACTGGATGCTGACATTTCTCAATGTTAAAAAAATAAGCGAGATGCACTACACCTGAGAGAGATCAGCCCACAAGTATCTTAAGAAGATGAAGAAACAACAGTTGTCATACAAGCAGGAGGATGGACATCACGGGAGGAAGAGCTAGCAGCTCATCTCAAACATAAGCGCCTGACTGGTGCTCAGCTTGGCAGATTTCACAATTGCCTCCCCCATACCAACCTCTAGTCCATCAGCAGATGTTGAGAGTGCAGATAATCAAGAGCCATGTCAACACCAAGAGGAGCATTAACAAGGCCAGAGCTGCTTTCTGCACAGGGAGAGAAGGCCCACGATGGAGATGCAAGTTGCTCACACACGTTGCAGTGAGGACAGACACTGGGATCAGAGAATCATTAAGGGGGGACACAGCAAGGCATGGAACACTAGAGTGAACAGGAGGGTTTGTGGCTTCATGTAAGATTATGAGCTAAACAATGAAGATGGGGCTCTGAGACAGTGGGGGCAGGCCAGCGAATGCACTGAAGTCCTTGAGGAACATGGAAGGCACTTCCACACAAATAAGTGTAATAGATTAACTGTAAGTAAGGGTGGTGTGGTGGTTTGAATAGGTTTGGCCCCCATAGATTCATGTGTTTGAATGCTTGGTCATAGGGGGGTGTCTTAGTCAGGGTTTCTATTCCTGCACAAACATCATGACCAAGAAGCAAGTTGGGGAGGAAAGGGTTTATTCAGCTTACACTTCCATACTGCTGTTCATCACCAAAGGAAGTCAGGACTGGAACTCAAGCAGGTCAGAAAGCAGGAGCTGATGCAGAGGCCATGGAGGGATGTTCTTTACTGGCTTGCCTCCTCTGGCTTGCTCAGCCTACTCTCTTATAGAACCCAAGACTACCAGCCCAGGGATGGTCCCACCCACAAGGGGCCTTTCCCCCTTGATCACTAATTGAGAAAATGCCTTACAGTTGGATCTCATGGAGGCATTTCCTCAACTGAAGCTCCCTTCTCTGTGATAACTCCAGCTGTGTCAAGTTGACACAAAAATAGCCAGTACAATTGACCCCTTGTCAACTTGACACACAAACACATCACTAGTAAGCCTCAACCCTTAAATTCTTATTCATCCCCAAGATCTAAATAACTTTAAAAGTCCCACAGTCTTTACATATTCTTAAAATTTCAGTCTCTTTAAAATATCCATCTCTTTTAAAATCCAAAGTCTTTTTACAATTAAAAGTCTCTTAACTGTGGGCTCCACTAAAACAGTTTCTTCCTTCAAGAGGGAAAATATCAGGGCACAGTCACAATCAAAGCAAAAATCAATCTCCAACCGTCCAACGTCTGGGATCCAACTCACGATCTTCTGGGCTCCTCCAAGGGCTTGGGTCACTTCTCCAGCCATGCCCTTTGTAGCACACACGTCGTCCTCTGGGCTCCAGATGCCTGTACTCCATTGCTGCTGCTGCTCTTGGTGGTCATCTCGTAGTACTGGCATCTCCAAAACACTGCATGACCCCTTCAGTCCTGGGCCTTCAATTACAACTGGAGCTGCACCTTCACCAATGGCCTTCCATGGCCTCTCACAGTGCCGAGCCTGAGCTGCTGTGTGACCCCTTCGTGCCTTCAAAACCAGTACCACCTGGGTGACCCTTACACATTACCAAGTCCCACTGCAGAAGGAGTACAACCTTGCCTATCTCTGGAACACAGCCTCTTTGTGCTTTCAGAAAACACTTCCCAGAAGATGTCACCTCAACGATGCTGGTCTCTTCTTAATCACCGCTAATTTCTTAGCTCCAGCTAACCAGCATCAATAGTCCCAGTAATGCAAAGTTTTTGCTTTAGTAGTTCTGGTATCTTGTTAATCACAGCTGATTCTTCAGCCCCAGCTAACCAGAACTACAAAATCTTCACAATCAAAACAGCAATGGCCCTGAAAAGTCTTTAATTTTCCCTCTGAAATTTCACAAACCAGACCTCCATCTTCTGCACTGTTCTCAACATTATCTTCCAAGCTCCTACACAACATCTGACAGAGCTCTTAACAATGAATAGATCTTCAAACCCAAAGTTCCAAAGTCCTTCCACAGTCCTCCCCAAAACATGGTCAGGTTGTCACAGGAATACCCCACTCTGCTGGTACCAATTTGTCTTAGTCAGGGTTTCTATTCCTGCACAAACATCATGACCAAGAAGCAAGTTGGGGAGGAAAGGGTTTATTCAGCTTACACTTCCATACTGCTGTTCATCACCAAAGGAAGTCAGGACTGGAACTCAAGCAGGTCAGAAAGCAGGAGCTGATGCAGAGGCCATGGAGGGATGTTCTTTACTGGCTTGCCTCCTCTGGCTTGCTCAGCCTACTCTCTTATAGAACCCAAGACTACCAGCCCAGGGATGGTCCCACCCACAAGGGGCCTTTCCCCCTTGATCACTAATTGAGAAAATGCCTTACAGTTGGATCTCATGGAGGCATTTCCTCAACTGAAGCTCCCTTCTCTGTGATAACTCCAGCTGTGTCAAGTTGACACAAAAATAGCCAGTACAGGGGGAATGGCACAATGAGGAGGTGTGCCCTTGTTGGAGGAAGTGAGTCACTGTAGGTGGGCTTTGAGGTCTTCTGTGCTCAAGCTCTGCCCAGTGAGGAATCTAGTTTTCTCTTTGCTGCCTACGGAAAACAGTTTTCTCCCGTGTTGCCTGCAGATCAGGATGAAGAATTCTCAGCTCCTTCTCCAACCCTATCTCTGCTTAGACAATGCAATGCTTCCTGACACGGTTATAGTAATCCTCTGAACCTGTAAGCCAGCCCCAATTAAGTGGTTTTCTTTACAAATGTTGCCTTGGTCATGGTGTCTCTTCACAGCAATGAAACGGAAACTAAGACAGATGGCTTCTAACAAGAATCCTCTATTTCAGGAGACCACCCAGACCACCCCACAGCCAAGATGCAAAATGTGTGGTAACCAAGAAAGATTGCAGCTACGTCTTGGTGGCTGTGTTAGAGTTAACTCTCTGCCATGGTGAAGCTACAGGCTGCTCATGCAACTGTGAGAATGACCAGAGCTTAGTACAATTAGCAGCGCTTGAGACCCTTGAAGTTCTGAGGTCAGAACACTGACTGAGTGACTAAACAGCAGATATTTGAGGTCAGTGGCTAACAAGTCACAAGGCAGGGATGGACATGGCTTCAACACCCTAACTAGGTGGGCAGCCCATGCATGGACACTACACGGTCATGGCTCTGATGGGCCAGGGGCATGTGTGGAATGTGTGGGCCCATGATAGCCCAGAGAGTAACCGATATCATAGCAATTACCTCATCCTTTATCCAGTTCCTGCCATGGTCCTATACAAACCCCAGACAAGGAAGTTCAACAGTTTTTCCCCTCTTGGGAAATCCCCTCACTCTCAAAGTTTCTCTGGCCTTTTCTTCATTTCTTACTTTCCCTTGGGTTCTCATTTTTCTGTAATCCCTCTTAAGCCTGCTTCTGCTTTGGACAGTGCCACCTTTAATTTTCATGATACATGAGACACAGGCCGAGACAACGAACTCAGAGCCAGTGTCTCAGACTGACTATTGGGGTAGCTGAGTGTCCAGCACATACAAATGGGTTGAGAAAGATCCTATGACACACGCAAACCTAGAAACATCAGCACAGATGTGTAGTCAACTTCTGGGTCAAACGGGCATCTTCTCCATAGAGAGCTTGAGGCATTTCTAAAAGCACTCTTCAAGGATCCATGCTACATAGACATAACCATCAGAACCCAGTTAACTGCTACCTAAGAACTTGATCTCTCTTGCTGAGGTTTGGGAAATAGGCCTTACCCTAACTGCATGATGGTCTCAAGAAACTTATTTGAATTCATATTGTGCCAAGGTTTTAAGAACAAACACTGTCGGGCTGGTGAGATGGCTCAGTGGGTAAGAGCACCCGACTGCTCTTCCAAAGGTCCGAAGTTCAAATCCCAGCAACCACATGGTGGCTCACAACCACCCGTAATGAGATCTGATGCCCTCTTCTGGAGTGTCTGAAGACAGCTACAGTGTACTTACATATAATAAATAAATAAATCTTTAAAAAAAAAAAAAAAAAAGAACAAACACTGTTGTGACTGTGGTGGGGTATATCCTGTATTCGAGCCAGGGTGTGGGACTACCAGGTCAGAGGGAGTCCCATACCAGATTCCTAGTTGATACCCATGCCAGGCAGACTTGGGTGTCATGGAGATAGGGCCAGGCTTCCTGGTGAGTAAACAGCTTTAGGAAACTGCTCTGGACGGGTCTAAAAGTTTCTAATTCTTTCCGCTATAATGAGGTGCCAAAGCTACTCAAAACCATTGAGTGGGTTCTAGGGAAGTAGATGCCTAAATTTACTAGAACATTCCTACAGGACAGCAAAGCCTTCCCTGTGCCTATAGGAAGCTGCCCAGGAAAAGAGGGGTGTTGAACTGCATCTTCCCCCAAATTGGTTGATTAGTCATCCAGTAAAGTGGTCATCTCTAAAGCTATACATTTGTAAACAACAAAAATGGACACTGCAGATTTTATTTATATATTTGTACATATATAAGAAGTTATCAATTTGAGAGGGAAGGTCATGAGAGAGATTTGAGGGAGAAAAGGGAAGTGATTATATTTTCAATAAAAATGGAAAAAACTTATTAACTAAAAACAACAACAAAAAGGTTGAAGTCTGGGCCTTTCTTATCTCAGAAAGTGGCCTTATTTAACTCAATAATATGGTCACATTCCAAGAAACCCTTCAGAAATACCTAAGTGGAAAATGCATTGATCATGCCATAGACTAGTGGCCAGCCTAGCTCAGCCACATGACACATACAACATCAGTGCCTTCCCTTAAAAATGGGAGGCTAACTGAGCAATTTGGCTTGCTACCACCATGCACCAATCATCATTTGGGATGACAGATTGTGTACCACTTGCCTGGAGAAAGCTCACAGGTCAAAATTCAAAGTATAGCTTCTACTACATATATCACGTTCAAACCACTGTAAAGCTGAGTAAGTGTAAGTTGAACCAGTCTTAATTAGTGGTCATCAATGAAGTCCCTGCAGAGCAAGTTTAAATAAAGTTCTTGGAAGGAGAGCACTGATTTAATGTGACTACGTTCCCTGAAAGAAAGGAATTGAGCTCAGGGTCGCATGCAAGTGAATAGGCACCCAAGACTGGACCTGGTCATCTATGAGCCACAGGGATTCCCCATCACTGCAAACTCCAAAGATGCTCTCACAGCCTCACACCTTGACCCTGACCTCCAGCCTCCAGATTGCAAGACACTAGGTCTCTGTTAAGTCAGACATTTTGTGGCAATGTTACAGCCGTCTCAGGAAACAAATAAGGTCAAATAACTGGGGTCAGACATGTGCAGCAGCACACTGTTACCCAGGACCTAGGTGGCAGAAGCAGGAGGATCATGAGTTCCAGCCAAGCCTCAACTACATAGCAAGAAAACTAAAAATTTAAGAAAATTTAAAAGACTAAGAAAAATAACCAGTGATTTTGAAAATCTGTCTCTGAGGCTCAGAACAGTCTCCAGAGACTAAACATATTAGTGTGGGTTTAAAGCAAAGGACTATAGCCTCTTGCAAGCCCCTCAACACACCAGAGAGAGAGAGAGAGAGAGAGAGAGAGAGAGAGAGAGAGAGAGAGAGAAGAATCTTGTGTATGCCTGGCCCCAGCTCTGCACTAACCACAGCCTCTGGCTGGTCTTATTGGGTCAGCCCTTGGCCACACCTTCAGGCTGGTCCCAGGCACATGAACAGGTCAGCACGTGCCTGAGTACTGGGAATTGTGATGTATAGATGGGGCTTTTCTGGCTGCAAGTCTCACTGAAGATGTTGGCCCTTGAACTGTCCCCCACAGAAACAGCATGGGGACGTGTAGCCTTCCTCAGAGAAGCAGCATCTTTCGTAAAGTTGAACATAAGCAAAGGTAGGCACAGGCAAAGTCATATTTCTAAGAGTCAGAAAATAGGTGTCTTCAGTTTCTTCCACAGCAGGAGACCAGGGTCATCTGTTCACAAGTTGGGAGGGGCTTTGAAGTTTGAGGAGACTTGGGGATGACCACCACAATACTGGGCTTCTGCAGGTTGACCAAATGCAACAGACCTCAGCACCCTAACACCCATCCGACCTTCTTTTGTCTTCAGTAGAGTACGGGGCCACAAACCATTTTTCATAGCCACCTCATCAAATGGAAGATATAAGGATAGCCAGCGTTCAGACTAGGCAATTGACACGTGACTGGCTTTCTGGCATCTCACATCAAGTGTGTTTAATTCAGAGTGGTAAGGAGCTAATGAGTTTCCACGAAGCTGCATTCACCCTGGCAGGACAGCCCACACAGCCCCACAGCCTGTCCTCCATTCAGCAGAAAGGAGCGTGTTCTGCAAGGCTGGACAGGTCTGAGCCAGAGATGCTAGGCCATGCGTTATTTATAAGGCAGCTTCTCCTTCAAGACCATTTAAGCTTTTTGTGAGTTTACCTAATGAAATATTAAGCCAGCTCACCTTTCTCCTCCAAGTCTTTTGACAAGGAATATTTGATGAAATGCTGCAGGGTCTGGATCCCATTGTTACAGCAATCTGAACAATGTGATTCCGACCGAGAAGAGTCTTTTAAAACTTCCCGACCTGATTTGTATGCTTGGACCTCATTGCTTACTTCAGACCCACTGACTCACAGGGGACAGCTGTAGATTAAAATCCCATCAAGTATGACGAAGAACCTTGAGAAGTCACCAAGCCTGTCATGTTGGAAAGTCATGTGATATATAAGAAAAAGCAGGGAACCACCATCATCCCATCCCCCACACGGCCACTAGAGATGATGTCAGGGTTAACCTCACACACAGAAAAAGAAATGCGCTCGCAGCAAGTGTTTGCAACAACACGGGACAGACAGAGACTCGCTTGACTGTGCTCAGAAAGAGAACTGATGACAAGCTCCTCAGAGCAGAGGTCTCCATGCAGGGGACACTGAGCAGATGGCTCTGGGAGTTGAGGAAAGAGAGAGCAGCACATGACTTCTGGTACAAAGTAGCCCTGGGGATCAGCACAGCTATTGTTTAGCTTAAAATCTGTTCTGTTGGTTCACACAATGACAAAGACCCATCAGCCAGTGCAGACTCATCAGCCAGTGGAGAAACTTGCCTGTGGCTTATCACAGAGGCAAGAAACACACAGAGAAGCCGGGTGTCGGTGGCGCATGCCTTTAATCCCAGCACTCGGGAGGCAGAGGCAGGCGGATTTCTGAGTTCGAGGCCAGCCTGGTCTACAAAGTGAGTTCCAGGACAACCAGGGCTGCACAGAGAAACCCTGTCTCGAAAAATAAATAAATAAATAAATAAAAGCACACAGAGAATCGGGAAAGAAAATAGTCAGCTTGGGTGGTACCAGGTTTGCCGCCAGAAAGTTCCTGTGGCTCACAGAGCTGAGGTAATGAACCAGTGTTGCTTATAGCTTACAGGATGGAGCTGAATGTATGGTCATAAATCACATGTGGTGAATTGGCTCTGTCCACTTGGCTCTGGACCTTGGATGTCTCCCACAGCCTCGTGCCATCTTCCCTCATATGTGGAGCACAGCTCAGCTGTGTTGTGCATGAACACTGCCCTCGGGTAAGTCTCCCGTTAGAAGGTTACTCCTGCCATCCGTGCTGCTGACCATTTTCATGGTGTGAGACAAGACTTGATAATGTTTTCCCATCATTTCCTCTCATTTCTCTAGTATAATGCTTCTGATTCAAGTGTACAAAATATCACGGTGGCTAGTGCATGGCAGGAAAAGTTAAGGCCAGACACCCACTCCTGAGTGGGGAAACCCCAAGGTCTGTCTACCCAAGGTTCATCTGTCCCAACCACAGCCCTGCTTGCTGCGAGCTGACCCAGGCTCCACCTGCAGCAGGTCCCCAGCTTCTTAGGCGGTGGCTCTATGAGGAAGCATGAAGGACAGTGGCTAGCTTATGCTGGGAGCATGAGAAAGAAGACTTTCCCTTCAGTTATGGTATCTGTGGACCAGTCTAGTCACTAGGCACAGTGGCAGAAGATGCTGAAGAGAATATAGAGCAGAGGCAACAACCTTGAGAGCCTCCCTGGTACCTGTCCCTCCAGTACTATAACTATTCAAGGTGGACTGGGGGTGGGAAGAAGACAGGAGGGGGAGGCAGAGGCAGCAAGGCTGCAAGTTTCTAACAAAGCCTGAAAGGCAGAGACATAGCCTGCCTGTCACTCATGTTGTGTGACTTGTTCAGAAACGCTACATTAAATTTCAAGGTCGTTTTATGCCCGTTGCCAGCATAAAGTACAAAGGCTACTTTGTACTTTAGCTATGACGAAAGAAAGGTAGATGTACTGTGGCTTAAAATACCCATTGCCCTCCTGGTGAAACAGGGAGTGTGATACTGTGAACGTGTGCCAGCGTCATAGAAGCAAGTAACCTTCGCAGCGTGCCACACACACCCCATCACTCACCCAGCAATGACAGCGGCTGCATTACCGAGACGCTACCAATTTGCTTTTAGTTCCCAAAGTGTCTAATTATCACTCTTGCATCTTAGGCATGGGCATCTGGACTTCCTGGGGAATGACACATGCCTTCCTTATGCCAAGTATAAACCAGACTGTGAGATGCTGTTAGACATAAGCAGCACCCTCCGGAGGTAAGAAAGAGACTTCTAGGATTCCTCTGGGCAAACTGTTAAGTAAAAACCAGAAAGAGTTTCCCTCATAAGAAGCTAATACTCCGTTTAATCTATGAAAACAGTTCCTGATGGAGGGCTCCTCCCAGCTGACCACGTGAGTGTGAAGCAATTCTCTCCCTGTATTTGGGACTCCTGCCCTGATTATATAAAGAAGTGTGTTGACAGTCATGAACTGGACAAAGGCTCTACTTACAATAGCATATCACCTGCGGAGTTGGGCCCTCACCTCAAATCCTTGTATTGTTATAGTCTATTATTTCTGTTTCTGTAAGAAAAAGTCACCTTGCTTTCCTGATTATGAAAGAAAAAAAATGATCTATTTTTAATTGAGAAGAAAATGGAAAATACAGAAAAATACCAAGTAAATAAAAATAGTTTTCTGGGCTGGAGATATGGCTCAGAGGTTAAGAGCACTGACAGCTCTTTCAGAGGTCCTGAGTTCAATTCCCAGCACCCACGTGGTAGCTCACAACCATCTGTAATGGGATGCAATACCCACTGCTGGTGTGTATCTGAAGATAGCGACAGTGTACCCACATACATAAAGTCAATAAAAAATTAATTTTTCCAGTGTAGGCACTCAGTGAGAATCACTGCCCTGGATCTTTCTAGAATAGGTATTGCAATACGTTGTTATTTTAATTGAAATACAGTGCTTGCCAGGTCACTTGCCCATGTCCTGCCATTAGCATTTAGGATACGTAGGTGTCTTTTTCTTTTCTAGAAACACAGTGCATGTATCCAAGTACACTACTGCTCATTGGCTGTCTCTGCAATCACCACTGCACACAGCAGCCCAGGAAGCCCTGCTTTGGAGGAAGCCACAGCAACTTCTCTAGGTCTGCCACCTGCTGGTGGTGGGAAGGGGCTCTGGAGAGAGTGTGAGAGGAGAGTCTGGAAGACTGAGCTGTAGATGTGCTTCAACTAACCAAGGCAGATCTGAAATCTAGAGACACTACACGAGGACCGCGGTGGATACATGGAACACAGAGGCAACGGTGGACACTTGGTGACTGCACGTCCCTCTGATCCACACTGCCTTACAAGGTACACTCATATGCCTGTCCCCAAAGCCATAGAAATAGTTACCAATATGGTTCCCACATTATAAATGAAAAGGTTCAGCTCTCTCTTGAGTTAAAAAAAAATGCCAGCATAATAGGACCCAGTGACCCACATCAGAGGGAGTCAGACAGTGCCAATTCAGGATGCGTCAAAAGAATAGGGTTGGCAGGGAAGCAGTCATGATGCCCTGCTTTTCTGCTGTGGCCCTTGGTGTGTGCCTTTAGCCTCACAGCTCACATCTGGACAGGGTCCTCTCTCCGTGCTTTCGAGGCAAATGCTGGGAAAATACATCAAGTTTTGAAATGTTAATAGCCTCAACCTGGTACTAGCAATTTTGCCTTACTGAAGCTTAATAAAAGAAGCTATTTTTAAGTGAGCGAGTCTGGGAGCATACCCTAACAGCAGATATGAAGTGTACAGGAATTAACAGGAGTGTATAAACCTCTTGAGGAGCTAAGTATCTGAGCAGAGTCATTCATCGGCTTTGACTTGTCTAAACACACGTCTATGGCAGTGGTAAAGTTCCCTCTTTTCCCTGGCATTCTTATGGTTCCATTCTATAATTAAACAGTCCTAAGTCTAGAGCAGTAAAGAAAAAATGGTCAGGAACTCAGCAGTATGAATCCAAGGAAGCCACTAGGTCTGATAATCCCTGAATAAACCCCTTATGCACAACTGCTTTAACTATGTGGACGCATGCTTCCTAGATGTGACCAGGACCCTGTGAGTGCAGGGCCCTGTACTACAGCTAAGGATGTGTTCCATGCTGAGTCAGGTACCCCAGAGTGTACTGATGTACACTGCCTCTGGTAAGGAACGGATGATAAATCCAGAGCAGAAACCTCTGGTTAAGAAGTCTCTGTGGCCATCAAAGCCAGTCACATTGCTATGCATTTGCACAGAGACAGCCCTACCCAGACACATACAATATGGGCAGGAAATTTCCCACAGGCATCTTGGAGAGATTCTGAACTTGAAGGAGGATAACTGTCCAGGGGGTCTGGCCCTCCACAGCTCCTGCCTGCTAGGCCTTTATGCCAGGGGACAATGAGGACAATATATCAACTTTCCATAAAGCAGCCAAGGATCTCAAAACCTGTTGCATTTCTTCTGAGTCTTCCTCTTCCTGCTACCATTTAGCGCCTACATTGCTTCCAAGAGAGCATGCTTTAAGAAAAATGTGTTCATTGACTGTCCCTGCTGTTAGTGTTACTTCTAAGCTCTGTCCTACAGTTACCTGGCAACAGCCAGGTATGCCTAACTCACCATAAAAGGGGCTGCTTGCCCCCTCCTCTCTCTCTTGCTCTCTTCTGCTCTTTCACCTCTGTCTCTTCTCTCCCTGTTCCCCTCCCCCTCTCTTTCCATGTGTTCATGGCCAGCCTTTACTCTTCTACTTTCTCTCTCTTTCCTCCCTTCCCAATCCTCCCCCCCTCCCCGTGCCCTAAATAATCTCTATTCTATACTATACATGTGGCTGGTATTTCAGGGGGAAGGGATGCCTCAGCATGGGCCCACAGGGGCACCACCTTCTCCACACCATACCATACCTCTACCAAACATATCCCTGGCTTCCTTTTTTGTTATAAATCACAACTTCTGTGCTGTGTAAACAACACTCATGTCCAAAGCCTCGTGTTCAGATGGCTGGAGCAGGGTCCCTCAACCCCTAGGATCATGTTCCTCACTATTGCTGGTCCCACAGAACACAGGACAGCTGTGATCTGATGGCAGAGACCCATGTGAGCTCTAGATAGCATGCCCCTCTCCGTGCACCCCAGAAGTCTCTAAAGTTAAGCCCTGTGGTGCTTAAAATTTAGCCAAGATTGCTGGCTAGCATCTACCACTGAAACAATTTTCAGCCCACTGATAACTCGGTAACTAATGGGCTCGGAGGACCTAAATCTCACATTGAAAACCAGCAGGAAGGAGATACAGGCTATTCAAAGATTCCACATAGAACACTAATCTCTCTATGAAAGAATGAAGCAAGTCTCTACTATACACTGCATACCAAATCGCACTAGTACAACACTTCTGTCGTAAGAAAAATTGGCCAATATTTGCATTCATGAGTAGGAAAGGATTCTTAAACAAAATACAAAACTTGACTGATTTGAATATTTCAATTTTTCTTTACTACAAAAGATACTGTTCATAAGCGGAAGCAGAAATGGCTAGAGAGTATTAGCCTCTTTTAGGGAGCCCTGCCCTAGGTAGGTGGGCCCCTTGGCACAGTGACAGCCTCATGACAGACCTCGAGCCTTGAGCAGCATAAGCACCAGAGCAGATGTCACTGACACCCTGCCCCGTGCTGACACCGCCACAGAGCTGCAATGTCTGCCTTTGGGTGCAGTGCTCACGGGAAATGGCTTCGAGAGGACACTCAGCATTGGCTGAATTTGTCTGAAAACTTAAGGTTTGGTGGAGGGGAACCCTTAAGGCAGGGTGTCTCCAGGGCGGGCTCCAGAGCACATCATAAGGGTGGTACAGAGCCAGAACATTTTGACAAATACGAAGTTGAGTCAAAACCCACCCAAAATGATGATCTCTGTGCCTTGACCCCAAGAGAGAACTTCTGTCGCTGGGTCACAGAAGGAAAGACATCTGTGCCATGTGCAGGTCCAGCCACTTGCTCTTCAGCCCGCTTCCTGCCTGTCTGTTCCTTTTCTGTGCTTCTTCTGTTCTGTGCATATCAATGTTCACACACTACCGTCTTTATCACTTATAACACCCACTCAGTTAACTACATAATGGCAGCAAGCTCACTGTACACAAGGGCATTTATTATTTCACACCAGAGAGTCCACCCACATTCATATCTGTGCTTCAGGAGCAACATGGAGTCTGATGCCCAGGCAGATGGGTCCCAGCACAATGAGATGGGACCTGGAGTGAAGATACATGTCCCTCTGATACATGTCACAGGCTCTGGAATAAGGCCACGACCATCTACCTGGTGGGACGTACTACATACATAGACAGCTAAAGGACCAGAACCCCAAGGTAGTACGGGTATTAACAGAAGAAGACAGGAAGCTGTTGCTACAGCCCCCATCCAGCTTGGTACTCTGAGCCTGAGTACCAAGATGCTGCACATCCCAGCACTGTGCTAGGCAGGCCAAGCTACAGGGCACTGCACATAATAATGTTGGTCCCAGACAAGCCCCTCCACACAGTTATAGGCCAGGAAAGCTGACTTAGGGTCCCCACACTACAGAGTGCTAGGTGGTTCTGGCCCTCGCTGCCAGCCTCTAGCCAGAAAAGACTTAGTGGGTAGACAATCAGCCCAAACACCCAGACACTGAATGAAAAGGAAAAAAAAAAAAAAAAAAGCCTGAGTTCCGGTCCATTCCAGTGTGAGCTGCTTGGCTAGGTCACTGCTTTTAACCAGCTTGTGACAGGAATTGTACCTGAAAGGTACTTCTCACAGCACGTGTCTGAATGGCAGGCCCACGTTGCTATAACAACAGTTCTGCTTAGTCACAGAGCAACCGCCAGGGCTCCCTTCACCCCAGGGAGCTACCCCCATCCTGGGCAGCTCTGCCTCTGCCGAGCAGCCACAGCAGGCCACGCTGAGCATTCTGGATTTGCAAGGATGCTCTTCCTTCTCTTTCCCCTTTCACTCGTGACTTGAGAACAGGCAACCAGGCCTACATCAGGCGGGTGCCGGCCGGCCGCCTGTCAGAGCACAGCTGCTTCCCTCTGCAGCAGACACCCAGAGTAGGAGACCGGTGGTTTGAATATTTCTTGCAAACGAGCTTCTGACACTCAGCCCAGAGCTGCTTTTCCCACATCCAGCAGTCATCTCCCTGCAACCCTGAGACTCTGAGACATCACAGGTGGGTACCACCCTTCCAAGTTCATAGCCTAGGTATTTTCACTGTGAGTTTCCCATCCCAGGATCCATGAACATGGAGACAGACTAACCGGCCACTCCCCACCACGCAGCCCCAGGCGTTTATTACATTCTACCCACTGACCTGGACTTTCCTTTCTAAAGAGTCTCTGAGGACAGTCATCCCCGCCGATGCTGAGGTCTCCTGGGGCCAGTAGGGTCCCCGGCCTAAGGTTGGAGAAGTGAAGGTATCGTGCCTTGCCAGCGCATCTGCTTCTGAGCACAGACGACGTCTGCCCTGCTGTGCTGCTGCAGGTCGCTCCTGGGCCATGCTGGCCACACTTCGGACACACAGAAACTCTTCAAGAGCTGCTAGCACGATCCTACTGGCATGCAGAGGACCCAGGACCCCTGGGGCAGTCACTGGGGTCTCAGGAGGATTCCCCTACTTTGAAAACATGCAGCTCTATGGTGACAAGCTAAAGGAGGAACAGTGCCGGGGCCTCTGTATCCAGGGACTTGCAGGAGATACTGCGCTGGGGCTGCCTGCCAGAGGATCGGAGTCATGCCTGGGAGACACAGTGGCTGGACTCTGGAGGCAAAGGCCCATAGCTCTGTGTGGATGCGAGCATACATACATGTCACTCACATACGGTGTACATACGTACACTCCTGTACATATAGATGGTGCCCAGCAGAAAGTGCCTGTTCTTATTCAAGATGCTAGAAAACAGTAGCAGTATTTCATTGCCTTCCTAAAGCATCAGGGCAAAGCCTGCCTAGACACGCGGGGTCTACTCTGCCTCTTCCCCCCCTCACCTCACCTCTCCCCCCCACCTCACCTCCCCCCACCCCTGGGGACATACAGGTCAATCTGCTTTAACTGTTGCTCTGAGCTGGGCTCCTGGATAGCAGATGTTTGTACCCCGCACACCAGCGGCAGAAGGGTAAGACCAAGATCAGCAAAGCTTGTTCCTCTTGGCCCTGCCTCCTTGGCTTTGCAGCCGTGTCCTTTCCATGTGTCTTCAAAAGGCTGTTTGTATGTCTGTACCCTAGTCCCCTTGCTGATAAGAACACTAGTTAGACAAAATCAGGGCAACCCCCATGAGTTTATTTTATCTGAGTCTTCTAAAACAATCTGAGGCCCTAGAATTAGGAAGCCAGTACAAACTGAGGGCCCTTGTCAGCTTTCTGAAATGGCAAAAACAAAAACAAAAACAAACAAACAAACCAGCAGGGACTCCACACAGTATTCACTTGGAGAACAAAAGGGGCCAGGCATCCAGAAGATGGCTCTGGCTCCACCTGCCTCAGGCTTTTCACACATCAAAGGGCACTCGGGAGCTTGTAAACTCTGGTGCCACGATGTAAAGTAATTTGCTGGTTTGGGGAGTCGTGACTCTCCTCCCTATAACAGCTGATGTCAGAGAAAGAGAGGGCAGCAGGAGAAGAGCCAACTAGTTCGATGGAGGATGAGCTGCGCATCTGACTCTGTAGGGTGAGGATGGGGCAAGGTGCAGAATGGACTCCCAGGGATCACACGCTGCCCCACCCCATGCCCTGAGCCAAGGCTTCCCTTTGATCTACACTCCACCTTCTGTCATATCTGCCAACACGAGTTCCCTCACCTTCCAAGTCTCCCCATTTCCCTACGAGGGGCCATTCTACAGATGGATACCTATGCCTTTACAAACATGCAGCTGGCTGGGCCAGGGATGGTGACTTAAAAACTTAAAATTCAGACTCTTGATATCTAGGGAGCAAGCAGAACATAGCTCTGTTAGAATGGATGGACTCTTATTAAAAACAGTTTGGCTTCTCCTGGGAAAGACAGCCCAGTAGAACAGAGAGGGCAAGAATGAATAGGGTCTAAACTACACTAGAAAAGGCAAAGATTAGATATGGCTTTCTTCCTGTCCAGTCTAAAGGGCATGTCACCCATACCTGTCTAAAGGGCATGTCATCTAAAAACCTTCCCATGAGGATCCCGTCAACGCCTCATGCACTTGACTAGAAATCGCATCAAGTCCACATTATTTTAAATATGATTTTGTGTTTACCTTTTCCTGCTATTAATTTCCAATGATCTTAAAGGAGGGGCTAGTCTGGCATACCCACAGCCCATGGGCACCTGCCACTGTGCTAGAAAGTTCATGCTGGACAGAAGTCTGTGGAGCACCTTGGGAGGGTTGGACAGACACGCAGACACTTTAACACCTTGCAGATAAAGGAACTAAAAACGTGTATGTGTCTGAAGAGGTCATTTAGAATACATTGAAAGGTTGACCTTATTTTTTTTAAGGAGGGAGAGAAAAGAGGTAGGGGGAAAAAACCTCTTATGCATTTCACAGTGGACGTGGAGAAAAGTGGTTACTTCAAAGAGAGCATTAGCTGAAGGGATATTAAGGGGCTACTAAATATTTAATGAATTCAGCCTTATGGTATGACTATAGTGAATATAAATATATTCAGTCTTATGGTGCTGACGAAGGTCAGACATGAGGACAACGCTTGCCAGGGAGCAGGGGTTACTCAAATCCCTTTTTAAAGACAGGAAGACTTAGTCCAGCAGAGCGGATGGACTTCCCTCAAGGGTGAAATAGGGATCAGAACTCAGGTGCCCCCAACACCTGCACATCCGCCAGTATCTTCTACGATTAACTGATGGTGTCCTGTTTATTATTAATTTCTCAGGAAAAACTGAGCCAGAGAGATACACACTCATTTTTCTGTTTTGATTCAAGGGTCTTGCTCTGTAGCCCAGTTTAGCTGTGAATTCATGATTCTCCTGCCCCAGCCTCTTGAGTCATGTGACTGGCTGCAAGTGTGTGCATTTGCATATGTCAGATGTGCACTCTGGGTAATTTGACCTGCTCTTGGGGGTTTTTTGTAGTCTGCCACATGATGAACATGGGACGAACAGACATAAACAGACAAGTCTCATGCATGCCTCTGTGCCCTGTTCTGTTTGCTGTGAATTTTGGTTGCCCCTTTGGGCTCCAAGATTTCTTCTGCAGTTCAGTCACTAAGAAGGCAAGAGCAGGGTGCTGCCTACCTGTATGTAGCATCAAAGTCAAAATCCTCTTCTCCTACTTCATTTCTAGGCAGTGCCCTAGTTACCCACGGCAGGGGGCCAGATGTCCTGTGTGTGATATGAACTCTCCAGACTGCCCCCACCCCTTCTTTTTGGACACAGTTTCACCCCTGAACTCTACTAACACACATCAAGCAGACAAGTGTCCCTGGGATGGGCTCTGGTGACAGTATCACATTCAACTGACTGTTCATTTGGAACTAAATTCCATATAAATAAAATTTTAGTTATAACTCCAGAAAATTAGTACCCACAAAGACCCAACAATATTCCTTGAAAACATGCATAGTTCTTGGACATTTATGCAACACGGTGAATACAAATGTCATGTCTTCAGATAAAAAACAAACAAACAAACCACCATCTCTTTGTTGGCCCAGTTCTGTATTGTCCCATCGTATTCTACGGCAGAACAGCATGCTGTAAAACAAGACCACCTCTCTGATCATCTCAGTGCAGAGCCATGCACAGGGGTGTAAAATGCAGGCATAGAGGACAGACTAAGTGCTGGTGCTCACACGTGACCGGGGTATGTCATGAAACCTGACGCTACATATAGGGGCAGCTCAGCCACCACTGATTCTCTGAAACTGGGGGAAATGTACTGAGCTGTGGAGGCCAGAGATGAAAATGGATCCCAAGTGCTCTCAAGGGTTAGCAATAAGCAATATTGGGAGAGAGCCAGGACAGACACCTTCCAACCCAACTCAATGACAGTAAGGAACCAAAACTTGGAAAGACTGAAGATTCCCCTGCTATGGCTGGAACTCTGGAATTCTGTTTGTGATCCCCTGTCTCTCAGTTCTGTCTCCTCAACACAGAGCCCCTGCATGCAGGAACTCCTGCTCAGTGCTTACACAGTGTTTGTGGCTGTTGGCAATAGCTACTCCCACGCCAATGAGACACCAGGAACTATTCTCCTACATAGGACTTGTTCTTATCTATGTGTATTGCCACATCATATGTCTTTGAAGAATCTTGAATAAACAAAACCCACCAATCTTTTAAATTGTATGTAAAATTTTTGGCTTTACAATTTCTTGACAATAGCAACCCAGCAGAGAAAAGATGGCCACGATTGAAGAGACAGTCTGTTACAAGGGCAGTTCATGAAAAGGATATCTAGGTGTAGGCTCACTCTGGTTAGTTTGTGTAGGAAGGCAAGATCCAAAGAAAGCCATTCACTCTCAAGGGGCTGGATAACATAGAGAACAGCTCCCTGCTATGGGCAAGCTGTAACCTCAGAGCATTGGCAACAGACATATAGAACGTGCAGGGTCCATTCTTAGTCTGGCTCTGCTAGACAGCATGTTTAGCAATGGTGCACTAGAAGGATGAGCTCTGAAACAGTGTCCACAGCCAGGCATCCAGCCTCACTGTCATCTTGGCTGCAGGACCTTGGACAAAGAAGGGATTGTAGCATCTTAGAGACCTGGTCTCTTCCTCTAGAGCATGGGTCTCAGCCTTCCTAATGCTTGCGACCCCTTTGGTACAGTCCCTCAAGTTGTGGAGCCCCCAACCATAAAATTATTTTCATTGCTATTTCAGAACTGTAATTTTGCTACTGTTATGAATCATAAGATAAATACCTGTGTTTTCCAATGGTCTTAGAAAACCGCTGTGAGACCACATGAAGTTCAAAAAGAAGGAAGACCAAAGTGTGGGTGCTTCAGTCCTTCTTAGAAGGAGAACAAAATACTCACAGGAGTAAGTATGGAGATAAAGTGTTGAGCATAGACTGAAGGAAAGGCCATCCAGAGACTGTCCCACCTGGAGATTCATCCCATATATACAGTTACCAAACCCAAACACTATCGTGGATGCCAAGAAATACATGCTGAAAGGAGCCTGATATAGCTGTCTCCTGAGAGGTCCTTGGTCCTATGAAGTCTCTATAGATGCCCCAGTGTAGGGGAACTGAGGGTGGGGAGGTGGGAGTGGGTGGGTGGAGGTACACCCTCATAGAAGCAGGGGAGGTAGGATGGGATAGGGGGTTCCCGGGGAAAGGAACTGGGAAAAGGGGATAACATTTGAAATGTAAATAAAGACAATATTCAATAAAAAAAGAAGACCCCTGTGAGAGGGTATTATGGCCACAGGCTGAGAACCATCTCTCTAGAGGAAAGAGGAAGGGCTGTATGGTTTCTGGAATCCCTTCAGTCCCCTCCTGCCACCTGCAGCTGAAAGCATCTACATTCCTAGCCATCAAGGATCCCAAGCTCAGAGCCACCAAATCCGAATGAACATCTCTCATCCCCCAAGGCTGTGATACCTGATCTGAGATATTCCGTGCCTGTCCAGTAGTTTCCAACAGCCCCTGGATGAAGCCAGACTCTGGACCAGCTGGCTTAGACCCTCCTCCCTGGCCCCGAACTGGTTCCCTATAGAAGGATTTTCACAGTGGTATTTTGGCTTCTTCCCTAGCCTGCCAGTCAGGTCATGGCACAAAGCATCATTCAGAAGCACCGTGTTGATCCAAAGGCCCTTGCAGAGAGCTCACTGTTGGCAGCGTTTAACAACGTTCTCTTTCTGAGGTCTCTGGGGGAGTTCATGCATGGGCGTAGATGCGCTACCTTCTCCTTCAGGTTTCGCTGCTTGCTCTTCAGTGGGATTTTGGTTTCTGCGTCTATTCTGCCCAGGTTCTACTCCTTAAGGAGCGACAATCACCAGTGCCAGTGCACACTCCTCTGCAAACACGCCACCCTTTCAGATCCATGGTGGGCACCAGTGCAGGCTGAGAGCCAGACTCATCTTCCTGCCTTCACCTCAACAGGGAGACTGGATTCTTTCAGCTCCGTGTTGAGTGTGTTTAACCTTTTCTAAATCTCTGACCTGAAGACAGGCATCTAGTTAGAAATAGTGACAGGATCCTAACGCTCCTTTAAAGCAAAGTATTTTCCAGCCAGCTTTTAGCAAACTGGTATTGAGATGCAGCAGCCTGAGGGCTGAGATAGATGAGGAGCCAGCGTTCAAAGGCCCATCCTGGCCAAAGGGGGAAACAGGCTACCTACCACCCACTACACTACACCTGAAACAAGCCGAAGACAAGTTCCACTCTCCTCATGTATTAATAGCATCACTTTAGGAGTGATGCTAAACTAAGACACACACGTGCTTTTATTCTCACGTGGAAAGATCTACAGATGTAACGATATCACCCACAGGTCTGCAAAGAACCAAGCCTGTGCCCACTTAGTGCTGTGTGCCAATCCACGGGACTGGAACCCTTCTCGCCCTGCTGAGAAATGCTAGATGCACTATTGAAAAGGCAAGTTTTGTTCAGAAAAAAAAAAAAAAAGAAAGAAAAGAAAAAAGATTAAGGCTCAAAACTGATATCCTGTAACTGAGATTTTAAAGTCTCTTTTTGAGATTTTTTTTCCTCCCTGTCCCCTTAATTGATTTCAGAAAAAACAAAACAAAATAAAACAACAACAACAAAAAACAAAAACATAGGGTCTCAGCCTCAAACTCATCCTGTAGCCAAGGATGACTTAATTTCTGATCCTCCTTCATCGCCCTAGAGCTGGAATCACTGCAGTGAGCCACTCCAAGCAGCAATGCTAGGTTCTCTCTCTCTCTCTCTCTCTCTCTCTCTCTCTCTCTCTCTCTCTCTCACACACACACACACACACACACACACACACCCCTGCACATCAGTCACTGCAGGACTCTGCACATCCTCTCTCACTGAGGCCAGACAAGGTAGCCCAGGTAAGGGAATTCGATCCACAGGCAGTACATTCAGGGACATCCCACCCGCAACCCACTCTGCACTAATTTTTTTGTTATGTTTTGTTGTTGTTGTTTTTCAAGACAGGGTTTCTCTGTGTAGCCCTGGCTGTCCTGGAACTTGTTCTGTAGACCAGGCTGTGCTCGAATTCATAGAGATTCTCCTGCCTCTGTCTACCAAGTGCTAGGATTAAAGGTGTGTGCCAGTTACTACCTGGCCGTTGTTTTTCTTTTTCTTTAAAGGGATTGGAAAGACACAATTAAAAGCAGTCCCTCAGGTTGAGGATGCCCCTCAGTCCAGACCCTGCTTGACCATCGTGCACAAAGCCTTTGGTTACACTCCCGGTGCCGGATGAATCAGGTGTGGTGGCAAACACCTGGAATCCTAGCACTTAGGAGGGGGAGGCAGGCGGATCAGAGGGTCGTCCTTGGCCACACAGAGAAGTTTGTGGATAACCCGAGTTATATGAGCCGCAGTCTCAGAAAAAATCAATCACTAAAAAGTAAATCCTCTAACAATCCATCAAAAAGACGGGAGGAGCCATTCCTCAAAACCCGGACTGGCTGTAATCTGCTGTGAACTGCTAGAGGACATAAATGTGGTTCTTCATTTAACTTTAAAGCCAGCAGAAGGGGGCAGGGCACAGAGTGAGGAGTTCACAGAGTGGAAACTCAGTGTTTGGTCATGGTGTCTATACAATACCAAATCGTTTGCCGACACCAAGCAGGAAGGAGAAAGAGGTAAAGATGATACTTTCTGTTAGGTATATTTGCCACACTAACAACCTTTTAAAAAGAAAAATAAGAGTCCACAATGATAAACAATTAGAGCATGCTTGATTATCTTCACTTGAAACTCTACTTTTTTTTTTTTTTTTTTGAGACAGGGTTTCTCTGTGTAGCCCTGGCTGTCCTGGAGCTTACTTTGTAGACCAGGCTGGCCTCGAACTCAGAAATCTGCCTGTTAATCCGCCTGCCTCTGCCTCCCGAGTGCTGGGATTAAAGGCGTGCGCCACTATGCCCGGCTGAAACTCTACTTTTTATTAAGTCTAATTAATGGCTACCCATCGTCTTCTCTTTCTCTTCTTTCTAAACTTGCTGAAACTGAGAATGGGCCCTTGCTCTCAACTGTGAAACTGCACATTGGGACATTTGATCAGCTTGGGCCACAACTCAAGAGCAAAAAAATAAAAACTGATAGAGCTGTCAGGAGGTACTGCCTGGAGCTTTACATGCACCTACAACCGCCTACAACCTCCACCTGGGCCTCACCTGCAACCTCCCACCTGAGCCTCACCTGCAACCTCCCACCTGGGCCTCACCTGCAACCTCCCACCTGAGCCTCACCTGCAACCTCCCACCTGAGCCTCACCTGCAACCTCCCACCTGAGCCTCACCTGCAACCTCCCACCTGGGCCTCACCTGCAACCTCCCACCTGAGCCTCACCTGCAACCTCCCACCTGGGCCTCACCTGCAACCTCCCACCTGAGCCTCACCTGCAACCTCCCACCTGAGCCTCACCTGCAACCTCCCACCTGGGCCTCACCTGCAACCTCCCACCTGAGCCTCACCTGCAACCTCCCACCTGAGCCTCACCTGCAACCTCCCACCTGGGCCTCACCTGCAACCTCCCACCTGAGCCTCACCTGCAACCTCCCACCTAAGCATCTTTCTCCTTAATGAAAGATGGAGTCTCATTTAGCTCCAGAGGATAATTTTTCCTTTTCCTTGGCTCTCAGTGACAAGCTCTGTACCCCTGGTGATTTCCAAGGGTGAGATCAACTCCCAGTACCACCCCCTTCACCCACCAACATGTATCCCCTTACCTTCCTGAGAAACAGTTTCTGCAGCCTCCTGTGTGACCGCCTGATCATCTCTCACTGCCCAGGACCACTTTGGCTCCACAGACGCTCGAGCCATTCTGACCACCGGGCAGCTGCCTCTTCTTTTATCACCCCCCTCAGCGCTGTGTAGCACGTCACCGGGCATTAGCGCAACCCAGGCCATCTCCTTCCCTCCTCCTCCCCGCAGCCCTCTTCAGCAGCCACCAAGGCCATCAGAGGAGGAGTCCATTTCCTAGGCATCGGCTGGATGGCTGCAGACAAAACCCAGTTCTGTGAACTCCAGAAGAATGGGAAATAGCAATCAGCCCCAAGGCACCGCTCTTCCTATGTGCTAAGTGCAGGCTCCCCGTGCCGTTCGGAATCCCTTGGGGAGTTTCTGTATCTGGCAGGATCCATCAAAGCCAAAGCTCTGAAGAATTACTGCAATGTTCAGAACTGTCAAAGGCCTGGAGTGGCCGCCCTGTGGCCCTCCCCATGGTATGCCTGTCCACCCTTAGCATCGTATAAAAAGGCCCCTCCTTTCCCCTCTTCTATGTCCTTTACCCAGGCGTTGGCTCTAGCTGAGGGATGGTAAATAAAAATAACAACTTATTCTTGCAGGTGGCTCGTCCTGTGCATGAGGTTGTGGTATGGTGACACTATCCCTGTGACGCTCCTTAGTGTGGCATGTGAATCACAGAGACGTGCACACACATGTCTCTGTGGCTCACATGTTGGCTGCCTTTTTGTTCTGGAACAGGTTTTTGGCCGTATAAGGAAATGCCTGTTTTTAGAAACTTTCGTATTACTTCCAGCAGCTGACAAGGAACAGTGGGGAAGTGAGTTGAAGCGAACGGGCTTCCTTTTCTCACAATTCTTTCTTTGCCTCTGCTCATGTGTTTATCTTGTAGGTGCAACAGTTCTTGTTGTAGCCTAAACTGGCCTTCAATTCACACTCCTGCGTCAGTGCCAGGATTACAGACCTTCATCAACCACTTTTGGATGTGGCCTCATGATTGTTTTTAACTTTTTGCTTCTTTTCTTTCTCTTCCTCCTCTTCTCTCCTCTTTCTCTTCCTCCTCCTGTTCTTCAATATTAGAGACTGAAGTGAGGGCCTTGTCCATGATGGCAGTTACATACCACTGAGCTATGCCTCAGCCTCTTTTAATTTTGGAAATAAGGTCTGGATAAGTTGTCCAAGGTGGCCTTACCTCAATGCTCTCCTGCTTCAGCCTCCCAGGGAGGTGGCTGAGGGGCCTGGGCTACCACATCAGGAAGATGGCTGACTGATAGGCTACCACGCCCAGGCTCTCTCCACTCACCTCTTCCTCCTGTTTTACTCTGCTCTAGGCAGTCCTGACACAGCTCAGTCTTGATTTCTCCCTCTGTGAAACCACCAGACAATTAAAAGTCACCCTCCCCATCCTTTTTTTTTTTTTTTTTTTGGTTTTTCGAGACAGGATTTCTCTGTATTGCCCTGGCTGTCCTGGAACTCACTCTGTAGACCAGGCTGGCCTCGAACTCAGAAATCCACCTGCCTTTGCCTCCCAAGTGCTGGGATTAAAGGCGTGTGCCACCAAGCTGGGCACCTTCCCCATCCTTGTGTCTGGACTGGATCTGCATCCCTCCCCAGAATCCCTGGGTGCGGCCTGAGCCCTGTCATTGGGGAAAAACAGCAGCCTTCCTCCCACTGTATTGGACTGGAGGCAGAGCTCCCCTGTAAATGTGGCCTGCAGCCCAGCCAGGCCTGTCTCTGCACACAACCACTGGTGACATCGTGAGGAGAAACGGCAAAGCTTCTTTGCAGTGTCCTACAGGCTGTCCCTAGTGTCGCAGAGGACAAAATGAAATGTTTCACTGGAACTGTAGACTCTTGTGGCCTTCGTGATCAAGTTTATTTTGAGTATTTCAATCTGCAATGACCAAGTTTGATTGAAACATGAGGATTTTTTCGTGGATTTTTGGCTGGGGTAGGCAAGAGTGTGGTGCTGAATTCTGCCTCCTCTCTAGTTATGCAGATACAGTGGCTGGGGGAGGACAGGGCAGGGTGGTTCCAAGTGGGGGCCGCAGTCCATGTTTCCCCATGGAGGAGCACAGCTGCACGTCAGACTGGAACAGGGAAGCAGAGTCCAGGACAAGAGGGATTCCTGGTCAGGTTGGGAGCAAGTGCTGGAGCAGGGCTGGGGAGGAGAGGGAGGCCTTCTTTGAGAATCCTAATATTATGGTTCCTTTAGGCGAAGGCCTTCCCCAGCGATCTTTAATGAAGCAGCTCTCTCAGACAATCTTAGCTTCTTCATATTTCTTTTTCTTTTTTTTTTTTTTTTTTTTTTGGTTTTTCGAGACAGGGTTTCTCTGTGTAGCCCTGGCTGTCCTGGAACTCACTCTGTAGACCAGGCTGGCCTCGAACTCAGAAATCCACCTGCCTCTGCCTCCCGAGTGCTGGGATTAAAGGCGTGCGCCACCAACGCCCGGCTTTTTTTTTTTTTTTTTTTTTGGTCTTCATATTTCTTTATTGGGGGTGGATGTGAACACATATGTATTATTCGTGGTGAACCAAGGATTATATAACTTGGGGGAAGGGTGTGGGACTATCCAGGAAGGGAAAGGTCATTGACTGAAGACTAAGACTAAGGAGAGGCCTCACTAGTGCGGTGATGGTCCAGGTGCTGGGTACGTGACTGACTGCTCGTGATTAACAACTTGGGGTTGTGGTTATGTGCCCTAAAGCAGGCATGGAAACAAGGGGGGAGTTAGCTCTACTCCGGCCAGTCTCAGATCTCTGAGATCTCTGGGGTCTGAGCATGCTCCAGCTCACTAGCTCCAGGCCCATTCCTCTGGTGGCAGGGTCCACGTGCTCTACGGAAGATCATGGAGTCTTTGGAATTGTTTCAAGCATGTGCAAATGAAAACGCAGCTTATATTCACTAGCCAACCTTTCCCTCTTAAAGTACTTAGGAAAGATACTTCTATAGGGAAATGGTCTCAGCTTGACCCATATCACTGTCACTCAGGGACATCTGTGGGGTGAGAGGGCACTTAGAGAGGAGTAAATAATTTCCCCAGCTTATCTTGTGCACAGAATAGAATTAGGCCTCGAGATATTTGCCTATGTCCAAGGGTGGGGTGCATGGCCAGTTACCCCAAAGAAGGGATCCTTCAAGGAAAAAGATGCACCCAACACTATGGAAGATAGATTCATGCAGGTTCTGCTGGCTCTCTGCAAACAGACTGGGATCTAGTCCTCTAAGCTAGCTACTGCATAGCTAGTGCAGGCAAGCCAGCACAGCACAGCAAAGCTCACAAAACCTTCAGCCCGACAGGCTTGCAGCCTGTTTGCTTGTGATCTAGAACAAGACCCCTCACTGGAGGTGCTATGCCCCTTGGCTCTCAACGACTACATAGTTGAGCACGGAGTTGGTATTTCAAAAACAAAAACAAAAACAAAAACAAAAACAAAAACAAAAACTGGTTAGAGGGCTGAGAAGCGAGTCTGAATAACCCTGACCTAAAATGACTACATTTTATAATTGTAGTTTGAACGGTCCTAAATGGAATTCCATTCCAACTTCCACAAGAATTAAAAGGCAACCGTCCAAGACTTGGTGCCTTTGAAAGTGCATTAGCCAACAGACCAGGGCTTTGATCTCTGGGGAAATGGTGGTCATGTCAGGTTGGAGTGCAGCAAGAGAAACCTTTCATTTTTAATGGAATGTAATTGTAGATGCATGTAAGGTGTAGACTGGATGTTGTCATGGTGACCGTGACAAGAATCGCCTTTATTGAATGCCACGGAAGATCGTCATGACAACCTCGGCTTTTTTATCTCCAGCTGCGTGTTTAAAGAAGTGATTTTGAGAAGCAGCTCTCTATTTGTTGGTCCACGCTTTGAGCAAATGGACCATTGCTACATGGGCATCACTCCTGCAGTAGATCTCGTAGGTCACACAGTCACATCCCCGATAGTCAGCACCAATGCTGTGACAGCTGTGACAGCACTGCTTCCTGCTTGTTCCCTTCCTGCCACCAAGCTCAGCCTCAAGCACCATGTCTTCCTGTTCCCTTCTGGTCACTATGCTTGGCCTAGAGTGTCCTGTCCTCTTCTGCCATGAGTAGCACTTCTGGCCACCATACCCAACCCTCGAGCACCATGTTTTCCTGTTCCCTTCTAGCCATCATGCTCGGCCTCTGTCCTGTCTTCCTCTGCCATGTGAAACACGGTGTTTTCTTGCATTGGACCCACTCAGAACAACACAATGAGGATCTGATGTTGAGGTCTCCGTGTGACATGTCCTCCCCATTACAAATAGGGTTGGAAGTGACGTGTGTCTCCATGCAGTGCGTGGGTCCCGTGTCAGGACCAGGTTGCAGGCGCTTAGGGCAGGAGAGTTTCCACCTCAGCCTACTGACGAGGACAGGAGGCCTGTCTCATGTGACCCCTCACAGAGCCACAGAGCATGGCCTGTCTAGATGAAGGATCCTGACAGGAGTCTTTGTGATCCACAAAGCACAGAAAAGAGATTGAGAGTCAGAGAAGTCACCTACAAAGTGGAAACAGAACTCTCTTGCCCACATCTGACTGCATTTATCTTCAAACGCAGTCAAGTGGAAATTCCATAGCCACTGTCCCTTGCCACTTGAGCAGTTACTCTAATCCTCAGCATCCTCCAGGGACTCCAAATGTGTGCATGTGTGTCCCATCTGTGTCCATGCGTCCCAGCCCCATGGGAGAGGGAAGAAAATATGCAATGGTCCCCTGTGTGGTCCCCACACCGGAAGCAGGCACAACTGTGCCGTCTTATCAGAGCGAGCCTCTACCTCCATGGAACTGGTCTATAACCACTGGGGGCCATCTCCAGGAGGCACAGAGGTGAGGTCCTACCACATCCTAACATCCCAGCCACTGAAGATGCTCTGTGTCTCTGGGAGAATCACAAGCAGCTCCACTCACAGGGAGTCAGCAGCTCTGCCGAGGAAGGGCAGAGCTTTGCAGTTTGGCTCTGCTGGAAACTGTCATCACCTCTGTCCACTCCAGTTGCAGATGGAGAAGGAATTTCAATGGATGCCTGGGCCAGCAGGAAGTGTAGAGAGAGTGGCCATCACAGTGTCTGGGCAGGCTCAGATGCTACTTCACATGCTTGTGGGCTGCATGTGAAAACGACATCATGACTAAAACTGCTAGGAAGAGGGGCTCTGTCAGTTAAGCGCTTGCTGTAAAAGCCTGGTGACCTCATTTCAGATGTGCCCCCCCCCAAACATAAGATCTTGGCACAGCTGCATGCATATGTAATCTCAGCACAGGGCATGGGTGGAAATGGAGTGTTGAAAAGTCAGGTGGCTGCTCAGAGCTCATTGGTCGGTTTAGCTGAACTGGTGGACTCCAGGTTCACAGGTGAAATACCTTTCCTCAAATAATAAGGCGGAGAGCAACTGAGGAAGGTCCTCAACGTATACCTCTGGTTTCCACATGCATATAACACATCCACACATGCACAGGAGCACAGAGCCCACGCCCACCCACATGCACACGTCATTTAGAAGGACTACAGTTTGGATCTTAAATGTCCCTCAGAGGCTCATGTGTTGAAGAGTTGGTCCACAGCCTGAAACACAATGGAGTTGGAGTCCTTAAGAAGCCTTGAGGGATACTGGTCTCTTATCCTCTTTTGTTCTGTCATGAGGTAAGCAGCTTGCTACACCATGTGTTCACAATGGCTTGAGGGGCCCTCACCTGAGGCCTAGAAGCAACATGTCTGCTCAGTGGGGAATGGGAAACGCTGATTGTGAGATACAACCTCTTCCTCTCTATACTGGTGTTCAGAAAAGTCAGAGTGGGCACTGATGGACCGACCACACAGCTCTTCTCAGTGCCCAGACACCAAAGGTAAGACTCGTGGGACGTGGGTCTTGATTTGCCGTCACTGTGACTTCAAGCAGGGATCTTGTATTAAGAACATGTTGGGGACCCACTCCTTCAGCGGTCCAGGAGCAAATCAGGATGGCAGGAGGAACTACACTTCCTGCTTCCTAGTTTCAGCTCCAGTGTTGTTCAGCAGAGAGTTGTTAGAGGCATTTTGCTCAGAGTGAAGACACTGAGCCCAGACCATGTGGTTCAAATTCCAACCTCACACCCTGGCTCCATGTCCTCTGTGTTCTCATTTGAGAGCTGGGGACACAGACATCCATGACTACTGTGTGTGGCAGTGACTGATTAACAGGCTAACACTTACAACACTTTGAAATGGGACAATTCAGGACTGTGAGGGGGGATCGGTGGATAAAGTGCTTATTGTGGTAGTGTAAGGATCTGATTTCAAATCCCTCAAGCCCACATAAAGTCAGGCAGGGTAGCACCCGTCTCCATGGCAATCCCAGCCCTTGGACATGAGATGCACGGCAGGGACAGGAGACTGACTGCTCGGGAGCTTGCAGGCCAGCTAGTTTTACGTGTACAGCAATGAACAATGAAGAAACTCAGCTTCAAACTAGGTTGCCCTTCATCCTCTACACATGCACCATGGGGCAGACAGACAGACAGACACAGGGAGCAGGGGTGGTATTTAACATATGTAACAAAGCAATTTGCAGATGGGAGCAAACCTGGAGTGGGGAGATCCTTGCAGGGGATGTGGGGTGAGAATTCACAGAGCATCCCATCTGCCCAGTCCCCTGTCCCCTCCCTGTGCACCAAGGACATTGAGGAAAGCCATGTGCACAGCATGAGGCACTCTTCATGTGACTTAGCCTCCATCGTGGTAAGCCTAGAATAAATCAGGTCAACTCTGTGACGTCACTGACAAAGGGGCAGATGCCCTCTTATCCTGACAACATTCTGAGGAACCCTAGACTTGAAAATGTATCTGTTTGTTTGTTTGATGTTTACGTAAGTCTGTGTATCATGTGTGCTTGGTGCCCACCTGGGCTACAAGAGGGCATCAGATCCCCTGGGACTGGAGTCACAAACAGTTGCGAGCCTCCACGTGGGTGCCGGGAATCAAACCCTGAATTACAGGCAGCCTTGCCACCTTCAAGACTTTCTCCAGGATCCTCCCAATTCCCAACTCTGAGTTGCCCAAGTCTCTAGCATGAAATGACTTATGTAACCAGTGTAGTGCCCCCTGGACTTTGCCTCCTCCAGATGACATGTGATGTGTGTGCTGTGTACACAGCTAGTTAGCAGAGGCCAGAAGAGGGTCTGTATATACTCAGCACAAGTTCTTTTTCCTTAAATATTTTTGGTGTGAGGCTGGTTGCGTCTCTGTATAAGAAGCAAGCATTGATCCGTGGACTGTGCACAGCACTACCCAGTCCTAACACGGTCACAAGCCACTGGAGAATCCTGCTCAGATTCTTACTGCTTAGTAAGAAATGACAGAATGCAAAAATACAGAGAGGTGAAGACATGCGCTTCACCGTAACCCTCACAGCTGCCTCCACTTTAAGGGTTTTGAGGGCTGGTGTGGGGAAACATGATTATTCCTTCTAGAGGGATCTCTGGCTATGGGTCCCTCTCTGTTGCCTATGGAGCCTGTGGACAGTCATGGAGCACCTCTGCGTGTGGGGCTCAGACAGGGCCTCAGTAATGACTGGGCAGCTCCTTTAACTTTGAGAGTCTTCTAAAAGATAGTCCTAATCCCTCTGACCTTTGTCTCTTGAAGCCGTTTAGAAGGTTCTGGTCTAAGAAAGGTAGAGGCTGTGAGATGCCAGGCTGGCTTTTAGAACTGAGGATCTAAGAGCGTCCACTCCTACAGGTGTGAGGCTGGCCCGGCACTCAAGTGCAGGGCTTAGAGTCCCGGCAGCTCTAAGTAGTACCGTAACAGAGAGACCCTCCAGAAAGCCAGTCTCCTTGGGTCTGGAGGCCATCACAACACCCCCAGCTCTGACCCTGTCCAGGGTCACAGGGCTGTGCTTGTGATGGAGACACTCATTTGCAAGGTAAATTTCAGATCTCAGCATGCTCTTCCCTGGGTAGCTGAGGTGGGGGGATCCATCACATAGGGAAGCTACCCAGGGAAGAGCGTTGTGATGGCCTCCAGACCCAAGGAGGACAGTAGTTCTCTTAACAGATCAAATGCTTTCTCTGCTGTCACTGAGCAGAGGCCACCTCCAAATGATGAGATGACCAGAGCTGACAAATGGAGCGATTAGCTGATTACCTTTTATCAAATCCAGACACACCCAGAAAGATAAAATGTGCAGTGTACCAAGGTTGCCCTGTTATTTTCAATATTTAGGGTATATTTAATATAAGGATCTGTCTTAACTAGTTAAAAATATATACAAAATTACTGCACCTGTAGTAAAACTTCTTTGCAAATTATAGAAAAGTATGGAAAAAATCATTTTCCCTGTGATCCTAAAACTTGGTAGAGAACTTTCAGACTCTTTGGGTATTTCCTCTCCTCCTCCTCCCCCTCCTCCTCCCCCTCCCCCTCCTCCTCCTCCTCCTCTCCTCCCCCTCCCCCTCCTCCTCCTCTCCTCCCCTCCTCCTCCCCTCCTCCTCCTTTTTCTTCTTCCTCTTCTTCCTCTGCCTCTTCCTCCTCCTCTTCTTCTTTTTATCACTTTTCTCCAGACATTTCTTTCAAACCCTGTGTGTTACACTGGGACTTGGGAAGTGGGGTAGAGATTTACAATAAAAATTTGGGTCAGTAATTTTTCTTAAAGTTAATGCTTGGTTTATCAAAACATAGCCTAGAAGGAAACAAAAAATTACTACTTTGCTCCAGGTTTCCCTCAGTCCGGATAAACCTCTGGACATTTCCTGCTGAAATGCTGCGATTGGAATTTTTGAGACCATCTAATGATTAGATACAGCCACGAGATCGCATCGGACAAGATACAGAAAGCCACTCTGTTTCCATGTTCTGCTGATGGCAGGTTTCCCTGAGGCGACACTCCCTACTTCTGTACAGGAAGCCTCCCTCAGTTCCCCAGTCAGCACCCACCTGGCTCCCTTGTAGGGTTGATATGGAGCCACACTGGACATGAAAAAGCCCCTTAACTGGGGCTGCCCTGGCAAGGGGCTCTGAAGGCACAGCCTAGTCTGACGCAGGATCTTTGATCTCAGAACTAAAACATAGACCCTCATGCTTATTCCCTGCATGTCAACTGTTTTCCAATGTCACCTCCAGGCAACCAGCTCCATAAGAAGGAATACAAACTTGTGATATTGCTTTCTGTACTTTGCCTTCAAGGCAGAGATAAAGGATGGTAAAATGGAAACGGAAACATAGCACATCTCTGACAGACCGGGTCAGGTGGGTGTGGGAGGAGAGAGGCTGAAGACCTGTTGGCACAGCTCAGCCCCCCACTGACGAATTCTGATTGCAAAACTAATTTTGTCACTCAGATGGGACTGCCGACAGCCAGCCAGCCTCAAAGCCAGGAAGGGTGAATATTTGTCTGGTGGGTATCAGCACATTGCATTTCTCTGCATTTGAGGTATCTCATTATTTTCAAAGTAAATCAAAGTGGCTGGCAACAGCTAGATCATTGCACAAATGGTAAAGAATCAAAAAGCAACACACACACACACACCACACTCACACACACCCACAAACACACACACACACACACCACACAAACACACACCACACAAACAACAACAACAACAATAATAATAATAAAGAGTGGCCGAACTTCTATGATTCCATTTCTGTCTGACAGGAAGCCTGGGCTTGTCAGGATCTATAGACTCTCAACGAGTAAAGAGTCATCTCTGTAAAAAAAAGTGCTTCAAGCCGGGCGTGGTGGCGCACGCCTTTAATCCCAGCACTCAGGAGGCAGAGGCAGGTGGAATTCTGAGTTCGAGGCCAGCCTGGTCTACAAAGTGAGTTCCAGGACAGCCAGGGCTATACAGAGAAACCCTGTCTCAAAAAACAAAAAACAACAACAACAAAAAAAAGTGCTTCACTAAGACACCTGCACTGTGCTCTTCAAGAAAACTTTATCTCCTTTGTTTCTTTCCCCAAATTTTTGTTTTTATTATAACCAAAGAAATAAATAGTAAAATCACAATGGTGAGGAAATTTAACTAAGCAAGCAATGGGTCTTAGAAAACACACAAGCAATTTAATGTTACAACTATCATTACATCAGCCATCTCCAAGACAGTACTGGAGAAGAGTTCCAATTCTTCCAAGTTCTAGGCACACACATATGCCACAACAGCTAAATCTTTACTATGAATTCAGCCCAGGGCACTGTAGTAGTACAGTCTTTTAAAATAAGCCTTTGGGGGGCTGGTGAGATGGCTCAGTGGGTAAGAGCACCCGACTGCTCTTCCGAAGGTCCAGAGTTCAAATCCCAGCAACCACATGGTGGCTCACAACCATCCGTAACGAGATCTGGCGCCCTCTTCTGGAGTGTCTGAAGACAGCTACAGTGTACTTACATATAATAAATAAATAAATCTTAAAAAAAAAAAAAAAGTAAAATAAGCCTTTGAAGTCTTATTATAGAGCAAGAGTTAGGAAGAGGGAAAGAACATTGAAGGACCAGCAGAGGGAAGGCCAGAATCAGCCCTTTAAAGTCTCCCTGCCCTAGCTGCATATGTATCAAAAGATGGCCTAGTCAGCCATCACTGGAAAGAGAGGCCCATTGGACTTGCAAACTTTATAGGCCCCAGTACAGGGGAATGCCAGGGCCAAAAAGTGGGAGTGGGTGGGTAGGGGAGGGTGGGGTATGGGGGACTTTTGGGATAGCATTGGAAATGTAATTGAGGAAAATACCTAATAAAAAATAAAGAAAAAAAAAAGAAATACAAAAATAAATAAATAAAGTCTCCCTGCCTTGCTAATCCCCACACTGCCCAGCCTGTCCTGAGTAAGGACTGACCTCCAGTCAGGTCCCCACTCAGCCCAAGAGCCTTGCAGTGCCCGACTCTCTGCCACAGAACTCCACTCTGGGGCCGGGGTGTGTTTTCACCACTCCTAGTGGTTACACTCAAGACACTGAAAGCACAGCCAGGCCTGTTTGGGCACTAATGGGAGCAGAGGACGCTTGCCAAGCACCAGGCTCTACTGTGCCTGGACCTGGGGTGTGATCTGGAGACAGCATCCCGATAGAAACAGTGAGTTCCTGGGCAGTCTCCAATTCTAGCCACTGTCCTGTGGGTGACCCCTCAGAAGAAGTCATTGATTTCTCCAGAAAGGACTCACCAGCAGTAACCTTCCATGCCACGGCCCCTAGATCCACTCTTGGCGCCTAACAAACACACCTAATTTTATTCTCTCGGCATACCTTCCCCCGCCCCAGATAGGAACCTACTACATAGACTTGGAGGGCCTGATATTTGCTGTGTAGATTAGGACAGCATCAAATATACAGGAATCTTCCTCTCCTCTCAATGCTCTGGGATTAGAGGTGTGGCTTGTGTTACTGTAACTGGAGCCCTACATTCATTTCGGTAGCCAAGAGCAAAGGAGCCATCCACACTGAAATCTCTTCTCACAGCTATGATGAGTCTAAGAATGGATTGTGAGAACATACACAATAAGAAAACAGATTCCCCAAGGAGCACAGCTCCTTCCATCTATGAACAGACAGACCCAAGCCTTACCCACTGCAGCTTTGACTGCCTCTTCCTAAGGAGGGTAAAAACAAGACAGAGATTCCCAGGCTTGATGCAGAAGTCCTCCAACCCCTTCTGCAATCCACAGTCTCCCGGGTTCACTGAAACTAGGATGCCCTTCAAAACAGCATTCTGACATCTATCTTACCCTTAGATAAAACTAACTGGAGGCACTTTGAGATATGACACACCAACACCCATTATCACCGAACAGACAGCTCTACCAACACGATTCTTATGCCTAACATAGAAGTCCACCTTGGTGAGAGGATGATGTCATGGTCAGGGGATGATGTCATGGTCAGGGGATGATGTCATGGTGAGAAGATGATATCATGGTGGGAGAAGGATGTCATGATGAGAGAATGACACCATAGAGAGGATATCATGGTGAGAGGATGATGCCATGATGAGAGGATGATGCCATAAAGAGGATGATGCCATGGTGAGAGGATGATGTCATGGTGGGAGGATGATGTCATGGTGAGAGGATGATGTCATGGTGAGAGGAGGATGCTGAGAACGAGACTCTCTTATCAGACCCATCCTTGGTGTTGGGCTGTCAGATAAAGCATATGAAGTCTAGTGAAAAGCCCTACAGATTTGGCTAGTGAGAGGAGGGTAGAAGACAAGCAAGCCTGTGCCTTGTGTTGTTCGGCGTGCAGTAACTGGGTGTCAGGGGCCTTCCTCTGTCCCCATCCTCTCACCACCTTCTGTTCACAGAGGGAAATGCCTGCTGCCTAGCATATGGACTACCTAGGCTTTGACCCTTGAGCACACGCTGCAGTAATTTCTCTTTTGCTTTATAAACCTTTCTACTCTTTTCCTTCCCTTGATCATTATTGTTGTTGTAATATCACTACATATCATGATCATCATAAAAAACAACTTTTTCTGCTTTAAGAAAGCAAAAAATATATATATATCATACCTACTACATTAATACAAATTAACATCATCCAGTTGAAAAAACCCCTGCCTGGCTAGGTTCCAGTATCCTCCTCCCACGTGGTAGGATTATTTGTATCAGACATTGAGAACTAACATAAAAGACACCTTAGAAACTTTCTTATTTGCAATATTATTAAAATCAAACAGCTATTTGAAAATGAGAGACCCATCTCCAACTGAAGATTAGACCTAGCCCCCAAAATGTTACTACTAGGACCCTGGTTCACCCAAACATAAAGTTCAGGAGCTGGCAGGAAACCGACGGCATATAGATGTCCTAAAGGTATATTGTACATGACATAGATAATGATTATGATGACCCAAATATTCAGACTAAAAGAATCCACCCATAAGGACTGTTAGCTGGGTGCTGTTCCCATTTGGCACACAGGGCGACCCCTACTGTTCAAAGACTTTATTGCACAACCTACCATGCCTGTGTATGTCCCCTAGAATGTCAGAAGTTTTCAATTTTCTATCTTACTTTCAAAAAGCACATCACAGTTTGCTTCATCAGACTCCAGGCAGAGTAAACAAAGCAAAGAAACTGAAAAAGCCTGCACGGTGGTCATTCTTCCTCACTCCTACCACGTTAGCAGAGGGAAAGGACAGTGCGACTCATCCTACCTCTGTAGACGATGAGGAGGCTGTCTGCGTCTCAGCTGAGGAGGTTGCGTCTCCTTTGCCCTGGGAAAGCAGAGTGGAGAAGGAACATGGGTAAGTTTGTCCGGCCACAGCATATGCCTTCCGCAGTCCTCACCTGTCTGTGGGTACCCACCAAGACTGGCCTCCGTTTGTTTCTGAACATAAGCCTCCACATGGCTTCGGGGGCCTCGGGAGCTTCTGGCGCTGGAGAGGACCTCGCAGAGAGGACAGAGAGGGGAACTGGCAGCTTTTGTGCAACTTTGAAGATTTTGCCAGAGGAAATGATGATGTTTCCATCCTGAGCCTCAAATCTCAACTGAAAACGGCCACTCGCTTAAGCGGTGGGTCGGGCTTTATCGTCTGTGGCAGAGAGGGAGCAACCGCTATGCTTGAGTCTTTGGTACCTATTGCGTTGAAATGCTCCCGGCAGCAACTGTAACCACAAATGTAACTACAATATGTAAGCATACGCGTATCAGAAACTCAGTCACACTCAACGACTGATGCCTGACTGATGCCTAAACAAACCCAAGGCTACGCTGACTGGGATCCTGTCCTTTCCAAACCCCTTTTGGCCACCACGATTTAGAGAAAGTTTGGAGATTTGCTTGGCAATGTGCCCTGAAGGGCTTGAGGACAGAGGCTGTGCCTGTCCCCATCTCTGCACATCTCTCAAGCCTGTGAGATGGCTCAGAGTATAAAGACAGTTGCCACCAAGCCTGATGACCTGAGTTCAATCCCTGGGACCAACATGGTAGGTGGAGAAAACAGACTTCCTCATTCCTCACGTTATCCTCTACAAATGCACAGGCATATGTGTATGTGCACACACACAATAAATAAATAAATAAATAAATAAATAAATAAATAAATATTCTCAACTTTCTTAATTCCTGCTATCTTGATTGAATAGACAACAGGTTGCTTATATAACAATCTACAAAGAAGGGGGGAATTTAATATGAAATCTAAGGAGTCCTTATTGTTATATTGTTACATTTGGCTTTGGCTTTTGTCAATCAGACCTCATTGAAGTGGATATTCTGGGTGGCAAACTGTGGTTTTTAATGTTCATATTTTTTTTCAATGTTTTTTGGAGTAATGCCCAACTCTATAATTTCTAATGGCTTTTTTCAATAAGAATTTTATTTAATTAAAATATAATTATATAATTCCCCTTTTCCTTTTTCTCCCACTAACCCCTTCACATGCACCATGGCATACAAATGCACACATATATACACCGAGGAAATAAATATCACTTTTCAAAGGGAGACTGCTTTTTGATCTGTTTGACCAGGCCTTCACTTACCACGCTGTCCTGCATTCTCTGACCTCTGTCCCTTACCCCACATTTACTAGCAAGTCAGAAATAAGGAAAAGCCAAAGTTCAAACTTAGGCCTTTGCTACTTAACTGTGGTCCAAATGTCATGGAGAGTCAGAATTGCCAACTTCACAAATGAAGTCAAAGGTCTCTCCTGTATCACTGCTGCACGGGCTGCCCTGGGTTGTCATAAGTTACCATGATTGAAACTTCAGGGTATGGAGAGAGCCCTGCATCTACTGGTTCTGACCCTCAGCTCAGTATGCCTTCATTTCCACAGGACCAACAGGAGGCTGCGAGTCTCACACTGGGAGCCTTGGAACCACCTGGGAGCTGGGAGCACTCTCAGCCTAGATAATAAGACCCTCTGGGGACAGATGCTGGCTGTGTTCACGTGAGTGTGTGTGAGAGCCATTGCCTGGTATGTCCCCAGCTAGACAGTAATGGCTGAACTGCATGGTCAGTCTCTGGCTTACTTCCTTACATGACCTACAGCTTTTATCCCAGACCCCATGATGCTGGAATGCATAGAGAACATAGTGCTGGATTGGGTGGGTTAGCAGTTTTGCCCTCTGTGGCAAATGGGCTCTTTCTTTCTGTGGGACATCAATTCCATCTAATCCAGATGTGTGTGGCCTTCCCCATCACTATCCCCTTCTCTCAGAGATCGTGAGGTCCAGACCCTACCTTGTCTCACCTTTGCTGAGGATCCAAGTGTAGGCAGTGCTTGTTTTGTGCAGGAGATGCTCCCCACCCCCACCAGAGAGTAAAGTGAAGCATGAATGGTGTGGTCTTTGAATATGCTTGGCCCTGGGAGTGCCACTAGGAGGTGTGGCCTTGTTGGAGTGGGTGTGGCCTTGTTGGAGGAAGCATGTCATTGTGGGGATGGACATTGAGACTCTCCTTTTAGCTGCCTGTGTGTCCGTCTTCTCCTGTTTGCTGTCAGAATGAGATGTAGAACTCTCAACTCCTCCAGCACCATGTCTGCCTGGACACTGCCACGCTCCCACCGTGAGCCTTTGAACTGTAAGCCAGCCCCAATTAATGTTGTTCTCTATAAGAGTTGCCGTGGTCATGGTGTCTCTTCACAGCAATGGAAACCCTAACTGAGACAGATGTGGAGAAACCCAGACTCCACTGACTCTTTGGGACATTTTGGTTCAAAGCCAATAGAGACCATTATTGTTCAGAATGGGTTCTGACAAATTGTTGATTTTTCGAAGACTTTGATTTGGTTCCTATGTAGTGACCATAAATGATACACTGAGTGGCAGATGCCTCACCATATGGAGCCTGTCATGACATGATATCGACACCTCATTCTACTCATGACCAGCCCACCAAGCAACGGCCTTGCCCTGAGCATGCTCAGGTGCCAACAAATTCCTTGGACTGCTTAGGAGCCCTGAAGATACTGCTGCTAAGCTGTGCTCATTTTCTAGTTTAGAACTTGGGCTTTTTCCCCTTCTCACCTCCAGAGGCCTGCAAGAAATACTCAGGACAATCACGAATCAGAGAACTCAGAAGTGGCTTAGGAACCAGCGATCTCCCACAGTCCGGCAATCACACCATACTTTCTAACCCTCTCATGACTGGTCCCTCCGTTGTCCTCTCCACCTGCTAATGAGCTCATTTCATCTCCATCTTGAGCCATACCTGGGGTGGGCTTTGCTCCAAATGCCCCCTCTTCCCTGCAACTACCCAGGAGCAAGTGGGGAAGACAGATCCTATCTCCCCATGGAGTCTCTGGGATGGGATGGATGGAGAGGAGATAGGAAGGGGAAGGGATGGGAGAGCAGTCTAAACAGACACATGTGTGATAGTGTGGACAGCACACTTGTAGCTGTCATGTTGTCTGGGGTCTCTGGTCTGGAGACCACACTATCTTCAGTTCCTCATGGTCTTTCTTTCTACTTGGCCCTTTGAGAGGAGCTGGGAATGAAGAGGCCCCTTCTTGCTGAATGATGGAGTGGTCTGAAGCCTCTGTGCACACCTCTGCACAGCCATATTGGCAAGCAGTGGGTAGAAGCAATGTATAAGCAATTTTCTAAAAAAAAAATTAAAATTGGTTTTCTTACAGTTTTATTAGTGTTTTGTGTGTGTGTGCGTGCATGCGTGTGTGCGTGTGTGAGTGTGTGTGTGTGTGTGTGTGTGTACGTACGTACATGGATAACTGTGCTTGCCACCTGATGATTTGTTTAGTCCCTTGACCCACACAGAGGAAGGGGAAGGCTAACCCCCATAAGCGGTCCTCTGACCTCCACAACCACGTAGTCCAGAAAGGCTCCTCCCTTCAGGTGGTAACTGGTCCAAGCCTCTTGCTGCTTCTGTCACAGTCAAGCACCCACCACGCTGATGACCATTGTCCTGGAGGAGCTCTGGCTTTCTCTGTCATGCCCACCACCAGGTCATGTTGCAAACTTGCCTCCTCCTCAGTTGTCAGCCGGGCTTATTTCCAGACACCAGACATTGGGCAAGTCGCTCCACTGCTCAGCCTCACTCAACTTCCCCATTTGTATAATCAAGATGAAGAGAACTTGCCACACACATGGTGTGGGGAGAAACAAGCACCAGCTTCCGGTGATGGATCGCCAAAAGGTGTAGATGCTGTCCCTGCTAGTGACATGGAGAACACGGAGGCTTCCTTCACAGTTTAACATCATGGGGAACCCATGAGCCTCTAGCCCTTCTTTGAGAACATTAGTCACATAATTATATCCTTCTGACCCAAGGGCTACAGCCACCCAGCTTCAGGTCTATAAGAGTGTGCCCAGAGAGGAGGGCAATTCAAACAAGCTGAAGGACCTGTGTGTGTGTGTGTGTGTGTGTGTGTGTGTGTGTATGAATGTAGGCATGACACCACCTAAATTTTATTTCCTAAAAAGAGTTAGGTCATGCAATCAACATTAATATTCTATCATTAAAAAAGTCATGTAGGGGCCGAGGAGACACCTCGGTGGGCAAAGTCACTTACTATGCAAGGCTGAGGCGCTGAGTTCAAGTCCCACAATCACATAAAAACTGGACATGCAGCACAAGTGCCTGTTACCCCAGCCGTCCTACGCAGAGAGGGAGGTGGAGACCAACATTCTAGAAGCTTCTGGACCAACTACAGGAGTCTCTCCACACCGGGAGACAACAACAAACCCAGATTCAAACTAAGTATGTGAGGACCAACGCCCACGATTGTCCCCTGACTTCTACACCTCACCATGGTATGTATACACAGCCTTCATCCACATATACAAATGTGCACACACACACATAGTAAACACATCATGTATGTATCATAGACACACATCACATGCACACATGCCGGTACACACACACACACACACATACACGTGTGTGTGCAAGCACAGATGTTCTGAGTCCCTTGATCCCTTCAGCCTTCCATGTCTCATGTGCATATTCATCCCACACCACTAGATGTCAGCAGAGGATGCACGGAGAAGCCTGTGAAATCCCAGAGATCCTTTATGAAAACAGAAGGAGGGAGGTTGTAGCCAAGCCCTTGAAAGTCCAGTTTCTGGAGAGCTAGAATGGTGCTCATGGTGGCTTGGGGTTTTTGACAATCTCCCCATGCAGCCCACCCTGGCTTAGAACCTACCAGCCTGTGGCAAAAGTGCAGTCTCCTACCCATTTTTCAGAGCATCCATGAGTACGTCATTCTCCCACCGCCAGAAACACCTAAAGAGTTGGCCACACTGTGCAAACCTCAGAAAGTCACAGCTACTGGCCAAGAGCAGGGTGATCACAGAACCCAGTGCCTCCCACACTCAGTGGAAGACCACCTATGGCATCTTCAGAAACAGTCCACAGTGCAAGCCTGTGCTGAGACAGCATGTGCTAAGACAGGGGACTGAACAGGTGCACGCCCCTCCTGCAACTGAGACTTTATTCTCAGCCCAGAGGACAAGCAGGAGATGGCCTTGCTTCATAGCTCAGCCTGTTGGTCCTAAAACACACCCTGGGTTGTTTCGCCAGTACTCCAACATTCAAGACAGTGTGGACATGTGGCTTTAAACACTTTTCTGGAGCCACGTGCAAGCTCAAAAGAGATTTCTCACAGACTTGGAATGCTGAAGCACCCAATGCAGAGCACCCAAGAGCTGGCCAATGAATGCACTGCCTTCGATATCAGAAGCTCCAGAGCTCACAGACATCCAGGCAGGGTCTCCATGCTGAGAATAAAAAAGAAAGAAATAAAACGTCTGAAGATTGCCTTCACTGGGGAAGAGCACTCTGACCTCATCCAGGACTCTGAGAAATCTGATGTCCCCAGTGGGCCAGAGCGCAGAGGAAAGAAAAATGCATGGATGGCTTTTCCAACATTGAGATTTCACAGAGAGCTGAGAAATGGGATATCTCACATCTCACCAATGCTCTTGGCCAAGTAAGAGGCTGCTACATTTGCCCAGAAGTTCATGGTAGAAACCAGCAGAGCCTCTCAGAGCCCAAAGGAGCATCATCAGAGTCAGGCCAAAGAGATGCAGACAAAGGACATGATGGCTGGCTTAGAGTTCTATGGGAGACACTAGGCCAAGAGGCATGAGTCCCGCATCAGAGAAGACTCAGCAGGGATCACCTGCTAGACAGAGGCCTCGGGCTGACCATCACCACTCTGCAGTGATCAAGAGAGAGAACGTGAAGTAAGATGAGGAGTGCTGTCCTGAAAGACAATGAAGACAGGCTCCTAGGGTGGCAGCGTCTCTGAGCCATCTTCCCCCTAAGCTCATTCACATCCTAAGTCACTGTTCAGAACACTCCCAGAAGGGGCCAATGGCATCCTTGTCTGAAGGAAGGGACACTCCTCCACGTGCCATTTATTGTTTGATTTTCTTCTTCTCCTCCCCATCCTCGCTACTCAAACACAAAGGAGAAAGAACTGTGATGGCCATTCCTGGTTGTCAGCTTGACTACATCTGGAATGAACTACAATCTAGAAACGGAGGGCACTCCTGTGATCCAGATCTTGACTTGAGGCTGGGAGACACAGGCTGCTGACCTGGATCTTGACATGGAGATCTTGAGGCATAGTGGCCATGAAAATCTTGGGCCCAGGCTAGCTAGTACACACTTTTAATCCCAGGAGTCTGAGACAAGCAGACTGGGGCAAAGCAAGTTCCTGTTCCAGGCATGGGGGTACATACCTTCTGGGCCACACCTTCTGCTGGAGGCCTACATAAGGACATGGGAAGAAGGAAGACTCAGCCTTCTTTGCCTGCTTGCACTTGTGAGGCCTATGTGTAATCCCAGAACTGAAAAATTAACAAGCCCTTCCTTACCTACTTGGCCTGAGTGGTCACAAAATCAGTGCCTTGACACTCCCCTGAGGGGAGCACCCTTACACTCACCTGAGGGCAGCACCCTACATTCACCATGGCTCTGCTGGGGAGTTCCCATTTTTGTCATCTTTAGGTTTAGAATTTTGTTTCAATTTAGTTAATGAGGTGAATTTCCCATAACATATATTGATTATTGCAAAGCAAGCAATTGGGTTGACTCACACCATGCTCACACGCACGAGGCCCCAGTACATTCCCAGCACTGGAAGTCCAACAGATGGTAGGCACACATGTGGCAGACTCCCATGTAACCCAGCAACATGCCCTCTTAGAATGTGCCCAGATTACCCAACACAAGTCAACTGAGCAGCTAGTGCAGTTGCCAGATCCTGCTGTGCGACTCCTCATGCCTGCATCACTGTATTCAACTTACAGTTCACAGATCCCCCTGCCCTGGACCACTTGGGAGGATGCACTGCATGTGATGTACTGTGCTGGGAAGGGACACTAGAGCCCAACCCGGCAACAATAGAACAAGAGAGTGGGCCTGACTTGTCCTGGACTCAGGCTAAACATATGTGGGCCTCTCAGACTTCTCATCAATCCAGAGTGGCAGGCACGGGCCTTCTGTGGGTTTCTGGGAATCTGTAACAGCAGTGTGGTCCAAGCTGAAGCTCAGCTTGTACTAGAAATGTGTCTGAGTCACTTGGAAGAAACACACAGAACTCCAAACAGCCACCACGCAAAACCAGGCCCAGGAGGCACACTGAGGAAGAGGAAGGTGCCTGAACTGTCCTCATAAACCTAGAGCTAAGGAGATCATCCACCCTGTGTGGATGTGGCCGCAAGCCACATCTGAACCAAGGTTTCTTTCTTTCTCTCTTCTTTCTTTCTTTCTCTCTCTCTCTCTCTCTCTCTCTCTCTCTCTCTCTCTGTTCCTCCCTTCCTTCCTTTTAAAGATTTATTTATTTATTTATTTATTTATTTATTTATTTAATGTATATGACTACACTGTAGCGGTACAGATGGTTGTGAGCCACCATGTGGTTGCTGGGATTTGAACTCAGGACCTTTGGAAGAGCAGTCAGTGCTTTTACCTGCTGAGCCATCTTTCCAGCCCCCACATTGACTTTCTTGACATCCCAGCCTGAACACCAGAAGCCAATAACATGTCTTTCTGTCTGCTAAACATTTGTGACCGTCACCCTGGGTTGATAACCAATTGAGCTTTTAGGATTAAAAGTCCAGGGCCTTGGGGAGCCTGGCAGGTGGTAGGAGGTTAAGGGCTTGGTGTAAACTACCAGGCAGGTTCTGAGTCACACTTTCAGGAATAACATGGGCCCTCAGCACCAGAAAGGTTAGAGCAACTGGGAGAAAGGACAACAGATCGCAGACCTAGACAGGTGGGATAGCCTCCCTGAGTACCCTGGGACTGTAGATCAGAGGTAGACACTTTCCTGTGCTCCAACAGGAGCGTGGTGCTGGGGTCCTGTGTGAGAATTATCTTCCATGCCAGGTTCAACCTCATTGGCAGCGCAGCAATGACAGAGTTCACTCAGGAGCTGTGTCTTCTGCCCCAGAGGACAGATATGCTCACCTCTGGTTAATCATGGCCCTTTGATCCTCAGGGAGATAACTACTATGTCCATGTGGCTGGGTCATGGAGCATAGATGCTGGTCCAAACTCCAGTTGTGACGTTGTTGTGTGGTTGCTGGCTGTTGACTATTTCTGTGATGAAATGCCGTGACCAAAGCGACTTTGGGAGGAAAGGGATTATTTGACTTACACTTCCATATTACTGCTCACTATCAAAGGAAGTCAGGTCACGGCAGGAACCTAGAGGCAGGAGCTGATGCAGAGACCGTAGAGGAGAAGCCGTGGAGGCCAGGGATGCTTACTGACTTCCTCCCCATGACTGTACAGCCTACTTTCTTTTAGAACCTAGAACCACCAGGGATTGCCCCACCCAAAATAGCCTGGGCTCTCCCATATCAATCACTAATTAAGAAAATGCCCTACAGGCTGGCCTTCTGGAGGAATTTTCTCAATTGAAGTTCCTTCCTCTCCAGTGACTAGCTTGTGTCACGTTGTTAACATTTAAAGTGGTATTGCTGAGTAATGAAACTGGTCTTCCATGGAGTAGTGGAGGCCTTCCATGGAGGCCTTACAAGATAGGCCTCCCCAAGGAGAGAAACCTGCCTTCAGACAGCCTTTGGGTTAAAGTCTTGACTCCCTGTCTAGAAGGATTTCTGTCTGTGGCTATGCCCTACAGATTTTAGACTGGTCACTTATACTACGCTGTGGGCCAGATCCTTAAAATAAACATGTCTGAATATCTACATAGCTATATGCATGTAGCTCCAGACACCACATTCATATACCTAGCTTGCTGCTGCTTCCAAGCACCTCCTATTGGCTAAGCATCTTTGGAGAACCTGAGTTGCACACCATTTTGTCTGGAAGAGCATCTCAATATCAGCTCCTGCCAGCCTGTTCTGGATACTTGACCAGGGAACTGGAGATGGACTAGTAGTGCAAACTGGCAGGGACTGATGGGTCCCCCTTACTGATGTCTCCTGCATCCAGGCTCAGGAGACTGGAAAAAGGCTAATGTGAAAGGGAGCAGGGACAGGAGAGCCCACTTGCTTTTGCTCTCAGGGCCACAAGGAGGAGAACTTCCCACCCTTCTCTGTTACCCACCCTTCCAGGCAGGGAAACCCAAGGCCTCTGAACCCCACAGGCCTCCTGCAATCCTAACCCAGGGCCTCCCAGCCCAGCACAGGGCAAGATGAAAAACTATGGAGAAGCAGAGAGAAAGGCACAGGCACACTGCCTGGGAACGTGCACATGTTCAGACACTCAGGTTCTCAGCTCACAGGTCTTTCCAAATGAGTTTTTGTAACGATTACTGGCAGCTGATTCTGGGCATGTACTTGGAAGGAGCTCAAAAAAAAAAAAAAAAAAAAAAAAAAAAAAAAAAAAGAAAGAAAGAAAGAAAGAAATCAAGTGACGTCATCAGAGCCTTTTCATTCCCATCTCTCCATGGCTGTTTATGTGGACATGTTTGCTTCTGCTAGTGATGTCTGGAAACTAGAGGAAGTGGCGCAGAGCCCTGTTTAGCATAGACTGGGCCTTCCACGGACACACAAGCACCTATATCACCGTGTATGTCCAGTTCCCGACTAACCATTTTAGATCTTGTATTATCAATCAGAGAGTGTAACTAATCGATTATTTACCAACAATGGTTGTAATTTACAATGGTTGTAATGTTCAATCTAACAGTGGAGCTTATGGTAGCAGAATATTACATTTAAAACCGAATTTCAGTTTAGGAAGATATTTTATTGCAAGGTGGTGTAGGAAGGTGACTGATACAATGCTTTGAGGGAATGAGGGAGGGAGGGCGAGGGGGGAGACCCTATTGTTTGACTCAGCTTCCCAGTGCTGTGAATAGAATGGGAATCCAAGCTAAAGGGAAGACCGACAACAAAATTTTGCATTCTCAGAAAAAAAACAAACACATTTTTGTGTATTTTTGAAGAGGCTTGGCAAGCAGTCTAATTACCATGGAAACATTAAGTAGTGCCAGGAGTTTTATTGTAAAATACCAGGATGTTTACGTGCTGAGAAATGCAGCACTTCCCTGTGAAGCCCTAACAGGAGCCAGTAAGAGAGCATTCCTAAGCTGTTCGTTTCTGCTGAAAAAGATGCCTGTGGGCCCAGGAGAAAGGGCATCTCAACCAGACCACCATCAGACCAGATCCTCAGCAGTTCTGAGAGGATATTTAGAGCCAATGACTCATTGGGACGAGGCAATTAAGCAATAGGCAGGAATCCATAAAGGCCTGGACAAACCTGGAGCACATCTGCGCTGACCCAAGAGTCAGGCCCAGGAGTTCTATAACAACTTCTGGCCTCCAATGTTAGCATTCTCTCTAAATTGCACCCCACGGTTACCTGGCGACAACCTGGTAGGCTCCTCCCCACAGTTACCTGGCAACAGCCAGGTAGGCCTGGCCCACTATAAAAGAGGCTGCTTGACCCCTCCTCCCTTACTCTTGACCTCTTGCTTCTCTCCTGCCCTTGCTCTCCCCATCCCCATTCACTTCCGTTCCCCCTCTCTCCATGTGCTCATGGCCATGGCCAGCCTCTACTTCTCTTCTCTCTCTTTCTCTGCCTTTCTCTGCCTCTACTACCCTCTTAACTCCCCTCCCCATGCCCTAAATAAACTCTTGCTATACTATACCATCAGTTGTCAGTCATGTAGCTGGTCCCTCAGGGGGAAGGGATGCCTTGGCATGGGCCCACCGAGGCACCCCCCTCCCCCCCATACCTCACCACATCCCCACAGAACACATCTTGTACCTCTTTATCTTTTTATAAACACATCATCCACAACCTGCTCGCCAAGGTCCGATGCTAGGGCAGGGCTTGTGACCAAAGAGAAAAGATGGGTCGTATGGCAGCTTAGGTGCACATGTCTAGAGTTCATGGTGAGGTTCTAAACTCCAGATACAGTACTAAGGTGCTGAAAGAGGGAACTTGGGATTGGCAGCCTTATAAAAGGAGGGCCTCAGGTCCTTCTGGCACTCTGAGACATAGCATTTGTGCCCTCTGGGATGGAAGCAGACATCATCCCTCTGACCTTGACAGCCAGCCTCTGATCTGTGAAAAATAATGCCCGGTTTTGTAAAACATGAAGACTGAGATGTTTTATTATAGCAGCAGGAACAAACTCAGCAGCAAGAATGAGAAATGAATCAAATTATACTTGCTAGTCTCCAAATGATGGGTACTAGCCCCAGTGTGCCTTGTCAGGAGGCCAGCTATTGTGAAGTGACCTGGTTGTGAGAACAGAGCTTTGGAAGTGGGACAAAGCCCCAGAGAGCTTCAGCCTTGTACGAGGCAAGGTTGCAACAAGAAGTTGCTCTCTCTGAACTAGGGACAGAGTGCACAGGACGCCTCCCCGTGTGCACACATCTAGACTCTGGCACTGAGGGCTAAGCTTGTGGTGCTCATGGGCCACCAAGCCCATTGCAGTTTGTCACCGAGTTCAAGTGGGCCAAGTCCCTAGGTATTTCTTTTTCTTTCTTTCTTTCTTTCTTTCTTTCTTTCTTTCTTTCTTTCTTTCTTTCTCTCTTTTTCTTTTTTTAACTAGAGATAACTATAAACTCCCTTGCCCTCGATTCAATTGCTCGCCCAAATTAAAGCTTGATTCCGTGAGACATGGGAAGCATGGGCTGAGCTGCAGTGGGATCTAGACCAGTGTACGAGAAGGCGATGGAGAGAGGGCAACACTGAGGAGCACTCTAGGCAACGGGAAGCTCAGTCTCTGTGGAACTGAGACAATAAAGAAAAGCCATTCTGGCATTAGCGCTTCTGTAAATGGTTTTCCTGAAAATGCGCTGATGTTTTGTACCATTTACTTGATGAAGTCTGCAAGCAAATCATAAACCATGAAGGCAGGTCTTCGTGGAGGAAGGAGACACTGCCTGAAGGAGTAGGGGGAAAGAGAAATTCATATCACTTCTGATAAATCAAATTCTAGTCATTTTCTTACATTTGATTTTTAAAGGTTAAAGGTATTTTATTTATTTAAAATATCTTCTGTGGCGGCTCCCCCATGCCACACCCAAGCTCTCCATACAACCACATCCTTCTTCGTGGTCTAGACCAGTGAGTCTGTCTGATCCTCCCCTTCATGCACCCTGGCTGAGCTTTATACCATAGGTTCTCAACCTGTAGGTCATGACCCTTCTAGGGGTCACATTAGATATTTGCATTAATATTCTAACATTAGCAAAATTACAATACGAGATTGCAATGAAATGACTTTATGATTGGGGATCACCACCCATGAGGAACTGTATTAGAGTCACAGGATTAGGAAGGTTGAGAACTTCTGCTCTAGATCTGTCTCTACACTCCAGGTTTAGACCAGGATGTCCATCCTGCACACTAGAGCAGTCAGTCCCCTGTATCCACCTGACTTCATTCCACTGAAGAGATCTCCAACCTCCAGGACCAACCAGGCCCACACATCTTCTCTTCTGTCCCAACCTGCTCTGACCATCTCAGACACGGAACTGACTAAGGGAGTCCACTGGCTCAGACCTCATTGCAAAATACAAACAATATGACAGATCAAACCAGTATCTTCTCTCTAAAGCCTACCTGTGTATATGTTTGCAGATGAGAATGACCTGGATGAGCCCAGGACACAGAACTTAAAATAACATTCTCAAACTTCAAAGACTTCAAGGAGTGTTGAAGTCTGGTCTGTTGCTGTGTGCTAAACACTGGCCCTCAAGACCTTATTGGCCCCAGGGATAAGAGTCCACACATAGACCCAAGTGATGCTATGTAACCTTCCCTCCACCTCCAGACACACACACACACACACACACACACACACACACACCCTTAATCCCAGCAAGTTGTCCCTGATTGGTGAATAAAGATGCCTACAGCCTATAGATGGGCAGAAGAGAGATAGGCGGAGTTTGGGTTCCAGGGCTTGGGGGCTGAGGAGACCACAAGAAAGGAGAGAGGACAAGAACCCCTTGGGGTAGAAATCATGAAAACATAGCCAGGAGGGCTAGCCATTTGGAGTTAAGAGCTGCCCAAATGGAACATGGCAAGTTATAACTTGGGTTTATTGATGGGGAAGTACATTCTAATAGCTTAGGGGTAGATATCTATTCAGCTCTAGTGGTATAAAGGCTTATTATAAATATAAAAGTTATGGTTTTTTTTTAATCTGGGAACTGAATGGTCAAAGGCAGAGTAGACACTCCTATTTGAGATGAAATAACTACTACAACAAGGGAGTCTGCAGAAGACACCCAGAAACAGCTGAAGGGAATTAAAGAGAAGGCACAGGCACCTGAGCAGTGCCTAAGAAAACCCAAACAAGATTCCACACTTTCCCCATGAGAACCACTCAGCAAACCAGAGCTAAGAGAAGGTCAGGGCTACATGAAAAACAGCACATGTGAAAAAGACACAGCGAAGATCAGACTCTGGAGAAGGCAACTAGGCAACAAAAAAATTAGAAGTTATTCAAAGTGGAAATGTAGTAAATTTATCTCTTGCCATGTTCTGTAATGCAAAGTATTCCACAAAAATATCAGAACCAATAAACCAAATTCAGTAGAGCAGCAGTATACAAACTCTGCAGGCAGAAACCAGACACGTTTCTCCACACTAACCATGAATAATATCAAAGAGAAATTAAGAAATCAATTCTACTTACAACGGGATTGAAAAAAATAAAAGACTTGGTAATTAACCCAAAATAAAAGTCATGTATAATGAAAACTGGAAAGCGTTTCTGAGGGACCTGAGGGAGACAGGAATGAGGATAAATAAAGCGTGTTCACACACATGTAACATGAGAATTTAACATGCGTGATACTGTGGGTAGCTTTAACACACGTGTCTACCAAAAGGTCAAGGGCTTACTTTGCTGAAGTAGAAATATCTATGCTACCAGTCGTATGCAATCAATGTATATCAAATGAACAAAACAATATTAGCCAAGAACAAAGCTGAAGGAATCATACATCCTGATCCCAAAATTTAAGATGACAAGGTATTTACAACACTATGGGGCTGGTAGAAAGTCAGACATGTAAACCAAATTAAGTCAGACAGACTAGAAGTGACTCCTCACGGAAAGGGCCATATGACTTTCAACAAGGGTACCAGTCTTTCCCTGGAATAAAGAAACGGCCTTTTCAACACAAGGCTGGGAAAATCACATACCCACAGTCAAACAATGGTGCTGGATAACTCTGAAAGCATCAATAAAGCATAACTCACAATGGATTTGAGACTGGGTTAGTTAGGGTTTCTATTGTTGTGCTAGTCACCATCGCTGCAAGCAACTTGGGAGGAAAGGGTGTTTGACAGCTTACAGCTCTAGGGTCAAGCTCCATCATGAGGGAAGCAGGGCCAGGAGCTTACTGCCCGGCAGCTCAGAGGCAGGGACTGCAGTGGAGGCCATGGAGGAGTGCTACTTACTGGCCTGCTCCCGAGGGCTTGCTCGCTCAGCTTGGTTTCTCATACCCCCTAGGATGACCTGCCCAGGGCTATCACTGTCTCCAGTGAGCTAGGCCCACCCACATCAATCATCAATCAAGAAAACACACTACACACTTGCCTACAGGCAAATCCATATGGAGGCATTTTTCTCGGCTGAGAATCCTCTTCCCAAACAACTCTAGCATGTCTCAAGCTGGCATAAAACTACCTAACATAAGGGCTAAATGTAAAGACCAGAGCTATGAAATCCCTGCGGAACAATGGTGGCAGCAGATTCTGCAACAATTTCTTGGATGTATCTGCAAAAGCAAGACACCAGACATCAAAAGGAAAACATTGATAAATCTGACTTCATGAATGTCACAGGCATCAAAAGATACTGCCAGGAGGAAAAAGTCAACCTGCAGAGTAGGTGTGAGTGTTTGCCAGTCACTTATCTGGTAAAGGGATAATAGCAAGAATTTACAAAGAGTTGGTAAAAATAAATTAAATTTAAAACGTGCAAAGGAACTGAGCTGTCATTTCTACAAATGGCCAACAAACTTCTTTAAAAAGATACACCATTAAGTAAATCCAAGCCAGCACTACAGTGAGCTGTCACCTCACACCTATCAAAATCGCAACTCCACAGAGAAAATATCAAATGTTGGCAAAATGGAGAAAGACCAGAACCTTGTGAACCATTGTTAGAAGAATACAGCTGCTGTGGACTCAGTATGGTGTCTAAGGAGATTCAAATAAAATGGCCAATCAGGGTCTGTGCTCAGGAGCAGGAAGTGGGCCTCAAAGAGACATTTATAAGAACCTTTATTCACAACAGTTACTATGTCGAAGTTGGACTGGGCCTATAGCTCAGGGCTAGAGTGCTTGCCACCACAAGAGAGGCTCTGTGTTCACTCTAAATACTGGAGGATTCCTGGCAACAGCTCACAAGTCTGTTGACAAACGGATACCCAAAAGGTGTGTTAGACATACAGTGAATGTTATTCAGCCTTCAAGGAATAAAATTATGACAGATGCTACCATGTGTGTGAGACCCTTGAAGACAGAATTCTAAAGGAAAACCAGTCACAAAAAGAAAAATGGTATGTGAACTCATTTCTACACAGTGTAGCAATCAAACAAGAAGCTGGAAGGTGGATGGGAGGTGTTGGGTCTGCTGGTGGCAGGAGGGGGAAGTCAGGGTAGGAGATCCAGAGTCCCAGTGCTGAAAGGTCTGTCATAGGTGACAATGGCCACATGAACTTACCAAGCGACACCAAACTCTGTACCTCAAAATGGTTCACGCCATATATCTGTGCTTATTGTACAGTGGTAAACATTGGAAGTAGAGGCTAGAGCATTGGTTCAGCAGTTAAGAGCACCCAGAACCTAAATGATAGCTCACAACCATTTTAACTCCAGTCCTAGGGGATCCAGTGCCCTCTTCTGGCCTTCTTGGGCAATGTACCCAACACCCAGCACATACATACATGCAAGCAGAACACGCACATACATAATTTTTTTTTTAAATGGGGAAATACACTGCATCTAGAGCCTTCTCTACAATATTGGGAGTTGGCAGGAATAGATCCAGAATTAACAAAATAGAGGTTGTGAAGGCTGAGCTATACTAATGGCTGTGTTGGGGCCTTCCCATGGCGTCTCTCAGCCTGCTCCTTGCTTCAGAGCTCGCACGTTTTGGTTCACCCAAACCCTAGCCCCGTTGTTCAAGACTGTTGGTGCCCAGTGTAAGCAGAGGGAGAAGACTTTTGAAGACAATTGCTCCTGAGACACCAGAACCTCGGTGTGCCATCTCCTGGGAGGCGTTCCTCTAGAAGATCCAATTTAGCCACAGTCACACAATGCTGTGGGTGTCAACCCAATCCCACTGTTGCCAATGACTGTTTCTACTGTGGGAACAGCAGCTACGTCACACTCAGGGGTGACAAGTCAGAGAGGGCCTGTGTTTGAACTGTTCCATTATCCATGTACTTCCAAGGAACAATGTTCCTAAAATCTGTGGCAACATTTTTAAGTATGAAGTCATGACTTTGGGACCCAACACAGGTTCAGCCACAGTCACTAGAACTTAACTATAACTCAAAACTGTGAGATTTCAAGGTCGTTCTAGGACATCTACAGAGGCCAAAAAATCTGCTCCTTAACACCCTCATCTCTTGCTGAGATTGAACATGGGGGGTCTCTTCCTGGATGGCGCTGGCCACATTATAGCAAGCATCCTCTTCACCATCTATTTATGCATTTTGATATTTTTATGTTTTCAGTTGATTTCCTTCTCAAAGTAGCCCCGATCCAAGTGTCAAACATGCTGCTTGTGTTCCCCAGTACAGAGAGGATGCACACATGCTAGAGAAGCTCCAGTTAGCATGAGGGAAAGTTAAAGTGCACTGCAAGTGTGCAAAATAATAGATATACATTCAATAGACACACACAGAACAAGGCTGGCTGGCTGACCAGCTGACAGAGCTGTGGTGATCAGACACAAGGAGCAATGGTGCAGTTGTCACTGTCTCAGGTTTGTGACAATTGTACACAACATAACTAATAACTCTGTAACTATGACGTAGAGGATATACCCACCAGTCTTAGGGCTTCTTCTCATTTGGAAACATATCTAGGGCCAACCCACATGGCTTATAAAATTCGCCCCCTCAGAGATCCAAACAGATTCCAAACACACCATAAAGTGGTTGTAAAATAAACACTTCTAAATAGCTCAGTGTGCATTAGCTCTGGGAAAGAAGGTCATACTGTGCACCTCACACAATGTGACTACATAGAGCTTCAGGTAGGTAGCCTCATTGCTTCTCCTAGTGGGGTCTTAGCTGCCACAGTGCAAATCTCTCCCTCTAATCATCTTATGAGGTCACCAACAACAAGTCTTATTGTGCTCTCACATGGGAAGAACAAACTCCTGGCCTGGTCCTGGTGTGTCTCCCAGGGAGTGGCACTATTAGGAGGTGTGGCCTTGTTGGAGGAAATGTGTCCTTGTGGGTGTAAGACGCTCATGCTCACTCCCTGGAAGACAGTCTTCTCCCAGAAGCCTGCAGATGAAGATGTAGAACTCTCAGCTCCTCCTGCACCATGCTTGCCTGGATGCTGTCATGCTCCTGCCTTGATGATAATGGATTGAACCTCTGAACCTATAAGCCAACCCCAGTTAAATGTAGTCCTGCACTGGTCCTGTAAGAGCTTCATTGGTCATGGTGTCTGTTCACAGGAGTAAAACCCTAACTAAGAAGCTCCCACAGTAACACATAGTAAAGGCAGGCCACACACCCCACCTTTGGGAGGCCAATTTCTAATTCTTTCCATATCTGTATGACCCATGCAGGGATCACACTGGCAGAGGGAGCCATCCGGGTGATAGGTTCACAGTGACAGAACACTTGCTTGTCCCTATAAAATAACTGTGCCATAAGTTCAGAGACACTAGCTGGCCCACCTGAAACTGTGCTATGCTTGCATCATTCAGGTAGACTGATGGGCTGCATAAAGAGCCTGTCCTGAGAAGCAGCCATCCCTCACTGCCTGTGAACTAACACCACTGTCCCCAGCACCCAAACCGAGACCGTATCTGTGAACTTTGAGACTTTAAAAGCACAATGTTCTAAACATGCCACAATCTTTAAAGGATGCTTTAAATGTACAGGAATTATTTTTAATCCTTTGACCACAAGAAGACATCCCCTGAGCTTTTCAGAGTAACACCCAAACAGATTTATTTGTTACTCTGAGTGCAGCCAGGACTCTACTTCAGTTCTACAGGGAGGAAAGGAAAGTCATGTCTAGTTACCTGTTCCTTACAATCCAGTCACCTAGACAGTTCCTGGAATAACAGCTCTCATAAATTAAAATTCACTTAACAAGAGAATTGCATTAAGCATAATGCATTCTTTTTCTAGTGGCTCCAGAGTCCTCTAAAAATATTTCAGAGTCTCATCAGGGTGGTAATTACAAGGCTGAACAATGGATGCCAAGTGCATGACAGACTCTGGGATTAGTGGAGGGAGTAACTTATAAAACCTTGGAGGTGGTACCTGTATGTGACCCCAGCGTTTCGGGGGTAAAGGAAGAGTCTCAGAAGTTACAGGTCATCCTCAACTACATAGTGAATTTTAGGCTAGCCTGGGGTACATGAGATCCTTTCTCCTGCTTCAGAAAACTAAAACTCAAATCAGAACAAAACAAAACCCTTGCTGGCTTCACCCAGTCCTGAAAGAAGAGTGTGTATGCAGTCTGTGGTGTGCAGCTACCTACCCTCCAACACAGCCCCTCTGTCTTCACTCCCTCACTTCCGCTAGGGGACCATACAAGGCACACAGCACAGGGGCCGAGGCAGCCCTACTGCACCTCTCTCATGCTCCTCACAGAGGAAATCCTCCTCTGGGATGTTGGTGTTTGACCTGGGCCTCCCTCCCTGCACATCAGGCTGTGAATGCGTGTGAAACCCCACAAACCACTTCCAGACCCTCTTTCTTTGCAGCTTCATAAGTAACTGGAGCTAAACCCCAAATATGTTTTAAGAGAAGCTAGTTTCCCTGTTTTCTCGTGACCTCGAGAACATCTCAACTTGACAGCGTTGTAGAATTCCATCTTTGCCACAGAACCACTGAGAAAGAAGCCAGGGACTGGAAACAATGACAATTTCACTGAAAGCTAAACGGTGCCAACATAATTTCTAAAAAAAAAAAAAAAAAAAAAAAAAGAACTCTCCATCTCTGATGGAGAATAACTGACAACTCGGAGCAACATTGGCCTCAGGGGTTTTACTTTCAGACAAATCAACTAACACGGATTAAATCTTGAGATCCCTGCAAAGATTGCACTTTTCAATTGCGTCTAGTTCGAGGGGGTGAGAGCTACCTGTGTCCTCCCTACCCCAGATCCTGCCTATCAGAAGTCATCCAGATATTGCCTGTATAATTCAGGACGTTGCTGTGTCATAGACTCCAAGTGCTGGTGAGCAAGGGCTGCACTTAGGGGCGGGGACCTGCACCCTTGGTGGGAGGACCGGAAGCCCCTCAGCGGGAATGAGCCTTGAGTTCCACTTCTCCCTGCCCCTTCTGGCCCCAGCCCCCTTTGGAAGGCTGCCTCCGCACAGTGCTTTCCAGGAACTGATAACAGCAAATCTGATTGTGTCCAGCTCTAGTGACAAGAAATTCACTTTACATTTGGAATTTTGTTTTCCGAGTTCATTTGTGATATATCTCATTGGTTTCCTAGGGCTACCGAGGCAAAGAATCACAAACTAGGTTGTTTAAAATGAGAGAAATACCTTCCTGAGCTTCTGGGACCCAGAAGTCTGAAATGCGAGTGTCCGCAGGTTGTGCTCCCTCAGAAATCTGGCAGAGAACTCGTCCTTGCCTCTGGCAGTCTCTGGGGTAACTGTTACAAGATCTGCTTTCCACGGACCTGCCTGTGCCTCCTCAAAGGATGCCAGGCAGACTCAGAACACGCCCAAAGGAGTCCCTGTCTCAGTGAGATGTACGATGGACAACACCGTTTCCAAATGGACCCATAATCAATAGTCATAGTCCCAGATACGGGGGTAAGACTCCCTAAACTTCCTTCTGAGGGACACAAATCCAATACAATGTAAACACAAGGAAATCACTATAATAAAAAGTCTTTAGACCTTTTTCTTTCCTGAGTAAGTGTGTCATGCGCTGTGTCAGGAGAGCATTGGAAAAAGACCATTTAGCTACATCTTCCCCCAGTACAGGAATTCTGAAGCCTTTCCTCTTCACAAACCATTTTTGCCATTTTTTTAAAAACAAGACTAAAGGTATACAGAAAAACGAAACTAGATACAAGCCAAACATCTGCTGATAAATCATAAAGAAACTTCATTTAAAACAATTCTTTGACTTGGATATATTTACTAAAATAGAAAGCAGATTTTCTTACTAGAATTGGATTGCTTATTTGTTTTTATTTGAAGAATGAAACCCTGAGTAACTGGCACAGCAGGATGTACGGCAACCGCAGAGTTTTTCAGCTGATCAATGTTTTGGTTTTATTGGTATAATCATCAATGTTCAAGATGCTACTTTGCATAAACATGTGGTACAACATGGTAGATGTTTGCTGAGAGCCGTTTCAGAAATGGCTGGAAAGTCTATCCTGATCCCAAGCCAAAATTTAATGACTTTTTAAAAAATGAAACTCAGGCCAGCAACTCAAACAGCAATTTTTACAGTTTTTGGGTTGCTTTGTCTTTTGTTTTTGAGATAAGATCTTATATAACCCAGGCTAGCTTTGAACTTCCCATGTAGCCAAGGGTAGCCCTGAACTCCAGATACTTATGGTTCCATACTCCCAAGTTCTTGGATTACAGACTTGTACCATCATATCTACCCTGAAATACCAATTCTTTGTTCGAGACAGGGTTTCTCTGTGCAGCCCTGGCTGTCCTGGAACTCACTCTGTAGACCAGGCTGGCCTCGAACTCAGAAATCCACCTGCCTCTGCCTCCCGAGTGCTGGGACTAAAGGTGTGTGGCAGCACTGCCCAGATGAAATAGCAATTTTTAAATTTTTTAAATTGTATTTTATTTAGTGTAGAGAGAGTAAGCCCTTGGAGGTCAGAGGACAACCTACAGGAAACAGTTCTCCACCTGGACCATGATTCCTAGGAATCAAGCTCAGATCTTCAGGCTTGGCAGCAAACACTTGCTGGGACATCTTGTATGCCCTCAAACAACAATTCTAGGAAATCAAGCATTGTTACAGAAAACAATCATAAATATATTGGTTTGGTGTTTGCACGCTGAGGATGGCGGTGAGAAAATATTAAACATCTCGAAAACACTGTTTTCTGTAATTAAATGGTTCTGCTTCTACGGGAGTTTGCAAAGATAGTAGAAACAGCACAGTGCTTGATAAATACTGCGCTGAGGGGTTCCAGGCCTCGCTCCTCAGTGCTGCTTGGAGCACTGAGGCAGAGGGCGCAGCACACACTGCACGTCCGGAGCCAGGGCTACAGTGAAGCCACGGGATATAGCAAGGGGAAGAGCAACCGCAAACACATAGTTCATTAGACATCTGATTTCAAAATGAGTGCTGAGACCTTTCACTGTTGCCAAATTTTTCATGATCTCCACATTCAGTTCTGAGACTCTATGTGGGGCCATGGGCAGTTTAAGAAACTGAAACTTACATGGACATTGGGTATTTTCTTGAGATAGTCTTGCACCTCAAAGAATAAGGATGGATAGCATCGGGTATCCTATCAGGCATAGAGAAAATATCAAGTAAATATGTGTTGATTGTTACTGATCAACTCCATGTTTTCTACATGCATACAGTTTGCCATTATAAACATAGAATGTGCTTAATATATGTAAATCATGTATGTATGTATGTATGTATGTATGTATGCATGTATGTATGCATGCATGTATGCTTAAGTCAAAACCTTTTGTTGCACTAAGGTTATCTTACTAGGATTCCATTTGGGTATTACTGGACTTTTAAAAAAGACTGTCAGAAGCAATTACTGTTTGTTTTGTTTTGTTTTTTAGAGACCAAGTTTCCTGCATAGCCCTGGCTGTCCTGGAACTTGATCTGTACAGACCGGGTTGGCCTTAAACTCACAGAGATCTACCTGCCTCCGCCTCCCGAGTGCTGGGATAAAAGGTGTGTGACACCCCTGCCTGGCTAGTCAGAATCCATTGTAATTAAGAGCAATCGCAAATGTTAACTATGTTAATCAACAAAGGAAAATGTAAATATTTTTTAAAATCTAATAAAAAATTGCATTGCATGCATTGATTTTAAGACACGGTAGGACAAAGATACAACTTTTTAAATTGCCCATGCTGTTCACTGGCAGTAGAAGACAGTGTCTTGGCAGTGTGTACAAATGGACTTTGATGTGCTTCTGGAAGGTAGGAAAGTCTTATCCCAACATTTCAGACATGCATTTCTGGGATAGGACCAGGTAAGAAGGCTGACCCCGAGGGAAGTGCTAGCACTGTCTATACACACAGGGATTATCTGCTGCCATCATTCTCTGTAATGTGAAACTATCTGAGCTCATTTTCTCTGGCTAGTGTGAGGCCCCATGGGAGCTGGGGAGTACACTTAGGGCACAGCAACATGACAAACCCACAAACCACTATGTGAAGGCTGCCTGCCAAAACTTTAAAGGATCTGAGAGGGCAATGGCCAGCCATTGTCGCACCAAGCTGCTGAGACACTGGGGGTTCTGTTCGCACTTTCAGCTCAGATGCTAAATACCTTTACAATCCAAATGCCATGGAAACCAAATCCAAATGATTTCACTCAGCAGCACAGTCTTTAGCCTTTAGCTGAAGAAAGGAGCAGGCAGAAGGCAGTGTCCCAGAGTTAGCATTGGGTCTATGGTTTCATTACCACACCTTCCCTAAGACACAGCCACAGTCAAGGAACATGAGCATGTCGTGAGGTAATGTGAGACAGGTGGAGGACAGTGGACTAGACAGAAAGGGACAAAATCAGCAGAAGTTCTGGAAGAATTGCTAATGGAACATCTGAGTGTGTGTGTGCAGGAGATGGGGGTTGCCCAGGGCAGCCAGCCTTTGCAAGCCTTCAGGACCATGGACAGAGAGCCTTGCACACTTCCTTCTGCTAGACTGCTTCCATTTACAAAGAAAACGGGCACTACCAGCTTCACAGCTCCAGGCCTATCGGTAAACACTAAGATGTAGACAGTGCTGCTGCTGCTGCTGCTGCTGTCAATAGCTAAAAGTAATGTGTAGGAGGAACTTAGCCAAGCAGACCCAGCTGCAATGCTGGCACATCCGCCACTGATACTTCCACTCCAAGCCAACCTAGAATCTGCTGACATGGATAGAGACCACAGATGCTGGATCAGGCAATGAAGCGAGCCAATGAGAAAGAGACAGCACCACATCTGGCTACTTGAGAGCCAATGAGATGTTGGGGGTGCAGGGAGGTTAAAGTCTTGCCCAGCTCCTACAATAAACAAGTCTGCTTTTGTCACTTGCCTGACTCCCAAAGTCTGTGTCACTGACTCTGAGCCTTCTTATCCCTGCCCCCAAGGATCTTGGTTGGGGTCGCAAACAACATCTGGTGCCTAATGTGGGGCTCAAACTTACGACCCTAGGATTAAGAGTCTTAGGCTCTACCAACTAAGCTAGCCAGGCAACAGTAAAGACATCTAAAACAATTCCTCAGTTTACACTGAGGGTGTTAGGTGCCAGTCAATGTAACAGAGATCTCTACTATGACCCTCTATAGCACAGTTATTGTGATGGTTTGTATATTCTTGCACCAGGGAGTGGCACTATTTGGAGGTGTGATCTGGTTGGAGTAGGTGTGTCACTGTGGGTGTGGGCTTAATACTCTCACCCTAGGTGCCTGGAAGTCAGTCTTCTACTAGCAGCCTCTGGATGAAGATGTAGAACTCTCAGCTCTGCCTGTGCCATGCCTGCCTGGATACTGCCATGCTCCCACCTTGATGATAATGGACTGAACCTGTAAGCCAGCCCCAATTAAATGTTGTTTTTTATAAGACTTGCCTTGGTCATAGTGTCTGTTTACAGCAGTAAAACCCTAAGACCCTAAGTTATTATGCCCAGCTCCCCACATAGTGTTGTCCTGTCTATGGATGTCACCATCAGGACATTTGGAATGACCAAATCCTTGAATATCCATAGTTGTTACCTAAAACATTACTGAGCCAAATTGGAACATGGTAAAAGCACCTTGCCCATTGCTGGTTCTTTGAAAAGAGTTTAGGATAGATGGCCATGGAGTGGGTCAAGGTGTTTCAAATGTACTTATTGTGTGTGTTATTCTATGGATTTTCAGAGTTATCGTCACATGGCCAGAAAATAACCTCTTAAATTTCTTACATATTCATGTGCTCCCTCCCAAGACAGGATTGTCTAAGTCAGCACCAACATCCTCCCCAGGGAGCACCACCCACCAGCAGACACCCCAGTCAATTATGGAGCAGAACTGCGGACTCCAGGGAAGTTCTTCCTACAGTGTCTCATTTTAAACAGATATAGTCCATAGAAAGTTCCAGAGATCCAATAAACACTGGTATTTATCTCAGTATGCTTTCTCAATTGTTGCACTTCTTTTCTTATATTTCTTTTGTCTTTTACATTTTTTATTACACTTACTGTGTCTGTGTGTGTGCGAGCATGGGCGTATGTGTTCCGTAGCACTCCTGTGTAGGTCAGAGGACAACTTATGGGAGTTGGTTCTCTCCTTCTACTGTGTGGGTCATGGGGATTATAAGCTGTAGGCTTGGTGGCTGGATATAATTCCAAACAGTCATTTTGGGCTAACCTATCTGTCAGTAACTTTTTGCCTCTTCTCATTCTAGTATGTACCTTCTCACAGTCAAAATACTCTCCACAACCTCAATAATAGTGTGATAACAAGGAACCACACAGGAGTGTAGTATTGTAAAATCTGCAGGGTGAGATGCTGGTTCACAGACATTGTACTGGACCTCGCCGCCAGTCTCTTCAGCTTCCAGTGCAGAACCCACCTCTGCTTTAGCTTTGAGGGGGCTGGGCAGTGCATCCTGAGTTTTCTAGTTTTCTGTCTGTCATCCATTCTAATACAAATGCTTCACAGGTCACAATGTGTGTCCCTTGGCAGCACTGAGGAGAAATGTGATGCCGGTGCCTTTGGGTGTCGGTGAAGGTGGGGTCTGCCTGTCCATTGCTCGGTAATAAGTCATTTGAGACTCAAGGCTTTCAGAGTATACAGCTGCCAGGTTGCCAATGGCTCTGGTGTGCAGTGCACATCCTTCTTGTCCTCCTTGATAAGTGGGAGCTTGAAATGATGCCTCTCATTCTGGGCCTCTCCTCATGCTGGGCCTCCCCTCATGATGAACCTCCTCTCATGCTGATCCTCCCATTATGCTGGGCCTCCCCTCATGATGAGCCTTTCCTCATGATAGGTCTCCCCTCATGCTGGTCCTCCCATCACACTGGTCGTCCCCTCATGCTGGGTCTCTCCTCATATCGGGCCTCCCCTCATGCTTGGCCTCCACTCATGCTGAGCTTCCCCTTATGCTGCTCCTCCCCTCATGCTGGTGCTCCCCTCATGTGGGGCCTCTCATGCTGGGCCTTCCCATCACAACTGCTTTAGCAATTTTTTAAAGGCACAGTTTTATAATTCAATGCTTTTTTTTTTTTTTCAAAATGTGGCCAATGGGAGCCTCTTCATATCAAGCTGGTGTCCTTTCTGTATTCTCTTCAGTCACTAACATGTCCTTTGGGAATAAGCAAAGACTCCACACTCATAGAAACTTTACTTTTCATGACCCCTAGCCCCATTTTTCTCTCTTCAGGGGTGCAGGTGACTTAGTAACCAAGATGCAGTGCATCTTTCTCATGGCAACTGGGTGTCATCTCAATGCCCCGAAGTGGACAGAGCCATGTGCCTATGAGCTTTGTTATACGAACTATGCTGCAAACCCACAAAACACAGTTCAAACATCTTCTGAGTGGGGCTGGGAAGATGGGTCTGCGGTTAAAGGTGCCTGTGCTCATTTGGTTCCTCTTCAAGAGGAACCAAATTTCACTCCCAGAAACCATGCTGAGTGACTCACAACCACTTGTAACTCCAGTTCCATGGAATCCAATACCCTCTTCTAGTCTGTGTAGGTAACTGCAGTCATGTGCACACACCCACACCCAGACATATCAGTTAAAATTAAAAGTAAGATTCATTAAACCATACCTAAGGGGTCTTATTCCTGTCCTTACCCATGTTACCAGAGTCTGTCCATTCTCTAGAGGAGACTGTTTATTGGCAGGGCACTTTTTGTGTAGTTTTGGGTTTGTTTCCAAAAACTATATATAAATATATCCTTATTTCTCAGGTTTTTTTTTTTTTACACAAAAGCTGCATTACAGGTAAACATATATGAACTATGGCATACTGCAAACATTCTCTGCTGCATGTAGTTTGGTGAAAAGCTTCCAGACAAATCCAGGAAGGAGTCAGTGAGCTCTTGCAGGCACCACCTCATGTCTCAGGGCTGTGGACCCTCCCCCAGTAAGAGAACAGAGCAAATTCCAAGCAAGGATTGGGGTTCTCTAGGTGGCATTAGTTTCCTTCTAAGAACTGTCGTGCAAACATTTCTACAGGAGCCATCTGCACACACCGTGTGGAAGGAGAGCTCTTCAGGTGTTATTAATGAAGAGCAGGGTGGGGTGGGGGCAGACATGGTGTGATAAAGGATGCCAGATATTCTCACTGAGCTTGACATCCTGCTGGCACGCTCAGCAGCACACCAGTCTCTCCAGGTTTGAAGCTTTGGGAATCTTGAGTGAAGTTTTCCCTGAGGAATCCCCCTTCTGTGTCCAGGCCTAAGGGTATTATCTATGATCTTTCTGTACACACCATCTTTCCTTCTGCAGAGCTTATATAGATTATATAATTATCAAGACCCTCCCCCTCTTCTATTTGCCCCTGTATTCTGATCCTCCTTTTTGTAGATCTCTCTAGAAGGTCACTGCTACTCTGGGGGCCCCGTCCCTGTGTACCCAGGTCACTCCTATCATTTAGATGTCCCTCCTCCTGGATGGTCTCCCTACCTTCCCCCTCAGGCTCAGGGGGTGTTAGTGTTTTGCTTCCAGATGAGAAAGATGGCCAGTTGTGTAGGATGCATCATCGTGGTTGATGATCAATCTGCTTTGAAGACTAGGGGGAAAGACACAGTGAGAAGATACTCACGTGCCTGCTACACACAGGCTTTAGCAAGTGCTCTGTACTGTTGCAAGTCTAAGTTACGGTGTGCGCCTCTTGGCTCTGTAGAAGACAGCCCTCCCCTGTGATGAGGAAGGTGTGCTTCCGGCATCTCCAGAAGCACTGGCTTGTCCTCACATTATACATATATGCATGGTCACATTACACATATATGCATGGTCACATTATACATATATGCATGGTCACATTACACATATATGCATGGTCACATTATACATATATGCATGGTCACATTATACATATATACATGGTCACATTACACATATATGCATGGTCACATTACACATATATACATGGTCACATTATACATATATGCATGGTCACATTATACATATATGCACACATATATGCATGGTCACATTATACATATATGCATAGAAAAGCACAGTTCCCTGAACATTTGCAATGTGCTCATTCAATTTTTAACTACATTTGTCATGAGAGAACACATCACCTCCTTACCAAAAAGTAATTAACCCACTTAGGCCCTCAATTATGTTGCTTAATTATTATGAACTAATTAACTACACTGAGGATGGGTGGTTACTAGTTTGAGAACAAAATCTGTAATCACCCGTTACCTAAGTTTGACACAAGTAAAAATCAATAAGAATCACTCACAGATAAGTTTTTAAGGCAATATAAGTCAGGAGTTTATCTCCAGGATCTAAGCAATAGTTACTAGAGGATGGAGCCAGTGTATAGGGTTTCTTGTCATGAGTCCAGAGATGTTGAGCTATGCACATGGAAGCCCATCTACTCAAAAGACTTACAAGTATTTTTTTTTTCAAGACAGGGTTTCTCTGTATAGCCCTGGCTATCCTGGAACTCACTCTGTAGACCAGGCTGGCCTCGAACTCAGAAATTCGCCTGCCTCTGCCTCCCAAGTGCTGGGATTAAAGGCATGCACCACCACTGGCTGCTTTTGTGTCAACTTGATACAGGCTAGAGTCATCCAAGAGGAAGGAGCCTCTTTTGAGGAAATGCCTCCATTGGATCTAGCTATAAAACACAGTGATCAATGGGGGAGGGCCCAGCCCATTGTGGGTGGAGCCATCTCTGGGCTGGTGGTCCTGGGTTCTATAAGAAAGCAGTCTGAGCAAGTCTTGGGAAGCAAGCCAGTAAGCAGCATCCTTTATTGGCCTCTGCATCAGCTCCTGCCTCCAGGTTCCTGCCCTGTTTGAGTTCCTGTCCTGACTTCCTTCAGTGATGAGCACCAATTTGGATGTGTAAACTGCATAAACCTTTCCTCCTAATTTGCCCCTCTGTCATGCTGCTTCCTCACAGCAAAACAAACAAACAAACAAACAACCCTAAGACAGACACTATGAGCTAAATAGCAAAATCCTATTTTGAAATAAAACACAGGGCTGGGGATATAGCTTACTGGTGAAGCACTTGCCTACAGACATGAGGTCTCAGTTCAATCACCAATGCTATCATAAACAAAACCAAACAATAAAAATATTCTGTGAGCCACTGAAGAAGCCCAGAGCATATCGAACACTCTACCCCCTTATGTAAGGTAGTAAGAGAAGATGCCTGGACACTAGCACACTCCTCCGGTCATGGAGGCCAAACTTAGCTATGACTCCCCTTTCACAGTGCCTAAGCTGCTGAGCACTAGCCTGCTGGCCTCTCTTGCCTTGCCCTCTGCGCCCAATGGTGGCTAAGTTCCAAATCTGTCGTGATCTGTTGGGGTCCAGACGCTCTGCAATTCCTCTCTCAGGCGCAAAACCTGGCCCAGATGTGGATTGCAGAAAACTGCAGACATGAGATAAGGCCTAGGAGGAATGTTCTCGGAGGAAACAAGGCCACAGAGACATGAGAGAATGGAGGAAAGGATTCAGAGGAAGGGGTCAAAGAGATGGTTTGCTCAAGCTTTACTAGCAATGCCACCTTTAGTAGCTAATAGACAGTAATAAAGCAATGAGAAAAATAAAAATTGTCCATTCTGAAGTGAACCCAGAGTCCTATGTCTTTACCTACCATTACCCTCTCTCCCAAGTCCTGGCACTGCCCATGGCTGTGCTGGCTGTGGCACAGAACCAAGTCACCCCCCTGACATCCTCACCCTCCAGGAGAGAACCCCCATCGTTCCTGGAAGCAGGGAGTTCTCCTGATGGGCCATGTCCACTCCGAGCCTTTCCTAGCCGTCTCCTGCTCACCTGCCTCACACAGTAGCCTGAAAACTTTAAGTGAGTCCGCTTAGCATTGTCCTCAGTATCAGGACTGTCTATCTCCCTAACCACCATCCAAAAAAAAAAAAAAATGTCCCATGTTGAAATCCTAAGGCCCACTATCTCAACTCAGCATGGCTACATTTGACCCAGGGCCTCTGAGGAATGAATAAATGTTTCCATTAGGGCTCCCTCGTCTGCTCAGGCTGGAAGGGCTCCCTGGTCTGCTCTGCCACAGGATTAGGAAACCTAGATGCAAAGATGGTGTGGTGTTGTGTGCTCAGAGAGATGGTGGTCACTCACAAGTCAAGGAGCAAGGCCTCAAAAAACCCAACCCCACTGGCACCTTGGCCTTGTACTTCTGGCCCCCCAGAAACGTGATGATAACCTGCTGCCAGGGCTTTCTTTCTGCTTTATGAGACAGATGCAGAAAAGTCATAGTAACACTCCTCTCAGGGTTCCCATCCTGTGTTTGCTCATGCACCTGTTACAGCTCACTAAGAAATCAGCAAGGAACATACATTTGCCCACCCTGAAGCTATGTTTGGCACAAAGAAACTAGACACAGACTTCCAGATAGATGAATGAATGAATGAATGTAGGTCACCCATTCCCAGAAATTATAATTTTCCCAGAAGGGACCATGGAAATGGATTAACCCCAATTTATAGAGTTCTTGGTTCTGAATTTTCCTTTTTTCTTTTTAAATACATATTTATTTATTTATCTATTTATTATATGTAAGGACACTGTAGCTGTCTTCAGACACTCCAGAAGACAGCATCAGATTTCGTTACGGATGGTTGTGAGCCACCATGTGGTTGCTGGGATTTGAACTCAGCACCTTTGGAAGAGCAGTCGGCACTCTTAACTACTGAGCCATCTCACCAGCTCCTCTGAATTTTTCTTATGTGAGTTACAAACTTCTCCGAAGAAAATTCTTTAGTTAACGAACAGACAGGGAAATGGAAGACCCGTGGCCACACAGAACATCACTGTTGTAATTGCAGCCCCACAAAAGTACTGGTGTATTTATACCTAGCTTAAAACACAGGCTGGGGTGTTCCCAGCTCCAGTGTAGTCTATGAGACCATGGTTATACATTAGTCCATGACTATAGAGGAATCACATTTAGATCTTTATTCAAGGTAAACTTAAAACCCAGACGATGAGAAATCTGACGATTTAATACTTGGCAATATATTTTGAATTGTCACTTTTGTGTGATGCAGCTATTTGACAAGTTTGTGCATGTGTTTACGTCCTTGTTCATGTATAGATTTTTGCACACATACGTCCACATCCAGGAGACAGGGTTACACAGGTGCTTCACGATCGATGGGTTAAGCTAAGTTTGTAAGTGGCTCTGAGCTTGGACAGTGACAGCATTGTGGTATGAGCCACGCCAGCATTTGACCTGCCAGTTCTCCACCTGGGTTGGGACCACTGAAGCCTAGAACAGCCCACTCCATCAGTGGTGACTCTCCTGGCTGTGTGGGTCATCCAGTCTGGGAAACCCAGGCTATATTAGTATAAAACTTCTCTGTGGCTATTTTCACTCAAAATAAAACTTGAACATTTAACCTTGTCTTAAGTTCAATCTTTTTTACTTGTATGTAAACATTATGTATGTGCATGCATGTGTTTGTGTGTGTGCGCGCGTGCACGCACACACTCATGCATTTTAAAATATGAAAAAAAATCATATCAAAACAGCTAATAGCTAAAATGTGCTGTGCTCTGGCCTCCTCTGCTGCCATGGTGATCTCAGCCCTCACACTTCAAGGGCACCGATCTAAACAGTAGGGTGCACAGTGTGGCACCTCAGACAGGCAGACCTGCTTTCCCACACAGGAATAGTGCCCACTCCAAGGCACTTCCTGCCACCACCCCCTATCCCCTCAACTCGTATAAGGCCTTTAAGGGGACAGGGATATGGCTCAGTTTCTACACCTGAAGCAGTCTCCCAGGGTGCTTTTTCCCTGGTCAAAGATGCCCAAAGCCCCTTTAAAACCAGCTGCTAGAATACCTCTCTCAAAGCGTGAGAGATGAGGTATCTTCATGTGGATGGAGAAGCCAATTCTCCCTGGGACTTCTACAAGATGGGGAGACAAGGAGATGAGGCCAGCAAACAGGAGTGTGCCCCTGATCTCTCTGCATCCAGAGCCTAATGTCTACTCCAGAAATAAAGAGATGTAAGCCCTCACTTCCATATAACACCATGAATGAAGAGCTTTCTAGCCAGGTCAGCCTCATCTGCTATGGCTTGCCCTTGGTCCTTGAAGACTTGAGTTTGGTCTGGTGTACCACAGACTGGACAACTCTGTGGGACCTTGAGTGTGTCCTCACATGGTTGAGGAGTGAGACATGTCATTGGGTCTCTTCTGTAGGGTCGCTAATCCTATCCATGAGGCCCCACCCTCTGGCTAAATCCCGCCTTAAAACTGGCCTCACAACACTACCCATCTCCTTGAGAGTGAGGATTTCATATCCAGGGGGTAGCGGGTAACTAAAATTTAGAGCACAGTACAAATGAAGTGCCCTAGCAAGAAAGAGCAGGTCCCTGAGTCTGGCTGTCACCCTGTGGTCTTGCCTTTCACATCAACAAGAAAATAAAGAGAACTGGAATAAGCCAGTCTGAAAGACTGAACTGAGCCACACTCACCAAGTAGTTGTTAAAAACACTGGGCATAAATAGATGTTCTCCTTTGGCAACTTTTCTAGGTCACTGGGTATTTTAAGCTACTGAGGGAAGCGTGTGACTTTTATTAAGTGTCTGGGATAAAAGGAGCATAGAATATAAATTTTCCATATTTTAGTCTTCAGCATCCAAATAAACTCCAGGTTAGTGGATTAAAAAAAAAAAACTCAATGTAGTTTTCTCATTGTTTTGTGGCAATAGATGTCCATGTCACTGCACTAACCCGCCAGGAAAGCATATGTGGCAGTCCTACATTTAGGCATAGAGCTGTGCATGGGCCTGCAGAAGTTCTAGCCTTGCCTTTAGCTGGCCTGCAGGGCAGAGGACTTAAGGGTCCATCACCTGCCCTCCTGTTCACAGAATTAAAAACAACAACAGCAGCAACAACAAACACAAGCAAAAAACCACCCTCCTACTGTTGCACTTTTCTGCAACTTATGAAGCTGAGCCCTGGGTTAGAGCTGTACCGCTCAGTCACCTGAAGAACTCTGCACTGAACTTTACTAAGTGCATGTGTGGGGTTGTTGTTGTTGTCAATGTTGGTTGTGGAATCAGGACCTTTTAAGGCAAGCATTTTACTACCAAGCTGAATCTCCAGCTCTGCTCTGATGTTGTTTCAGGTTTTAATAAAGATATTGTAAGAGAGATGCAGAAGAGACTAACTCATTGCTGGTCCTCAACGAATCCATATAGGGAATGGTAACCGCTACACCACAGCACTGTGAGAAGGCTGTATTTCTGACTATTCTTGGATTGGCATACACACAGATGTTAAGAGTCATATGACTGATAGTCTTTGTCCTTATCCCTTGGTTTTGAGGAGCACAGTACAAATCTTAACCTCATCTTCAATACAGAAACAGGATGGTGACCAAGGCCACGGGGGGGGGGGGGTGGGGGTGGGGATGGGAAGTGAAGGACTTTGGCCAAGACACAGGTTTCCCAGACAAGATGAGCGCATTCTAAAGATCTGATACCTGGCAACAGACTGTCATTGGTAACATCACTCCATGAGTGTAGAGAAGTGTGTTGAGTGATCTTGTATATTCTTACCACAGCAAGAACACACTGCTGGGCACCTGCTGTGTACGCAGGTTCTGGCACCACACCCAAGTCAGACAAAAGCATGTGGCTGTGAGGACAGTGACAACAGAGAAGCTGGAGCCAGTGCCCGCTTCTTTGGGTGGGGGTTCCCTTGGGCGTACAGAATTCGGGAAGACCGTGAAATGCCCACATTTCTGACTTGGCCTTTGGGGACACTTGGGAATGGTTTGAGTGCTCATAAGAAGAGTAACAGGGTTCCTGGCTGGTGAGGCTAGGATTCGTGAGCACAGCCCAGGAGGAAGAACACTGGTCCAGCAAGGATGAGACCTATTTGCATATGCTGGATGGGATGCTGGGCTGGATCTAACAGCTTTGGGTAGAACCAGGTAGGGATCCCAATTATATTGTTGGATTTACCTAGAGCAACAGATGCCTGAGACTGACCCTGCGTTCTTCTCCAGTATGAACAAATTATGGAGAACCCCAGGCCACACTACTCTCTGCTACATTGCCTGCTGCCTTAAACATACCCACGTGGCATGTCTAAGGTCTACTGGCTTAGAACCCAAACACTATTGATGTTCTGTCTCAGATCCATGATGGTCTAGTGTACCACAGACTGAAACCAAGAAACCAAGTTCTCCTTGAGATGTTTCCTACATCCATCTCCTGAGAGGAGAGCTGTTCACAATGTGAGAATCACACTTTGAGTGCCAGAAAGCTAGAGACTTTTTTGATAACTGTTTAGTTTTAATGTTCAATGTCATTTTCATGAGCTATGAAGGGAAGTGGCCTGAATTTATGACAACTGTGAATCGCTGAGATATTTTGTAAGTGTGGTTTATGGTTTTTAAGCCCACCCAATGGGACGACTAAACACTCACAAATTGTTGAGTCAAGTCCTTATCCACAATACCTTAAGGACCAGATTTTACTTGCAATTCTCATATTAAAATGTCGTATTACAAATCGATCTTGCCAATGTATTTGAAAACATTTTGCTGTCTTATCCATTTGCCTAATTAGGATGTTCAGCAAACTTTTTCTCCCATGAGAACCCAAATGAGCACAGTAACGCGAACAGAGAGTGGGCGTTTACTACGGGAAGGAATTTAGCTGATCACCAGCATGGCTTCACACCATTTTATCCTCACAACCACAAGGCAGTTTGTTTGTGGGGGAGCAGATGCTGGGCTCCCCATGGGTAGCAATTTGCACATGAAATCTCCTTGAGGTCATCTCTATATCACCTAGAATACCATACACAGTGAGCACACTAGGTAAGCAGTTGTTAGGCTGCATATTTTCAGGAAAATTATATCGAAATATTCTGTACACATTTGGTTTAAATATTCTGTACACATTTGGTCTAAGGTCTACTGGCTTAGAACTCTGTACAGACGTGGTTTCTCAGGTATTTTCAGTCCATTTGATTGAATCCATGTTGTAGAGCCCCTGGGTTCACAGAGTCACAAATATCTCCATGAAGGATGAAAAGGAAGCTTAGAAGCGATGAAAGGAACAGATTCGCAGTTCAGGCTCTGATCAGAATCCATTCTATGCGGCAAGGCAGAGATGAGGCATCAGCAGTCTCTGTGAATGGGGCCCAAATTGACAGAGCTCGTGACTAAACAGAAGCGTTTATTATAGAGTCTTTGGGACTGTAACTTCCTAACGCTTATATTTTAAAGATCCCTTTTATTTATACATACAAGACAGTTCGCATCAATAAGTGTTTTCAGCAGTCTTCTATATCCCAGGCTAGCATCAACTTGCTGTTTAGCCATGGAGGACTCAGAGCTTCTATTCCCCATCTCTACCTCTTGAGTGGTGAGAGTACAGGTGTGAGCCACCAAGGCCGTGTACATTCCAGGCAAGCACGTCAACAACTGAGCTGCGTTCCCCAGATCAATGAACTTAGAAAAATTCATGCAGTCATCTGACCACAGTGAAATGTCCTTTCTGTGTCTCTGTGACCAGTGTAGCATTGGGACTGGCCTTTTTCACTACACCTGGTACTATTGAGATACCCTGACCTTGCATGGATCTTTGGCTTGGTCCTTCATTTCTACAAGTGGAATACAATGTTTATCTTTGCACAAGCTGATGGCCATTTGACCTGACTCTGGAGTGTGTGTGTGTGTGTGTGTGTGTTGAGTAAAGTACTATAAATGTCCACATGGAGGTATCTGGTAGACATTTTTAGGTCAATATCAAGAGCAGGATTAAGTTCAAGGTAAGTGGATATTCATCTTTATAAGGTACATTCCAATTGTTTCTCAGAGTAGCTGTGCTGTTTTGTGTTCTCAGCACCCATGAAGAACAGCTTGCACATCTTGCCTTTGTCAGCATTTATGTTTTAGGCACCGCAGTAGCCAGACAGTATAACTTCATCATGTTTTTAATTTGCACTTTCTAAACTATTAACTACGTTAAGCATCATCTGTGTTCTCCTGTCCTCCTCCCTTGAAATCTTTCTCCCCCTCCACATCACTGGTCCCTGTATAGGCTCATGGGTTCTACATGTATTCACAGTCAAACCTACAGATCTAAAGGTTTGATATTAAAGGTCCACCTAGAGTAAGAACATAAGTCGTCTTTCTAGGTCCGGGTTACTTCACTCAGCATTTTTTTTTCTGGTTCTAGCCCCTAGCTCACCTACAAATTCTATCTTTCTGCTCAGCTGAGTAAAATTCCACTGTGATGGAAGCTGCAGAGCTAACTGTGCAGACAAATGAGAAAATATCTTGGGTCTGCGGAAGGCAACGGTCCTACATAATAAACATGAGATGTCTGACCACTCCTCTCTGTAGACTGCCACTCTAAATACGGTTTTCCTATGATTTAGCTTGACATCTCTGCTGACTGAGTGGACAGATTTTAAAAGCAAACGAAAAAGAAAATCAAGTACTTCTCCAACCCCCCAAAATCCACTGTGTATTGATACTTTATTACTTGATGGACATCAGTTCCCATGTCCTAGCTACTGTGAATAATATTAACTATTCGATTAATTAATAATTTCTATGGATGAGCTTGCATCTCTATAGCAAGAATAGAGTCCTTTGAGTAGATACTGGGTTAGGCAGTAGATCCATTTCTAGCTTTCTGAGAAGCTATCATATGAACTGCCTCGGCAGCTGCACCAGTTCGTGCTCCCAATGGGGCATAGGTGTTCTCCACTCCCCAAGGCCACGCCAGCATTGCGTGTTTGTGTTTCTTAATCTAAGCCCTCCTGCCTGGAATATGATGAAACCTCAAAGTAGTTTTGTGCTTTGTTGGTGGCACAAGATGATCCCTTTAAAAGTGCTGTTCACAAAGCCGGGCATGGTGGCGCACACCTTTAATCCCAGCACTCGGGAGGCAGAGGCAAACGGATTTCTAAGTTCAAGGCCAGCCTGGTCTACAAAGTGAGTGCCAGGACAGCCAGGGCTACACAGAGAAACCCTGTCTCGAAAAACCAAAAAAAAAAAAAAAAAAAAAAGTGCTGTACACAAATTTGCAGCTCTTCTTGTGAGAACTCTGTGCAATTCAATAGCCCAGTTTTTAATTTACTTGCTTGCTTTGTTGCTCTTTAGGGATTTAAAAAAAAAAGTCTTCTGAATATTCTAGATATCAATCCTTCAACAGATGCATGGCTAGAAAACCTTTCTCCCTCTGTAGGCTGCCTCTTCCACTGATTAACAGTTTCCTTTGCAGTGTAGGAGCTTATTAATTCCAGGAAGTTCCACTTGGTGTCTGCCGGTCGGCCCCATTTCCTGGGTGATCAGAGTTCTACTCAGGAAGTCCTTGTATGAGTGAATAACCTTAAATATACTCCCTATTCTTTCTTCCAGAAGTTTCAGATATAACACCAAGATCCTTGGTCCATTTGTGTGCTGGATGAGAGAGAAGGATCAAGTTTCATGTTTCTACATGGAGACATCCAGTTTCCCAATACCATTTATTATGGTGTCTTATCTCTAATGTGTATTCTTTGGCATCTCTGAAAAAAAATCAGGCAGCTGTAGGTGAGTATAGTACTTATACCCAGGTCCTTGGCTCCACTGATAAGTGTGTCTGGTTTTGTCCCAGTGCCATACTGTTTTTACTACTATGACTTTGTAGTATAACTTGAGATTAATCATGGTGATGCCTCAAGCGTAATTTTTATTCTCCAGGGTTGTTTTGACTGCATGTTTGTTATGCTTCCATATGAATTTTAAGACTGGGGCTTTTTTTTTCGATTTCTGTGAAGAATTGCATTGGAATAATGCAATTATTAATTAATTATTAATTAATTAATAATAATGCAATGAAAAGTTCTTTATGAGATCGAATTGGGTCTGTAGATTGATTTTGGTAGACAGCCATGTTCACAATATTAACCCCACCAATCCACGTGCAGGGGAGGTCTCTCCATCTTCTAGTGTTTTATCCCACATCCGCAGTGTTTCATAGCTGTCATTCTATAGGTCTTTCGCTTCCTTGGTTGGGTTTGCACGTTGTCTTAGTTGGGGTTTCTATTCCTGCACAAAACATCATGACCAAGAAGCAAGTTGGGGAGGAAAGGGTTTATTCAGCTTATATTTCCATGCTGCTGCTCATCACCAAATGAAGTTAGGACTGGAACTCAAGCAGGTCAGGGAGCAGGAGCTGATGCAGAGGGGGGGATGGCTTGCTTCCCCTATCTTGCTCAGCTTGCTTCCTTATAGAACCCAAGACTACCAGCCCAGGGATGGCACAACCCACAAGGGGCCTTCCCTTTTTGATCACTAATTGAGAAAATGCCTTACAGCTGGATCTCATGGAGGTGCCTTTCTGTGTGATAACTCCAGCCTGTGTCAAGTTGACACACTAAACCAGCCGGTACACACATGTTGTGGGTTTGGGGAGGTTGGTTGGGTTTTTCTTGTTTTGTTTGTCTGTTTTGTAGTATGCATGGGGTTGTTTCCCTGACTCCTTTCTCAGACTATTTGCATTGGTATCTAAGAAGGCTACTGGTTATCTTAATTCTGTAACCTACTACTTTACAGCAGTGTTTGTTTGCTCCAGGTGTTTCCTAGTGGAGCCTTTGGGGTCTCTTGTGTACGGAATCCTAACATCTGAAAACAGGGATACTTTGAATCCTTCCTTTCATATATTCATATTATCAGTTTTTTTAAACAAACATCCAGTTGCTCAAACATCATTTGTTGGAAAGATTATTCTTTTCCCAGCGAAATATCCCTCCCAGCATCTGTGTAAAAATCAGTTGGCTACAACGTCAGGGGTCTCTTTCTGTGTGTTGCATTCACTCAATGCCAGGGCTCTCTTTCTGTGTGTTGCATTCACTCAATGTCAGGGCTCTCTTTCTGTGTGTTGCATTCACTCAATGTCAGGGCTGTCTTTCTGTGTGTTGCATTCACTCAATGTCAGGGCTCTCTTTCTGTGTGTTGCATTTGCTCATGTGTTCATTTTCATACCAACAGCAAACCGTTTCAATTACTCAGTCTCTATGCACAGCTTAGAGGGCTTCACATGCTGGGTATGGGGTTGACTGATTTACTCTTGCTTTTCGAAGTTGTGGCTATCTAAGTCCTTTGCACTTCTGTATAAATGAAGAGGCACCTTGGCACATCCTCTGAGAAGAAATGCTACAGTTTTTACTTGTGGTACACTGGGTCTCCATCTCTTACAAAGGCAGTGCCTTGACATGTGAGATTCCTCAACTCTGACTTGAGAATTAAAGCAGCTACCCTATTTCAGTCCTACCAGCAGTGGATGAGGCTACCCTATTGCGGTCCCACCAGCAGTAGATGAGGCTATCCCATTACAGTTCCACCAGCAGGTTATCCACTCTGGCTGCCGTGAGATGAAATCCTCTCAAGGCATCTTCCTGATTGCCCAAGAGATGTTAAAACTTTCTGAGATTTCTCACCCATTTTTCTTTCTTTTGCGGTTAATTTTTTTGTTCAGATCCATAGCTTTATTTTCTAATTGGGCCATTTATTATTTTTATTTTTAATATTTATTTATAGTAATATTTATTATGTTATTTATACCTATAACAATATTTATAATATTTATTTTATATATTATAATATAATATAATAATAAAATACTTGTTATTATTTTATTATTATTAATAAATTCCTATAAGGATATTCTGGACAATAATCATCTGTCAGGCATATAGCTGGCAAAGGCTCTCACCCCTCTGTAGGTTTTCACTCAGTTGATTGTTTTCTTGGCTGCACAAAAGCTTTTTAGTATTTGAGGTCCCATTTGTCAACTATTAGCCTTAATCACTACATGGATGGAGTCCAATTCAGAACATCCTTTCCCTCACTCATATCTTGTAGGACACTGCCTATGCTTGCTCTGACAGTCTTGGTGTTTCAGGTTTCAAGCTCTCGTTACCTTGTTGTTGTTGTTGTGGTGGTGGTGGTGGTGGTGGTGGTGTGTGTGTGTAGAAAACATGGTCTGCATGTGGAAATCAGAGAAGCACTTACAGGAATCTGTTTTCTTCCTACCACTGGATGCAAGGATCAGCCTCAGCCTCAGCCACTCTGGCTGAGTAGGTAAGTAGCGTTCCCCACTGAGCCGTCTGCCAGTCCACGAGCATTCTGCTTGTAGAATTACTTCCTTCCCTTCAGCAGCCTTTTGTAGTTTTCGGTATGCAAAGCTTGTACACATTACATAATAGCTATTGTTTAGCATCACTGGATGCTATTTTGTATTATTTTAAATTCAAGTTTTTTGTTACCTATGTAAATACAACCGACTTTCCTATATTTGTCTTACATCCAGCAACCTTGCTAAACTTCTTAGCTTCACTAAATTGTTCCAAGTTCCTTCCTTGAACACAGTATCACAGCCTCCCAGGGGACACTTCAGATCTCCTGTTCTTGCTATGGGACTTTCAGTGTCTTTACCCCCATGGTCAGCAAGTTGCTGCATACCCTGCTACCTGCTAAGGAACAAGATGGTGATGTTCTCTGGTCCTCTTGTCCATCTCTCATAATGGTTCACCAAGGGGCTACTGTCAGCCTTACTGGGGAAAGTTTGGGAAAGAATGACTCCCAGTTTTCTCTAGGGGCAGCTGTAGTCTCTTCCTCAGCTCAGGATATACATGCCAGCTTCCTGACTCTCCCAGCAGTGGGTGGAGCTTGGCTTCTGCCTTTCCTTGGGTCTCTGTGTGCCTTCCTCCTACCTAGCAGGAGAGCAATGGCTGTTTCCACTTCCTCGCTGCAGGCTCCACAGGTGCATCAGGGGCGCCTCCTTGATCTCACTCTGAGTGGCCATCTTTAATTTCTACAGCCCCCAAGTAAGGTCCCTCCCTGCCCCTCACCCAAGAGAGTCTGGTTCTGCATCATATGAGAACATTTGGAAGCTGAATTTCCTCCTCTGTTCCACAGAGGGCCACTCCCCCAGGCCCTGCTTTGCACCTCCTCCTTTGCCCGTGTAGTCAAGGCCAGTGGAGAAGAGCTATACACAAGATCTGGAGACAAATGGAGGCTCCCTATATTAAGGACTCTGAGGATCTAAGCTGGTGCATAGCCCATGCTCAGCGGCGATCTTTTTATCCATCATGAAATGCTCTGTCTGCCTCTGTCATGGCCACAGCTGAACTCCCCATGCCATGGAACCCTCACATTAGCCAGCATCCTGCAGGAGGAAGCTTACCTGCCTTTCTTGTTCCATTTTAAGGTTCAAAAATCACCATTCCCCTTTTAGACTACCTGCATTTATTTTTGTTGGTAGCCATGTTCACTTATGGCTTTCAACACCCTAAGCTACACCAGAATACCCTTTGTTGTTGTTATTGTAGATTGCCATTTTCCTTTTACAAATAACCTATCCAAAATATCTTTCCTACAAAGTGAAAATAAAGTTCCCACAGACTAATAAACAGAGGATCTTCTAATTAATAACTCCGAGTTATTCAGTCTCCTTGGCAAATTCAGCATCCCTCCATGGCAATGCCTGAGTCACAGCTGAGAATCTCCTTCTCTAGGAGACTTTAGGAGGTAGTCAGCAGCTGATGCTGTCTGCTAAAATTACCAGTAGGAAATCAATGTCTGTCCAACAGGGCTAAGTATGTGTGTGATTGGCTTCCTTAAGGAAGCATGGTAAAGTATTGAGAACAACAAATGGATTTTAACTTCTACTGCGAAGTGCTTTGACCTTCCTGACACAAATCCAAGGACCTAAGCTCAGATTTCCAGCATCCATGTAAGAAGCTGGGTACAACGCCATGTGCCCATAACGCCACCACGGCAGAGGTGGAGACAGGAAGATTCCCAGGGTTTACTGGCCAAGCAGTCTAGCTGAATCAGTGAGTTCTAATAATGTGAAGAGCAATAAAAGAAGACAGTCTCTGGTCTCTACACACACATGCACACATGCACACACAGACATTTATACACAAATAAAATAAAATACTAATGCATTTCACATTAGCATAAAACATGATACCACAATGCTGCTGTGTATCTGTGTGTCTGTGTGTGTCTCTGTGTCTGGTTTTCTGTGTATGTGTGTGTACAAGCACCCTCACAAGTACGCACAAGTGAATAAGATGGAAGGCAGGGACGCAAAGAGGAAAGGAACAGACTCAGGGCTGGTAAGTTGAGAGGCACAGGGGCATCTAGCCTTGCGCCTATGGATACAGGAGACTTTTCACTGGTCCACGGCGGTTGGGAAACACTCTCTTCTGTACATGCCTGTAGATTTGAACCATGCACTTATGTGTGAGTTCCCAAACAGACTGTGATACTGAAGGGAGCCACACCACATACTGCTGGTGATTCTGTCCCATGTGCTAACACAGACTCTGTCTCACATAGTCAGGGAATATTTGCTGAGTTGCTTGTCAAGTGGCCTGGAACTCATTCATCTGTTGTTCTCTGGACCCATGAGTCATGCTCCGATGGGCCACTCATTTATAAGAGGCAGAGGGAACCAAGGGAGCTGATGCTCACTCAAGGCTCCCTCTGAGAGAACACTGGGCCACAAAGCCCTCTTTGGCAATGGTTGGCTGCAGGAGCTCAGAGGATCATGAACCTCTCCTGGCAGACATCTCTTCTGTGTGAAATGTAGGAAAGATATGATGGACTGGACAGAGGCCCCTTGTGTAGACCTCTGTGTCATCAGAGATACAGGCAGCACTGTGCTAAGTCCTGAGCGGAAGGAAGGCCTGAGGCCCTGTACGACCGGTATCCCTTTTCCATTCAACAATATGGAAGTTGCACCTGATGTGCCTCATATCAGGTGCAAGCAAGTCAGAGACTGCCATGCACTCTGGTCGAGTCAGCTTGACAGGCAGAGAGGCCTAAAAGCCACTCATGAGACAGAGAGTTTCACGGAAACTCACTCCTGGAGTCTGGAGTTCTCTTTAACCCATATACTCATATTCTATTCCCGCATTAGTCTGGTGTATGGATCCACGTGCTCTCTTTTAGTATTATCTCATTATAAGTGCCTTTTAAGATTGAATTCTGACATAGCTAAGCCTTTGCCAGTGTTCCAATGTCCTAGAAAGTCCTTAAGCTGACCATGGGCTTGGAATTCAGGAAGAATGTTGCCTATTCAGTGACATTCAGAATTGCCTCTGGTATTACACTATCACTTAGAATAAAAGCCAAGTCGCTCCCATATACAGGAATTTACAACGGTTTAGGAAGTAGATCGGGCTGTGATTTTAGAGTATTGTATTATTCATGAGATGGTTAGCTAGAACGGAAGTCCCTAATTAGAACCATGACTTGGGTGTGAAAGTCCTTGTCCTAGGAGTGTAAAGACCTCACACCTGGCTTCTAAGACTATAGCTGACCTTAGATAGAGCTGACTTTGTCTCAGTTGTTTTATTGCCCAGTTCCTGCCAGTATTTGTGTTTACATTCCTTTGTTTTGTGCAAGAGTCATTAAGTATCCAGTAACATCATTTGTACCTTGCCAATGTGTCACCTAACTTCGCTATTTTCTTCTGTATAAAAAGTTTGATGCTCGATTTGACAAATTACATTCAGATTCTACACAACCTCTCCTTGTATGCATCTGTCTGTCATTCCATCTGACGCTTTGCCCACCTGCCCCAGAGACCCGTTCCACGCAGACAAAGGGATCCAGAGGGTCTGCGGCAAGAGACAGGAGGCACAGACTTGGTAGAAAGAGCCATACGCCAGGCAGTGGTGGTGCACACCTTTAATCCCAGCACTTGAGTTCAAGGCCAGCCTGGTCTACAGAGTGAGTTCCAGGACAGGTAGGGCTACACAGAGAAACCCTGTGTCGAAAAACGAAAAAAAAAAAAAAAAAGAGCCATACATAGACCTTGCCTTGCTGGCTGGATTGTTACAGTAAGAGGTCCCCTATTTCCCAGGGCCTAGGGAGAGTCCAGATGATGTAGCTCAGGAGCACACAGCGTTCCCGTTACACCGTTCCTCCATCCTGACCCTGGAGAACATGCTCTCCTGCACTTCACCTATAAAACCCCTGGGCTGCAGTCAGTGCCTGGCGAGCAATGCAGCTGCGATGGAACGTGCTGGAGCTCGTGCTGGTGAGTGTCCAGATTTGTCCAGCGGTTTGTGGATGCTACCACCCCTATCCAGGTCTCTCATAGATCCAGATCACAAAACTCTCCAGCTGTTGTGCCCCCTTCCCAGTCTGAGAGCTCTGCTGACTGGCTGCACGGTCCCTCTATGTTCATTCTGGGATCGTACTACGTCTAGCCTGCTATAAAAGCAGAAAGATAACGATGTCAGGCTGAACAGGGTTGCAAGCCTCCTCTCTTTGCCCATCCTAGATGGGCAACAGCACTCAAGTGAGAAAGGACAGCCCAGGGACAGTACCCCAGGGGACAGTAGCCCAGGGCACAGATGCCTGGGGACAGTAGCCCAGGGACAGTAGCCCAGGGGACAGATGCCTGGGGACAGATGCCTGGGGACATACATCATGAATGGCAAGAACTAGAGGCTTTGTATTCTATGAATTCTTGCAAAAAGAAAAAGAAAAAAACACCTGTTATGTGCACTGTCAGTTTTTGTTGCAAATTCATATACGGCCCCTCATTTTGCCTCAATAAATGTTTATGCTCCAAGGAGTCATTGTTACTTATGTGTGCCCACAATAACTTAAATTGAGGGGACTGAGTAGCTTGGCCAAGTTTCTCTGTTTTCCAAGAGAAATGCTACCATTTTCTGCGGGCTATGTAAGCATAAGCACAGGTCTGGGTCACCAACATCAAACTGTAAAACTGTAAAACGTGCACAGCAGAGACTGGGGCAGTCACTGGAACTGACTGATCCCGGAGACGTTGGAACTGACTATGTTACACAGCAAGCAGGACTTGAAAGTGTGCCTTATTAATCTCTCAAACCTATTAACTACCTCTTTAAGCTGTAATTGCATCGCTCTTAATTGCTTTATTCATTCCTAAGCTTCATTATTCATCTTGTCTCATTTCTATTCAAACCAGTTGTGGCGGTTGGTTTTTTTTTTTTATCTCTCTCTCTCTCTCTCTCTCTCTCTCTCTCTCTCTCTCTCTCTCTCTCTCTTCCTTTAAGGGGAAAGGACATCTTGCTGTTTATAGACTCCAAAGAGAGGAGAAGTGGTATGCTGACTCCCCGCTGCCTGCACAGGGCAGGTCTTTTTTGAGCCTCTCCCACTGGTGCTAGGACCCTGTCCAGAGCCCTGATGATGCCCTTAGGCTTGCTCTCTCGCTCTGGTATCCTGGTGTCTCCTGCCCCAGTCTCCTTCCCGTGACCTCCAGAGCCTGTCACAGTACTGCGGAGAGGCATGTGCTCAGGAGCTATTCAGTGATCTGCCCACAAAGCCTGGTGACACCTTAAGAGGGGGCCATGTGCCCAGCTCCAGAATCTCCCCCAGCCTTGGACCTGGTGCTGCCTGCCTCAGCTTCCTAGCTGTCTCTGGGCAGCTGCCTTCTGCCAGCCAGAGCCCTGCCCGAGTAGTGTTTCTGCAGCTCTCTCCTACAGCCTGAAGCTGGCATCCTCACCACCCACTCACTACCGACACTTCCTGTGCTGCCAGCAAAGGTGGGGGAGGGGAGACCCCACCACAGTCACAAGAAGCAACGTGAAATCTCAGAACACTCTCACGGTTTCCTTGGATCTAAAGTCGTCAAAGGCAGGGAAACTGTTCTCTATGATGATTAAGAAGCACAGCCCTGGAACCTAAGCCCTTTTAAAACACACTCTGTGACAGTGCTAGTATTTTCACATAAACTGAAAGTCCAGCTAAAAAAAACGATCTAAGCATCTGGCAACACCGGCGCCTAAAGCTGAGGAACGGCACTGGAGCCCCATGTGGTGTGGCGCTTAGAAGGTATAGGAAGCAAGCATCTATACGAAACTGTCCCCCAAGGCCAGCTCTCCCCACTCCACTGTCCCACCTGACCCTCCTCCCTGTCTAGGACCCAGGGAGTACTGACTGGCAAAGGGACTGCTATCCATGGCTCCATCTTTGACATCACATCTCCCACATGGATGGATAAGGGCATGGTCGCCGAATGCATGTCATTGTGGTGGGCGGAGTCCGAAAGGTGCTTCCCAGTCAATGAGGCAACAAGCTGCCTCTGGATCATGAATAACTAAATGTGTTCAGTTAACCCTGCAGGGCAAAGCGTATGCAGTCAGTGGGGAGCAACTCAAGGCCCCTCACTCTGCACAGCACAGCAGTTTCTCAGGCAAGCAAACATTTGTTGTCTGCATGAAACTTTAAATGTTCTAGCACACAGTAACTTTCCAGTTTGCTCACAACACAATCTTCAAAAGCAAACAAGAGAGTCTCCGAGTTACACTGCAGGCTCCTTAGCGAGTCCATGAGCTGTTGCCGCTGCTTCCTTCTGAGACTGCAATCTGCCTCGTGCTGAGCCCCTGAAATACACCCTTAGGGAAACATTCACAGAGAACCTGCTGGCTCATTGCTGTTGTTTAGAATATAATAGATACCTGCTTTCTGTGTATCAAATGGAATCAGAGTAAGGCTTCCCTCCAAGGAATTTAAAACACAAACTCCCCGAATGGAACCCACTTTCCCTGGAAAGGACAGCAGTGAAGGAAAACCGTGTTGTGTTAACTCTCAAACTCAGAAGCAGGCTTCTTGACCTATTTCCACTCTTTATGCTGGAATTTCCCTGGGGTTCCCTATGGGCAGAGCGGTGGCACCAGACACAGCTAGACAGAGATTATACAGGGAGATATTTAGACATGAAATATCCAACCTGTTCAATATTTTAAAAGGCAAGAAAAAAAAAAAGTCTTCACTTTCAAAAGCCACCTGGGGCAGGGGAGCTAAGCTGGCAGTTAAGGGTGCATACTGCTCTTAGAACCAGAGTTAGGTTTCCCGCACTCTGGGTAGCTCACAACTGCCTGTAACTCCATCTCCAAAGGATCGGAAGCCCTCCCATCTTCTGGCCTCTGAGAAAACTTCACTCATATGAACAACCCCCTCCCCCCCCCCACACACACAGGCACAGGTGCACACACGTTATTAAAAATAAAACGAGGGCCAAGTGTAGTGGTACACACCTTTCATCCCAGCACTTGGGAGACAGAAGCAGGCAGATCTCTTTAAAGCTGAGACCAGCCTGGACTACACAGTGAGTTCCAAGGCTACATAGTGAGACACCATCTCAACTGCCTCATTGTGTTAAGGTCATCCCAAGGTGGAAGGGCGCAATGTCTCCCCAGCAATCTCTAGATCAAGCATGGCTTCACCTACAGTTAGGATTTGAATGATTATTTTTTTCCTAAGTAAGATGACTTTTTATTGTCACATGCTCACTGGCAAAGGTGAAACTTTTGTAACTTAGCTTGTGGCCATAAAAGTTCCCTACTTTATCTGAGCCATAGTCCTTCCCTTTAGAAAACCTTACAGTTTGTCCCCCCCAAGGCCAAGAAGGACGGGTAGAGAATTACTTGATTCTAACAAACAGAAGCCAACCATAGGGAAAACCCAGATGTAACACTCTGCAGGGACAATGGACAATGGAAAACTGTATGCTGCTTTCCAGTGTCTTATATCAGAAACAATAAGCAAACAGGTGATTAACGTGACTCAGTCCCACCTGAGTGTCAGATTAAGATCCTGTAAATACCTCTACATTGTGTTTGGAGCTCTCCTTTATTTACTAAAGATTTTAAAATTATGATTTCCTATCATCTAGTCAAGAAATAATTTCCACGATCCTGTATTCCATTACCCCAAACAACTTGCACAAAAGCGAAGTGTTCCTATTGTGATATTCGCAGATTCATGTCTAGGTTCCCATAAGAAATACTGGGGGTCAGTGTGTGTGTGGCATATGGCTATAATCCCAGCTCTAAGGAAACCGAGGTAGGAAGGTCACTGGCCTCAGGACTGGGGGACGGGACCTGTCATTTAAGAGCCACTGAGCTGCTGTACTTCATTATAGCAGCTCAAATGAGCTAACACATTCTGATGCCCAAACTTACTGCTCCACACACGGTTACAAAATGAGCAGTCAGCCACACCTACACTGACAGTGCCACAGAATCTGTCTCCAGAAATCAACTCCTTTCCTTTCTCTAATGCATTGTGACATCCCAGAAAGAAAACTCACACTTGCTCCTGCCAGCAGCAGGCCAAAATGGGTCACCTAACCTTTGGCTTCTGTGCTGTGTGAATACACTGAAGGTTCCCAGAAAGCATGGCTCATGCCAGGCAGTGCTAAAGTGATGGCTGAGGTCTGATGAGTCCTGGGGGGAAGGGGGACGGGGGGGGGTGGGAACACAACTTGGCCAGTGTCCAGTCAAATGAGCATCTCTTCAGGAAAGTCCCTAGCTCATGCCTCATTAGCCTCTGCTTTTGTGGCCTGCTATCCAGAGAAAGCCAAGGTTCGAAGCCAAGCTGATGTTTAATCCAAACTCAGTCATGTTGCTTCAAAGCTCTGGAGAGAGCTGGGCTCCAAAACACTGAGACAGAGGGGAGGGAGGTGAAGTAGATTAATGACATTTTCCTAACTGACCAACAAGCTGCTTCACATGATCATGAGACCTGGGGACACCAGACAGACATCTGCAGTGTGTGTGTAGCTTACGATGCAGCCAAGGCAATTGTCCCCTGTGAGGAGGCTAGCAATGCCCAACAATGCAGTTCTCCTGTGCGGCAACAGTGGACAGAGCTGTGGATTCGACCCCTTCTGTGGCTCCCAGGGGCCCTGGCTGAGCACATCAACAGTCCTGCGGGTTTGCCATCCTTCCGCAGTTCCATTTCTTTTCTAAGCGTTGGATGTCAAGTTGCTAATCTAGAATACTTTTGCTTTCAACTTCGGCTCAGCTTTGGAACTGAGCCCCTACTGTCCAAAGTCTTTCTGGCAGATACACTCTTGTACATACTTTCCCTCTATGTCACCAGTGTTTGCTGGGACACTGTCACTGTGTCTAAGCCAGGGCCCATCTGTCTGGCTGGATAAGAGGCTCCTCGGAAGCACAGAAGCCAGATGATGCACATATGGAGCAGTCTGTGGTCTGCTTGCTTTCAGAGTTTCATTTCACCTCAGCATCCAGAGGTTCCCCACACCTCTTATTTGCTTCCAGCCTCATTTCCTGCCCCACTCTTCACTAACCTCAGCACTGCCCCCTCAACTCTCCTCTTCTTGACCCTCATCTTCTCCCGCATCTCTGGAGAGGAAATTCCCATAGAAGAACCGACCTGCCGGGATCCTGGGGCTTGTTTGCACACTCACAAAGCCTTCTAAGAGCTATGTTACATAATTCTCAGCAGGCAGGCTCATTCCCTACCCTCTTATACCTCTGCCAGTATTTTCACATCTTTCTTAACTGTCAATAGCAAGCCACTGCTCTTCCAAAGCCAAGGCTCCTCTTGGCTCATGTTTATCCTTCCTGGGTTAGGCTGTTTCTTTTGAGGGACATGCTGACATACTACTCATACAATCCATGCATGTGCACACGTATACTTACATCTGCAGATAGACACATATCTCATGGGTTATGTATGTTTAAACATACAGGTCTCTCTCGAGTCTACCTTCCAGGTTCAAATCTCCCACAAACAACCAGATTATTTAAAACAGAAAAAAGCCATAGTTACTTCTTCTGTGGTATCTTCTGGGGTGGGCTCAACATCCAAGGCGAGTTCCTCTTCGGTAGTCTGATAACAGAGACACAGGATAATGTGGTTAGCATCTCTTATGTGTGTAAACAGCCCAGTATTACTAGCTTGGTAGGTGGTGGTCTGTACCATAGTCCCCTTGCTCCTGTACCTCTGCCAGTGTTATACACGCAGACAGTGGGTATGCGTGTCTAAATTCACCAACTACTGAATCAATGAAGAGTGTATAACTCCCAGAACAACCCAAAGAAGACATTTACACAGCCTTCAGCCAACAAGAAGCAGGAGACATAAGCTTACACGATGGTCAAACATCAGTATGGTGAGGATGCCCAGAGGCAGACAGTGGGGGCATCTGTGATCATTCCTATTTGAATGGAACAAATCTCTGGTTAATTCCTCTAGAATAGGAATTGGATATTTGTGGTTTTGGTTTTTTTTTTAAAGATTATCTTGTATCAACCCTGGCAGCCTGTAACTAGATATATAAACATGGCTGGTCTTGTGGCAGGCTGTCTTCCCACCTTTGTCTCCTAGGTTTCCGGATGACAGGTGTATGCTCAGAAGAACTGATTCAGTCACAGATCGTAAAGCTCTGGTCTCACAAAAGCATCGAACGGCTTCTGTGTAGCCCAGGGCTTAAGCAAGAGTGCCACAGAGTCATCTCCACTTGCTATGCCATAGTGTGGAGAACTGCTCAGGTGGCCTCAGTCCCCTCACACGAAACATCAGAAAGGTGACAACCCCTACCACCTTGAAATTCAGGGAGAACTCAGTGACACTTTCCCACCTGTCACCAGGTCTAGAGGGCTCTGATGCTCTGTTAGCTGCTGGCAGCCAGGCTGGGTTAGAAATCACGCTAGCTTGACTCTGAGTCACCAGGGGATCGTGGCGGATGTATAATGTTTGAAAACCAGGACTTTGCTTTTTCTAACATACTGTGACATCCCAGAAAACTAGTACTGGCTCCTACAAAAATAAGATTAAAATGAGTCAGCTAAGCCTCACAGGTGACTTCTCACACTGGCTCTCTTGTCACCCCTTGTCTCCAGAGCACGGCTATGGCCAATGAATTCCTGCCAAAAACAGTTACCCTCGAGTCCTGCTTCTGGCCTGTGAGTACACTTCACAGAACACCATGGCCTCCCCTTCATGCTAAATTCTTCAGGGTTTCTCTGGAATCTCCAGTTTTTAATTAGCATGTTCTTCTTATGCCATTCATGGATAAAATACTATCCAAAATATCCCAAACCAATTCACAGTACCACAATTAGTCCCCTTAGATAGTCAATGGGTTTCCGGTTTTATATGCTGGAGCAATGATGGGTTTTATAAAGAATGTACCATGTTCTACTTCAGTGGGCCTCAGACCCTAGGTTTCATAGGACTGTGTACAAGAAACCATTGAGGGAAGAGAAGAGCAGAGTGTAGCCTAAAAGAAGAGTCTAGGACACTGGTTTCTAGCCAGTGGTGTTGAATGTGTTCCACGGATGTTCCCATCCATGCAAGGAAGTCAAACACTATGTGTGTTCTACCCACCCCTGCCCACCTTCTTCATCTATGAGTTATTTTAGTAGCATAGGTCATAAAACATGAGCAAAGTAAGACAATGAAGTCAGCTTCCAACTACTGAGACCCAAGGAACTTCACATTGACATGAAGGTTACTCGAGTGCTGGAAACATTATAATCCAGTATGTCAGTTGTGATCCTTCTGTGGAAAGGACTCTGGGGTTTTCCTGGTTCCAGATTACTGACAATTTAGTGCCCATCCTAACTATGCATGCTCCAAGTTTGCTATTCTGAAAAACTAACCCAGAAATCCTGAGGAAAGATCTTCTTTCAAGACTACTGAGTGCATCTGGATCTCCTCATGGTATCAGACAGATTCATCCCAGAAACCACAATCTCCCCTGCTGGGCAGCAGGACAGTGTGGGGGTCCTCAGCTCTGCTTCAAGATTCTGCACGTTTTCTTGGGTCATGACCTATTTTTATAGTAAAATTCATCTGCCTGAGGCTAGTCTTTTTCTAATCAACTTCAGAAATATTTCAAACACAAGCTGCTTTCGGGAGTCTCTGTCCTGGTGATAGTGCCAGACCCAGAATTCCAGCAGCACCCAACGTTTCCAGCATGCCTGCCTCTCCCCATCATCCAGTCCTCCCGAAAGAAAGCTCTGTGTTCAAGAAGCCAAGCATCTGGGCATCAGACAGAAACAGTAGGGTCGGCTACAGGACATAAAGATGTCTGCCCTCATCATTGGCTCCTCTATTGATGGATTTTTAGAAGAATCAAATATCTCTCAAGAGAAGAGTTGTTGGCTGCGGAGTGAGCGGCTTTGCCTTTGACTCCAAAGCTGGTACTTAGACTCTAGTACCAGAGGAGTAAACAGCAGTGGCCGTGCCAAGTGTCACCCTCGCTCACCACGGCAACAGCCTTGCACCAACACCCAGACTGGTCTAGCTACAAGATGAATCGCACTGCTCTGTGAAGGCTCTTCGCTCATGTACTGCCAACACCTTTCCAAGCACTTAAAACAATTTACACTATTTATTTAGTCTCTGTCTTTTTGTCTGTCAGTTTCTTTCTGTCTCCATGTGTCTCTGTGTGTGTGTGTCTGTCTGTCTCTGTGTGTCTGTCTGTCTGTCTCTGTGTGTGTGTGTGTGTGTGTGTGTCTGTCTGTCTGTCTCTGTGTGGGTGTGGGGGAGACAGAGGGCAACTTTCAGGGGTCAGTTCTTGCTCATAACCATGTGAGTTTGGGGACTCACGTCATCAGGCTTGACGGCAAGCACCTTTACCCACTTGCAAGTCCTATTTCAAGTATTTTTGTTTGTTTGTTTATGGGAGTTTGCCTGCTTAGAAAGTCTTCAATGTAAAATACCAAATAATCTGTTTTCTAAGACAGAATCTTTCATTCAGTTTAAAGATGTATTTATGTGAATGTCTCCATGTCATGAAATGCAAAGCAGTCAGCACAGAATTCATAAGTGCAATGCTGGACCTTGGACTGTGATATTGAGGAAGCTATAAAAATTAGCCATTTTAAATTTCCATTTCAGTTGCTCTTGACACAGTACAGGTATAGCTACATAGGCCGTCGGTCTTAACAACTTTGGAAAACTTTCCTCCCAGAAAAAATGTATCTGGTGCTCATGTAGAGCCCAAACGGAGCAAATGGGATTCGTGGCACAGAGGCGTGTACCTCCGGAGGACATCCTCCCCACTGTGGCCCCTGCACGGAGACACTGGGTCTCCTCACCCCTCCTTGCTAGCGGGTCCCTCTCCTTAAAGACATGACCATTAGGGCAGTGCTCTCTCTCTCTCTGCCTCCTGCTCCTTCTAGCACAGCTAGTTGGTCTCTGCGGCAAACGGGGATCTAGACCATGAGCCACTTGTTGAAAGCAAAGCAAATTGGTGCCAACTAGTTGACAAAAGGAGTACTTCAGGGCACAAGACACACTGCATGAAGCATGCTGAAAGGTGGCGGCGGGCAACAGTGCTTGCCTTCTGTTCCTTTCATGCTTGCACTACACATGCATACCACACGCTGCCACAGGCCGATTTATGTGGCCACATATGTGAAACACGTATGCAGTAAATCCACGTCTCTGCCATGCCAACCGCCCCTTAATAACTGCATCCCCCTGCCCCCCATCGAGCAGAGTCTATTTGCTACAGTCCAGCAGGCACCGTGAGAAATGCAAGCAACCCCTCCTCCGTGCTCACCTCTGTCTCCATGGGTTCCACCTCGATCTTCTTCCATAGTTCCAGCAACTGTGCGATGGGCATTTTTTTTAAAACTTTCCCTTTCTTCCTTCCAATCAAGTGTGGATAGTAAGAAAGTAAATAAACACAGGTGCCCAGCAGCCAGTGAATCGGCGTGACGGGATGTCAGGGTCTGGGGCAGCAGGCCAGGCTGGAGCAGAGAATGGGAAAGGCACACCTGACAATCTCAGATCTCCGGTGCTGGGAAGGGTCCTGAGGTCTTCAGTGCGGCTGCTCAGCAGGCTCAGCAAGCTCAGCAGGCTGCAGCGAGGCAAGGCGACTGCAGCTGCGTCTGGGTGTCTGTGCCTGTGCGTCTGACAGAGTAAAGCTTTGCTCACAGCCTCCAAGTGCTTCCCTGCCGCTCCCGCCCCTCACTATTTTACCTTAATTGGCTCTAAATGAGGGTGAAAGTTGAGTCTGAGGATGCTGCTGCCATAGAAACTGCTTAGCAACCACCGAGGGCCAGGGAGGGAGAAGGAGGACTGCAGCTCAGGCTCTGCCCTTCCCCTCCCCAGCTCTGCGACACTGCCTGGGACGCTATACCACCACCTCTGCCAGGAGTTCTGCTGAGGCTGGAGGCCAGATGCCGCAGAGACACCCCTCAACATCAGGGTTTCAGATACCCACGTTGGGGGCTGCGCTGATGCCTGAGGTAGCTTGGTGTTCAGGCATTGGGCCGGTGACAGCCAGGAGAAAGAAGTACCCACACAGGCTGAAATGACCTGGTGGGATGCTACTTCAGAATCCAATCTCTGATCTTACTTTTCCTGCTTAACCAGGAAGACAGGACCGGCAGCAGGAATACTGAGTATGGCATCCCTTTCCTCTATGCAGGGGCTGTTGAAACCCCAGCAGGCTCTGTGGAGGACAGGACAGGGAGGTTGGGGGACACAAATAACTGTTACTCTAAAACTCACTATGCATCAAGTACATGATCTCATTTGATTTTCCCACCCAACCTGGGTGTTACACTCCCATTTCACAGATGAGGAAAGTCTCATGGCTCAAACAGAAGCAAAATACTCCTGCACCTATATGACATCAAAGAGAGGAAGCCTTGTCATATCTGCCTGAGGTGGAGAAACGTAGTTTCTGAGGAGGGAGTGTGTTTCAGGGCGCACCTCCTGCCCTTGATTCCCTGCCACTGTATCTTTGGTCTCCTCTATCTCCATCTTGAAAAAAAAGAAAACAAAACAAAAATACATGCACACAGGAGGGGATGTATTCATCTCTCAGTACCGAGCCTAGACACACTTGGTTCCTACTCTTGGGAAATAGCGTTGAAGACGAATGTAGTTTAACCTTGCCCTGAGAACAACCATTTTCATTTGTGTGCCCTCATCTTTGAGAACGTCTAAGGCAATGGCTCCCTGGTTCAGAACATGATCATGTCCCTTTCATCTCTATAAAGTCACCAAGAAATACAATGTATTAAGGAAGGAAAGGGGCCCAAATATTGCATACTTCACATTTTGCAAACAAAATACTGCATCTGATGATAACAGAGGAGGTCAAGCGTGGCTGGGTTTACAATAGGCATTTCTTATTTCATCGTTTTACAAAATGAGGCCAGCGAGGACCTTAAAAATTAATTCTCCTCAGGATAAAAATAACAATGATGCTGTTCATTTTTACACTGGACACCTCCTGGCTGACAGGGCAGAGTGAGGACACCCTGTGTGCTGACCATAATAAAGTCAATTGAGACACGTGGTAAAAGGTCAGAGACTGACAACAGGCAAAACAGACTGGGCCTTCTCTGTAATAAAGCCAGAGAAACCACTCACAAAAGACTGCTGAAAAGACGTGAAAAGCATTTCATCTGACCACGTGAAAAATCTACAGGCAATGGAGGGAGACACAATAGTTGTCTTGTAGGGTTTTTTTCCCCCAAAATCCATTTCTAGAACATTCTACAGATGCCCCGCTATGGTAGGATGGGAAGAAATATTAGTCCTTCTCTTTGAGAGAAGAATGAGGAGGAAAGAGGTTTAGACAGGGCCTCTCAGGCCTGTTTCCTGAGCCATGCTTCCTGAGAGACTGGAGTAAAGTTTATGGGAGGCCCTGGGTTAACGTCCTTGCCAGAACTGTCGGTCAGCAAACCCTAATGCTGATGACTGTAAGGGGGTGCTCGGTATTGCTGCAGACACGGCTCATAATTCAGCACCTTGCCACTTTCTAGTCTCTGCTACATGAGCTGAACCAAACCCACATCTTCCAGGTGAAGCAGAAAAGTCTGAGGAGATGGCGTGGGAGAGAGGGCGGCTCTCAGTGGTGGGAGCTGGGCTCCATTCACCCTGCACGGCTGGCTGCCTTTGGAACAGAGAGCAGGTTATTCAAAGCAAACAACTTGGGCACTCAGAGAATGCAGCAGCACACGGAGGCCCAGCCCACTGGACAGGAGCGTGAGAGGATCGGAAAACACGGCACTGAGGGCCTAAAAATGAGGTAAAGTGGGAAAGGAAGCTTATGAGAGAAAATTAAGGATCCAGAAAGATGTTATCCCTGCTTATAAAGCTTTCTTTACCAAGAAAAGACATAAAAGAAAAGGAGTGGAGTCGTCTAAAGGAAAGAATTCCATCTGAATACCAGAGAGGATGGATGGCAGGAAGGCGCCAAGTTGCTTCGGATGAGTGTTCAACTGAATCCCAAGAAAACGCAAATGCTTTGTTCAACACGAAGGACACCTCCAAAATCTCACTTCCAAGAAACCTCCCTCGAAGATAACAACACTCTTCAGAGAATCCACTTTCCAGAGTAAAGGTGATGGGAAGCCCTGATGGAGTCCCAGCCACAGGATCATGGTGACACAAGACAGACACATAGGCATCAACCCCAGAGGACCCCACCCCCCAATTCTCAGCACAGATGAGAACCAGAGTACCAAGGTGCTGAGACCCCTGAAATCTGACGACGTGTTTCTTTTCTCACAGAAAGGAAGGAAGGAGGAGAAGCCTGCCCACCCTCTGACTCCCAGTGACTGAGGAAAGTGGCTCTCCCCTGGTGTGGAAAGGCTTTGGAGCCCCCTGCTCATTGGCTCCTGGCACCTAGTGCTGTTCCAGCAATCATGAAAGAAGAGCATGCTGCAAGAGCTGAGGAAAAAGGCCTCCACTAAAGCTAAGGCACCTGGTGTCTGAAATAATGAGATGTTCCTAGCCTTCACTCTACCCTTGACAGCTGGTTTCACACGGCTCAGGCTCTGTCCTGTCTTACTTCATGTTGCAGTTGAGGTATATTAAGGATTTGTAAAATAAGACGTATGCTCAATTCTATTGGGTGCTCTCTTGTGTTGCCAGTTCTACATTCATAGAATTCCTAAACACACACTCATTCACACACATACATACACACACACACATACATCACACAATTTACTCACACATACACACACTCACACACGCACACACATGTCCCAAATACACTCACACACACATTCACACACATATACACTCATACACTTACCCCACACACACATCACAAATATACTCACAAACATACACATGTACAAACATACTCATGCACACACCACAAACACTCACACACATTTACACAAGCATATGTACACATTCACGCATATACACACACACTCACACACACATGCAATACACACCTTAGACCCAAATTCATTTTAACAAAAAGGCAGTCAAGTTGTTGGTATTGGGTGAGCTCTGTGCCCTCAGATGCACACACTGAAGTCTCGACATCCTGCCTCCATTGTATAGAATTAGGGTACATGCAGAAGCCACAACAGAGTAGAGGTCACTACTCTTAGGAACTGGAACTGATAAGGGGAGATCTTTGTGCAGATACACACAGCACTCGAAGAACACCATATGGATGGAGCTGAAGTCTTTCCATGAAAGGTCAAGGAACTGCACATTCTCCAAGAAGCTAATGGACGGACGATTCTGCCTTAGAGACCTCCAGGGAATACCACCATGCTGCCATACTTTGATTGCAGACTTCTGGCCCCCAGACAGAAATAATACACTTCCAAGCTGGTGTTCTGTTGCTGTGGCACATCACCAAAGTGACACACCCCCTGGGGGACTGGAGAGAACAGAACAATAAACAAGACACTGCAATACCATCATGCCATGGCACTCCATGCAAAGAAGCAGGAAGACCCTGTAACTGCCCTCTCCGGCACAGGGGCTGTCCAAGCATGGAGACGTCCTGTCAGCTGGCAACAGTGAGACCTCAAAGCAGCTCCAAGTATTGGCAGCCTTCACCGGATCCAGGAAGATACCAAAGGCATTGAATCCAGGCAGCCCTTACAGACGGCTGTTAGAGGCCCATCTCCAGCACAGCATCACGGCATGCTTTACAGAACAGCCATGGGCTTTTCCCTCAGAAAATTACTCACAAGGAAAAAAAATTAAAGACTGAGCAGAGAGAGAGAGAGAGGGAGAGATACAAGCTCGGGGAAATTTTTACAGAAGGAATTTGCCATCTTCCTAGCCAATCCTTCCATCTCACTGGTGAAGAGAGTCATGGTAACCCAGTCTGCCCACATAGGACACCTGGATATTCTGCCGGCTGCAAAGGCTGCTGTCCCAAGGAGCACCACAGCTCGGGGCTAGCACTGCTGGTTCCGATGATACACATGTGCACATACAGAGCACAGAAGGAAGGGGAAATGAGTCCATGCTACCCTCCCGCTTCCACACTCCCATCTCTCTGCCTACATACATTATCCAGAAGTTAGTGCAGGCTCATGACATCTGAGCCATACAGTTTACCAGCCTTGTATTTGGAGTCTATCCTCACTAGCCCTGGAAAGACCACACCAAAGCTATGATCTTTCCTTAATGCAGCATCCTAGGCAGTGACTGTCCACTAAGCAACCCCTAGGGCTTATTTAATTATCTAATTAAATTTCACTATCGAATTAGCTTATCAGCTAGCTAAACATTTATTTCAGCCTTTAGGATTCTGGTCATACAACAGTGCGGCTAGAACCTGTGGACAAGCCGTCTGCAGGAAGGGTTTTGTAGCTCCCAGGGCCATGGTGAGAGATGCTATCCCATTCAAACACACACACCTGTGGAGGCATAGGCAAGCAAGCATGGCTTCAGCAAGAGTTTCAGACCAAAATAAAGAGAGATGTAGGATCTAAAAGTGTACTCTCTACTGAACCATATGTATGCACGTGATACCTATGACCAAATGTGGAAATACTAATAATAATAATAAATAGTCATAACAGTGTGGTACTGATAGAGGCTGTAGAAATAAAGTAGCTGAGGTGTAAGGGGTGTCATGAGTCAGACTCAACCAACAGCACACAGAGTTTTAATCGTCCTTTTTGCATCTTCAAAATGGCTGAGTGTCTTTATTAGAAAAGAAGTGCTCAGCAGTTATCAAGGACAGAATGGAAGGGAGTCTCAGATGTAACTAAGGAGTCTAAGTGTAGACCACTTAGCTAAAATGCACAGCGAGCACACACACACACACACACACACACACACACACACATACACACATACACAATGATTGAAGAGGCCAAGAAACAAATACACAAAGTTGACTAAAGAGCAAGTGAATCGAAGACCGCTCTGTACTCACAAGGCTCTGCTGGTGAAGTGGAACAAATCCTCACTGTAGTTGGTATTTACAATAGGAAATTAGATACGAGCACAAATGAGCCTTGGTAAAGTCACCAAAGCACAGCAGTTACACTCTCAGAACATGAGTAATCGCTAAAAGCACAGTATTTATAGGACTCTCCAAATAATCTGCAGAACCACGTATATGCCCCTGGCAACAGCATCTGAGTACTCTATAAGGTTCATGGACCACAGAATAACACTGCTAGTGGTGCAGAGACCTCTCTATGGAAGGGGATGGATGGCTCGAGAGAAGCATGCTATCTGATTCCATGAGTGAGTAGGTTGGAGAGAAGAAACCAAGAATGGGAGAGCTTCCAGTGGGGATGCAAGGCAGTGCTCCCGACAGCGCACCCAAGCGCACCCCAGGAGCCCAGTCTCGCTTCCTTTCTTGGCCAGACATACTTGCCTCTTTTTGTTTTGACTTTTTACAAGTACACAAAAACATGGAATCTGTACACACTAATGAGTACTATGTTATGTTCTAAACAGGTTTGCCTTGGGTATTACTGAAACCAACTTAAACATATTTATTCTGAAACATTTACCATCTTAATGCTAAAATGCACAGTTCTTTCCTTTAGCTTTTGTAATCATACAGTGCACTACTGCTTGGACACTTGACATGATGGTGCTGTAATTCCAGAACTTAAGAGATAGAAGAAGGATCAGAAATTTTAGGTCATGCTCGACTACATAGCAAGTTCAAGGACGGCATAGAATGCAAGAGTCCAGGTCTCAAAAAGAAAAAAAAAATATATATATATATATATATATATATATATATATATATATATATACTGATTGACGCTTTCTTACCTTGCCAGGAGACGAAGAACAGAGGAGCCAGGCAACCTTGACAGGAGGCCTTACAGGAAAACAAGCTTTTGTTCTTGTTCTTTCTCCACAAAGTGTTCCGCTTAGGAAATGCGTAGAGCAGAGAGGTAATAGGAACATTTGTGCGTCAATGTGTCACGACACTGCGAGGAGAAATCAGAGAGGTAACCTCGGAACAATGAATTAGAAAAACCAGAAAACAGTAGCCAGATAGGTAAATTGCTGTTGCCCTATTGGATCTCTTAGAGGAAGCTGTGGTCTTTGTACAGAACAAGTGTATCAGGATATGTTGGGTTAGAAGCTAAACAGAGAAGCTGTATGTCCAGGCAGCAGAAGGAACCAAGGAAGGCCCTCCAGACTAGGACAAGAGCCTTCCAAGGCTATTTGGAAGGACCCATCTGTGCGGAGGTCACACCAGTCATGAGCCAAACAACTACTGTGTTTGTGTGCACTGCACTTCAACTACAGCAGATCTCAGTTCACCTCTGGGAACCATTCGGTTTACTGACATAAGTGTTGATAAGGTACTTAGGACAGGTCATTCAGCGCTCACCAGAGCACCAGTGCAGGGCTGAACATACACTCAGTGCTTAACAGATCCCAAGGCCTGACACTATTATTGAGGCTATGGAGTGCTCACAAAAAAGGGTCATATCATGACTGCCCCCAAAAAACCCAACAAGCAACTGAAAGAGTCAGATGCAGATATTTGCACCCAACCAATAGACAGAAGCTGCTGACCCCTGTTGTTGATTTAGGGAAGGCTGGAAGAAGCTGAGGAGAAGGGCAATCCTGTAAGAGGACCAGCAGTGTCAATTAATCTAGTCCCTCAAGATCTCTCAAACACTGGATCACCAAACAGACAGCATACACCAGCTCATATGAGGCCCCCAACACACATACAGCAGAGGACTGCTTGGTCTGTGTTCATTCAGAGATGATGCACCTAACCCTCAAGAGACTGGAGACCCCTGGAAGTTAAGCGGTCAGGTGGGATGGGGGTGGGGGCATCCACGTGGAGACAGGGTGGGGTGGGGAGGAGGTGTGGGATGGGGAGGGGCAGGGAATGGAATATGGAGTGTAAAAAAATGAATTACAAATAAAATTAAATTAAAAAGAAAAAAGAAAGAAGTACCAACAGAAGAACCAGTAAGGGGGTGGGGTGGGTGCTGGTTCATGTGTGGTACGATCATGCACATGCCAACATATGCCTTTTTTTAAAACCTACTTAGACAAAAGTTCGTTATAAAATTACCTCATAGATAAAATGTTTCACAAAAGGGGAGTTACAGGTGTTGATAGTAACTTCAAAGCAGTGTTTCATTCTGTAAGCTCATTATAAGTTCAAAGCAACAGTTTCACATGGTCTTGCTTTATCATAGTGCATACCTGTGGCTTTATCCTTGGACTTGACATAGAACGAATGTTTTCCCTGGATCACAAATCTGTCCCGACTATTTTTCTTCTTAGTGTAATTTATGAAAGCTCATTATATTCCTTATCTTGCAGCCTTTACTTGTTGGGAGCGACCCTGTTTGAATGTTAACTGCCTTGACAACCATAAGTGCTTACTTACAAAGTCTTGGCCTTAGTGGAAAAGTACTAGCTTAGTTGAGATTTCTGTGGGAAAAGTTAAGGTCTCTGTGGGAAAGTACTACCCCCACTTAAGAACAAATAGCTATAGATCTTGTGGACAAGTACCTAGCAACCCATTCTGTTCTGTTCCTCCTGCTGAACTTTTTGCCTAGCAAATATCCTGCTTTTGGGAATAGGTGCATTCCCCCAGAAACAAAGCAATTCTGAGTCATCCCCCTCCCCATAGCCTGCTTCTATGGGTATAAAGCCTGTCTGAGAAAAATAAAATTCGTCAGCTTGATAAATCAGACTTGCTCTCCGTTCTTTGTGTTTTTTGTCCCCCATTCTCTCCACAGGTGGTTCCTCAGACCCTGTTTGACTGTCCCGCCGGTCAGGACATTTACTTCTATGAGGAGGGGTCACATGCTATTCATTTTTTAAATTTTAATTAATTAATTTGTTTATTTATTTTACACTCCATATTTTATTCCCCCCACAACCCTGTCTACCCTCCTACTGTTTCACATCCCATACCTCCTCCCAATCCCTCTGTCTCCATGTGAATATCCCCATCCCCCACCCTACTTGACCTCTAAACTCTCTGGGGTATCCAGTCTCTTGAGGGTTAGGTGCATCATCTCTGAATGAACACAGACTCCACTGTATGTGTGCTAGTGGCCTTCTACCAGCTGGTGTATGCTGCCTGTTTGGTGGTCCAGTGTCTGAGAGATCTCGGGGATCCAGATTAATTGAGACTCCTACAGGGTTACCCTGCATGGTACTGGTACAGAGATAGACACGTTGATCAATGGAATAGAATTGAAGCCCCAGAAATAAAACCACACACTTATGGTCATTTGATCTTTGACAAAGAATCCAAAAATATAAAATAGAAAAAAGAAAGCATCTTCAATAAATGGTGCTGGTCTAACTGGCTGTCTGTATATAGAAGAATGAAAATAGACCCATATTTGTCACCTTGTACAAAGCTCAAGTCCAAGTGGTTCAAGGACCTCAACATAAAACCAGATACACTGAATCTAATAGAAGAGAAAGTGGAAAAGAGCCTTGAACTCATAGGCACAGGGGGAAATTTCCTAAACAGAATTCCAATGGCTCATGCTCTAAGATCAAGAATTGATAAATGGGATCTCATGAAACTGGAAAGCTTCTGTAAGGCAAAGGACATACATAGTCAATAAGACAAATCAGCAACCTAGAGATTGGGAAAAAAATCTTCACTAACCCCACATCTGGTAGAGGGCTAATATTCAAAATATATAAAGAACTCAAGACGTTAATCACCAAAAAAAACCAAACAACCCAATCAAAAAATGGGGTATAGAACTAAACCAAAATTTCACAACTGAGGAATCGTGAATAGCTGAGATGCACCTAAAGAAATGTTCAAAGTCCTTAGTGATCAGAGAAATGCAAAGCACATGCTATTCTTTTTTTTTAATTATTTATTTTATGTATATGAGCACACTGTAGCTATCTTCAGACACACCAGAAGAAAACATCATATCTCATTATGGATGGTTGTGAGCCACCATGTGGTTGCTGGGAATTGAACTCAGGACCTCTGGAAGAGCAGTCAGTGCTCTTAACCGCTGAGCCATCTCTCCAGCCCCTGCACATGCTATTCTTAATTCTATCTTTATCTTTCTGGCAAAACAACTAAAGGCATCTCCTTAAACTTTCTTCCTATAATTACTCAAATCAAATCAAGAATGCAATAAATTCATTAATCCATCTACCATTAATTCATGAAAGTTCATCTTCATATTGATGATTCTGCAGGAAATTTGCCCAATAGTGTGGGCTGATGCCCAGGAATCATTAGTCTGTGTAATAGTGGCAGGAAAGGCATATCAGCAGTGAGAAGCAATCCTGGGATGAAATCTCTGGGGCTGTGCCTCTCCAGAGTACACCTATAAGAGCCATGCAAAGCCATGAGCCACCTCCAGGAAACTCACTAGCTTGCCATAGACTTTCCTAGACGGCTTCTGTCAAAAAGTGACTTATGGGGCTGGAGAGATGGCCCCATGGTTAAGAACACTGTCTGCTCTTCCAAAGGTCCTGAGTTCAAATACAAGCAACCACATGGTGGCTCACAACTATCTGTAATGAGATCTGATGCCCCCTTCTGGTGTGTCTGAAGACAGCTACAGTGTACTTAGATATAATAATAAAATAAATCTTTAAAAAAAAATCACAAAGTTAAAAAAAAAGTGACTTATGGAAGAAAGAATTTATAGTACTAGAGGAGGAGTCCAAAATGGCGGGAGCATGGCAGCATATGCAGCAGGCTGAGAGGTCAGATCTTCAACAACAAACACAAAGTTGCAAGCTTAGACTACAGTGGGGTAAGGTGATGTACTTCCTCCAGTAATGCCCACCCACCCCAAACAGCGCCACCCACAAGAGACCAAGTATCCAAATACATGAACCTTTGGAGCAAGACATTCCTCATTCAAACCACTGCAGGAGGCAAGACGGGAAGAGAAATGGCCCCGTACACCTGAGAGCAAAGTGAGGTAGGTATCCTAACATGGAAGACAGGCCATTTTTCCTAAAGGAGACTCCAAACATTGCACTTCAACCCCATTGCCCTGTGAGCAAACCTAAAGCAAATTAACATACTCTCATAACAAATCACAACTCTGCCAAATCTTAATAGTGGAACTTTAGTCACCTATGGCCTGCCAACTGGTCCAAACGTGCCCAACAGTGACAGTGCCCAACCGTAGCCAACCAGAGTGCTTCTGGCTCATGAAAACTACCTGTGCTTCTTTTCATGTAGCATCCCCAAACTCTACAAACGCGTGTCAGCCAATCATTGTCCAAGTAAACCCTGCTAAGCTTGTTTTGTTTCAACTACTCCTATAATAGCAAGCTTCCCTCAATAACAAAATCACATGTTGTGTTGAGCAAACCTGACTGCCCATGCTAGTCATGAAGGAAAAGTGTTTTTCGTTTCTTTCCAGCTATTACAAGTCTTCCCTAGATGGTGGTAGACAGACTGTAGTTAAAGTGATTTTTTTTTCTCAAGCAAATGTCTCCCCTCTTCCTGGCTGCACTTGGAAATGGATCCACACGGCACTGTGTTTGCTACAGCAGGAGCAGTTACGTTTTCTGCCAGCAGCTTTGCCATGTCAGGTTTCCAGATTTTCTTTCACATAAAATACCAAAGACTTGGTGATTTAGACAAGCCAAACAGCCTTCTGATTTGCTCATTCCATCCAGGTTTTTCTTTTCTTTTCTTTTTTAAAGTGTGGCTTGATTTCCCTTAAAAACAGCATTTTGTCTCTTGTTGTCAATCTGTTTTCCTACCCACAGCTGGCTACTGTCCTTTAGATGTGCAGTGCCAGCTGATATCACTTCCCCCTTCAATAAAAATAGAAGTCTCTGCTCAGAGCTACTGGAAGCTTTCTGCACTGTCAGGTGCTGATGCCCTGTTGGTATCTTCTTCAAAGGGGGCATGTGCACATGTGTATACTTCTGTGTGTGTGTGTGTGTGTGTGTGTGTGTGTGTGTGTGTGTGTGTGTGTGTGTGACATGCCATCAGAAGACAACTTGACCTTCACCTTGACCTCTGGAAATCTAATTTAGACCATCAGGCTGTACAGCAAGTAATTTTACCTGCTGAGCCATCATCTAACCAGCCCTTACAAGTTTTCTAAACTGAACCTTGAAAAACCAGAGGAAAGGAAAGTCATGGCATACAGGAATACATTATTTTACATATACAGGAATACATTATTTTATATATACAAGAATACATTATTTTATATATACAGGAATGCATTATTTTAACCTATAGAGCACGTGTCACTGATTACCTGGTACACTGCATCTGAAAGAAATGGCTAGGGCGAGGCATGGTGACAGTTTGCTTTCATTGGCCTTTGACTGGATTTTCAGTTTCCTAGGAGACACACTGCTGGGTATGTCTGTGATGGCTCTAACTATAGTTAGTACCATTCCAGAGACTGGGGTTCCAGGCAGGGTAAAGGGGTGAAAGGGCAAAGGAGGAAAACCAAGGACTCCTGCATTCCCCTCCCTTAGCTTCCTGTTAAATGAGATTAGGAGGTAAGAGTCCCACCCACCACAAAGCCTTCCCCAGCACAACAGACTACACCTCCCCAAACAATGTTCCAAATAAATCCTTTAGCAATAAGTCACCTGCCCAGAATGTAACTCTATCCCAAGAAAAGAGTACAGGGTCCTGATGGACAGAGATGATGAGTCTGAGTCTGACCAACACTGTGTCCACAGAGGCCACATGACACACACGAGCAGGAGGACTCGGGAAATCCATAGTGACCTTTCCTTTTTGGTATTATCTTTCCCCTCAATAACACAATGTCCACAAGCCTTGGGTACACGACTATGAAGATGAATTAGACCAGAGAAGGGAACAGGATTCAGGAAGCTGAGCCCTGGCACCTCAGGCCAGAGTGAGGACAGAGGCTGGCAATAGTATTGTCCCCTCCTATGGTCAAGAATTGAGACCTGAGCTTATCCGTAAGTCGTAGCCATAATTAAGTCCTTCTATAACAGTACTGAGTTTTCAGAACCACAGTATCTCCAGCTCACCCCATCCTCAGCTCTGGGTTTTCTTCATCCGTGGGAGCTGTTCAAGAATTAGTAAGGGCAGGGGGACAGACCTGCTCTGGCAAGAGGTAAGACACTGCTTTTCACCAGTCTGGACAGTCCAGTCCAGTCCAGGCGGAACTCTATTAGTAAGACAGTTCCTACAGGCAGAGGTTCTTGCCTATGTCACAGTGACTCACATGTCTGGCTTATCTTGTGCATGAGCTAGAAGTGAATGAAACACGAAAGACTCTATCTGGGTCCCACTTCAGTAGGAAAGGAGAGAAAATGCCTCCTGGATGTCACAAGATGGACGTGGAGGACAGCCTAGGAAAGCCAACAGCAGTCCATACTGTAGCTTGTGCAGTCAGAGAACTCCTCACAGAGATGGACGTGCTAGCAAAGGGGCTTGTGGGTCATAGGCTGGCTTCCCACACAATGGTCCAGGCCGGACCTGGCTAACTCAGGAACAGGGCAGCTTTGCTTTGTATACAGGGATCCAATTGAGAGAGGAGAAACCATGGGGAGGCCGTCTGTCCTGTAGACACAGCACCTTAACATTTTGCTTCTCTTAAAGCAAAGCATCTTGGCATTTTCACATCTTTTAAATTACTGTCTATTAAAATATCTTCTAGCCGGGCGTGGTGGCGCACGCCTTTAATCCCAGCACTCGGGAGGCAGAGGCAGGCGGATTTCTGAGTTGGAGGCCAGCCTGGTCTACAAAGTGAGTTCCAGGACAGCCAGGGCTATACAGAGAAACCCTGTCTCAAAAACCAAAAAAAAAAAAAAAAAATATCTTCTGAGATGGCCAGGTTGCTCAGATGGTTAAAAACACTTGCCATGGTCTAAGGACCAGACTTGGGCTCTCTCTCTCTCTCTCTCTCTCTCTCTCTCTCTCTCTCTCTCTCTCACACACACACACACACAGAGAATAGTGAAATAAAAATTAAACACTTCTATAGTCATCAAAATCACTTTAGCGTTCTGTATAGTATTCCATTGTGTTGGTACACTTTTGCTTGTAGAATCTGTTCCCACAGATGAACATTTTTGTTTCAATAAACATAATGTTTCCACTCTAAACTCAGGGAATATAGTCCTCAAAAATGAGCCTGCTAGGTAAATACAGTGTGAACACGTCTGCCTCTTATTATGCAAAACAACGAAATAGTCTCAAAGCAAGGTTTGCCTTACAGATAGGGGAAATGAGATTCGCTTCTGTAGATTTTTAAGCAGCCTGAAAGATCTTCCCAACTCAGAGGCACTGCACGTTTAAGATGATTACTATGAAAGCAGGGTTTGGAAGCACTATGAGACTGACTTACTAGCTTTGACAAAATTATATGCTATACTTCTGGCTGAGAAATTAATTAATCGTAACTACAATCCAACCTTATTGTCACTGAAATCAAGATTTGTTTGTGATCCATTCCTTATGAAAACTACAATATTAAACCAGACAAGGGAAAGGATAAAAATAAGAAGGGCAGTATGTCCTGTCACATAAAGTATATACTCTATAGGATTGCTATTAATGCAGAGCTGCGAAAAGGCAAACTCGAATGCACATGCCAGCGAGAACTGTCCAAGAAGTGACACTCGACCTGGAAGACACTAGAAAAAGGACTGAATACAAGTTACAGGGATAGACTACATTTGGGGGAAATTTGCTTTATTTCCCAAATATACAAAGTTGGGGTAATTTAAATCATTATCATGTAAGTGTGAAAAGGGAGCAGGAAGATGGCTAAGCCATTTGTGACTAAGCCTGAAGGCTTGAGTTCCATCCCTCGGATCCACACCTGCAGGCAGTCTTCTGATCTCCATGACTTGGCGTGATATCTATGTGCATGCTGGGATAGCTTCCTCTGCCCCTCTGCACATAGGCAAATAAAATATGAAATTTGTTTACGGTGTGAAATCATAACAACAAAGAAGGAAATACAGGTAAATATCTATGTGGCTTGGATAACTTAAGCTTGCAAAACTAGAATGAATTTCAAAAGACCAAATTAGGGTATATCTACACAAAAATTATCTTAAAAGACAACAAAGGGCAACAGTTTCTTTTTGGTAGTTTCTATAGTATAAGATTTAATAGGTAGATAGGGCCAGAAAGATGGCTTAGTAGTTACAATACTATTTTTAGTATTTTAGTTAGTGTTAGTATAGTAATTATATACTGCTTTAGGAGAGGACCCAAGTTCAGTTCTCAGTACCCACTATCAGACAGCTAACAACTGCCTGTAATTCCTGCCCTAGGGGATCTGACACCTCTTCTAGTCTCAGCAGGTACTGCACTCACGTGCACAAACCCACACACATAATTAAAATAGAAATAAAATAGGCAGATAAGTCATCGCCGTGAACATATGCATGAAATCTTCCATCAGCAAGCTTAGGGAAAATGCTCTGCCTAGCTCCTTATTCAGAATAAATGACTCTTTTAAAGCACGAATTCAAAGTATTATGCATACTTAGATTTTATTATGTGTCTGTAACACTTTTGATGTTTTCCATTATGTTTTAATGAACCATCTGTCTAAAACTTATTTTCAAAAATTGAGCCATTGGTAATTGGGTAAATTATAGACTTGTTAGTGCTTGTATTACAGCTCATGGTTTAGCGGTTGCCATCTAAGCTAACAGAAACCAGGATGCAGTTACGGCTTAGGCAGCAGCATTGAGCAGCGACTCAAGGACCAGGCTCAAAGTGTGGACGCCCAAGTCATGGCACCTCCCACAAGACAAAAACGCACATGGCTGTATAGCCTTAAGGAAAATCTCAAGGTGATAAGAAATGCCAAATAAGATCAGGACTCAGGAAGAATGGAGCATCTCAGCCTGTGACACCACAGGCAGCGTGGGTAAGCCCAGTTGCAGGAGAAGCAGGAACTCTGGACAGAAAGGAGCTCCATTCTCCTCTGTTATGTGGCCCAATGGAGTCTTCCTCATAGTACACAAAAGCAGGGCACTCCTTTTACCACCAGCAACAGTAAAGCTTTTGGGGGTGGCACGTTCAACCTTCCCAACAATAGCAGTGCTTAGTGAATCTTCCTAGCTCCTGGGCAGACAGGAAGGGTAACCTCTCCGTTAAGCCTTCGCAACAACACGGAAGCCAAGCAATTCTCAAACCCAGAGTCCAGGAAGGAAGCATTCGCCAAGCTACTAGACACAAAGCCTCCGGGCAAGGGTGTGTGGAGTGGAGCAGGGCAGAGTGTAGGAAGCGTAACCCACAAGGGGGAAGAAAGGTCTGCTGGGTCAAGGGCCAAGGACGTCCTTCTCCTAGGGGCTCCACATACCCGTTTGTGGGTGGGCGTGGCAACCGGGTTAGGAGGGAGGGGAGTTGGTTACTCCTATCAATCTCATTACGTCATCATGGGAATCGAATGTGGCTGTAAAAATGTGGGCATTTCATAGATGTTGCAGCTGGGTAGGATTGTCTAATTGCTTCCTCCCTTGGCAGCTTAAGTAGTATTTTCTGGAACCACAGAAGCTAGACTGAGGGAAATAAAGCTTCAGGTCAGATCCAGCTTGGATCATCCACGTCCTGTGTTCTCTTTCCTCATCAGGAATTCGTGCGGAAAAGAAGTTAACGTCTCAGGACTTTATCTCTGGTGTCTGCTTAGAATTTTATAAGAGTAATAAAACGGTTATTACTACATTGTGACATGAGAGCTACTCTTACTGCAAAATGTGAAAATCCCCTTTAGGGTGGGACTATGTGCCAAGTTGTTACAGAACACCATAAAACAAGCTGGGTATCCAGGAGTTGAGCCAGATAGCAGGAAGAAGTTGACTAAGTGAAGACAGCTGCAGGCATTGCCTACAGCAGTGGTTCTCAACCTTCCTGATGCATCCACCCCTTAATAGTTCCTCATGTTGCGGTGACCTCCAATCATAAAATTGCTTTCATTGCTACTGCATTACTGTAATCTGCTACTGTTATGAATCATAATGTAAATGTCTGTGTTATCTGATGGTCATTGACACAGAGGGCATTCAACTTTTAAAGACCCAGAATAATCCAGGGTATGCTTGAAATCTCAGCACTAGGCAGCCTGAGACAAGAGATTCAGACCAGTCCTGAGCTGCAGAGCAAGATGCAGTGGGCAGGACGCGTAGATACCAAACCCCAGCACAAACCAGAGGGGTTGGGGGGTGTTTATAATGATTTGAGTGGAAAAATATCCCCCATTGACTAAAGTATTTGAACACATGGTCCCATTTGGTGCCACTGTTTGGGGAAGTGGCACAGCCTTGCTAGAGGAAGTCTATCCTGTGTCAGGGTCATGATGCAAAATGAGCACATGAGTCAAAGTGAAGTTATTGAATACTTACGATGTGAGCATCTTGTTGAATGTCAATTTTCATTATATTTTTACTTATTTGTGTACACATGTGTGTGTGGATGTGTGTGTAAAGGGTTCAGAGGACAACTTGGGGAAGTCAGATCTTTCATTCCACTATAGCGGGATTGGGTTTGAGCTCAGGTCATCCGGCTTTGTGGCAGGCTCCTTTATCCACTAAACCATTTCACCAGCCTTGTTAAATGTAAATTTGACATTAAAAGTTAAAAAAAAAATCAAACAAGGATTGAAATCCAGTCTATGATATAGATGATTCAGATTGCAGAAGTGTAGCTAGAGTGATGAATAAGTGGACAGATATGCAATAAAACAAGTGTAAGCTGTGGGTGGTAGAGCAGAGGCGGTAAGCATGAAGTGTCTCCCGAGAGCCCTTTTGTTTGGGTTTTCTTGAGTTGGTAGTTGGTTTTCAATTTTACCGTTAATCTGTTTTGGTTTTAGGGGTTTTGTTTTGTTTTGAAGGGGGAGAAGTGTTGTTTGTTTGCTTTTTTTTCTTTTCTTTCTTTTTGATACAGAGTCTCACTCCAGAACTAGGCTGACCTCAAAGTCACAGCAATCCTCCTAGACCCCTGAGGGAGGGCTGGAATTCCACGTGTGAGCCACCGGGGAGGGGGGGGGGCGGAAATTAAAGTAACAGGTTGTATAAATAAAGTTAAAGAATATCAATAAAACATAGGATCAAAAGACTTACCACTTAAACAATGACCAGCTAGAGCCTAAGAAAGTTAGAGCCTAGGAGAGTTTTGAAACTTCTCTGCGCAGAAGACTTCCAAGGGCTTGGTAAACCTGGTAAGGAAGAACCTCTCACAGGAATGAGTATTTTACAAACAACCCCGGGGTAATTGTCAGGTACAGCCGAAACTGAAAATTGTGAGGGGGGCAAGGGGAGGGTGACGCTGTGCTGTAGAATCAGAGCTAAACGTTAGCATTTTGCTCAGAGACACTGGCAGTTTCCAAGTGTCCTTCAGTAACTACATGATGATAGTGATGAAATTTTCACTTTTAGAATCTCAAGACTAGTGAGTGCTGGACCCGGAGCATGCAGCAAGCATTAGGATTATGCTTAGAGCCAAGGCCAGAACAGCCAAGAACGAAAACAACACAAAAGTTATGGGCAGTGTTGTCCCATCAGGCCCTCAGCTAGCCATTCTTATTTTTGCTAATTTTATAGGCACATAGGCCAGTGTAGATATAAGGACTCCACTTCTTTGGAAAACAAGGCTTTAATGAGACTGCTTCCTGATAAGCTTTCAGCAGCGGGACAAGTCCTTGAACTCATCACTCTCTAGGGCCTGTGCCAGGCTTGCTGCTGTTGTTCAACATACCATTCCATTCTGTGTTCCTCTCACCTGGGCCTCACTTGCTTCCTGCCTATTCCCTGGTCATTTCACCCAGCCATTCGCTCCTACCTCAAGCACCCTCCAAGGTCAGGTCAAATCCTCTTTGCTTCTTGCAGAGTGAACACTCTGCAAAACATTCATAATAAAGTAACAGGATTTATGCAAAAGAGATGAACAGAAAATGATAGGAATGGACTTATAAAGCCAAGGGGGCAATGCCCAAGAAGCTGTGTTTATAGGAAACAGAGGTAGAGATGAAGGTGGCTGTTGGTACAGGGTCCTGGAGGGTAGAGAGTTCTAAGAACGTCCTACATGAGATAAGAAGGGAGGAGTCAGAGCAACAGTGTCTGAGGGTCTCCAACTAGAAAGATAAAATCACTGGTTTTCTGGAAGTACCCATGACAAGGCGTGCAGCCCTTGCTCTTGTGAAATCATGGCACCCATGGGTATACATGGTTGGAAGGGAGCCACACACAAACTCTTTCTGAACAGTACTGGTGCCCCCAGGCCACACACAGGGTAGAGGCTGCCTCTTCTGATGTTGACACACACGGAGTGAGGTCCTATGGATACACTGGTTGCCCTCTGTAGGTATGAAGGGAAAGAATCCCCTGGTCAGAACTGTAAGTTGCTCATAGGTGTTGCAGTGAGAACAGAGGCTGCAGCTGAAAGGACGATTAAGGATTAACACAGCAGAGCCTGGAGCACTGAGAAGGATTACTAAGAGGTGTGAGATAACCAAGCAGAACAGAAAAGAGACAGGGCAGCCTTCTGGGTCACCGAGAGAGCAGGCTGACCTGACCCAGCAAAGCCCTCAGAACATGTACAGGGTATGCCTGTCCCATTACACATCGTTATTAAGCCAATTGTAACAGAGTGAATTTTAAGTTGACTGTTAATAAGCTTAAACCTAGGCCACCCTATTAACATGGTGCTAAATATGAGGTAACCAAGAAAAACTGTAGCTGTATCTTAGCAGTTATGGTGGCTAACTCTGGGGTGGAAAAGGTACATGCTTGTCAAGCAGGTGTGAGAACAAAGAGAGCTTAGTAAAATTAATGCACGGGCAAGGTCAGAGGGTAGTAACACGGGGCAAGTAACTACCAGCTAAAAGACAGCCAAGGTCAAAACTGGATGGGCAGAGAAAAGCCCTAAACTGCGTAGGTAGCACATGAACATGAGGGGCGGGGTGGGGTGGGGTAGGTTGGAGGACGTGCTTAGAATGTGTGGGTTCCCATTGTCTCTCTCCAATCCCTAGACAAAGGAAACTCAAAGACTTCTTTCCATTCTTGGAGTTTCTCCCATTTTTTTCCTCAATTTCCCACTTTTCTGTAATAATTCTTAATAAAGCTTGCTCTCACTTTGCATACTGCAATCGTCCGAGTCCTTAATCTTCCTGGTGAGTCACTTCGCAAGGTCTATCTTTGATGACTGAGTGCCAGCATTTTAGGTCCTCAGGTAGTGCACACCTGGGCCACTGAATGTCCTGTCACTCAAAGCCCTGCATCACAGAGATGGGTGCATGCCTGGTGCTGTGCTCCAGCGCTGGAAGCACGGTGAAGCTCTGAGAATGTCTAAATTGACTCTTCTACGACTTTTGAGTCCCTTTTCCCAGTTTGTCATGGTCACCTTCATCAAGTGACCTTTAAGTCAGACTCAAGGACATCTTTCTTAAGCTACAATGTTACTCACAGGCCAACAAGATGGCACAGGAAGTAAAAACTCTTGCCAAGACTGACAACCTAAGTTCAATCTCCAGTGACCCGACTTCCACAGTCTGCCCTCTGACCACTACATGCACGCATGGCATATATATATATATATATATATATATATATATATATATATATATGTGTGTGTGTGTGTGTGTGTGTGTATGTATGTATATATACACACAAAAAAATAAATGTTGTAAAAATTAAGTTATCCCTAACATAGGAGATTCTATGAGACTTTATGTATTCATTTTCTGAATGTCCCTCTCTCCTATGGCCTTTGTGCTGCCCCCAGCCACATTCTCCGTTTTCTAGGACTCATAAAGAGTAACTTAGCATTATTAATTTTAAAAGAGCCCTTAATGAACTCCCATTGCTGGCATTATTGTCTTCCGTGGGTTTTCTTGACATGTAAACACTCAAATGTATTTTTTTTTCAAATTTCCTGAGCTTCCATTTCTCTTCACTGCTTAATAAGTCCCCATAAAAAAACACATGCAACTTAGAAAGGATAAAACCATGTCTCAGAATCAGAGAGAGGAGAGGCAAATGGGCTGTGGCTGGAGACTAGCTTTGGTGTGTGGCTTTGATCCACCCAACAGCTTGCAGAAGACACAGCACAGAGAAAGAACATAAGCGCTGTGAGGCCAGTGGGGGCTGAGGTCAGATTGGTGATAACTTGGCAAATTCTGGGGCATGACATAGCTTCACCAAAGACTTATGCAGGGATCACGTTTCTTTTACTGGCATCTCATTTGGGGCAAAAATCAATAAGATATGGCAACATATCAAACTGACTATGTAGTACCTGTCCACCATTTAAAGAGGAGGGGATCTTAAGGCAAACACGGCCTACCATATGAACTCCCAGAGGGTGGGTCTCCACAGAGCCATGCTAGAGAAGAGCATGTCGAATAGAAGCCTCGAGCTTCGCCCACCTGTGAGGAGGCCCCAGATCTTGGACAGATGGATAGTGTGGCTGTGCTGCACTGTGCTGCGCTGTGCTGAGAGACTCTAAGCACAAATGTCACCACAGCAGCAGCTCTCCAACAGCTCAAGGACATTTCTCTCTTGCCAGCTCTTGAAAACGGAACATTGCTTGCTTGCTTGCTTGGCCTTCCCTTGACCCCTCCCTGCTCTGCTGTGTTCAGCTGCCTGAGGCTGCCTGGAGAGTGGATTCCATCATTCCACAGGGTTGGGGAGATACAGATAGTCTAAGAGGGCCAGGAAACATTAAGATCAGCACGCAGAAGGTGGAAACAAGCTATTATGTAAAAGATGGCATTAAAGCAAGGTAAAGACATAAGATATGTTCCTACAGCTCTACAGAGGAGCCAACAACCCCACTCCTCAGTCTGCAGGGCTTCTCCATGCAAACTGCACCCTAGAGTCCATCCACTGGGGTATCAGGGTAGCAAAAGAAATATTCAAGGCAATCTTCCTGCACTTAGCCCTCTGCAGGGCCTTACAGCAAAGTGTCGGGACACATACTCCACTGAGGGTGAACTCTTAGAACATGTCTAGTATCGCTACACATACACCCTTCTCTCTGACCCTACTACTTGCATTTTATATCTTCTGCAAGAATTTTAGTATGTGGGGACGCACATATTGAACTTTCCAAGTAGTGAAAACGAAGCATTGAAAGTTGGTAAGCTTTCCCTTCCTTCCTTTCCTCCCTTATTTTGGGGTGGGGTGGGTTGGGGAATACCAGAGACCCTGTGGGTTAAGGACCATGGTAATGAAGGATGAAAATATCTCAGAGTGGAGAGTCAGAGCATCCTCATCTACATGGTGTGGCAGAGGCGGCAGACAGGAGCTCAGCTCCACTCAGAGGATCCATCAAATAAGCAAAGACATCAGAGGGACTAGGAGCCAGGTTTACTGATAAACAGAAGCTGAAGTGGCAAGGAGAATGATCAGAACGCTCCCTGTGGTAACAGGCTACAACTGGAACTAACATGAACTTGCTTGCTGCATATGCAGGTCAATTTCGACATAAATGTGTGGAAAGAACAGCTCTTGTCTCTGGAAAGAGCCAGGATCCAGGAACACGTGAGCAGACTCAGACACCGGCAGGGGACTCCCACTGGAACAATCATCAAAATAATGGCTCTTAACTTGCAGAATAAAATTGGACGCCTGAGAGTCCACTGGCTTACATGAGTACAGAGAATGCAGAGGAATTGGTATTTACATAACTTCAGAGCCAGAGCAGAGGTTGAAAGAAACCTTCTAAAATGAATATTCATTTATGTTCTCCAAGGGGAAGATGCCTCCTTGGATTTGCTGACTTCATCCCAAGTGTTAAGAGGTCAGGGTGTTAAAGCCACAGTGAGAATTTTCCCACGTACTAGATTGACTGTGTCCCATCCACACCAAGAAGGTGCATTCAGAGAAAACCCTTGGCAAATATCGACAGCCTATAGGCTGGAGACCCATTCTCTAGTGGACAGATGTCCAGAGTGGCATTTGCAGTGTGAACACAGCTTGTAGAATGGCCTGGGTAAGAAACCGTGAGGCTCTGAACCATGCTGGTAAATGGGAAGCTTTTTATGATTGAGGTAAAACTGTTGCTTTGGCATACTTTTAAAAAAGACTGAGTGTGCTGGCTGATGGGTGTGGAAAGCCATCCAGCCAGCTCTGAGAAGCATGTATGGGCTGGTGACGGTCATTCACCCAGTACCATGCACTGTTACTTGAATCGGAGGCACTGCTCCAGGGCTAAGAAAAGCATCCAGGGTAGGAGTCATACACACCAAGGCAAGAGGTGATGGCGGCACAGTTGTGGATAGAAGCTACTCCTGGAGATGCTCTGCACGTGTCTTTCCACTTTCTTACCTTTAACTTCAGTCATCCCTCCAGGTCCGGCTTCAGGGCTGTCCTTTCCTCAATGCTGCAGGCAAAAGGACCACCCTCCCTGAGCAAACTGCCCCTCTGGAAGACTGTCTCCATTCCACATTCTATAAAAATGGACTGGTCCCCAGTGTGGGGCAGTGGACTGTGCCACCAGACAAGAACTGGTAGAGCAGTGTGGCAAAGTTCAGAACCCCAGTAATATTCATAATTGAGAACGACAGGATTTCGGACCTGGTTCCTGTCCTAGAGCATGTGACCTCGACACCCCACTAAGAGGACCATGACAACCAGTCATGAAGCATAGAGCCGAGCTTCCTGCTTCCCTTCCTGCAGAAGGTCTTTAATCTCTGGTTCACTCTGAGCAAATCACACGCATCCTCACCTGCCATGAAGAAACAGTTTGGACAAGGACTGTCTCTTTCCAGGATGCTGCGGGATGAGGGCGGAGGTGTGGAGGGGGAAGTGCGTCATCATCGAGCTCCACTCCCAGGGCGGGCTCATTACAGGCCCACAGTCCCCATTCCCAACTCCTCAAGGACCCCGGAAGTGTGTGGGTACGCAGGAGAATGGGAGTTCCCAGTGGTGACTGGGTACCCAGGAATCTGATAACCACAGCCTCCGTCTCAGGCCCTGTGGTTTCTCACCCGGAGAAGCATGGGCTGGGACTCCCACCTCCCCTGAGTGGAATGTTGGTGTCCCCCAACCCAGCACCCCAACTTTGAGGAAGAAACTCGGCCCAGGGCCTCTGTGTTTTGCTTTCCCAAGAAGCATCTTCTCAGCAGCTCTGACACCCCAGCAGCGAGGCAGAGACCCAGAATCACACCCCAGTTCAGACAGTGTACACCCGACTCACCCCTAACATAGGTTCCCATCCACGTGCAAGCCTGTCTTAAAAACATGGCTGTCAGGTTTACAGCAAAAGGTGTCAGAGCTGCTTTATAGTGAGTTAAATTTGGAAACGCTCAATTGCTATGATAATGGTATTTGGAATTGGCCTCTCCATGTCTCCCTTGGCTCATCCAAGCTCACACACTTACCTGACACCAAGGCCACTGAGAACTTATTTACTACCAGCTGCTGTGTGTAGGCCAGAAAGTCAGAGCACTGGTCCAGTGGCAGAAGCTGCGAACTTCTGTGTTATTGCTAGGATTTCACTATTTAGCCTGCATGAGGACCAGAGGACTCTAGCAAACTCATTTCCTTCCATGGTCCATACCTTCCCATAATGCCAGACTATGTGAATTCAGGCTGCTCTCAAAAAATACTCCGGGGGCTGGAGAGATGACTCAGTGGTTAAGAGCATTGACTGTTCTCCCAGAGGTCCTGAGTTCAATACCCAGCAACCACATGGTAGCTGACAACCATCTGTAATGGGATCTGGTTACTTCTTGTGTCTCTGAAGACAGCTACAGTGTACTCATCATATGTATAAAAAGTAAATAAAACCTTTAAAAAATACTCCAACTAGAATTACAAATATGCCCCCATTTTAAAGAATGATGCTTACTTTAAAATAAAAGCAGACTAAAGTAAAGTCTGAGGAACACTGTAAGTCCTGTCTCCCTTGACCTCCAAGGGCACAAAATAAACTGTTGTAAAGAGGACAGACAACACAGCCTCCTGTGGAAACCCAGCTCTGTTTGCAAAGGGACTTGAAACAAAGCCATCTTCTAAACAAGCCCAAGGTTACACAGTTCTCCCACTATTCGACAGTGAAGGAACCAGTGCTGGTCCAGACAGGAGACAAGGCCCTTGCTTACCCATGTTTCCAACTGGCTCTTCCCACAGCTCAACACCAGCCGTGAGTTCCAGAGAGCAGTGCATGCTCTGGGCCTAAGTGAAGGGGCACTAGAAACAGATGTGCCCTCGGGAGGGGCAGAGGAACAAGGTAAGGAGAGGGACTGTGGGAAGGTGGGACCCAGCCCCCAGGACCACACCCCTATCCCAGGACTAGGCTGGGCCAGCTCCTCCCTCTAACACAGGAAAGCTGAAGAGCTGTTTCTGCTCAGATCCTCACTCATGTCTGTCCACAGAGCAGCTGTCTGAATTCGAATGCTGTGCTGGGGAGGGCCAGTCCCTTCAATTCCACCCCAATGACAGCCGTGTCACTGACCCAGATAAAGCCTGTTAACAAGCTCACTGCATTTCAGATGTCTCTTACAGACATCAAGTCAGGTTTTGCTCGCACTGATCTGAAAGCCTTTTAATTGTTAAGCAGATATAGTAAAACCAATCAACAGCAGCTTTTAAAGATGATTTGAGATGATCGTTGTTCTGAGGACTAAGCAATTTAAGCTTAACGCTGTACCTGTACACACTGTTCTGTTAAGTAAGCAGGATGGATAGGGCTGGTGCGAGGGCTCCACGGCTGCACAGAGCTGACTGCTAAGGAAAAGACTGGGAGTAATGAGCTAATGTTATAAAACACTGACCATTAACATTGCTTAGGAAATATTAAGTTACAAAAGTAGAATTTAGCTGAAGGAACGAAGTTAACTGGCATACTAACCATACCTGTTAGAAACTGAAAGCAAAGTCTAACATAACTGAAGTTTTAGGTTTGCTTAGGATATGTTTCTGTCAAGGTTTATTCACTAAGACTGACACCACCCACTAGTCCCTATTCCTGTAACAGAAAGGACAACCCTGGTCAGGAGGCCCTATTCCCATATCAAAAGAACATGCTTCCACCACTAAGTTCAAAGAGGATGGCACTGGTTAACACAGCCCACACAGTCCTGGCCCCATTAACAGAATCCTGCCAGGTAGACAGGAGGACCCTGGGTAACAACTACTTGAAAAGAACAACATTATATACTTCAAAAATAACTGGAACAGTAGCTTCGCTATGTAATCCCACTGTCTGTCCAAGATGGCAAAGCTTGCGTTGTCTTTCTCTATAAAACATGTCTGATTGCTCAAAGTTAACTTGGTAATGTGTGCAGAATGCTGTAGCCCAACATCCATATAGACTGTCACGTGTCTCTACGCAAGGCCAGTGTCTCTGCGCACTAGCCAGACTGCCAGAGCAGACATATACTTTATTGAAGAGCTTTTCCTTATTCTCTGAGAACACAGAGTGAATTCTCACTGGGGAGTGTTATTTCACTATAGAATGACCTGGGTCTGATACCCAGAACCTAATGCTAGAGAAAATGACTCCCCAAAATTTTTCTCTTACCTCTATATAGGTGCCATAGTATGTGCACCTACACACACACACACACACACACACACACACACACACACACACACACACACACACACACAGGTCATACATGCATACATGCACAATATTATTTTTAATTTGATATAAACAGAGTAATTTAAACTTGACCAAAATAAAAAGTTGTTGTGCTGAGACTTTCAAGTTCTTATTAGCAATATGAATCTTGCTTTTCTGGACAGGAAATGAGGCTGACGACTGCGGCTGTCTGTGGGACAGGAAATGAGGCTGACAGCGGCTGTGTGGCAGCCAGCTGGCAGGAACAAGCACAGCAGGACCTACTAATCAGAGCAGACAAAAACCAACTCCTTCACACACAAGAAAAAGCCAAACACATTTTAAGAAATTTTTAGTAAAATTTTAGAAAGCAATGATTTGTGAACTTTTCTTACTTCATGGGACACAAAATATTTCCAAAATGTGAACATCAATGTTAGGTCTTTGTAGGTGGAGGGTAGAAGATTGGACCGTCTTCACAGACCATCATCCCATGTGTAGAAGCCCCCATGGCCAGCCAGGCTTCCTGCCTGGAGGACAGCTGCTCCCCTGGCTCAGTGCAGTTCCTCAAATGTAAGTCCTCCTTGGTGAAGCACAGCTCTATCTGGCCAACGGTCTGTACGCTCTCTCCCTAAAAGTAGAAAAGGCAGACAAGTCAGAATTCAGGAGCCCTGGGTTGTTATCAATCTGGGAGTCACAAAACTTGAACACTGGCAAACAACAAAAGCAGCGGCTCCAGATCAGGCCCCAGATTGGCAGACCCTCTTCACACAGGAGGGCTGGTGCTCAGGAGGGGACCTGGGCAGAGCTGTGCCTCTCAGTCCCCTCTGCTAGTCTGGAAGCCTGGTGTTTTCAGCTTGGAGAAAACACAAACAAAAAGTGACCACAAAGATACACATGGAGACCCTGGCAGAGTAAAGGTCAAGAAAACAGCTCCTGATGGCCCAAAGGGTACCCATGTTTTAGTTAGAAGCTTGGAAAAACTACAAGTTTGTCTAGAAATTAGACAGTAAAGCCACGTTAAAGGAATTAAGAGCTTAGAAACCTACAGGGGTGTGGCACACAGAGAGGCAGGTGGATCTGTGTACATCGGAGGCCAGCCTGGTCTACACAGCCAGTTCCAGGACAACTCGTTATATAATAGACAAACCCTGCCTCCAAAGTGAAAATGAAAAATAAACCGAACAAATGAACAGACAATATAAAGAAACAAAACAAAACTCTCAGAAACTTAATAATGTTTAACTCAGAATTCTACCTCCTCGTTCCCCTCTCCCTCCTCTCCCTCCCTTCTCTTCCAACTGGATAATCTTATTAGAATGAAGCAGCATAGAAACAAAGCCTACGGTGCTACACAAAACTAGCCTTGGAGCCAAACAACTGCCATTTTGGTGAGTCTGGCTGTGCCCCTTACAAGGGATCATTCCTTCATGGTTTAAGCACCTTCAGAGGGCCAGGAGGGTCACGTGATCCCCACCTGCCTATTCGGTGGCTTCCTATCTCCTATTGTAGGCAACTAACCACACGTGGTCTCTAGGCGGGGCTTGAGTACACAGTCAGGAACGACTAGATATAAGGGTCTGTCATGTGGCTTTGTAAATGCCCTCATCCCTGCTGGCTAAAGGTATCCTGGTATGGCCTTCTGGAAAAGAAACACCATGCCTCTGTGGTAACCCCTGCCTATGCTCTATAATGAAGTCCCATGAACTCCTGTGAACTCTGGTAGAATCATGCCTCAGTATGGGACCTTAGGAGTGGAAGCAAATGTTTATGTCTCCCCCAAGGAAGGAATTTTAGAAACACATAAGTTATTTCAAGACATCTATGTGCTTGCACACACAGACAATACACCCAAATACATCCCTGTCCCACAAACTCCACAGTGGAGACAAAACTATCAGGAAAGTAAAATGATCTTTTCCATAGAGAGAGAGAGAGAGGGTGACAAAATGCATGTCTTACCTGTTCTGGCATAAGGCACTGGATTTTAGGCACCACTCCATAGATTCTGGTAAGTGCATCTTTGAAATCTGCAAGCTGATATTAAACAAAAGCATTAGCAGTGAACTTCAACAGGAGAATTCTCTCACACTCACCATCTCCCACCCCTGTACGTCTAGAGAACCTGAAGTCAAGTTTGAGGATGTCCTGGACTCATCACTGAAGGACGAGTCTCTACCCAACTAGCCAATCTGTGCTCTGCCCAGGAGGCCCAAGCATCATCAACAGTTTGTCTGCTCTCGGCTCCTCCTTTCCCTCCACTATTCTTCCCTGTCTCCAGCTTAGCCCAGCGTCTCCTCCTATGCTACCTTACCTATAAGCCACCCTTACCAAAATGATGATTGGGACCCCCAAAGCTTTCCCCCAGGCCTACCCCTCCTCAGAGCTCTGCCTCTGCAGCTCGCCTCTGCAGTGGGAACTGCCTCCATCACAGGGAAGGAAAAAAAAGCAGCTCCTCAGAGCGCCCACCTCCCATCGGTGAACTACAAAATTAGACCTTGTGTGCTGCGACCGTCATAGGATAAACACACATCCCATCATGCTCCAGGTGAGCTCCCTCCTCTTCCTCTCCTTCCCCCCAGGAGGCCATCTGCAGTACTGTCTCTGTGCTATGGCTTCTGTAACAGCCGTTTCTCCACCCACATCTGCCTGGCCTCTCTGCTGTGGACTTTGGCAGCACGTTTTGGACAGGACACTTCTATTCCACTCTGCTGCCTCGTTTGACGCTTAAATTCACACTGTCTGGTTGCATTTATCATCCCTCCCCTTACTGAGCCAAGTCCAGCAGCAACCACATGGCTCGGCCTCTGCTCTCCCTAGAGGTCAACCCTCCCTTTGTCTTTGGTCCCTAGCACCAGGCAACCAGAACACGTCAGGACACTGGTTCATTAGGAACTCACTCCTCAGAGCTGCCTATGGATGATGCAAAGCAGAAAGTCTGCTGTAGGTCAAATGCGCTTGGATCTGGAATTTTACTGAACCACTGTCTGGCATTCCTGCCACCTTACCAAGTGCACAAGGCAGCTGGGCAGTAGGGAATCCTTGCCATTCCCATCACCACAGATCTCATCTCTGCACATCAAGCCGGGTGAGACTATAATTCCTCCCCGTATCACCTTACATAGGAATCCGATGAGCTCAGGGAAGCCCTACAAGCCCCCATCCCGAGGTTGTCCAGAAGGATCTAACTTAATCGGCCACCACAGCACCTTCCTTAAGCCTAGGCTCCAACTCCCTACTCTCTATAGAGGAAGATACAAATCAACCGGGAAAATGAGCACAGTCCTGCAGACAGAGCTGCCGGGTTACTTGATACACTGTCACAGGACAGAGTAACAGTGCCCTCTGCGAACTCGCCTGTAAGCCCAGGTAGCATTCAAGCTTTGGGAGAGACATATGTCTCTGCGACAGACAGAAAACAGACAATCCAGAGTTGAAGGCATCTACATTGCACACGTCCTTCTCAGTCAGTAAGAAGAGACACTATTTCCTGTGTCACATAGTTTACATGAAAAGCAAAGAACCAATGTGCTTCCCCTCCAACTCCATGACGTTAGATGCACTTTTTCAGACTCGTGCTCTGCCCTGTGCTGAGGCCTTGGAGGTCAAGTGTCTGTGCCTCCAAGCCAGTGACATAAGCAATTCATAGTGTATGCTCATATGCAAACACAAAGAATCCAAGGAAAACCCATTTCAAGGAGGTTTGTGCTGGGTCACTTTAAAACCCAAGTGCAGCCTGCAGATGAATGGATCCTGCCAAATGTCCCCAGTGACACACACTAGACACTAGATAGATAAAGGTAAACTTACCTGGTAGTAGTTGATGGATGGCTTGATCCCAAATTTTTGTAGTACACTAAAATAAAATTTAAAAATTAGCTGCATTATGAAAGCACATTGCACTGTGTTCTTTTTATTGGATTTCAGTGAAAATCAAGATGCTTTTAAAGAAGACTGTCTGTTCTGACTTCCAGCAATAAGTCTGTTAACAAGGACAGCAAAGAGGCCACTCCCATCCCCTTCTTTTCTGGCCTGGGTACATGCTATCCACATGGCCCTCTCCAGGAGTACACAGTATTCCAACATCACCCTCCACAGCCACAAACTCTGTGCAAACTACTGGTCACACAAGCTCCACAAGACACCTTATCCCTGCTCATGTGACTCTAGGCTTAGCCTGAAGAACTGTGCTGGCCAGATCTTCAAAGTATTTAAATGCATACAGCCTAGAACCCCATCAAGTTTCTGGAAACAAACTAAAATACTGGAGGCACAATGTAAAGGTCCCTAGACCACTCATTCCAAAGGAATTCTCTGCGGTCCACCATAGCTTCCTGCATGAGTTTGGATTGTGACCCGAGAGGGTAGATTCCAGGCTGCAAGTCTAAGTACTGGCTTGCCATCGCTCTGTGGCAGCAAAGGACGAGCAGAAAAGGTCCCCAAAACCACAGAAATGCTCCCAAATCTATATAAGCTTGCCACTGCCTGCCCTAGCCATCAGTATATGATCAACATGGGTTCCAAGAAAGTATGAAAGACTCCAGTTTCAAACCAATCTTTACTCTAGGTTACACCACCAGTGCCTCGGGTAGACCTGTTGTTAGACCTGGGTAACACGTTATTAAGTTTTGTGACCAGAGGTTTTACTGCTGCATTTTCATGGCATTACTGAAAAGTGCTGCTTAGCACCAGTGGTCAGACACTACCCACCTGACGCAGGCAGCCCAGGAATAAAGCGGAGAAGGACGGGCGAGCTGTGTCATGTGCTCTTCTGAGTGAAGACAGCTGCATGCTAGCCCATGCTGCACTTGCAGGTGCTCCGAGAACCACCTTGCAGTAGCTTTTACACTAAGTAGTGAGTAAGCATGATGTACGGTCTATGGTACCTTGTTTGTATCTTATGAAACACAGGAATCCTACATTTGTGTGGAGAAACTGCAGAGAGCAATCATTCTTCTGCAACTTTGCCATTAAGCAGGCACTACTGAGGGAGCCTTCATGTAGCAGGCCCATGTCTGGGATGACTTGCTGACAACTAGGTGTGTGGCTATGCGTGTCTGTGACTCCATAAAGCGGTGTTTCAAGGGTAAATGCTCTATAAACTACTAATTTTTAAAGGCTACAGATAGAAGCGACTTAGTTACTTAGGCCATTTTCAACTCAGAACAACTGTGGCTATCGGCTGGGGCCGTTCTCAGCAGCAGCAGCAGCAGCAGCAGCAGCTCTCTGTGGGCCTGCCTGGCAGCCTTTCTGGAAGGGCAGCCTCTGTTTCACTGCTGCCGTCCTGTGCTTCAGAAGTACAGGATGGTCCCTCTGAAGTACCCAGTGGGTTTCTGAAGTCAGTTTCCAATGGTTTAATCCTTACTGAAAGAGAATACTATATTTTCAGAAACCCCACAGGCTAAATAAACTACATACACAACTCACAGCACTGAGGACTTGTCACACATGCTGGTATGTAGCTCCTACTGCATATACTTAATGATGAAGATATTTTGGATGTTTTATTTTGTTTTGAGACAGAGTCTCACTATGTAGGCCAGGTTAGCCTAGAACTTGCTATGCAGATCAGGCTGGCCTCAACCTTAGACACCCACCTGCCTCTGCCTCCAAAGTGCTGGGACTACAAGTATATGCCACCATACCAGCCTAATAATACAAAAATTTAAAAGACAGAAGGAACTCCAAAATCTAATCACTGACCACCATTCTTTTTATGTCATGGAGAAAAGATCTAAAGAGGTTTTATGTCAGAAAGGATCACAAGGCCTCTGCAGCCCTGTGCTTTGCCGGCTGGTGGCTTTAAGGTTACCTTTGAGCAAAATGACACGGAAGACTGTGTGAGATGGAGAGACATCATCACGAGCGCTCTCTATGCTACAGAGGCAAAGCATTTTCCATGGAGCCAATGGCTTAGTCATCCTCAAGCAGATCTAATTCATGAACCTTCAATATGATGGATGAGCAAAGGATCTCGGGTTATTCCCACTGAAGGAGAATTGCTCTGACTAGAACAGGCTGTACGAGTGACAAGCTGAGTGCAGACACTGTAAAGTCTCTCATCATCCGCAGACATTCAGTCCTCACAGTCTATGGCTGTGTCTTTACATAGGGAGGATTATCCATCTCTCTAGCTCCAGGGTCTGCTGTAAGGGAATTCATTCCATTCGTGAGCACGCCACACTCATGGCTCAGACCCCTGGGGATGAAGGCTTCAGCCTACAGTTTTGGAGGCTATCTACATTCAGCCTGCGGCAGGCTGGGCTAGCCTGGGATCCCATGTGATGCCCTCACCACTCTCTCACAGTTCACTGGCTTATAACATTCAGTCACAGTACGACAACTTGAGAGGCAGCAAAATGACTTGGCAGGTAAAAGCACTTCCCACAGAAGCCTAACAAACTGGGCTCAATACCCAGAACCCGTGGAAAGGTAGAAGAGAACCATCTCCACAAAGCTGTCCTCAGATCTGCTCACATGTACTGTGGTACACGCATGCATACACTCATGCACATACACTTAGTAACAAATAAATAATAAATTCAGGTCAATGACAAAAGGCCTGCAGAGAGGCCTGTACCCACCTGTTGAGGTCAATCTGCTTGTACAGCTCCAGGCTCTTCCCAAAGTACTTCTTCTCGGAATTGAGGGCGTCCACCTGGGCAGCACAGGTGCCGTGTTTAACCCACTCATGTTTCCTGTGAGATTCACAGTATAATGCTCAGATAAGACCTCTCATACAGAGCTGTCATATGCAACCTTCACAAAGCAGGAAGGACAGATGCCAGTGCTAAGGCCAAGGCCCAGCAACGTGCAACGACATCCAAAGAGCACCCCTCAATCTTCTCATGCTTCCCACTACAAATCACTTCCAGGACAGCTCTACAACCACAGACACTCAAATAACAACAAACTAACTGAGAAAGAAGAAAATGTCACTGTTGAGACACCTGCCATGTTACACAGTACTATGTGGCCCTCTGTAGAGCCAGTGCATAAGCCAGGGAATTCCAGAGAGTGGCACAATCCAGGCCTGGTTCAGCATAAGGACAAAGAGGAGGCAGGATGGCTTGTCACCACCACCACCACCCGAGCCCATTCCCTGTCAGCCTCCCTCTCCTAATCCAACAATTAGCAGCACTCACACAGGTGTTCTCCTGAAGCCTGCAGGAGACAGAGAAACCGGGGGAAACACCCGCGAACAGTTAGTAGTTATTGTATTACAAAAAATATGTAATGATAACTCCTTGTATCTAATCAAGAGGCTTTGTTGTTGTGTGTTGGCTGGTTAGGTTGTTTTGGTTTTGGAGGCAGGGTCTTGCTGTGTAACTCACACTAAGTCTGTCTTCCTTCATTTGCTCCAGGACTAAGTTTTATAAACATTTTGCATTCTTTACTGTTTTACAGAATTCTGCAATGGGAAATAATACTGTTAGTTTATGAATGAGAAAGTTTTGCTCTCCAACACACAAAGACCAATCTACCATGACCACACACACACACACACACACACACACACTCACACACACAGAGGAACGATGACTCAGCAGTTAAGAGGGTGCACGCTGCTCTTGCTGAGACCCCAGGTTCCATTCCCAGCATTCACACGACAGCTTTCACCGTCCTCAACTCCATTTCCAATGGCTCTGACATTCTTCTCTTCTGACCTCCTTCAGTACCACGGTACACATAAACGCATGCAGGCAAAATAAGCCCACACGTAAGAAACAGTTTCTTAAAGGATACTATATTTTTAACTAGAGTTTTAAACGTTGTCTAAGAGCTTCCCTTCACCCTGATCACTGGAGTGTAATGAAGCTCTCAAGAATGCCAAGGTAGCCAAAGGCAGCTCAAGGGGAACACAGCGCCAGGCTCACCCAAGTACAAACTCTAATAGACAAGTCATGTGTGACAAGTCTGTCATTTTTAACACCCAACTTAAAATTGAAAAGGCAAATCAGTTTGCCACTAATAAAACACAAAAATAAATTCCTATTTTACCCGTGCTGTTTGGTTAACTGTATAGGGTTCCATGTACAGAAGCGGCTGTCTTATCTGTACTTCAAGCCATAAGGTCGGACAGCTTCAAGCATGGTGTACAACTGGAATCCTATTTTACATAATTACTGCTACAGTTTGGTTCTGGAGTGTTCTGACCCATACATTAAAGGCTTGGTCCCTAGCTAGTGATGTAAAATTATAGAGATGTGGTCTCTGAGAAGAGTTCAGGCCACTGAAGGATGTACCTAAGAAGACACTGTGACACCCCTCTTCCTGTATGTTTTTGTGTTTCCATGAGGTGAGCTGCTGCCTCTGTACGTGCTCCACAATGATATACTGGGCTGCAAAGGTCCAAAGGCAACACAATCAACCAGAGATTTAAATCTCTGACAACCATGGGCCCAACAAATCTTCTCTTCCCATCTGACGTTTCTGGGATATCTGTCTCAGTTACAGAAAGCTGACACGCACCATTCATCATTTCAAGCTCACTGAGAAGTCCTACGTATAAAGGACTTTTCATTTTCCCTCACCTCCATTCATTACAGACATTAAGTTAAAATACTTCCTAGACTACAGGATATGGAAGACAAGTTCAGGACTTGCCCGGGCTACAAAGTGAGCTAGCCTGAGCAACTGAGTGGGAACTGAGCTCAGTGGGAAAGCAGTCAGTGTGAGGGACGTCCTAGACCCAGCCCAGGAAGCCACTCGTCACCCAAGCCTTCACTGAGTGTTCTGTTTAGCTAGGGCTGATTCCAACATTCACATTACAGTCCACAGATCCTAATTAGCACCCTTCAGGAAGAAGTCATACTCCACACCATGATCCAGGACAGGGGCATCCCTCACATTCCACTGCTTTGTAGCATTTTGCCAAACTTAAGCATTTTATTCCTCCAAAAATCCTACAAAACAGAAATATTTCTAGGTTTAATTAAGATATCTGGAAAATAATACTAGCTATAATAATATTTCATATTGGAAGATGTCAAAAAAATTGCCTTCATCTGAGTCAATTTTATCTTCTTTTAAAAAACAATGCTTTCCAAACAGTTAATTCTGGGCTCAGCTCCTGCTGACCTGGAAGAAGACCATCCCTGTGAGACTCCAACCTTCTCTCTGACCCAGGTCTCCATGACATCACTATTTTAAGGCACGTTCCCTCTCTGTATCTGTCTGATTCAGACTGATTTTTAAATATGCAAGCATTTGATTTAGTTAAATTTCAGGAAATGGGACTCTTTCAATGAAGTAATAAGTGAAGTAACAATAGATTAGAAAACAAGTTCATACAATAAATCCTACCTGAGCTCATCTGTAACCTGCTGGAGAGAGGTGTCCAAAGCAACAGACCAGTCATTTGACAATAAATAGGCAGCTCTCCAGAGACAGGGTCTCTCATCTATTCTTTATGCCTCCCACAAGCTCTCATCCAAAACACTTACAAACTCTCATACCTTTGTTTAAAATGCATATGGCCAACAGAAACTCAGACTTACCAGAATTGGCTGCGATTAGAAGACCGGTGAATCACATCAGGCCAGTAGATCTTCATGTCTCGCAAAAGGTCCTATTCATAATTTAAACAGAACATTTACCCAAGACCTAATAACTCAAAACTTCTAAGCAAATTTAACAAACCAATATACTAAACAAAAAGCACTCGATCTCTGACAACTTAATTGAGCAAAATGATTTTGTGCTTATCCTGCATGAAGCATGTTAAAGTCGTGAAAACACAAGCCCTCAGAGAATGAGCTCAGGAAGAGATGGGCTCTGAATCCACAGATGCATCAGGAGCTTTGCCATCAGTGACAGCTGCAGTCTGAGAAAGCTATGCACCACAAGGCTCCAAGCACAAGATGTCCTAGAAAGGGCAAATTGTGACACAATGAGATCCGTGGTTTGCCGTGTGCCACACCCACTCCAGTGAAGTCTGCGTGGCAAGCCCTAAAGCTTGGACACAGCCCTGAAGCAAAAAGTTTCATGGAAATGTACTCTCCAGGAGCCTTGGCATCCCGTAGCATGAATGCTCCAAATGTGTCCCTATGTCAGCTGGTGAGTGGATGTGTGCTTTCTTTCAGTATTGTTTTATTATAGGTGCCTCCAAGGAATGATTTGACAAATACCTAAGTTACATTGAACTTTGCTTCCTGGCCTTCACCAATGTCTTAAGTAGTCCTTGAGCCGACCCTGGGCTTGGAATTTAATAAGAATGTTACCTATTCAGACGAATTGCCTCCAGTATTGAAAGAGAGATAGTGAAAGAAATCAGGCATTACTATCTACTACATAGAGTTAGAAATTTCAGGGCAAGTTTAGCAAAGTAAGTTTAAAATTCTTATTATAGTTAAGTATGGTAGACTACATTACTTAATAAAAGAAAAGTCCCCCACAAAATCATTTAGAATAACAATCACTCCCATGTGAAGGAATTTACAATGGCCTAGGAAGAAGGAAGGTTGTGGTCTAAGAAGGAACTAGAGTAAATACTTAGTATAACAGCTGAGTCACTCCCATATACTGGAATTCACAATGGTCTAGGGAGAAGGTGGATTAACTATGGCAAGAGCATGAAGCCCTTGCCCCTGGCTTCTAAAAATAAGCTGACCTTAGGTGGGGCTGCTTTTGATCCCAGTTGCAAACACTGCCTGGTTCCTGTTAACTTTTATGTAATACATTTCTCTGTTTCATGTAGAGTCATTTTGCATTGGGTAACCTCAAAGTACCTTGGATGACCTTAATGTATCACTTAATTTCGTTGTTTTCTTCTGTAATACAAGTCTGATGCTTACTTTGAGAAATTACACTCAGATTCAGTCTGTTTGTCACCCTGCCAACTCCTTGCTCACCAAGTACTAGAACCCTGATTCTCATGCGGGTTGAGGGACTGCCTAAGTCCAGCCTGAGGCAGCCGTGGATATCAGAACTGACAAGAGGAGGTTGGGAGGTGAACATGGACTTTAGGCAGTGATACCTCTCCAGAGGATAGTTACCTCCTGACTTGTTAAGACCCATAAACTACAGCATAAGGTATGAATCCTAATGCAGGCTGTGTCCTTCAATTAATAGTATGGGATCAATACTGGCTTATTTGTAAGAATACAGCAAATGGATGGGTGGTAACAGTGAGGAATACTCAGTCTATACTTTGCATTTGGTTTTTCTTTTTATATAAAACAGCTCTAAAATAAATGTCTATTTAAAAAAAAAACAAAAACAAAAACAAAAAACAAAAAACAAGCGCCAGGCAGTGGTGGCGCACACCTTTAATCCCAGCACTTGGGAGGCAGAGGCAGGCGGATTTCTGAGTTCAAGGCCAGCCTGGTCTACAAAGTGAGTTCCAGGACAGCCAGAGCTACACAGAAAAACCCTGTCTCGAAAAAATTAATTAATTTAATTAAATTAAAATACAAGTGCCAGACCCTGATTTTCAGAGGAGCCTTTTGAGCATGGCAGCCTGCACCCTTCTAATCTGGCAGGCTCAGTCTATATAAGCAGAGACAAAAGAACTTCAGTGAAAGGGAATGCAGATGAGTGTATAGGAAGGACACCCTGGCTTTCCCTGATCCTCACATACCAAACCCTGCCAGCCAGCTTTCCCGCCCAACGTGAGCACAGACCTGCCTCTTCCTCCTCTGCAATGCTGCCCGTCCCACCTGTCAGTTTCATGTGCCTCCTCATGGCCCCTTCCCTCAACCTGGCTTCAGCCCTAGTCAGACCTCTGGGGAATAACTGAGGGTGATGTAACTGACAGCCAAGCTAGGGCATGTTCCTGCTAGGGGGACACTACACTGAACACTAATGCTGCAGACGCAAGCCAGGATTTTCTGGGGAACAGTAGGGCATGGCTACTACAGACCCAGGGGCCCTAGCAACAGGCAGCTCAACCCTGCCATTCTGACTTCCCTCCTAGGCTATCTAATCCACAGTTACTATGGTTACTATGGAAACCCCTCTTCCTCATTGCTCCCTCTTTCATCAGCTTTTAAATGCTGAGTCCAGTGTTGTGCAACAACAGTATATTAGCCGATGAGGTGGTCACTGAAAGAGAACTGAAAACTTTGCCTAATGCCTCAATGTGATGACTTGCAATATAGTGGACACTGGCAATATTTTACAATCTCTATAGACACTGAATAACTCTGGCTTTAAGAAAAACGCACTTTGATTAAGTGACAGTCTTGTACCATTCGCTTTAGTCTCACCATCTACTTCTACCTCAGCATCTGTTTCCTGGAAACCTGGCCTGGACTCGAGAAACACGAGAAGCCTGAAGCAGAGTCTGTGCAGAGTTTTTATATGCCATGGCAATCTTGCATGGCGCACCCCAAGTATAGAAAGGACTGACAGTGCAGTGACCACCTCAGTGATACCTCACATGAGAGCTTCCGTGTGTGCACATCCACACACTCAGGAAAGGTCAACCATGCCTGTCACCCAATGACAGAATGTTTGGCTCTGTAACGCTGACCTGTCAGGCCTGCCATGTGCTCTACACCACCCAAGTCACCCTGACATATGACCATATACAGGATTGTTGGCATCCCTTAAGGAAAGATAATGTGTAGGAGTACGTTCAACATGCCACACGACTCCCAGAGCAAGTCTGCTAAATCTCTCGAATGCTCACAACTTACTCCTGACCTAGGAGCTTTGATAATGAAGAGGCCCACCTTTTCCTCCTTGCTCAGAGATCCTACTTAGAATTTTGTGCCACCTACGACCAGAAGTGACCAGCCTGGGGTACCATGCACCTACTCTCATAGCCACAGTTGTCTGCAAATGGCTCACCCTAGGCCACACAGACCAGCTGCCCATTTTCACTTACTGACCGAGAAGGCCAAGGGCCAAGGACTAGCTAGGGCTGGCAGGTAAGCCTCAGGGTCTATGCAGCCAGGACAGGCCCTGCTCCCACCTGAGCTCGCTTCTATCAGCTTTACTCAAGCTGAAGACAAGGAGGAAAATGTTGATTTGTTTGTTTGTTTGTTTTGTTTTTGAGCTTATGTGATTGTCGTAGATAGTAATTACTAAACAGACCCAGGGGCTCAGTACTAGTGAATTCCTTCCTGATCCTGTATTTTTAAAACTTAAACATAAGAAAGCGTTCATTCAGTTCACCATTCTGTTGCAGTAAGAGTATAACGGAAAGCTCAGTACCTTAATCTCATCTAAGTTAAAGTGCCAGGACTGGTTACAATCTTCTGCTCTATCGGGCCTTGAAATCCAAGTTTTAAGAAAAAGAAGAAACAATAGTCTCAGTTAGGATGTTTTATATAAGGCACTAGGAAGTAATTTAATCGAAATCTGCATAAAACAGAAATTCTGATCAGGACCTCCTCACTCCACACTAGGCAGTCAACAAACAAAAGGTTCTGGGCAAATAGTTTTGACTTTGTTCTGAAAAAGGAACCGGTAGAGTCAAACAAGGCCAGGAGCAGAACAGACAAGCTGGGTTGTCAGCAGAAGAAATAGGGAATAGCTCTGGATGGAGCCCAGTCTCAGCTCTTTCCTACCCGAGAACTTGAAGGTGTATGGGCCATAACCACTCTAATAGTGGCAAGGTAATATGCATACTCCAATACTACAGCTGTATGCATCGACAAAGAATGAAAGAGAATGCAGACAGACATGGTGGAAGGGAGTTGGCTGCTTGTAAAGTGTGTAAAACCATTTATCTGTCTATCTACTGATCTAACATTTTAAGTATTTATTTATCTATGACACTCGGGGGATGGAGAGTCTCAGTAGTTAAGAGCACGGGCTACTCTGGAAGCAGAGGACCTGTGTTAAATTCCCAGCACACACATGGTGGTTCACATCTGCCTGTAATGCCAATCCCAGGGATGATGTCCATTTCTGGCCTCTGTAAGTACCTGGTACACACATGGTGCACAAACATACATGCAAGGAAAACACCATATACATAAATGGAACTATATTCATATGTACATGAATATATTCATATGAAACTGGTCAGCTGGAGAAACTGCTACCAAGTTTAACAGTTCTACTTATGGCGACTGGACTCAAGCTAGCTTTCCCAGACTGCTTCATTAGCTTTACTGTATTAGATGCTTGCCATAGTCCATGTATTGTCCAGTAATCCAGAGAGTCTTGGCAGCTGTTAACTTCCTAGGGAGAAAAGATAAGGAAAGTGATTGGTTGTTGAAATATTTATCGGCTCCATTTTCATCTAACACACATTAACTAGACACAGGGGCATCACTAGCAGAAAGAAAGCCCAGTGTTTGCACTGCAGTTTACTCCAGCATTGAGCTCATGAGGAGAAGTCAGGGCTGCACACTCTAGGTCAGTCCTCAGACAACTGAGCTGAGAGGACCAGGCAGCTGCTGGGTCTGCTCTTTTCATGCATTCACAGATACGGATACGCACACTTACTTATGAATAACCTGCTTACCAGAGGCAGATGTGTAAGAACACCCTGACACACTGGGACTCTTAAGTCTGCTCTGGTACCAGACCGAAAAACATCAGTAAAGTAGAAAGTACTGAACACTTGAAGCCAAGAAGTGTAAAATAGGAGTATATATCAATAATAATGATAAACTCAGAGATAAAAATCTTTGTAAGATAAACCTCTTAGAGCCCTCCAAATGGTTTAGCTAAGATGAAATTTTTCCACAATAAATGATAATATAAATAAATATACTTGGGCTATCAGACTGGATAAAACAGAACTTAGGACACATGCATACATATATGCACACATACATATATACATACACCCCAGTAACCAGACAAATATGACACCTAGACCTCTTTACTACACACAGACATCAAGCCTCTCTTGTGCAGATGCCTCCTCACTATGCAGCCTGTTTCTATGGATTATGGACAGAGAGCAGCTTAGGTGACTGAGTCACAGGGGAGAGTGGCCTGCTACAGACGGACCCAAAGACTAGAGACTGGGATAACAGGTCATATACTACACCTCAGCCAACACCACAATTCCTTCCTGAGAGCTCATTTCCTGTTGGTTCACTGTGCCTGAGGAGCAGAGCCTACCTGAAAGGTCTTTGCTACCTGCTAAGCTCCAGTCTACCTGCTTTTATGATGGTAACTCAGACAAGAGGTGGCTGTCGGCTTCACTCAGCCAACACTGAGGCTCATGGTACCTCTTGAGCTCATGGCAGGTGTGTCCCAGCATAAATCATGTCTATCTCATCAGATGGGATTGGGGGCGGGGAGGACAAGAGACAGCGATTGCCACTAAAGAAGGGCACACTATGGAAAGAAGTCCCTCATTCATGGTTTGAAATAAATAGCTTAAAGGTGACATTTTTATACAGACTGGTTTTCTTCTTTGAATTCCTAAAGCTTTCAGGCAGGAAGGCACTCCCATGCCTATTCACACTGCGGAGGGACAAACCCAGATTTCCTCAGACAGGCCAGACCAGCCTGGTGCCTCCTTGAGAGCAGCTCCTCTAGGGCTGGCCTGAGGCTGAGGCTTCTTTTCAAGTGGTTCCTGTATTAGAGACCAAGGTTTCCTGGCATCCAGCTGAGAAGAGCCAGGTCCTGGCCTCCTAAGGCCCTTGGTCCTACCCCTTTCCTTTTACACATTCTGACTCCACCCTCACACCAGAGCCAGGAGAATCACAGGGGTACACTATAGTAAGGCCGTTTTGATGACCTTCCCGGTCAAGAGGTCAAGAGTATAACTTGGAGCTGAGTTAAACAGCTCATTTTTCAACAGGAAATTAAGACGGGAAGTGAAACAGAAACACACCCTCCACACACACACACACACACACATTACTCCATGCTCAAGGACAGACAAAAAGCAGGGGTTGGAAGGCCTGGCAAGATGATCAAACAACACACATCAAAGCTTCTTGGTACCCTGCATAATTAAGAGGCTTCAAACTTTGAGAAAAACCGTCAGTAAGACTAGTGCCCAGTCTGTAACATGACAAAACACTTTAGATTTCACACAGTCAACTCCAGGATCGGCTTTATAAACTGCCCACAAGGAAGGGGCCGAGCAAGGGCCCCAGCTGCCATCACTCCAGCTCAAGGGGCTCAGCATGGGCAGCCCGCAAGGACTCAAGGCATGAAACAAGACACGGACCAAGGGGAACAGTGTTGGCGGCAGGCAAAGGCCTTCAACCGTAGTCTGCTCTTGAGAGATATCTGAATAAAACTTAGTACAGAGGGAGCAAGCAAGCACAGGCCTAATGAAAGCAGAAGCACATCGCCCAGAGAGACATCTCTCTCCAAAACGGCCTTTTGGTGAGCACAGCCTCATCTGGAAACAGAGCCTTTAAAGATGTAATCAAAGCAAGATGAGACCCTATCAGATCAGGCTGGGCCCTAAATCAAATTGGTGTTTTCCTGAGAGACAGGGACACTACGTGTAGTGGTTTAGATGAGACCGGCTCCTATAGGCTCATATATTTAAATACCTGGTTTCCCAACTGGTGAACCCTTTGGGAAGGATTGGGAGGTGTTGCCTCATTGGAGGAGGTGTATCACTGGGGGTGGGTTTTGAGGTTCCAAAAGCCCATAACTTCACCAATCTCTCTCTCTCTCTGCTTCTTGTTTGTATCTCAAGATGTGAGCGCTCAGCTTCTGCACCTACACCACCCCTCAGGCCACCATGCTCCCCTCCATGATGACCAAGGACTCTTAACCCTCTGAAACCGTAAGCTACAAATAAAGGCTGTAAGTTGCCTTGCTCATGGTGTCTTAGACATCATGTGAAGAAGACAGACATTGAAGTGGTACATCTATATAGAGGACACCAAAGGCTGTTGCCTCTATAGTAGGAGCTATGCAACAGGATCGAACAAATGCTCCCAAGAATTGATCCTACTGAAGCCTTGGTTTCAGGCTTCCAGCCCCAGTGCCGAGAGAGGGTGTACTTTTTTTTTTTTTTTTTTTTTTTTGGTTTTTCGAGACAGGGTTTCTCTGTATAGCCCTGGCTGTCCTGGAACTTACTCTGTAGACCAGGCTGGCCTCGAACTCAGAAATCCGCCTGCCTCTGCCTCCCGAGTGCTGGGATTAAAGGCGTGCGCCACCACGCCCGGCGAGGGTGTACTTCTAATGTTCTGAGCCATACCACTTGAGATTTTGTTACAGCCACTCTCAGAATCTAACAAATGACCCTCCTCTGCAAGCCACTTCTCAGGAGGTCCATTAACTGCCAGTGCACTGACTTAATATACCTGCTATACAGGTGGGCGCTAATACATACAAAGCAATTCAGACAGGCTCGCTGGATCAAATGGGCCAGTCAAAGCAGAGCTCACCTTGCATACTGTTGGGGGCCAGTGCTGAGTCAAAATTAGTTTTTTCCACTCATGGCTGCCACTGTTAAAAGACAAATTGATTTTTCAATACTGTTTTAAAGTGACAAAAACCCACCCATCCAACCAACCACTCGTTCAACACTGGAGAGTCTATGGGACTAGACAATACTGCCAGGAAGGAAGTCCCCACCTCATGACACTCTAAGAAACAACATGTATACCGTGGTGCATATCTTTAAGTGAGGGAGAATATAAACGCAATGAAGAAGACAGGTGGGTCGGGGTAGTGCCGGGAAGGCCTGCTGATGGAAAGTAATTGGACAATAAATTGCCTTTTTCAGGGTGCTCAGATAGAGGAATACAGACTCATAATCCTTCAGTCATCTTTATGAATTCCAACAGTTCTGAAAATTCACTGTATCCCTCTAATTCATGTAGCAACATGAAACATGACTTGAAATACCACAACAGTACTATCAATATCTTAGTCCGTGTTTACCTCACAGGGTGCTGCCTCAGATACCACTGTGGAAATGTTGTTACCTAGAACCTGGCCTGGGAATGGTCCCTGGCCATGTGTGTCATTCACAGCCTGGCCTGGGTAAGCAGCCTTCTTACATGTTGTCTGTGGTATGTGCTCCATGCCTTGTTGCATGCACACATACTGGACTGCTTCCATCACAAGTCTGTGAAGTGAAGCTCTCCCAATCCAGAGGCTTCCCAGAAGGACTGTGGAGCTGTAGTGTGGTTGTCCCCTATGGTGCATGTGTTGGAGGCAGAGTTAAAGCAACAGTGGAAGCTTTTAGATATGGGACCAACTGGGACCCATCAGGTCACTGGTGTTATGCCATTGGACAGAATTACGAGTTTTCCTGGGATCCTGGTTAGACCTCCTGACAACATAAAATAACAGAGTAGGAAAGCCTTCTCTACACAAGAGGTGGAGTGCACCGTGAGAACACAGCTGAAGAAAGTTAAAGGTCCAGCTGTCTCCAGTGGGGGGGGGGGGAGGGGAGAGAGAGAGAGAAAGGGAAGAAGAAGAAGAAGAAGAAGAGGAGGAGGAGGGGGAGGGGGAGGGGGAGGGGGAGGAGGAGGAGGAGGAGGAGGAGGGGAGGAGGAGGGGAGGGAGAGAGAGGGAAAGGAGAGAGAGAGAGAGAGAGAGAGAGAGAGAGATCAAAAGCTTCACCTACTCCAATGTTCAAGAGTCACAGAGAAGCCAAAGACCCACCCAAAGCACGGGATTCACCTGGCCTTAGGGCTTAAATCATGCCTAACCATTGCGTCAGCTGCATACATTAAGCTTGTTATAGGAGAACTGTGCACCACAGCCTTAGCTAACACTCACTGCTCCAAGTACTTTCTGTGTCCGCTGTTCTTCCTGGTATCAACTATGTTGTATGTGAGCAAGCCTGTGCCTGGGCTCCCACTCCTGGACAGGGACTAGCCTTTGCACCACTACCCCCGCAACACACACATACATACACACACACGCACGCAGGCACACGCACATGTCATGCCCCAGTGACTGTAAATAAATATGAAAGCAAGCAAATGCCACTGGTTTTCAGTTACTCTCTGGGAACAAAGTTCTCCTGGAGAGTTATGCCCCACCATTTCCGCTCCAGTGGTGTAAGCACCAAAGCTTACTAATCGACTGATACACAGAGGTGAGAAAAAACCCATAAAGTGTTTAGTGATTAATGAAGAAGAACTGGAGCAGAGATTACCAGAGGTATCTATCCCGTTGTTCCTGTTCCAGAGAGAACCAAGGGGCGCGCGACAACGCAGGGACCTCAGGGGATAGATAGAAAACTTTAACAGAGAAAGTAGGGCATCCTTCGTCTAGAAACCAGCCGCCAGCCCTGCCGGCGCTCACCTCCACAGTGGGCCCGCCCCGCACAGACAGCACAGCGCCAGACCCCAGCCCAGCACGGAGATCCAGCCCGGGAGTGCGCCGCGAGCCTCCGCCGGCGCCATCGCACTGCCCTGGGCTCTGCAGGCTCCCAGCGGCCTTTGCGCACGCCGGCTCCGCAGGCGGACCGACCTCCACCGACTGCTCAGCGCAGGCTTCCGCCAGCCAGCGGCGCACAACAGGGTAAACCCCTAAGCCACGCCCACAGTCACGCCCACAGCCGCGCACGGACACGCCCCCATGCCCCAGCCCAGCAGTCCCCAGGCTCCAGTTCCGGCGGGCACGCCCCTCACACTGCGCCCCCAACGCCCTGGCCCAGGAAGTCCCCACGCTCCAGGTACCGACGCCTCAGTTCCTGGCACCAAACTGACTTGACCCCATTGCTTTGGCCTCCCGACGCCTTGGCCTTCCGAAGGGATCAGTCCCTCAACTGCTTCGGACCTGGCAGACACGCTCCCACGCTCCGGCTCCAGACGCCCTAAGGCTCCGACCCACCTGACGGACACGCCCCCCACGCTGTAACGCCTCCCAATAAGGGGACATGCTCCCACGCCCTGACCCACCTCGACTCCACGCCCGACCCACCTGACCCTCCTCATGCTCCCACACCCAGCCCATCTGACCCACCTCTTGTCCCCATGCCCAGCCCATCTGACCCCCAAGACCACCTGATTGATCACGCCCAGGCCCACCTGAGGAATCTCTCGCCCCTCACATCCCACACACCCTAGACCACTTACTAGATTTCAGCTCCTCTTGCTAAGCCAAATCCATGTCCCCTCCTCACGCAGCCCCTCCCTCCAGGCGCCTGAGACTCCCTTGCTTTCCAGCCTCCAGCACACCTGGTCCACAATGAGGGGAACACAGGGGTCCCTGTGCAGTAGCACTTAGTCCTGTGAAACTCTCCTCCAGGCCTGGACCTCGTGGGAATAACACCATGGTTCACAGTAAGTAAAGATCTCATGGTCGAGATTACTATCTGCCATTCCCTCCAGCCTGAGTGAGGCCCATGCCACTTGCCCCCCCCCCCCCCCCGTTGCCACTGTAGGAGCCCAGCTGCGGACTGGATTGAGAGGGCTAACCATTTAAGTCTGCTTTGCCCGGAGTGTCCAATTCTACATCTCTAGGCAGCACACAGCCAAGTATAGCTATGATGTGACCCAACATAAAATCACAAACCAACCTAAAAACCAAGCAAACTACCCCAAATTCTACTTCAACCTCAGTCATGTCTATTTAAACACCCGAGAAGCCTTGCTTTGCTCCTGCCAAAGAAAAGCCAAACCTGGACTTTCTAAGGCCAGGTGTTATTAAGAAGGGTAATTGCAGGGGAATGGCTGAGAACTACCACATTCATGGGAGGGTGCTGTAGTTGGAATAGTTCACATGAGTCTCCAGGCTCCGAACATATTGTTGGAGTGTAATTTTAGAGCTGTACCAAGGACCGGCTTCTTCTTAAAGAGGATGAACCCCAGCCCCTCAGCCAGGGAGAGAACAGCTTAGCATGACTTGGGTCATGAGTGTTCTATTGCATGGGTTGGAGATGGACTTGGTGAGGAGTAGAATTGACAGGGACATCGGGACTTTTATTTAGGTAACATGGGGAAAAGACAGCTCTTGCAATAAGCCATTTCCCAGATCCCGAAGAGTCAGGGGCTTGGTTTTGTAATATTTGCCATCAGTTGGAAGGAGCCACCAGTTACTTCCTTTATCCTCAGCACAGGTCTGTCATCCCTTGAGAATTGCAATCCACCTACTGTTCTCGCTTCCCTCAGCAAGGGACCTGACCAGAGCATGGGCTCCTGCTTCCCCCTTCACTGACACGGGTCCCTTCAAGACCCTGGGCTTAATTTTGTGTTTATAGCTGTGTGTTCCTGGGTGGGTTGTTGTTGTTTTTGAGATCGAGTCTCAGTTCGTAGTTTTGGCTGACCTGGAATTGACTATGTAGACCAGCCTGGTCTCACAGAGATCTGCCTGCCTCTGCTGGATTAAATGTAAGGCTCCAGCTCGTTCCTGGTTTTTTGGTTTTGTTTTTGTTTTTTTAAGAGCTTCCAGGTTGTGGAAGTGCTTAACCTCCCAAAAACTGGATGTGAACCTGAAACAAGTGTCCAGTAGAAGCCTAAACAGCCCCATGCAGCCTGAGGAGAGGAGAAGTGTTTGTGATAAAGAAGAGAAAGGGAAAGAGGTGCTCTAGCTTATGAGGAAGCCAGGCAGCAGGGAGGTGAAGCATTGAAGGGATTTTATTCCCTCTCATGACCATAGTGTGAAGGGACAGATGGGGAGGTTTGAGGGATGGAATTTGCATGTGTATCTGTGGGAACTTGGCAGGGCTAGGCAATAGGCAGGGATGATCCTGTCCATTAAATCTGTTTAGACCTCAGAGGCCAGGGTGGCATGGCCTTTTGGTGACCTCTGAGTTTTAACACGGAGACTTCCCAAGGCAGTTTTCTCGAGATTATATTGAAAGCAACCCACTGCCCCAATTTTATCGGCTTGTTGCAACATAGTTTCCTTTCCAGATGCAAATAAGGCCTATGGGGATTTTTGCCCTAGACCCAGGGTGGAAGATAAAAGCTCCTTCAAAGGGCAGTGCTCTGATGCCTCATCATTCAGTGGAATCCTTTGGGCCAGGATCTGCCTTGTGAGTGGCAGTAGTGCACAGCGTCTGTGAGCACAAATGTGTCAGTTGTCAACAACAAGCTGAGCACTATACAACTGAATGCGCCAAGTGTCAGAATACAAAGTTAAAGCATCACATACCCTCGCATACCCTGATACTTGGGGGTTCTCAGGAAAACAGGCCCTGGGAATGTGGAGGCGGTGGCCAGCCAGAGCAAGGAGGGAGCATCCCAGCTGGGTTCAAAGTGCACACTGCTGGATGAAAGGGTCAAGATGAGCAAGATTTGGCACCCGGACTGCATGAGGCTTTAAAGCTGAGGGTACATCCCAGCTAAGAGGAAGAACCTGGGCTTCAGCTCATGGTTTCCCAGCAGTGAGCACTGTGAACAAAGCAAGCCAGCTAACTGGCTTTTTCCCAGCCAGCTTTCCACCTCTGCAATCAGGAGAGCAGCCATCTTGGTAGCCTGCCATATAGTTCAAAGAGAAAGTATCAGTAATGGTGACAGGAGCCATTATGCCCAGGCTCCAGGAAGAGCCCATGTTGCTTTACTCTCCTAGGACAGAGGCTGGGGACCTTGTAGTTGGGACAGTAGAGTTGGGACTTCCTGGTGGAAACTACCTTGGTTTGATTGCATACACGTGTATGGTTCCTTCTTTCTCCCACCAGCTATGAATTCTCAAATTCTGAAGAGTTTTATCATACTATGGTGAGTCTTACTTTAACACTCCCTTGCAGTCTGTCTTGGAAAGGGACAGCTCTGGTTTGTTCTGCATTTTCTCTTCTTGCAGTACCCAGATTTCTAGCCTTGCCATGTCAGGCTGGCTGTCGTGGGGCATTTTATAGAATTGGTTTTGGGCTATGGCTATGACAAAACAGGGACAGGAGAGAAATGGAAAAACTTTGTCAGGTGTTTCGTGAAATGTCATCTTTCCCTGTTGATGTCACAGAGAAAACTAGAGCCACGAGAGAGAAGCAGAAGAGACCAAACAGCCTGATGCTCTGTCATGAGAATTGTGTTATCTTTATCCTTTAATGCCAACTTTTGTACTTTGAACCAAAATGTCATCTACAAAATTCCGTTCTAAAAGTTTATTATCTGTATACTTCTGACTCATTTCACAAAGGATATTTACTCTGAAAGTGAAAAAAAAAATGAGCTTACTCAGACACAGTCACATGTACAGACACCCACATGCACCTATAAACACTCCTACATGGGTATTATGAAAGGCTGTTTACTTGAGCTTTTTAAACCATCATCTTGAGGGAAGCAAGCCAGCCATAGTAGACTCAGCATGGATGTAGGCAGAGGAGCAGGAGCATCACAGAGTGAGTGATGCCCTGCATCTCCAGGACTGCAGCCTCTACTCAGTGTCCTCTGTCTTGGGAGCCTCGCTGAAGAACAAAACTGGACACGTGCCAATGGCCTTTATCAAGACACCCATTAAAGGCTGGCCTACAAAGGAACTCCCTCAGTTCTAGCCTCTGACACTTTAGGCTCTAGTTTGAATGTTTACCCCTCTGACACTTGTTGAAATTTGACCTCCACTGTGAGGTATTCAAAGGCTAGAGATCCAATCCAATGTGGATTATATGGGGTGGGTTTATGGGGGTTAATTACGATTGAATAAGGTCACAGGCAGGGCCCTCCCAATTGTGTCTCTCTTTGGAAAGAGACACATACGCAATATACAAGATCATTTCTATCTCAATATAGAGCTACCTGTACCACTTTGGGATGCTGTCAACAAGAAAGCTGTCAGTCACCAGAGCCAACAACACTGCGTGGGCTTTCAGCCTCAAGTAAGCTATATAACTCTCCCTTCTTAACTCTTGTTGTCTGTCGTATTTTTATTATCAACAGGAAAGAGACTAGGATAAGCTGAGACCCAGGCGTCAGGGAGCAGTTAAGTCTGTCACTGTGATAAAATACCTGAAAGGAAAAGGGAAAAGGTGAAATGTTTATTTTAGCTCAAGGTTTAAGACATCAGGCCAAAGCCACTTGGCTCTGCTATTGCTAGGCCTATGTTAAGGCGGCCCATCATGGTGGAAAAGCATGCTGATAGAAACAGGGTTGGGGGACTTAAAATCTAGTCCCCAAGAGCACACCCCGGCTTCTTCAAGTAGGCTTCATCAAATCTAGTTGCCATCACCTTCCGGTCAATTAGAAAGCCCTCCATGAATAAGCCATTGATGACCCTCAGGACCCAATCAGAAACCCCACTGGCTGGCAACCAAGATCTTTGGAGAGCATTTTAAGTACAAATGATATCATCCCTGTCACAGTGTTACTGATGGTCAGTGTCTGGGTCACCTGTCTCCAGGCTCTCGATACCTTATTCAAGGAATTGAAAGCTTGCACAGATTGCAAAGTAGCAAGGAAACCTTAGTCCAAGCAATGCAGTAGTCCAGGGGAGAAGAAATATACTATCAAGATTGACAGTATGCCACACGAATGAAGGCCCTCAAGGGCCCCAATTGTTGGGGCTTCAACTTACTGGGTTCAGGAGAAGGAAGAGTTTGACTGTCAAGGGCATAGTAAAGGGTAGGTTGTCTGGTTTGATTGAGGGTCTTTTTTTGTTTGTTTTTCGAGACAGGGTTTCTCTGTGTAGCCCTGGCTGTCCTAGAACTCACTCTGTAGACCAGGCTGGCCTCAAACTCAGAAATCCACCTGCCTCTGCCTCTCGAGTGCTGGGATTAAAGGCATGCGCCACGATGCCCGGCTCTGATCGAGGGTCTTTTAAGTTATATGGCCTTTTCTGTACCACAGATATCCCTTCCTATGATGTATTTGACTTTAATCATATGTGTATTCAGTTATGCACAGGCCTAAGGCAGTAAATAGGGGATTCTTCCTACAAGTTCACTTTGAAGACACAATTTGCCAAAACTAGTATAGGTCAGATCAGCTTCCTACTCTCCAAACCCGGGCATAAATGGAATCTGATAGGATAGAATCGAAGTTTGATGGTTGCTAAGAGGAGAATCCATCGTTTCTTTTGTTTGTGATATCCACTGTTCGAGGGGGGATAGGCTTGAAGCTTGGTGCAGGTTAGTGGAGCTAGGTCTCTTAACAGGCTGCTAGATGTGTGTATCAAGTGCTGGTCAGGGCTGCAGGCTGCATAGCGAAGCTGCCCACTGATCTTACCTGCCCCAAAACCCTGACTAAATGTGTGAAGCTACACAGTGCTTGTGCATGCCACTAAGCTTTGGGGGTAACTTGTTACATCGCCATGGCAACTGGAAGAGAAGCTTGTTAATGGAGGAACAGACTAATGGAAAGGGATCAAGACAGACTTCTTTGAGTTTGATTTATCTTGGCACAGTGTGTGCATCCTTTATAATTATGAAAAAATCCTGACTCTTAAAATGGCGATAGGTATGTGGAATTAGGATGTGAGTGGGTGGCCAAGTTTCCTACTAGGACATTTCATAAGGAAATTCAAAACCAAAACCAAATGTAACATAAAAGAAACTGCAAGTTGTTTTCAGTTTCCATTCTGCTAATGATTGCAGAGCATTGTGATCGTGAATCCAAACACACAGAACAGAGTCCTGGTGGCAATGGTAGGGATGTCTGGTGTATAAAAGAATGAAAATTGGACTGGTGTGATCGATGGCTCAGCTGGAAAGGCACCTGTGCCAAGCCTGACAAACCTGTGTCGAAACTTTGGAACCCCCATGGTGGATGGAGAGAACTGACTCCCTGGAGCTGTCCTCTAACCTTCACATGCAGGCTATGGCTCACATGCATCCATACATATATGTACACTCATGTAGCTGGTCCTTTGTGGGGTTTTTTTCCCAGCCTTTATCTCCCCCACCCCCAGTTTTACCTCCTATCCCTAGATAGGAGAGACAGAGGGATAGGGAGGAGAGAGGGAGGGGAGATCCTTGAGTCTAATTTCTTTCCTTTTGTTTCTTCTGTGAAGAAAGGACTACTAACAAACCGAAACCAACCCATCTGAAAGACCAACAATTACCTACCCTGCCTATTAGGTCTCTAGCATCTATACACCCTCTGAAAAGTTCCCAGCATTCCAAATGTCACACAATTGCAGAAACTATCTGCAGCTAGCAAAACCATGCCTCTGCTAGAGTACGGGGCAAATCATAGTCAACTGCTGCAGACATTTCAAAGCAACCCTACATCCCTACACCTGGAATTAAAACAAAACCACATTCTTAACATACATCTGTGTTTTTAAAGAAACCAAAATTTCAGAATTCTCACTACACACACATATACATAAAATGAATAAATGTAAAAAAATTTTAATTAAAGTAAACTAATAAAGGATTTTAAAATTAATTTTAAAAACCCAGTGATAATGGGCAACTCGGGGCCATAAGCACCCTTAGGACAGGAGCACCTGAGTATACATCTTCATTAAGAGGAACCAGGACCTCTTAGAGAAATAGCACAGGACCTCTTTGAGACAGGCTGTCACCTGAGAGCTAGGAGGCCCAAAACACCTTGGGCCAAGGCAGATCCTGGAAGCTAATTTCACATGGCACCTATAGGGACAAAAAGTGTGTTATATAGAAAGTTCCGTATGTGTTATAGTATATGAACACACAACAATGATGGTGATGATGGTAAATAATAGAACAGAAAAGAAAGTCCTCATTGGTCACTTTGGGGCACACATGGGAGTAGTTCTGAATTCCAAAAGTGTGTGCTGATGAAGGTCTTCACTGTATCCCCTGCTCTGTGTCAACTGGATCTCAGGTTAGCCAAGTAACCTGAAGTCCCATCAGGCTCCACTGAAAGAAGTAACCAGACAGTAGGCTGGCAGCCAGATACAGCAGGGCACATAGCACACCTTCATGCAGCCTTGAAGCCCGGCACTGCTCTGCTGTTTCTGGCTTTTGCTCAGGGCTGTAGTTCCAGGCATTGGGACGCTTACTTTTTGGTCATTTGCCACATGCACCTTGAGCCTCCTGCTCTCCAGCCGTGGCTACACACATTGTAGCTCCAAGCTCATTCTGTCAAGGCACGCTGGTGCTTAGGAATTTGGTGTGTGGAGAGCACAGCCAGGTTCAAGGATGTGTTGCCACTAGGCTACTCCATTCTAACCCTGAGTAGGAGACAAAGCTAGGAGTTGTCCCTGTTGGTTTCTGTTTTAAAGGAAACCTACCACGAGTTCATAGTGATATTTGCAAGTCAGACCTAGGATGAGAGGCTCCCTCGTTTTGGTTCTTTGCTTTTATGGGCTTTTCCACATCCCTTTAATGTCTTACAAGCATTTGGCCACAGATTAACAAGGGAATTCTGTTTTGTCTAAATGGCACCCTGCTCCATCTTCAAAATGTAACTAGTCATTAAAGTAATTTTCCTTGGTCCCTGGGGCATACTCTGTTTTAGAAAGCTGGTTAAACCACAGAAAAGTCTCCCTGGACCAGATTGAGGTGGCGGCACACAGCTAGTCTCTGCTAATTTAAAGCCACCGTGATCCCATCATAATTTACTTTTATCAGCACTTCAGAAGCCTGGCGGAGGTGGAGGCCACTTGGTACATTGTTAATATTAACCTCCTTATATGTCAAGGTAGACTTCAAAAAGATGTATAGGGGGGTAGAGAGAGTGTGTGTGAAAGTGGTTTCTGGGGAAGAGAAAGAAGGCTACACCACCTTACCAGCCACAAAATATGGTCTGAAAACTCACCAGGATGCAGGCAGCCAAGCACGTAAGCTCTGGAAATCTGCTTTCCTGGGGATCACTGGTTGTCTCTCCTGTAACAGCAACCTGTACTGAATGAAGCCTCTGCTGGCAACACTTGCTTCCTCGGTCTGCTTTCCACACACCGGGTGTGGTTCCACTCTCTAAGCTAGGTCTCTTCAACCCCCTGCAAACCAGTATAAACCAGTACAAACTAGATCAGCTCCCAACCCTACCTATCCTTGTACCCAACATAACTGGAGAATGGTGGGCACTAAGAGGAGGAGAAACTTGCAGGTGGGGATCCTGGGTTGCTAATAGGTTGCTAGTGAGTTATTAGGGAAAGGGCATGCGCATAGCCCAGGCCAATAGGAGTCCCAGTTTGCTAAGCTATTCCATATTTGTCCACATCTACATTACTGTAAATTAAAACTGAGAACATTTAACATAGCCGCAACACTCCTGTTAGATTACTTGAGGGAGTTAGTTCACCCTGTCCACCATGTAGGTTCTGGAAATCAAACTCAGGCTGCCTGCTTTAGTGGCAAGTGCCTTTACCTGCTGAGCCATCTCACCCACCCTCTGACACCTTTACCGACAGTGTGTTGGTTATTTTGCAGTGATATAGCTCTAAACCTGACAGAATTTAAGGAAAGGCAATATTTGTTTGGTCTCACAATTCTAGAGTGCTAAGCCTGTTGTAGTGGGGAAGACTTGGAGCATCTCAGTCCATATGGGCAGCAGTATAGTGTAGGGGAAGCTGTCCACACCATGGCAGAGCAGGAAACAAAGTAGGAAGTAGCAGCTATGGTGACCTTCCTGGTCCCTGCATTAGTGACCTGCCTCAGCCAACCAGGTCCCTCCGCATCCCTATGAAAGTACTGCTAGCTGGTAACTAGCCTGTGGAGGAGCATTTCAGATCTAAATTATGGTGTTGTTGGAAAAACACAGATATTACCTCAAAGGATATAAAAGACAGTTCATTCTGGAAGCAGATACGTACAGCTGGGACAAAGATTACCTCAGAACCACATTCTTACACAGTAATAGTTTTTTTGAAATTTTTTTCAGTAACAGAACAACAACAAAAATCATAAGTCAAAGTGTTTTTTCAGATCCATTGATATGAACACTAGATAGGTGGGTCACAGCAAAACAGAAAACTGTCTATTATAAGTCTCAGATGTTATCTGAGGATATTCTAAGCCTTTGGGGTTTGCCTACTAGTCACAAGGATGGAGGTGGGCAGTTGACTGGCTATTAGTAAGCTAAAGGCAGCCCAAGATCATTTGGACCTGGACCAGCAAACCTTCCAATTCTCTGAACCTTACCCCAGAATCTTCAACACAGAGGCGGTTTTTCTTTTGTTCTTGAAACTGATCCCTTATGCACAAATCTATAAAAGTTTTAGAGGTGGTTAGATACATTTTTCTAGATTCATTTCATCATTTCATGGGTATGAGTGTTTGACTGCAAGTGGAGGTCAAAGGACAGTTTAGTGCACAGCTATCTTCCTTTATGCAGGGCACTAGACTTGCATAGCAGCCCCAACTTGCCATCTCACCAGCCCCTACTTTTAACATTTGCCAAATAATTCCATCCAGGAAGTCCTGCACCTCTCAAGATACAGACCATTCCCTCCCATTCCCGAGAGCGCCCCGTGCCCCTTCTCAGGTACTGCCTACCTCTCTCACAGAGCACCCATGCTCTGACTTCCAGCAAGTGGATTGAGCTCAGCCTTGAATGTTGAGCGTCTGGCATCTTTTGCTCAGTGTTGTGTTTGTGAAATCCACCCTGTCTTACATGTCTGTCACTCCTTCCTTTTTATCTATGATTAGTATCCCATTGTAAAATATCACAGTGGTTTTGTTCTCCGCTGGTGGCATTTGGATAGTTCCCAGGATTGGCTCTAATAAATAAAGTCACTGTGCACATCCATGTAGAATTCTTTTCAGGTTTCTCTTTCCTTCCAGTAAATATTCAGGAGCAGAATTGCTGAGCTGTAAAGACATTTGTATGTGTTCCTTGATGAGGACACAGGAAAAGAGTCGCCCAGTGGGATTGTCACAGTGTGGCTGAACCTGCAGTGCAGGATCCAGGGATCCTGTGTACCTGTGGGGATTGGTTGTATGGCTAGGCTTAGACTCCGTCACCTCTCTGTTTCTACATGTGCCTGAAAGGTATTTCCTTAGATGTACTTATGATATAAACAAGAAGAAAGTGCAGAGTTTTTAAGCACCGAATGTATATGGATCTGTGCTTTGGCTGAACAGTAAGAGTCAGGCCTCCACAGAAGGGGAAGTGTTGGCTCCAGAGAGCAGTATGCACTTTTAACCACGCAGCCATCTCCAGCCCCATTCTTCTAACTTGTTTATTCTTAACTATCTTTTCAGTTAATGGCACATTGTTGAGAGAATGGGTTAACTTTAAGAGTACTGAAGGGCTGGGCAGTGGTGGCGCACGCCTTTAATCCCAGCACTTGGGAGGCAGAGGCAGGTGGATTTCTGAGTTCGAGGCCAGCCTGGTCTACAAAGTGAGTTCCAGGACAGCCAGGGGTACATACACAAAGAAACCCTGTCTCGAAAAACCAAAACAAACAAACAAAAAAAGTACTGAAGGCCAGTCTCCCAGCCCCGCCCACCCCATCCCAGAGACTAACTGCAGAGGTGTCACCATGCAGACAAACACAGCTGTGGTCCTCTCTCAAGCCCTGTCCTGTGACCCTAGCAGCCCAAGTTTATTTCCTCCACTGTGGGAGCACTTCCTGGTTTTTGGTTACACTTCCCTGTAGCTTTGTTTAAAAAATGTCATTCTCTCTAGGTTACCACACTGAGGTGAAAGCTTTCTGTGCTTTGGGCTGTTTTGTTGTGATTCTTTCTGTCCTCACGTTTAATGTGAGGAACTAGACTCTTGCCAGCTCCCCCAGACAGCCTTTACAGATAGGCTCCCTGTGCAAGCCTCCCAGTCCTCTACAGCTATTACCTGTAAGAAACTATCCTGACTTCTGTGGTGGTCTTTTATTTTTTTATAATTTTATCATCCAAGTTGACATCTTCAAGCACAATAATTTCACGTTTTAAAGATGTCTTTTAAGTCTGTTTTAAATTGTAGCTTCCTATACTTCTCCTCGCCTGAGACTTCCTACAGAGGTTTCTACAGTTAAGGCTTCCTTCCTTGCATTCCCAGAGAAGATGGGGAAGATCCGAATGTTACTCTTTTGCAATTTGTACACATTTGTAGCCAGACAGAGAGAAACTTGTCAGGGTGGTGCTAGATCTCAGACCTGTGCCTCTGGGTCCAAAATCAGCTCTCTTTATTCTCATTTTTAAAATAGAGAGTGAATTCATAGCATTCTTTATAATTTTTTAAATTTCTAACATTTTTGAAGGTACCTAAGTGTTTGCGTATTTGTGTGTAACATATACGAGTCCAGGTTACAGGGTGGGGCTTTGGAGGCCAGAGGTCAGTGTTGGGTGCTTTCCTCTACCTTACTGTTTTTAAGATTTGTTTATTTTATCATTTTATGTGTCTAGCCTGCATGTGTATCTGTGCACCACCTGTGCCCTCAAAGGTTGGAAGAGGGCATCAGATCCCTTGGGACTGAAATTACAGGCGCTTCTGAACTGCATGTCACTGCTGAGAACTGAATCTGCAAGATCAGAGTTCTCTTAACTGCTGATCCAAGTCTTCAGCCCCCCACCCTTCTAAGACAGAGTTTGTTACTAAATCTGGAGTTAGCCAGTTGCCGAGGCTGGCTGACCAACTTCGTCTTAGACCTCACTTCCTCGGTGCTGGGATTACTGACACATACCACTCTTAACTGTGGACTCCACAGTGAGGTTCTCATGTTTTTAAGGCAGATACCATTGACAGGGACCATCTACCCGCCCCCAACCCCTCCCCGACAAATGCACACAATTTTTAAAATGAATTTGCATAGATTTTTGTTTGTTTGTTTGTTTGTTTTTGGTTTTTCAAGACAGGGTTTCTCTGTATAGCCCTGGCTGTCCTGGAACTCACTTTGTAAACCAGGCTGGCCTCGAACTCAGAAATCCACCTGCCTCTGCCTCCCAAGTGCTGGGATTAAAGGCGTGGGCCACCACGCCCGGCATGATTTTTTTTTTAAATTAAAATATTACTGGCAGGTGACTGGAAGTCCATCAGATTTATAGAGTATGCTTAGCATGCAGACTTCAAAGTCTTAGTTCTAGCCCCACTGTGAGAAAAAAAAAGATCTTTAAAGATAAATAATATCATCCCCTATTTAATTAAATTTATCTTAGCACCATAACTTAGAATCTGGCCAGGTTCTAAGTGTGGAATACACATAAGAACATCAGCCACAGCCACTGCAGCACTAAGAACATTCCTTCCCAGGCTCGAAAGTGCCAGGTATTGCTGTTACCATGGTGACAGCTTTTGAACCAATCAATTTAACATAGACATGCACTTAGCAACAAGATCATTAAATACAAAAAAAAAAAAAAAAAAAAAAAAAAAAGCTAGGTAGTGTGGAATAAAATGCAGAAGTAAATAAAAAACACTCAGAACTCTTCTCTTGTTGTTCATATTTAAAAGCATGTAAAGGCTGGAGATATAGCTTGGCGGGAGGTCCTGGGTTCTATGCACAGCACAGCAAGGAAAAAAAAAAAAAACTCTCAAAGGGTGAACTTAACGTTGGCCAATTAGCTGATACCACTGGCTGCACTTCTCTGCCTTGTAGGAGAGAGGTTTTCCCTCCACCCATTCCAGTGTCTGGTGGGGATCTGGTAAAAGAGGTTAAGAGGAAAGCGAGACAGAAGCTTATATCACCAGGTGCCCTGTGGTGTTCATATATCCTAGAAAAGCAATGTGACATTTGACAAAGTCCTGGCTTCCAGGGCAGAAAACAAGGGCAGAAGAACACATGAGATGTAATGGCCCAAGAGGCTGGCCAGTACAGTTTGCTTCCTCAGTACCTCCCAGGCTGCAGAGGGTCTGTCTGTTGGTTACTGGCTTTCCTGTTGCCTGGTAGAGAGAAGTAGACACCTTTGTAAATGCACATGCTGCTGCTGGGCAAACAGGCAGAAGGCAGGGCGTGTTTCTATAGAGCTGCTTCTTCTAAACTGCCTTCAGCTCAAAATAGTCCTTATGCCAAAGTGAGAGAGGGGTGCTCGAGGGGAAGCCGATGTGGCAAACTCCAGTCGTCACATCTTTGGGCAGGTAATACAAAACAATGAAAAGCTCTCTCTGGTCTGGTTCTGCTGCACACTGCTCCCTGGTGGTAAAGGATGAACCTGTCTCCCCTTCTACAGTTCCTTTATTCTGCTTTTCTTTTCTCTGCTTTATTAGTATTTAACTTTGTTTTGCTTAATCAAATTACTGCTGTGTCTTAAAGGTTCTCCAGTAAGTTCATGTGTGAACAAGCTCCTCCAGGAGGAGGCTAGGACAAGCTGAGAGGCAGAGGGGTGGGACCCTGTGATGGCATTCATGGCTTTATGGGGGAAAAGGACTGAGCCAGCAGCACACGCTCTCAGTGCTTCACCAGGAGCCACACCTTGACGCTGCTCTTTCCAATCTCCAGAAACACGAGCTAAATAAACCCTTTCCTTCATAAATTAGTACAGCCACAGAAGACAAGCTCTGATAGCTACAGCCTATAACTCTGGAAGAAAGTAAGATACCGTGGCAAGAGCAGGGACCCAGACAGGCTTGTGGTTAATCTCGGCTGCATACATTGGGCAAACCACTTACCTTTTCTAGGTTTTACAACTTCTCTGGGGGCACGAAGCAAGTACGAAAACAAAAGCAATTTGCTCGCTGTCCCATTGGCAGTTGAGAAAGTGAGGCACAGAGAGGCTAAGTGACAAGCTATAGTCAACAACCTAACAGTGCATTGAAACCCACGCAACACAACCCTAGAGTCCATGTAGATAGAACTTTAACCACCACCAACAACCTAGTGCGAGACTCTTCATGGAAATAATGAACTCAGCACCTTCAGAGCGCTCTGCTGAGTGTCCTAGCAGAGGAAGAGTGGTATACCTCTTCCCCGGCAGCCACATCACACGCACAGTCTGAAAACATCCAAGGAGCCTCCCAGGCCGGCCACTCACAGCATCCTGTCCATTCTCTACCTGCCTGATGCTCCCCAGAACGGCCTACTGAGAAGGTGCGTGTACTCTGGTAGCCAGACTAAAATCTCCATGATTTTAGACACATTTTTAATAGTAAAGAAATGACATATTCTAGTCCAAGAGAATTCAAATGGAAGCTGGGAAGGCATTTCCTTGCTAGATCCTGTCTGATCTTATAGGAACCCGGTTACAATATGTTGAATTGTTTTTTGTTTTTGTTTTTGTTTTGAGACAAGTCTCATATATCCCAGATTGGCCTCAGATCTGTATGTAACCAGATCTGTATGAAAGCTTGGACTCCTGGTTCTCCTAACCACCACCAGACTATAGGCAAGCACCACGAAGCCCAGCCTTACACTGGCTAGTTTTATGTGTTAACTTGACGGGACATGGGCACCCAGTCTATAAGACAGTTTAAATTTTGGTAACCTAACTAGATAGAATGGGACATGCTCACTTTAAAATTGTGTTTTCTTACATTTGCAGGAAAATTTGTATTCTAATGTTAATTTGAGCCCCCCAATGTTGTTTACACACAAGTATCTGCACATAGCTTCTGGGAATCGCCCACAGTTCATTCTGATCAGTAAATAAAGATGCTAGAAGCCAATGGCTGGGGAGAAGAAAGAGGGGGGCGGGGCTGGCTTGGGACAGCAAGGAAGAGGTAGGAGAGACTTGATGCCTTAGGAGTATGCCAGACAGAGACAAGACCCATCATGAGGTAGAAAAGAAAGGAGAGCACCTTGGGCTCTGAGCGAAGAGAAGGTCTCTCAGAGGGCTAATTAGACTGAAGAGCAGTCAAGATGGAACATAGTAAGTAGTAAGTCAGAGTTATTGGTGGGAGGTAGATTGTAACAGCATGGAGATTAGGCAGTTGCCCAGCTATTGTGCTGTTTAAAGCATATTAAAATATAAAGGCTGTATATGTGTCTTTCATTTGGGAGCATAAACCGAGGCAGCTAGTGACCCCATGCCAGGATTTACTAAAAATATTAATACTACAAATTTTGTTTTTATTTGTGTGGGCATTTTGCCTACATTTATGTATGTGCACCACATGCTTGCAGAGGCCAGAGGAGGGCAGTGTTCTCTTGGGCTGGAGTTATAGGCAGTAGTTAGTTGCCATGGAAGTTCTGGGAATCGAGCATAGATCCTCTAAAAAAGCAGCCAGCACTCTTAACACCAAGCCATCTTTCTGATCCTTATTTTATTTTAAAAAAGATTTTTGGTTTTGGGAGGGGGTCAGTGGGTATGAGCATATGAGTACAGGTGCCCAAGTAGGTCAGAGGTGTCAGATCCTCTGAAGCCGGAGTTACGGGCATTTGTAAGCTGCCCAGTGTGGGTGCTGGGAGCCAAGCTCGGGTCCTCTGCAGGAGCAGTATGTGCTAACTGCTGAACCATCTCTCCAGCCTCAAAAAAAATTTTTTTTAAAAGGACTTAGTCTCTCCAATAAGAGAGTGTGTTTTGCTTCTGGCCTTTACGCTGGGGGTGGGAAGAGGAACATACTCCAGGGTCAGCTTCAGTTTCCCTGGGCACTGAGCCAGCTAGCTCAGGAACAGATTTCCCCGGTCTCCAGCTCCCAAGTCACCCTGCAGACTCAAGCCCTTGTCAGTCTCCCTGTCACTGTGGACAGATTAAAATCAAACTACTATGTGTAGGTATGTGTGTATTTATATGGTCATGGGCATCTTGCTACTTCCACAGACACAGTAATTTTCCTTTGGGTCCTGACTGCAGTGGAGTGCCCTCTCTTCCTCGCCAGCAAACCTCCCAACACAACAGCTGTTGAGTTCCATCTCTTGGGGAAGCCATCTGGCTTTGGCAGCTCAGGCTGCCATACAAAATACCCCAGACCAGGTGTCTTCTACAACAGAAACCCAACTTAGTCTCTGGAGGAAGTTCAAGATGGTCTGTGTCTTCAGTTCCTGATAAGAGACCCTTTTTGTGTTGGGAGGGTTTGGGACACTGGCCCACCGATTATGACCTCACCCAGCCCTTACTAGTCTCATCTTCACTGCAATCACAGCGAAGTTACAGTCTCAGTCTTCAGTATCCCTAGTCTCCCTCCAGTCCTCACATAAGGGCTCACTCCAAGGCTTCAGACTGATGGCTGCCTGGCTGTGGGAGATAGTTTTCAACATCTTCAAGCCTCTTAATCTTCAAGGGTCTAGAACAGGATAGCCACTCAATTTTAAAGTATTGATTAGATGCATTTCAGACCTTTCTGAGTATCCAATCTACGGATCAGCTAATGCCTCAAGCCCATCATTCTCCACAGTAGCGTGTCATCATCTGCATTGGATCAGCACCCCCCCAACCCCCCATTCCTGGTTCCTTCTGCCAACCACACCAGTGCTGCTTTCACTGCACATGGGCCAAGTCAAGCACAGACAAGTTTCTTCCTTTACTGGAGCACTCTCCCCTTCATCTGGCCCTAGCTTGAAGTTTGCACACTACAAGGACTCCTCTTAGTTTTTCCTGATCTATTAAACCCATTTCCTTTCCTGTGCCCCGATTGTAATTAGACTGCCAGCATGGGAAGTACTCTTTGTCCCCTCTTACCCAACGTCCTCAGTGTTATGTGTGACCCTTCTAACCCCCTTAACTGTTCTCCTTAAGGCCAGTCTTAAAAATTAACCTCTCAATGGTTCCTTTCTTGGAAGATGTAGGAAAACAAACAAAAAACCACTCTTCTAGTTTCTCTCATAAACTGAAAAGCAGCACTGAAAGCGTTTAACTTTATTCCTATGTGAATCTGCATTCATACTGCACAGGCCAATTGCGTGGTTGGAAATGAGTCCACAACCCTTTTACAGACCGGTACGGGAAACTTTGTGAAGTTCCAAGCCAACACGGTTGAAGCTTCCCGTGTATGCTGCAGCCTGGAATTTCCTCTCCTGGCCGATTGCTCTTTCAAAAGAACAAGAGCAAGGTACCAGAGACAGCAGACCCCGCCGCCCAGCAAAACGGACTTAAGGTGAGCGAGTAAACTCGCACAGAGGCGAGAACAGAACGCCTACTCTCTGCTCACGCTTAGAAACAACCCCTTGGAAGGCCCCGCCCCGCAGTTTACTCCGCCAACTTGGAGTCTCCGCCCCTTAGTTCCTCTTGTCCCTCCCTCCCAGAGCATCTCCCCCTGACACCGTCATCTAAGCGGGTCGAGCCAGTAAGTTCAGCCAAAGTGGACTCTTCTCTCGCACAGGAATGGGTAAATTAAGTGCAATTTAGTGAAATTTCTAATATAATTCTGTAAATATGCCACAGAGCGCGTCACCAGGGCTTGACCCCGCCCCGTGCCTATGGCTCCGCCCATAAACGACACGCTGAGGCCCGCCCCTCGCGTCATGAAACCCAAACACCGGCCTGAAGGCCCCACCCCGTAGGTCTTCTTCCCCGCGTGAGGGGCGGGGCTGCGACTGCGCGCTCCCGCGCCGGGTGGCTTCCGCGGCGGCCGTTGGCCGTTAGCGCGGCTTGGGTGGTTGTCTTGGAGAAGCAAGATGGCGGCGACTACCGCCGCGGTGGTGGCCGAGGAAGACACGGAGCTGCGCGACCTGCTGGTGCAGACGCTGGAGAACAGCGGTGTGCTGAACCGCATCAAGGTGCGGCGGGGCGGCCGCCGGGGCTCGGGGCTTCGCGGGGCGCGGGACGCCGGCACGGGGCGGCCACGCGGCCGTGGGGCCTTGGCCGGAGTTCGTGGGCCGGGTGTGGAGCGCACAGGCCCGTCGCCTTCCGTAGCTCGCTGCCCGCGCGGCCGGCACCCTCGTGTCTGCCCCCGTTCTTTCAGGTTGCGAAACTGACTTGTAATCTTGTGGGTTTTTCTTTTGAAGGCTGAACTCAGAGCGGCTGTGTTTTTAGCACTAGAAGAACAAGAAAAAGTAGAGGTAAGAGACCCCCAGACCTTGTTCATGCCGTACCTCTTAACGCCCGGTTTCTAATAAATGGAAAGCCATCCTGAAATAGTTCAGTGACTAACCGGGGATGGTTCTGAACGGCTAAGGATTGGGCTTCTTTACCAATACTCATTTTCTAAATCATTTTGCACGTTTAGAGTGGCCTTAAAGTAGCACAGGAATTTCGGGAGACCGTAGCTAAGGCTCAGGTGCAGGAGTCACGTGAAAGCGTTTCGTTGAGTTACCGGAAGTATTACTTTGAACTTTTTATAAGCTAGTACACTTCAAATGTCTCTGCAGTAAGGAATGCACTGTGGAACCGTTTCCCAAATTCTGATTGGTTGGTTAAAAATCTGACCATTACTTTAAAAACATCTCCGATCTTATACCCCCCCCCCCCGCAAAAAAAGAAATCTAGTGAGACCTGAATGTTTAATAACTTGGCTTTTCTGCCTACCCCAGGCCCCAGCAACCATCCTGAGTAAATGTCCTGTAACTCCTTGTCAGTAAGAATCACAGGAGAATCAAAGTCTTACTGCCTCCATCCTTCCACGGCTGTGGCCCTGTATAACCTACCTGCTCTTAACTTTCTCCTCTTCATCCTTACTGTTGGTTCTTGGCTAGGCTGGGTCCCATTGTCCACCCTTGGAGTCCCATGTTTCTTTGCTTTTTTAAACAGATCATTTGATCCAGCGAATTATTTCCTTCTCCTGTTTGTGCATAAGCATTGCCAAAGAAAAGTCACTTAGCCAGGTGAATGTGTGAGTCCCATAGTGGAGGGTTGTAACTGAGCAGAGTCTGGGGTTCCCCCCTTCTGGTCCCCTTTAGCTTTCTTACCTGATCCCTCACTCACAGGAACAAGAGAAGCTCCTGGGTCCTAACTTGTGCCCTGTTGCTTCTATCCCAGTCTGTCAGTTCAGGAAGGTTACCTGTATCCGTATAGCTGTACTCCTGCTTTAAGAGAAGAGGCTCTGCCTTGCCAATATAATTTGTCTGGTATTGTCTGCTATGTATTCTCATCTCCTTAGTTATTAAACACTGTGTCTTTGATTTCTTTTCTGCTGGCTCTTTTGAGCACAAACATGTTTAATTGCTCTGAAAATCGTTTTACTCTTGATTTTCTCCTGCTTTAACGGGCAGAGTTTGAACTGTATATCTCATGATGGTTTTTATTACCAGGTATCCCTTGCTCCATTAAACATTTAAACACAGTACTGCTATACCTGAAACCTCTCTTGCTACATTCTAGAAGGTTCCTCCACTTGAGTATGCTTCAGCTGTCACCCAGCTTGCCTGGCTGTTGCACCATCTAACAGTGAACCCTCTTTCACTTTTGGAAATGTTTTGACCTTGGGAACCTTTTTCTAAGTGTTTTCCTTTTGCCTAGTCCTTGGTTTCTTTTAAGATCTCCTCCCTGCTTACCACACTTCAGTTGTCGGTATCCTGCCCCAGTACTTAGTCTGCAGCTTCCCCAAGGTAACCTTAACACCGCTAGTAACTTTGTCACGTGTCTGTGGTGCACAGCTCCCGTTCTGAGCTTCAGACCTGCGTGTTAGGTTAGGCTGCTTAACAGACTGATGTCCATGAATTTTCCAGGCCTGCTCTGCCCTTGCTCTATCATCTCCTGGCAGTGTCTGCCTGCCCTTCTTGGCTTAGTTACAGCTTTTCCAGAGTAACACTTGCTACTCCCCATCTGTCATGGGTGCCCTCATCATATGTCTCAGGTCTTCAGCTGCCCTGGGTTGGCCATTTGTAGCACATGCCTGAATCTGTCCTTCTGGTCTCTTTGACTAGTTCAGCGTTCTAGATTCTCTTTACCATGTACTTCTGTGATTTTTCTCCCTCTTTAACTTAAGGTATAATTGTTTCTGTAAATGCACACCTTAAAATGTCAGATTTGATAAACTTTACTATTTATGGAATGTGAGGAACACAACCAAGAAAGAAAATATAGGCACAACCCTTTGAGTTTGCCTTCCCCAGCATCTCAGTTAGTTTCAAAGCCATGCAAATGGGAATGTGTAAAATTCACTTAGGCCTGATAATGAGCATAATGCTGTAGTGTGTCTTACTATCCCATTTAGTCCTGGCTTCAGGAACGGTGGACTATTGCATTAGTCACTGAGTGCATAGTTTTATTTGCTTAGCCACCTACGCTTTGATACCACATTTGCGTTGTCCCTGGTTTTCACTGTCGATAATGCTGCTGTGAATGGTCCTGTCCAGATCTTTGCTGGGATCTGGGATTTATCTTTAGAAAATATTTGAGGGTGGGCTGACGAGCTCACCTGCTGGAGATAATAGTAACCTGAAACCCAAAAACAAAGAAACCTTCCAACTGCTCCACAGTACCCATGCATTTTATATTTCCATCCACAAAATGTGAGGCTGATTAAGGCTGTTGTTACCTACATTATCCTGTCAACAGTTACCACAGGTTTGGTTTGCAAGAAGTATATTTTACTATGTCTGTTCAGACTGTAAGCCAAAAGAATAAGTTGAGCTATGGCCACAAAAGGTCATCTCATAAACCACTGATTAATTTGGAATTGCAGATGGTAGCTATCTAAGATGATAAATTTCAAATTGTATGTACTTGAAATAGAAAGTTACAGTAAATTTAATGCCACACATGTTTGTAAAAAGCAGTGCAGTTATAACATGTTGAAGGGCTTGTGGGGTAGACAAGTGTAGGGTGCCTGCCTGTCATGTGCGAGGTCTTGAGTCCAGTCCCCAGCCGTGTAAAAGGTGCTTTAAAGGGTGAAGTGAATGTCTTCATATACAGCTTGGTTTCATTAACTTGAAAAGTTACTAAATAGCACAAAGTAAGCCCTATGCCAAGTAAATAGCTGTGAGATGGATGGTAAAACCATGATTTCATGAATAGCGTTGTATGTGTTCTTTATCTCTTTGCCAACATAAACGTGATTGTTGACACTCTGCTCTGGAGGATGTTTGTTTTCTCACCTGCCGACCATAAACTTGGGCTATGGGAAAAAAGAGAACTTTAACGTGCACTTTTTAGTTATTTTAGGGTAAACATATAGCACTTAAAGTATTTCTTTTATTTTCAACAGAACAAAACTCCATTGGTCAATGAGAGCTTGAAAAAGTTTTTAAACACAAAAGATGGTAAGATGTTATTGTATTTATTTGATCTTACATAGTTGTGGGGAGGGTAGTCTCACTCTGACTCATGCTGGCCGGCCGGGCTCTAGTCCTCAGGGGTCTTCCTGCCTGATGCAGACTTTACCCAGGAGCACACCACCATGCCATATTAAGCATTTGGATAGTGGGAAGTTGCTGGCTAAAGCAGACTTAGTATAGAACGGGAAACACTAAAACCCGTTTTTCAAACACTACATGGTCTTGAAGTTGCAGGTTGATGATCCTTATGCAAAAATAGAAACATGGGGATTTTCATGCTTAAATGAATTAGTCACAGAGGAAATATGTGATTTAAAAAACTTAGAGGCCTCATTTTACCCATAGAATGCTTCAGTTCACAAGGAATATTGAGAATTCTTTGGGCTCTGTTCACCATGTCTTTTTTTTCCCCTTGGTTTTTACAGGTCGTTTAGTGGCTAGTCTCGTCGCAGAATTTCTTCAGTTTTTTAATCTTGACTTCACCTTGGCTGTTTTTCATCCTGAAACTAGCACAGTAAGGAAAACACAGGATTTCACACTTAACCTGTGACTTCTCTACAGAGTGAATACTAAGTGAAAATGAAGTTGATCACATTAGGTTTTTTTTTGTGTGTTTGCTAGATTGTCTTTCTAAAAAGCCATCTGAGCTGCTTCATGTCACTTGAAGCTGCTGAGAAATGCATGTTACTGTAGAGTTGATCCTACTAAGACGTTAGACTCTATATATTGCAGCTGTCATAGTAGAAATCCTAAAACATAGCTGTTCTATACAAAACTTGCAAAGTTCATTTACTTAACAGACTTTAAATTCAAAGATGTCTTTACATTTCCAAAATACTCCCATTGGTACCTGGCTGTTCTTGCTATATTTTCTGCACCTAAATCTTATTTCTTTTCTAGATTCAAGGTCTTGAAGGTCGGGAGAACTTGGCCCGGGATTTAGGCATCATTGAAGCGGAAGGTACTGTGGGCGGACCCTTATTATTAGAAGTGATTAGACGCTGTCAACAGAAAGAAAAAGGACCGGCCAGTGTGGAGGTAAGTATCCTGAGCTACTTACTGTCTTCTAGATTTTGTTTTGGTAACTGTCTACTTAAGTCATGGAGATGAGTACGTGCTTAATGACTTGAGGCTTGCATGAAAAGAGCTGCTCGTGGTGGTGGTGGTGTTTTGTTCAGTCCACTCTTTTCTGTTTTGTTTTGTTTTTGTTATTGTTGTTCAGGGTTTCTCTGTGTAGCCTTGGCTGTCCTGGAACTTGCTCTGTAGCCTAGGCTGGCCTCGAACTCAGAGATCTGCCTGCCTAAGTCTCCCAAGTGCTGGGACTAAAGGCATGTGCCATCATCACCCAACACTGGAAGCTGCCCCTTAAAACAAAATGAAGTGGCCTGTGATGGTCTGTGAGTAGTTAATGAAAGTGAAAGTCTGTGGCTGGGCTTGTGTACCTGCTTTGGCTGTTGGTCCTCAGAGTTCAGGAACCAGGCTAGAGTAACTTGTAAACTCCTCAGGGACCAACCGCTGCCTTGACCATGTGCACTTTACCTCCATCACCTCAGTTATAAAATGACAATGAGAGTCGGACCAGCCCTCAGCATAGAGAGCGGCACTGATGGGTAGTCTTGTTACAAGTTCAGTGTGAAAGGCTGCCTTACACATAAGTTTTAGACATAAAGATTTTTTTAAAAACTTTTTGTCATATGTATGAGTGTTTTGCCTGCATGTGTATATGCACCATTGTGGACAGTGGCCACAGAGACCGAAAGAGAGTATCAGGTCTCCTGGAACCTGTTGTTACAGTTGTAAACAGCCATGTAGGTGCTGGGATTTGAACCCAGGTTTTCTGCAAGAACAGCCAGTACTCTTAACCACTAAGCCATTTCTCTAGCCCATCTAATGGATTTTTTTTTTAAACTGAGCTGTTGACATTACTTATTTTTAAAATGTTTTTAAACTCCAACTTTTTTTTCTTTTGTTAGATTTTCTTCTATATAGTTTTGCTATGTAGTCTAAGTAGGCCTTGAACTCATGATCTTTTTTTGTTGTTTTTTTTGTTTGTTTGTTTTTTTTGTTTTTTAAGTTTTTCATGTATGAAATATTTTATTTAGGAAGAGAAGGAAACATAATTATATCAGATCGGTGATTTAACAGAACTGTATCAGGTAGTGACTTTGAGTCAGGGCAGACTGTCTTCTGGACAATAATATTCTGCCTTCGATACCAGTATGTAAATTTCACTCAGAAGGTGGCAGGCATATCATTCATGTAGACTTGAATGTTTATATAAGCGTTTACTCCGTTTATGGCTTCTAGAGCCTGTGGTTTAGGTTGAATCTGATTATGTTCCCCAAAGATGGGTGTAGGGGAAGCATCATATGTCCTAGCATGGCATGTTCAGGTGCCAAGAACTTAAGACATAAGGATGCATGCAAATTATTGGAGTGCTTCACAAAAGTGAACTCATGATCTTCTTGTGCCTACTTATGACAAGTGTGACAAGTGTGTGCTATTAAACTAGCCTTGCACAGATGTATACTTTCTCGTTAGCAGTGACTTTTCTTGCCTGTCATCTTTCTTTTATGGAGTCTTGCTCATTGGATTGATGAGCTCACTTCCAGCCCCACACATTAGCTTTACCTAAACACACTGTTTTGCATGGTCAACTCCTTAGAGGCTGCACCACTGTCTGTCTGGATGTGCTTTCAGTCAGAAACATTTAGCTGAGAGGCAGGAGGGTCATAAACTACTTGTGGATTCTATTTAGAGACCAGTCAGAACCTGAAAATCACAAAAGCTTGTCTGAATACCAGTTGCATTTAAGACATAGTAAATAGATTCTCTGGGTAATAAAAGAGTAGGATTTAAGAAAGTCCTGTGTCTTGAAAGAGCTCATCTAATCAAGAAGATATACTTGTATAGAGAGTTTAATGTTTAAATGATCATCTAAGGTTATAGAGAAAGGTGTGAAGCAACTGTTTAATGCTGAACTCAGTTCACCATGTCATTATAAACTAAAATTCTTTCAGCGGACCAGACAGGGATTTGTATCTTCAAAAGGAAATGCTTTGTTCTCCAAATTGCAACACTATGAAATTGGGGGATTATCTCTTTTTGTTAGTTTTTTTTGTCTTCATAGAATTCATTAGTGGGTTTTGGGTGGGAGTTATTGGGGGGGGGGGCATTTGTACAAACAACACAATCGAGGCGCTCAGCAGGGTCTAGTGTCTTACTTGTTTTCATTTCCATAATTCACTGCTATTTTACTTTGTTACTTTGAAAGGAAACCTGTCATAACGAATAAAAAACTGATAGGTTTTTTTTTTTTTTTGATCCTAAACTTAAATTATGGATAAGAAAGCCTGCTATATGGTGATCCTAAACTTAGGTTGTGGGTAGGAAAGCCTGCTATATGGTGATCCTAAACTTAGGTTGTGGGTAGGAAAGCCTGCTATATGGTGATCCTAAACTTAGGTTGTGGGTAGGAAAGCCTGCTATATGGTGATACTAAACTTAGGTTGTGGGTAGGAAAGCCTGCTATATGAAGATCAACACATCAGACTCAGTTTTGTTGTCTTTCACCAAAACTGCTTTTCAGAGTTTGTATTTTAATTATTAGTATCTGTATGTGTTCAGGAGACAACTTGTGGAAGTTGGTTCTCTCCTTCCACCATATGGGTCCGTCCCCGGAAGCAAGTTGTCAGGCTTGACAGGAAGTGCCTTTACCCACTGGGCCATCGAGACAGCCCCTGCAACTGCATTTTAAAAGCTAACTTAAGAATTGGGTTGCTGTTTTTTTTCCCAACTGTGTATGATTAAAGCCACTGCATGTTTGCTGAGTTTCCCAGCGATTGGGTTCCCTCCTTCCTGGCATCTTTGGCAATTATATCTTCATCTCTTCTAGAAGCATCCATTCCTGCCAGTGGCTTCTCTTCAGTCTCTTCACTCATGCTGAGTGGTTTAAGATTCTGCTCTGCATTCATTGTCTATTTAAAACTAGAGCGACTCCAGCATGGGATGGAAAGTGCAGATTGTGTGCAGCTCAGACCCTGCTTCTGGAATCTTAGGAGCAGAAGCAGTTTGGAATTTTGAGCTTTTGTAATTTGTGATGTTTCCATAAACCTTGCCATCCAAGCAAACCCAGGAAGCTATGATGGAAAGGTGGACTGGGCACCCACAGTGTAGATCGCGGGCCCACTTCAAGGTGGCTAAGGGAAACACTTTGCAGGGAATTCAAATCTGACAGTTAAGTGTGTGTGTTCAAATTAGAGGAAAATCTAGAAAAGGGGTTTATGAAGAAATGTCAGTATGATGTTCCTAAATGCTAAATTTCTATTGAAGTATTGTTGACATAGTCATGTTTTAGTTTCTGTGTGTTTCAGTTTAAATTTTGGTATTTTTTAGGGTGCACTGGATCTATCTGATGGACATCCTCCATCAAAGTCACCTGAAGGAAAATCAAGTGCAAACTCCACCCCAAGTAAGGTGAGTGTATGGCTGGACAGAGATGTGGGCACTGGGCAGACACCCAGGTGTCCTGCTCCCTCTTCTGACCTGTTGCCTGTAAACGCCCTTTGTAACAAGTCTTCTTAAAATGTCTCCAAGGTGCTTTCCTCTTTTTGATTACATAAGTTTTTAAAAAGCTGCTTTTTTTGTTTATTTGTAATATTTGAATTTTGTATCTCAGAAGACACTGATACTTGGAAATATTTTTGTATTGCACTAGTAAGAAGCTTTGCATAAATTCTTAGCTGGTGACTGTGAAGTTCCAGAATATAAAATGTTGTAGTTGAGTTTTGTAGACTTTTTAGATGGATGACCAGATTTGGAATCATGGTAGTATTTAAATATTTATGAACTATTTTTGAGACTTAGAGGAAAGTATACTATGGTCCGAGTGTGCGTGCTCGCTATTAATAGATAAAACCTGATTTCAGGAATACTAGATGAAAGAGAAAAAAATTTTGAACACTGGAATTTAAGATCAAGGATTGTTTTTTGTTTTTATTTAAGCTTTTTTTTTTAATTTTAAGAATTTTTTATTTTATTTTATGTATGTAAATATACTGTAGCTGTCTTCAGACACACCAGAAGAGGGCATCAGATCCCATTACAGATGGTTGTGAGCCACCATGTGGTTGCTAGGAATTGAACTCAGGACCTCTGGAAGAGCAGTCAGTGCTCTTAACCACTGAGCTATCTTTCTAGCTCAGAGATGTATTTAATAATAGAGCATTTGAAGTGATGGTCTCCCAAGGCTGATAGAATACATCCTGACTGGTTCTAGTTGGTCCTGTGAAATAATGGGGTTGGGTCATATCTTAGTCCACCCAGGCTGCTGTTATAAGTGGCAGAGAGTGCATCACTTTGAACAGCATACATTGATTTCTCACAGATTGAGGCCCTGGCAGATTTGATGTCTGGTGTAGTCCCAGTTCCTTTTATATATCCTTATGTAGGGAAATCTTTAATCCATACACAAGTACTCCACACTCTTGATTAATCATTCCCCAAAGGCCCTACTTAATACTCTCTTACTGTAGGGATTGGGATTGCAACATTATCAGGGTTTTTAGGAGGGTGGGTGGGCATAGCTGCACAGTTCATTGCAGTTCATTGCAGTTCATTCAGCATTGAACTCTGTGACTTTCCCATCAGAATAGAAAGATGGTGTGCAGTCCATCCCACCACAAGGCTTCATGTGGATTCAGGGTGGGACAGGATTGCATAGATAAAACTGGTGTCTTAAATCAGGTGGCTTTCGGAGCTTGTGTGTATACTGCCAAGTACTTCATTGCTGAATGCCTTGGGCAGCACACTGGGCGTACTTATGGCTTCTTCCTTGACAGCTGGTTCCCTTTTTAAGCTTTGAAAGCCAAAAAAATATCATATTTGTAGCCAGCAGGGGTATTCTGTTGTGTGGCCTCTGAGATGTCCAGGCCTTTTCAGGTAAGGATTATTTCAAGATATTTCTCTTTTGATAATTATGGAAAGCTGTAACCCTGATTGACAGACTAGGTCATGAGTAAATTTTACAAAATCCTTTAAATGCTGAGTGTCAATGCTTGAAGTATTGACCTGCTTGGAAATCCACTTTTTAGTAAATTATTTTTTATAAGGGTAACTGACAATCCCATGTAAAGTATATCTTCAAGAAAAAAAATGTTATTACATGTTTTATTCTCTGTATATTTTTCAATATCTAAGAGTTAGTTATGATACGGAGTGTGTTAGGAAATGTTGCTGTAAGTTCTTACAGAAGAGCATCGTTCTCCTAGGCTAGTATGCAGGCCTGTGTCTCTCCTGGGGAGGGGTGCCACCCTCTGCCACCTTCCATTTCTTCTCTCAGTGAGGTCTCCTCTGTTGTGAGCTGGGGTTAGAGTGGTCCTTTAAGAAACACCCAAGATCTTGATAGCTGGCCGGGACTGGGGTCTGTTTAAAATACATCCTTGCTTTGTCACTTGCAGTACAGTTCCGTTACATACCTGAAGAGTTTGAGATTCTAGCTCTCCACTTTTCCTTGCCTCTCGATGATTCCTCATCAGCCTTGTGAGCCCACAGAGTGAAAGTGTAAGTGTGAGGGACACTGGAAAGTTGTAGCCAAGGACTGGATTTCAACCGGCTGATGGGAACCAGTTGTGTGCTCCTGGGGAAGCACACAAAGTATGCTGAGCCCCAGCAGCTGCTTAGGGTCTCCAGGCCAGTGGAGAGTGGTACAAAGGGCAGTGTGAAAGAAGCCAGGCCCCTCCTCAGAAGCTGGGGCCAGTAGTCAGTACCAGTTGCTGCCCAGAAACCTGCTGGAAGCTGGTTACAATGGGCGGACACTTCGAAAGTTATGAAAGGAAGCTGTGGCGAGGAATATGTTAAATTGTCCCAATTGCAGATATCGTCTAATAGCCGTCTTTACTGGTTTGGTAATGAGTTAGTTTATTTTTAAAGATTTACATTTTATGGTAAAATGTCATTTTATTCTCATGCTCAGATACCAAGGTATAAAGGACAAGGTAAGAAGAAGACAAGCGGTCAGAAGTCTGGTGACAAGGTAACATGCATGAGGGCAGAAGAGGAAAGCAGCCTGTGCTGAGACAGGCCCTCAGACACGGGGCCTCCTGCTGGCCTGGGTTCTAAGCTTTCTTCCTAAACATGCCTGCCGTCTGCTATCAGCCCATGAGAGCCAGAGCTGAGGCACAGGCCCGTCATCTGAGCTACTTGAGAGGGTAAAGGGAGGACCTGCAGGTTGAAGGCCAAGCTGGGCAGTGTAGTGAGATCCCATCTAATACTGCAAAGGAATTAAGTAGGCTGGGGAAATAGTCGAATGGCAGAGCACTAGACTAGCAAGCACTGAGCGCAGTCCTCAGTAATGAAAAGACAAGACGGAGAAGAGTATGGGAAGGCATACTGGCATAAAACAAAAATAACTTTTATCAGTCTGGTAAGAAAACATAGCAGTAATTAGAACTAGTCACAGCGATTTAATTTTCAATTCTCCAGGATCCTCAGTTCTGTGTGGAGTCTGATGCATAGACATATTCCTACCTTTAAAACATCTCAAATAAAGACTTAAAAAACAAAACCAACTAAGGTTTGCCTGTTAGCTGGCTCTAGCTGTAGTGATTGTAAAGGCAGATTCCCTTTGCAGTCACTGCTTATACGTTATTTGATGAAAAGATGCTCCATGGTCCAGTGAGTCCTGTTGTAACATGCACAGTGAGAGTGGCTCTGTCTGAACTCACAGGCTGACTGCAGAGGCCAGACAGCCTGGAGGTTATCAAGGGTAGTAACCTGTAGTTTGAGAGTCATTGCACTGTTTCGAATTTTTAAGTTAGATGCATATTTCACAGAATTGAGTTTTTATAACTTTACTACTAGTGTCTTAAGTCTTTAAACATTTTGAATGAATCAGTACATAAAACCAACATATACTAAGAGACATGGTTTTCACTGTAATGTGACAGCCGTGGTGACTTGGGCCTTCATATGCTCTCTGACTTGAGGGGAATTTAGAACCTTTTGGGCCCAATGTTTCATAGTGGGGACTGTAAGTCTAGCTCCTTGTGTTTCATAGTGTGCTGCTTCTTCTTTTTTTTTTTTTTTTAAGATTTATTTATTATTATACAAAAGTACACTGTAGCTTACTTCAGACGCACCAAAAGAGGGCATCAGATCTCATTACAGGTGGTTGTGAGCCACTATGTGGTTGCTGGGATTTGAACTCAGTACCTTTGGAAGAGCAGTCAGTGCTCATACCTGCTGAGCCATCTCACCAGCCCCATATTGTGCTTCTTGAGTCAAAACTATCTCCTCAGTCACTTGGAAGTCCTTTCTCCCTTTTCTTCTCTGGCCTTGTACTTTTCTGAACTGCTTTTGTAGCCAGTGTGGATCTGTGTTGCCTCTTTCTAGCCCTAGATAGCTAAGCCCCCTGCACTTTCTTCCTTTTTGCTTTGCCCTCTGCATGCAGTAACTTTTCAGTTTCCAGAATATTGTTAATGACTAATCAAGATGCCTAGTGGCCTGTAATGGTTGGAGATATGCCTACCAGAACGCTAGTGGGAGCCGCTGTGTTGGCAAGTGAGTGCCATTTCCAAGAGGAAATGCCATCTCCAGTTGTCAGAGCCTCATCCATGTGATGGACAGACACAAAGTGTGCGTGCTGTGTGTAGAATTCAGGGGCCTTGAGCAAAAACAAGGAAGCCCAGGGTATTGCTTCCCATTGAGCTCTGGCATTCTGAGAGCTCTGCTTGTGGACAGCTGTTGAGAGGCCCAAGCTCATGCTGATTGTGTGAATGCATTTTTGAATTATTCATAAGCTATCTCAGTATAGCCTTGTGCATCTGTAATTCTAGCACTCTGGAGACAGAAGCAGATGATTGCTGCAAGTCTGAGGCCGGCCAGGGTTACAGTACAGAGATTGTCTCAAATCCAAAAGCAGTTGTTTAATATGTGTGTGTAAATATAACTGGTGTGTAAGGATTTTTTAAACAATTTCAGTAAGGTTTCTTCATTTTGTTGTTAATAGAATGGATAGATTCAGAACACAGAGTTAAAGTTAAATGGGAAGTATTTGTTTAGTGAGTTTACTTTAATGATTTGTGTTTGTGTAGTTGAACAAGTACCATAGTACACATGTGGAAAGAGAAAACTTGAGAGTGGGCTCTCTCCTTCCATCATATGGGCCTGGGGCTGGAGCTCAGAATGTCAGGCTTAGGGGCAGGGCCTTTGCCTGCCGAGGCATCTCCCTGCCTGTGAAGGGTGAGATGTAGAGCTGTCTGTTCAGGTTTTCAAGGTAGTGCCGATGGTTATTTCTTTTCTTACCATTTTGTTTCTCCAAATAATGTCTCAATTGTCTGAGAAATCAGTAGAGAAAACCCCACTCTCCAGAGTAGTTGGACAACAGAAGCTGGACTCCATGCAGGCAGTGGGGGAGAAGAAAACTCAGTTGGGGGTGGGAGGAGGTGAAAGGGAGAAAATATGTTCAAAATACCATTACAGGAAATTCTCAAAGAATTAGCAAAGAATGTTTCTTAAAACATAGTAACTATAAAGAACTAGAACACCTAGGTGTAGTGGTGTGTGCCTATACACCAACACTGGGAAATTAGAGGCAGGAAGATTGCTGCTTCAAAGCCATTCTGGGCTTATGGACTGAGTTCTAGGCCAGCCTGGACTATATATAGTGACACCCTGTCTCAGGAACTCAGCAGCAAAGATATCATAGCAGACTGTGCAGAAGCCCTGCCCTTTGGGTCTTTACCATTTAACTAGAGAAACAAAGCAGGATAGGATTATTTTTAATATGTAGCCTCAGTGCATTCTTACCTGTGGGGTCGGGTGGAACTTGAGGGTCTCAGATGCCAAAGCACCTCTGCAGGTGTAGAATGAAGTTCTTTGTAACATGCCATTAAATGTTGTCTGAGAAGACTTCCTTCATCCGTTTCCACACGTTTGCTTTTAATTCTTAGTAATGTGATGTAGGTCATTACTCCTTTTCAGATAAATTCAACTTTATGTTGATTTTGGACATTTGGGCACAATCATGTTGTGTGTCTCTCGGGCTGGGTTTTTTTGTCTGTAGTTGTTGCCTCGGGGCTTTCTCTCATTCATTCCTCACCCTGGGGCTGGGTAAGTGGGAGGCAGGGAGTGAGAAACACACTTACCTAGCCCTGGTCCCTGGCTTCTAGACCTTCTTGACCTCTTGGCATTATCCTCAGATGAATGAGTCTGCGCTGCAAAGGGCAAGAAGGCTGAGGGGACCGTGCAGGGGCCATTCTGTCTTGGGCTTGCTCCCAAAGGCCGAGGTTCAGCAGTGTGTGTGTATGACTTAGATGACTGACTGCTGGTGGGAAGCGGGCTTCTCTAGAAATGGAGAGGTTTAAAAGATTTGTCTGGGCTTCTAGAATTCTGCAGTAGTAAGGTGAGCAAATAAAACTCTGTAAGTATAGTACTGAATTTAATTGCAGTCTATTCTTTCAATACTTTGTTCGTAAAGATTAGAAGTAGTAGAAGTAAACTTCATAAGTCATGGATCAGCAGAGCAAGAGGAGGAGGAGGCAGAGGTGATAGAGCCCTGTGTGAGGAAAAGAAGTAGGGCAGGTAGATATTTATAAAACTGAAGTATTTTGTCTATTTATGAATAGTGCAGATTAAGTTTTTACTTTGGAAACACAAATCATATTTTCCTTTATTTCCTTCAGTGCTAAGAATTAAGGCCTGGCAAGTCCTATTATCTAAGCCCTTTTTTAGGTTCTTAAAAATATTATAGCAGTAATTCAATTTTTGGCTACTAAACAAGGAGTTTTGGTTTTTTTTTTTTTTCATTGTGAAACTTTCTCTGATCTTATTTTCTATTTTTTTTAAACGATTGAATTTTTATTGTTTATTGGAAAGTTAAACCTATACTAAAACTTTCAAAAACTTATTTATTATAATTTGCCATATAGTTTGTTCATCTTGAGTTCCCTCAAAGGGAATAGTTGATGCAGTACTGTTCAGTAAGTCCTTTCATTTGTATTAAATGGCAAAGGCTAAGTGTTGTGTTACAGACAGCTATGGCTTTCTTCACCTTCTGTGCCTGAATAGAATCTGGAGCTTGAGAAATAGGACCTGCGAGCTGGGCATGGTGGCGCACGCCTTTAATCCCAGCACTTGGGAGGCAGAGGCAGGAGGATTTCTGAGTTCAAGGCCAGCCTGGTCTACAGAGCGAGTTCCAGGACAGCCAGAACTACACAGAGAAACCCTGTCTCGAAAAACCAAAAAAAAAAAAAAAAAAAAAAAAAGAGAGAAATAGGACCTGCTATTTCCTACTCTGAGGACCGAGCAAAAAGAAAGGTGTCTGTCTTGGCTTCTGTACTGTGAGGCAAGCCTGGGTGATGGTTTTTCCCTTACTACACATGGACCATTCTGGTTGTGTCCGGCTCCAGTGTCGTGTCTGCCTCTGCTGAGTAGCTCCCTAGTGGCTTAGAAAACGTTGTTTTCACCTTCATTAATAGAACTGCAAAGTAGAATCAAATAATCCTGTTACTGTGAAGATGTATCTGTCATACCATAGTGTCCTTCTCTATGAGACTCGGCTTCCTACAACAGGACCTTTCATCCCCAGTATGAATGCCACTGAAACCAGACAGGTGATGTCCATGACAAGCAGGGATCAGCATGCTCTGTCGTCTGTGTGGGCTTGAGCTGATGATGTGAACTCCAGGAGGAGGAGAGCGTGGCCTGGAGTCACTGACTTGTGATGCTGCTTTGTGTCTGTCTCGCTCTGCCTCTTCCTTCCCTGGTAACTTTCTCAGCAAAGTTTTGAAGAAGAGAATCACCATCAAAGCCTCTGTGAATGTGTTTAAATATCCTAAGACTTGGCATTTAGTTGTAGTGCCTTGGAAAAAGCCAATTATTAAAACATTTTCAAATCAAAAATCGAAACTGATATGAATGTAATTAGATATATATAAACATATTATACTTCTGTTTTTCACAATACCAGGAAAACTTGAAAAAAACGTGGAAGGGAATTTTTAAAGTACCTTCTTAAAAGTTTCCTATATAGTTTAAAAGGATAACTTGGATAATTTATTTTTCCAGACATCTTATTGTGATCATTAGTTTATCATTATTAATAGCCCACAGACTATACAATACAGTTCCATCTAAGTCCCTAAAAGTAATGTAAGTGTGTATCCTAAGACATGCTGTGCTGTCTGCATGTGGGAAAACAGAACAGCAACCTGCATAGTGCCCTATGTGTTAATCTAATCTGTCTCCCAGCTTCTTGCCTTGCTGCTTATTCTGACCCAGCCTGTTTGTAACTTAATGTATACATACTGACCTAAATTTAATTCTGGAGGAAATTCATGTCTTAGAAACACTACATAGAATGGCAAAGTTAATCACAGAGCAGGTGTTTTCCAAGTTCTTTATTTCAAGCATCACGGGGCTCTGTTACAGTATTATACACTATAGCATATAAGGCCAGGCCTTTGGGAATTGTCTTTTTCCGTCCACATTAAATGCAATTTTATATAACTAAACCTAATGATATAATCTGAGTATTAAGAACTAACCTCATCTGGATGTAGTGGCAACCTCTTGTAATCCCAGCCCTTGGGACCTAAGAGGCAAGGAGGTAGAGTTCAAGGTCAGCTAGTTCAAGGCCACCTGTGTGCCACATGAGACCTTGTCTCAAAAAGGGAGGAAATGGGTGAGCTAATCTGCTGTTCATTTTACCATTAACAAGTTACATAAATGCCTTTGTGTCCTTTTTTAGAATCCATCCAGACAACACATCCTACATGTATAGCCTAACGATTAATTAAGGCACAGCACTTAGAGCATTTGGAATTCTCCATAATTGCTAGCCACTGCTGTTACTACTGCGTTATTTGTTACAGTTCTTATTATTGATATAGATTGAACTGTTGTGAGACCAAAAGCCAGGTGTAGACTAAAACTATGCCGTGGTTCTCAGGGTAAGCCAAGCACTGTAATAGCAGTTCATGCTGACCTGACTGTGCATCCATGGGCTGGGAATAGAAGTGCTCCGCCATAGAACTCTTAGCCTTGGACTAAGTTACAAACAGGATTTATGTGCCTGCTTGTGTACATTTCATGGGGTGCAGGTCACTAGATAGCTAAGCAAGCCTGAAGTAAGGTAATTGCTGTAGCCGGGGTCTGCTTGTTGTAAGTTTGAGTGTTCAAAGGCTTTTATTTGGTGTTGGGTAGAATACTGTTCTCTTTTCTGATGAATAGTGCAACTTGCTTTATTTTGTGATACAGTCTTCTTAACTTTAGTGTTCTCTCCTGTTGCAAGCTGAAAGTGTGTTAAGATGGCTTATGCAGCAGCGACATACACACAGGATGGAAGGGGAAAGCTGTTGCGATTGAGAGTTGCTAAGTGAGACAGCCATAGGAAAGACCTTTTCATTTAGAAGGGAAGGGGAGAAGTAGTGTGGCCATATTTCCTTAACATTTTCTCATTTGAAACATGCCCGTGTCAGGAAGCCTCGGGTGAAGTGGGGAACCATAGGGTTGCACTGCAGTTTCTGATGGTAAAGGACAGACACACACACACACACACACACACACACACACACACACACCTATGTTGACTATTGTTTAAACTATCTTAGAAGCTTTGTCACCAAGAAGAGCTTTCTCTCCCTCTTTTCAGAAGACTAGCAGTGAGACCAGTCAGAGTGAGCCAAGTGTCTCCTTGTCAGAGTCCAAGAGTAAAAGCAGCCTGCACTCACTGGCCCATGAAACAAGAATTGCATCTTTCTTAAGCAGCAGCAGCACTGTCGATGCCAGAGACAAAAGTGCTCTTTGTCCAGATGACGGTGATGTGGAAGGAGACTCTTTCTTTGATGATCCCATTCCTAAACCAGAAAAAACCTATGGTTGGTGAGTAGACGCTTCTTCTTCACATTATCTGATCATGATTTCAAAACTGAAGTTTCTAAATGCTTTCACTTTATATTTTTAAACTAATAACCTGCTAATTATAATTATTGAACCCATAACTCTGATGTGTGTCAGTAATGCCTAGTATGTCTGTCATAAAATAATTCAAGGAATACTGAAGACACCAGGTATAAGCCATTTTCACGAGGTGAGCCTGCATCAGGACCCTACCATGTGACAGGAGCTGTTTTGAGTTTCATTTCATTTCAGGGTGCAACAGTGGGTTCTGACTCTTGCCTCGGAGTTCACCCTCAGAGGCAGTCAGGTAGTTAGTTAATAAGATTCATCTTCAGTGGAGATGCTGTGTGGTGGGTGGCAGTGGTGCAGAGGCCTTGTCAGTTTCAGGAGCTGACCAGAGAAGGCTGAGTTGGGGCCCTCATGGAGTACACCTGAGCCAACAGTTCAGGGAGTGAGCAAGCCATGTGGAATCAGGTTTGCACCACTCCCAAGAGAGGAACTAGCAAATTGGAAGGGTCTCATCAGCCCCTCAAGACATCAGGAAGGACAGTGTGGTCATAGGGGAGAGGGTTGTGTGAGTTGGATGTGGAGATGGAGGTCAGTCACAAGAGTGTGACTTCTCCCTAAGATTGGAAGCACTGAAGTCTTGACCCAGCCCACACAGATCCTCTGAGCCAAGGCCATGCAGGGTTTCCAGAGAGCACACCGTCAAGCTGTCAGGACTCTAGAGGAGCAAAATGACGGAGTGATGGGAAGTAGGTGCTTCAGGGACGCTTTAAGGCTAATTGCAAAAGGATTTGCAGATGAGTACAAGAGAACCAGGTGATAGACAACCAGGGTAGCTCTCGGGGGTCTACGCTTGAATACTTGGAAGGTTAAAACCCATAAACAGAGGTGGAAAAAAAAATGGGAAAAGCTGGGTCAGGTGGCACAGACATGTGGCCTGAGAGTCCCGAGTGTGATGTGTTAGGATCTAGATGTTGGTGGGCAGGATGTACACTGGAGAGAGCGAGGGAGTCATCAGTATATAGGGAATACTGAAGCCAATAGATAGGGAGATCACAAGAGTAGGCTGAGCACACTTGAGGTCAGTGAGGCGAGCAGGCAGCATAAAGGAGACTGAGAAACCATGGCAGGAAAGGCCAGAGACAGCAGCTGCAGTGGCATCTGACAATCACCCGCTGGGGTTAGCCATATGGAGGTTAGAGGTGACTTTGGCTGACAGTTTTATTGGACTGGAAATAGGGCAGATAAGAGGGTTATAGTTGACAAGTAAGGAATGTTGGGGAAGGATTAAAATAACAAGTCCTAAAGGGTACAGAGGATAGAAGTATGAGGACTTAGGCAGAATGTGGGTCTAGATGTGTGCATAATGCGTGCATGTTTGGGTATGCACGCTAGTGTAAGAAAATGATACCCAGGGCTTAGTATAAGGGAGCAAAAGAGTTCCTGGAGTGCTGTTTGACTCCAGGGAGAGTTGCCAGCAGGATGAAGAGGGTGTGCAGTGTGGGCCTGGATGGCAGTGCCTGGGGAGTTAGGAGTAAGCTGAGGGGAAATCTTGGACTAACACCCGCAAGGTCAGAGGCTCTGCCCTTCCTGACAGTGTGTGCATTTGAGAGGTAGAGCTTGTCTGTTGGCTGTGTACTGTCTTGTTTCTGGGAAGTGGAGGAGGGCATCTGAAGTGCAGACTTTAGAGAGAAAGCAGACTGCTGTAAACTCAGGGAGCTGGAGTGTCACTGACAAACTTAATTCATGGATCATGGATCCATAACCACAGCTTGCTCTGCAGGTTTGCTTTATGCTTTGCAGCCTGTAAATTCTTTTTATTTCCAGCCAGTGTACACATATAAAACTTCTTTACATTGCTTTTTTATGTTACAGACTAAAAGACTCTAGTGATAAGGTCTGAAACTGTCATTGACCTGTCAATTGCTTCCTGTTAGGAGAACTGAACCTAGGAAGCAAGTGGGAGGTCTGGCCTCACTGTCTGACAAGCCCCACTTAAGGAGCGGTCTCAGCTCCCTGGCCGGAGCCCCTTCCCTAACAGATCCAGAGAGTAAGTACTTGAATACTCTAGATAACTGTAGTGTCCATTGCTGCGCTGTGATCAAATACCAGGACCAAGAAGAAGCTGAGGGAGAAGGCATTATTACAGCTGACAATTGTAGTTTCTCATGAAGAGAAGTGAGGGCAGGGACTGAAGCAGAGGCCATGGAGGAACCCTGCTTACTGCTTTGCTCCCCATGGACTCAGCTTCATTTTTGATAGAACCTAGCTAGACCCACCTGCCCAGGGGCAGCATTCACTGCTACATCATTCATCAAGAAGATGCCTCCAGACTCACCTTATAGGTCAGTCTGATGGAAGCAGTTTCTAAGTTGATTATTTACTCTTCCTAGATGACTAGCTTATGTCAGGTTGACAGAAAACCAAAAACTAGCCAATCACACGTGATGCAATTACTATGGATTGTGTTTTGTTTTCTTTTGTTTTACAAAATCCTAATTTTAATCAATTGGACAATATTTTGTTATTTTCATTTCTTAATGTAGTCAGTATTTACCATTTTGTATTCTCCTTTGCTATGCTATTAAAATATTTTTTAGCAAGCTGCTTTTTTAACTGGGTTAGACTATTGATAGGTATGTGTTTGTGCGTGTGTATGTGTGTGTCTATATGTGCGTATTGCAGCTTACAGCTTGACTTAAACTTTTTAAATTTTTACAGATATGATACGCATTCAATACTCCAAATTTAGTCTTGATTTTTCTCTGGCTGCAATATGCATGGCCTTCTGTGTTTTATCAACATTGCCACATGAACACTAGGGAAGGCAAATAATGTTCTATGGTACTGCTTGCCACACTGTGAAATTTAGTAGGTTAGGTATATCCAGTGGAGTTTTTGCCTTATAATCTTGGCAACTTAGGATGAGTGTTAGATGCTGTCCCATTCCATGAATTTTTCATGGACCTTTAAAATAACTTAATTTTTTCAAGAAGTTATGGCATAGAATGGTCATTTTAGGCCTCACTCTGCTGTCAGGAGCTTGCATCTGAAGTGGGCTGTACTTTGGGTGCTGTGAGTATGAGATCCATGGAGAGGTTGCTAGCCCCATGTAGGGTAGTAGCCAGCCTCCTGCACTGTGTCATCCAATCTTCTCATCCTATCCCTGGGGCAACGCTGCGAGTCTTAGGATCTGTGAACCTCACCCCATCACAGTCAGTTCAGTATTTAACCAGCAGCTCAATTGAAGTAGATAGATCACTTGGACTTCACAGTATTGGGTTTTGTGTGTGTTTTTATTTTGATAATTGTGTCTAACAAAGAATAGTAAAATCTGATTTCTCCACGCATAAACCCTTTACCTTTTACCAAGAATAGATACCCAGGGAATGATAGTGCATGATTCTAGCCTGTGTTGGTTATAATTTATGATTTCTGTTCTAGGTTTTTCCCTGCATTGTTAGGGGTATAGATGTCCCACCCAAAAGAGAAGCTGATGATGGGCTTAGAGAATGTTGTTCTGAGTACCTTTCATGCAAGTATTTTTCCTGTCCACAGGTAAAAGGGGAAGCACGGTCCTGAAGGATCTGAAATTGGTTGGTGAGAAGATTGGATCACTTGGGCTAGGTAACTAGATTTCAGCTTTAGTATGATTGTTGAGATCGTCTTCCAGAATAAAGTCTACATGGACAACCTTCCCGCTGCTGTTCAGCAGCTACTGGGGAGTTCAGCCCTACACTAGGGGATAACTGTAGCAACAAGCTGGATAGATCTTTGTCTCGTGGTATTCAGACCATAGCTGGGGAATGCCCCTGGCCTGGGCTTTCAGGAAAGACCTACAGAAGAGGCTGATCTAGTCAGAGCTGTGTAACAGAAGAGTAGGTTAAGGGATGTCTCTGGGTGCTGTGAGTCCAAGATCCAGACCACAGGGAGTCAGTCTAGTGCAAGGCTCACACTTGTGAGAGGACAGCTGTGGGCTGCTGTGTAAGTAAGCAGATGTCTGTGGGAGTTAGAGGAGCAGTGTGCACAGAACTGAGTTGTGGGCACACTGCAGACTGCTGTAACACAGGGACCTCAAGAGACCCTTCCTTTCTCACTGACCTGAAGGAAATGGTACAGCCGGGGCACTTAGCCGTCTCCTGCCCTCTGCAGACTGATAGGATGCTAAGTTGCTCTGTTGTGAGAGCATTGGACTCTGGGGGGTTTAGAACACTGCTTCTCGGGCAGGCTGGGGAGAAAGTACCATATACCCTGTTCAGTTTATAACCTTGGGTATGTCGTGGGGCAGCGCAGAGTATCTCTCCTGTTTCTGGGCAACCACTCTAAATAGTGCACAGCACCCAGGTGAAAGAAGGAGAAATTTACGTGAAGATTCCAGCTATGGCCCCAGTTTGGAGTAAGCAGTGCCTTTGTTTCTTCTCTGTTAAATGGGAACAATAACATGTAGCTCAGTGTGAAGGCTGCACAGGATGTCCATGTGTATATGCACAACTGCACACAGCCTGGTTCAGGGCCTCACCTGCTGCTTTCCTTTGTGTGTCGGTTCTTTCCTTTGCAGTGTAGATGTTTTCTGAGCTGCCTTACTTTTGTTCCTCACAGTGCCCTAGAGGCCTGCTGGGTAACTGCTGAGTGGCCAGTGCTGTCCTTCCTCAGGGCCTCCAGGTCACCGCCTTGCTGCTCTTCTTCCTCCCCATTGGGTGTGGTCACATCTGCAGGGAGCTCTTTATCCTAGCACCTCAGTGCATTTTTGTCCCCTTCTTTGATCATGACACCTCAGGTGCTGCTCTGTCCCCTCATTATGGCATTGTGCTTCACCTTGTGGTTGTTCACCTGGTGCTAAGCTTTTGCTGGCCTCCCTCTTTCATCATTCTTGTTCTTTTATTAAAGTGTGGTTCCCTGCTCTGCTGAAGACAGCTCTGACTGGGCTGGTGGAGCAAATCAAATGGCAGTCACTGCTTCATTTTCCCCTCCACTGGCTTTGAAGTACATACACCTTGAGTTGAGATGGGGTGTTGTACAGGGCGGCATAGTAGGGCGACATCAGATCCTATAGAAATAAGTAGTTGTTTAGTGACTGCAGCACTGTCATTTAACCTAGGTTTCTGCTGTAATGTGCATGACAAGACTGCGTATAGCTGTGGTACCTACGCAGTTCAGGTAGGATAATGTCAGTGATGTGCAGCCCTCCCCTAGGAAGAAACTGCCTTTGTTGTTATTCAGAGAGACAGACTGCTCTGTCCTGCAGGTAGTGTAAGCTTCTAGAGTCTTGACTGTGTCACTTAGAACCTTCAGGGTTTCCTGTGTTCTCCTTGGACATGATTTAAATAGCGTTTCAGGGGAATGACATTTCATAGGAACAGTTTTAAAATACAGCTTTTCAACACAATCTATTTTACTTTAACAAAAAGTAGGCAATGAGCTACCCTTGTGGCACACAACCTTGATGTTAGCATTTGGGAGGCAGAGACAGGTAGCTCTCTGAATGTGAGGCTAGCCAGGCTACATAATGAGACTGTATTAGGTAGATGACCCTTCTAGAAGTCCAGCACAGTGACTACAGTTGGGATAGTATTGTGAATACCTGAAGTTTTCTAAGACAGTCGAGCTTGTTTGTACCACAAAATTGAAGCAAAAATACATTAACAAACTTCACTGTGCTAATCATTTTCCAAGACAGGCTATACATTACATAAGTATGTGTGATTTATAGTAAAGGTAGAAAGAAACAAAACTTTACAAATGGTATGTTTATAAATGGGCACTTCTTGTTTACAGCAAGGGTGGTAAACCATAAAATATTCTGTAGAGTAGCAGGTCGGTTTTGGCAAGCCCCGTGAAATCATCTCTAGCACATACTTCGTAGTGTTTATTATTTTATTTTTGTTTTAATATTTATGGGCTTGAAAGTTGGCCTGGTGCTTAAGAGCCCTGGCTGCTCTTTCAGAGGACCTGGGTTCAATTCCCAGCATTTACGTGGCAGCTCACAACTGTCCCATCATAACTCTGTCTCTAGGGGATCTGACGCCTCTCAGGGCAGCAGCCAGACAACCTGACACACCTGCAAGCAAAACACCCAGACACATAAAGTAAAGATTCATTTTTAAAAGTTACACAAAGTATCAAAAAAATTATATTTCAAAATATAAAAATTATTCTTTCTTACCTCATTGGCTAATATTGGTCAAATGCAAGAATGAATGCAAAAGAGACAAGTGATAGGCCAGGTGATGGAGATAAAGGCTGAGACAGAGCTCATCTAGACAGAAGGAAGAAGTCAGAGTCACTGGCTGTGGGCAGCATGTACCAGCCTCTCATTTAGTATATGCTCTGTTAAATGTACTCTTTCCAACTCATAACTTCTTGCATGTGGTAGCACACTAGTCAGTAAATATCTTGAGTTTGAACTAACTACAAATGCCAGAAGGCAGATAATTCATTTGGCTTTTCACGGATCCAAACTGCAGCCCTAGCTGCCCTGCTATCCTGACTTGGTTTCCTCTATCGTATTGTCTTAATTCTTGGAGACACAGCAGTCAGCTGTGACCATTGTTTGTCTAGTGGCACTTGCAGACCAGCCAAGGCTGGGCTTTGTTCTCAGAACATTTTCCCTCTTCTCTTCCCATGAGGACCAGACACTGCCTGCTTTCTCTCAAGCTCCTGCAGCCCCTTAACTTTTGTGGCTGGAGATAGAGACAGCTTCCTTATTCCAGAGAAAAGCAACCTAGAAATTTGTCCCTGCCTGTTACTTCTCTTCAGGGGCTCCAGCAAAGAGTCTCTGCTCCTCACCCCATGTTGTGCCTTTCTCACCTGCCACTGGAGCCCTCACCCCCAGTTAGCTACAGCTTTGCTACCTCCCGGCTTTCTGTTACCTTTAACTTTCCATCTTGCCTCTCCCACATACCATTCTCCTTGTGAGAAAAGACATCAGGCCACTCTTGTGTTCCACCAGCCCGTCTTGCTCCACAGTGGTTGTTGCAGACATGGTCTTCGCTGTGTCCGGCTTCCCTTCCCTTCAGGAACACATCCTCCTGGGATCTGTCCCCCTCCACCTTAGATTTCAGTGTACGCTGCCTCAGAGTTCTTCTTTCACCCACCATGCTACTTTTGCTTTGTTGTATGGTGGAAAGCCTCTCTGTGTTCATTGCTGTGCTGTGGGAGACCTCTTAAGAGTCACCCCAGAGTGTGATAGATGGCTAATCAGCTTCTGTAAGAGAGTGCTCTGCCCCCTCTAGGTCTTGGATCCTCCTCTGATCTGGTCCCATGTTTTAGCAGACCCAGGATAGTATAGGCAGCAGCTCTGAACAATTAACTTTCCATCCAGGGTTTTCCTGCCTTGCAGCCTCCTCTGGCCCCTCAGATACTTCCTGTGCACTTCCCAGCTGCCATTCTTTCCCATTGGCAGTGGTTGTCTTGTTTCTCCAGCATCTTTCCTTGGCTGCTCTAAAAGGCATCGGAAAACAACTAATTTGCAGTTAGTTGTCACTGAGAGCTATAGTTTAGCTCCTCAGATTGTTGTGTATATGAGGAAGCTTAAGGTCCTTCTGCATTAGTAACAGCTCCTGTGGTGACTGCATTTGGAACCTCTTGTGCATCAAACCCTATGAATTCAGAACTTTGTGGTTCCGGCCTGGTTGTGCTTGGACGCAACCATAAAAGGGCTCGAAGCACCCCTTTGGGTGATAGGCCCACATGCATATGTTGTGGCCTCTTCACACTTTCTGATTGTTTTTAAAATCTTCAATGAACTACTGAGTGAAGGTCATGGCAGTTGGAAACAGGATGACTAGAGAAGTTGATGGTACCTTGCTGCTGTGTCACTTTTTCTGTTTTTGTGGTGAAGAGGCTAGAGGCCAGATCCATGAACATGTTGGGAAAGTGTTCTGCTCTTAAGCTACCCCCAGAGCTGTGCTTCATTAGGTCCCAGGGGTGCATCATGGGGAGTTTCCCTGTGATTAAGCCACCTTCCTGAACCTAGAACACAGACAGGGTATTCACTAGTTAGCCTATGATGCAACCACTTGAACAGCTTTTATTATCTGCCTTCATTTTATGTGCTAAAAATACAATTTCCTGGGGCTGGCAAGATGGCTCAGTGGTTAAGAGTGTTGCTCCTGCAGAGGGCCAGGTTCATTTCACAGCATCCACATGGTAGCTCTGCTCCCAGGGACTCCAACACTCTCTCCTCCTTGGGCACCAGACACACACATGGCACACATACATAATATACATGCAGGCAGAATATTCATGCATATAAAATAAATCTGAAAAACATTTAAATACTATTGTGGTACTTATGTTTTCATAAAGTAATATTCAAAAATATATTGTTTTGCAGGAAACATGCTTATTTAAAATAAGTATTTTAAATAATATTTTTAACATGTTCCTTTTTAAAAACTGATTGCCAGGCACTGGAGAAGATGAGGACTATGCTGATGATTTTAATAGGTAAGAAACACCTTGAGGTGAATATGTAAATCTTTAAATCCTTTCTGAATACAGATATGGCAAAATTACGTTTATTTGGTGTTAATTCTCTTTTACATGTTGATTGAAAGTACAGAAAGATAGTTAATCCAAAATTATGTTTTGGAGTGACTTCTTCATCCTACAGTACAATGCAGATGAGTATGTATGCTGTGTTGGGGCGGGGATTGGAAAGAATAAAGAAGTGGCCGAGATGTTGTTAGCTGGTCACTCAAAACCAAGTCGCTAGCTATCCTAAGGCACGTTTTTGTCGTTGGGGGTGGGGATCATCTGAGTTTGACTTTAAGCAAAACTGCCTTCTTCAATATGACATTACTTAACATTTTGTTTGAGGTAACTTTCTTGTATGAATTGCCTATTAATGGGAAAATAATATTTGTTATAAATAGGATTAGAAAATTCAAATAGCATGTCTGGGTATTTTGACACTTTTCTTTTGCTTAGAGATTTCAGTTTATTACTATCATTTATTACCCTGTGTTGTAGAGACAGGAATAGCATATGACGAGTGGCATTTGAGAAATCAGGTTTTCCCTGTGATTGCCTCTGCTGCCCTTGTCAGCTTTCTCAGATGTCATATATGAAGTTGATGTTTAGTGTTGGTTTTGTATGGTATTTAGAGGATTAAGAATCTCTGGAAAGTTTGAGCACTAGTAGTTGTTCTTCAGAGTTCTTTGTCGTTTTCCCCTCTTTTCATTAGTGCTAGCCATCGCTCAGAAAAAAGTGAACTAAGTATTGGAGAAGAGATTGAAGAAGACCTTTCCATGGGAGTAGAGGACGTGAACACCAGTGATAAAGTAAGGGGCCACAGGCTGGGTGTGTCTGTCCACTTAATGACTTGTGAGGCCTGTGAAATGAATGTGACTAGTAAAATATGGTTGAAAATCACAGAAGTTCATGACACTTAAATATTCCAAGTCTGAAGCAAACCTTTAAGGGTGTGTGAGACTCAGCTATCCGTTAGCTGGTCCTTGTGCTCTGCAGGCTCTCTGGGCTTGCTTCTGATTAAGAGTGGCCACAAGGGATCAGGACTCGAGTCAGATGTTGCCTCTCTTAGGGTCACAGGTGAGGTTCTGTTTCCTGGGAAAGGTAGGGGGTGGGATGGTCTTCTGGTCATCTCAGGCTCCCCACGTCAGGAGAGCAAAAGGAAACAGCCTTTACTTGAGGTTAAAGCCAGGAATCCGTTGTTAAGATCCACACTGGAGCTTTTCACCCAACAGAGATAAGCTGCAGCATCTCTGTTGTTCACAACTTGGGTGGGTCTGCCCTCTCGAGTCATGAGATAACTAGAAGATGCCCAAGGCCTTCAAAAACGGTGAGTGTAGGCTGAGTTCCGATTATCACACAAGGAGAAGGCCTTCAAGAAAGATGGTATTTTAGAAGAAGTAAGCAAATTTTGAGTTTATGTTATTTTTATTGTATTGAGTTCCTTTGTTGTCTGGTTTGGATGTTTTGAGATAGGGTCCTTGAACTTAATATGTAGCAAAGGCAAGCCCCAACCTTGAACCAAGTCTCTTGCCTCCACCTTTTAGAAACTAGTTGTCTTAGGTAAGCATGAGTCTTAACATTTCAGTTTCTTTTTGTTGGTGTGGTTTATTTTTTCCATTGTTCTTGATTGACTTTTAGTTTTTTGTTTGTTTGGGAGGTGTTTTTTTTTGTTGTTGTTGTTGGTTTTTTTTCTTTTTTAATTTTTTAGATTGAGTCTCTGACTGTTCTGGAACTCACAGAGATCCGCCTGCCTTTTGTCTTCCAAGTGCTACCACTATGCCCAGCTTTACCAGTTTCTTTTATAAGGTGAAAATATTAACACTTAAATGCCACCAGGAGAGAGACCGTCTGTAATTACTGTCCCAGGATATAAGATGGGTTCTTCTCTAACCTTTACACCAGTTACCAACCAGAAGAGTCAAAAAACAGTTGGAAGTCTTATCAAAGACTATACTGAGCATTATTAGTTTTGTGTAGCATTTGTAATGGAATTCATGATAGAGGTCAGTTGCTAACTCATCTTCTTGGTAATATCACAGATTTCAAAACAGAGACAAGCAGGCTAGCTGGGCAATAGAGCACTTAGGTAGCAAGAGTGAGGCTTGGGTTTGATCCCCAGTAGCAGCCAGCAGTGACTGAGGCGGGGAGGCAAGAGGAAGAAAAACAACTACTGGTTTTCAGACTTTCACAGCACTCAACACTTTGACCACCATGATTTAGCACTGTACGGGAGAGCCTAGCCAGAGCGGTCGGGCAAGAGAGAGAATAAACATCCAAATAGCGAAGGAAGAAATCAGATTGACATTGTTTGCAGCAGGCTTGATCAAAGTGCATAGGAAATACAAAGGAGTCCACCTTAAGCTATTAGAACAGACTAACAGACTGAGCATAGAACAGAGTCACACAAGAGTCAGCAGCACTGCTGTACCCAGCAGCTCAGTGTAAAAGGGAAGCAAGCAATGCAGCCCCGTTTGCTATAGACCTAAACCAGCAGACTGAGACTGACATCTCCTGTAGATGACGACAGATCTTTCTTATTTATAGTCCCCCCACCCCCTGCTCTTGTCTCTAGTCTAAAATTAGCTTTAATACAGTATTCAGTTGTTTTGCAAGTACAATGGATTATGTTAATGGATTCATTATTTAATAACAGTTAGTAAAAAACATACAGATCCAAAGGATTCTGGATTTTGCAATGTGTGGGCTTTTTTGATTTTCTTTTTAAATAATACAACAACTTTAAGGTTATGTACAATAGTTATAATTTTCTTTGTGACAGAAAGTTGTATACCAAGACTGCTGTTTGGCCATAGGAGAGAAGGAGGGTGGTTTATTTGAAGAGATTCTTTTTTTTTTTTTAAAGATTTATGTATTGTTATCTGTAAGTACACTGTAGCTGTCCTCAGACACACCAGGAGAGGGCGTCAGATCTCATTACGGATGGTTGTGAGCCACCATGTGGTTGCTGGGATTTGAACTCAGGCCCTCTGGAAGAGCAGTCGGTGCTCTTAACCACTGAGCCATCTCACCAGCCCAGAGATTCTAATTTAACATTTCCTATATCCAAAGAATAGCAAAGAAAGATACAAAGGGCCAGATGAGCAGAGTTAAGAGAGTGTCACAAAGTTTGCAGAGGAGACTTGTTCTCACCTAGTGTCCCTGTTCCCTATAAGCCATCTCTAGTCCAGGGCTGCACCCCTCCCCCCCCCAAAGCAGACTTTAAAAGATAAATTATATGTTTATAAATTATATATTTAAATTCTAACAATATACAGATTGATTCAGACTTTGCTTATACTGGTTTTTCCCTTTCTTTTGGACAACAAAGCTCGATGACCTCACACAAGACCTGACTGTTTCCCAGCTCAGTGATGTTGCTGACTATCTGGAAGATGTTGCATAGACAGGAAAAGGAAGCATTCTGATCAACAGAGGACAAACGAATCATTGGCTCCATTTTCCTCAGTCACTCTTGCTGGAATGTCCGCTCCTGCTGGTGCCTTGCATTTCAAAAAGACTGCAGATATTTTTAAAATGAAACTTTTCGGCTTAGTAAACAAATACTTCCTATATGAGCCATTTCTAGGAGATTTACTATTCTGAATATGGTTTAGCTGCATGGCTCCAAGGAAATCATCTGTAGTCAGGCTCATTATAGCAAGGGAACCCTGAAATATCAGTGTTAAAGAGCAGAAAGAGGGTCAGTACAGCCATGGTTTGTGCCACTATGTGTCTGTGGCTGCTCCAGGGAGCTCACCCACTTAGTGTGTATCAGGTGGGTTAGCCCAGAGTTGGTGAGCTAACCTGCTAAGTCCATGGTGCTGAAGAGTGTCAGTGCAAGGTAAATTGGATCTCTGAACTTTATTTTGTATCTCCTTCCATTTGGGAGGTTTGTTAGACCATTACGGTTATATTCAAGTACTCTGTACTCTTAGTTTTGCTTGTTTTAAACTAGAAATGATTAGTACTCTTAATTCATAGACTTGTCAATAACAGTTACCAGTTAAGATCACGCTCTTCCTGCTGTCTGTAAGCAGCTGTAGTCACAGATTACTTCATTACAGTCGTAATTTATTCTTTTTAAAAATGCCTTGAAACATTCAATACCAAAATGCATCTGAAACCATTAAGCAGTGCTTTCATTTCAGATCTGTAAGTTGATTATATTTAAATCCAAATTGGAGTGAAATAGTAGTAATGGCCTAAGACCATGTATATTCAGTTTGACAAACTTTGTATACTGTACATAATTGCATTGTAGTTCTTTAAAAATAAAGCCAATAGTAGAATTCTTGGCAGATTTAATTTACACTGTTGTATGTAGTACTGCAGGGATATAGGACAGTGGCGTCTGTAATGTATTGAAAATGTACAGATAGAAACTCAGCCCAGTACATGCAGTCATACCACTAAAATTTGGGACTGTGTGAAACTTAGATGCATTTTATTTCAATTATGACTGTTAAAAGCTACCTTTATTATTAAAAGAGAAATTGGACATGACTGATCCATGGTGAGTGAGTGAGCAGGTGCTGTGGTTTGTATCAGTGCCACTTTCCAGTCCATAGTGCGTAAGCACAGCGACGTGTATCAGGCCTAAGTGTAGAGGAAATGAAAATGTAGTAATAAAGACTCGGGCTCTCTGACAACAGAGTCTGGCTTTTTACAACTTAAGTGAAACTGAACTACAATCATCAAGAGGAAGTAGAACAGAAACAGAGGTGTCCTGAAGCCCTTGGGTACTTAAGTTCTTAGTCTGCCCCATGCTTGACTCTTCGGAACAGCACTGGATGAAGATGCTCTCGTCTGCTTGTTAGATAATGCTGTGCCCTGTCATCTCTTCAGTACTGTGGAAGAGCCCTGGGGCTGCTGAACATCTGGAGTCTGGATCAGATGTGTGCCTTAATATTTGGTAGGCACTCCAGTTAGTGAACTAGCCTGCAAGCATGGCAGGATGTGGCTGTGTATATTTTGAGGAAGACTTTCCAACAGTCATATGTGAAATTTGAGACTTTCTATTACCCAGTGACTGATCTTTTGGTAAGTCTTGAGAGGGTGGAAAGAAAAAGCAGACTTTGTGGTCAGCACTACATGCAGGTATTGAATACTTCTTAAAAATGTGAAATTCATTCAACATGGAAGAAGTGGTTTCTACAGTATTCCTTGCTTAGATATTGTTAACCTGTTAAACCTTAATGTGTGAAATGAATGACAGGTTCTGCATGTAATAAATGTTTCTTTGAACAGTGAATTAAAATGTTGGCCAGCAGTATCCTCCATTTTACAGCGTTGGTGTTTTGTTTTGTTTTTTAAATGCTCTACTTTGCTTTGTAAAATGCCATTTCATTTTGATGAGCAACATCTTGCCCCTCGTGTACTACAGCAGCAGATGGTGCTCCTGCCTCCCTTGTTCTTCGTGCCATCTAAAGCCTCTGTTCGCTGTCCTAGAAGTGGGTCCTGCAGGCCCCCAAGCTTCTGCACCCCACAGCTTCTCAAGTTGCTTGTATTCACCTTTCCTTGTCTGAAATGGCTTCCTCGCAGCCACACAAGGCTGATTTTCAGTAAAAATGTCACACTAGACTAAGAACTCCTCTCTCCACTTAGATTTATCCTTGTGTTTGATTTCTCTGTTGTGGGAGACATGAACAAATGTCCTTCACCTAGATAGGATACCAAGAAACCATTCAAGTCTAGTTCAGTGGACTTGTCAGTTTATTGGGGCTAATTACAGAGCCCTTACCAACTCATGTGACTACTTACATCCAGCATCCCTAGAGCATCCTAACCAACAGCTCATCTGAGGAGTGTCCTTGGCAACTGTGCACTGCATATCTAACCTTGGGGAGGGAGTCACTAGACTTGTAGCTTCCTAAACTTACGGAGTTTACAAGTTTCCGTTGCATTTGTGTCTGCCTTCTCCCTGCAAGAGGGAATGTTTGGATTGGTGGGAAGTAGTCACACAGCACTCATTCTGGAATGATCCATGTTCCTGTATGTTGTCTGAGCACTCCAAAAGAGCAGGAATTGTGCTAAAATCTAATCTAATAAGAGCATTTGGACCCTAGTATAAACTTAAAAATGGGTTTTGCAAGTACTGCAGAATGCAGGGACTGTTTAGTGGCCAAGCAGCGCCTCCTAAGCTCAGGGCTACATTTTGGGATAGTGTCCCTGCCAGCCTGGAGTCTTCAGATGGGGTCATTAGGTGCAGGTTTGATTCTGGAGGTTGACAGCTCCTCAGACTGAAGGCCAAGTGGACATTTCCCAAACATGGAGATTCCCCTCATAGCCCTGGTGCCCTCATTGACATAAAGGAGCAGCTGTCCTGGAGAGAAGTGTGCAGTCTCAGCCCTGAGTACTGGACTAGGAAGGTTTGTCCATGGTGCCCTGCCTGTGCACATTAACAGGCCATGCTGCCAGCCCCTGTTATAGACAAAGCCTTAGTGGGGAGATGGAGTCCAGAGGATGAAGTCATACCCATCAAGCTAGTTAGATTTGCGTTGACGACTTCTACCTAAAACACATTGCTGTGAACAAAAAGTGATTGATTTTACATTTTCCCCCCTTATTTTCATTTTTTGCATATGGATCCTTTGCTTATATATCTGTACTAAATGTATGCAGTGCCCATAGAAGCCAGAAGGTGGCATTGGATCCTCTGGGACTAGAATGAGAGATGCTGACGGGATTCACTATCATGTAGGTGCAGAGACTTGAACCGGATCTCCTGGAAGAGCTCTAACTGCTGAGCCATCTTGCCAGCCCTGGGGTTTGGGTTTGTTTTGTTGGTTGGTTTGTTTGTTTTTCCCCCTTTTACATGGTTTCCTGATGTGTTACTTGGGGAGAATTCAATCAGTGCACGCCAGTCCTTTTTTTTTTTTTTAATAAATTTTAAAATTTTTATTAAAAAGGAAAAAATAAGAAACATAATTGAAAAAACTATACACCTACATGGACTTTGAAGAAGAGCAGGCAGTTCCCTGGCAGAGAAAATGGCATTAAGACAATACTTTTTGACCTGCTATGTGCAGTGTTAGCTGCTGTGATCTGTAACAGGACACACACAGCCACAGCCAATTGCCTGTGTCACAATCATCTGAGCTGATTTAACTCTGAAAGTACATTGGACATCTCCCCAAAGTTGGAAATTCAGTATTCATTGGATCGAGCTAAAGTCCCCAAATTATATATCAATCTGCTGTCTTCATTCACCTGAAATGAATGAATACATGCTGGAAAATTATAAAATCACTCACCCTGTCACCATTAGGGTTTATTTATTTATTTGTAATCTTGACTCCGGGGTTAGTAATTGGAAGTTACTTTATTAAAACAGGCATCTCAAAAAAGGTAACTTATTTAAAAATTGCCTCATTTTCCTGACAATTTAAGGAGGAAAAACATTGTTGGCATTAATCCCACATTGGGTCAAAAGTACATGCCAGTCTTAAGTGTTTGGAGCTGCGAGCCCATACCACTGTGCCTGGGGCTCAAGTGAATTTGAATTTTAAATCATTGGGCTATATATTCAGGGCTGGAAGGTTTGGACTAACAAGATATATCACAATCATACTCATGAGCTAACAGGTTGAATTCAAAGGATTCTATTTACAAAAAGGCCAAGATTAGAATAGGTGGGAAACTTGGCCAAAGGCCCTTCTATAACTGAGGTCAGCACTAAGGTGGTCGGTCACACAAAAAATTCTGGCTGGGTGGGAAACGATGTCCCTGGGTGGATCCTGCAGAGGAGATGGTCGTTCCCAGGAAGACGGTTTGTGGATGGAGCTTAGATCCCTAAGACCATTTTTTAAACCTTAAAAAGTCTTGCTACCAGAAGAGCGTGGGACTCCGGGCCAGTGAGGTTGAGCAGACTCACCATCAAAAGTTATACTGTAATTCTGCAGGGTAGATTCTACTTGCAGACAAAGGTTACCTTCTAAGGTTCCCAGATAGCTTCTAGAAGGTTGTGCTGTCCAAATCTGCCTGCTTGCCTGCACGCCTGCACAGCAGCTGTATGGATTAAGGTTTGTTTCCTGCAGGCCTGCCCCCCTTCCTGAGAAACAGGAACCAGAATGAGGAAGGTCCGTTAGCTGCCTGAGTCCATGCTGGCATGCGGGTGGTGGGTAGACAAAGACACCCAAGTTGATTTTAGCTTGCGGTGTCTCAGCTGGGAGCATGGTTGTCTCATACCTGGCTTCAAGCAGCATTCCCATCTTCCTCGGTATTCTTGCTGTTTTAACCCCATCTTCCTCCACCCCCAGCCTCTGTTCTCACTGCAACATGCAGGCGACTTGCAATGTCATGGGCCCTTTTCCTTGTCCTGCTCTCTCTGAGGTTTCTAAAACGAGATGGATGCCTGAGATGGAGATCACTGGCAAGTAATACCTCGCCACTCTCGTCTCCTCCCCTCCTGTGTGGTCTGAGGCCTTAGTCTTTCTGACCTAGGTTCAGAGCTTTGAGAGGACAGTCACTTGTCTCTACATCCAGCTGCGCCGGTTCCTGGACTGTGCATGCTGCTGAGGTACTACGGCTTTCCGGGTTGGCTCTACTACTGTATTTTACCCACAGGACCCTGGCCTCCCCATCTTACGTACACTTCGGCATTACCAGTCTCCCCCCACTTCAAGGCTTAGGTTAGAACCAGTTTTCTGCCACTGAGTGTGCCAGATTCTCATGGCCCCTAGGTGTGGTCTGTGAAGCACAGAACCGTGTCACCTTCATGTGGGAAGGCAGTCATCAGCCTGCTGAGGTCAGCACTAAGGTGGTCACACAGTCATCAGCCTCCATTGGAAGCTCTCTCTGAACCCTGAAGACCTAGAACTGCTGCCCATTCCAGTTCCCTTCAGGCCTTGATCCTATTCTATATCCTGTGCCTGAAACTCAGCTTCCTGGCTAGCTCAGTCTGTGATGGACTGACATGGTACAGACAGGTCCCACTTGACACAATGTGAAGAAGCTTGGCTGAGAGGTGATGGCAGGCTGTGCATAGAGACAAGCAGGGAAGAAGCAAACATCTACCAGGAAGCTGTTTTTGGATTGTGTGGCCTGTGATTGACAGTGCTCCTTGGATCCCATGGAATAAACAGCGGGCCACTCCACAGGGGAAATAATGTCCCTAGGAAGGAGCGTGGGTGTCAGCAGGGATGCAGGAAGTGAAGTGACAGAGGCTGAATATAAGTAGAGAGAATCCGTGTGCATGGCCCTGTGGTGGAGTGGTGTTGAACACATCGTTCAGTACCAGCGTTCCCAGTTTCCAGCTGTCGGAAGCAGCTAAAACCTGAGATTCACAGTGTAGACCAGGCTAGCCTCAGGTTTATGGCCCACAAGGAAATGTTGGGATTACAGACTTTTTTTGTTTGTTTGTTTTTTGTTTTTTTTTTTTTTTCAAGACAAGGTTTTTCTTTATGGCTGTCCTGGAACTCACTTTGTAGACCAGGCTGGCCTCGAACTCAGAAATCTGCCTGCCTCTGCCTCCCGAGTGCTGGGATTAAAGGCGTGTGCCACCACGCCCGGTTTGGATTACAGACTTTTGCCACCCTGCCTGGCTGACTGCTTATGTCCATCTTGTCTAGTGGCAGTATAGCCATTCTTGTCCTAGTGCCTGTTGGCATGGGGTGTCATTTCCTTTCATCCTTTTAATTCAAAGGCTATCAGAGACAGCTATGTCTTTGAATTTTACGCTGTCTCCCATAGATGCCATGTGGTTGGATTAGTTTGCTTGTTGTTTTTCTTTATTTTGGATGGAATGTTTATAATTGAATATGTGTGCCACATTAGATTGTTTAATAAGGCTCAGATCTGCTTCTTTATCTCAGACCATTTTTGTTTCCGTATGGCAGATATTTTCATACTTTCCAATGTAATTCCCTAAATATTTTCTTTATCGTTTAAAATGTATTTTCATTTATCTTTCTCAGTGACTGGTCTAGGTCCTACAGCCTACACGTCAGTTTATCATAATTTTCCTCTAACAGGATGCAGGGCCAGTCTTCAGTGCCTCTGCGCTTTGCCTTCATGTTATCCCTAGTATACCTGCTCCCTGTACAGCTAGCCCAGCATCTGCTGGGACTCCTGCTTTGCTTCTATAACTGTATTTTTTTTAAGTGCCCAAGATTAAGAAGTGAACCAGGGAAGCTCCTAGCGACAGAGTGATAAGGAAGGCAGATCAGATGAAGTTCAGAGGGCGTCCTCAGCTGCCTCCACAGGGATCTGAGCTCCCAGGTTGCACCTCTGGAGAATGAGACCTTCCTAATTTTGCTAGCCATCCGTGTTTCTGGGAGGATATCTGTCCCTTGCTCAGTGTCTGGCTCCCCTCTTTCCAGAACACCCCTCCCCCATGACATGCATCGTGTCACTTGCTGTGTTTTCTCACAAGTGGCCCAAGTTCAGTTAGATGTCAAGTACTTAGGGAGGAAGACTTTCATAGCTGTCCGTGGACGTTTAAGGAACCATGTGCCCTGCCCCATGACGGGATGCAGGTTCTGAGGATGCTGTGGTGTGTTCTACATGGCACAACAGCAGCAGGAGGGAGAGGGCTCCTGGAGATGGTCTCCACCCTCCACCTCTCGGGGTGTTAGCCCACTGATGGCCAGTGGCTTCTGAAATGGAACTCTTTGAAAGTTTGAGGAGCGAGGTCTCCTTTGTTCTCCGTGTCTATCTATGGAGGAGAGTTTACATAATAAAGATGAGTAACAGCAAAAGAATACACAAACGGTCTCACCGATCCTCACGTTACCTTAAAACACTGCTTTCCGTGTTATCTTTGTGCATGCATGCTCATGTGTGCCAGTATGTGCATGCCAGGGCAGGAGTGTGGCGGTCAGAGGCCATCCTCCAATGCTGGTCTTCACCTTCTACCTTGCTTGACACAGTCTCTCGTTCACTGTTGTGTGTCCTGGGGTAGGGTGACCCACCCTCGAGTTTCTGTGTATTCTGGCTTCACTTCGTAGGAACACTGGGACTGCAAATGGACATGGCGATGCCCAGCTCCGCATGGGCTCCAGGGATCTGAACTCAGTCCCTCACACGCACTTTATCCACTGAGCCATCTTTCCAGCTCCCAAAACACATTCCTGAAAGTCAACACGTTCCTTAGAAAGTAACACAGTTATGCTAAACTTTAAACTGTTTATGCTAAACATAAACAGAGAGAGGGGAGGGGTGCATGTACCATGGTGAACTTGTGGAAGTCAGAACTCTCCCTCCTCCTACTACAGGTCCTGAGTATCAAAATCATGGCTTATACAGAAAGTGCCTTATCCACTGGGCCATCCCTCTAGCCCTATTTTTTCTCTTTTTTCAAGGTCAAAAGATTCACAGAACTATAGAAACTATAAACTGGGTGAATTTTCTTTATTGATTCAACAGCCTATTTTTTAAAATTAATGTTTTCATACAATATATCCTGATCAGTTTCCCTGCCCTCATCTCCACCCATATCCTCCCCAACCACCACCAAACCATCCAACTCCACACCTTCTCTCTTTCTCTTTAGAAAACAGGCAGAATAAATAAATAAAAATTAAAAACAGCATGTGAAACACAGAGACACACAAACCCCACAAAAGCACAACATACAAGCTTATGAAGCCATAAGCCATAAGCAAGCAAAATATCAATAAGGTTAAGAAACAAAAAACAAAAACAAACCCTATGGCGCCTGCCCTTAAATGTGGTTTATATACCTATCGAGTCTCCATTGGAGAAAACTAATTTTTTTCTTTGCAAGCAGTGGTCACTTGGAGACAGTTGCTTAGGGATGGATCTCATGTCCACTTTCCCGTCTCAGCACTGGAACTCTGCCTGGCTTGGACCACGCAGGCCGTGTGCGTGTTGTCTTGGGCTCTGAGTTTCTGTGTGTCAGTTCTGCAGTGTCTGGAGCTTTTTCTTGGTGTCTTCCATGCCCTCTGGTCTTTACAATCTTTCTGCCTCCTCTTCTGAGAGCTCCACACATCCTGAAGGGAGGGGTTGGTAAAGATATTCTATTTAGGACTGAGTGCTCCAAGGTCTCTCACTCTCTGCCTATTGCCCAGGTATGGATGTCTGTATAGCTCCCAGCTCCTGCAGGAGAAAGCTTCACTGGTGACGGCTCAATGGAACATGATCTATAGGCACAGCAGAATGTCATTAAGAGTCATCATGCCTTTGCAAGCTCCTTTAGTAGAACAATCGGATTTGGTTTTCCCCTAGGTCCATGGCTTATCTAGTTTCAGTTTCTGGCCACTCAAGCACCAGGCACGGGTTCCATCTCCTAGAATGGGTCTTAAATCCCAGTTAGAAAGTGGGTGCTTACTCCCACAATGTTTGTGACCCTGTTAACTAGCACATCTTGCAAGCAGGTCACCACTGTAGATCAAAGGGTTTGTAGTTGGGTTGGTGTTTAGCTTTCTCCTCTGGTAGCTTACAGAGAACCTTTGAACACTAGGTAGGCAGTAGGGGTGAAGGCTGTAGTTAGGCACCAGCTAGACCTCTCTGTGTTCAATGAGAATATCATCTTCAGCAACAGGGTCTCAGCATCAGTTTTTGGAGAGCAGCCAATGGCCTTGCAATAGTCTAAGTTGTTTGGGGAATTCCCTTCTTTATTCCCCCCTCCCCCCCCACACACACATTTAATCTTTCCTTTTCAGTCTCCACCCTGTGTCTAACTGTATGTTCTATCTCTCCTTCCTTGGGAAATCCTCCCCTCACCCCTAGTCCCTTTCTCTATCCTTAATAATCTCTTTGGTTATATGGATTGAAGTATGCCTACTGAAGGATTAAAGGCTAACACCCACCTAGAAGAGAACACATACCAAATTTATCTTCCAGGTCCTTGTTACCTCGCTCAGTATGGTTTTTGTGCCTTCATCCATTTAGCTGTGAATTTCATGATTTATAACAGCTGAGTAATATCCCATTGTGTAAACGAACCATGTTTCCATTGCATATCATCTATAAATGAACATCTAGGCTGTTTCTGGCCATTATGAGGAGAGCGGCAATGAACATGGCTGCACAAATGTCCTGTAGTAGGATGTAGAGCCCTTTGATTGTTTGCCCAAGAGTTGTATGTCAGGCTCTTGGGGTCGAGCTATTCCCAGCTTTCTGAGGGACCCCCACACCTATTTCCAGATGCATGATCTCCTTTTCCATATCCCCAGTACCATGAGCTAGCATTGGTTTTATTGATCTTGGCCGCTGGGACTGGTCATTCCGTGAGATGAAAGCGCAGAGGAGTTTGATTTGCATTTCCCTGCTGACTAAGATGCTGAACATCTCTTTAAGTGCTTCTCCGGCATTTGTGTTTCTTATCTTGAGAACTTTGTTTTTAGTTCTTTACTTTTTAAATTTGGTTATTTGTTTTCTTGATAGCCATGTGTTTTTGTTTAGTTCTTTGTATATTTTAGCTATTAACCCCTCTATCAGATATGTAGTTGGTAAAGATCTTTTCCTATTATGTAGCCTGCTGCTTTGCCCAAATGTTGGTGTCCTTGGCTAGCCAGAAGAAGCCTTTAAGTTTCACGAGGTCCCTTTTATTCAGTGTTGTGCTAGCAGAATCCTATTCAGAAAGTCTTTCCTGTGCCAGTGAGTTCAAGACTAACCCCTCCTTTTCTTTATCACATTCAGTGTAGCTGCCTCTAACCTCTTTTTAAGCTTTAAAAATTAATCAAGGTAGGTGTTAAGGTGGGCCTGGGGTCAAATAATCAGTTTATATGATAGCAATAAAAGTACATGTTCTGGAGGACGCAGCAGACAACAAAAGAATGCTGATGCGGGGAGATTAGGATGGGCCACTCTCTGCAGTCAGACAGTGTCTGGTCCTACAGTGTTGCTCCTGGTAGGGTGAGAGCCTACCAGTTGTATGTACCCTAGCTCTTAGGGTACCTGAAGACTGGAGTCAGAAAAGTGGTATTATTCCTCCCTGAGGCATAAGAGAAAACTTTTCCCTAAATGACTGCTTGGACTCCTAGAACTTCTTGAAATGACCAGTTACTGCCAGGCAGGTCAACTCTCAGGCCTCGACTGGGACAGTGAATGGCAGGCAGATGGGACAAGTGGCAGGGCAGCTGGGATGGATGGGCAGCAGGCAGCTGGAAGAGGTGGCAGACAGCTGGGACAAGTGGCTGGTAGCCGGGACTGGCAGCACTTGCTGAAGGACAGTGAAACTTCATAAAGAAGTCAACAGATCTTCTAAGTCACCAGGGGAACATGCCAAGAAACCATCAGTCCAAGGCTCTGGATGAAGACAGGCTGGCCTCTGAGGTCTAGGAAAGTTGTGTTCAAAGTAAGTAAAAGGAAGAATCAACCGTCCTAAAAGCATCCCTCCAGAGAGAACTCAAAAACAGCTTCATGATTTTGTTTGTCTAAGCAAGATTGCCTGCATCAAATGCCCCTTAGTGAGGACAAAGGAACTAGGTCATCTACCGGGTGCGCGCTTTCATGTTGCTGGGCCCCGGGGGTAGCTTATTGAAGGGATTTTCACTTCTTTGAAAAAGAAAACAAAAATCACCATGGGCTTTAAAAAAAATTGGCAATGAGCCCTAAGAAACAGCAACTTCTTTACAATTTTTCCCCTGCTGAAAGTAAATTGGAGGTTCTGAAAGATCAGAGGAGTTGACTCTTCTAAGCTAGGACTATAGCTTTGTAATGAAACACTTGCCTGGCAAGGTCCTGGGTTCAAGCCCTAGTCTACCAAAATAAATACATAAAAATAAAAGCAAATGAAAACAAAGGCTCATAGGTGGAAACTGTATTCAATCGAGCAGTTTTATATGGCCAAATACGTATTCATCTGGTTCACTGTGGTGAGTACATATGAAGAGGGGATGTGGCTGTGGGCCAGAGGAGGGGCTGCTGGGACAGGAGCAGGCAGGCAGGACAGGCTAGGGATGCGAGTGTGAAGACCCGAGTTTGGATTCTCAGCACCCACATAACACTCAGTGTGGCAGTGAACATCTGTAACACCAGTTCCGGGGAGACAGAAACGGGAGGATCCTTTGGTCTTCCCAATCAACCAGTCTACCTGCCCCACAAATGACAGGTTCCAGATTTAATGAGAACCTCTGTCTCAAAAAGGAATGTGGAAAGAGCGTGGGATAGGCTCAGCAGGTCAGAGCTTAACCCCCAGAACCCATTGTGGGAGAGAGAACCAACTCCCCAAAGTTGTCCTCCGAGCGCCACCTGGGCATGCTGGCCTCTGTGTGCTCACCAACACCCCCAAAAAGAACAGTCTCACACACACACACACTCACACAAATAAAAATTATTCGTGGATGGGTACACACACGACACACGAGAGAGAGAGAGAGAGAGAGAGAGAGAGAGAGAGAGAGAGAGAGAGAGAGAGAGAGAGAGAGAATATAGGCCACATTAGATTTGTACCTAAATAGGAAGGCTTGCAGAAGATTATCTTGCTGTTACTTTCCAGATAAGCTAAATTTTCCGCTGTGGTCTGACTTGTGTGGTTTTAGAAGTAATGTGCCTGCTGAGAGTGAGTCCTGGTGTACAGCAGGGGTAAGCTTAGTTCTCATTTCCCAGACCCAACCCGACTCAACACATAGCCTTGCCGAGTAGGACCACTCAGTGATGGGTGATCTTTTTCACCAGCTCAACTTTCTCTTTAGAGGAAGGCTTTGCAAACGTTACCATTGAGAATGTGCTGAGGAATGCAACTCAGTTGTTCCATAAGTGTTTGTCTAATGGCTTCTTCCCTGAATCCAAGGCCACCTTCCTCAGTGTCACTCATCATTTACCCATGGTGTCCAGTCTCACCCTTAAGACTCTAAGCCAGCCAGGCATGGTGGCGCACGCCTTTAATCCCAGCACTTGGGAGGCAGAGGCAGGCGGATTTCTGAGTTCAAGGCCAGCCTGGTCTACAAAGTGAGTTCCAGGACAGCCAGGGCTACACAGAGAAACCGTCTCAGGAAAAACAAACAAACAAACAAAAGACTCTAAGTTTGTATCTGGTATTTTTTCCACAGGGACCAAAAGCTAATGAGCACAAGGATGCATAGACTTTGGTGTAGACGGCTTCATTTTAGCTGGATCTCGTTTTCTAAATTACTTATGAATTGCTTGGGGGCTGGAGGTACACATGGTAGGAGAATAAGAAAAATAAACATGAATTTGTGAGGATTATGGGGAATCTCTGCCACCCAAAATTATTTTGTCCAGCTTTTCCTATTTTGACAAAAGTCCTTGTATGCACAAATACAATAGCTATATTAAGAATCTAACATTTCTTTTGTTATTAAACTATAGGAGAAAGATGTAAAGTTGATGAGTTCTAAAAAAAGAAATCAGTGAAACCAGAGACAAAAAAAAAAAAAAAAAAGAACTATAGAATCCAACAACACCCAAATCCATCCTAAAAAATAGCACAATCCTGTACATTCTAACAAGTCAAAGGAAAGGGAACAAGTAGCTCGTGGTGAGTGCAGCTCCGTATGGCTGTGTACAGCCACAGTGAGCATAGCTCTGCGTCTCTGTGTATTCCCACAGCAAGTGAGCACAGCCCAGCGTCTCCGGGCCCACCCACAGAGTTCCACAGACAGCCGTGCACACTGGAATAGACAACTTAAAGTGGACTAAATCTCTGATGTACACAAACTCCCAAAACTGCCAAAAGAAGGGCCAATCATAGTGGTTCATGCCTATAATCCCAAGACTTGAAAGAACCAAGGCAGGAGGATTGACAAAAGCTGGAAGACAGATTGGTCTGGTCTACACAGTAGGCTCAAGGCCATCCATCCAGATCCTGCCTTTTGAGAATTATACTATTATAACAGCAAGATAGAGGAAGGAACGGAAAGGGAAGGGAAGGGAAGGGAAGGGAAGGGAAGGGAAGGGAAGGGAAGGGAAGGGAAGGGAAGGGAAGGGAAGGGAAGGGAAGGGAAGGGAAGGGAAGGGAAGGGAAGGGAAGGGAAGGGAAGGGAAGGGAAGGGAAGGGAAGGGAAGGGAAGGGAAGGGAAGGGAAGGGAAGGGAAGGGAAGGGAAGGGAAGGGAAGGGAAGGGAAGGGAAGGGAAAGAGAGAGAGAGAGTGGGGGGGGGGAGGGAGGAAGAAAAAGATCTCATCAAATAAAATAAGGAAAAGAAATGGTTGACCTAAGGGTCCATCTAGAGACCCTGAACTGAATCCAAGACCTTTCAACAAAGGAAATGTCGAGTGCTACGTGAAGTCACTGATCACCCACCTCAGAAAACTTGAAACAAAGCAAGCCATACAGGGGGAGTGAGTCTTTGGGCATTTGTAATGAGAGTGGTTTGGTGATGCCAAACAGATAAAACAGAAGAAGCAAAGGCGCCACACCAGTGTCTTTCACAAAGAAAACAATAGATAGAGAAAAATAGCATCAAGCCAAATCCCACTGTGGATGAAGTTATATGATGACACCCCCCCCCCATCTGTTGTTTTCAATACTGAAAACCAATGTGATCTGATATACTGAGAGCTTAAAAATAATGCATGAGTTGACCAATTGAGATGACAGGAAAATCTTTCATTAGATAAAATTCAATACACAATGACAACTTAAAAATCTCAAACTCGTGGCTGCAGAGATGGCTCTTGCAGAGGACCCAAGTCCCAAAGCACGTCACATCATGTCACATCACGTAAGACTTCCAATCACTCTATCTCCAGCCCCAAGGCATCTGGCACCCTCTTCTGACATTCATGGGCACCCATACACCTCTCTCTCTCTCTCTCTCTCTCTCTCTCTCTCTCTCACACACACACACACACACACACACACACACACACACACACACACACACACTAACTTTCCTAAGGAGAAAGTGAATTCGATACCAGCTTTTGTGATCAGATCTCTCACACTCCTGCCGCCAAGCCATCCCCACCAGGAAGGGCTCTACCCTCATGCTGTGAGCTAAACTGAATCCTACTTTCCCTGAGTTGCCTCTGTAAGATAGTTTGTCATGGCAGTGAGCAAAAGTTCATGCGGGCACTTCTCAGTTTCTTCATCTCAAAATCAGAAATGGCCACGCCCACTTAATCAGCTTCTCACTTTAGAAACACATTGGCTTTTTTATTTTTCTATTAGAGCAAAGGGAGGTAGCTTCTTTTCTCTCTTTTTTCCTTCATTTACTACTTCAGGCAGGAAGACTCCAGCACCTGCTCTCTGGGATCAGTCCCTTTGCCGCCCTGCTCACAGTATTCAGAAAAGCACATAGGTTCTTTGCTAGATGACGAGAGTATGACTGTACGATTACTACAATTACTGTACTATTACTAGTTCAAGTGATTTGCATGAAGCCACATCCAGGATGAAGAATAGAGATGGGCCCTAAGCTGTCATGACCTCTCAGATGCCCCATCTTCCAGGAACATCCACATGCGGAGACCAGAGACTCCCTCATCCTGTCATTTGAACCTTCACGAAGGCTTCACCATGCAGGCATGATTGAAGATGGACAATTGCACCAAGCTGATTGAGTAGATGGGTGTGAAGGGATGCTGTTGGACTGTGGGGAAAGCCCAGCACTGCCTGTCCAACCTCAGCATCCTTGGCCTCTCTGTCCAGCATGCCTTCCTCCAGGATATGAGCCAGGGCTCCTTTGTAGTGATGAGGGTCTCATAAGTCCCTCTTGGGCAGGTTTGGTCAAAGTGGTTGTCCCATGCTCTGAGCACACTCCCGATGTGTGCTGGGCTTGTCCCACTTTCTGAACACGTACTTCTTGTCTGTCAGCCACTCTGGGAAAGCCCCACTTGTTCCAGTGGGCCTGTTACACCTGTCTCAGTTTCAGGTCCCCAGACTGAGCAACCTTTAGTGGAGACGCTGTGTGCTGTCCCTGAGCGCAGCCTGGCTTCCTGATCCGGCCTGGGGTGGGAGGGGACAGGGCCTTTGTTTTCCTCTCCACTTTGATGCTCATGAAAGAAGTCAGGTCTTCTGGTCCTTGTCACCCAAGAGCTTGCTTTCAGATTCCAGCCTCTGAGGATGCACCTGAACCGACATCTCTGCCCTCCCTCGGATCTTACCATCTGCAGGGGTTTCTCTGTTTTCTGGATTCCTTCCCAGTGTCTTCTGTTCCCAGACCTACCCCATGTGCCTGTTCTGTACAGGCACCGTTAAACTGTAGCACCTTCAATCATCACTTCAGCCTTCTTGGTGAGAGCCCTCATGGATCTTATCAGGCCGAGTGAGGGAAATGAGGCAGCTCCTCCAGATGGAAGTGGCTTACAGGAGGGGACATGTTTGGTACGACACCTGGAAGCCCACACAGGCTCAGCATTAACTATAAATGCAGGCTTCTGCTTCCTCTTACACTGTAGGAAGTGGCAAACAGCCTTGCTCCTTCTAACAAGAAGTAGGGGCTGCAGCCCTGCAATTTCTCCTGCGTGCCCCCTCGAAGAGTGCGGGGTGAGAGACAACCAAGAGAGCAGAATCCTGGGGAGAATACAGAGGAAGCCATGGGATGACAGGGAGGGACGAGCCTGCCATGACTGCGATGTCCAACTGGTTCCAGATTTGACAGCACCAGGGAGAACAGATAGATGCTTGCTGCACAGGCTGAGAACACAGCAACTATGGCCCAAAGACTTCTGGGAAGCCAAACAAGGGTCGCATCTGCTCCCAACTTACCTCCCACGGAGTGCTCTAGGGTTGGCAGGAGAAGTGGGAAGGTGCAAGAACCTGGAACTAGGCTTCTGTGGCACAAGCTGGCTTGTGGGTGGGGACCGGTGTCACAGATATAAATGTTGCCATTTCCTGAGAGAAGAGGAATTCAGCCTCTGTGGCTGACAGGGAAGAGACCATTCTCCCATCCAAGATGGGCACAAGGAAGGAGGCTTGGGTATGCCATAAAAGACCCCTTCAAAGTTTGCCAAAGAAGTGTGACAGTGGAGATGACTCCTTCCAAAACCATGGGCTTGTCTGAGAGTAATATAGCAGGCAGCCGCAGTCAAGTTCAGAGCCCGTAGAGGGCTGCTGTCTGGTAACGATGAGCCTGGAATTTACCTGAGCAAAGACAGAACAGGCAGGAGGGAAACTCCCACAGCTCAGCCACTTGTGGGCTGAAGTAATCTCTCCCCCTCTCCCCGGGGGCTAGAAAGACTGGTGTACTGAAGATATGACTGACAGACAACCCCAGATCTAACTCAACCTATGTCTCCATTTATCTACCCAGATCTGTTTCAGATCTGTTGGAGGCTATCTATGAGCTCCCAACATCTTAAATATATTATTCATTGATTATATAAGTAGGCCAGTGGTTGAACTGAGACTTCAATTTTGAGGGGGGTGAATAAACTTAAATTGAGCTAACATCAGAATCAAATGAGAGAACTGGTTTGAAAATTAAGCATCCTGAACTTTCTGGGTCCTGTTCTTGGAAGATCTGAGGTGTGGGCTTTTAGGAGAGGCCCCTGTGTAGAAGGAGCCTACAACGACCCTTCCTGTTAAAAAGCTGTTTTGTTGGGGTGGTCCTCACGAAGAAGCAGTGATCTCTGAGAACTTTTGGTGTCCTGGGTCCACACCAGATTTTAGAGTGGTCTTCAGTATGAGGAAGAGAAACTCTAGGGTCCTCTGTGGGACTCTACGATGGGAATGTAGGGTCTTCTATGGAGGGAATGGGTAGGGTACCTTTTGGATATAATGAATCAGGTTATTGGTCAATGTAAGACCCACTGCCCTCTTTTCTAGAGGCCACAGATCAGGAATTTTCTGAGGAACCCAGGTTGGACTTTTGCCCACAAGTCTTACACCCTCCATTTAATAAAACTGAGTAGAAGGCCCACTGCAGCAGTGGTCTAGAGGTGAGCCTTGCATCAGATGCAGGCTCTGGTGAATTATGCCTGGTCACTGAACACATGGACAAGGTTGGAGGTGGGGAGTGTGGCATCTGTGTAGATGGCCAAAGTAAGTACGGACTCGACTCCCTGGAGGAACTCAGATGATGGCAACAGATGGCTTCATCTTCCTGCCACAAGGCAACAGATGAAGGATCTTCATATTCATCACTTCTCTTAGAGCAAAGCCAAGTAACCAAAGGGAACACAGAAGTCTGCTCTCTCGGCCACTTCCTCTCTGGGAGCCCTTTTCTTCTGTCCTCCTCTTTTTGGGTCTCCACAGCCCATATCTTCTACTTAGGGGATTGTGTGTGCCAGGCAAAGTATAGAGTGCATGGAGATACCCACACAGACCTTAGACCTGCATTCACGTATTTTCCCCATCAACATTCTGGGGAGAGAGCCTCCAGAAAATGCTATCAAGTCCGGAATGGCCAGAACTGTAGCTGGCTAGGAAGATCATTTAGCACTATTCTGACATATTGGATCCATGAAGACCTAGATCTGTCTGTGGTGTCTTAACATGCCTTAACATCACTTAGACTTCAGTGATCTATTTCTTCTCTGATTCTTTGTGTCAGTGTGTGTCTAGTGTGTGCTTTTTGTTTTGCTTTGCTTTGCTTTGCTTTGCTTTGAGTTTGTATCTTCGAGACAAGGTTTCTCTGTGTAGCACGGACTGTCCTGGAACTCGCTTTGTAGACCAGACTGGCCTCAAACTCTCAGAGATTTGCTTCCTGGGTGCTGGAATTAAAGGTGTGTTACCATCACCCAGTTAATGTGTGCTTTTAAACTAGCCATATTTATGCATATCCCAAAAGAGGAAATAGAGGCTCTCAGAGGTCAGTACATCATAGAGGCAAGATCCCCATACCATTGTGAATGCCCTCAGCCTTTGGGCTCTCTCACCTTCCATTCCAGTGAACACTCCATGTACCCTGTGTCCCTTACCCAGACAACAGCCAGCCACTGCATTGAATCTACTTCTTAGCTTGGTACCCAGGGTGGCTCATCTCAGCTGAATTTGGAACTGCCTAGAAGACGCACCTCTGAGTGTTTGTGACTGTGTGTCCAGAGAAATTCAACCAAGGAGAAGACTCGCTCTAAACGTCAATGGCTCTGGGTCTATGGGCTGGGGTCCAAGGTCAAATAAAAGGGGAAAAATGAGAAAGCACAGGGAAGAGCAGGGCCCCTCCACTCTCTGCTTCTGGATCTGAGATGTGAGCAAGGTCCTACAGCCACAACCACAGCCACTCCTGTCACCAATCACATCTTCCCCTCTAGGGCAGACTGTACCTTCAATCCATCACTCCAAAGAAGCCCCTCCTCTTTCAAGTTGTTTTTTTTTTTTTTTTTTGTCCGTTATTTGGTCACAGAAATAAGAAAAGTAACTGATTACAGTTCCCCATAATAGTATAGTGAGAGAGGGGATGTCCAATTGAAAATGGAAATTGTAAAGTGATCTAGGGTGTGACCCTGTAATATTTACCTAAGGGCTGAGATAGCCTTGTGGATTTTGCTGTGTCCACAGGGTCCTTACCAGGGCAAATGAGCTGGATCTCCAGCAAGGAGAAGTTGGAAAGGAAGTTGCCTCCACTTGGAAGCTCTTCTACAGCTTTTTGTTTTCAAGTTGAAACCTCTTCCCTTTTGAAGATGACAAATCAAAAACCTGGCTTGCCCCAGATTGGCGTCTATCTCTACATCGACTCAAGATTGACACGAGATCGGGTCTACAGATTGTTGCAGAAATGAGATAAGCATTGTGACTGCCCACACTCTAGTTTATCACATCAACTGTCGCACCACGCACTCCTTCGGTCTGAACAAATCTGGTAGCACCTGCTATTTGCTTGGCCCTGACCTAAAGGAGAGAGGAACAGCCAGGAACAAAACAGATCCTGTCCCTTCTGGGCTGGACATTGTGCAATCAGACAGATAGGAGGTGGGAACAAATGTCGCAGAGGAATCTCTGGGAACCCAAACTCTTGTGAGAAGGGCAGTCAGAAACAGCCAAGGAAAAGGAGGAGACAACTGAGTGTCTGAGGTGGTGGTGGTAGTGGTGGGGTGGGGGATAGAGCAGCACATCCAAGGGATGGCATGGTTACCAAGGCAACTGGTATAAACAACAAAGAGAGAAGAAACTTTGGGGAAGTAGACCTATGAGCATGGCCAATCCTTTCCAAGCCCCGTGAGGTCTAGTGACTATGCAGGGTTTTATTCTGAAGCATTTGGGTGGTCCCGGGGGTGTCTAGAACAGAATATAAACATGCTCCAAATATCACTAGAACTGTCTTGCTTCTCTGAGGGGCGGAGACTGACTATGGAGGACAGGTTGGAGCAGGGGAGCACTTATACAGAAGAGAGAGTAGAGGCTTGAGATGGAAGGGTCTGTATTAGGATCTTGAGTAGAAGCTTGCAGGACTTGATGCTGTATCTGATGATTCTTAGAAGAATCTAAGAAAGACCCCAAGTGTCTGGACCAGCACTTCTCAGTGGTGACCCCTTTGAGGGTAGAATGATTCTTTCACAGGGAAAAACATCAGAAAATACAATTTACATTACAGTTCATAACAGTACCAAAATTGCAGTTATGAAGTAGTGTTGGAAATAATTTTATGGTTGGGGTCACCACAACATGAGGAACTGCACTAGGAGGGTTGGGAACCACTGATCTAGACAGTCAGGAGTCACCCACTGCTGAGCTAGACACACCTTGCTTTTCAGGAACTCCCCTGAGTAGGGAGCTGCAAGTTCATACTCAGGCCTCTGGGGTTCTTTTGAGCGCTCAGAGTGTGTCTTGGCTATATAGAGAACCAGAGAAAATCTAGCCTGTACGTGCAGCTGACGGTGTCGTTACATGGCGGTGTCTCCCCATAATGCAAGGCCACCTGGACCTGCAGAAATCACCTTTGGGATACGTAGTTAGCTATGGATTCAAGGTGAGGCTGTGTCGATGCACCGCAGCAGCCTTTTAGAAGCAAACATATAGGCAAACACCCAGAGACAGCAGAGGTCGGCCAGCATGATGCTTGCACAGGTCAAGGGTACCACCACCTCAGAAGAGCAGAGCTGGCCTCTATCCCGGACTCCTTCCCAGGAGCTGCTCGGGAACAGACAGATGCTGCATCTTTTTTTTTTTCCTTTTTTATTTATTTATTTATTTATTTATTTATTTATTATATGTAAGTACACTGTAGCTGTCTTCAGACACTCCAGAAGAGGGCGCCAGATCTCGTTGTGGATGGTTGTGAGCCACCATGTGGTTGCTGGGATTTGAACTCTGGACCTTCGGAAGAGCAGTCGGGTGCTCTTACCCACTGAGCCATCTCACCAGCCCCAGATGCTGCATCTTAATCCTTTGATTTCTACCATATGGCCTCCTTGCCTGTGTTGTGAGCCCTGGAATGGGCACTGGGTTAAGGGAATTAACAGGTTCTCATGCTTTTCTGATGAAGCACTGCCGGCCGGGGCCCTAAGTGCTGGTGTTTAGGGCTGGAAGGCAAGAAGCCAGAGGAGCAGCTCGACCAGACTCTTCTCTCCCATCATTCCTCGGGAGTCAGGTGAGTATTGAGGACAGACAGCACCGGGCAGGCTTCCAGCTGCTCTGACGGGCACCTCTGTAGCTTTCCTAATGGAGGCCTTACAGCAGAGCTACAGTCATGAGCACTCAGCCCTCCCTGGCGTCAGAACCAGACTCTGGGTTATTGTCGTCACTGGCCTGGGGGAGGGGAGGGGAGGCTATACATTTTCACATCAGATCTCCTGACATAATTTACATACGGCTAAATGCATTCATTTCAGGACCAGTTTCAGTACCTTTTTAACAAGTCCAGACCAAAAGAATCAAAACAATCAAGACACAGAGAGAGTATCTAAATCCCAAGGCCTGCCTCCAGCTACCATCTCAGAGACCCTGCGCCTTCTTGTCCTTGTGTCCTCCCATCTCACAGACCCTGGACCTTCTTGTCCCTGTCCTACAGTCACACAATCCTGCACCTTCCTGTCCCTCCCTCCTGAAGTACCAGCTGACCTATTTGCAGGTTTTGTCTTCGAGATGTTGTCCCAGAATATCATGTCAGGTGTATCCTCAGTGTGTGCGCTCTGAACATGGAGTCTTTCTCTCATGGGTCGTCAGTCCCTACGTCATGGTCTTGAATCCATCAGCAGGCGATGAGTCCCATCACAGTGACATCATGCTAAGTGCCTGAGATTGTCCTTGGTGGGGTACTTAGCCCACAGAAATGGGCAGGTACTGTTGCTCAGTGCTCCTTTCCCTTGAAGAGCAGTGAACTTAACATTTAGTCCATCCTGGTGTCTCTTCTAATATTCAGAATGACTTCCTGGTCAGTCTTCTGCGTAAGCTGGCAGACGGTCACTGTTTCCTGCCCTGCCCATAGCCACTCTTCCACACATGCCCAGATTCCTGTGAGTGAGTCCCTGAGGCCTGTCCTGCCAACAGAGATGTGGATATGGAGACAGGAGACACCAGTCCATCCCCTAGCTTGACTGTGAGGATAGGAGAGAGGGGGATGGAAGTCAGGCTATTTTCCATTGCTACTGTTTCTGTGTCCCAGGGAACAAGCATTACAGAGGGACCACTCATTTTCCAGCTATACAGGGTAGGCACATATGCATGACTACTCCCAAGGGACTCAGGCTGGGTGACATGAGGTCTCTGAGCAGGCTCTGCAGGGAAACTGAACCTCACCAAAACTCCCCTAAGGCCTCTAATCCTGCCACCTCTCCACTCCCTCTGGCTTAGTTCCTCCATTGGCTTCAGGAACTGATAAAAGACCCTCAAAAAGGTGCTGCTCTATCGGGCAGAATTTCCTGCCTTTCCCTGAAAGGTTGGAGGTTTTGCAAAATCAAAGCCAAGCAGAAGGAAGCTCTGACCAGAAGCTCTGTCACCTCCAACGGCCTCCTGACAACTGCCTTTCCTCGCTGGCCTATGAGGACAATTTTTCATTTCTTCTGACAGCCATCATCTGTTCTAAGGCTCCATCTGATGGAGCAGACAGCCCTCAACATCCAAGGATGGCTTCTTTATCAGGACCCTCTCCTGTCTCTATCACTGCACTGTTTTGCTGGGTTCAGGGAGTTCCTGGAGTCTGGGAGGTATCTTCGGTTCTGGGTTTCTGTTCTTTCCACACAACCCAGCATCTTGTGGGCTGACTTCCGATCCTGATTCTCTGATGGGTTTGTTTTCATAGTAACTGTCTTAGTTAGGGTTTGTATTCCTGCACAAAAAATCATGACCAAAAAGCAAGTTGAGGAGGAAAGGGTTTACTCAGCTTACACTTCCACGTTTCTGTTCATCACCAAAGAAGTCAGGAACTCACACAGGGCAGGAACCTAGAGGCAGGAGCTGATGCAGAGGCTATGGATGGGTGATGCTTTCTGGCTTGCTCCCAAAGGCTTGCTCAGCTTGCTTTCTTATAGAAGCCAGGACCACCAGCCCAGGGATGGCACCACTCACAATGGGCTGGGCCCTCCACCCCTCCTTGATCATTAATTGGGAAAATGCCTTGCAGCTGGATCTCATGGAGGCATTTCTTCATGGAAGCTCTTTCTCTGTGATAACTCTGGCTTGTGTCAAGTTGACACACAAAACCAGCCAGTACAGTAACCAAAAGTCAAATAATTTCTTTGTAGAAAGGAAACACTTAGCAGCATACACCCAGTGGATGTACTGGAATCCAGGGCACACTGCTGTCTCTCAGGGCTTGTGGTCTGACAGCAATGAGGACTCTCTGATCTGCATGGAGTAGCACCCCACAGCCTCTGTTTCACTTCCAGTCTGAACCAGTATCTCATGTGATCTTGGGCTATTTAGACACCCTGTACTTTTCCACGCCGCAATATAACAGGACAGTTTGCTAAGCACCTAGAAACTTGAGGTTGTTTTGTTTTGTTTTGTTTTGTTTTATATCTTCTGACTTGAGGTTTTGTGTGGTGCTGGGAATGGAACCCAAGACCTTGCACATGCTCATCTAACTCTGTGTGATGCCCCACCAGTCACATACCTCTCATTAAAGCTCTCTGTAGCTCATGTTTATAACAGGACATTAGGCGTCCTGCAAACAGAGTAGTCACGGTGGGGAGACCGGAGACCCTTGTCCTTGTGTTCTGCCAACGCACTTCCAGGTTCATCTATCCCATGTCAGCTGACTATGAGATACTGGTGATCAGTTTCATTCATTGGATCACTCTCCTGTGTAAAGTTGTAGCTACTTAAAAAACAAAAAACAAAAAAACAACCTGCCTCTCCTCTGTGTGCCTCATACCCAGTTCAGTTCCTGGTATGCAGCCCTTAGACAGACTAGGGGAAGTGAGAGCAGGCTGTTTTCTTCCCCACAACAGCTCTATACAACCTCAGCACAGCTTCTAGGATGCCCCCAACTTTCTAGACTGGCAACTGAGTGTACTCATTTCGGACCAAACACCGGAGCATTCAGACCACCCTCTGATGCAGCTCTTGTCTATGTTAGCCCAGGGGCTAGGGCTGGCAGAAAGGCTAGTTTATTTTCTGATCAATAAAGAAACTGGTAGGATGCTTGCTCCCCGGGTCTGATGCCCTTCCCAGTAGGCAGATGGTACTGGTGGCAGATAAATAGGGTCCAGCATCCCTGTGCTTTGGGGTGTGGCTGGCAGATGAATAGGGTCCACCATCGCATCCCTGTGCTTTGGGAGTGTGGCTTCACAGTTCTTCCTATCACAGGCCCCCGAGTCCAGCTTGGCCTGACATGTGTTCTGATTGGGGTGTGGCATAAAGAATGAGATCTAGGCTCCCAGCCTCAGCCTCCCTGCAGCATGGGAGCGGGTATGAGTGCAGAAGAGCTTCTACTCAGCACAGGCAAATTTAGTCACCAAAGACCCTCCCTAGTGATAGCTACCATTCTGCCCAAGTAGGGTGTGTGTGTGTGTGTGTATGTGTGTGTGTGTGTGTGTGTGTAGCCAGTGAGACAGAATCTCTCACTGAACCTGTATGCTGTCAATTGTCATGGCTGACTGGCCAAGGAGCCCGCAGAATTTATCTCTGTGCTCAATCCAACCCCCAGATCCAAGCTGCTGCACCCAGATTTTATGTGGGTGTTCTCCCCAAGTGTTTATATGGATGTGGGGTACCAAACTCAGGTATTAATGCTGCCTAAGACATCTCCCTAGCCCTACCCAGAGGATTTTAAATGAACCTGAAGTGGTCCACCCAAATCAAAACGTGCTTGGGGCAACAGAGCTCTGCGCTTGACCACATTGCCTCTGTTGCAGCCGTGTCAGAGACACCCAGGAAGGAAGCCAGCTGCTCGGTGACTCAATAAGGTGAGTCCCTACCTTCTCTAAGAGCCCACAAAGTCTGCAGTGTGCACTAAAACCTTCCCGGGCACTGAGTCAGAACCACCCATGCATTTCCTCATCATGTTCTGTTTGGGACCTAGGGACCTTTGGGTCTAGCTTCAAGTCCCTCCCATCCCCAGTCATCCTGTGGGAGCCTGGACCCTGTATGTGACTCTCTTGTGGGAGAGAGCAAATGGGAGGTCCTCAAGGGAACATTGTCCTGCAGAGAGCTCCATAGAGCCATCCTGATCCTGAAACAGATGTGAAACTATACTCTGGAAGATCCTTCGGTTTTGTTTTTTGTTTTTTGTTGTTTTTGTTGTTGATGATGATGTTGCCTTTTTTTAAAGAAAAGGGACTAAAATCTGAGCTGGGTATCACATGCCTATAATCTGAGCACTTAGAAGACAAGGCAGTAGGAGCAGGAGTTCAAGGTCATCCTCAGGTACATAGCAAGTTTGAGTCCAACTTGGGCTACATAAGACCCTGTCTCACAAAAGAAAATGGAGCAAGAAGGAAAGGAAAGGAGAGGGGAGGGGAGTGGAAGTGGGAGGGGAGGGGAGGGGAGGGGAAGGGAGGGGAGGGGAAGGGAGGGGAGGGGAGGGGAAGGGAGGGGAGGAGAGGGGAGGGGAAGAGAGGGGAGGACAGAAAAGGAAAGGAGAGGAGAGGAGAGGAGGGGAGAGAGGAGAGGAGAGGAGAGGAGAGGAGAGGAGAGGAGAGGAGAGGAGAGGAGAGGAGAGGAGAGGAGAGGAGAGGAGAGGAGAGGAGAGGAGAGGGAGAAGGGAGGAGAGGGGAGGGGAGGGGAGGAGAGGGGAGGAGAGGGGAGGAGAGGAGAGGGAGAGGAGAGGACGGGGAAGGAGAGGGGAGGAGAGGACAGGAAAGGAAAGGAAAGGAAAGGAAAGGAAAGGAAAGGAAAGGAAAGGAAAGGAAAGGAAAGGAAAGGAAAGGAAAGGAAAGGACTGATTCCAGGTTTCAGTTTGGTGTGCCTCGATAACCCACAACTAGTTCTGCCCAATATTGATCTTGAGGTGAGCTTAAGCTACCTTAGCCTTTTGTACTTTATCTGTTTGCACTGAGTGCCTCACAGATGGCAGGAGATTTAAAGTGGTTGAGACAGAGTCGGTGAGTCCCTCTGACAGATGGGAGGAGAGAAAGCCTCTGCCCCAGAGCTCAGAGCTCCCTCGTGGAAGGCTGGGGAGGAGAGACCCACTGTGCACTGCTGGCAGGACTCTCTGTGGCCTTAAAGGGCTGCAGAGAGACGAGCCATGGAGTCTAACCCTGAGTGGTTTATTTTAGGCATATTTAAGCACAGCACAATTTGGTAAAAACGCTTCTCCTTGAGAAACACAGCAAGATAAATACAGATCAGATGTGACTACACTGAAACTCTGTAAAGTCCATAGACATGGGCTCTACAGACTGACTGAAAAAAAAAATTACAATTTACAATAAGGGTCTGGGGAAAGGTCTGGTGCTGGAAAAGTCTCTGGCCACACAAATAGTGTAGAGGTCACCAGGCTAGAAGACATATTTGCTCCCGCCTTCTGAGCGGATGACAGCTGCTGCATCCCTCCCTTGTAGGAACGTTTGTGCTGAACACTCCAGGTTCTCCCGGTGCCCCCCCCCTCCATGTAGCACAAAACCTCCATGTCTCCTACAGGAACTTAACAACTACCTAAGTGTGCCTGGAGGGGCTTATGGAAGTTTGAGGGGAAAGCCCCATCCTTCCGATGCTTTTCTCTATAAAATATTTGTTATTCCCTTGAAGCATGACAGACACTGAACCTTTATCAAGCTATCACGTTCAGCACAAGCCATGGTGCGTCGCCTGCCAGAAGCAATGAGAGGAGCAGGCAGCCGCCCACTGTGATGTTTCCTGAAGAGGTGAAGACGGTGGGTAAGATCATCAAGAAACATTCCTGCTTTGTAGTCGTCACAGCCGGACAGATCACAGGTCAGAGAGAGACAGAAAATTAAGGGAGGGGGCACGGAGCCCGAGTTACTTGTTGTCTCTGAGTCTGGTAGGAGGCGCCTTCCATTACAGATCCAATGGGGCAGGCATTGACAGTCACTGGGATCAGATTGTGGAGAAGGGATCAATATTCTCAGAACCTGCCATAGCTGAGCAGTGAGTTCAACCGTGAGCCCCTTCAGGCTTGGAAGTACCAGTTGCCCAAAGAGAGTTTCTAGGTCCCACCTAGTTGGACTTGGAAGACAAGCTTGTGAGAAGGAAAACAGGGAAAGATGTCCATCAAAAAAGAAGAACAGAAAGCAGACTTGTAGGAAACCAGCACGCAGAGAAGAAATGAACAGATATGTTTAGGGATTCAACAGCGCGCCAGGAGAATTATTATTTTACTTTGTTATCATTGTCTTTATAACATCCGATATTTGGTGCCTCGATCAACTTCCCACTGGTTAGGATTTACCAGGTTTCCATTCCATTTGAATGTATGAGGTTGCTTTTTCTTCTCAGAGCACTGACTACCAAAGACTGGCTCAGAGGACCTTCCATCCGAATGGCCTGAGGTAGGGGTGGTTCAGAAACTTAATTCAGAGAAAGAATGGGATTCCATCTGGGGGCAGAAATGGTGGCATCCAGCCCAAAGAGTTTAAGTCTTTACATCTCTGCCTTTGGCTAGCAAACGGACAATAAGAGTGGGTGGAGAATCGGATCTTTCCATTCTGATCATTAGAATTGATTTTTGTTAGGAAGTCGCTGTTGTTTTATAAACAAAAATCCCAACTGTTCCATTTGACCAATTGAAGACTCAGGAGCCAGACACTGGGGTGAAAGCCTGCTCGCTCAGAGAAGCAGAGAAAGCACCCAGATGACCTTCTACTCCACTGGCATCTCAGAAGGAGTAACACTTCTCCTCCTCCATGCTACCTTAAATACCTTTCAATTCCATGCTTCCTTATGTCCACTCCCTGTCAGCTGGTACTCGCTCCGCCTCTTGACCTAGGGTTGACTTTATTTAGCTCTTGGATTAAAGGTGTGTGCTAGGGCTGAACTGTACCACAACAAGGTTTCTTCAGTAAAGAACACAATCTTGAGGTTCACAGTGTGATCAAATGTCCTGAAGACTTACAGCCTGATCCTGGGGGCAGTAGGCAATGCTTTAAAATAGCTCAACTCAATGCAGGCAAAAGGGAAGTAGTTGCCAGAAATATCATAATGAGTACATTTCTACCTGTTTGATTCACAGAGACCAACGACTTTCACATGTAGTAAACCTTTCCAGTCCCCACAATTTGATGTTGCCAGGAACTGGCTGTTCTTAGCAAAAATTCATCCAGTTTCTTCTGGCTATAGAAGGGGAAACTTTGTTCCTTCTAAATCTATGGATTTCCCTAGCAATCAGGAAGGAATTAGACTCTCAACTGCTGCTCATTCCAACAAATCAAAGCAAACTTTCATTGTACATCCTTGCTATACGCATGTGTAGTGTATGTATTATGACAATAAAAAGGCATGCTACCCTAGGATGAAGCAGTGTTTACAGGTCTCCTGAGTTTTGTCTTGGTTAGACGCTGTCTAGAAGCAGCTCCTGGCCTTGGACAGCAAGGTATTACTGGGCAGGGATCAGACAGCCATGGGAGGGAGCAGGGAAGTATGACTCTATGTAAGATGCCTGTCCAGCAAGGCTCACTAGCTAGTCCAGGGAACCCAGCCGAGTTTTGGAACCCCAAATGGAGAGAGAATGGGAATTTATGCCCGTGCCCATCAGGCACCCAGAAGGGGTGCTCTGTGGTCTCCAGCACAGCCCACCATAGCACTTGGCAGCTGGCTCCCGTGCCGTTGTCCTGGAGATGGGATACAGGACGACTGAGGTCAGAAGCTGGCTGCCTGCATGAGCATCTCAGTGACTTAGGTGGAGTGAGGGGACCATCTTCAGCATCTGCTTGAAAATTCAGGGAACTGAGGAAGGCAATAAAACCTTTTACTCTCTCTGTTCCCCCTCTGTCACCAGCCAATGCAGGACACCCAATGGGAATAGTCTTTATCCTTCCACCAAGCAGGTACCATGGCTGAATTCTACTCTATGGGGCTCTTCGACTCCTTTTAGCATCCTTACTGATGGGAAGCCTTCTCAGCAACTGTTAAAATAAGCTTTTAAATCTACAAACTTACAAGCAGGAAAAACCACTTTTTTTTATCTTCCCAGGAGAATTTATGAACTACACAAATCCTAACTTTCCAGGGATGGAGAGTCCAGGATAAATGATCTGTTTTTTACATTTGCTGTTCTCTTAATAATAAAATGTGACTTGCATTGCCATATCTCCACCTTGTTGTGAAGCGTGGTTGGGGCAGGTTCCCCCTCCCATGTACGCCCAAAGGCTCCACCTCCAAGCATGTTAACATAACCCTATTGGTTTTAATTTTCTGACACACAGATGTTTACAGAACACACTGCAGACCGCAGGGGCTACACCGTCCTCATCTTACACCACTAGCTAACACCAGAAAAGGCGAAGCTTCTAGTTTCTTTGGAAAGTTAGTTATGCCAAATGATGGTTCTCTGGGGCACACAGGTGAAAGGATGTCTTGCTAAAGCAAACACATAAAAGACTGTTTTCCTGAAGCAGACACAGGTGAAAGGATGTTTGGATATAACAGACATGTGAAAGGACTCTTGATGAAGGAGTAGAAATATGACCCCATAGACAGTGGGAGATGAGCACTGAGCCTTGGTTTGCTCCCCTCGCCATTCTTCACTAAAGACATGTATGTATTGGTTTGCTTTACATAGCATTGTTGAGCTCAACTTGTGATAATACCACCATTGAGAGAAGAAACTCGCCCAAGAACTGTTTGTGAGGTTCCTGCAGCAGCTTGCTGCTTCCACAGCCTCACCTCAGGCCAGTTGACAAGCCTGGAGATTTCTTCAGGATTGAACTATATACAGTTGCTGGTTTGTGCCTGATGTCTGCCTGCGCAGAGGACTGGTCTGCAGCTGCTGAATCATATGTGGTGTTTGCTGATGGAACTGAACTAACTGCTGCCCAAGAAGACCAAGCTCGCCCCCAAAGAACTATTGCTGAACGGGTCCACTCCCCCCATATCGTAATAACTTTTCTCTTCCACTGCCTCTGCTGGGCGGTGAGCTAGAGGAAAGGTTGAACCCTTATTAAAAGTAGGTTGCAAAAAATGTATGCCTGCACACCAGCGTGTGAAAGCATTACAGGGACAGAGAATTGGGGATGTATAATGTTCTTTCTAAAGGGACAGCATGTGTTGGGAGGGGAGATTATGATGACAGTCTGTGCAGGTGGTGAAGACACCATAGTGCCTGGATTGTGGACAGTTGGATGGATGGCCTTGGGAGGTGTGTGCCTAGAGCTATATGTACCAGGAGAAGTAGTGTAGCTCAAGTCTTAGCTGCTAAAGCTGCCTTTCTCCTCCTCTGTCCTGTGCCCATCCCTACAGTGGAGGACAGAGGCCCCTCTCAGGCTCTTGATGAGGGGCTATGCCTGAGCAAGGAGCGCCCACACACTTGGCTTAGAGCCAGCAGCCTGGGCAGGCAGGACAGGATGTCACCACGGTTCTGTAGCTGCCGACAAGTTTCTGTTCCTCTGGCCCTGGGTCAGCATGTTGGGGAGGAGGCAGGTCAGGGGCTTTTGCCGGTTGGGAAGCTAAACCTTCGTCCTCATGTCCTATGAAACTGCTGCAGAAAATGCTATGGTTTTAATGGTTGTGTCCCCCAAAGTCAGGTATTGAAGCCCTTGCCTCCAAGGCTTAGGAAGTAATTCGCATGAGGTGTGATTAAGTCAGAAAAGCAGTGCCTCTTGAATGGGGTGAGTTCCTATTAAAGGGGAGGCCCAGAGAGTTACTTCTAACCTTATGCTGTGTAAGGACGGGGCACAGTAACATGACCCCATCTTTGTTTTGTATTTATGAGTGTGAGTATTTTACCTTCGTGTATGTTTGTGCACTGTGTACATCCCTGGTGCCTGTGGAGGCCAGAAGAGGACAACATCTGATCCCCTGGAACTGGAGTTACAAGCATTTGTGAGCCCCTAATGTGGGTGCTGGGGATCGAACCCAGGTCCTCTGGAAGACCTGTGGGAGTGTTCTTAACCACTGAGCCACCTCTCCAACCACCTCCTCCTTTTGGTTTTTCTTCCTTTAACATTTATTTATTGGGGAGGAGGTATACCCATACCAGGGCATATGGTGGCCGTCAGAAAATTGTAAGAGGCAGGCCTTGCCTTCCACAACTCAGGCTCTGAGTATCAAAGCAGAGTGTCAGGCCTGCCAAGCAACTGCCTATATTATCTGCTGAGCCACCTCGTGGCTGCCACTGTCTTCCTAACAAGGATACCGATTACAACGGGTCAGGATCAATACTGACAACTTTGTCTTAATTTAATCATCTAAAGAGGCACTGTTTGTCAGGTGTCAGGCACACTAACAAGGTTGAAATGATCTCCCATAGCAGCGCTGCAGGGGACTCTCCAGGCTTGTGCTCAGGCTCCCCCACAGTTCTCTTTGTGGAGAAGCCAACCTCTTCCTTCACAGTGGATAGCAATTCCTGCAGCCCACAGTTATCCTGTGTGAGAGTAGGCTGGGGTGCCTCCATGAGCCCCTGAGATAGAAATTGACATGTCCAGCTAGTGAAATCACTGCTGTTCCCAGCCTGCTCTGCAGCAACTGCTTCTGTCTAGTTGGTGCAGGGTGAGGCTGATGAACCCCACTTTACTGAGTCCCCTCTTTTCACACTGAGTTGGGTGTTTCAGTAAGTGAGATACAGTCAAGCTGACAGAACTCTGGATGAGAACAGCAGGGAGCAAACAAGCAGAGAAACAGCACGAAGAAGTCGTCGTAAACTGCTGGTTCTCTTCCAGTCTGAACCCAGATCTAAGTGGCCTGTGTCTCAGTTAGCTGTCTGGGATTTCCCAAGCCACTGTACCACATGGGGCGCAGGTCTGAGAGACTGGGCAGAAATGTTAACCAGCCTCCAAGATGAGATGTCTGTGTTGACTACCTTATCCTTTCTTTTACATCGAGTCACTAGCCTTTGTGAGGGTTGATGGGAGGGGCCGGCCACTCCTAGAGCAGGTACTTTCGTCCAGCTGACTGCTCGGCTTTCTGAAAGGGTTACTGAATGCTAGGGTTCCTGTGGCCCTCGTCTACAAGGTCACTCTTCTCCATCATCCCTGAACAGTCTCCTTGTCTGAGGTCCTTCCCTGGCAGGCGGACTGTGTCCCTATGTTCTATCTTAGCTGCTCTATAGACTGCTATAGCTGCTTCCGCTCCTGCCAGTGTGGTGCATGGGATAGGCCAAAGCCTCCTACCATGTCTGTTGCCACATAGAACTTTCCTGAAACTGTGAGCTGGAACTGAGCTAGAGAAAAAAAACACACTAGACATATGAGCCACGTCCTGGGTGACTTCCTGATGCGTCCCGAGCAGGCTGCTTTTAATGAATGAGGAAGTGGTGTTGGGTGTGGCAATCCCCGAGACCCCATGGTTATGTGGTAGCAAGGTGTGTTTAATGAGGTTCAGGTTGACAGTTGTTGATCGTCAGTGGACAGGCTATAAATACCAGCAAAAGCTTGACCCCGACATCCATAGACCTGGACTGTGATTTCCTGACTGGGGCCTTTGAAAGGCTCTGAAAATAGAAGGTACATGGAGCCCAGGATAGCTTGTCATTTCACTTCAGAGCTAAGCTGTGCGCACTTGAACTTAGACAACTTTGGAAAGTCTTATTTATTTTGTGCCCAGGGCACTCAGTGCTGTGCCCTTATCAGGCTCTCCCTAAGCCTGACACCATCAGATATAAGCCAATAGAAATAAGGGCATCAAATGTCTTGGGTTGAAACCAGAGGTGTATAAGCTCAACCTTCTTTATAATGATGAACCAGTTCCAGATGTGGCCTTTGGAATCATCTAGAACTCAGGCTGACCTGAGGCTGTATCATTTGTTCCCTCCTCTGAGCCATGTGGATCAGAAGGCAAGAGTGACGTCTCTTCTGTAATTCTGTCAGCAGTGAAGAGCCAGTGCTGCCTGGGTGATGCTGGGGATGTCACACCTTGGCCAGTTCATTTCATTTCCATGTACCCAGATGATGAAGTATCCCGGATGATAGAAACTCAAGCAAGCCTGTGTAATGAGAACTGAAATTCACTCAAGCCCAGCTGTATGTGAATTCAAGGTGCTTCAAAAGCAGTGTGAACCTACAGTTCCTTTCTAGGGACGAGCAGTCTCCTGCATCAGTGTAGAGATGGGAGATGTCCAGGTTCCTGCTGCCTACCTTGCCTCTGTCCCCGCTTTCCAACATCACTCTTGGCTCCAAGGCTACAGTTCTCTTTCAGAACTTCCTCCATCAGAGACCCTCTCACATGTGGTTACTGTGTGTAACCGAGTCCACAGCTAGCTGAATTACAGCGAAGGCCACCATACTGGGCACATTTGATCTCACAGGCTTTGCTGTCCTTTGATCAGCATGTAAATCCTTCAAGGTCAAAGACTTCACTGTTTGTATCCCTGCTCTCTCTCTCTCTCCTCTCTTTGCCCTATGTTTCTCTCTCTGTCTCTCTCCTTTTTTGTCTGTCTCTCTGTTTCTCTCTCTCTCCCCCTCTCTTTCTCCTTCTCTCTGCTTTCTTTTTGTCTGTCTCTCTCTCTTTCTTTTTGTCTGTCTCTCTCTTTCTTTTTGTCTGTCTCTCTCTGTTTTTGTCTGTCTGTCTTTTTGTTTTTGTCTCTGTCTTTTTTGTCTGTCTCTCCCTCTGTCTCTCTGTCTCTCTGTCTGTCTCTCTGTCTCTCTGTCTCTCTCTCTCTCTGTCTCTCTCTCTCTCTCTCTCTCCCTCTCTGTCTCTCTCTCTCGTCTCTGCTCTCTGCTTTCTGTTCTCTCTTATTCCTGGAACACTGTACTGCACAGACTGGGCACTGAATGAGTGTTTGGTGATGGGAGAGATCACTTTTTCATCTCTGTAGAAAAAGTCTTATTAACTGAATCCATCACTCCAGATGACTCAACACCTAAGGGAGCTGCCCTTTTTTCACGCCTGAGAAATAAGGGTAACAATATCCATTTTTCAAAAATTATTTGTCAGGAGTAAATGGTAAGTATCCTTGCCTTGTGCCACATAATTATTGATGGCCTTTTATGATATCACGGAGACTCACAAGGACAGGAGAGGCATGGGTGCCAGAGCCTTGGGCTGTCACCCACCTTGCCTACCAGAAATCGCTGGTGTTTTCCACCAAGAGCCAAACAAAGACTGTCCTGGTGGTGCTGAGGTTTTTACACTTCCTTCCTCCAGTAGCAAACATACGGGTAGCTAACTATAGTCCACTAGGTGGACAGGACCCCCTTTCAAAGAACTTTACAGTTACCTAGATGATATGTAATTTCCAAGAATCAAGAAGCATTCCACAGACTTAATAATTCTGAAATGAAAAAATTTGCATGTCACAGTGAAATCATTGACCTAGTTACATAAGTGCCCTCCTGCCTCCACCTTTGCTACCTCCAAACGGTCTGCAGCGCTGAAGACAGAACACTTGTGGTAAGGTATCTACCCCCAGGAGGGTGAAGAACAAGCCACACACTGCTTTGGGGAACCCAGCTTGGAGCAGAACAGCAAGGACAGACACGGTGCTAGTAACCTGCGGTTTGAAGTCATCACTTTCAGTCCCCTGTGACCAGGGCCAGGGTCTCCACACCTGTGAGAGGAAGCAAAGATCTAAGGAATCTGAAATTTGAGAGAGAAACTGCAGCTGCCAGTTTGTGGGTTGGAACATTGTTGGTAAGTTTTGTTTCAGCTTGGACTTTGGGAAAACACTAGGTTTCTGCTGTTGTAAATGGCAGGCTTTACAAGAAGAATAATATTGTGGTGGTCACATCACCAAGTCCTGGGTGCTTAGAGACTTGGGTTCCTTCAATCCCGTTTAGATGAAAGCCAGGTGCTCACTTTGGTAGTCTTTTGAGCGCCGTGAGTATTTTATTCTATGGGACTTAGAACATCAAATGTTGCTCCAACTATGTCTAGGGTTGGAAAGGAGTCATGCCCTTGGGTGCTGCAAGAAAGAAGTCTGAGTCTCCTGGGTTTTTCAGGTGTTAGGGTCTCTGCCCTTTCTACTCCATAAGGAGATAGAATATGATGTATTTTTGTTTGGTTATATTTTTAGACAAGGTCTCATATATCCCAGGCTGGCCTTGACCTTGCAATTAGCCAAGGATAACCCTGATCCTCTGCCACCATCTCCTGAATGCTGAGATTACTGGCACGTACCACTGTACCAGGTTTTCTGAGCTGCTGGGAACTGAACCTAGTCTTCCATGTACACCATGCAAGAGCTCTACCTTGCCTCTACCTCCCTTCCTCCCTCTCCTTCCTTCTTCTTCTTCTTCTTCTTCTTCTTCTTCTTCTTCTTCTTCTCCTCCTCCTTCTCCTTCTTCTTTTCTCCCTTTCTTTCTTTCTTTCTTTCTTCCTTCCTTCCTTCCTTCCTTCTTTTCTTTTCTTTCTTTCTTTCTTTCTTTCTCCTTTCTTCCTTTCTTTCTTCCTTCCTTTCTTTCTTCCTTCCTTTCTTTCTTTCTTTCTTCCTTTCTTTCTTCCTTTCTTCCTTTCTTTCTTTCTTTCTTTCTTTCTTTCTTTCTTTCTTTCTTTCTTTCTTTCTTTCTTTCTCCTTTCTTCCTTTCTTCCTTCCTTCCTTCCTTTCTTTCTTTCTTTCTTTCTTTCTTTCTTTCTTTCTTTCTTTCTTTCTTTCTTTCTTCACTTTTCAAGACAGGGTTTCTTTATGTAGCTCTCTGCCTCTGCCCCTGCCCCTGCCCCTGCCCCTGCCCCTGCCCCTGCCCCTGCCCCTGCCCCTGCCCCTGCCCCTGCCCCTGCCCCTGCCCCTGCCCCTGCCCCTGCCTCTGCCTCCAAAGTGCTGGAATTAAAGGCATGCACCACTACCACCTGGCCTGAATTCAGTCTTTAACCATCGACTACTGAGCTCTCAATGACTTACTGGGCGCTTGCTATATTGCCTTCAGGCTGGGTGCTTCTCTCAGAGGAGATGCTCAGGTGTGCCTAGCCACAGTTATGATAAATGAGCCTGTCTGATTTCTCAGCCTGGAACTTCTAGAAGCAAAGAGTTTGTGGGAATGCCAGCCAATGAGGCAAGATAGACCTTGAGTTACTGGCAAAGGCTGACAGAAACCGCTAACACAGGCACGCCTAGAACACAACACCTAAGTCATCACAGGCAACCCTCCTTTAAGGCAGTCAGCATTTGACAAAGAGGCACGGAAACATTTGCAGTTGGAGAGACCCCTCTGGAGAAGCACTGTCTGTAACAAGGACAGGAAGTACAGATTCTACAAACCCAAACTCTGGTGTCCTTGTTACTCAGGGCTGTCCTGGGAGCAGGGTGAGTCACAGGATGGTCCCCTAAAGTGGATGAAGCTCAGCAGAGGGCATGGACCCAGAGAGTAGGAAAGGGTTGAGGGAGAAGGGCAAGGTCAGGACAGAGAAGGAGCCTCTGCCTTGTGCTGAGAGAGAAAGCAGCAGCTGATCCAAGAGCCCACCAAGTAGAATGCACAAATCCACCCAGCACTTCTGCGAAATTCTCAGGAGAACTCAGGATGGCGTGACTGGTCGGAAGACATTCTTCCGATAACATCAATGTCCAAGTGAAAGTGACAAACTTGCGGGTTTCTCGGTGCTCTGGGTTAATGAGTGTCATTTAAAGATGCTGTTGTGCTTTGACTAGGACAGCATCAGACGTCCACGCTTTCCCCTGCTGCACTAAGTGCCTTGGGCTTCTTGAGTCCTGGCTTACCTGGAGACCTTCTATCTAATAATATCTTCTAAGCCAGTTCCAGAAAGAGGAAATGAGCAGAAAAAGAGACCTTAGCCAAAATAGATACAGCAGGCCCCTGCCATCAGCCTGGGTGCTTCTCCCAGGGGAGACGCTCAGGTGTGTCTTCATATATACTGACTATTTTAGGCACAGTTCTGATAAATAGGGCTGTCTGCTTTCTCAGCCTGGAACTTCTAGAAGCAAAGCGTCCGTGGGAATGCCAATCAATGAGACAAGATAGACCTTGAGTTACTGGCAAAGGCTGACAGAAACCGATAACACAGGCACGCCAACTCCATACACTCCCACGGCCACAGAGTCAGACTCACAGTCCTGAGGGCTTCAAGCTTCTTCATTTGCTGCAGAGAGGATGTTCACCTGTCCTCAGCAGAGACTATGAACAAAGGCCAAGGAAGGCAAGACAAAGCTAGAAGAAACTGCATTGGGTGTCATGTTCCAGCATGGTTTTCCCTCGTGGAGTTTCACAGTCAGTGTGTAAGATGCTCAGATAGGGTAACTGTCACTGACAGTGAGTCTTCAGGTCCCAGCAGTCATCTCTGCTGTTGCTGAATATAATACAGCAAGCTTCCAGTGAGTCCTTCAGAGCTCAGTAGTTGATGGTAAGAAACTGAATTCAGGCCAACAGGGGTGGTGGTGCATGCCTTTAATCTAAGCACCGGGGAAGCAGAGGCAGAGCGAGCTCCAGGACAGACAGAGCTACACAAACCCTGTCTTGAAAAGCCAAGAAAGAAAGGGAAGGACGGAAAGAATGAAAAGAAGGAGGGAGGCAGGGAGGCAGGGAAGGGAGAGGGAGAGATTGCATTCACAATCTAAGGAAGGGCTGGGCATAGGCACTGGGTTCTGTCCCCAGAACTGCACAAAACTGGATTTGCTAACAGGCACCTGTAATCCTACCTAGCGCTGCCGAGGTGGAGGCCAAAGCATCTGAAGAAGGGCGCCCTCATTCACACAGCCAGCTGGAGATCAGCCTAGGCCACAAGAGACCCTGTCTCAAAGGAAACAAAATGTAGCACTTTCCCGCAGAGGAATGAATCTGGCCAGCCACACAGGGACTCTTACTTGTTAAAATGTTTCTATTTGACAAGGCGTAAAAACCCTACAGGCGACAAGCCAAGAGGGAAAACCAAGAAGAAAGGCAGGTGAAAGAAGAGGTTTATATCTTAAAAACCAAGGAGAAATCTAGGGGTGGCATTCCAAGACGTTCATGGGTAGGACAGAATAGCCAGCCAGGACCAGGCAGACTCACCACAGCAAAGAGCTGCACTGCTAAAAACGGCTTCCCACAGCGCTGGGGTCAAGGGAACCTAGTATTTAGTGTGGGTTACCCCTGTGGCCTCTTCTGTATTTCCTTCCAGCTTGTTCCTTCCATGGGGCTCAGAAAGAGGCCTCACGTTTGCTCTGCTCCCCACACCTGACTCTGAGGCCCTAGGCCAGGAGCTCTGTCTTCAGGAGCTAGTAGGGCATTTGATAACTGCGACCTTGTGCTTAAGTGGGGCCTGCCACCTAGCCCAACAGGGCTAGAGGGAGTAAGGGTGGAAGAGCAGGCACGGGTGGTTCCTGCCTCTCTCTGGGCCTCCTAGCTCCACATGTACATTTTGGTACCATCACCATAGAAATGCATCCCATCACCATAGAAATGCATCCTGGGGGCACATCCAGGTAGCTAGCCCTCACTGGTGGAAAATTCTCAGCCCACAAGGTCTGTGATGTTTGGGAGCTGCCAGGGCAGCTGCTGTCACATTTTTGCCTTGGGATACTGAAGTGGAGGAGACCCATCTCTGTAAGTCAGTGTGGCCCTTTCCGGCAAGAAGAATGGAGTTGAAGGCCCTACATCCGGGCCAGTGGGCCCTGCAGTAAATCAGTGGGGTCCCAGGCCGTTTGCTCTGCTAACTTTCCTATGTGGTGAGCACGGGTGGTCTAGTACTGTTTCTAGCAGTGAGTGTCGGTGACTACAAACTTAGGCATTTCACCATTCTGATGCCAGCTCACTGTGTGACTGACAAGTCTCATCCAGGGACACCCAGGAAGTAAAGGTGTAAGACACCAAGCTGCTCTTAAGTGCCTAGACACTATCAGCGTAGTCCTCTGCGCTTATGCCTGGCCTGGCAGCTGTCCTTCTGGGTGTGGCTTATCAGTTTTGACATTTATTTATATGCTTCAATGAGAATCAAGCTGTATGCTTGACCCTACAGCCAGTGTAGTTTCATTTCAGGACCTCAATGTTTTCAAAGGCTACATGATCAAATCAAAATGTCCTATTCAATAAAGGTTGGTTTGATGGAAATCATACTTGGGAAACAGTGACCAGATAGGACCCACCAGAAGCAGGACATCAGCCACAAGCAAGGTGTTTCTCTTGGTTTTCAGAACAGCCCCACAGAAGGGAAGCTGTCAAAGGTATTCAGAAGAAAGGATGCCAAACTTCCTGCCTACACTGGTACCACAGCCCATCCCCTCCCCCACAGCCCAGCCCCTCCCCCACAGCTGGCCTCCAGCACTTTAATTTTCAGGTCTATTTACCTTCCCTCAGAACACAGTCCACAGGGCCTTCCTCTGCAGCTATTGAGTGGATGGCAGTTAGCAAGAGAAAGGGTACCCTCCACTTCTGGGTGTCAGGTGATATGCCCTTTCCCATCTGAAGGCACTGGCCCATGCTTTCCCATGGTGCAATGGGGGAACTGGATCATTCTTCACATACAGGACAGTTGCACTCACCTGTGGTCACCTTGTATGGAGTCTGACTTCCTGGTATCCCTCACTCCTCCCCTGAGTGTATCCTCACCTGTAGAGGAGCAGAGTGCCTGAATCCCAGCCCTCAGCACCAACATCTCTGTGAGGCCTCAGGGACCCCCTTTTCAGCTAGGTGTTACTACTGAACTTTACAGAGCCCAGGGAATCCCAGGAGAACCAGAGGGTGTTAGCCACTCTGAGGCCAGCTTCCAGAAAGAGAGCCTGAGGGGGCAGGTGGTCAGGTAGAGCTGAGCCATTCTTACTGGTTAACAGTTGAGTCCTATTGGATGAGAGATGGCCATCAGGGTAAGATAGTAAGTTCTTTAGCTGTCCCCGTGGACTCTATGTGTTCATTCTCCAAGGTCTCTTCAGCTCCTCCCCCCACTGTCTCTGCATCACCCTCCCCCACTATCTCTGCATTGCCCTCCCCATGGTCTCTTTGCCTTTGTCCCCTGCAGTCTCCTCTACAGTCTGTGTGCCCCAGTCCCCCATGGTCTCATAAGCTCTGCATCTCTGTTCCCGGTGTCTCTCTGTGTCTTTATTTTCTGGACAGTGTCTACATCCCCATCCTCTGCAGCTGTGACTGAAGCCAGAAGGGGGATTAGGAGACCTTATGAAAAGCGAGAGGCCTTGCAAAGCATGAGAGGTGGTGTTGCAGCATGACCCTGAAGAGTGACTGTGCTGTGCAAATCTTTTGTGTTCACTGCCGGCTAAGTCACTCTCCTGTTGGAGTCTTCGCTGCTGTAGGCATCTTTGGCGTTCATTCCCTCCCTGAAGTAGAGCCTCCTCCTGCACACTCAGACTGAGAGGTGATTCTCAGGCTGCTGGGCCTGGGCTGTTAGACACACAGTTGCTTTGCCTGAGAAACTCCAGTTCACAGATGTCCCTTTGGTCACTTTCCTCCTGCCTTCCCCAGTCTCCCGCACTGGGTTTTAAGAAGCCTGAACTTCTGAATAGCACTTTGGTTTCTCTCCCTTGCTTTGATTTGCCTTTGACCTCATGACACCTCTCTGGACCTTATACTTTCTCTCTCTCTCTCTCTCTCTCTCTCTCTCTCTCTCTCTCTCTCTCTCTCTTCCCTCTCTTCCTGTAGCCCCTCATGGGACTCAGTCATAACTTCAAAGCTGTGTCAAGTAAGATGTCAGGCTTACTTTGCCCATGCAGAGGCCGACGTAAGACACTACCAATGTCTTTGGGAGCCTAGTGTGTCAGGAATGCCCAAGACTCTGCTGGCCCACAGTCCTTGATTTCTTCCACCCGAAACCTTAGAAGACACTCAAGTCCTCTCCTGCCTAGTGACCTGTCAGCCCACCCAGCTGTCTCTGGACTTTGCTCCAAATGAAACTTTCACGTTGACGGCATCACGTTCAGACTGGAAAGTTGTAATATAAAGTGTACTGCTGCTGACAGAGGGGCTTACTTTCAGTGTACCATAGAGTAGCCCCACAGAGGGGCTGTGACATTTCACATTTGTGAGTGAAGCTTGGTATGGGGAATTCCCAGATAAAAACAAACGCACTCAGGGTAATGTACAGTGTGGATTTTTCCTTGAGATGTGGAAGAACTACTGAGCTAGAGAATACACAAGGCACCACTTGAGAGACCATGGCTCCGTATCATCTACAGAGGCCAGGGAACAGTGGCCATTTGAACGGAAGCCATCTGGTATGGACCAAGAGCCCTGGAAAGCTGGGTAAGGGTAGGGGAAGTAGGAGCTGTCGGGGTGGGGAGCAGTGTTCTGTGGTTCACTTTACCCTCTTGGGTGGAGAAGGGAGGTCAGAAAAGTCCCCGTTTTCAGAGAAAGATGTGGCTTCATAGTAGTTGTCCCACATTACGTTAGCCCAAAATGCAGGATTTCTGTTTGGTCCTTAACAAAGTTACATCTGTTTTATTGGTTTTTATTTCTTTCAGGTAAGTCTTTTTTTGGGGGTTTTTCTATAAGAGATTTACTTTCTAGCTGGGTGCAGTTTTAAAAAAAGTTCAACCAGGTGTAGGGTGCACACCTTTGATCCTAGCCCTCAGGAGGCAGAGGCAGGCAGATTTCTGCTCTCCACAAGGAATTCCAGGACAGTCAGGGTTACATAGTGAGATCCTGTCTCGTCTTCATGACAAATGAGGTCATGAAAAGAGTCTGGAGGACTTGGGGGGGGGGGGAGACAGACCAGGCACACATATCCCCAAAGTATCCTAGGAGCCTGGCTTCTTCCTTGTGCCACCAGTGAATTCCCTAGGGAGCACTCCTATCAGCTTCTACTCCAGAAGGGAGCAGATGCCCCAGAGATGCTGGAGCAGAGGGAAGAATGAGGCCAGGAGGGAGGGAGGGATGTGTGATAGTTCTAGCTGAAAGGATACGGGTACAGCACATGCTTCCCACAGGCAATAGGCTCAGGCCACTTGGAATACTACTCCCTGGCTCTGGCAGAGAACAGGGACAGCTGTGGTCACAAGATCTGCAGACCTCTCACCTCCCATGGAGAGCCAAGGGCAGGCAAGCAGAGCCAAGAAGTCTTCAATGGGAAGGCTTGTCAGTGTAGGTAATGAGCAGGACTCGGTGGACAAAGATGCCCATTGTGACAGCCAGTTCCTTGGAGAAACTGAGCAGGGCAGGTTCTAGTTTTCCTCTCGCATTCAAGGTCGGGGACAAGCTGAGTTCAGGGTTCTGTGGTGCAGAAAGGTGTAAAGTGAAGTGTATCCAGACTGAGCCAGTCGGGCCCTGGGTTGCGAGGCCACATGGTCAGCACCTCTAGGAAGTGAGAGTGGGGGGTCAGTCAGCCCTGCTCGCTGAAACTGACCGCTGTGTCTCCCCTGTGCTGTGTTTAGCATTTCCTGGGACTTGCTTCCTGGCCACCGAGGTGTGAACAACTTCACAGTTCTGTGAGTCTATGCTTCTCTCGTATTTAAACTACTGGAGACATGAAGAAAAAAATCTCTTTACCCTATGGAGCTGGAGAGATGGCTCAGTGGTTAAGAGCACTTGTTCTTGCAGAGGACCCCTGGGTTTTGGTCCCCGGTGCCCACATGGCAATTCACATCCGTCCATACCTTGACTTGCAGGGGGGTCTTCGGATGCCCTCTTCTAACCTCTAAGAACACCAGATGCACATGCGGTACATAGACATGTAGACAAGGAGAGCACTCACACACACAAAATAAGCTTTTTAAAAGGAGGGCTATGTGACTCAAAGGTGGCTGTATCCTGGGACCTCCCCTGTGGCACTGATGGCCTTGTAGCTCCCAGCCTGGAGTCTCCTCCCTTCAGCCATTGTCACTGTGCACATAACCTTGGAGAGGGCCCTTATGGATCTTGTAAATTTCAGGAGTCTCCTTGACTGTAAACTCTGTTTACTTTTTAAATCCAGGAGGGAGTGTCTTAATTCAGAGGAGCTAGCTACACAGCAAACACTTACATCTGAAAGTGAGTTTCCTAAGTGGATCCTCACCTCTTACTTCTCGGGATCTGGCTAAGGACAGGGCAGTCATGGGAACTCTCACCAGGCATTTACTGGATCCTTATTTTCAATCTCACTGCATGGAAATGGAAGCTAGCATCACTAAAGACTGTTTCTCCATCTCTGTCCTGTGCAAACCCCTCTCATTCTCTCCAGTGCTTGAGGTAGGGACCACTACTATGGGAGCTGGCTGCAGTTTGGGGCAGCATCTTGCTTGTGGCTGTAGGACTGCTGGGGCACAGCAGGGCACAAGACAGGCTCTAAAACCTACCTTCAGCCTCTCTGAACCCTGCAAATGCTGACACTGCCTCCAGGCATCTCCAGCATCCTCAGTCCCAGGAGACTTTGCTATGGACCCACCCAATACCTCATGTAGAAAACAGCACAAAGGTTCTCTTCCTTGAGAAACCACAAAACCAAATTCTTCTCTCCTCTTTTTTTGCACTGGTTTGACTCCAAGTCAGGTGATGGTGATGATGGTGGTGGTGATAATGATGGTGATGGTATTTAATAATTCCTTTTCAACTTACAGGCTGTACATGGTTAACCATTTGCATCCAGGCAGATAGGCGTTGCTTTTAAATAGGAAGTGGTGAGTTGGTGACTTTTTTCTGGCAATTCTACCATCTCACTACCCGTCTCTCAATGAGCACGGCTGGTTGCGTCTGTCAACAGAATAGTCCTCACATTCTTAGGACTGGAGCCTGGACAACCACTGAGGCAGGAGTACCTGGCCAGTCTACTTTGGAGCTCAGCATTTTCTGGGGTGAGCATGCATCCTTTCCCAATGTTTTTTGCAGACATGTCTTAGCTTCTCGGACATTCTCACCTATGGTAAGGACACTTTCCTATGGGACGTGGGCACACCAAGCTTCCACATAGTAGGTCCCTATGGTTATGTCACGTGGTTTTGTTTTGTTTTGTTTTTTGTTTTTCGAGACAGGGTTTCTCTGTGTAGCCCTGGCTGTCCTGGAACTCACTCTGTAGACCAGACTGGCCTCGAACTCAGAAATCTGCCTGCCTCTGCCTCCCGAGTGCTGGGATTAAAGGCGTGCGCCACCACGCCCGGCATGTCACGTAGTTTTAAGAGAGGAGCATGTTCTCCAGAAACTGGCTCTTTCTGTATGGCTTGCTGTGAAGTTTATTCTCACTGCCTCACATCAGAGCTTTGGAGATGCTGATTTCTTTAGGAAGTATCTGAGAGACATCAGTCTGTAGAGGAAGGGTGTGTGTGTGTGTGTGTGTGTGTGTGTGTGTGTGTGTGTTGCTAGGAATGGAATCTAGGGTACTGTGCATGCCAGATATGTACTCTGCCAGTGAGCTATATTCCTAGATGTATATTTACTTTACTTTGAGACAGGGTCTCACTAGGGTGTATAGCCTTATCTCAAATCCACATTGTGGCCCAGGCTATTCTCCTGCCTCACCCTCCCAAGGACCTGGGATCACAGCAAAGGCCCACCAGGCCCAGCTTATTGTTTTTGTCCTGCAGGGAGCAAAGCACAGACCTCAGGGATGTTAGAGGATGGCCCTACCCTAGCTGCATATTGTCCTAGCAATGTAATGTTTTCCTTAAGACCTGTTATTTAGTTTTTGTTCTGTGTATATGCGGGCATGGACATGAACGCATTAGTGTAATGTCCATAGAAGCCAAAGGCCTGGGGTCCCACAGGAGCTGGAACTGCAGGTCGTCAGGATCTGCCCAAGCTGTGCTGGGAATGGAGCTCTACTCCTCTGCAAGAGCAGTGCTTGCTCTTAGTAATGAAATCTCTCTAGAGCCCTACAAATACAATTCTTTGTTTAACTCAATACACAGAGAGATTTGAAACCAAGCCCTAGGACACAGAGGCGGTAGGAGCTTTACGAAGCGCACAGCTGTGCATGGACATTGTGGAGACCAGCATTTCATAAAGGAAATATTAGCTGTGCATCTAGCACCAACCTGTTCTCCCAGAATTCAGGAGATAAAGGCAAAGGATTGTGGGTCCAACTCCACCCTGTGTTAAACGTTGCTTCAAAAGACAAGGCAAACAAATATACAGTATAAAAGTAGGTTGCCAGACAAGACAGCAAATCACTGGAAAATACCTTCTGGGTTCCTCCCGACCAGCTAGAAAGCGGAAGCAAGTAGTGGAGAGTTTCAGCCGCACTGAGGTGGACAGAGCAGAGCAGAGAAGCCAGCATGCCTGTGATTCCAGTGAACTTTAACACACACACCAAACACCCAGCGTTGTGGTAAGAAAGCTTATGATGGAAGGAAGGTCTTGTAGGAACTGAATGGCAAAGTGACCCAGGTGGTGGGTGACAGGGTGACGGGGGTGGGGGTGGGGGTGGGGGTTAAACAGTTAATAGTCTCAGATGGGCTGTAACCTATCTGCTGGGACACTACCATGCTGCCTGTCTGAAGGAAGTCTGTAAGGTTGCAGCAGCAACAGATGGAAAACACTGATCTCCACACCCCACATATGCCTGGAACTTGAATTACAGCCTGCACTCAGCTGAACACACATGCACACACACACACACACACACACACACCTTGGCTATGTATACTCCTCTGCACACTTCTGCATAGGTACTCATTTATACATACCTAGGGCAGTATATAACATACATGCATATACGTGCTTATGTACACATATGCACACACATGCACCTATCCATACACACCATTAGAAATGCTCATGTATAGACAACACATACAGGTCTGTAGACACATGCATGTAGATTTGTGCATGCATACACAAGTATCCATGCCTACATACCTATACATGTGAACATCAATGCATCTACATATATGCACATATACACGTAAACAGACATGTGCACACATATAGATCTGGGCACATGCATAAACATACTCCCTCCATACCCCTCTTTCTATCCTTCCCTCTTCTTCCTCCTCTTTCTGGGCTGCCAGATGGTCTCTGTCCCATCTCAAAGCCAGCCATAACCATTCTCCCAGCCACATCCATTCTCTGGTACCATCTGAGGCTCTAATTGCCCTGAGAGTGGGATGCATGGCACCTTTAGAAACAGTTTCTTGGCACAGAATCCATAATGAAAACGACTCTAGGGAACCATATTACAGCACATTAGAGATTAGTTTTAGACTGTGCAGAAAGTATTACTAGTATTGAATTTCCCCTTGAGTAGCGAGGGGAAATTTTTCTATGAGATTAAGAGAGTTGCCTCTGAAGTGTTAGAACCTGGAAGCAGAAGCAGGGTTGGTCCAGACCGTAAGCATGAACTCCACTTTGGCACCCTGATACTGCTCCTTTCATTGGAGTGTGGAAGAGGTGGGCCTATGTGGTTTCAAACCTTAAATGTGAAAGCCATGAGCTAACTTAATCATTTGGGTACTGGGATGAGAGAGAGAAGGCAGAGAGAAGAAAGAGGGAGGGGAAAGAGAGAGCAGAGATGAGAGAAGGTGAACAGAGAGAGAGAGAGAGAAAGAGAGACAGAGAGAGACAGAGAGAGGAGAAGGTGCCTCTGAAGGAGCTGAAAAGCCATGCGAATCTGTGCTGTCCCCAAGAGCTGGTTTCTGATTCTAGAGTCAATCCATAAGAATCTGGTTAAGGCTATGGCTGGGCTTACATATCAACAAAAACAACAGAAAGCACACATATACATGGAAGCTGAACAATGCTCTACTCAATGATAACTTGGTCAAGGAAGATTAAAGGCTTTTTAGAATTTAATGAAAATGATGACACATCATACCAAAACTTATGGGATACAACAACAGCAGTGGTAAGAGGAAAACTCATAGTTCTAAGTGCCTTCAAAAAGAAATAAAAGAGAGCATACACTAGTAGCTTCACAGCACACCTGAAAGTTCTAGAACAAAAAGAAGCAAATTCACTCAAGAGGAGTAGAAGGCAGGAAATAATCAACTCAGGGCTGAAATCAACAAAATAGAAACAAAAAAACTATATAAAGAATCAACAAAACCAGGAGCTGGTTCTTTGAGAAAATCAACAAGATAGATAAATCCTTAGCCAGACTAACCAGAGGGCATAGAGACAGTATCCAAATAATAAAATAATTATTTTGTTTGTTGAATATTAGTTGAAAATATTAAAATCATGTTCTACAAACATCATGGAGATATTATTGATAATTTTTCTCACTGTGCTTGAAATTAGCACTTTTTAATGTTTAACTTCAAAGAGTTTATTTTTATTTTGAAAATTTTAAAACATACTTACTGATAAAATAATTTCTCCTAGAAACACTGATAATCTTTTTAAGTAAACTGATTGTTAGACAGTGTACACAGATATATAATGCATTTTAAATCTTCTCTCACTATATCAGGTGGTATCATATAAGGACTTTTGAATATATTTCCTAATGATTCACTTTTATATTATATACTCCTTTATTCATGCTTAACTCCCAAAGAATATTTTCTATGTTTTGAAACATTTATATTCAACATTAGATATAGGATTCTCAGTTGTGGATAGTGTTAAATATTCATTAATGATACCATTAGGGTATGAAAGGATATGAATATAAAAGTTGAAAAAAATTTATATGTATTATTTGATTCTCAAAATACTCAATATTATTAATATGTTTGATGTATAAAATGCATTTAAATAATAAAAAAAATTAAGGAAAAAAAAAGAAGAAGCTAGTCAACACAGCTTGAGTCGAAATTGATCTTTCCAGTTCTGAGAAACAGGTTCACTTGGATGTAACAGGGGTCTGCATGCCAAAGAGAGGAGGGCGGTCCCTGTGGCTTGTGCAGAGATGGTTAGCCACTGCAGTCCAGCACAGCATGGCCCAGGAACAGGCTCTGGGGAGCCCCTGTGCCTGCCTTTTTGAGGTCAGCATTTTCCAAAGACTCCTCCAGAGAACACTGGCTCAAAAGGTCCCATAGGAAGGAGATTTGTTGGTAGTAAGGGGACAGAGACACAGCTCCCCGATGTCACCCTCAGCAGCCTGAGGAGTGACTGTAATCTTCTAGGGACCTCGACAGATGCCAAATCAAGTTTTATGGGTTTGACACAGAAAAGAACTTCAGGCATAGCTAGTCTGAAGCAGATATGGAGATTTTATTAAAGTTATCTTAATATATACACAGGGGCTAGGGGGAAGAAAGGTACTTGGGGGTACTGGGTGGAAGATTTTCTATGAATCAGAGAGAGTAAGACAGCCAAGTGTGCGTGCTTAAGTGTCTGGGCATTAGCCATATGTGCCATTTGGTGGCCCTCAATGTATATCCTAAAATATTGCTAAGATACCTCCTCCAACCTCTTCTTTTGGCATCGGAGGTTATGGGGTGACACTGAATATGTCTTGGATGGAGTTATCATATGAAGTTAAGCCAGGAACAACTAGGGATGCACAGGGTTGAGCACACGTTCTTCTCATGTGAATCTCTGCTGGAGATGCCTAGAAAACTAAGGCTTTGTAGCTTGACAGGGAGGAAACATGCATCCCGAGGACCCACGGGCCTCACCTGACAGCAGGCTTTCCAGTAACCCACAGGCACGAGTGGGCACTTAGCAAAGGAAGCAGTCCTTTCCCAGAGCAGGGCCACCCCCCTCTTACCCTCACCCCACACAGCTGACTAGGAATGAACATGGTTTCAGAGTAATGAAAAGTACCCTGTGTTATCCCCAGTCCTCACCAGATAGGAGATGCCCCTGGAACTACCTCCCGTCTCCAAGAACCCTTGCTCAGATCACCCATAAACCCCAGACACATATGCAATAAGAAGTCCAGGCTCATGGGGTACTCTGCCAGTAAGCATCTATAGATAGGACTCCTGGGTCTCACAGGACCTTTAGCTATACTTCATGCTCATCACCTGCAGTGTCCGTTCTCTCAAGCTCCTGGTCCAAGAGGTCCAGCCCATCCTGTGTTCAACTTATTCACTCAAACTGGGGGCGGGGGTGGGGGTGTCACCATATCTCAAGGTGCCTGTGTTGCTATTGTTAAACTGCCTGAAATTGTTCCTGTCACTCATGTTGTCTCTAATCCCGGGCAGAGTCCTGCTTTTGGGTGGAGTAGAAGCCCCTCATTCCAGTCACGATCTCTCAAACGATGACAGATGTCCTTTCTAGCTGACCTTCCACTTCGGAAGCTAAAGAACACTTTATCATGCTTGTTCAATCAGCAAGGATCCCCAGGCTCCTCCCACAACCCCTAATCACCGTGTAAATCTGGCCAGAGCCAGGTGCAGATCTGGCACCAACCTCGTTCTGAGCCTGGTGGTTTTAGTGGTTTCTGCCTAAAAGTTAAAGAAGCATTCATTTTGCTGAGCTAGGAGTCTCCTATCATTGCCACTGAGTTGGCCGTTCACATGGCTGAGTGTCTTTTCGGTTCTGCAGCCAGGGATCTGATACCAACCACTGTTGTGGGGCAGGTGGGCATGTTCTCTTCTGGGCTCCTAATGGAGAATCTGTGCCTCTGACCCATCCTGTTGTTGGGCAGGGCTCAGTTCCTTTCACAACAGTTGTGGGAGAGGGAGGGCCCCTACCGGCCTCCCCAGGAAGCCCGCTTGGCTTGTGGCTTTATTTCTGCCTTCACCATAAGCACAGAGATGCTTCGAATCCCAGGCTTCCCTCTCTTCTGTCTCAGGTGAGACGAGAGTCTTGAGGCCCAAGTTCCCTCAGTTCCATCTGTCCCGTGTGCATACTCACTTAGGCTTAGTCATGTCTGCAAAGTCCCTTTGGCATTTAACCTGACATGCTCACAGGTTCCGGAGGCTAAGGTGTAGACTCTTCCGATCTGTGAGCACAGCATTGCTGGTATGTCAAGAACACTGGCTCTGCGCAGCTGGGTGTTAAGTCTGAAGTGCAAGGAGACACTGTAATACATCCAATGTAAGCACATGCCTGACTAGCTTAAAAACGAATGAGATATGGTTATTTTACTTGACTTTGACAATTACTGGGTGGTAGTCCCTAATTTACTTTTCTAACTTCTGGCCTGGCTATCTCCCTAGTGGTGTACCCCAAATATTTGCTGTTTCTCCTGGCTACGTGCTCATAGTTCTCTTCTCTCCAGCTCATTCTCTCTCCTTCTCCTTCCCCTTCTCCTCCTTTCTGCCCCACACAACCAGATAACTCAAAAAAACGCCTACCTCTAATCCCTCCGCTAATTGACTATAGCCATTTTTTATTTAACCAATAGTTTTACATTAAGGCACGAAGCTTACACAACAAAAATTCACTTGTAGGCCTACTCCAGAGTTTAGCATTAAAATACACAGCAGCAGAACAGACCTCACCAGGACATAGATGGTGCGATGGGTTAGTCAGCTGTGCCTGCTGGGATGGGCTCAGCAGGCTGGCTGGGCTTCCTATCAAATAAATGCTAATATTCTGCTCTTGCAAAACTTGGGCTTTTCAGAGCTGTTGACTTTTCAAACACAGCTGCAGGGGGCAGGAGAGGTGGCTCAGCCACACAGTCTTCTGTTTCCTCCACAGCTGAATTGTACATTTTAGATCCGAGGCACTGTTTGCTTCTGTCCATATTAGTTGTACATTGATTTTGGTCATCCACCGTATTAGCTTTTTAGATTCTTGATGTTTTCAGACACAACGAAGTTGCCACCTCTCTTCATTCTTACCCTTGATGTGACCGATGAGAGAAGCTCTCAGCTGAAGACTTGGATGGGTACCACGTCAGTCAAGGTCTGCCCCAGTGTGCCTGGGAACAGGCTCCACACAGATTATCACCACACCCACAGAGCAGTGACCCACCCCAATGCCCATCCCTCTGTGCCAGCACACCAGCTATGCTTCCTTCTCCTGATCGTTTTCAAATTTCAGATTTAGTCATAGATTTGCAAAGTCTGTCACACTTCCCTTCATCTGGTGTCTTGTGACCATGACTACCCAAGGCTTAGGACCAGACTGATGGCTACATGTCAGCCAACATATGATAACACACCAAGTCTGTGTCTGGTGCCTCAGACTCCTTCATGATATTCTTGAGTGAGTGCTGACTCCGTACCTCAGAGGTGACACTCACCTTTTCTGTACCTACAGATAAATTGTAGAGCTTTTATCTTATTTTTTTCACATGTATCGTGTGGAACATGTACACATGTATGTTCATATGTGTGGGCACATGTGTGTTCAGGCCCAAGCCTGATGCCATGAATCTTCTTCAGCCGCTATTCCATCTTACTCTTTAAGGCAGAGTCTCTTGAACCTGGAGCATGGTTAGTCTCACTAGCCAGTTGCTCCGGGGAATCCAATCTCTCCCCCTGGAGGCCGAAGCTATAAGTAAGCGTCCATACCTCCCTGGCACTCACAGGGGACCTGGGGATCCTCATGCTTTCATGGTGAAGCCACCTCCTAAGCCTTGAGTTTTGAAGCTTTTGACAGCAGTTGAGCCTTCCCTGACATCTCACAGAGTAGGCAGCCTGAGAACGATCTCCTATGAGTGTCTGTGGGATGATTTTAAAGAGCAGACAGGAAGAAGACGGGAGCTGAGAAATGTCCATGTTTTGAAGATATAATGAACTTCACCAAGACACACTTGGTGATGAGGAAGAATCTTTGGGTGCTAAGCACTTTCATATTTTCCTGATACACACTGTAAGGCCATGCTGGCCACACTGGCCCCGAAGGGGGAAAAGGCCAACAAGAGGCAGTCAGAGTGTGGTGGACAGTGACACTTTACTCAAGGTGGCTGGCAGCAGGCAAGGTGCCGTGACTTCTAACGGTGCCCTCACTGAACCCCCAAGGTTTCTCTCCAAAAGATAACATGGGGCAGTTTTTCATAGATTCCTTTAATATCAATCTGTTCTTTAGACTATTTCTATACATACTTGTTTGAGAACTGCTGACCTAGGAACATTTAAACACCAAAGACACCCATATCACAATGTATGTTATGTGTAGTTTGCATGTGGTAAGACCTCGTGAGTGGACTTGTGTGAAACCTGAGAAACAACCCAGAAAGGTATCTTGCTGTAGGCAGCTTGGCTACGGTTGCTTATAGGTTCACAGAAAGGCTCTGGACCTCCAGCCTCTCTCTTCTTGCTATCTTGACAGTCTATTTTGCTCTCAACTTTTCCATTTATTTTATTTATTTATTTATTTTTGGTTTTTGAGACAGTGTGTGCAGCCCTGGCTGTCCTGAAACTCACTCTGTATACCAGGCTGGCCTTGAACTCAGAAATCCACCTGCCTCTGACTCTCAAGTGCTGGGATTAAAGGCATGCACCACTACTGCCTGGCACTCTCAACTTTTTAAAGGACAGAAAGAAACATTGAGTTAAGAATTCACCAACATCTTTATCATCAAACACAAATTCTCCTAACAGAAAACAGACAGGCTGCATCTCCAGGGAACACAGTACTGCTCAGATTGGGTGGATTATGATCAGGACTCTCTACCTCCTGTGGTGGCCCAGATACCAATCTGCAACCAGTGCGATTTCCTAGCAACAACATGCGCCATTCTTGTGGTAACAGTAGTGGCTTGACAGGCTGATTCATTTCCAGGTACTGTGAATGTCTGCCATTCAAGTAAGCATGACAGCGACCTTCTCTCCGAGAGCTCTGATTGCCAATCTCACCGTGCTGAGATCAGCATTCTGCAGAGTTCCGGGGTGCTGGCCTAGCACATCATAGTGTTGTGCAGAGACAGGGGCAACTTACAAATCCTGGGTCTTTTGGACTTGGTTCGCCATTCTAATCAGTAAGAGTCAGTTAAGACACCCTCTCTTGAACATAATATGCATCCATATGATTGCCTCTGCTACTGATGCCCTTGGGCCTGGCCTGAGAACCAACCACATACCCAGATCCTTCCAATCATGAGGAACTGCATGGCCATCGCTGGCCATTCCTTCAGCAGGGGCTTTCAGAAGCTGTACAGACCTGAACTACATTGTTTAAGGGGGTCGTGTTTGCCTGGTACCTTCCTGACTGCCAGGCTCACCACCTTTACTCTAGGTCAGTGCCTAGCCTCAGGAGACTTTTGTTTTGTTTTGTTTTTTGTTTTTTGTTTTTTGAGACAGGGTTTCTCTGTACAGCCTTGGCTGTCCTGGAACTCACTTTGTAGACCAGGCTGACCTCGAACTCAGAAATCCGCCTGCCTCTGCCTCCCAAGTGCTGGGATTTAAGGAATGTGCCACCACCACCCGGCTTCAGGAGACTTTTTAAAGCTTCCATTCAAGTGGTTATACTTGAATTCAAAAACTGTGATTCATCATAGTGCAGATAAATATTTGTCTTACGTGGAGAATCTAACTGGGCATTGGTATACAGTGCGGTTGGCTGACCCTTGTAGTCTTTAATTCCAACCGTTTTCCCCACCAACACAATGTACATGGGGGGAAATCACCATGTCCCATCTCAGCCCAACCCCCTCCAGCTAAGGAGCCATCCTGACCACTCCCCTGCTTTGGTCTCACTAAAGGATACACAATGGTCCCCAACGGCACCCCATGATCATCTCTGCACTACCCTGAACTGTCACACCTCCTACTGTGCGTCCCTCCACCTGTAGCCTCTTCCCCTCCCCAAATCTATACCAATCCCACCCTCAGGGCCACCTCAGTCCTCCTGGCTCATGCACTTTCTGTAGCCGTCCTTTGATCTTCTCTATCACTACCTGTCAGTGGAAGGACATTTGTGTAAAAGAACATTTGACAGTTTTCAAGGTAGCATTACTGGGCATAATCACACACAGTTATTGAAGCCAACCATTCACAGGTTTTGACATACATGTAGCCACGCATCAACGATTCTGCTGTGTGGGAACACGAGTCACTCCAGATCCCCCTGGACATTTACGTTCTTCCCAGTTTAGAGCTATTTTAGAAGAACCATCTCTAAAAGTTCAAGTTAGTTAGAGTTTTTGCCTCTTGCCTGGGTGAATGCTAGCAGCCAGTTACTGGTTCACACAGCCAGTGCACAGCCAGTGTTACATGAGGCACACACTCTTTGGCCTACATGCTCGTGTGACCTCCTGTTCCCCCACTCCCAGCCAGTACATCTGCAGCTGTCCCAGGTCTTTGCAGATACCCTGGCCTTCCCTGATCATCTTTGTGGGCATCCATTCACACATATGTCAGGTATGTGGTATGTCAGGGGGGTTGTGACTTAGCCAACAATGGACAGTGGTCAACATCTTGTGTGCATATTGACCATCCCATATTTTCTCGAGTGTCTTTCAGGTGTGGACTAGTTGGAATTCTTCGTAAGGTCTGGATGTGACCAGATATTAGCTTGCAAATGTTATTTTCCAATTCAAATATTTTTTTCATTTCTAAGTATTTTGCAAACAGCAGATTAAGTACAAGTTATTATTATTACTTTACAATATATGCTCTCCCCACTTTTTAAAATCATATTTTATGTGCATTGATGTTTTGCTTGCATGTATGTCTGAGTGAGGGTGTCAGATCCCTTGGAACTGGGGTTACAGACAGTTGTATGCTGTAGTGGGGATGCTGGGAATTGAACTGGGGTCCTCTGGAAGAGTAACCAGTGCTCTTAACCACTGAGCCATCTCTCCAGACCCTGTCTTTCACAATTTCTGTAAGAAAATTCTTCTGTTCCTTGGGTTACAAAGGTTGTCTTATGTTTTCCTTTAGATGGTGTCTGTCTCTGATCTTGCATTTAGAGCTACAACCAGTTTGAGTTCATTTTTCTTGTGGTGGTGGTGGGGGGATAAGACACAGCTTTTTCACATAATATCCAGCTGAATCAGTACCATTATTTCAAGACAGTTTTTCCACCATGGACTTACCTTGGCACTTTGTTCAAAACTCAGCTATTTATATATAGCTCATTTCTGGGCTTTGTGTTGGTCCCATGGATGCTGGCTCCTGCCTTCTCCTTTGTCAGCATCCCCTGACCTGACACTGAGGCGTCCTGAGTTTCACAAGGAGGCTGTGTGAATCCTCCAACTTTGTTTCCTCCCTTGAATTCGTTGTAGAATGAGAACCAGTTAGCCAGCTGCTCTATGTAAAAACCCCCAGGAGGGCTTTGACTTCGTTTGTGGTGTGCTTACATAAACATTTGTGGAGAAATGCGTCTGTCCAATGCTAGACACCTCTCTCCTGAATACTCTTCTCTCAGCTATTAAGATTTTTCAGCATATAAATCTTATTTACAAATGTGTTGTGGTTCTTTTTAATCTCTCCATCCTTCCTCCTCTCTCCCTGTTCTCCCTCCCTCTCCCTACTGCCCTCTTTCCTCCTCTTGCCCTTTTTTCTAGCCTCCCTCCCTCCTGCCCTCCTGCCCTCCCTCCCTCCCTTCCTCCCTCTATCTTCTTCTTCCTCCTGCGTTCTTCTCCCTTGCTCCCTTCTGCCTTCCCTTTTTCCACCCCCTGCTCTCCCTGCCTCCTGCCCACCTCCCCTCCCTTCCTCCCTTCCTCCCTTCCTCCCTTCCTCCCTTCCTCCCTTCCTCCCTTCCTCCCTTCCTCCCTCCCTCTCTCCCTCCTCTCTTCCTTTCTTCCTTTTCTCCTTCCCTCTCTCCCTCTCTCCCTCCTCTTTCTCTCTCTCTCTTTCCCTCCCTCCCTCCCTCCTGCTGTCTTCTTTTCCTTCAGGATCTTAATTTATCTTTTGCTATTTCTCAAGACAGTCTCACTATATATCCCAACTGGTTTTGAACTCACTATCCTCCTGCCTCAGTCTCCTGAGTGCTACGGTTACATGCATGCCTCACCACACTTTGCTTCTAGCTTTCAGTTTCTATATTGTCTTGCTAGGGCAGAATCATTATGGCTTCATGCTCGAGGCCTGTGTCTATTCAGGATGTTCATCCTAGTAAGCTTATACCACACGCATGCAGGTGCCTTCAAAGGCCAGACCAGGGCATTGCCTCCCCTGGAACTGGAGTTAGCACTATGAGTCCCCTGACATGGTACTGTGTGGTTTCTGGGAATCAAACCCGGGTCCTCCAGAAGCGCAGCGGGTGTTGTTAGCCTCTGAGGCATCTCTCCAGGCTTTGAATCATGAGCTTCTATCCACATCTAGTTAGCTAGCGCAGATAGTTTTTTGTTCTGTGAGATTTTCTCATATACAATTAACTGGAATTTTGGGTGAAGACTTATGCAGATCATTTTTTTCTTGATATGACTTTTCTTAGGCCAAAGATTACAAACTGGCAATTAACTGTCAATGCTAACCAGTTCATTTACATGTTCCTTATGGCCATTTCCGAGCCACCGAAGCCAGACTGAGTCACTGAGACAGAGCCCACAGTGTTTGCTCTCAGGCTCAGAAGTGACCAGGAAAGTTGGTGAAGTGGGTATTTTCACACTGAGCACCATGCATTGCAGTGTGTTCTGATGGGGTAGAATGTTCCAGAACACAGCATGACTGGGGCACACTTTGCCTTTTTCTTTCCCCCAGCTTCACCTCTGCTCTCCCAACATCTGCACTAGTGAGCGTGTGGTTGAACTGCCCACTTCCCTTTCTACACCAGATCTGGCTCTCCCATCCACATAGAGAACCACTCCTGCCTGGGGTGAGAATCTACTTTATCTTGGCAGGGACTCTGGCATGGCTAGGTGTGGTTGCTTGAAAACACACTGTCACGATTTCTGCTTTCTTATCATCCAGGAATGAATTCCACAGAGCCCTACTTCGGAACGGATGATTATGGCAACACAGAGTACTCCATTCCTCCAGACCACGGGCCATGCTCCCTAGAAGAGGTCAGAAACTTCACCAAGGTATTTGTGCCAATTGCCTACTCCTTAATATGTGTCTTTGGCCTCCTGGGCAATATTATGGTGGTGATGACCTTTGCCTTCTACAAGAAAGCCAGGTCCATGACTGACGTCTACCTGTTGAACATGGCCATCACAGACATACTCTTTGTCCTCACCCTACCATTCTGGGCAGTTACTCATGCCACCAACACTTGGGTTTTCAGCGACGCGCTGTGTAAACTGATGAAAGGCACATATGCGGTCAACTTTAACTGTGGGATGCTGCTCCTGGCCTGTATCAGCATGGACCGGTACATTGCCATCGTCCAGGCAACCAAATCTTTCCGGGTACGCTCCAGAACACTGACGCACAGTAAGGTCATCTGTGTGGCAGTGTGGTTCATCTCCATCATCATCTCGAGTCCTACATTTATCTTCAACAAGAAATACGAGCTGCAGGATCGTGATGTCTGTGAGCCACGGTACAGGTCTGTCTCAGAGCCCATCACGTGGAAGTTGCTGGGTATGGGACTGGAGCTGTTCTTCGGGTTCTTCACCCCTTTGCTGTTTATGGTGTTCTGCTATCTGTTCATTATTAAGACCTTGGTGCAGGCCCAGAACTCCAAGAGGCACAGAGCCATCCGAGTCGTGATCGCTGTGGTTCTCGTGTTCCTGGCTTGTCAGATCCCTCACAACATGGTCCTCCTCGTGACTGCGGTCAACACAGGCAAAGTGGGCCGGAGCTGCAGCACCGAGAAAGTCCTCGCCTACACCAGGAACGTGGCCGAGGTCCTGGCTTTCCTGCATTGCTGCCTCAACCCCGTGTTGTATGCGTTTATTGGACAGAAATTCAGAAACTACTTCATGAAGATCATGAAGGATGTGTGGTGTATGAGAAGGAAGAATAAGATGCCTGGCTTCCTCTGTGCCCGGGTTTACTCGGAAAGCTACATCTCCAGGCAGACCAGTGAGACCGTCGAAAATGATAATGCATCGTCCTTTACCATGTAACACGAGAGCACAAAGCAACATTGCCCCAAAAGCCTTGGTGAAACTTGCTATTACATATGAAAAGGAAAGAAAAAAAAAAAAAAAGCCATGCCCAAATATGTACAGTAACTATGGAAATTCAGGAAAGACTTCCTGCAATATCAGAACCAGCCGGGAGGTGGCACTATCAGCCAAGTTCTTCCAGGTGTGGTTGACAAGAAACATTGTAGCTCCTCCCAGGTTGGTTCTACAAAATAAGATGGGAATGCCAGATTACTGCGAAGTGCTTATGAACATAAACATATTCAGAAACGTTCATGAAGGGGTCACAGACCTAGTGACCCCTAACACCCACAGCACAAAACAAGGATGTAGCTTGAGAAAGCAACAAAAGCCCTCCTGTAACTCATGTGAAGCAGATGGCAAGTCAAAGATCCCATACCCAGCTCCCTTTTATCTTCTCAGCAAGAAGGAGGCTGTGGAGGAGGAAGGCAAGAGCATCCATAAACTGGAACATCAACCTGGGTAGAGAGAGGCAGGAACCAAGTAGGAAGTCGGGTGCCTGGGTTTGCTACTGGCATGTGAGCTTGCTTCCACAAATGGAAGGAGTTTTCTGTGGTTCCCCTTTCCCCTCTCGAGTGGGTGGAGCCTAAGGAAGCAAGCTGGGATACTGTTCCAGGCTGGGCTCTGGGTTTAGCAGCACAGTTTAGCATTCATTCCTCGCATGGTAAACTTGGCTTGTCTGTAGCTGAAAGTGTTTTCCTTCCAGTTCTGAAACGGAGATGAAGATCCTGGTCACCGAGAGCTTCGAGTTAGCCTCTCAACAGTGGCCAGCACGCTGGCCTCTGAGACCAAGTGGACTTTTTTTGTCCATTTAAATTAGACGTTGAACCCAGGGTTTCACATAATGTTTGGCAATTGTGCTACCACTGTGCTATACTCCAGAGCCTTTCTGTATCTTTCATTTAGAGAGAGGGACCCACTAAGGTGTTCAGGCAGGCCTTGAACTTGGCAATCCCAGAGCCTCAACTCTACAAATAGTTAAGATTACAGGCCTGTGCCATTATGCCTGGCTCTCAGACTGGTCTTAAGGTAGCTCTATCCAAAGCCATAGTTAGATATAAAAACAGGTTTCAGTGAGTCTCTTCTGCCTCGTTAGAAGCTCATAGAACTCTAGTTCTTAAAGGGCTGCGGAAGCAGATGGCAAATGTGTCTGGAGATGGGGAGACACAAATCTCATTACAAGAGTTGCTGGTGTGAATGTCAAGAGACTGACATGTTCTATTCTGATACATGGTTTGGAAGCTGAATGGTTAGTGAACTGTTGCAATGCATTTGTTGTCATCTATAGTGAGTGCGTGCATTCGTGTGTGTGTGTGTGTGTGTGTGTGTCTGTTTGCTCAAGTTTTGAGGCCAGAGGATAGCTTCCAGTATATTCCTCAGGCTGTGGGTTTTTTATTTGGGGGGGGGGTTGTGGGGGGGGTCTCTCAGTGCTTCAGAGCTGAATGAGCAGCAAGACTGGCGGGGAGGGGGGGCGGGGGGGGCGGGGGGGGGGAGCCTTGGCTAGCACTGGGATTAAAAGCATGCACCACCACCAAGGGGTTTTCTTTGTCTTTTGTTTTTGTTGTTGTTACATAGATTCTAGCTGTTGAGCTGGTCTTTGTGCTGCAAGCCAAGTGCTTTGCTGCCAGAACCATCCCCCCAGCCCGACATTTGAAACATAACTCTTTAGCTTATTCCAATCTTTTCCCACATTAAAATATAAACTTATGTACAAGCCTTAATAATTCTGAGTCTTTTTATTTGCCTCGCTTTAAGAACCATTAAGAAAAAGAGAAAGGAAGGAAGGAAGGAAGGAAGGAAGAGGGGAACAGACTGTGCACCCCGTTTTCATGGAGTCCTGGTTTAATTTCTGTTGATGTAATAAAACTCCCAGAGGGACAAGCAGCAGCTTTGGGAAGAAGAGGCCTGTCTCAGTTTGCGATTTTAGGTCCCACCCATTATTGTGGTGCTGAAGTCAGTGAAGGAGAAACAGCCTCAGCCGGGAGCAGAGGAAGAGACATGCACACAGCCCTGCCGCTCACAGCTTTCTTAGTTTTTTATACAATTTGGCCAGTTCATGAAATGCTACCACCCACATTCATGACAGGTCTTCACACCTAACTAACAAGGTACCCCACCTACACACACCCTCAGGTCACCCCCATCTAGATAACTCCTCATTAAAGCTCTGCCCCGGTGATCCTAGGCTCTGTTGGGACTACAGTTAAAATTAACAGGCACACATGGAGTCCCTAGAGCGTTGTTAGTATTTTCTCAATGGAAAACGCTTTGTTCCAAGGCTAAAATGACTTTGAAATCATTTTGGTTTTAGGTATTAATTATTCTGTTTCTCGTTAGATAACTAGAAAAGAAAGTGGATCAATCTTAGGTGACAGAATCCACCATTCTGTAAATGAGCAGAGGTCCTTAAATCCTCCGCTGGCCTCTCGAACATGGATTCCTCTGCCAGCTGCCCACTGCATGCAACCCGGGTTGGTTTGTTTGTTTATTTGTTTCAAGTCTAAGTGTTGGCGATGGCAGAGAAGGACAGACTGCCTTGCTGAGATTCTAGCATCCAGAGGGAGAGGGAGAGGGAGGGGGCCAGCCCGCAGGGAGCTGCTGGCCTTGGGGCAGAGGAGGAAGCAGAGCACAAACCACGCCTGGTCCTGCCCCTCCAACAGCTGACTCAGCACCTTTATCCTCTTATCACCTGACCCCCTTTCATGGCCAGAAACCCATGATCTAAGAGGAAAGAGAGAAAGAAAGAAAGAAAGAAAGAAAGAAAGAAAGAAAGAAAGAAAGAAAGAAAGAAAGAAAGAAAAGGAAGGACAGATGCGGAAGATACTGGCACTTGCCCGTAGTTCCAGCAACTTGTAAGCAATGATAGAACAATGCTCTAGGCAGTGCTCAAGGCAATGCCCAAGTGTCTTAGTCAGGTTTTCTATTCCTGCACAAACATCATGACCAAGAAGCAGTTGGGAAGGAAAGGGTTTATTCAGCTTACACTTCCACATTGCTGTTCATCACCAAGGAAGTCAGGACTGGAACTCAAGCAGGTCAGGAAGCAGGAGCTGATGCAGAGGTCATGGAGGGATGTTCTTTACTGGCTTGTCTCCCCTGGCTTGCTCAGCCTGCTCTCTTATAGAACCCAAGACTACCAGCCCAGGGATGGTCCCACCCACAAGGGGCCTTTCCCCCTTGTTCACTAATTGAGAAAATGCCTTACAGCTGGATCTCATGGAGGCATTTCCCCAACTGAAGCTCCTTTCTTTGTAATAACTCCAGCCTATGTCAAGTTGACATACAAAACTAGCCAGTACAATTGACCCCTTGTCAACTTGACACACAAACACATCACTATTAAGCCTCAACCGCCAGTTTCTTATTCATCCCCTTTTAAATAACTTTAAAAGTCCCACAGTCTTTGCAAATTCTTAAAATTTCAATCTCTCTTAAAATCCAAAGTCTTTATAGTTATAAGTCTCTTCACTGTGGGTTCCACTAAAATACTTCCTTCAAGAGGGAAAAGCATCAGAGCACAGTCACAATGAAAAGCAAAATCAAACTCCAACTGTCCAATGTCTGGGATCCAACTCACGATCTGGGCTCCTCCAAGGGCTCGGGTCACTTCTCCAGCCTTGCCCTTTGTAGCTAGCACACACGTTGTCTTTTAGGCTCCAGCTGCCTGTACTCCGCTGCTGCTGCTGTTCTTGGTGGTCATCTCATGGTACTGGCATCTCCAAAACACTGCTGTCTTCTGCTGTAACTAGGCTTCACCAACAGCCTCTCATAGGCTCTCTTCATGGTGCCAAGCCTCAACACCTTTGCATGACCCCTTCTGTCCTGGGCCATCAATTGCAACTGAGGCTGTGCCTTCACCAATGGCCTATCACAGTGCTGAGCCTCAGCTGCTCTGCAGGACCCCTTCATGCCTTCAAAACCAGTACCACCTGGGTGACTCTTACACATTACCAAGCCCTGCTGCTGCACGAGGTACAACTTTGGCTATCTCTGGAACACAGCCTCTTTGTGCTCTCAGAAAGCACTTCCCAGAAGATGTCACCTCAATGATGCTGGTCTCATCACCGCTAATTTCTTAGCTCCAGCTAACCAGCATCAATAGTCCCAGTAATGCAAAAGTTTCACTTTAGTAGTTCTGGTATCTTGTTAATCACAGCTGACTCTTCAGCCCCAGCTAACCAGAACCACAGAATCTTCCCAATCAAAATAGCAATGGTCCTGAAAAGAGTCTTTAATTTTCCCTCTGAAATTTCACAAGCCAGACCTCCATCTTCTACACTGTTCTCAACATTATCTTGAGCTCCTACACAACATCTGACAGAGCTCTTAACAATGAATGGATCTTCAAGCCCAAAGTTCCAAAGTCCTTCCAAGTCCTCCCCAAAACATGGTCAGTTTGTCACAGGAACACCCCACTCCTGGTACCAATTTGTCTTAGTCAGGTTTTCTATTCCTGCACAAACATCATGACCAAGAAGCACTTGGAGAGGAAAGGGTTTATTCAGCTTACTCTTCCACATTGCTGTTCATCACCAAAGGAAGTCAGGACTGGAACTCAAACAGGTCAGGAAGCAGGAGCTAATGCAGAGGCCATGGAGGGATGTTCTTTACTGGCTTGCTTCCCCTGGCTTGCTCAGCCTGCTCTCTTATAGAACCCAAGACTGCCAGTCCAGAGATGGTCCCACCCACAAGGGGCCCTTCCCCCTTGATCACTAATTGAGAAAAATGCCTTACAGCTGGATCTCATGGAGGCATTTCCCCAACTGAAGCTCCTTTCTTTGTGATAACTCCAGTCTGTGTCAAGTTGACACACAAAACCAGCCAGTACACCCAAGGCAATGCCCAAGGCAATGCTCCCACCTGAGGCTGAGGCAGTTGGCCGGTGCTCCCACCTGAGGCCTTTCTCTCAGTGGATGTGCACTGTGCTTCTTGTTCCCTCTGTGGGCTTTTTTTTTTTTTTTTGTAAGATTTATTTATTTTATGTATGTGAGGCCACTGTCACAGTCTTCAGACACACCAGAAGAGGACACCAGATTCCATTACAGATGGTTGTGAGTCATCATGTGGTTACCGGGGAATTGAACTCCAGATCTCTGGAAGAGCAGTCAATGCTCTTAACCGCTGGGCTATCTCTCAGCCCTTCTGTGGGCATTTTTGTAGCATGATAAACCCTGCTGGAAATGGCCTGTCTTCTAGACAGTCTCAAGGACTCAATGTCTTCCAGGCCCTTTGCTGCTTGCTGGGTTTCCCTCTCCCAGACAGCCTGGCTCAGGACAGGACTGGTTATAGGAACTAGAGTCTACTTTCAACAAGTTTTAATCGCTTGTGATAGTTTCCCAATATAACTTACATTACAGCAGCAAGCTTGACCCTGTGGCTCTGTCCTTGGTTATCCTAGGAACACACATGTTCATGTTTCCTGCAGAAACTCAGGAGTTTTACTCACAGGAGTATAAGGTTCCACCTCAGACAACACAGGTACACCGTGCATATACCTTCATAAAATCCTGGATGTTCTGATTTCTGGAATAAAGAGGGATCCAAAAAGATCTATAATGGTACAGCTGTTAACTCCTCTCTCTCTCTCTCTCTCTCTCTCTCTCTCTCTCTCTCTCTCTCTCTCTCTCTGTGTGTGTGTGTGTGTGTGTATGTGTGTGTGTCCTTATCTGTGCCCCCCTCCCTCCCTTAGTAGGAGGAACCTGGAAGCTTCCAGGCTGTAGGAACAGAAATTTGAACTCAATATGGGTGCCAGAGCCCAAAAGCAGACAGGACAGACTACCTTCCCTGACCCGTAACTATACACGTTCTAAGTGGGGCTTTGGTGTTTTCAGGAATATGAAGTGGCCTTCTTGGACTTCTTTGGTGGATCTCTTTCTGTGTGTTTGCAATTTTACAATCTGCCACTAGAGGGCACTAAATGTTTGCCTGTTCAGACCTGCTGGTATTTATAGCCTTCCAGAGCCTTTAATAGCTCTCTCAGAAGGGCATTGTGCCAGACAGAGCCCCTAGGGGACACTGCCACCAGCATTTGCTTCTGGTTCCTTTTACAGCCTGGACAGGCGACTGCTAGCCCTGAGTTCTGAGCAGAACATGGAGTTTGTGCTCTGATGGTCCATACTGGCAGAAGCTGAGAATCATAAATGTCACGATAGACGATAGACCTGCACAGGTTAAAAGCATTGAGATGATCAGTGTGTGGCTGGTTGTTCCTTCAGTGGGAGGGCTTAGATGCCTTCTTAATGGGTGAGCTGCTACGAGCTGCTACGTAAGGACTTCAGGGAAGTCTGGGCAGAGAGTTGTTTTTGTTTTGTTTTGTTTCTTGTTTTTTGTTGTTGAAACAGGGTCTCCACTGAGTAACTCAGGCTAGCTTGAACTTCTGCCTCAGGTTCCTGAGACCTAAATTAGAGGCATTTGCCAAGCCCTGTAATAAATACGTTTACTTTTAAAAACAAACAAAAGAGTATTTTTTAAGTGTGTGTGTGTGTGTGTGTGTGTGTGTGTGTGTGTGTGTGCATATGAGTCACACGCTTGTGTCAAGGTCAACCAATTCTCCTTCAGCCTTGTTTTTGAGGCAGGATCTATCTTGTTTCTGCTGCAGTTCAGCGTATTTGATTCTGGAGGATTCTCCTATCTCCACCTTCCACCTTGGTAGGCATGCCAGGATTTCTAATGGGTGGTGTCACATACAGATTTTTATGCGGGTTCCAAGGATCACATCAGGTCATCAGGCTTGCTGGTGGGCATCTTGACTGCTGCACCATCTCTTCTCCCTGGTCTCAACACTACCCCCACCAAGGTCTGATCATTAATTTGTTACTCTTTATTGTTTTTTGAGGCAGGGTTTCTGCGCACCACCACTGCCAGGCTGTGACTCAGGACCTCTGAACCGCCCCCCTTATTTGTTACTCTTAAAGTCCTGACTTAGACTGGACTCGGAAGTAGAAGCTCTCTCGGCGAAGACAGCCTACATCTCTTGGCAATCTGTTCGTGGCATTTTCTTTGGCTTCCCTCGGTGTCTTGGCCAAAAGTTTGGCGTACCCACAGCCACTTAATGCATTGTTTCTTCAGACCGATACGCTGGCATCTCTGTCACAGGACGTGTGGAGTAACAAGATGCCAACTCATGGGTGCTTTGGTCCTGGGTTTCCCCCCTTCTTGGTTTGAGGAGGTCCAGGCTCCTGGACTACCTATGACCTTGGTCAGTCCCCACTAAGGCCGACCACTGTGACTCTGTGCTTCAGTGCTCATGTTTGGTGGCCCACACAGTGCCGTATGCCACCTGTGAATGTTGACATCTAAATTACTTAAATGCAATTCCAATTTTATTCTCATGGCTACCCAGCCACATTCCAAGTGCTAGCTCACCTTAGGTGTGTGTCCACTGTTGTAGAAGGCATGGGTGGTAACACTTCTGTTCCCAACCCCTGGGGGGAGGTGTCATGCTCTACCCAATCTTCTGGTTCAGGATTTACAGGTCAGGACCGGCTCCAGCAAGTTCCTGGAAGAGGAACAATGAAAGGGTACAAGTAGCCTGAAAGACTTTCAGAGAGCAGGAAATCGGACCTGGGGGCCATGTGGCTGTGAAGAACTAATGTCACTTGAGGCTCAGCCTATAGGACTCTGCACCCTGTGAACCACTTGGCTCCCAACAACAGGGCCTCAGTGGCTATGTCTGTTCCAGCACCGTGTGACAGTGCTCTAGCACAGTGACAGTGCCCCAGCACCATGAAAGAACCATGGTCACTCTCCACGTGAGCAGGTGTCATGCCCTTCTCCACCGTGAGCAGATGTAATTCCCACTGCCCACTTCAGTCCGGGCTTCTCAGAACAGTTCATGGCACGGGGGAAATGGGTCCTTGGAAACAGTCCCATGTTGACCCCATCCTTCAAATGCGCACAACGGTAAAAACCTGTTGGTCACACACCACTAACCCTGTCTTGTAGCTTCTGGATACCCTCGTTGTCCCATGCCTCCACCTACCCCACGGCACTAATGACAGCAGCAAGCCACAGTTTCCCAACACAGCACAGCCCCTCCTCATAAACTGCAAGGTGCACACCATTCCTAGCAGGAGCCATGGGCTCAGCAGCCTCTCCAAATGGTTATGGTGACTTCGATCTTCTAGTTTAGTCACCTGATAACTGTGACCAAATGGGCAAGCTGGTGATGGTCAGCACTTGATAGATGCAGGGGGAGGGGGCGTAGGGGGTGTGAGCAGGGAGGCGGGAGAGTGCTCGCGAGCAGATCCTAGAGAAAACTCTAGGTATTACTGTTAAAGATGTGACCATGTCCTACCTCTTTTCAAATCATCTCCTACTGGAGTCCTGACCTCCAGGGCTGTTCTTGGAGATGGGGTCTTCACTGAGGCCATCCAGTCAAGATGAGGCCATTTGGGGGTGGCCCTTTGGCATTCCTTCTACACTTCGCCCAGCAGTTACCTAGCAACAGTCAGGTAGGCCTGGCTTGCTATAAAAGGGACTGTTTGGCTTCTCTCTCTTTCTCTCTCTCTCTCTCTCTCTCTCTCTCTCTCTCTCTCTCCCTCCCTCCCTCCCTCTCTCCTCTCTCTGTTTCTTATTTTAAAAGATTTATTTATTTATTTATTTTTATGTATATGAGCATATTGTAGTTGTACAGATGGTTGTGCACCTTCATGTGGTTGTTGGAAATTTTATTTAGGATATCTACTTGCTCCAGTCAACCCCACTTGCTCCAGTCAGCCTGCTTGCTTTGGTCAACTCTGCTCACTCAGTTCCTTCTTGCTCCAGCCCAAAGATTTATTTATTATTATGTCTGTCTTATTTATTTATTATTAGCTCTGTTCAGACATGACAGTAGAGGGCGTCAGATCTCATCATGGGTGGTTGTGAGCCACCATGTGGTTGCTGGGATTTAAACTCAGGACCTTTGGAAGAGCAGTCAGTGCTCTTACCGGCTGAGCCATCTCACTAGCCCCTCTTTCTCTCTTTCTATCCTTCTCTGTCCCCTCTCTTTCTCTGCCTCTACTCCTGTCTCAACTCCCCTTCCCATGCCCCCAAATAAACTCTATTCTATACTACACCCATCGTCCTATGACTGGTACCTCTGAGGGTGGAGTGAGGGTGGTGGTGTTCAGCATGGGCACATTGAGGCATCCCCTCCCAACACACCATACCACACTGTATGAAACATATCCTTGGCTTTATAAAACACATCAGCTATAACCAAACATAGCCAGTGTCTTTATTAAAAGGCAAGATTTGGGGGTCTGGGGAGCTGACATGGTAAGACCATGTTAACAATAATTATTATTACTGTTAACAATAATATTTACAATAATAACAATATTGTTAACAATAATAAGAGTATGGTTTGGTTCCCAGCACACAGGTACCGAGCTCCGAAAGGGAGCAGAGACAGGAGAATTCCTGCGGTTGGTTATTCCATTTAGTGGAGAATAGCAGACTGAGGTGTGGGGAGAGACCCTGCCTCCTGGAAGTGAGCAGGATGATACAGGAGAACACTCCGTGCCCTTTTCTGGCCTCCATGCATGCTTATAGGCACCCATGCCTACACACACAAGTGCACATACACACATACAAATAAATAAATAAATAAATAAATAAGTATTTAGATTGTTCTTAAAGGAACTTTGGATGCAGAGACAGCTTATACAGAGGGCAATGCTGTGTAGAGTTTGGAAGACACCATTTGGAAGCCAAAGGAAGCTGCCTTTGAGGACCAACCCTGCTGTTCTTTTTTTTTTTTTTTTTTTTTTTTTTTTGGTTTTTCGAGACAGGGTTTCTCTGTGTAGCCCTGGCTGTCCTGGAACTCACTTTGTAGACCAGGCTGTCCTCGAACTCAGAAATCCGCCTGCCTCTGCCTCCCAAGTGCTGGGATTAAAGGCGTGCGCCACCACGCCCGGCTCAAACCCTGCTGTTCTTAATGGTTTGACTCTGAAATGTCTTCCACAGCTTCCTGCTTTGCTCCCAGTTGTCAGTGCTGTTCCTAGAGGCCCAAAGCCTTTAGAAAGTGGGGCCTGTCTGGCTAAAGCAGGTGACACAAGGCAGGACTTTGGTGACACCAATCCTGGGATCCATCCTATCTCACTCTTTCTGGGTCTGATGTGACATGAGCCACCTCACTCCAGTCCCCTGTCTCTATGAACGAACCCCTCTACTTTGCCTTCCCTGCCATGACAGACTGAACCATGAGCTAAAATAAGCCATCCCTCCTTGTTTCTCTTCGGTATCTCAAATGAGTTGATGAGAAAAGCAAGTAATATTCCAGCTGTCATCTCGACCATAGACTTCCAGTTTCCCCGACTGTGAGAAATGTGCCATCCACTCATGGGAGTGTGTTGTGACAGCCCTAGAAATCTCTCATACAGCTACCATACATGGTCCCCATCCCCAAGTAGGTCCCAGGGCCCACTGGTATTCCCAGCTGATCCAGTGTCTTGCCCTGTGTTCCTTTTCCCATCTGTCACTTGACCTGTTTGGGACTTGTGTTGGTTTTCTGACTGTGACAAAATAACAGAAATTATTATATTAAAAACAGGAAATGCCAGACGGTGACGGCATATGCCTTATGTCCCAGCAGAGACAGGCAGATCTCCATGAGTTCAAGGCCAACCTGGTCTACAGAGCATGTTCCAGGACAGCCAGGGCTACACCAAGAAACCTTCCCTCGAAAAAACCAAACTAAAACAAACAAACAAACAAACAAACACCCCAAACCTGAAAAGGTTTCGTTGTAGAGGCTCTAGTCTGTGGCTGACTGGTCCTATTGCTCTGAGCATAGCACATGACAGCAGGTTTATGTGGTATAGGAAGCTCATAGTTAGAATATGAGGAAAAAAAGGTCTGTGATTTCATAACCCTCTTACAGGGTTTCATCCAATAACCTCCCATCTCCACCCCATTCCCTAAAGTCTTGGCCTCCCCCACAGCTCCAAACTAAGGGCTAAAGCTCTTACTCTGTCTCAGCCTTTGGGGAAATTCCAATCCCTAAGACAGCAGAAACTTTCCTGGCGATTTCCTGTTTCCTGTGCATGGCTTTGCAGACGCCTTTGATAGTAATTTACTCCCAGGCAAGGCAGTTCAGGGAGAGCCCTCTACCTGTTTCCACTGTAGGAGCCCCGGAGCCCTTAGGTCAGCACCTTGGGATTCACACCGTGCAGAGCTGGCTACAAATCAGGCTTCCTCGTCATAGAGTGCCCTCATCTCCTGAGGCCTCAGGGAATGTCCTGTGGGCAGGTTCCTCAGGGTACAGGCTGTTTCTCACATCAGGAAGCTGTGCTTGGGGACTTGGCCAGCTGGAAGACAAGATATCCACTCCCACGTCATGAGGCACATCAAATCCAAGCGTACTTGCTGTGTTGTGTGAACTCTCAGGCCAGGTCTAAAAGCACAATGGCTGTGCTTTCAGAGTCATCCAGGACCTGGGGAAAAAAACAGAAGCTAGTTTTCAAAAGGAAAAATGGGAGAGGGTAGGGAGCCACAGGAGGGAGGAATCTACATAATATACAATATAGATCTACAATAATATACAATATAGGAAAATGGCCTTTATGTAAAAGCACCATGTACAATGGGTGTACACCATGAGTCTTATTTTACTTGCTGAAGGGAACATGGTGTTTTCTGAAGCCTTTAGGGTTGATTGTAGCCTCTGGGACCTAGACCCAAAGAGATACTTGTAGCACCACTGTCCTGTAGGTACCAGAGTACACGCCAGCTTGTTTTGTGCTTGTTTGCCCTGTATCAGGACTGGAGTCCTTGTAGCACGTCCCTCCTGGTGGCGAGATGCCTGGCCCTGGGGTCCCATGGCTCTGCCAGCTCCTTAACACCCCCTCCCCCAGCCTCTGAGCACAGTCCCTCAAGATTTGAGCCTCACATTCTCAAAGAAGCTTGCCGATTTTCCTGTCTACCTCCCACGAATCTCTGTTAGGTCATTTCTCCTCTGGGAGTAACCGCAGAGCCTGGGATGGATGCACCCCTCCCCCTTCAGCTTCTCCTGTTTCTGTTGAAGTCTGAGCATTGCAGAACCCTTATCTAGGTGCTGGTTGCAACACCACCGGGCACCAGTCTTTGGTGTCTGATGACACTTTGGGCAGATGGTGAATTGAAAGTGAATGAGGGAGATGAAAAATCAGATAAAAACCTGCTGTACACGGGTCTAATCTGAAGTTAATGTGTTAGGAAAGACTCCCCTGCCTTCTGATCCTGAATCAATCCCCACAGAGGCCCTAGGAAACTAACGTGGACAGATGGCATTAGCCATATAGACACATGGCATCAGCCACATAGACATATGACATCAGCCATTTGGAGGAAAAATGTGTGTGGTTGGGCTGGTATCTCAGGCTAACGTCGCAGCCCTACCTTGTGGGGACGAAATCCCGACTCAGGTGCTTTGGGGAGGAGGACTGTGACATGCATTCACATGGCTTTCTCAGGGCTAAGGGGACCAGGGGACATGGGAGGGATGTGGGCAGTGCTCCTTTCTCCACTGGTGGGATGTTGGAATGTGGCTACTGTCTGTCAGCTTCCCCCCGGACAACTGATGAGCACACGCAAATATTAGCTTGCAGATAAGCCAATCTGGTTGGCAGGGCTGTGGTCCACGTGGAAGTGGCTTTGAAGTTGAGTAAGCAAAGCTAACCCAGTCAGATTTCGACCTGTTTTCTGAGAACAGGTTAAGACTGCCACATTCCCATGTGCGTGGCTCACTGTGGATGGTGCTGCATTCCTCCAGGTTCAGCATCCAGGCATGGGGTCAACTGGCCAGGTCAGCTGTCCTACATCACACTGACTGAGTCCAGCTGGCAAATGGAGGCTTCCTTGATTTTGTTCCCCTTAGAAAACCGTCCCACTGAGGCTGAGTCCTCAGAATGCAAGGTAGCCCGTGGCTTCCTGCTAAAGAGGCACAGATGCAGTGCCATCTTGAACAATGCAAAAAAGGCTTCAACTAAGGCAAATCTGAGCAAGGAGAGGAAGATACAATCACTATAATAAGAAAATATTCCCAGAGAATCCCAGGGGTGATGGAGCGTGCGTATAATCCCTGCATTGGCAATGGGAGACAGAAGGATCAGAGCTGGAAGCCAGACTGTGCCAAGACCAGCATGCCTGGTGCCCTGCAGAGCAGAGGCTGAAGCCTCTGGTTAGGGAGACAGCACGGCAGGGAGGGAGCCTAGCCTCTATGACTCTGGAGTTTGTGTAGGTTCCTTGCATATGGCTTGGAGCATCAACATCCCGCACACACCTAAGCTGCACCACTTAAATCTGAAGTCGATAATGGAGACTCAGGGTTAGCACACCCCAGTTGTACGCCGGGTCTCTGGCATGGAGAGAAACCTTGCTGAAGACAGCCTAAGGGAGCACAGGCATTGGGACCTACCAGCAGATCAGCTACAGGTGGACAGACCGATTCTGTCCCAAAGAAGGACATGTCCTGCTGTGTTGACACCCTAGACTTACCTGAAAACCCAACAGTGAGGATACATGCTAAAGGACTAGTATCTCTGGGGTCAATGTTGACTTCTCTCTTTTTTTAATTGGATATTCTCTTTATTTACATTTCAAGTGTTATCCCCTTTCTGGGTTTCCTTCCTCCCTGGGTTATCCCCATCCAATCCTCCTTCCCCCTGCTTTTGTGAGGGTGTTCCTCCACCCACCCACTCCCTCCCTCTTCTTTCCTGCCCTCGATTCCCCTACACTGCAGCATCTATTGAGCCTTCACAGGATCAAGGACCTCTCCTCCCATTGATGCATGATGAGGCCATCCTCTGCAACATATGCAGCTGGAGCCATGTGTACTCCTTTGTTGATGGCTTAGTTCCTGGGATCTCTTGGGGGACTGGTTGGTTGATATTGTTGTTCTTCCTGTGGGGTTGCAATCCCCTTCAACTCCTTCGGTCCTTTCTCTAACTCCTCTATTGGGGATCCTGTGCTCAGACCAGCGGTTGGTTGCGAGCATCCGTCGAGCATCTGTCTCTGTATATGTCAGGCTCTGACAGAGCCTCTCAGGAGACAGCCATATCAGGCTCCTTTCAGCATGCACTTCTTGGCATCCACAATAGTGTCTGGGTTTGGTAACTGTATATATAGGATGAATCCCCAGGTGGGACAGTCTCTGGGTGGCCTTTCCTTCAGTCTCTGCTCTACACTTTATCTCCATATTTGCTCCTGTGAGTATTTTGTTCTCCTTCTAAGAAGGACTGAAGCACCCACACTTTGGTCTTCCTTCTTGAGGTTCATGTGGTCTGTGAATTGTATCTTGGTTATTTGGAGATTTTGGACTAATATCCACTTCTCAGTGAGTGCATACCATGTGTGTTCTTTTGTGATTGGGTTACCTCACTCAAGGTGATATTTTCTAGTTCTATTCATTTGCCTAAGAATTTCATGAATTCATCATTTTAATAGCTGAGTAGAACTCCATTGTGTAAATGTACCACATTTTCTGTATCCATTCCTCTGTTGAGGAGCATCTGGGTTCTTTCCAGCTTTTGACTATTATAAACAAGGCTGCTATGAACATAGTGGAGTATGTGTCCTTATTACCAGTTGGAGCATCTTCTGGATATATGCCCGGGAGTGGTATGTATAGCTGGGTCCTCAGGTAGTACTATGTCTAATTTTCTGAGGAACCAAACTGATTTCCAGAGTGGTTGTAGCAGCTTGCAATCCTACCAGCAATGGAGGAGTGTTCCTCTTTCTCCACATCCTCACCAGCATCTGCTGTCACCTGAGTTTTTGATCTTAGCCATTCTGACTGGTGTGAGGTGGAATCTCAGGGTTGTTTTGATTTGCATTTTCCTGATGACTAAGGATGTTGAACATTTCTTTAGGTGCTTCTCAGCCCTTCGGTATTCCTCAGTTGAAAATTCTTTGTTTAGCTCTGTACCCCATTTTTTAATAGGATTATTTGATTTTCTGGAGTCCAGCTTCTTGAGTTCTTTGTATACGTTGGAAATTAGTCCCCTATCAGATTTAGGATTGGTAAAGATTCTTTCCCAATCTGTTGGTGGCCTTTTTGTCTTATTGACAGTGTCTTTTGCCTTACAGAAGCTTTGCAATTTTATGAGGTCCCATTAGTCGATTCTCAATCTTACAGCACAAACCATTGCTGTTCTGTTCAGGAATTTGTCCCCTGTGCCCATGTGTTTGAGCCTCTTCTCCACTTTCTCCTCTATAAGTTTCAGTGGAGGTCCTTGATCCACTTGGACTTGAGCGAGAAAGGTCTTCTCACACCCTCTGCTTATTGTTTAACAGGCTGTCATTGCAGTGGGAATGCTGAGCTTCTTGTGCATCTTAGATAAGGATCCCTTAGCAGATAGATGACCTGAAAGCACTGCCTCCCTTCCTACAGCCTTGTTAGTCTTCCCTTTGAGGACCAGAATTTTATGTCAGTTCTTTGACATCTGTTGTAAATATTCTTTTCAATATATACATTCTCCTATGTGCGGCCACTGGGACCCCAAAAGATGGCTTCCTGCTGGCTCTGTGCTATTGGTAGAATTCCAGTCAGTGTGCTGAACAGACTAGGGGGACTGTTTTGACAGCCACAGACCCTGCTCCTGCTGGCTGTGGCCAGGGGGCTCTGCTTCCTCATGGAAGCTCTATAAGCAGAGCTGTGTCACTTTGCTGTTGATCTGGCTTCCTGGAACTTGTTTGTCACCTGCATAGAAACAGGGGATTGTGCAAGAGAAGCATACATGCAGACCAGGACAAACACCAGAGTAGCCACAGCCCCAACCTTCCCTAAGGTCAGAAATCACCAGGGATACTGTCTGTAGCCCTTTGCCCTGCACGAGGACAACGAAGGCATGCAGTGTCTGAGGGCTGTGATCCAGCTTATTAACCAGAGGATAGCAGGTAGAGGGGCCTGAGGTTCCTTAAGGAGGAGGAAAGGGGTGGAGGGTATTGTGCTGTATATATGACAACACCAAGCCCTTGTTCCTTTTCTGTCTGTCTGGTTGGTGCTGGGAACAAGCTGAGTCCCAGTCCACAGTGAGCACAGGCTCCATCACTGACTTTTCCCATTGGCATGGATGTTATCCCCATGCATTTTCTTAAGAATTCAATAGCCAGTAGGGTCTAACTTAAGAGTTACTGTGTCCATTTTATAGACAAGGAAAGTGAGGCCCTGTAGGATTTAATGGCTTCCATTTGTGGGCAACTCTGAGCATTCCAGGGTGCCGCAACTCAGAAAGCTCAAGTGGTCAAGATAGGACCACCAGTCCCGACCTGTAAGAAGTTCTCTGCAGACTGGCTCTGGGACTGAAACTTACGGTGCAGACTGCTCTCAGACCCTCAGTTCTCTGAGTCTCATGAAGACTCAGAAAACAACTAACAAACATTCTGATGCAAGCAGGCTTCCTACTTCCATGACCAGGAAGTTCCCCTTTCTGCCTGAGCTCCTGAGGACACAGGCTGTGTCTGTGCAGGAACTAAAGTGGACTCTGGTGCCACAGACCACCCCAGTCGGATACGGGGGTCCCTGGAATGAGGGTCCTGGAAGTCTAGGTGGGTAAGGATCCAGCAGTGACGAACAGAAACAAACACAGAGGCAGTTTGAATCTGAGTGTATTTTGCAGCTCTCAAGCAGGGGTTTTTATACATTAAAAAAAAACCCAAATAGCGGGGTGGTGGTGGCGCACGCCTTTAATCCCAGTACTCGGGAGGCAGAGGCAGGCGAATTTCTGAGTTCAAGGCCAGCCTGGTCTACAGAGTGAGTTCCAGGACAGCCAGGGCTACACAGAGAAACCCTGTCTCGAAAAAGCCAAAAAAAAAAAAAAACAAAAACAAAAAACAAAAAAAACAAAAACAAACAAACAAAAAAACCCAAATATTACAACTCTTAGAAGATGTGTTTAGTGAAGCAATCACAAATACCATCATTATCATTTGGCATAGTGAAGCACAAAAATCAAGCAAATATTACAACTCTGAAAAGACGTATTCAGTGAATCACAGACGGAACAGGTGACATCATGATTACTAGAAATCATCCAAGTGTTACAGCTCTGAAAGGATGTATTCAGTGGGGCAGTCATCCAAGGCTAGGGGCAGATTTCCAAGAGCAGGTTAATTGATCTTATGATCAATTATTGTTTAACATTTAATACCTGATTTTTTAATAAATAGTCAATGCATAAATTTAAACTATTTTAATTCTTTTATTTAAGGCTTTCTTTACCATATACCAAAGCCCACTTCCAATGACACATATGCAGCCATATGAAATTTTTTTGTTGGGAAGGTTTTTATCTATCATACTACTACTATATAATTTTGTAAATAATTTATAAAGTAAAGCATTGGTTTCCCCAGAGATAAGGTCCTGTTAATAACCCCATCTCAAGGGATGGTTTCTTTTTTTTTTTTTTTTTTTTGGTTTTTCGAGACAGGGTTTCTCTGTGTAGCCCAGCTGTCCTGGAACTCACTCTGTAGACCAGGCTGGCCTCCAACTCAGAGATCCGCCTGCTTCTGCCTCCCAAGTGCTGGGATTAAAGGCATGCGCCACCACGCCCGGCAAGGGATGGTTTCTTACCCATTATTCTTGCTTAAGATCTTGGCCTAGGCTACCAGAAACATGTAAATAAGAAAAGGAATAAGAGAAAACAAAACAGAAAAATTGCAATGAAAACTACGGCTCAATATTTTGTCCTGGCCAAGAGTTCCACAACCAGCTCCAGGAGGCCTCCTTTTGAAAATTTCGCCTCAATCTGTGGAACTTGTCACACAGATTCTACTGGGGTTGGTGTGGAAATCTGGAGCTTGGATGAGAGGCCTGCACTGTGCCATGATCTAGTCCCCTCGAGTTTTCAGTGGGGGACTTTTAGCATTTACTGACCAGTACATAAGTTCTTCCATAGCGACTGTGGATGGGAGGTGTTTGGGGGTCCTCTCTCTGCCATTCATTCACTAGGGAGCCACAAAGCTGCCTACCTGAGAGACCCTTCTTTTGTGACTTGTCTATGGGGGTGAGAACCAGAACCTGAGAAAGAGACAGAGAAGGAAGGCAAGTGCTTGTGTGTGATAACTCATCAGGGCACCAGCAACTCCCTGCCCCCACTTAAGTTGCTTTATTTTCTAGTCTGGGATCCTTCAGGCCACCCTTTGCTCCATGAATTAAGTGTTCTTTTTTTTTAATTTTTAATATCTTTATTACATATTTTCCTCAATTACATTTCCAATGCTATCCCAAAAGTCCCCCATAGCGCCCCCCCACTTCCCTACCCACCCATTCCCATTCTTTTGGCCCTGGCATTCCCCTATATTGGGGCATATAAAGTTTGCAAGTCCAATGGGCCTCTCTTTCCATTGATGGCAGACTAGGTCATCTTTCGATACATATGCAGCTAGAGACAAGAGCTCCGGGGTTCTGGTTAGTACATCATGTTGTTCCGACAATAGGGTTGCAGATCCCTTTAGCTCCTTGGGTACTTTCTCTAGCTTCTCCATTGGGAGCCCTGTGATACATCCAATAGCTGACTGTGAACATCCACTCCTGTGTTTGCTAGGCCCCGGCATCGTCTCACAAGAGACAGCTATATTTGGGTCCTTTCAGCAAAATCTTGCTAGTGTATGGAATTAAGTGTTCTAATGGGCTAAGCAGATGGTTTGTAGCAGAGATAGAAGAGCTGAAGAAAGCAGAAGCAAAGAGGACACAGGTCATTTCACAGTTACGTTCCTTTTGAAGCATGAACACAGGACATAGCAATGACAAAGGCCCTAAGGACTATCCTAGCACGATGCAAAGTTCACTTTCTGAGACAGGATCTATTATGTAACCCTGACTGGTCCAAAGTTATATAGCCCAGACTGACCTCAGTTTTAGAGCTCTGTCTGATTCTGCACTCCCAGTACTGGGATGCACCATGATACCTGGATAAAAACATTTTTAATGACATGGGAAAATGTTTTCAGGCTCTGACACAAAGAGCTGATGAGTGCTTGAGGTGACAGACTAGCCAGGTGTCCTGATCTCGTCATTAAACAGCAGATACATATACTGAGAGTCTGAGGTTGGGTTGCAGCGTATGACAGAGTATACATTTAGCGTGCACAGGGTCCTGGGTTCAAGCCCAGCAGCTGCCAGTCCTATGAGAGAAGTTTAGTTTTACTTAAGAAGCCATGACATTTGGTTACAGCCATGTTCTGAGTTATCATGATGGGGAAAAAGTATGAATGATGCTGGTGAGCACACAGGAGCTCTTCACATCACCAGTGACAGAGGCCCAGCTCGGGTTACTTAGTAGGTAGGGTGCTTGCTAGGCATAGGCAAACTTCCTGGGTTTATTCTGCAGCACTGCATAACTAGGTGTGGTGGGGCATGGCTGTGGGTCAGTATTTAGGAGATAAAGACAGCAGACTCAGAAACCCAAGGTCGTCCTAGCTTACATAGCTGGATGTCAGCCTGAGACCCTGTCTCAACAACACTACTACTAACCAAGGACCTTTGCTTCCTAGGCGATCCCATCACACCATGGGGCAGGTGTTATCATAGGTTTGGAATATTGTATGTTCATGTCCTTTCACAGGTTGGAGAAAACACATGTGGTTCTATCGACACCTGTCAACAACATTCATTCTCAAATGTGTCTTCTGTCCTTAATGTCACTAACGTTTGTCTTCTATTCTTTAATGCAATCCTACACACGGATCAAGAAGGTCCCAGAGGTCCATGTGTAGAGAGCTTGGACCCCAACTTTCTGCTAGGGGGTTAGTAGAATCTTTAAGGGGTGAGACCCAGTTAGAAGGAAGTTAGGTCAGTGCCAGGGTTTTAGAATTGCTTCCCTGGGGAAGACATAAACTAGCTCTACTTCTCCGTATAAGACCACAAAGACAATACACGTATAATCCCACTGGAGTCCAACCTGGGGAACCAATGAGTTTGTTGGGCTTAGAGAGCATGGGTGAGTGTGGGAGACCCAAAAACAGTGTCAGTGGATGATGGCTTCCTCACGGAGGCATAGATGGGGCCCTCCTTCACTTACCTTTCTCCAGCCTGTGTAGTCTAACCCCGCCCCCGCCCCACACCCTGAGGCCTGGAGAACAGGTTCAGTTAAGGCAGAATGGTGAACAAATGGCTGCAAGGTACAGGAAGGAGTAGTTGAAGTTGCCGGTGAGGCTCCAGCGACCCTCTTTACCCCATCCTCCCCATCAGCCAGCAGGCCCACTAGTGATGCTGTCGTGCAAGCAGACACAGCTGTGATAAAACAGCAGGACAGGTTGTAAAGGAACTCAAACAGGAGCTGATGAGGTTTGGTCTTTTGCTATGTATTGTAATACTAAATACTGGCCTCTAAGGCCCGGTTACCCACAAGGAGAGAGAATTCCCTTAAAGACCCAAGTGACCTTGGCCTCTAAGTTATCCCTGATTGGTGAATAAAGATGCCTACACCATAGAGCTGGGCAGAATTGAGATAGGCAAGGGCTTGGAGTTCCTGAGTTTGGGTCTGAGGAGAAACATGACGGGGAGAGAGGGAAGACACCATGAGTGAGGTGAGTCATAAAGAAGGGTTGGCCAATTGCAGTTAAGAGCAGCCCAGATGAAACATGGTATAATTCCAGGATATTAATGGGGAAATAAATTCTAATAGCTTAGAGAGTCAATATCTGCGCAGCTCTAGTGCTGATTAATGCTTATTATAATAATAAAAGTAGTGTGGAATTGTTGCAGGAACGGAATGACCAAAGGCGGGGTAGAAGTCCCTGACTGAGATTAAATAATTTCTACAAGGAGCCTGGAGGCAGGAGCTGATGCAGAGGCCCTGGATGGGGTGCTGCTTGCTGGTTTGCTCAGCATGGCTTGCTCAGCCTGGTTTCTTACAAAACCCAGGACAACAAGCCTAGGGATGGCGCCACCCACAATGGTCCACCATCAATAACCACTTAAGAAAATGCCCTGCAGGTGTGCCTACAGCCCAACCTTAAGAAGCCATTTTCTTCGTTGATGTTCCCTTCTCAGACTTCAGCTTGTGTCAAGATGACATAAAGCGATCTTGCACACTCTGACTCCCAGCCATTTGGTTTTGTGTGAGCTTACAGCACTAGGCATGAATTCCCCCCGAGACACAACCTTAACACCAGTCAGAAAGTTGGTTGCACCATGAAACTTCATGCCACTATTGCCTGCCCTATCTTGCCTGGCACTTTCATAGTGTAGCATGCAGGGTCCACAGCTGAGTAGAACTTTGGACCACAACTCTCCCCAGCAGTCTTCAGACACCTTCCAGCACTCTAAACGCTAGTCAGCAGACAGGGAACACTTCTAGTTCAGTTCCAGCTTTATGTCTCCAAGTAAGTCTTACAACCAAAGTACATGGCATCTTCAGAAACTGGGCATTAGTATCTGACTTTGGCAAGTGTGGAGAGCCGTGCCGCGAGCAATCGCCATTATAAGGTGGTGCCGGCCTCCGCTGTGCCTAACTATTAAACAAGCCTTGTATGCAGGTGCGAGAGTAAACTCACGCCTAGTCACTGCCTATCTCGGGGCGTAGTAATGGGGTGATGGGAGAGCAACAAATCAGGAGCTGACACGCCACATCAGGTGCTGAAATGCCATGGCTGAGGGCTATATAAGCAACGCCATTTTCCGGGGTCGGGGTCTTCCCTCCTGAAGAAGCAATAAAGCTTTTTCCTGCAGAAGAATCCGGTTGTCCGAGTGTGTTCTTGCCGGCGAGAACGATAGCTTGGGACAGGCAAGCAACCAGCAGCAGTGGCAATAGCCTTTCTCAGTTTTGGAATATCTAGGACCTCCTAGGGTCAATAGCCCACATGGCTCTGGGAACATCTCTTTCCACCCACAATTGGTACCTTCACTCATGCTTTAACCAGGGTATTGACACATGTAGGCACAGGCTACTGCAGAACTTTCTTTTGGTCGCAGTGGGTATCATTACGCAGACATAAAGCTTCCTAGACTTTCCCCACTGTGTCTGACCCAGTGTGAACTGACTTCCATCCTTGCACCTTAGTCTCTCAAATGTTTCTAGATCTAGAAACCACTCAGAAGCATTAGTCTATCCATATAATGAAACATTGATTGATCGATTGATTGATTGACTGATATGAAGCTCTAGCTGTCCTAGAACACTCTAGGTAGACCAGGCTGACCTCAAGCTCAGAGATCTGCTTCCTGAGTTCTGGGATTAGAGGGGTTGACCTCCATGCCTAGATTACAGTGAAACATCCTTTTAACAGAGGATGTCACAAGTTCCAGGCCAGCCAGGGCTACACAGTAAAAACAAAAATTACTTTCCTCCATCTCATGTCCCTTCCGTTACACTTAGGGGTAGCCACTGTCAGTGTTGTCCCAATATCTTTGCACACAAAGACATCCCTGAGCACAAATGAGTAGCATACTTTATACAATAGTCCACACATTTTTTTCCTGCAAATAAATACTATAATCACTTAGCACTAGGACATAAATAACTTGCTTTCTTGCCTACTCGCTATCTAAACCAAACTGGCCTCAGAACTCATAAGAGGTTTACCTGTCTCTGCCTCCCACCTGTTAGGATAAAAGTGTACACTACCAGGCCTGGTTTATTACTAATTTGTAGTTTTTTATGACAGGATGTCATGTAGCCCAGGCCAGCCTTGAATGGGTCCTCTTTTCTCTCTCACCTGCTAAGTTACACACTATGACACACGCTGGAACGCCTTGAGGATTGTTTCCATATTAAAATAAGCTCCACAAACTAGCCTTTCCAGGGACAGCTCTAGAAAGGGAATTGCTGGCCAAAGGGAATGTCCATTATAATACTTATACATTCCCTTGAGTGCTTGGTTTAACTTCCTTTATCCATTTCTGCCAGTGCATTCCAGACTTCATATTCCCCAGTGGCATTCTAAATTACTCAATTTTCCTTGATTTGAGGTATAATCCCCAAATTGTGCTTTTGTTGTTGTTGTTGCTGTTTGTGTGTGTGTTTGTTTTTTGCCTGGCCTTGTTTTTTGTGTTTCGTTTTTTAAATTTTGTTTGAGACAGGGTTTATCTGAGTAGCCAGGGCTAAAGAACTAGTTATATAGACACGGCTGGCCTTGAACTCAAATCCTCCTGCCTCTGTCTCTGCCTCTTCCTTGCTGGGATCAAAGTCATTTGCCACCAAGGCCAGCTTCAGGTTCGGTTTTGGTAAGGAAGAGAGTCCCCTCTACTCTAAGAAGGTTGTTAGAATAAACCGGCAAAAGTTAAATCTGAGAAAAGCTGCACATATTTACTATACGTAGAAGGGGAAACCCACAGAAGATTACCATTCGTTTAATAACTTTCGCCCCAAGCCCTACCCCAAGGACTCAGTGGTGACCTTGAACTTCCCACCACCCCGCCTGGTTTACGGCAGTGCTGGAGATGGAACACAGCCAGGGCTTCCGGAGCAAACCTGGCAAGAGCGCTGCAGTCCGGGCCCTGCAGACCCTTCCCTATAAGGGGATGGTCCTCTTCAGCCTCCTTTTGGTAAACAAAGACTGACACTGGCACGAACTCAGGGGACCGGCCTTAGCGTCCCTTAGCGCGGTGTGGCCTACTGGGGTGTGGCTGCGAGCGGCCTGAAGGCAGTTGTGTTCTTCACGCGATCCGGTTTACAGCGGAGGGGATTCTGTCACCTTTCCTCTCCTCAGTAGTGGTAGTGGTGACAGGAAATGTAGCCAGGCCCTTCTCATTACCTCCGGCTCAACGGTCTCTGCATTCTGGCCCCCCGCCATGTCTGGGGCGTGGCCCTGAGCCTTTGCGGGTGTACAGGCTAAAGCTGCAGTATGCACGCTCCGGGGACTTACGTAACCTGTGCTTTTCACACGTGGGCAGCCACACTTCTGGAGACTGAGGCTCTTAGCTATTTATAACTGCCTCCCTCCTCTGCACTCGGTGACTCCATCCCAAGCCGGTCGCCGCCGGTTTGCAGGATCTCACCGTCTCTGTGCAGCCGCCCGCGGGGCAAAGGGACAAGCGAGGGGTGACAGGAGCCCGACCTGCCCACCACACCCCGCTGAGACCCCGGAAGCCTGCCCAGGACCCCCAGGCAGAGGAGTGTCACCCTCGCAGCCCCTGGCAACCGCCAGCCGTCCTGGCCGCCGGGCCCTTTTACGACGGCAGCCCCGCGGAGCGCACCGCCCCGAGGGCAGGCGGGGGGGTGTGTCGACCGCGGCAGCCAATCCCGGACGCGCTCTGCGGTCTAGCGCGTTCTCATTGGTGGAGCGCCGAGCGGTCGTAAGGCTTCTCCGAGTGTCGTGAGGCGGGCGCTGGGGTGAGAGCGCCGAGGGCCTCAGCCGAGTCGACAGCGGTGTCATCTGTCTAGGTAGCGGCTTCACCGCCAACTGCACGGCCATGGCTGGAGCGCTGGTGCGCAAAGCGGCGGACTATGTCCGGAGCAAGGACTTCCGGGACTATCTCATGAGGTGAGCGTCATGGTAGGCCGTGGGGGAGCGGCCCGCTGCGGGGAAAACCCTGCGGCGCCGTGCCGAGGTGGGAGAGCGGCGCACGGGTGGAACGCGCTCCTACCGGTGCCCGAGGGGACGGCGCTCCCGAGGGTACAGCAAGTGACCGAGGGGATGGCGCTCCTACCTGTGACTAGGAGGGCGAAAGGGACAGCGCTCACACCCGTGCCCGAAGGGACAGCAGGACTCAGTGGACGCAGCTCCCACCCGTGACCTAAGGGACCGCAGGTTACTGAGGGTACAGCGCTCTTGGTTAAGGCGACCTAGGGAATGGCAGGTGACAGGGAACAGCTCCAGCCCCGCGAACTGAAAGACATGGTGCGACTGGGGATTCCCGCCCCAACCTGTGCCGGAGGGGACGCCTCTCCCACCCATGCCCGAGGGGACAGCGCTCCCGGGCAGGACGACCTAGGGAATGGCTGGTGACGGGGAACAGAGCTCCAGTCCTTGACTGAAAGACGCGGTGTGACTGCAGGGACGCCGCTTCGGCTCGTGACCGACCGGGCGAACACCGCTCCTGGGCAGGCAGGCAGGATGCCCTTGCGTGGGTTGACGTGGGGACACTGGGTGCTACCATCCCCCTCCTCGTCTCCCGGCCCGGGACTTGGCGGGAGCGGTGCTGGAATGTGCCGGGATCCGGGTAATGGGAGCTAGAATTTGCAGCACAGAGGTCGTTTTGTTGTTGTTGTTTTGTTTTGTTTTTCCGTTTGACGGTGCTTGGGGGAGGGGGACCGGACGGTCATGTGTCGCAGCCACGCAGTGCGTCTGAGAAGAGGCATTTACTTGCAAGGTGTGTGTCCCGAGGGCTTGACATTGAGAGGTTGAAAAAGCACTTTCCAGAATTCATTTTCAGTTATAATTTCCTGGTGCCTGATTCTATTTTAAGGATCTCACAAAATTTAGAAACCGATTACAATATTTCCAAGCATAGTTTTATTTTCTGGTGATTTTAAAGTTAGATAGTGGAGGGCTGCTTTTTTTCAGTAGTCAATACCAAGCCTGCCAGTGGTGGCATACGCCTTTAATCCCAGCACCAGGGAGACAAGCTGGAGGATCTCTTGAGTTCAAGGCCAGCCAGTCTACTGTAGTTAATAGTAAATACTTAGTGCCTTGAGTTTCTACAACTGTCTTACTCATCAGTCTTCACCGTCTTTTTTTTTAATTTTTAATATTTTTATTACATATTTTCCTCAATTACATTTCCAATGCTATCCCAAAAGTCCCCCATAGCGCCCCCCACTTCCCTACCCACCCATTCCCATTCTTTTGGCCCTGGCATTCCCCTATATTGGGGCATATAAAGTTTGCAAGTCCAGTGGGCCTCTCTTTCCAGTGATGGCCGACTAGGCCATCTTTCGATACATATGCAGCTAGAGACAAGAGCTCCGGGGTTCTGGTTAGTACATCATGTTGTTCCAACAATAGGGTTGCAGATCCCTTTAGCTCCTTGGGTACTTTCTCTAGCTTCTCCATTGGGAGCCCTGTGATACATCCAATAGCTGACTGTGAGGATCCACTCCTGTGTTTGCTAGGCCCCGGCATCGTCTCACAAGAGACAGCTATATTTGGGTCCTTTCAGCAAAATCTTGCTAGTGTATGCAATGGTGTCAGTGTTTAGAAGCTGCTTATGGGATGGATCCCTGGATACGGCAGTCTCTAAATGGTCCATCCTTTCATCACAGCTATGAACTTTGTCTCTGTAACTCCTTCCCTGGGTGTTTTGTTCCCAATTCTAAGAAGGGGCACAGTGTCCACACTTTGGTCTTCATTCTTCTTGAGTTTCATGCGTTTAGCAAATTGTATCTTATATCTTGGGTATCCTAAGTTTTGGGCTAATATCCACTTATCAGTGAATACATATTGTGTGAGTTCTTTTGTGATTGTGTTACTTCACTCAAGATGATGCCCTCCAGGTCCATCCATTTGGCTAGGAATTTCATAAATTCATTCTTTTTAATAGCTGAGTAGTACTCCATTGTGTAAATGTACCATAATTTCTGTATCCATTCCTCTGTTGAGGGACATCTGGGTTCTTTCCAGCTTCTGGCTATTATAAATAAGTCTTCACCGTCTTGATTAATGTCTTTTCCTTTGCGAGGTGCTTCTGTTTCCCTGGGACCTGCCTTCATGCCTGGGCTCAATTAGTTGAACACCTTCAACCCCCAGAGCACCATGCTGCTGCACTTGGTTTTTGATAAGACTTTCGGATCAAGAACTTTCTAGATTTCTAGGTCTGTTTTCTTAATAGTCCCCCCCCCCGTTTTTTTTTGTTTAATATTGAGTCTCAAACTCAGGTCCTGTGCCTTAAAAGGCCTACAAAGTTATACCCTCAGCCCTCAACTCTTTTTTTTTTTTTAATTTTATGTATTTGATGTGAACCTGAGTATATGTACCTTTTTTTAAATTTTATGTATTTGATGTGAACCTGAGTATATGTACCTATGGAGGTCAGATCAGGCATCCTGGAACAAGCATGCAGACAGTTGAGAGCCCTCATGTAGGTCTGGCAATGAAAACCAGGTCTTTTGTAAGAACAGTAGCGCCATTACTTGCTGAGCCACCTCTCCAAACCCCCCCCCCCTTTCTTTTTCAAGACAGGGTTTCTCTGTGTAGCCCTGGCTTTCCTGGAACTCACACTTTGTAGACCAGGCTGGCCTCGAACTCAGAAATTCTCCTGCCTCTGACTCCCAAGTTGCTGGGGCTAAAGGCGTGCGCCACCACTGCCTGACTCCAACCACTTTCTTAGTTTTACTTTTGGGTGTTTTGTTTTAAAGATTTATTTTTCTTATGTATATGAGTACAATGAAGCTGTCTTCAGACACACTAGAAGAGGGCATCGGATCCCATTACAGATGGTTGTAAAGCACCATGTGGTTGCTGGGAATTGAACTCAGAACCTTTGGCAGAGCAGTCAGTGCTCTTAACCACTGAACCATCGCTCCAGCCCTGTTTTGTTTTTGAGACAGGATCTCTACATATCTCTGCGTGTCTTGGAACTTACTAGACCAGGCTGGGCTTGAATTCACAAAGATCTTCCTGCCTCTGCCTCTGCCTCCTGAGTGCTGGGATTAAAGGTGTACACCACCACATCTGGCTTTTCAAAGTCTTCTTTAAAAAAACTATTTCCTGTTGGGCGGTGGTGGCACACGCCTTTAATCCCAGCACTTGGGAGGCAGAGGCAGGCGGATTTCTGAGTTCAAGGCCAGCCTGGTCTACAAAGTGAGTTCCAGGACAGCCAGGGCTATACAGAGAAACCCTGTCTTGAAAAACCAAAAACAAAACAAAAAAAACCAAACCTATTTCCTTATGTACCTTACCGACAGAAAGTTTATATTTAGAGCAGAGGTAACTGACTGTACGTACACACACACACACACACACACACACACACACACACACACACACATATTCTCCTTTCTCTGTCTGTCTGTCTGTCTCTCTCTCTCTCTCTCTCTCTCTCTCTCTAAAAGGAGTGCTTCCTAAACATGGAATATTAGAGTTGGGGGTAACCTAGCACTTTTCCTGCCACATGACCAATTAGATGATATTTAGACCAATTAGAAAACCTGAGGTCTTTTCAACGCTCAACTTGTTCAAGGCCAAAACGGAGTTGTTGGCTTAGGACTGATGTGCAGAAGAATGAAGCACAGAATGGTTTGAAAGACTTGCAGGGTTGGGTACTTCTGGAGTACCTTTTGGGGAGGTAGAGACTGGGTGGGGATGAGACAAATTCTCATTGTGTGGCCACAGTGGGCCTGGAATTTGCTCTACAGATCAAGATGACCTTGAACTCACAGAGAGCACCCAAGTGCTGGGTATAGTGTGTGCTGCCACACCCAGCCTGGGCTCATCCGGCATTAGGAAATAAAATAAGCTTAGGAAATCCCTTAAGCCAGCTAATCACTAATGTGATTTAATTGAGACACAAGCTTCTTCCATGGTTGTTGTCCTTTATCATTCTACGTCATCAAACTTCTAACTGAACAATAGAATCAGCTCTTGATTAAGTTAGTAGTGTTTACTGTGGTTCTCAGTGTGGAATGAATAGTAATGGGCAGTTGGTGACTTGTTACAAGATAGATGGACTCAAAGGGAATGTGTAGAGATATTCCCTAGCACTATTTTTTTCACATCATATAAGATCTGACTAATTCAGTTTTAAAAAAAGATAGCCATACATACTAGAAGAAAGCAGCAAAACTTAAAGATGATATGTCTATGTTAACAATCCAAAAGGACCGAAGATTTTATGCAACAAATGATATTAGTAAGGTCCTGGGTCAATTGCTTTCCTCCATACTTTCAACTAGTAAATGCAATTTGAAATTAAAATACAGTGCCATTTACATTATCACATTCAAAGGCTGGAGTCTGATGAATCCAGGGCCTTGCGCATGTTACACATGCATTCTACCACTAAGCTACATACCTGTCCCTAAATGAAATAGATGTAGATAAAAATCTAGCAAAATGGTATGTAAGAGCTATCTTAAAAAAACAAAAAACAAAAAAACCTGTAAAAGATATTAAAGGTACCAAATGGAGAGGAGCTACTCTATGTCCAGGAATAGAAAGACTGTATTTTCAAGATGACCATTCTTCCTAGCTTAACTTAGAGAATCAGTGCAGTACCAGTCAAAATGCCAGCAAAATTTAATTTGCAGCTATCAGTAAATGGATTCTGGGCTTAATATAGAATTTGATGCCCAGCAACACAAACACAAAAAAAGATAAGAGTAAATTGATAAGATAGACATATGGAGAGTAGAAGACTCGATATATTCAGTACAGCATTGTGGAAGAACAAGGTTGGAAGGCTGACAGTATCCAGTTTTGCAGTTTACTGTAAAGCTACAGTAATGAAGCCTGTGCTCCTAGCACTGGAGTAGACAAACAGATCAGTGGTACAGAACAGACGGGTCATAAGTAAACACACATAAGTGCTGTCAACTGAACATCGGCCAAGGATAACCGTCAACAATGGCATTGAGCGACTGGCCATCCACGTTAAACAAAACATTTAGGCATAGCCTATGTCTTTAACAAAAATTTACTCAATTTACATTTATAGATTAAAACATGAAGTGCAAACTATAGAATATGGGAGAAAATCTCAAGTATCTGGGTTTTGCAGTGACTTTTTAGATAGAATGCCAAAGGCATCATCCATGAATGAAAGAACGGGTGGAGCAGCCTTCATTAGACTCAAATGTTCAGCTGGACGTGTGGCTCATGCCTGTAAATGCCATACTCAGGATGCTGAGAACCCCAGGTGAGCCTGGGCTACACGAGGAGACTTTGTCTCAGAAGACAATTTTTATTTTTTATTTTTTTTATTTATTTATTTTTTTTTTTTTTTTTGGTTTTTCGAGACAGGGTTTCTCTGTATAGCCCTGGCTGTCCTGGAACTCACTTTGTAGACCAGGCTGGCCTCGAACTCAGAAATCCGCCTGCCTCTGCCTCCCGAGTGCTGGGATTAAAGGCGTGCGCCACCACGCCCGGCAGAAGACAATTTTTAAAAATCCCCTATGTGAAATAGAAAATAGAAGCCACAGAACTAAAAACGTATTTGAAAAAGATGACTAATAAAAGACTGTTAGATATGGAGTTCCTAAGACAACTAAATTGAAATGGGCTAAATGTTTTAACAGATACCACATAATTGCAGATATCCTGCAATTAAAAGCAGTTTTTACCTTATCTTATGAGAAGCTAGAGGAGGGAACTGATGGAGAAAATATCTCAAAAGAGGGGATTGGCCTGGACCCCTGTAACTGCAACACTGGGGCAGTGGAGACAGGCAGATTTCTGGGGTTTGCTGGCCAGTGTGCCTAGTCTACTTTGCAATCTCCATGCCAATGCAAACAAACAAACAAACAAACAAACAGAGACCAAGATGGGAGGAGAGCACCTCAGGAATGACAGTTGAGGTTGTCTTCTGTCTTGCACATATGTGCACATAAATATGCACACACAGTTTTGCATGCATCCTCTTTGCTGTCTTAAACCTGAGGTCAGATTCCTGCCCAGCTCTGCAAGTAAACATGTTAATTATTCAGGGAGTGTCAGTCTAAAACTGGTAATACTGAGCCGATTTATCCTAAAGTGACCTGATCTTTCTTCTTCCCCTGTGAAGTTTGAGGACACCAAGATCAGGATAACTAAGATATTTTCAAAAATCCAGGAACTTCAAAAATGAGACTTGTCAACAGCTCACCCAATGGTGGAACTGAGGCTGCCCCTCAAGTGAGAGAAATTACTTCATGGCCAGAGCTAAACATCACCACCACCACCACCCCCATGCCACAGTTATTTTCCACAGCAAGACCACATAGAACCAGACCAGAGAAAATGATCAACCAGAACACAACTGAACACCTGTGATTGCTATGCATACACCTTGTCCCTGCCTTTATTCCTTTGCCAATAGAACCTTCAAGCTCTTAGAATGCTAGGCCCCCTGTTCCTCCTGTTCAGCCATATGGAATAAAGTGCTTCATGCTACATCTTTGGTCGGACTTTTGGAGCTGTAAGTTACTGGTTGATACAGGAGGGCTCAGGCCACTGTGGGCAGTGCCACTCCTGGGCACATGGTCCTAGGTTGTGTAAGAAATGAGCAAGCCATGGAGGGCAGCCAGTAACCAGTGTTCCTGTGGTTCTGCTTCAGTTTCTGCCTCCAGGTTCCTGTCAGAGGTTTGCTCTGACTTCCCTTCATGCTGGATTGTAGGCCATAATATGGAATAAACTCCTCTCCAAGTTGTTTCTGGCTATGCTCTTTGTCATAGCAACAGAAAACAAACTAGGGTGGATTCCAGTTGGGTGACATTCTGGCAAAGGCAAAATTACAGAGGCAGGAAAGGGCTTAGGAGTCGGGCAAAAGAAGGAAGAAAAGGCAGAGGGCAGAAGAACGACTGATGACCTTGTCTGATAGAGCGTCCAAATCCAGAGAACAATTTCTCATCAATGGCAGTTGGAGTTCACTGTGTCAACTCAAGAAAGCAATGCAGTTTTTTTTTTCATATTCCAGTGAAGGAAAGCAGATAATCAAATAAAGGGAAAATCAAACATATTTTCCACTTGATTTTCATTACTGCTGTAAGTTGTATAGTTAGGAAGAAACTAGCCATGCTTGCCACTATACCACAAATGTCAAGTTGTAATCTGTATGTTACTTATAAATTTATCCTTGTTTGGAGCATGCACTGTTACATAATGGCAGGAAGCACAAATATGTTTTTTATATAGATAAAACACAAAGCATATATAAGCCGGGCGTGGTGTCGCACGCCTTTAATCCTAGCACTTGGGAGGCAGAGACAGGTGGATTTCTGAGTTTGAGGTCAGCCTTGTCTACAAAGTGAGTTCCAGGACAGCCAGGACTACACAAAGAAATCCTGTCTCTTACAGAGACAAAGTTTGGAGCTGTGATGAAAGGATGGACCATCTAGAGACTGCCGTATCCAGGGATCCATCCCATAATCAGCTTCCAAACGCTGACACCATTGCATACACTAGCAAGATTTTGCTGAAAGGACCCAAATATAGCTGTTTCTTGTGAGACTATGCCGGGGCCTAGCAAACACAGGAGTGGATGCTCACAGTCAGCTATTGGATGTATCACAGGGCTCCCAATGGAGAAGCTAGAGAAAGTACCCAAGGAGCTAAAGGGATCTGCAACCCTATTGTTGGAACAACATGATGTACTAACCAGAACCCCGGAGCTCTTGTCTCTAGCTGCATATGTATCGAAAGATGGCCTAGTCGGCCATCACTGGAAAGAGAGGCCCATTGGACTTGCAAACTTTATATGCCCCAATATAGGGGAATGCCAGGGCCAAAAGAATGGGAATGGGTGGGTAGGGAAGTGGGGGGCGGTATGGGGGACTCTTGGGATAGCATTGGAAATGTAATTGAGGAAAATATGTAATAAAAAATATTAAAAAAAAAAAAAAAGAAATCCTGTCTCGAAAAACCACCAAAAAACAAAAACAAAAACCAAACCCACAAAGTAAATGTGCCTAAAGCATGGAACATTAGCCTATACTCTTTAAATTGTTTTGTTATATATGGACCTGAAAGAGTGTATACTAAATGTGCGGGTGCCTGTAGAGTCCAGAAGAATATTAGATTACCTGGAACTAGAACTACAGAGAGTTAGTTATGAGCTGCCCAAACAAACTCTGCTTTCTAGAAGAATAGCTGAGCCATCTCTCTAGCCCTCACTTTTCAGATTTTGTTTTGTTTTGTTTATGTGTATAGTTGTGAGCCTTCATAAGTAGATCTTTGTACCACCTGCACGCAGGTGCCCACATGAGACCACAAGAAGGCATAGGATCCTTTGGAACTGGAGTTATAGATAGTTGTAAGCCTGCATCTCGATACTGGGAACTGAACCTAGGTCCTCTGTAAAAGCAGTAGATGTTCCTAACTAAGTGACCTCTCCTTTAGCCCTACAAAACTTTTGTTTTCATTTTTTTTTAAGGCAGGTGGTGGTGGCGCATACCTTTAATCCCAGCACTCAGGAGGCAGAGGCAGGCAAATCTCTGAGTTGGAGGCCAGCCTGGTCTATAGTGCAAGTTCTAGAACAGCCAGAGTTACAAAGAGAAACCTGGTCTCTCAGAAAATAAAATAAAATAAATGGGTTTTGTGTTTATTTTTTAAAGATAGGAAAATTCAACATTCAGGAAATATCACTATTGCTTCATGCATCCACTGATTGATTTAATAATTACTTTGCACACCAGGTGCCATTTTAGGTATTTCAGTTGTAAGAAAAATAGACCTTTGATGAGACTAACTTTATGTGACAGTGAACGTTCATTCCTGTTAAAGTTCAGCAGTGTCTCCAAGGCTGTGCTGACACACTGGCCTGCACGTGAACGGTGGCAAGTCCAAACTGAGATGTTCATTAAGTGTGAACCACACTAGCTTCAAATAATGAGTACAAAAGTATGTAAATAACTAATTGGTAATTTTAGCAATGACATGTTCATATTAAAGTGTTGCTTACATACTAGGATAACTTTAAGAATTTGTATCCCTCACACACATTCTCACTCCAGGTCTCACTATATAGTTAAAGTCTCAAACTTGCTTTGTATCCTTAAATAATCTCTAACTGACAATCCTCCTGCTGGAACCTCCCGAGTGCTAAAATTATAGATGTGCATCCTGAACTCTGCTCTTTACTTAAGATGACTTGCAGAAAAATTAATTACATATTTATCCCAAGTGTTTATTCACTTTGTATTTTTTAGGCAGCTCAGATCTAAAGATGAAGCATATTTTCATAGGATAAGTTGATTTCACCTGTTATTACATATGATTCCCTTATAAAACTGTAGTGTGAGGAGGTTCATGTGTCATAGCACACTTGAGAAGGTCAGAGAGCAACGTGGGATTCAGTTCTCTTCTTGGAATATGTGGGTCTCGGGAATCAAAGGCAGCTTGTTAGGCTTGGTGTGGGCACCCTTACCCACTGGGCCATCTGGTTTATCCTCAGACAGAAACAAACTGTGACTACAACAACTTAAATGCATGTGAGTTTGAAATGAACCAGAACCATTTGAAAGTATCTGATTCTTTTTCTTTTTGTTTTATTCCCTCCATGTCTCCTCTGTCTGAACCTTGGTGACTCCACAAAATAGTACGGTAAGAAAATTGTAGCCACTCTGGGCACTGTGGACTCTGCTTTCATAGAGTTAGAGATGACTCCCACGGTAGATGGTAAGCTGTAGGTGAAGCACATCTCCGGGCCCTGCCCCTGTGGACCACACTCTCCTGTGTTTAGAAAGGAGCCTGCACTCCTTCCTTAACAATAGTCACCTCAGAACGTGGCAGCCAGGCGGAGAGAGAGGAGCAGACTGAGTGGTTCTTCTGGCAGGGAACTTGTCCCATGCTGGCAGGGAACTTGTCCCATGCTGGCAGGGAACTTGTCCCATGGCTTTCCAAATAGAGAGAGAGACCTCATACCATGCTGCTTGCTTCTGTTTCAACTCTTTATACCTACAATGAAAATGCCAAAGTAAAAACATTTTTTCATGTAATTGATAAATACTAATCACAAAAAACCCTTATTTTTCTATAAATTGATTCAATCTCTGACAGTCTAGACCAGAAACATTTTAGATTAGGGAAGAGAGAATTAAAATTTGTACCATATAGAAAATATGCATTACAGGGCTGGAGAGATAGCTCAGAGGGTAAGAGCACTGGCTGCTCTTCCAGGGGTTCCAAGTTCAGTTCCCAGCAACCACATGGTTGCCTTACAACTAGGATCCGATGGATACCCTCTTCTGGCATGCAGTTGTACATGCAGATAGAGTACTCATGCATGAAATAAATCTGATAAAGGAAAGAAAGAAAGAAAGAAAGAAAGAAAGAAAGAAAGAAAGAAAGAAAGAAAGAAAGAAAGGAAGGAAGGAAGGAAGGAAGGAAGGAAGGAAGGAAGGAAGGAAGGAAGAAAGAAAGGATGCATTATAAGCTTTCTTTTTTGAAATAGTTTCTGCCTCATGTGTGTTTGTTGATAACAGACTGACTATGTAGACCAGGTTGATTTATTATTTATCTGTTTGTTTATCCAGTCAGTCATTTGAGACAGGGTTGGTCTTGACTGGTCTGGACCTCTAACTGACATCCCCCCTCCACTTGCCTCTACCTCCCAAAGCCACAACTAAGTGTGCATGGCCATACCTGGCTCATTATCTTGAATTCACCATCTTTCTGCTGTAGGTGCCAGAGTGCTTGGATTTAGAGGCACATACCATCACACCTAGCACCCTTTGTGTTTTTATGGAGTGTGTTTAAATGTAGCTCCATGATAAAAGTTCTCTGTGTGTTTCTTAGCTTTCAGAATTCCAACTAAATAATCATGTAATTGAAAACTTATTATTTTTAAATTTGCCATCATTTAAGTAGAAACCCTTCAGGCTTCCAGGTGGCTTGAGAGCTATGCCATTGTCTGCCCTTCCTTTGGCATAAGTCAGGTTATACCTGGTGGTGGGTAGTCAGGGCTGCTAAGCCCCCTTAGAGCACCTCCACAGGTTTTGTTACAGACTTCACCATCTGTGCATGGTAAAGTGGACATCAAGACCAGCATACAGTGCGGAGTTGTGGAAAGACTAACAGCAGAGATAGAAATAGACCAGTGGAGAAAGGAAGGAGGGAAGTTGGGCAGAGCTTGCTGTGCATGAACCTCAGAACTTACGTTTAATTTAAGCATGCTAGATTACCTTTCAGCATAGCTTCATATCACACTAAATGTAGCCCTAAATTAATTTTCTTGTATTGCCCTTTTTCCTACTTCCTGCAGGATTATTAAGACTGTAAATGTACTTCACAGTCTGTATCCATCATAATCTATGGCAGCAGGGAGGCCAGTGAAGGACAGTCTATTTAGTGTGTTCAAAGTCTATGCAAACAATTTTAATTCTGTTGAAAAAACCCACTGGTTTAATACATTTTCCCTCCGAAATGAAAATAAATTAGACATTGCTATTAAATGGCTTAATTTTGTTTACTTTAGATGTGGATAGTTTTAGAACAGATAATTATCTACTTTTTAAAAAAAATATTTACTTCAAAAGTATTTTCAAACAGTCTTAATTTCTTAGTGTGTGGGACCCTGGCTGCAGATTTCCAAGTTCATGTATAGGCTAAAATATAATTCTTTACTTGGACTGTAGAGATGGCTCAGCACTTAAAAACAAGTGTTATTCTTGCATAGGACCTGAGTTTGGTTCCCAGTGTCCATGGTGTGTAGCCCACAACCACTTATAACTAGTTTCCAGGGTGTCTGATGCCCTCTTCTGAACTCCGGGGCACATGTGCTTAGCTCTATAGATACTCCCTCCCCCCTCCCCACAAATACATATGCACAAAATTTTTAAAACATCTTTCAAGTCAAGCATGGTGGTGTGTGTCTTTAATCCCAGCAGGAGCAGGGAGATCTCTGTGAGTTGGCGCTAGCCCAGTCTACATAGTTAAGTTCTAGACTATCCAGTGCTACATAATGAGACCATGTCTCAAATAATAAAATCAAGCCACATCATGTTGGTGTAGCATGCCTTTGATCCCAACACTTCAGAGGCCAAGGCAGGTGGATTTCTGAGTTTGCGACCAGTCTGGTTTATAGACTGAGTTGCAGAACAGCTAGGGCTACACAGAGAAACCCTGGCTCTTGAAAAAGAAAACAACAACAATAAAAAAATTAATCAATCTTTAAAAGTGTATCCTTTAAAAATATATATTATTTCCTTAGACAAAGTGTCGAGGACTGTGAGATGACTCAGTGTTTAGAGCACTGTTTGCTCTTCCCGTGGTGCTGAGTTCATTTCCCAGCAACTACATGGTGGCTCACAACCATCTATAATGGGATCTGATGCCCTCTTCTGGCATGCAGGCATGTATTCAGGTAGAGCATTCATATGTATAAAATAAATAAATAAAATCTTAATTAAAAAAAGGAAAGAAAAAGGTGTCCAATTTTAGCTCTGCATTTTACTAATAATAATGAAAATTTGGGGAAAAGCATTTTGATAGATAGAAACATTATAGACAGTTATAACAAGGTTAGAATTATGTAAGAATAGATGATGTAAGAAGTTGGTATCATTTTTCAACTCTCTAAGTGGGTAAATGAGAGACTGCTGATTTATAATGTGGAAAATAGTAAGGAGCTTGAATAAACAGCTGATCCTTCTTAGCTCTGGGCTCACCCTAAAAGAACTGGCTCACAGGGAAATGTGAGCAACCGTGACCTGTAAGACATGAGGGTGAGGATTTCTTTCACACGTCTGTGTTATTTAAAGTGGTGGGATGCAGATGTTTCTGGTTTCTGTCTAACTTCCCCACCCTTCTTCCCCTCTCCTTACTGCAGCACTTCTGGGGCCCAGTTGCCAACTGGGGTCTCCCCATTGCTGCTATCAATGACATGAAGAAATCTCCAGAGATTATCAGTGGACGGATGACTTTCGGTAAGAACACGTTAAGGAACGGGGGGCATTGCACATGGCAGCTCCTGCATACAACTCAGCCCTGTTAAGGCTGCTAAGGGGTGCAGAGGTGGGGAAGGAAGGTTCTTCTTCACTGTGGCATTGGATGTATTGACTGTTGTTTCCTTTGGCCTGTAGTCTAGAGAGTCATGTTGTTTGTTTTGATGGTTTTTCAGCCCTCTGTTGCTATTCTCTGACATTCATGAGATTTGCCTACAAGGTACAACCTCGGAACTGGCTTTTGTTTGCATGCCATGTAACAAACGAAGTAGCTCAGCTCATTCAGGGAGGACGACTTATCAACTACGAGTAAGCACATTTTAATGTATTGTTTTGAGGAATTGGTGAAAAAACTCAATTTAAAAAAAAAAAACATATTGTACCACTGTTACAAAACCATGTTAAGAAACTTGTCTTCTAAAGCTATGCAGAGCCTCTGAGACTGGCGGTAGACTTTGTTTCTCACTGAAATTGTCTCCAATTATTTCCAGGATGAGTAAGCGGCCATCTGCGTAGCGGTACAAGAACCAGCTCTTGAAAGAGACAGTGCTCCAGCCACTGCTGCAGCCACAGATCATGTCAGCATGAATAGTCATGCTGAGGGGAAAACACAGAATGCTATCTTTAATGACCATGCCAACATTATTGAATAGCCGAGAGTCCCTAAACCAACTCTCTGCTGCCTTATCAATGCTAAACTTTATTTGTCTTCATCAAGAGTAGTTCAAAATATGCAACTAATTTAATAATTTTGAATGATGGTTTTATCTATAGCAATCTGTAGTAATATGTATATTATCTATTGGGATTTGTGTAATAAAAAATCTAAGGGAACAAAATTTTATAACTACAAGCACTTAAGTACTCAAAATTCTTGACTTTTTCTTTAATGACAATAGCAAACCCTCAGTTGGTCACATGTCTACACATAATTTCCAGTGATAACAAGTATCAGTGTTTTCCATATGTAACTCAGATCTGTAACTTAATGGCAATAAATGGTTTAAATATTTGCTATTTGAGTGTGACTATATATCTTGCTGTGTTGGTTAGGAAACTGCAGAAGCAAATGTCTGAAAGGATCGTTTCAGGAGAAAACAGGACTCCTAGAATCTGCTCCTGTGACCTGAGACGTGGAGGGGCTGTTTCTTTGCAGAGTACTCCAGACCGGGCTGTCACATGCTCTTGCTGAGTCCCTCTTCTCTCTTAGAGCCTCTCAGCTCTGAAGCAAGTAAACTTTTTGGGTGGTGGTGGTGGGAGCAGTGGTGGGGTGGGGCTCTCCCTGCCAAACTGCATCTGCAGCCACAGCCCAGACAGCCCCACTGGGAGTGGTTGCTAGTCCACGGCTCTCATGGAGTCCTAGCACGGACACCAACGACACGAGCCAGCACTGAGAGCCATGGGTACCTCATTCAGCGTAACGATTTCCTCTGCTGTTTATAAGGTGCAGTTACAGGAAACTAATGTTGCTTTCTTAGGCTTCTTCACAAAATTCATGGATTTGCATCTTGTTCTTTCAAGCTTTGGGGAAAGTTCTGACTTAATAGTCTTGAACACTGAGGAAAGAGCCCAAGGTTGTTCACACTTCCATCAGGAAGACTGGGCAGCTACTCATGGAGAGGGGTCCAGCTGAAAATACAGAACTAGACAGGCACCGCAGCAGCAGGGCATATGAGAACCGGAAGGGTCCTTCAGCACAAGTCAGTAGCTTCTCACAGAACAGTTCTTCATGAAACCCAGATGAAGAAATAAAGATTTCTTTGCCAGTGAGAAGCTAAGCACATAAAGACACTTACTGTCAAGTCTGGAGACCTTTGCTTCCACATACCCACAGGCGAAGAGAACTGATTCCTGCCAATTTTGTTCTCTACATCCGAACTCAAGCCATAGTGTGTATGAGCGTGCATAGCCATACTCCTTAATCCTGGGAATTTCTAAGCTTTGTCTTGGAGACCCGTGGAGGGCAGTATCACACATTGGATTGATTTCTAGTTTGTTGATCAGAGGATATGTCTCAAGGCTTAGAATCTAGATCCAACCTTTTCAGGAGAGCTTATGGCTTCAGCCCTGTGGCTACTGTCTTTGCCCAGGACAGCTGCCTTTGCCCCAGGCTGGCTGCCCTATCAGCCCCTCCTGGCTCCCTTTTGTTCCACCCAGCTTAGCTCCGGGATCAGCTGCCACCCGCCCCAACTCAGCCTCTCTCTCTACCCACCTCTGCTCGGGGGTGGGATGAGGTTGGGTGGGGATCTTGCCACCAACTCCCACCAGAGACCCTTGAATCTGCAGATAAAAGACACACAGACAGCTCTGTTACTTGACTAACTGGACACAACTGCTGGGCGCAAATTTCTCCTGCCTGGAAAAATTTCTCCCTTACCAATTATTTCCACCTCTCTTTCTGCCCTAAATTTAGTGGCTTGTTGCAATTAGCCTCTGCCAAACATCTTTGGCCAACCGCATATAGCGGAGGCTGCAGGTCCTAGCTCTCCCTGCGGCCTTACATGATTGCAGCATTCTCTTTCTTCCAAAGCATGGCAGAAAAGCCCCTTCTTCCCTTCCCTGTATCCCCTTTTTCCTCTTGGGACCAGGAAGTCCCACCTATACCTTCCACCCAGCAATTGGCTCCCATCCTTCTTTATTGACAAGTCGAAAATCAGTTAGGGAACCAGACTTAGTATCAGAACCTCCCCTTACAGAATGGCTGTGGAATACATTGCAAACTGAGCTGGGCTGACTGACAGCCCGGCCGAATGTCCAACAGTGTATAAACAAACTTAAAATCATGTTGCTTTATTCCATCTCTAAAATTAAGGGCAACAAATATTTTTCATTTCCAATAACAAAATAAAAGTTGTGACTCACTTCTAAAAGGATACTGATTCCAGTTGACAAAACTCAAGTGCCATGTCGGTCTCACCTCCACTGGCGGTTTTCTTGTTGTGAGTTCTGGGGCAGAGGTGACAGTTGTGAAACCATCCTGTACAACTGAGAATCTCCTGCCCACACAGTGGGAGTCTTGCCCCATGGGTGGTTGGAGGGACATGGCACGGGCTGCCTGCTGGAGGGAACTGGAGGGAAATCAATGGCCTTCTTGTTTCATAATTCTCTGACCTCAGCTGGCTCTTTGTTCACACTCCTCAGGGCTGCTTCTGCCCCTTGTCACACTGTACTCAGGCTAGTTGTCATTCATAAGCTCAAGTTGAACACAGTAACTTTCCTGTGTGACTGTCTCTACCTGAGATGTCTTAGGTCTTGTCTAGATCACTGTGTGGAATTTACAGAGAGTAATGACCGTGTGAACACAAGCCAGCATAAGAACCTGGGGACATTGACACTACATGGGATTACTAAAGACATTTGAAAGCCTCACTACAAGTCCCATGCATAGAAGACACACACACCATGACTGTAGCATCTTAGGTGAGGGCCAAGGAGCTACAACAGGCTTGACACACTAGAGGTCTATGGAGAGGAGCCATCAAGGTTAGAAATCAGACCTGGCTTTACCCTAAGAGCTGTTGGAAGAGCAGACTCCCTGCCTGTCTTCTTGGGGCGCCTGTAACAATAATGGATTAGCTGTCCCCTGACCCTTTCATAATGAAACTTAGACCATTCACAGTCACCTCACCTCAGACAGTTTAGCCAACATTCCATGGCCTACAGGCACCAGACCTCACTGGTCTCCTGGCAGGACTGGTCATCCCCCAGTGCTCTGAGAGGGTCACCCATCGGACACATGACAGCTTTCAGCCACTGCTGAAAATTCTTCCCTAAACCACCAGTTCCATTAGGGCAGTGGTTTTCAACCTGTGGGTCGAGACCCATTTGGGGCCACATCCTGCATATCAAATAATTTAGATTGCAATTCATAACAGTAGCAGAAGTCCTTGCGTTTCCTGGCTGGCTTGAATTTAACAAGAATCTGTCCTTCCAGGCAATCCTGGGGCACAGAACATCTCTCCAGGCTAGGCATGGCGCCTGGGACTCTCTGTTCCCAGTCATTACATGGATTCTTGTACATCAGGCCCTGAGCAGACTTACAAGGCCATGGACAAAAGTAGCAGTGGAGATGGAGAGAGGAAGGAAGAGGAGAAAGGAGAGAGAAGAACGGAGGTAGGGACAGATGCGTTGACTTGTCTGGCTTAGTAACTGGGAACATGTGTGCTTGCGCACACGTGCCTGCCTCTGAATAGCTTCATCTGTATACGGCTTTCCTTTTGGGGACTTGCGCACACATCATCACCTATTCTTCCAACATCCACAGCCTCGATTTTTTTCAAAACTTTTGGGTTCTCAGCATTGAACCGAGGACTTTGCTCAGGCTAGAAGGGGCTCTACCATTGATTAATTAAGTATTTTGAGCTTGCCATGAAACATATCAGTAAAGCTTGTAGCTATCCTGGCAAAATTGTGCCACCTTGTGGCATCACAAAATTTGAACTTCGAGGTGACCAACAATAGATCATTGTATACTCTGATAGTTGTGGTACAGAACAAAAATCTTCAACAATAGTTTCCTTCTAGAATGTCCTTCCTGCCTACATGACAGCCTGGGACAAAATCCTCACCTTTGTCAATCTCAACTCTTAGAGTAAGATAAGAGTTCAAGTAGACTAGAGCAAAGAGGGAGGAACAGAGGATGTCATTCTTGCTTTCAGCCAGCTCTGACCATGATTAACAAGTGGCCTCGTGTTCTTAATGCTTAAAGTGGGTGGGGCAGTGCACTCCTTGTCTCTTGTCTCCATTAGTGTTTTCAATGAGACTTGTGGGGAGTATGAAGGAGGCATGTGTATTTTGTCCTCCAGACAGCTCCCACCCACATCCATGAAGAAAAGGGTCTGTCTACAAAAGGCTGGTTAATCTGAGGGTCTTCTGCTTAGGGTTCTAGCCCACTGAACAATTTTGAGAAAGTCATTAGCAAAGCCCTTGGGCCTTTAGCTTGTTCAGAGGGATAATGTGAGATGCAATATAATTTCAGTGAACTTTTGGGATTAGAGTCCTTTGCTTGTTTGTTCACACACCAAAAAAAAAATATATATATATATATATATATATATAATTTGTAGGACACCTACATCACATGACTATGCTGACTGTAGGAAGATGCGAAGAGAAAATGAAGGGAAGGACACCATCTAAAGGTCGGCTTAGGAAATGCGTAGCACAGTACAGGATCACTGGGCTGGCAGTCCAGAAAACTGCTCAGAGCCCTTGATTCATCCAAGTATACAATTGCCATAAACCATCTCATGTTAAGAGAAATGTGACATTTCTCTTTTCTTTTTTTTAAAATTTAGTTAGTTAGTTTTAATTAATTAGGTGTTTTCTTCATTTACATTTCAAATGTTATCCCAAAAGTCCCCCATACCCTCCCCCCCAACCCCCACTCCCCTACCCACCCACTCCCACTTCTTGGCCCCTGGCGTTCCCCCGTATTGAGGCATATAAAGTTTACAAGACCAAGGGGTCTCTCTTCCCAATGATGGCCAACTAGGCCATCTTCTGCTACATATGCAGCTAGAGACACGAGCTCCGGGGGTACTTGGTTAGTTCATATTGTTGTTCCACCTATAGGGTTGCAGATCCCTTTAGCTCCTTGGGTACTTTCTCTAACTCCTCCATTAGGGGCCTTGTGATCCATCCAATAGCTGACTGTGAGCATCCACTTCTGTGTTTGCCACGCCCCGGCATAGCCTCACAAGAGACAGCTATATCAGGGTCCTTTCAACAAAATCTTGCTAGTGTATGCAATGGTGTCAACGTTTGGAGGCTGATTATGGGATGGATCCCCGAGTGTGGCAGTCTCTAGATGGTCCATCCTTTCGTCTCAGCTCTAAACTTTGTCTCTGTAACTCCTTCCATGGGTGTTTTGTTCCCAATTCTAAGAAGGGACAAAGTGTTCACTTTTTTTTTTTTCAAGACAGGGTTTCTCTGTGTAGCCCTGGCTGTCCTGGAACTCACTTTGTAGACCAGGCTGGCCTTGAACTCAGAAATCCACCTGCCTCTGCCTCCCAAGTGCTGGATTAAAGGCGTGTGCCACCACCACCCAGCGGATGGTTTTCTTTCAACTTTAAGTTGTGTGTGTGTGTGCGTGTGCGTGTGCGATTGTGTGCGTGTGGGCCACACATACCATTGTGGATGTGGATGTTGTTTCCATCTTATGTGAGAAGTGTCTCTTAGTGTTCACCACCACCTAAGTCATGCTAGTTATCCTGTGAGCTTCCAAAGAGTCTCCTGCCTCTCCTCCCATCTTGTGCCTTGGCTTTATGTAGTTGTCATAGCTTTTCTGCCTGTGCTTTGACAATGAGTGCTAAATGAGAGAGCAGCAAGAGCCCCGAAAGGAAAGATTTTCTCAGTGGTGGAGGAGGCTTGGGGAGAGGAGAGGACACTCAGCAAGGCACAGACATGTCTGAACCGACATGGCAACCATGTCCTTTTTCTTCCTTTTTTTTTTTTTTATAGTATAGAATAAAGTTTATTTTAGGCATGGGGAGGGGAGTTAAGAGAGTAGTAGAGGAAGAGAAAGACAGAGAGAAGGAGAGAGTAGAGAAGTGGAGACCGGCCATGACCACGTGGAGAGAGGGAGAAGGGAACCATGTCTTTTTTTTTTCTTGTTCAAGCACCCTTCTGGGACTACCTCTTGAATAAAAAGAGGTTTTAGTCCCCCTTCTAGCTTTCTGTGAGTACCCTGGAACTCCAGCTGGGATCCTGAGTCCCTTGTTGAGACAGTGGGTTAGCAGGACCTGGGGCTGCATTTGAGCCAGGCTCAGGGCTAGCTGGTGGTGGATGCAGAAGCAGGCTTGCTTTTGTTCATTTTTCATCAGATCTTTAAAGTCAGTACATGCCTGAAGAGCAACGACAGCTTTCTTTCCCCTCTAAGTTCAACCCTGAACACACAAGTATATGTTAATCAATTAATTTCTGAAAGACAAGACCTGTTACTCTTTTTGTTGTTTGTTTGAGTCTGGGTGTAGTGAGAATTTATTTAGTCCCAGGTATGGGATGTGGGACTGCTTCAGTGTGTCCACGGACACTAACTATGATTGTCTTGTGCACTAGGAGGAACAATTTTTGCCATTTGCAGATAGTTTACATTTTGAATTCCAGGGACTCCTCAGAGGATATAAATGGTAGAGCCCTGAGGGGCTAGGGGCAAGCTCAAAAGCAGCTGCTGCTCCCCCTGTTCCTGCTGTTGTTGCTGTTTGTCAAAGGGCCATGAGCAAAGAGTGTGGGCAAGTAGACTGTGCCACCAGACAGAATTACTGTTATGGCTGAAACAGGTTCAAAAATCCTGGTAAATCTCATAGTTGAGAAAGGCAGGCATTGGAACCAGCTCCTGGCCAGGCTCTACCTATCCTGGAACATGTAACCAGGACACCACTGAGAGGACCATGACAACCAATCATGTAGCATAAAAACCTATCGTTCTCCGTGCTAATGAGGGATCTAGATAAGCCCCAAGTGTTTAGGCAATGAATGAGCTTCTCTTCCTGTGCATCCCTGCCCACAAAAGGTATTTAATCTCTGGTTCACCTGGAATAAGATATACATTCATATCCCCCATAAAAATAAAGCTGTTTGGACAAGCAAGGACCATCTCCTTCATCAAGGATTGTCTGGGGGCAGGGCGGGAACAGTTCCTTGTATAGAACTGCACCTGAATCTCCCAGAGAAGGCCTTCTCTCTTTCAGCCCCTCAGTATTCCTGACACTCACTCAGAACCAAGCTGGATACTGCCCCACCTGGACTCAGTCACCCATTTTTTGCCTGGCAACTAGGGCAAGGGCAGACCCTCGGACCACCATTCTCACCTCCTCCAGGTCCCCAGTGGTGTCTGGGTACACAGGAGATTGAGAATCCAGCATCCTTCCCAGCCCCTGCTGTCCCCTCCCCTGGGAAACACAGGCTGGGACCCCCTATCTTGGACTGCATTCTACCTTCCCCGAGCAGCATGCCAGCAGCTAGGCAGACATGCAGCCCTACAGAAGAGAAGTTGGAGATATCCTGATGATGAAGATTGGACCTGCCCTAAGGAACTCAGTGCCCCAATCAGCAGGAAGTAGTCTAAAGAGATCTATATCCTTTGCCCTCTAACCTTCTTTCTCTCCTACCTAGTGTTGGGGGGTTAGGAGAGATTAAGATGGAACAAGGTTTAGAAGGTAATAGATAATAGAACTCAATAAGATAGCTAAAGAAATAACTATGCTAACACCCAGATCTCAGGCTGGCCTTGAATTCACTACATTCTAGGCCAAGGGATGATGTTAAACTCCAAATCCTCCTGCCTCCACACCCTGAGTCCTGGGATTATAAGCACATGGCACTGTGCTTGGGTTTATGCAGTGCTAGAGGTTGAACCCAGGGCCTAGTGCATGCTAGGCAAACGCTCTATCAACTGAGCTACACACCCACCGGATTCTGTCGTTCTTAATTAGGTCAAATTCAGCTACCCTGACACAAACGGACAGTTGTCATTTCCTTGGGAATCTATAGCTGTAGAGGCTACAGGAGGGCATTTTAATAAATCTTTGTAATGTTGGTCACATTGCCATGAACTGATGATTACATGTCAGGACCTGGGGAATTAATTTCACTTTTGCTTTTTAAGCAAGTCACATCCAAAACTTGATAGTTGGCTTAACAGTTTAAAGTATCAATTAGTGAAGATTACTTTGTTTTCAAGGACTTGCAAATGAGCCTCATGCAGGGCTCAACTGGACAGTCACTGAGGGGCATCAGCCACAAGACACTGCATGACTCTGATTGCTGCCAGAAAGGAAAAGGAAGCACTTTGTCATTAAGGCACAGAGTGCTTCCTGCTTGCTTTTCAGAGACAGGGTTTGGGGAAGGCATTTTCTCTTATGGCGAGGTTTGAAGTATGAAAACAGATCTCCCAGGAAACTAAAGGCCACCAGTGTGCCCGGAAATTACCATGGTTCTTTTTTTGGGTTGCTGTGCAAAGTATGAGACCTGGATATTTTCTATAAGAGCTGATCGCTGTTCTTCAACAGGTCTTCTGCTCAGAAAATGGGACAGGAAGCTCAGCCTAAGGCAGTCAATGCCACACACTGCAAACTGCAGGGCTTTTGTCAGCAGTGATTGTCTGCAGGTAGCTTTGCCCCAGCAGGCCAGCATCACATTCCTCCCGCTCCCCTCTCACCCTTGTTCTCATTGTGTGACAGAACACCAAAGGCTCCTTTCTGCACCCACAGCCTCTTGGGAGTTCTTCATTTCCAGGCCTCTTGCCAGCTCGGCCTTTCAAGTCTCTATCACACTGTCAGCGTGTGGACGCTACATGCAATGGCAAACCCCATGACTCATTCTGACACAAGCGCTGCTCTTCCCTCTGTAACCTCATCACCACACCACCTCCACAGCGCCCAAATGTCCATTCCTTCCTACAGAATCTGCTTGCTTCTGCCCTCTGCAGGCCACTCCCACTAGCACCTCTGACAGGTCACAGTACGTCCATTTCTGGGCCCAGTACCTACCTTCCTTGCCTGAGCCCATATAAGTTTCCCAGAGTGCAAATCTGCTTCTACCCTAAGCTCAAAGCTCAGTGGTCCCTGTGGCTCTTGTTGAGCACATGGCCCTGAAACAGGTCTCAATGGCTCCCTCTGCAGCCTGTCTCTTCCCTTCTCTCTCTCTCTCTCTCTCTCTCTCTCTCTCTCTCTCTCTCTCTCTCTCTCTCTCTCTCTCTCTCTCTCTCTTAGTTTTTTGAGACAGGGTTTCTCTGTATAGCCCTGGCTGTCCTGGAACTCACTTTGTAGACCAGGCTGGCCTCGAACTCAGAAATCTGCCTGTCTCTGCCTCCTGAGTGCTGGGATTAAAGGCATGCGCCACCACCCCCAGCTTCTTTCTTTTTTTTTTTTTTAATGCCAACAAAAGCCCACACACTGTCCTTGCAAACGTGCCTGCTCCTCTCACCAGCCTCTTCCAAGGTTGCTCTTTCCTGCAGGGCCCTGAGGCTCAGCTGTTAGCTCTGTTGTACTGTTGTAGTGGGCAAGTATTGTAGTGGTCCCAAGTGGGATGGACAGCCACAGTGAATCACTATTTCATATTAATAGCTTCATCATTTTTAATAGTTTGAAGCATACACAGAAAACAGAAGGACCCCACGTTTCCCCTTGCTTCTAGCCCCCACAAACTCCCCCTAAATCTTATGATGGGTGTTCTACTCCTGATGAACCAACTTGCATTTCTGTTATAGTTTCTGTTATAGTTCATTGTCCATTATAGGAGTCACATTTGGTGCTGCACATGATGTGGACTGGAACAGATGCATAATGCCATGTGTCTTAGTTCAGGTTTTATTGCTGTGATGAGCAAGACACCATGACCTTGGCAATTCTTTATAAAGGCAAACATTTAATTGGGTCTGGCTTGCAGGAAGCATGGCAGCACACTGGCAGAGATGGTGCTGGAGAGACAGCTAAGAGTTCTACATATGGACCCAAAGGCAGCAGGAAGAGACAGTGACACCCTGGCCAGGCTCAAACTTCTGACTCCTCAAAGCCTATCCCCAGTCACGTATTTTTTCCAACAAAGCCATACCTACTCCAACAAGACCACAGATCCTAAGAGTGCTACTCCCTATGGGCCTATGGGGACCACTGCATTCAAACCGATGCACCGTGTGTCCATCATCACATCCAGAAGCAGTTCCATTGCCTCTGTATCCATTTGATGCACCCCCACACACCCCCACCCCAATCTCAGAAACAAGCATCTGGTTTAACTTTTTTGGAATGTAACATGACATTGTGTGGTGTGGAGTTGTAATAGACACTGTCCTTTGCATTCAAGGGTCCCATGTCTTTTCCAGCCTAGATAGTTCCTTCCTTCCTCCCTTCCTCCCTTCCTTCCTTCCTTCCTTCCTTCCTTCCTTCCTTCCTTCCTTCCTTCCTTCCCTCCCTCCCTCCCTCCCTCCCTCCCTCTCTCCTTCCTTTCCTTCTTTCCTTTTAAAGATGAATGCTTTCTATGTAGCCCTGGTTGGGCTTGGACTTGCTATGTTGATCAGACTGGTCTTGAACTCACAAAGACCTGTCTCCCTCTCTCAACTGCTGGGGTTAAAAGTATGCATGACCAAACCTGGCTTAGTAGGCAGGAACTTAACTCAGTGCCTGGGAAGGACTTGTTTTCCCAGAGGTCCAGTCTCTCTCCACTCACAACCTTATTTTACACCCCGGTTACCTTGGGTTTGGAAAGTAAGGATTTCTCTGCCACTGGAAAAACCCTATGTTTGAGAACAGGGAAAATATGGAAGCTGTAAGTTCTTCTAGTTTCTCTGGGAAAAGAAGAGAAACAGGGGCCCAGAGCTGGGTGTGTACATGATGAGCAGCCAGGAGGACGAACAGCAACATTCAGGAAAGCCACCACAAATGCTGACTTGGGGTATGCTGAGCAATCATTTTCTTGAGCACATGCAGTCGGGTTCTTGAAAACCTCTGGTCACGTCTTTGTCAGCTGATCATTATGTAACCTTGTTTGCTTTGCATTATACAGATTTGTTAAGGTTGGACACACAGCTGCCACACTATGCCCAAGTAAGGCTTCTCTTTCCATCTTCCTAAGAAGGCAATTAGGAGCCTGGGCAGGAAAGATGGTCCCTGACTCATCAAACAGTGAGACCAGCAGCAGCAGCAGCAGCAGCAGCAGCAGCAGCAGCAGCAGCAGCAGCAGCAGGAGGAGGACAATAATGTGAAAATTGGGGCACTGATTGGGGCCCAGAAGGGAAATTTGTTTATAACATGAGCTGAAATAAGGCAGCCTACCTCTCTGGATCTCAGCTAGGATAGTGGGCTTGAGGTTCTCAAAACTCTGACCCTGAGCCTGCATGACCTGGAACATGCTCTAAGGATTGGCTGATTTGTAGCATCTACAACCCCAGAGGCTGTTGGTGATAAGGATGTTTTCAGTGTTTTTCTATTTAGTCCCCTTAACAGCTCTGTAAGGAAGGAATAGATGTTATTTTCATATTTGTTTGTTTTAGAGACATGGTCTCACTATGTAGCTCTGGCTTTCCCTCACACTATGTAGACCAGGCTGGCTTGAATTCACAGAGATCCACTGTGTCTGCCTCTCAGGTGCTGGGTTTAAAGGCTTGCACCATTATGCCCTCCTCATTTCCACATCTGAAGCCAAGGTTTGTGGTGATTTTTGTCAAATCCCGAGGCTACAAGAAGTGGGGGCAAGATTCCTTACTCATCTTATTATCCCCCACGATGGATCTAATAAATTCTTTGTAGCATTGTTCAGAAGACAGGTTTGGCTTCTAGGGAACAAGAAACAATAAAACCTATACATCAGCCTTTTGTTTGTTTGGTTGGTTGGGTTTTTGAGACAGGGTTTCTCTGTGTAGCCCTGGCTATCCTAGAACTCACTTTGTAGACCAGGTTAGCCTCTAACACAAGAGATCTGCCTGCTTCTGCCTCCTGAGTGCTGTACTAAAGGCATGTGCCACCACCTCTAATTCAGTCTTTATTTTGCTTTTAAGATTTATTTATGCTCTATTTATTTATATAATATAAATTAATATATGTTATATATAATAAATACTAAATATATTTATTTATTATGCTCTATTTGCATGTATGCCTGCATGACAAAAGAGGTCATCAGATCCCTTTATAGGTGGTTGGGAGTCACCAAGTGGGTGCTGGGAATCAAACTCAGGGCCTCTGGAAGAGCATCCAGTGTTCTTAACCTCTGATCCATCTCTCAAGCCCTCAGTCCTTATTTTTAATAGTTACATTTTGTTCTATATAATTAAATTTGTCAGGCAATTTACACTTCAAGACATGTGTGTTGCCCAAGGTCTCTATTCTACATAAGATCTTACTCGGCCTTAAGAATGACAGGGGCCTGGAGAGATGGGCTCAGTGGTTAAGAGCACTGGCTGCTTTTCCAGAGGATTCAGTTTCCCAGCACCCACACAGCAGCTCACAATCTTCCCTAATTCCAGTTCTAGGGAATCTGATGCCTTCTTCTGATAACTATGAATATGGTACACAGACACACAGGCAAATGACAGAAGGGGGTGGGGTCACATATATATCAAATCAGAACACTAAGAGGTCTCAGGCAAAACTGGGTTACTAAATAGCTTTCTGTCTGCAACACATTCTAGGATCGTTGTTTATTCTTGTTACTATAATTAGCACCCTATCATTTGTACAAATTAATGGGTTTCACTGTGACATTAAGATTCATGTATATGTCACCAGAGTTTTTGAACTGCCACTAATTATTTCAAGTACATACTCCTTCAAATCGAGATTTCAACTATATTGTGAGTACTGGCAATTTCATATATATTGAAAACCAGACTTTTCATAACTACTGTTATCAGATTTTTTTAATATAGAAGTTAGTATACTTCAAAGGGAAAATGTGTAGCCATATTAAAAACTATTTTATTGGACATCAACGACGATTTTATTGTACATTCGTTATCATCTTTGTTAATCTTTCAAAGGGCAAAGGGACAGGGCTTTCGCACTTTTGTTTGTTCAGGTCCAACTCCCTGAGAACGCTGGAGCAGTTTCATCAGTAAAAGATCTCCGTCTCTAGTAATGACTGCCTTTCGAGAGGCAGTAGGATTGACAATTAACCCTTTTTTTCCTTGATCCAATTATAAGGAAGAAGCTGTTAGTGAAGTCGTTAAAATAAAGGTCATTTCATTACCATCTCTCCAACCCAAAACAATCGGGGCAGGACCTGTCACTCAGTGCCTGGACAGTCATACAACTGGACACTGTTTCTCTACCTCTGAGTCCCTCCCTACTGGACGGGTGAACGATCTTGAGGATAAGAAAAGCCATTCACCAGCCCCCTGTGGGCACCCGTGGGCGTGCCGGAAGTGACGCAATCAGCCCCGCCCCAGCAAATTAAAGAGCAAGGAGGTGCGCATGCTCGAAGGAAGCGGAAGTCCGGATTTCCGGCCGGCGAGTGAAGGTGCGGATTCCGGGTGGGCGTGGGGGGCGGACGAGCTAGGGGCCGGCGGCGTGGCCAGAGGACAGGGCTATGGAGAAGCTGCGGCGCGTCTTGAGCGGCCAGGACGACGAGGAGCAAGGCCTGACGGCGCAGGTAACGTTCTCGGCCGCGGCGACAGTGGGAGGGGGGACCGCGAACCGCTGTCGGGGAGTCGGTCCCGGATCCCCGGGGCTGTCCGGTCCCCGCTTCTCTGCCATGGCCTTTCTCTGCGCCTTCCCCTCCTGCACCAAGTTCCGTCGCCCCTGCAGCGAGCAGGCCTCGGGGCCAGGCTGCCTGTGGCCGGCTCATGCATTCCAGGTCTCAAGACACATCTGGGGCTGGAGAGATGGCTCAGCGGTTAAGAGCACTGACTGCTGCTCTTCCAGAGGTCCCGAGTTCAATTCCCAGCAACCACATGGTGGCTCACAACCATCTGTAATGGGGATCTGATGCCCTTTTCTGGTGTGTCTGAAGACAGCTGCAGTGTACTCATATAATAAATAAATAAATACATCTTTAAAAAAAAATAAGGCTGAGATCTGGGCGAGAGACTGGAGAGCACGGACGTGCCAAAGGTTGCCTGTGAAGTCAGCCCTCCTTAGTAATGCATGGGTTTAATTAACAGAGCCCTTGTTTGCTTGTGACCCAGACCTGAGACTTGATAAAGACTTACTTCCTCCAGTAAGAATTAAAAATAGGCAAACAGGAACTGCTTTGTGTTTTGCACGCTAGCACACTTTGGTGTGTCTTGGCACAGACACGGGCCTGATTTTGTATTACATGAAGATGTTTTGTTTGTTCGTTTTTCCTTTCTGGTTTATTTGTTGGCAGGGCTGAGGTAGCCCGTGTTGAGACAAGTGAACTCTATATTGTATTTTGTGTTTTGTTTGTTTGTTCTTTTTTGGGTCTGTTCCAAGACAAAGTCTCACTGTGTAGCCCTCACTGGCCTGGAGCTACAAAGGTCCTCCTGCCTCTGCCTCCTGAGAACTGAAATCTGTATTGTAATTGCAACACAAAAGACTGTACATAGTCACTTCAGCAATGGCTGCAAGTATGACTTATCCACGGTGCTTGATAGTATCAACTGTTTCATGCTCCACTCTTTGTTCTAGATCTTTGCTGTAGCTATGACGGACCACATGTAGCCATTCAAAATGTAAACAGATTAAAATGTAGAATATGTTTCCGTAGTGGTGCATGCCATTTTTAAGTGTTGAGTAGCATGTGGCTGCTGTTCAGACATTGCTGGAGTGTTGTCAGGCAGTGCTCTTGTAAATCCTGGGGACAAAGAAGTGATCTTGGTCCTTGAAGCTGTTTCCGGAAGAGAGGAGATTGTGTAGAGAAGGTGAAACGCTCTGGGGGTGGTAGACGGTTAAGTGGTTATCCAGCAGCTCATCAGGTCCCCACACCATTGTCACTGAGGATGTGATAACAGTGACTGAGAGAGGCCTCCGGTGCTACGGTTCAGTGTTAGTGGAAAGTGCCGTGGAAAAGGTAAAGTGGGTTGGGAAGCTTAGGGTTGCCGTAGTGCATAGGGTAGTCAGCCTCTCAGGTAGCTCAGGGAAGCTCTTCCTGAGCTCCCCACTAGGAGAGAGTGGCAGGGATGGCCTCTGTGTGTGCTGGGCCGGTGACTGGAACAGAGGGAAAGAGGGACACGGGTAGGAGACAAAGGCAGGAGGTGGAAGATTCTGCATCCCATTGGGTCTCTTAGGCTGTGGAGAGGGTTTCAGTTCACTGTGAGTGAGTGATACTGTATTAGTCACTTTCCCATCACGGAGCACAGTACCCGGCAGCAACAACTCAAGGAGAGGGAAGGTATGTCGTGGTTCCATTTCAGAGCTTTGGTCCATCTTGATGGGGAAGGTATGGTGGACAGTTCAGTTCTTGGATAGACATATGGGAGGGGATTCGCTTCCCAGCTCCAGGAAGAAGTCAGCCCTAGTGAGTGACTTCTGTCAAGTCGGCCTTAGCATCTCAAGTTTCTGGAATGTCTCAAAGTAGGGCCACCTCTGAGAAGAGGGCGTGGGAGCCTGAGCCTGTTCACGGGGAAATCTCAGCTGTGTTGATCCAGTAACTCCCATTTTCTCACCTTTTTAAAGATTTATTGTTCCTTCATATGTATAAATATTTTGCTTTCCGAGAATGAAAGGTATGACAGTAATGAGGGACAGGGGTAGAATGTCATGGTGGCCTTGAAAGTAGTAGGTGTCTGGGGAGAACCATGGGCCTAGAGGGAAGAGTGCCTAGCATGGTGCTTGTCCTGCAGGATGTGTGGGAAGAACACATGCCCTTGGGGAGGATAGACCACAAGATGAGAGATACTTAGAAGTTGGTGAGGACCAGAAAGTTTGTGTAGAGTTCAGGGTGTTCTGCGATTGTGGGTGACCAGGCTTAGCAGGGCAGTGGGGTGGTGACTTCTTGTACTGCAGGATGGAAAAGGTCCTATCTATGGAATAGGATGGTCACCCAGATGCAGGGTTAGACAAGGGTGTCCAGGTACCCTGGAATTTGAGCTACTTTGTCCTGCTGCTGAGAGGCTTGAGGGCCAGGATTGACTAGAAGCTAGGGTTCCGGGCCCTCCTTAGCAGGTGTCTAGGACATCTTCCTACAGGGAAAGGCCTGAAGTAGGCCTCAGAGAACCCCATCCTGCTCGCTCTCCCACCACTGTGCTTCTAGAGTTAAGCCCAGGTTAGCTTCTCAGACCTGCACGTACCTAGTTCCTCCTCCACCTGCCAGGACTCTGTGCTTCAGGTGTTTCAGCTTCCTTGCCTGAGTCCTTTCTTAGCTGTACAACTTGGCAGTCTTTTGGCAAGGTCATTCTTTCTGGAATGCTCCAACCTGGCTCTTCTAGTGGAGTCAGCATTGAATGTCTTCAGAGAGATGAGGCTGTTCCTAGTTACCCTCCTATTTGCTCTGGCTGCTGTTCTCACCATTGACCGCCCTTCCCCATTTGCATGTCATTGAAGCCTAACAGGTCGCCCTGCGACCTGTCATTGAAGCCTAACAAGTCTCTGCCACGAACTGTGTGTTCATAGACTTTGACCAGAACTCAACAACTGGGGAGCTTAGAAACCACAGAAGTTTAATTTTTACTATTCAGTCCCAAGATCATGGTGAGAGTGAAATCTGTGTCTCCCAAGGGTCATCTTCTGGTCTGTGGATGTACCATTCCAGTTTCAGTGCAAGGGGTGTGGGAACTCCCTGGGGAAGGGAACTAATCCCACCTCCAAAGGTCCTGTTGCCGTGTCTGAAGGCCGCTGAGGCTCCGTGTTCCTGCACCAGTGTCTGAAAGGTTAGGATTTGGGGGAACCCTAGGTGCACATTATAGCCCAGCACGGCAGATCACTATTCCGTGTTAACAAAGGAAACTGCCGTGTTCCACCTTCAAGTTCACCGAATGGAAGATGCTAATAAAACCCCCTGTTAGGTAAGCCAAGCAGTGGCTCTCAGAAGACTATGACCTGCCAAGGTGCTGTGCAACAGTTAGTTACTGTGATGGTTTGTATATGCCAGGCTCGAGGAGTGGCACTATTAGAAGGTGTGGCTCTGTTGAAGTAAGTGTGTCGCTGAGGATGTGGGCTATAAGACCCTCATCCTAGCTGCCTGGAAGTCAGTATTCTGCTAGCAGCCTTCAGATGAGAATGTAGAACTCTCAGCTCCTCCTGCACCGCGTCTGCCTGAATGCTGTGTGTTCTTGCCTTAATGATAATGGACTGAACCTGTGAACCTGTAAGCCAGCCCTGATTAAATGTTGTCCTTATGAGTTGCCTTGGTCATAGTGTCTGTTCAAAACAGTAAAACTCTAAGACAGTTAACTTTTTTTTTTTTTAATCATAAAACTCCAAAAATTCATGTGGTCTCTGAGTTGAGTCTTCTACATGTTATTGAGCTGCCCAGTTGCTGAGGCCTCTACATAGTTGCAGGATTAGGACAATCACAGAAAAAGACCAAGCAGTTAAGGTTAGAGAATCAAGCCTTTCAGGCCCGTCTTCAGGCCTGGGGTACACTGTGTGAAAATGAAAGGTCACAGCCAGTGAGGAGCTGCAGGTCAGGACTGTGGCTCCCTTCAGAGCCTATGGTGCTCCAGGCCCATGTGGAATGGCAGCTTCCCAGGAGGCTCATGGTCAGTCCCGAACAGTCACTCCAGTGCTGTGTTCTGAATGCTCCCCAAATTCATATGCTAAGGCCTAACTTCCAGCATGCCAGTCTACTTTGCTTAACAGGGAGACCATTTGCCCCTTCTATCATGTGTAGGGGCAGCAGACACCTTGTCTATTAACACTTGATCTTAGATTCACAGTTTCCAGAGTCAGGAGAAGGAAGAGGAGGAAGAAGAGGTGGTGGTGGTGGTGGTGATGGTGATGGTGTTTGTTACAGCACCTCGCATACTGGTTTGTTTGTTTGTTTTTTAGACAAGGTGTCTGTGTGGCTGGCTTGGACCTCACTGTGTAGACAAGGGTGGTCTGAACTCATGAGTTCCTCCTACCTCTGCCTCTCAAGTGCTAGGATTAAAGACAGGCCCCACCATGCCTGATCAGCATATAGTATTTGTTTGTTTATAACCAGGAGCTGAGCCCCTCACCTAGCTCTTAGAAGCACATTGTTGTTCTCAGGATCAGGAGTGGCTGGCCTGCTGTCTGGCTGGCGGGCTGGATGGCTGTGGAGGCTGGAGGGAGCTTTTTTTTTTTTAGATTTTGTTTCAAGGAAGTTCCTGAAGCAGGCCTGAGGGGTGGGACCCTAAAGCAGGTAGGCAAATGTGTACCTCCCTGGGACAGGTAGGAAGAGTCTCTTCCGGGGAGCCAGAGCAGGGGCCTGGGTGCTCTTGTAAGTAAGTGGATGTCTTAGGTACTTTTCTATTGCTGTGATAAGACAGCATGACCAAGGCAGCTTACAGAAGAGTTTATTTGAAGTGTGAGTCCATGACCGTCATGGTAGGGAGTATGACACCAGGTAGGTGAACATGGCTCTGGACAGTAGCGGAGAGCTCACATCTTGAGAGACAACATGAGGTAGAGAGCTAACTGGGAATGGCATGGACCTTCCAAACCACAAAGTTCACCCCCACCCCCACCCCAGTGGCACACCTCTTTTAGCAAAGCCATAAATATTAATCCTGCCCAAACAGTTCCACCAACTGGGGGCCAAGCACTCACAGTAAGTGAGTGGATGGGGGCAGCTGTCACTCAAACCGCCATGGGAGCCATGAGCTGCTGCCTTCAGTTCTCTCTGCTGTCAGTAGGTGGAGTTGTCTGCTCAGTGAGGAGGCTTGAGGTAGCTCTAGAAAACAGGTTGGGGGTGGGGAGACTGAAAACAGACTTGACCAAGAGTGGTGCTCAACATTATTGCCACTGAAATGAGGAGAAGCTGAGGGCCTGATAAGGAGCCTGTGAGGCAGGCCAGGTAGCAGCTCCTAGGACACTGCTTATTTTTTTAAGACTAGTTTTCTTTTGTGTATATGACTGCTTTGTCTGCATGTATGCATGTGCACCATATGCATAGCTGATGCCCACTGGGGCCAGAAGACGGCCTTGGACGCCTGGAACCTGAATTGGGAACAGTTGTGACTGCCATATGAGTGCTGGGAGTTGAACCCAGGTCCAGTGTATCTGAAAGTGCTCTTAGCTCCTGAACCCCAGCCCCAAGACTGGGGTTTTTGAACAAGGATTTCAGAGACAGAGGAACTGTGGGGAAGAAGGCTCTGGCAGTCAGTCAGTGGGTGATGAGAGAGAAAAGCCACTGGCGATGGACTGAAGAACAGAACCGATGGGCTGCCCATGTTGAATTTGGAGAACAGGCAAGATCTACCATGTGGGTAGGATTGGCTTTGTGGCCAGGAATCCTGAAGGACAGGACCAAGGAACCTGGTTAGGGGCAACTGAGGGGCAAAGTGGCTCTTTACCTCATAAACCCCAGGAGGAGAGGGGACAAGCAAGTGTGCTGCTCAGAATAGATGTGAGGAGCAGGGCCTTCCGCTTCTGCTGATTGCTGTCTTTTGCCAGCCATTGGGGGAGAGATGGAGGGGACGCAGAAATGAGGGCTTTCACTATATTGAAAGCCACAGCAAGTGTTCTGGAGGCATGGGCTCTGGGCTCTGTGGCTGTAACTCTCCCTGGCCCTGCAGGTGGTGTGGCCCTGGGCCTTAGTCTGTCATCAAGTACAGGTGCAAAGCTGGGGTTACTGTGTGGTGTGTCCATTCATTCTCCTCATTGCCTGTGTGGCTGAGGAGTCAGTGTCAGTGGTTCGTCTTTCAGTCCTGATTCCTTGCTGTGTCTTCTCAGTGGCCTCCCTGTCAAAGGCTTTACTGTCTCATGTGATAGCAAGAAGTCCTGAAGATGAAAAGTGAAAATTGTATGCATGTATGACAGAGCATGGTGTTCTGATGTGTGTGACAGCAGATTATTTGTTAAGTGATGTACACATTTGGGGTGTCTTATTCTGTGATGAAAATACAGGTAGTGTATAAATCCCTGGTAAGAAGGGGCATTGGGTGTCCATAGCCCATTCACCCAATTTACAACCACATGTCCAGTTAGGCTGTAGTGGGTGGAATTGCTGGAATCAGGATGTCTAACTTAAACGGCAAAGACACTAAGAAACATTAAACGTGGTGTGTTGCGCTGACGGAGCACTTTTCTCTCTGCCTTTCATGCTGCATAAGGATTCCCAGATGATCTGTTGAGGTAAGAAGTGGAGACCAAGGGGATTGCAAGCTGATGCCCACAAATTCCTATTATGATTTCACGGCTGAGAATGTCCTGAGCTGCTGTTCTTACTGCTCTTAAGTGTATATCATAGTGCCCATTAGAAATTTAAATTTGGGGTAGAAATTCTTGTAAGTTTCTAATTCTAGCTTTGAACTTGCTGTATAGTGGAGGCTGGCTCTCAACTCCTGATCCTCTTGCCTCTACTTCCCGAGTATCGGGATTACAGATATGCAGTACCATGATTGGCTAAATTTCTAGTTTCTTCAAGGGCCCCAGAAGCCAGCTCGCTCCTTAGGCTAGAGATCCATTGCAAAGTGGTTCTCTGAGGACCCAGGCTCACCTCTGGGTGAAGCACACCCTTGCTAGGTGCCTTCCATTTCCCTATCCAGGTCCCCCTGCTTCCTTAAAGGTCTCTACCGAGATCATCCTTGCCTCACTCTGCAGGCCTGGCAGAAGTTGAGAGGTATAGGATGAGCCTGTGTGCAGGCCCAGCTTCAGCAGTGTCCAGCATGCAGCCTACCTGGCTTTATTCCAGTTGAATCTTTACCATCGTGTTGTTGTACCTAGATGAACGTGAATGTGCTGCACCCAACAGGGAAGGACTTTATGAGACCTAAAAAGTACTGTGATTCTACCTACCAGGTTGTTTTCCAGCATCAGCTGATGTTCATTGTCCTTATAACCACAGAAGTGACAGTATTATAGAGTCAGGTCCATGTTAACAATGAATGCTGCCAAGTATGGTGGCACACACCTTTAATCCCTGCACTTGGGAGGCAGAGGCAGGCATATCTCTGAGTTCAAGGCCAGCCTGGTCTACATGATGAGTTCTAGGACAGCCAGAGGTATGTAGAGAATCCCTGTCTCAAAAGACAAAGAAGCTTGCTTAATGTAGTAGAGTCAGATTTATACATGCTGATCTAACTTTCTTAACTGTCCCTCTTTTCTAAGGTCCTGGATGCCTCATCCCTGAGTTTCAACACCAGGTTGAAGTGGTTTGTCATATGCTTTGTTGCTGGCATTTTCTTTTCATTCCTTGTGAGTTAAGGCATTGTCTTTTTTTAATAGTCTTACATTGTTCTGAATGAATATTTTAATTTAAAACCAACAGAAGTAGCCTGCTTTATCTAAATGTTAGATTATTTTGATGGAACACAGTGACCTTTAATAAGTGTGTAAGGATTGATTAAAAATAAACAGAAGGGCTGGTGAGATGGCTCAGTGGGTAAGAGCACCCGACTGCTCTTCCGAAGGTCCAAAGTTCAAATCCCAGCAACCACATGGTGGCTCACAACCACCCATAATGAGATCTGATGCCCTCTTCTGGTGTATCTGAAGACAGCTACAGAGTACTTACATAAAAATAAATAAATAAATCTTAAAAAAAAAATAAACAGAAATTAATGTTATGGTAATTTGGAGAAAATGTTAAAATTGTATTTGGAACACCAATTTTTCTTGAAAACTAGACAATCAATGATTTAGATGTGTTGCAGTAAGCCTGTTTTAACTTGGCATTCAAGTGAATACTTAGTTTGCGACCAGTGTGAAGACAGTTCTGCTAGTGCACATCTGTAGACACAAGAGACTACATTACCACAGTTGTGTTTGGGCATTACTGTAGAGTACTTAGTGTCAGCTGCTGGAGTAGAGCTTTCTAGTTCTGGGTTCTGAAGGTCATATTGTTATCTAACTAACTATAAATTCTACTTTAGGGAACGGGGCTGCTATGGCTTCCCAATGGCATGAAACTCTTTGCAGTATTTTACACCCTTGGAAACCTTGCTGCATTGGCCAGGTGTGTGTATACTTTGGCTTCTTAAAATGCCTTGTTTACTTTTGGTTCCAGATTTTCTTTCTAATAAGTCTTTGTAAGTAGCATGTTTCTGTTGATTGTTTATAATGTCAATTCTGCAGCAAAATTTATGTTCACTCTGTAATACTACTATTGTATTGAGTTCTGGGGATACTGAGTGGCCAGCCGTGCATTGGGGAAGCACAGAGGCCAGGTCCCAGGCTGAGGTCTGCTCCAGGGCTCAACTGTATAGTTGTCCTGGCTCTTGTGGAGTGAAGGTTTTGTGAGGAAGGGTGCACACAGGAAGCTAGGAACAGATGTGACAGTGTTGGTGCAGTGCAGAGAACTGAAGCTGGCAAGCAGCAGGGACTGGAGCTGCCGGGTGTCTTCTGAGAGAGAGCATTGCTGTGGGGATGAGTAGAGCATCAGGCCACTTGTGATGCTCTAGCAACATGCTTCTGCAGGCGGGGAGCCCAAAATCAGCGCCTCAGTCATCTGCTGAGAGCTGCACCCTGTATCCCTGAGGAGTTGCACACACTTCCATGTTTGGAGTCACCTCAGGGCCTTGCTTCCACCCATATGGGGATGGGAGGCAGTCTGTGGCCTCTTCACCCTCATGCCATCATACCAATATCATGTTAAGTCCATAGCATGTCTTGAAGTGTCCTTTCAAAGGTAAGGGGAAAAACAAGCATGGTGAACATGCATGTAATACCTGTTTTCTGGAGGAGAAAACAGAACTATTGCAAAGTCTAGGCTAGCCTGGGCTAGTAGCAAGACCATATGTCAAAATGGCAACAAAATGAAAGTAACTGCTCAGTACTCAGAAGGGAAGGCAAGAGGATTGTGAGTTTATGGCCAGCGTAGGCTACATAGAAAGACCCTGTCTCACAGGAACAACAACAAACTAAGTTAGGGGAGAAGTTCCCACTACAGAAGGGTGAGGTGTTTAAGGCCAGCCTAAGCTTTGTCCCAAACAGCAACAAACAACAGATCCACAGACAAGTAAAGCAAGAAATAAAACAACTCACACAATTTGTTTTATAGCAATTTTATTTCTGCATAGCCAGACAAATTACTAGAGCCATCTCTTACTTTGTTTCAAATAGTACATGCTTTTTAATGGGACCTGTGAAGCAACTGAAGAAAATGTTTGAAACAACAAGATTGCTTGCAACAATTATTATGCTTGTAAGTAAATAATGTTAATTTTATAAACATATTAATGACTTTTCTGAATTATTGCTGAGAGAGTGAGTGTGTGTGTGTATGTGTGTGTGTGTGTGTGTGTGTGAGTGTGAGTGTGAGTGAGGTGGGGTAACAGGATGTTAAAGGATCTGGCTTGTACAGCACTGTTCAGTGTGATTGGCCGGATGAAACATGCTTCTCGTCGCATGTGTGTTGTATAGCTGGAAATGGTTATGAAAATCAGCTGTCATATTTCATTTTTAAGCCCTACACATGTTGGGATGTCTGTTCCTCGGGGGAGAAGGTGCAGTACTTGTGAACTCATAGCAGTCTTCTCAGAGAGAATTGGAATTGTTGTTGTGGGGACAGCTTCTCAGCAGTGCTCTGAGTTGAGTCCCATCATGCAACAGGCTCTTATTGTGACTGTCACTATGGCTGTCACTTAGTGCTCTGAATTTCTGTGGCTGTCACTCAGTGCTGGTTGTTGAGTCACACTGTTTGCAGGAAAATGTTGAATGTGAATTAAGTTGCTGCACACCCAGATTCTGCCTTGCGGTAATGGTGAAGACAACTGCTGCCTCAGTGCAGAATCAGCAGTGTTAGGTGCTCTCTGGGTAGAGAGAGGAAAGCTGAACCTTAGACCCCCAGGCAAACCCTGGCCCCTGAGCTGACGATGGTCAGACTGGGGTCACATAAGCCTTCCCAGGTTAGACTCCCACTTTTGTTCTCCCCAGCTCGTCCAGGTGCCATGGGTGTGCAGCAGGCTCATGCAGTCTCCTGTGTGAAGCATTGTCCAGCGCTGTAAAGGAAACATGATAGAGCATGCTGGCGCTGTTGGCACTGCCATGAGCATCAGCAAGACACAGGAGTAGCCTCTTGCTTCTCTAAACTTGACTTTCCAGTCTTTCCCTTTACTTGACCAGCACATTATTTAGGGCTTCAGTTTGCTGGGACAGCGGATAGGCTTTCTATAGGCTTTAAGGTGGCACCAGAGTCCATTGTCCTATTTATTTATTTATTCTGTTGCATGTTATCCAAGCAGATGAATGCAGAAGTTTCTGCGTTTTTGTTGGGCCCTTGAAGAACCTCAGGTTTCTCATGAACTTTTTCCTTCCCTGTAGTTGTGCCTGGTGTTTACCCTGTGTGCTGCTCTGTGGGTAAGTTACATCAGCCAATCTGGCTATCTGCTCACTGTCCCCACTCCACCATTGTCCTAGAACAAAACTGAGGCCAGGTTCATGAAGCCCTCAAGAGAGTCGTCAGTGTCCCATAAACAGATGTAAGGTGGGTCTGCGGTCTCTAACCTATCCAGAGGTTGTTAAGCATAGGGCCCTGTGAGCACACTCATGCTGAGACTGGTTGCTACTCTGACAGCGTCCTAGACTGGACTTAGTGTCCTAGTCTGCTGCAGACTCTCTGTGTGCTTTGGGGGAAGCAACAGTGTGAAAAGCTCCCAGAGAAGGTAGGTCCAGAGAACAAGCAGATCAACAAATAGGATTAAAAAGAATCTCCATCAGGACCACATACGGTGGTGATATCTTTAATCAGCATCCTAGAGGCAGAGACAGACAGCTCTCTTGAGTTTGAGGTCAGCCTGCTCTACATAGTAACTTCCAGGTCAGCTAAGGGCTCCATGTGTGTGTGGTTGTGCCATAAGGAAGTCAGAGGATAACTTGCAAGAGCCAGTTCTCTCCTTCCACAATGTGGTTGCTGGGTTGTCAGACTTGGCAAACAATTGCTTTTACCCACTAATCCATCTTGTCTCCTCCTCTCAACTTTAAGGGTAGGGGCTAGTTGTGAAGCTTAGTGGTAGAGAGCATTTGTCCAGCTGGAGACAAGTCCTCGGCACCTGCCCACCTTCTTCCCCCCCAATGATTAGGAATTCTCAAGTCAGTTATCTTAGAACATTGTAGGAACTTCATATTATCCCAGAAGACTGCAGTAGTATAATTGTCCTTTTAAACAAACAAACAAAAACAAATAAAACAAACTCTCTGGGTGATGGTTGGATGCACCTTTAATCCCAGCACCAAGGAGGCAGAGGCAGGAGGACCTTTGTGAGTTTGATGCCAAAGTGAGTTCCAGGACAGCCAGGACTACACAGAGAAACCATGTCTCACAAAAAGAAGCAAAACCAAAAACCTCAAGAAGCCAGGCATGATAGTGCATGCTATAATCCCAGTGCGTGGGAGGTTGAGGCAGGATTGCTATAGGTTCAAGGCCAGTCTGGGCTGTGTATCAAAACATCTCCAAAGAACAAAATATTGAGGGTGAGTAATTCCATGGAGCTTTGCGGGGTTTTAAATGCTGATTGTAGGAAGGGTCACATCAAGCTATAACCTTGGAGAGTTCTATTTCCAGCCTTTGCATACGGTTACTTATGCTGTGTATTTTATAGTATTTAAGATATTAGGGATGGCATTGGAAAGGAAATGTACTTTCGTGGGCAATATTTAAAGTTTTGAAATATATAAGGATAAAAACAAACAAACAGGATATCCATTTTAAAGCGAAGAATTGAACCTGATTTATAATGCTACTTTTTAAAACTTGAATGTGTTGTTTGTTGCTAGTGGCGGAAGAAGGGGCTGGCCTTACTCTTCTGCATATTGCAGTTCTTGTCGATGACCTGGTAAGTCTCTTCTTATACCAGCTATAGAATAAAAACTGTCCAGGATGTTAGAAGCATCATTTAGATTCTAGAGAGCCCTAGGAAAGGGAGTAGAGGCCTATGCCTGTGATCCAGACTCCTGCAAAGTCAGATGGAGTGAGGCCCATTCTGAACACTGCCTCTCTGGTACTTGTAGAGAGAGTTGTGGTATCTGGGTGCACTGGCTATGGGGGCAGGCACGGAAATGTAGACAAAGCCACCTGAATTCTCTCAGGAGGAAGCTCCCAGGATGTGCTTACAGGTGTCAGGTGCCCCAGGCATTCCACCTGCTGTTGCTGTTGCCTTCTTTCCAGTGCCACATCCTCCTCACAGTCCCCTGTGACTCACTCTGCCTCTACTCACAGGCCTGGGACGCCCCAGCCAGCCACTCCTCACCTGCTCCCCATCAGACTGCAGAGCACGTTTTCCTTGCCTTTTTCAACTTTGTTGTTCTGTGTCTTTCCCATTGCCTGTCACCCTGCTGGGCTCAGCTCCTCTTGTGGCTGTTTCTCCTGTCCACTGACAGATACCACATCGGTGTATCTCGGGCTCACCATGTACGGTTGCTTGACTCTTTCATTGCAATGTGAAGAATCTAGGCTAAATCACATCGGCTACTCTCTTATATTTTGCTTTCCTTTGATGTGTTCCAGTTGGCTTTTCTCCAGAAAGTTGTCACCATACTTAGTAATGTTAGCTTTTGCTGGAAAGATAAGAGGGTAACTTCTGCAGAAGGCCTCAGCATCAGCAGCAGGGTCGCTGAGGTGTACTTATTAGGTGTACATTGTCAGTTGTGTGGATAGCTCAGTGACAGAGGACCTGGGCTCCATCCCCAGCACAGCAAACTCTACAAGCTGCGTATGAGGCAGCCTTGTTACTCGGGGCTGCAGGTCTGGGAAAGTTGGGTCTTCCACAAGTTCCTAGTCAGTGCTGTTGCCCGAGATGGAGTCACAGCTTGAGGACCACCGGCCTGTGTTCTGCAGCCGAGGTGGCTACAGTAGATGTGTCCGCTGGGAATAGACGGGCTTGGTGTAGAGAAAATGTCAACATGGTCGACTCTCTCTTGCAGGTACAGTCTGTCCTACATCCCGTATGCAAGGTGAGCTCTGAATCCCATTGTACTCCTGAACACGAGTTTAAATAATTTTCACATTAAGCTATTTATGGCTGGGCATGGTAGCACAACTTTGTGAGTTCAAGGCTTATCTGATCTATATAGTGAGCACCAGGCCAGTCAGGCCTACATAATGAGACAACAAAATTTACAGGAGGCTTTTTTAGTTAACTTTGTTGACTTTGTTGCTTTAAGAAAGCTATTTAAGAACGACTGGAAAGCTTGGCTTACTGCCTTCAGGTGAATGGACATCTTGCTGCACAGCAGCTGGGGTGGCGCTTGCTCCTGCCTTGCTGTATGAACACTAACAGGGAATTTGAAAAGAAATTTGGACCTTTCTGTTAAGTGCCCAAGAGGCAGAGACTCCAGCAAGAACAGTTCTATTTTGGAAAGTAATAAGGGAAGTTAGGGTTAGGGAATCAAGGTACATTAATGTTCTTAGCTAGCAGAAAGTGCTCTCTTCTGCAGGTTGGGGGCCAGGGGTGATAGATGGGTGAATGGCCAGATCCAGGCAGCCAGTGTAGTCTCCCATGCTGTTTCTTTGTGCTTTTCTAGAGGAATTCATGATGATTTAGTCGTAGAAGAAAACCCTGAGTTAATTCCAACCTTAGACCTGATAGATTTGGAAAAAGCAATTCTGGTGAAGTAGGGCTTTGTCGCTGGAATTTGGAAACACCTATATATTTAAAAGACAGCAGAGTTGTATACCTATGTGAACAGTGGGAGACACTGTTTTTACTCCACCTCTTACTGTATTTCTGACAAACACATAAAAGGAGAAAACACAAAGCAGAGTGAGCTGCAGGAAGGAGGCCCCTGGCCAGTGCAGAGGCACGAGACGCTGTCCCTGCCCATCCAAGCCAGGGCTCTGGGGACACGGCCCAGCTCCTGGAAGGTGACCGTGTGCCCCAGCAGTCAAGGCTTCTGGCTGGAGAGCGGCAGGCAACATGCAGAATACATTACAAATTTTTTAGTGGGTGTTTTAAACAGCAAGTTGTGTTTGTTTGTTTGTTTGTTTGTTTGTTAATTAAAGCACGTTATGTAATGGTTTAGACACTTAGAGAAGAAAACATGAAAGCCAAATGAAGTTTATCCCATCATTTTGGGGATTTTTAGGATGCAGCACAGAGAGTCACTGTCTCTGCTTCCTTGTCTCTGGAGCAAGCAGCTTTGCTCACACTTTACCTCCATGATGTCCTGCCTCACTCTGGCCAGATCCCAATGGGTAAATAACCAGGATACAGGCTGACTCCACATAGGAGAGAATATAAGTGGAGCTTGCCCCCCAGAAATGGCTTTATCTGGCTCACATTTCCAGGTGGCAGTCCATCTCTGACAGAAGTCAGGCCAGGAACTGAAGCATGAACCGTGGAGAGTCACTGTTTGCTGCCTGTCAGGGGACTGAGGTGTGGCCAGCTTTGCCATAAGCTTCAGGAGCATTTCCTGGGGGCTGGTACTGTCCACAGTGGGCTGAGCCCGCTTGTATCAATTAATCAAAACAGTCCCCACAGACATGCCCACAGGACAGTCTGATCCATCAACCCCTCACCTGAGATTCCTTCTCAGTTGATTGTTTAAGCCGAATAGGACAGGCGAGAGGATTCTGTTTTTTCTGTGGCTGACTAAAACTCCATTGTGGGGCTGGAGAGCTGGCTCAGCAGTGCTTGCTGCTCTTCTGGAGGTGGCTCATCCACCTGCATTTCTAGCCCAGCACCTAGGGGTCTGTTTGCCTTTTCTGGACTCCGCAGGCATCCACAGTCATGGCAGACACGCAGATATATACAACATATACAAAAATAAAATCAGTATTTTAAAAACCAACCCATCTTCTCCTTCCATTCACACCTACTGTTGGACGTGTTGGCTGACTCCATAGCTTTGCTGTTGTGACCAGTACATGAGTATGCAAGTTAAAAAAAAAAAAAAACAAAACCACAAAAACATTAATTCTTACAAAAACTTAATTCCCAGATTATTTTGTTATTGAGAGTCATTTCTTTTATTAAAATCAGGGTTATGTGCTAGTAAAAATTCCTGTAATAAATACCATTTAAAAAATTAACAAGAATACTTCAAAAGCACTCGTAAGTATTGCGAGTGAATCTCAGCAAAGCCTTGGTTCTTTGGAAACCGGGCTGCAGAGTCCAGCCCTGCTTGAAGTTGCTAGTATGTGGTGGGACGCTGCTGATGCTCCTGCACCCTGCTGCTTCATGGCCCTTTCTCCTTCCTTCCCTCAGGGACGCGGTGCTCAAGTGCTGCTCCTCACTCTTGGGTTGAAAGTCGCACGAGCCCAGGAGGAGTGCTTGGGAACAGTGCTGATGCTGTGCCTGCCCCAGTGATCACTCCAGAAGCGGCAGCAGCCTCAGCCCATGCCATGGACCGCTGCACCTCACTGCGTAGCCCTCCATTCCCTGCCCGCTAACCTCTGCTTCCAAAGACAGGAGGGTATAATCATTGCCACTTGTAAATAATTTTTACTCAGTTTTTAGTCTTTACAAACAGCTTTTGAAATGTGAATATTTAAGGTATAAACCTGTGTTATAAGATATATCCATCTTATTTGGCTTTTTAAATGCTCTACAACTTTAAAAGGATTTTTTTTAACTTTAAAAATGTGAAACTTTATATACTTCAAGCTTAAAATTACTTATTAAGTGTAATAAAAAGTAATATATGTATCTTTACAGTTTTGAAATAAACTACTCTTGGAAATGTAACATTTTCTGGATCAACTGTATAATACATTAAGTAGCTTAGCTCAAAGAAACCCAGCCCCAGCTCTGGGTGACGTGTAGCCTCTGTCTGTGTGACAGGATGGGCGTGAGAAAAAAACCAGCTCTCAAGTCAAGGGCCCCACATGGCCACTTTGAATCCCAGCTCTTGGGAGAGCAGCCAGAGGTACACAGTGAGGCTCCACATGGGAGCCCGGAGTGAAGAGCAGCAGGTGCTCCTAACCAGAGACAACCCACCTACCCAAAGCATCATCCAAGGGGTGTGTGTGTGGGGGGGGGGGCTGCTGGTCAGAAGGTGGCCCCAGAGGTGCCAAGGACCGCCTACTGCTTTCATCCCAGGATAGGGATCAGGGAGGAGGGGGGAGAAGAGAGCTGGCTTTGGGGGGCAACAGGATATGAGGAAGCAGTGACTCGCTATCTCCTTCAGGTCTCCACAGGCTGACAGTGGCCCAGTGGCAGCAGGAGTACACTTGTGGGGACAGAATGAGTGGCTCAGGCAGGTGCAGATGAAGAGGGGAGGCCTCCTCAGTGGTGTATGGAAGAATCGCTCTTGTCTCTGCCTGGTGGGTGGCCCAGCAAGCGTGTAATGGACACGAGGTAGAGAAGGTGCAGCCACTCTGCTCAGTGTCCCAACATACAGAAATGGTGAGAGAGGTGACAGGCGACTCGGGCACCCTGTGCACCTGGGCGCCGGAGAGATGACCCTGCTTAGGAATACTTGCTTTTGGGCTGGTGAGATGGCTCAGTGGGTAAGAGCACCCAACTGCTCTTCTGAAGGTCCGAAGTTCAAATCCCAGCAACCACATGGTGGCTCACAACCATCCGTAACGAGATCTGACTCCCTCTTCTGGAGTGTCTGAAGACAGCTACAGTGTACTTATATATAATAAAAATAAATAAATCTTTAAAAAAAACAACAAAAAAAAAACTTGCTTTTAAGCCGGGCGGTGGTGGCACACGCCTTTAATCTCAGCACTTGGGAGGCAGTGGCAGGCGGATTTCTGAGTTCAAGGCCAGCCTGGTCTACAAAGTGAGTTCCAGAACAGCCAGGGCTATACAGAGAAACCCTGTCTCGGAAAAACAAAAGAATACTTGCTTTTCTCTAGAGAACCAGTTTAATTCCTAGCACCTGCGGAGTAGCTCACAACCATCTTTTAATTCCAGTTTTAGGGGATCTGCGCCCCCTTCTGGCCCGCGGAGGCACCACGTGCACATGGTGACCAGACACACATGGTGCCAGATAAGAACTTAGGCACCCCTGCCCAGTAGAGGCTCTGGGTACCTTTCGGAAGTGTGGGATGTACAGAGGTTCCATCCTGTGGCTGTGTGCTGTGCTGCTCAGCACCTGCTGGGCTCACTGACAGATCTGCTGAGACTCCGAAGCAGGTCTTCGACAATTCCCATATGACGGGAGTGAAGGAAAGAGCCTGCATTTCAGGCCCAGGCAAGAACAGTCACAAGCTGTGCTCCCCACAGGTGCCTGGCTCCTCTAACGCTCCTAGCCTGTCCAATTGGCCCAGGGCTGGTAGGCCAAGCCCTGCTGTGCACTTTACTGTGCCACTCCTTTGAGTCACCTTGTTCTCCTTCCCTGGATGTCACTTGCTGTGTCACCCATACCTTCTAAAGAAAACAGAATTAAGGGGTCCCCTTTGAAAAATATCTCCAAGTAGACTTTAAAACCCTGATGTTTGCTCACCTTGTTCCCTGTCCTGACTGTGTATAGCCAGTCTCAAGGAAGAGTTCTTTCAGAACTTGGGAGACAAAGAAGCAGAGGCTACTTGGAAGAGCTGAATCTGGGTAGCCTAGCCCAGAGCCCGGAGCCCGGAGCCCGGAGCCTGTAGCCTGTAGTAGCCCTTGGGAGTTCTTCCTGTGCAAGAATCACGGTGGCTCACAGAAAGCAATACTCTGTGGGGGCCCAGTACTAGTACAGGTCCCAGGGCAAGGTAAGTAACTTTGAATAGAGATGTCTACAGAGGCAGCAGAGTGGCCTTAGGATAAAGTGGCATCCTAAACCCACCTATGTGGAGACATGTGTGGATGACAGGATGTTGCCTTTGCTTAGGACTTCCCAGATAGGACAAGCCCTTAGTCCCAGGCCAGATGGCAGCAGTGGTGGCAGCTTGCATGGGCATTGCAAGATATGGGGTAGTGCTGGGAAGGATTCAGACTTGAGGAGCACAGGCAGGCCCTGCAGCAGAGTTGGGGGGCATGCACACTTGATGTGTAGGGGCACTGGAACACTGATATTTAAGCAGAGCCAATCTAGCCTTCCATTTCAGCCCCGAGCCTGTCGGAGAGTTTGCAGGGCTGCTGATGGGAGGAATGGAGCAGACTGAGTTTGAGTCCTCAGTGGGAGGGAGGGGACAGGTGGGCTGCTAAGCCAGAGGGCACAGCTGTTACAGTGTGAAAGTTGTCGTCAATTAAGGTCAGGCTGTGACGTGATGTGGTTAAGGCTCTGGTTAAGACGTATTTGCATCTGGTTTCTGAACACCAAGGTCAGTCCTTTGGTCAGGGGATGATCTGTCCTGGCTTTTCTCACTCAGCATCCTTCAGTCCTCACAAGCTAGTTCCTCAGCACAGGCCAGGATCACGTGGCACACGTAGTAGCATATGCCAGCTCTCTTGTCTGCTGGCCAGCTAACATCACTTTATACTAGAGAGGATCCCGCCCCTGTCCCCACCCCCAGATCCATGGTAGGGCCCACATTAAGAAAATGGGTGCTGTAGACAGGCCCTAAGGGCTCCCATGGCCCATTAAAAGAATTTAGTGCTTTCTTTAGTATCCCACTGCCTTTCCAGAACCTCCAAGGTGTGGAATGTGTGCATAATACCGGGGGGCCCGGATGGCTTAAGAAGGTTATTTGGAACAGAGGCAAATGGCCCTCCTCACCAGGAATGTCCACACTCCACTATCTTGTGGAGGTTTGAGCATTGCAAAGGTGTGGGCCCTTCACAGTTTGGGCAAGAGCTCCACTCAGCATTTTTTCATCATCTGAGAGTTGTAATAGGCTAGGCTTGTTCCTCTGTAGGATAACCAGCAGGGATGAATGGCTGCTGGTGCTTGGTAAGCAGCACTCAGTAGGCAGACCATTCAAAAAGGGTCCAGGCATCTGTGCATCTGTGGGAGGAGCCTGCAGTACAAGGCAGAGAACGTTCTTACTTTCCACTGAGCCTGGGATGCCCTGGTGTCTGAGTGCCTTTAAGATGGGCCACTATTAGAGTGACCAGGTCCAGGATTCAGTGCTATCGGCATGAGACAGTAGAGTGTTCTTTGGTGGCAGACGACAGTCGTGGTTAATGTGGCTTCTGGCAGCTTCTCATCCTGATCATCAAAGGTGGAGTCAGTGTCAGAATCCCCAACAGTGACTGGGGACCTGTACTGTGGCAGCTCTGGTTTCCAACAGCCAGAGAGTTAGGTTGGCAGGATCCTGAAAACGACCAGCCCCAGGGTAGGGCAGAGGCAAGCATCCAGTGCCCTGTTTGCAAGCTGCTCTGGCTTCACCCACACTGGTGTGGCCTGAGCAAACACTCTGTTCTCCTCTTCCCTTTAAATGCGGCCTAAGCCAGCTTTCGAAGTATAGAGCGATCAGGAAAATGTTTGCGAGGTCGTTTGAAATATCAGTGCTTGTGCAAAGCATCTATGGCTTGTACTCAGTTTCCCTGGTTCCCTAGAGTGCAGGGTGGGATGACTGATGAACGTAGCACGTGCCTCTATCCCACCCGGCGTGCTTCCTGCAGTGTTGCTGCCCCTGGCCCACAGGGGAATGACTTATGAGACTGCTTCAAACTGGGGTGGGTGGGGGCAGGCTAACGTCCCTGCCATGGCGAAGGGACCGGGTGTCATCACTTTACCCATTCTGAAAGCATCTTTAAGGTTGTGGTAGTTACCATACCATGATGTTTGAAGTCTGGAAAACAAGTTAATTTAAGATGAGATGATAAAGAACTCGGACAGAGCCAAGGATGTGTATTTGGGCTTGCTGACTTGCGCTTTTTTTCTGTCCACTCGGGATAGTAAATTCAGTGAGTATATGGGTTATTTTTCTGTCGGTGTGATAAAACACCATGACGGAGGTAGCTTCTAAACAAAAGCGTATCTTTCCAGAAGGTTCCAGAAAGCTGGGCTTCTGTTGGCAGAGCCAGAGTGCGGCAGCAGGCACAGCTGAGAGCTCGCATCTCAGACCGCACACAGGGCAGGAAGCTGACTCGGAAATGATGGGAGTCTTGAAACCTCAGAGTTCCCAGCATCCTCCCACAAGATCACACCTTTAAAGCCTCCTCACAAAGCCATTAGCCGGGACCAGGTACTCAAATATATGGGGGCACATTTTCAGTCAGATCACCACATGTAGGGAACGTTGTTAGCCCTTTTTTTGTTTTGTGGTACGTGTGCATTCCTGTGCGTGTGCCTGTACTGTGTAACAAGGTTTCGTGTCTTCTTCAGACACTCCACATTATATGAAATTCCAAGTAAATTATGACTATTTATAAAATGATGTGAAAATGTGTACTGGTCAACCAATCACTTCAATATACCACACATCTCCCTTTAAAAAACTACTTTAAATTGTTTTTGCATGTATTTACTTTTGTATGTGTTTGCCTGTGCCCTGCAACAGTGCACACACAGAGCATCAATGAACGACTTACAAGAACCTGTTCTTTTCTTCCGTTGTGTGGCTTCCGGGGATTGAATTTGAATCATCAGGCTTGGCAGCAAGTGTCTTTATCCTCTGAGCCATCTTGATCCGCGTCTCCTCTTTGAAAGTCTTTTGATCACCTTCACTTCGGATGACCTCCCCTTGTTTCAACTGCCACCTGTTAAATAATCCCACCAGATGGAATGCGCAACAGATTCCTTAACAGTCCTGTGTTGTGACTGGTAGATACCCGCCCCATGCCGCCTTTCAGGTACACCTGCTTTTCCTAACTTCTTGCAAGAGGCAGAGGGAGAGGGACAGACAAGAGGCAGAGGGACAGGAAGAAAAGTGTCACTGATGTGTACACACTCCTCCCAGAGTCAGAAGTATGCAAGCTCCTGCTAAGGCAGCTCACACGAGGTGCTGGGATGTCATCCCCTGAGGTCATGCCTGGACCCAGGTTTCCTGCTTCCATTCCTCCTGACTCTCAGGGGACAGGGATGCTTGTAGCTCCCCAGGTTGCAGGCTCCTGGGCTAGACAGCAAGCTGCTAAGGTGACATGGAACATTCCAGTACCTAGTCTGAACCTAGCTGTCACCCTCGTAAAGGTTCACTTGCTCCTCTGGGCTTTTAACACACCAGTCTCTACCAGTTGGAGGTGGGGTTCACTTATGTGGGTTCCCCAACCAACACACTCTTCCTTGTCTTTAGTGTAATAGTCGCATCTGGCTCTGAACTCTCACGTGGTGCTGAGTCTTGTCCTGTCTCTCACTGCATTTAGAGCCTCTGGAAGTGCCATGCCCTTCCCTGTAGAATGGACAAGGTAATAGGAGTGCTCGACACAGACCTACATGAGTATATGTCACCTCTTAAATTTATGAGACTGCCTACCAACCCCACCTCTGACCTTCAACCCAGCCATTCCTGTTACTTCTAAACACCTGAAGTCTTAGGAAGCAATCTGAACACGGGCAGGAAGCAGAGGATTTCAGACATCACACATTTCCACGAGCACATGTGACATCTGGGCATCCAGCAGTTTGTGGCATTTCCTCCAAAGATGACCTCCCCAGCTGTACCTACAGAAATGGCTCCTTACTCCTTCCCCCTAATATTCAATCTGCACCATGCTTACATCCCCATCCCCACAACTACCTAGAAACTAGAACCGGGACTAAAATGATACAAGCGTGCTTCAGTGTCTTGGGAGCTAAGCTGCCCATGTGCTGAGCCCAGTGGCCTGAGCTCAAGGCAGAGCTGGGTCCCCTGGCAGGGGCAGAAGGCTCCTGTGAGCCAGAGAGCTCTCTGGAAGCTAGCGAGCTGCCTTTGCATAGAGGGAAGGTGATGGAGATGCCTGTGTAGTTGTGGGACCTATACCAACTTCCTGGATGCTCTGATGAGAAAAGCTTCCGCCCCCCCACAAGTTCCCTTGGCTACCCTGGGCTGTGAGTGTCCAGTTGCTACTGGAAAAGGACAAACAGAAGAGGAGGGGGTGGGGTGACTGTTGGCACAAGACACAGAGGCTTACCCACTTTCCCATGTGCTCACCGTGGGCCAGAGCTATTCATTGTGCACGGGGAGCAGTCTTTTAAGTCTAGCTGTTTGTTGCTCCCTTTCAGTGAAACAGGTGCCCAGTAAATCCCTTTGACTTGTAGGTGCATTGTCTTCTAACTGTTGAATGGCTGGCTTATTGGATCTTTCAGTGTTGTGGTTATGTTTTCATGTATAAACAGCCAGCTTCCCTTGTCTGTACAACACATGGCATTGCAGGCAGTCACTTGATAAAACAGAACATGTCATATATTTCCTATGTTGCTATTGTATAACAAAACCTTGCCTATTCATAGACAACAAATGGCTTTAATGTGTAAATAACCCCCAAGGAGTGGTATCAACAATTCGGGGGTGGGGTGGGGGGGACCTAGGTAGCGCCTAAAAGCCCCGCCCGGTACCGGCCGCTTTCTTTGCTCTTCCAGATTGGCTCCAAATTCCTCTCCCAAATCATCTGAAAGGATTCTCTGTCTAACGTGCAGGACTCCACCAGTGACTTGGTGCTACCAGTTCCCTTGAGACCTAGCTCCCTGCTTCTGATGGACTAATCCTTCACTTCTCGAGCCATGGGAGAACGAGAGAGGAGAGTCTTGGGGTGCTGGGTGCCAGCTCCCGCCCCTGCGAATGTCGGGCACTTTGTCTCCAGCGTTCAGCAGTCTGCTATAGCGGCAGCCCCTAGCAGCCCGGGACTTGGCAAGCCCTTGCCAGTGTGCGCTCCTCCTCCTGCCGCCCGGCCCAGCCCGGCGCGTCTCGGAGGTGCGATCCAGGCGACATCCAGATTCACCAGCAGTGGGGCGGCTGCTGGCGTGACCGAAGGACCCAGCTCGGAGCACACGGAGGGAGCTCCCGGGGTTGCCGAGGGGAGGGAGGGGCGGGAGGCGCCTTCGCTTGAAGGAACTGGGAGGGAGCGGGAGATGCTGCGGCTGCTCGCAGGTGGGTGTGCGGGGAGCGCGCGGCGATCAGCAACAGATGGGGAGGCGCCGGGGGTCGCCAGGCCAGTGGGGCGGCTCCGCGCGCGGCGACTGAGACCCGCCCCACCCGCCCCTCTCCTTCCAGGACACTGATGCTCCGCTTGCTCGGCAGAGTCATGTCATTCCCGCCTATGCCGCCGCCGCCACCACCACCACCACCGCCCCCCCGAACTCCGGGGGGCCCCGCCGCGCGCCAGCTATCCCGGAGACCCTGTGCGCCGCCCGCGCCTTCACCGCCCGCTGCCGCCGCCGGCGGCGGCGAGAAAAAGAGGAGGCCGCCCGAGATGCTGCTCTCCAGCTCCTGGCCCTCCGCCACCTTGAAGAGGCCCCCGGTACGGCGCGGCCCCGGCCTGGGTTCGGGCACCCCACAGCCGGCTACCTCCGCACGCGTCCCGCCCCAGCCCTCTCCGGGCCGTGGGGGGACCTCGACCACGTGCTCCGCGCCACGGCGGGTCGCCTGCAGCCACATCCCAGCGGGATCCACCGCCTCGGGGACCTCTGCAGGGGCGGGGGCGGGGGCTGGGCCCGACGACGCCACGCGCTTCTCTTTGAGCCTCACCCCAGAAGCCATCCTGGTCATCCAGAGGCGCCACCTGGAGAAGCAGTTGCTGGCGCGACCCCGCAGGCCCTTCCCCACACCCTCGGCCGACCCGAGGCGCCCACTGGTACCCTGTCCCCGAACCAGGGCTTCGACCCTGCGGAGGGGCGGCCCCACCAGTGTCCCCGACGCGCCTCTGGCTGTGGCTGTCAGCAGCCGCCCTCCCCGTGCCTCGCTGCTGCCAGGAGGTCTGCAGGCCACTCTGCCCAGCCCGCGCCCCTCCAGCCTGCGCCCAGTGCTTAAGGTGTCGCTGCTCAATGAGAAGCACAAGTACGATGATGAGGAGTACGAGGAGGAGGTGGAGGTGGTGGACGAGGGCCTCGTGCGCAAGTGCACCGAGTGGCTGCGTGGGGTGGAGTCGGCGGCAGCTGCGAGGGGCCGCACAGGGCATCTGGACTCGCTGCCACACCTGAGCACCCTGTGAGGCTAGGTGGGCCTGTGGGACCCAGCCTGGCTTGAAGCCCACGGCCGCCTCCTGCGCTCCTTGCACACCTGGGCTCTTGTGAACCAGGTAGGCCAGCAAGGGACAGGACTATTGCCTGGAACCTTCCCCAGGCATGCTTATTCATGAGTGACCCACAGGCTTTTCTAACGCCCACCACCCACCTCCTGTGCAATTAGGTCAGCGTGGGACACAACAGACTCGCCTGACTCTAGCAGCTGTCCCCTGCTCCTCCTGCTCTCCCCCCCCCCATGTGGGGGTGGGGGAGGACCTGTGAAATGCCTTCTAACCTCTCACCCTAACTAAGGATTGGACCCAGAGGTCCCTCTGCCCCAGGTGGCATTCCACTTCCTGGGGACTCTGCAAGCCTGTGGCCACCGAGGGTGGAGTGATCTTCTATTGCAGAACTAGGACATGGTGCTATCTATGTATAGGATTTGTCTCCTTAACAGTCAGAAAGATGTTAGGTATTGGAAACTGGTTAACTAAACTTGTAATCCAGCATCCTGAAACAGTGCACTGTTGCCACTGGGTGATCCAGGAGGACTTGTGCGCCGCCTGCCAGCTGAGTACTCAGCCATCCCAGACACACATGCACACACACACCCTGCTCCCATGTCTATGCACAGGCAGCCCCATTCCACTAGCTGTCATGTGTGCATGCACACGATAACACACACATTGGCTCTCACATACATGTGGATACGTGGCCATGCAGGTAGTCACAGCCACACACAGGTGTCTCCGATGGCACAGCTGGAATTGTTTTCAGAAGCTGGATCAAGGTGGGGACAGGAATCAGGGTTGTCGTCTGCTGGGAATGCAGTTTTTATTTGAGGGCACAGCAATGTCTCCCTCAGTAGCTAGGGAAAGAACTTCTCAGCACAGAGAAGGACAGAGAAGGTGGGTGAAAGCAAGGCAGGGCAAGTCTGCCTACCGGAGCAGTTTGAGGCGGAAGCAGGAAGTAGCTGTGGGCCAGGGCAGGTGTCTCTCTCTCTCATCACTGTGAAGACCAGTGACAAAGGGGTTCTGTAAGCTGTAAATAGTGACTTTTTAAATCCTATTTATTATTTGAATGAAGGGTAAAACTCCTGTCTCTTAATAGCTGAGCCCTTCCCATTAACTGGAGGATGATTCTGTTGTATGTCTTCTGTGCCTGAGTGGATTTAACCCCAAGGATAAGAAGGAAGTGTTTGTTCTAATCAGATAAGGTTGCCTGTAGAAACTTAATGCATTACCTCAATGTTTTTTTTTACTTATCTTATGCAAGTCAATAACCAGTTTAATGTTTGTCTTGTTAGACTTTAATGTGTCAATTCTTGATTGTATTTTAAATCAAAGCCTTACATTTTTTAAAGACCAATTATATTTTTTCCTTGTAGAGATCTTTGCGCTCATGCTCTCTCTCTCTCTCTCTCTCTCACTCTCTCTCTCTCTCTCTCTTTCCTCTCTGTGTCTCCATCTCTCCTCTCCGTCCTTCTTGGTGCAAGCTTTGCCAACCAAGAGGCCTTACAGAGGGAGCTACATTAGACACCAGATGAGTTTTTTTTTTTTAAAAAAGCTACTTATTGATTTTAAATGGTTAATGCCAAAGGGGCAAAGTTACCAACACTGGTGGGGGAGGGGTGGAAGGGCTGTTCCTCTAGGCAGGTTGGGTGGAGAGGGTACTGCCTCTGCCCTCCAGCCTGGCACAGCACGGCTTCACCCCGTCTGCACTCAGCGCAAATGCCAGTACTTCACATGCTTGGCTTCCTGCCCCCAGCAGCCCTAACAACACCAGAAAGAGTTCCTGGTACCTCCTAAAGGAGTGGCCTCTAGGGAGATCTTCTTTCCCCTTTGTCCATCATGGAGGTCTGCGGACCACCCTGTCCATCCCTGTCTGTCTGCTTTGGTTTTCCCTCCCCACTGCTCCCTCTCCCTTTTTAACTGGCCTCAGAGCAAAGCTCAATACGTTTCCCCTGGCTGGTGATCAAAGGGGCCCGTGTGCCTGCCTGGCTCTTCACTTCAGAAATTGGGGCATGTTTGTGTTGGGCGGCCAATGATTCTCTGTAAGGAAAGGAAGGCCTGCACGTGGCTTTCGGGGTCTCTTCCTCGTTGCTGACATTCTGAGGACATTTTCTAATCACTGTGCTATAATTTCTTAAGGTTTAAATAATAATAATAATAAAAAGCAATTGGATATCGTGTGATGGTTCTTGGAAAAAGCGGATAACCATCCAGAAAAGAGTCTTCAAACACTTGTAAGCCCCCTGAGGTGGGTCCTCACTGCCTGCCTCTTTAGGCCTGGGGAGTTCTGGGCTCACCCAAGCCTCTACTAGAGAGTCTCTGGATTTCTAAGAATTTTAAGAACAAAAACCTTCTGAGAATGCTAGTGGATAACAACGAACTTGGGAGAGATTACAAATTTCCCATGAGAGCTTTATCCCAAATATACGCCTGACTCTTCATTCCAAATACACTCACTCCACAGAACGAGAAAGGTGCATATAATAGGCACGTGTTTCAAGAAGATTATGAAACCTGGTGACACTGTGTCCTGCATGCATCCAGTAAAACATTTGCTTCTGCATGACACACTTTCTATCTTGTAGACCATCCTAGCCAGAAGTAACTGGTCCATCTGAGTAACAGCCTGGGTTGCTACTGGATTGTGTAATAAGTGTGACCTGTCGTGAACAGCCCGCGTAGAAAAGAATAGTGAGTGTAAAGTCACGGACCGTTCTCCCTCTTTCCCTCATTGTTTAAGGGATAGGTTGGTGTGCATCCTAGATGGTAACCTTGCATGTTGCCCCGACCTGCAGGAATAATCAGCGGGGACCTGATTATTGAGAGAGAAGTGAGAAAGAAAATTGTGCACTATGCCCATGGTATGTGCCTGTGAGTTCTAGAGTTTGACCCTGTGACATCATCTCCTCCATACCTTGTGAAACACTTAAGTGGGACACTTAGAGGGTTCCTGGCATCTTCAGATAGGTATTGTTACAGTTTTCTTTAATTTGTAGAATAGCAATCGATGCCAAAATGTCAGGACTGGTAGCTTTGCGGTTTCCTCTGAAACGTTCCAGTTCAGTTCAGGGTGGTTGATGTAGGGATCCTGTGGGGGTCCGGGTATGTCAAGCTTGGCATTAGGATGCTTTGCTCTTTCTAGCATGATAACTTTGTAGTATATCATTCAAAGAAAGTGTCTCCATCAAAGCAAGCAGCCCATCCTTGACCTCGGTGCACTGGCCATTGTGACTCTGCCAAACCCATCCATTGGTTACTTTACCCCTTGCTACGACAAACAGCTAACAAAAGCAGCTTAAAGACCAGAGGGTTTTCTTTCTCTTAGCTCACAGCCTGCCAGGATCAAGGACACTGTGGAGGGGAAGTTAGTTACCTGGCAGCCAAGAGGGCTCATTGCATCTTCTCTTAGGAAACAATGGAGGGGGAAACACTGAAACTCAGCTTGCTGTTTTCTTTTTATTTATTATTCCATTTCATTTTATTTCAAGTACCAACCTATGGGATAGCACTGCCTGTATTCCAAGAGGGCCTTCCCTTCTTAGTTAAGCCTCTCTGGAGCCCCCTTTGCAGATGTGCTGTGTCTTCTGGGTCATTCTGTGTTGACAGAAACTTGACAGCCAGACACAGTGCTTCTAAATGGAAATATTCTACCCCGCCCCTTAAAGGGACATTTACTAGCTCATTCCAGCTAGTGAAATACATGCTAGTAAAATACATGCTAGTAAATGAAGTGGAAACTTAAGGGTTCTTTGGAAAGTCAGTTGGAAGGTGTTTTGCTGGGGCAAACACATGAAGGAATGTTTTGTTAAAGTGGACACAGGTGTGAAAGGCTAGGTAGACTCGTGGAGGAACGTTTTGCTGAAGCAGACACAGGAGAGATTTGTCAGGACTCAATAGAGAGAAAGAAACGCACCTCACCCCACCCCACCCCCAAAAAGTTCTGGTGGTGTGCTGCAGTTTGTTGCTGCTTCAGCAGACTCGAGCTGATTGGATGCATGCGCTGAGGCCAGGCACATGGAGGACATGTGACGTTTGGAGGGCATAAATAGAACCCCATGGAGTGATGGAGACAGAGCTCGGCTCGCTGGTACAACTAGCTTTGCAACGCATGTGGGTCTCCCATCTTAGATGATCCTCACTTCCCTGAGAGGCACAGCTGAGAACTTCTCCTGGTGTTCCTGCTGACTTGAGCCAAGGCTGAGGCCTGGCTGTCTCGGCTAGGTCATGTCACCACCTGTTGCTAAGCCACCTTTACAGAACTAGACTGCTGGTGTATCAGTGAGGTGTTTGCAAGTGGATCAAGCTACCACTGCCTACTAACCCATGAACTGAACTTCTGATTTCCAGACAACACAAATGATTCTAAACAGATCCACTTCCCCTGGTGGGTGGTGGGTTCCAAGGAAGGTTAAAACGTTTAAGTTACAAGTAAAATACATCCAAAAGCCTCTGTAGCATCCGCTAGTTCCTACATTGCTCAAAAGTCTGAAGTCTCTTCTTTGACTCAAGATAAATTTGTAACTTTGGGCCTCTATAAAAACTGGTAAACAAGTTACATGCTCCTGACATAAATGACACAGAATAATATTGCTGTTTCAAACGGGAGGGACAGGAGCATGGCAAAGAAGGATTGGGCCAATATGAGACCAACATGCAGCTGGGCAGACACTGAGTGTTGCAGCTCCGAGGCCTGGATGCAGCTGCCTTGGGCTCAGCTGCCCTGGACACAGCTGCCTTGGGCTCAGCTGCCCTGGACACAGCTGCCTTGGGCACAGCTGCCTTGGGCTCAGCTGCTTTGGGCACAGCTGCCTTGGGCTCAGCTGCTTTGGGCACAGCTGTCCTGGGCTCAGCTGCTTTGGGCACAGCTGTCCTGGGCTCAGCTGCTTTGGGCACAGCTGTCCTGGGCTCAGCTGCTTTGGGCACAGCTGTCCTGGGCTCAGCTGCTTTGGGCACAGCTGTCCTGGGCTCAGCTGCTTTGGGCACAGCTGTCCTGGGCTCAGCTGCTTTGGGCACAGCTGCCTTTCCCTCCAGCTCCCCACCTGTAGCAAACCTGGCCTTTCCCTTGAGGTCTCCACGCTGTGTGTGCAGCTTTCCATGGTGGACATACCAAGTTTGGGCATCTCCAGCATCCCAGGGTCTCTGCTCTGATTTAGGGTTCAGTGGTTTCTTAGGGCTTCCTGTAGGGAATCCAATCCTTCTGCCCATTCCCAAGCCTTGGTAACTTTCTGGAACTTGGGTGCAAACCTCTATATCCCATAACTTTTGCATTTCCCATGCCACAAAAATTGTCTCCAGGCAGATGCTGCTGCTGGGGTCTGTTGCCAGCTGGACATGCCATCTGGTATCTTTCTCCCACAGCGGCCGTGGCTTTCATGCACCGCAGCAGATGAACCTTGGAAAACACTTCCTTGAATAGATGTTTCTGAGTGGGGAAAGCCTTCCAGCAATGGCATCAGTTCAGTCTCTCCTTAAATAAGCTTGCATTTTTTACCAGCTGGCACATTCCTCTTGTTTTGGTATTTATTTTTATGTGTGTGAGTGTTTTGCCTGCTTATACGTGTATGCACTCTTTGTGTGCCTGGTGCCCAAGGAGGCCAACAGAGGGCATTGGATTTCTTAGAACTGGAGTTACAGACAGTTGTGAGCCATCACGTGGGTTCTGGGAATTGGACCCAGACTGGAAGAGCACCCAGTGTTCTTAACCACTGGTCCATCTCTCCAGCTCTTCCAGTTTCTCTTTAGAAGCTGTTTTGTCTGTATCCTTGTTGGAGTCTTTAAGCTCATCTCCACTCTTTGTATTTTCCAAACAGCACATCCCCCCACCTCCCCAATCTTTCTGTTCTCTTTCACTGTAGATCTGAGTGGTGAGCAATAGCCTTCCCACAGCCTGAATGTTGTACCATTTTATAACATTTCCTCCCCCAAACAACCCAGTCCCCCCGCCCTCACACTCTATTTTCTCCAGAGACAGGGTTGCTCTGTTTATCCCTGCCTGTCCTGGAACTCACTCTGTAGACCTGCCTGCCTCTGCATCTCAGTGCTGGGATTAAAGGAGTGTATTACCAGCACCCCACTCCATTGCTTTTAAATTTAGCTTCCCGAATATTTTTCAGCCAGGTTCTCTGCCTCTTTGTACTCCTCCCTGAAGTGCCGATAGTCCACATTTCTCTTAGTCCCTGGTCTTTGGAAGTCTCCTTCACATGGTTCATTAAACCCCAAGCTTCAAATTCTTCCACGTTTCCCCCACAACTGGGTCCAAAGGTCTATGGACCACATGATCGCACCCCCAGTCCTCCAGCACCTGGAGGAGCCTTAGTGACTTTCCCCATTTCTGCTGCAAAGCACCAGAAGAAAGCATTGAAAGAAGGGATGGGGGGTGTGTTTAAGATCACAGTTTGAGGCTGCAGTCCATGTAGGTGTGACTGTGCCAATGGCTTTGGCTGTGGAGGCAGCAATGTGAGTGGCCGGTCACATTGCATCAGTCAGGGAGCAGTGTTAATGCACAGCTCACTTTCCTCTTCCTGGCCAGAATCCCAGCCCATGGGACGATGCTGCTCACATTCAGGATGGATTTGCTGTCAGTCAATCCTTTCTGGAAGCGAGAATCTTGTGCATATCCCACTCCAACCAGTGACTCACTATTCTCAGACAGTATGAACAAGACAAATATCCACAGGTGATGGACTTTCATCAGGACAGCCTCCAGCGGGATGGAATCATCCAGAGATTCACTTGGAAAAGAATGTCATTTCTGCCGGATCCCGTTCGCTACAGACCTCACAGACTCGGCCTGTGCGAGGAGACCTTTGAGGGATCGTCTGTCCACAGCAATGGGAGGTTGGACCAATCAGTTCCTTTTAAAAGCCACTAGTCAGTGTCTGTTCAAGCTGCCTTAGCAGAACCCACAGACTGGGGAGCTCAAAAGACAAGGGCTTTGCCAGTGTTAGAGGTGCACACCTTTAATCCCAGTGCTCAAGAGGCAGAGGCAGCAAGGTTTCTGTGAGTTCAAGGCTAGCTGGGACTAGTGAGACACTGTCCGGGACTGTCGGACAGTCCCCCCAACCCATACGATCTATGGGTAAAGCCTTCTCTCAGCCCTCATCCTAGAGTTCATGTTTTTAATTTTCTTTATCAATCTTGTGGGAACTTGCTCAATACAACTCATTTTTAAAGTGACCACCTTTGGACTTTGCTTGTTTCTGTTTGTGACTTATTTTTCTATTTCTTATTGTGATTTTATTTTTACACTTATTTTTATACATTAAGTATGTGTGCCTCTCTGTGTGTAGTGTGTGTGTATGTGGTTGTGGTATGTGTATGTATGTATATATATATATATACATATATATATATATATGTCTGTGTATGTGTGTATGTACATGTGTATATGTATGTGTGTATGTCTGTGGTGTATGTCTGTGGTATGTGTATGTGTGTCTGTGATGTGTGTGTATGTATGTGTCTGTATATGTGTGTGTGGTATGTGGTGTGTGTGTGTGTGGTATGTGTATGTATGTGTGTATGTATGTGTGTTGTGTGTGTGAGGTGTGTGTATGAGTGTACGTACATATGTATGTATGTGTATGTGTTGTGTGTATGTGTATATGTGGTATGTGTGTGTGTGGAGGGGGGTGCACGTCCTCACATTGGACCTTCTAATCTGTTACCAGTGATGGTGTCTGAATGAGCCCTAACCAATAATTTTCTTGTGTTATTTTAAAAAACTATTCTGTCCATGATTGGTCACCCATTCAGGACATCTGATAGCCACGTGACTGAAGCTAACGTTTCATCAGTGAAAGCGAGCACTCTCCAGTAGTCACTGGCCTGCCTCCCACGAGTCCTCCTGCTCTGTTCCCACGACCCTGATATGCCAGCAGAGGGGCATGTGTGGCATTCCTGGGTGTCTACCTTCCCTGCCCTGTGCTGGAGTCCACATGGAGTTAGATCTGAGCCTTAGTGAGTCTCCCCACCCCTGGATGGAGAGACACAGCCCAGGGCCCAGGCTTCTTTTCTGAGCTCTTGCCTGTGCCCTCAGCTTGCATGCAGTTCCTTGGCCCAGCTCTTAGATAAAGGGAGACTCTGCTGTGTGTGTGGTGACTGTCCAGTCACAGCGTCCTTCTGTGACCATCCTGCCCCTTCCACTCACATGCCCAAAGGGATCAATGTATTCCCACTTATGCACCCTTGCCAACCTCCCCATCCTCCTCACTCCTCACACCAGGGGGTCGGTCCCATCTGAATTCAGATGGTGGTTCAGGGAGTACAGGTGACAACTTTCTTACTCATATCACAGCAGTGATGGGTCCCACACAGTGGTGGGACCACTTAGCTATGTCGGTGAAGCATGGGCTCCTTCCTCTTGGGTGCTGCTAAAAGATACACTTGGGTGAAGCCAGCCGTCTGATAACATGTCAAGGAAGCAAGGGAACACTGGCAACCACAAAGGGGACAATATCTCTAGGTGGACGGCACACTGTCAGACAGTGCCTGAGCCTAGCCACTTGGTTCATTGTCAGCCATTTAGCCTCCCCTTGTCCCTGTTGTCTTCCACATGTGGAGGCCGGGCCTGGCACACAACAGCATGATCCTCCCTATCCTCCATCCCCATGGTGTCTAATTCTCTGGCACTGCCCCAGGTTGTGAGCCTCACTTGACCACAACATGTGCAGCCCGGGGACAATCAAGCTAAAGAGTCCTGAGACAATTGCTGCTGTGTGAATCCTCTGGTTGTGGTGATGTCACACTAGGGGACAAAGCACACCCGAGGCACAATGACTTTGGACAAAGGGCCCTTTGATCATGCCCGCTCCTGTGTCAGGTCTGTGGAGAAGCAGCAACAGTGGACATGTCATCTAAAGAGACCCTTGGATGCGAGCTTACCCAAGATCACATGCACAAATGCTGAAAACCACAGAAACGTGGGTGCTGCGGACAGTAGCATCCACCATGGTGTTCTCAGATTTTTCAGCCCCGAGGGCTCTGGGGGCATGTGTTTTCTGCAGGTGGTGCCTTGTCAGACCTTTTAGAGGTATGTCTAGGCTGACACATCAGCAGCCCCTCGGCTATGCCATGCTGTTGCCCCTCAAACGATGGGCATGTGTAGGGACTTAAGAGTGTTATAGTTGCAGGTGGGGGAATGGTGTGGGCTCTCACACCAGCTTAGGAAGAAATCAGACTCTGGGGCCCAGGGGAAACAGACATCATCCTGTCCATCACACTTCCTCGTGTGTGGCTCCACCCAGATCTCACAGAGATCTGGTTGGGAAAACCAGTGAGGAGCTGAGGAAAGGTGAAGTTTTGAATTGTAAGACAACGGACTGGAAGCAGGTGTACTGGTGGTTTTAAGTCAGCTTGACACAAGCTGGAGTCATTAGAGAGGAGGGAGCCTCGGTTGAGGAAATACCGGCCCGAGACCCAGCTATAGGGCATTTTCTTAATAAGTGATCGATGGAGGAGGGCCCAGCCTATTGTAGGTGGCTCCATCCCTGGGCTAGTGGTCCTGGGTTCTATAAGAAAGCAGGCTGAGCAAGTCACGAGGAGCAAGCCAGTAAGCAGTACCTCTGCATGGTCTCTGCATCAGCTCCTGCCTCCAGGGTCCTGCCCTGGTTTGAGGTCCTATCCTGACTTCCTTTAATGATGAACAGCGATATGGAGGTGTAAGCTGAATAAACCCTTTCCTCCCCAACTTGCTTTTTGGCCAGAGAAACCCTAAGACAAGTTGGTACCAGGATAGTGGAGTATTGCTGTGATAGACCTAACATGTTGTTTTGGTAGAGAACTGGGAAAGGACTTTGGAACTTGGGGCTAGAAAAGTCATTGAGTGTTGAGAGCTTGGGGAAGTGTTCTGCAGGAACTTGGAAGATAAGAATATTGAGAGTAAAACACAATGGAGGTCTGGCTTGTGAAGTTTCAGACGAAGTAAAAACTTTACCAGGCCTTTTGTGTGAAGAACCTGCAGTTCTGGTTAGCTGGGGCTGGAGAATCAACTGTGATTAGCAAGATACCAGAACCACGAAAGTGAAACCTTTGCTTTGCTGGGATACTCGATGTTGGTCAGCTAGTGCTGAGAAATTAGCAGCGATTAAGAGAACAGCATCATTGAGGGGAAATCTTCTGGGAAGACAAAAAATTTAAAGTTGTCTTCCCCTCAGCCCCCCCCCCCTTTTTTAAGATAACATTTCTGTGTAGCCCTGACTGTCCTAGAACTCGATCTATGGACCAGGCTGGCCTTGAATCCTGGAGATCTGCTGGGATTAATGGTGTGTGTGCTGCCAACCTCCCAGCTGAGACTTTGAACACTTAAAAGAGATTTGGGGTTGTTAAAGAGATTGAATGTTGTAAAGAGACTGAACTTTTTAATGTGTTTGAATTTTTGAGACTTGTAGAACTTTTAAATTTATTTTTATACTATTATATTAATATTAATACTCCATCTTAGGGATAAGTGAGAAAGGGAAAGTTCTAATTAAAAAGTGATGTGTTTGTATGTCAACTTGACAAAGGGTCAGTTGTACTGGCTAGTTTTATGTCAGCTTGAGGCATCTGAGAGGAGGGAGCCTCAATTGAAGAAATGCCTTCATAAGATCCAACTGTAGAGCATTTTCTTAAGTAGTGATTGATGGGGGAGGGTACAGCCTGTTGTGGGTGATACTGTCCCTGGGCTGGTGGTCCTGGGTTCTATAAGAAAGCAGGCTGAGCAAGCCATGGGGAGCAAGCCATGGGGAGCAAGCCCGTAAGCAGCACTTTTCCAGGTAAGAATTCCAGGTTCCTGCTTTGTTTGAGTTCCTGTCCTGACTTCCTTCAATAATGAACAGTAATATGGAAGTGTAAGACAAATAAGCTCTTTCTTCTCTGAGTTGCTTTTTGGTCATGGTGTTTCATTGCAACAAGAGGAACCCTAAAATAGCAGTAGAGGGGTAAAAGAGCTTTGTATAGAGCACTCACCTGGCATGCATAATGCACCTGTTCCACTCCAGTACCGCCTCAGCCAGGTTTGAAGGCACACACCTGCAATCCCAGGATTCAGGGAATGGAGAGAGATCAGAGGATCAAGAACATGGTTGTCTGCATGCAGGGGCGGAGGCTCTCCTAGGAAGCATTGAACCTTGCCCCCAAAATAAAAATAGGGTGGAGAGCAAAGTGACGGTGGTATGTGACTTTAATTCCAGCACTCAGGAGGCAGAGACAGGCCTGGATCTCTTGAGTTTGAGACCAGACTGGTGAGCTAGTTCCAGGACAGCCAAAAAAAATCTACACCCACACACACACACAGAGTCTTGAAAAACAAACAAACAAAAAACCAAAACGACAGGCTGGAGAGTTGACTGTGCTTAGGAGTGCTTAGGACCCAAGTCTGGTTTCTAGCACCCTGGAGCCACTGAGTGCCTGTAACTCCTGCTCCAGGGTATCGGTGTCATTTTCTGGTCTCTGCAGGCACCCTCACATACAGACACATAAGTAACAACCATTTTTTTCTTTTTAAAATCTTAAGACAAAGAACACAGTAGGCCTGCTCTGTGTTTCTGAACAACGAAGTTATTGTGGGGAGGGCTGGAGCTACCTAGCTCTCTCGTACCAGCTGTCCTCGTTAGGCTTAATGACGCTGTGATGAAACACTGTGACCAACATCATCTGGGGGAGGAAAGGGTTAACTTGGCTTACACTTTCACATCAGTGTTCATCACTGAAGGAAGTCAGGACAGGAACTCAAACAAGGCAGGAACCTGGAGGCAGGCGCTGATGCAGAGGCTATAGAGGGGTGCTGCTTACTGGCTTGCTCTTCATGACTTTCTCAGCTTGCTTTCTATAGAACCCAGGACAACAAGCCTAGGGAATGGCACCACCCACAATGGGCTGGGCCTTTTCTCTTCAATCACTAAGAGAATGTCCAACAGACTTGTTTACTTACAGCCCAATTTTCTGAAGGGGTTTCTCAACTGAGGCTCCCTCCTCTTAGATGACTCTAGCTTGTGTCAAGTTGACATAAGACTAGCCAGCCAGCCCATCAGCCATCTCCAAGCCTGCCTGGTCTGAGGGTCTTCACATGGATTCTCAGGGGCATGCAGCAAGGTGACCACCGGCAGCTTGTGTGCTCAGTGGTGAGTGACTAGTGTTGTAGAGGGCAGAGGGGAAGGGGAGGAACTGGCCAGGTAGTGCAAGGGAACAGAAGGGATTGTAGGGTCCACTCTTTCCTTACCCGGTGACAGCTGTAAATGAGGCAGGGGCTGAAGAGCTGGATGAAGCCCTCGCCTAGGAGGCCCACAGGGCTTATATTCCTGTGGTCGGAGGCAGCAGTTAGTAAACAATGTGCAAATGGCATAGATTAGATGACATGTGCAGTGGGGGAAGAAACAGCAGATCAGGTTTCATTAGAGCCAGTGTTGGGCAGTGTGTGCGCCCAACTTGCCAGCAAAACAGACACCACAACAGGATCCTTCTGCACATGTTTATTGGGAGAGCATGATTGCAGAGGCAAAAAGACCCCGAGCCCCAGAACTGGCGCTGCTTATATAAGAGAGGCGTGTCTCATACCCAATTGGTTATGCTTTCAGTATCTCATTTACATGTCCACACCCGATTGGTCATACATTTAGTACCTCATTTACATACCTTGGGCCAGGCAGTGACTTGGCAAAAAACTCTACTGCACATGCGCACATTGATTGTTTACCCAAACTTATGGGTGGTGGTCAGCGGTAGCCAGCGCCACCTTGTAATGGCATATGTGGCTTCCCACAGGGCAGGACAAAATTAAATTAGGAACTCCCAAGTATTGTCACTGGGAAGGTGACTGAGCAAAGACTGCAGAAAGTGTCCCAATAAACACCTGTGGAGTCTGGCCAGGCAGAGGACAAGGGACCAGAGGACCTGAGCCACAAACCAGTCTAGAAGAGGCCTGGGAGAGGTAAGAGGAGGCAGATTAGTCCTTTAGGACTCTGCCTTCAGATAGGTTAAGACAGAAATGCATGGGGCCACTTGCCCTCTCTAGGGTGTAGACATGGTTAGGAGGCAGAGCCAGAGGAGTCAGGGTGTGACTCAGTGAGCACCAGCCCAGCATGGGACTGCCCAGAAGAGGAGCCAAAGATGACCCTGGCACCCTAGTCAGGTAGCATGAGGGTGTGTGTGTGTGTGTGTGTGTGTGTGTAGGTGTTTTGCTTATATGTGTGTATACCATGTGCATGCCTGGTGCCTGGGAGGCCAGGAAGCCAGAAGGAGGCGTTGGATGCCCTGGAAGTGGACTTACAGGCAGTTGTGAGCCACCATGTCGATGCTGGGAACTGAATGCTGGTCCTTCACAAGAGCAACAAGTGTTCTGACCCGCTGAGCCATCTCTCCAGCCCCAGGAGTGTTCCTAATAACATGAGCCTACTCTGGGTCCTGGGAGACTACCAAGCACTATCTTCTCAGTGCATGGCTGCGGAAAAGCTCCCCAAGAAGAGGGTCCTCAAAGACCTAGAAAGCTGGGATCATTGCAAGCACATCGCGCTGAATGAAGACTCGGAATGGTAGCGCCCAGGAACATAGCTGTAACAGCTCTGCCTGACAGACAGCTGAGTTCACAGTGGTTGCTTCCTCTGTTTCCACGTGAAAGAATAAGCCGTGTTGCTTGCATTTCCACAGTTAGCCTAAGTAGGTATGGAAGGGATGTTAGCAGTAGGCAATGCTCAGCAGCTTTCTGCAGTACGCCAGGTTGGGGGTGGGGTTGCAGATATGAACTATTGCCAAGCAGTTGAGAGCCAGCGTCTGATCCCAACATGAAAAGGAACACTGCTTAGGAAAAAAAGGATCCAAAAAGAGCAAGAAAGCTGTAGCTGGGAAAATTCAAGTCTCTCCAGAGGCAGAGAGAATGTGCCACAGGGCCGAAGACTGAGCCCAGGGCAGGCAGGACACACCAAGTCTCCTCCTGCACTCTTGTTGCTAGGGCTGCCTTGTTGTGACAACAGAGTGTCCTGAAGCCTGTGGTGAGTCTGCCTGAATGTGACTGTGGGACCCACAAGGTCCCAGCCTCATTGGGTGAGCACGGCTGAGATCCTTGGTATAGAGGTGGGTGGGATATGGAGGGAGGACCAGGCAGGAGGAGCTGGAGCACATACCTGCTCTCAGGGCATCTGGGCAGCAACTGCATGAGCCCAGAAAGACTCTGTGCTCTGATGAGTCTCTCTAGGGACTGGGGGTGGCAGGTCTGGGAGGTAAGGACATTGACAATAGCCCTGACTTTAGTGAGATGTAGAAGGCTTGGTACCTGGTGGGGAAAGGGGTCATTTGCAAAATTAAATCTAGCTACTGGTGTCAGATTGCCAACCCCTCTAATTTTCATGAAGACTCAGAAAAATCAGGGGGTGGGGTTATCGCCCATTTGACAGGGTGGGTTACTTAACTTGCATGAAACCCTTGATTTGATTCGCAGCACAGCATAAACTCCAAGGTCCCAAACCTGCCTTCCAAGTGCTGGGAGGATGCAGGCAGGGAGGATGCAAGCAGGGCAGATGCAGGCAGAGGAACATAATTGTCATGCTTGGCTGTATAAGGAATTAGAGGGCAGCCTGGGCTATATAAGACAGTATCAAAAATATTGTTTATTACATTCCTAGATTCTCTGGGTAGTTATGTGTGTGTCCCCACTCCCATTCTAATGACAAAGAGCGACAGTGTCAAGCCACTTTCCTTTCTTCCTATCTGTTCTGTGTGAGGGATGGACATGCTCTGCTCAGTCCTGGCTGGCTAAAAAAGCCAATGAACCCACCAACCTAGGCCAGCAGGCAGTGCGTCTGGTTCTAGGAGGGTGGCCGAGGCATGTCACTTGGCTCCGTAGTGAGTCTACCATATGAGGCACTTCCTAAGACACTGCCATTATAAGCTGTCTGAAGATATCCACCCAGGTAGCCTGTAGTCCCTGTTCTTCCTTCTCCACCCCTCGTGAAGACACAGTCTGGAGGAAATGTCCAAGTTTGGAGTATAAGGGGAGGGGTCAGAAAGTTCCAGAGAAAAACTAGTTCTCAATAAACCTGAAGAAAGATGCTGTCTGACTTCCTGCGTAGTTGAACCATCTCTAAAGCAGTGGTAAGGACTCAGGTAAACGAGGCTGATAAGGCGTCTGGATAGAATAACGCCCTTCCGCTTGCAGATAGGGGGCCCGAGGGTAGAACCGTGGACATTGACTCGGGACCTTAACAATTCCATTGGCAAATGATGCTTTAGGATCTACAGGGAGAAAGAGTGTCTTAAGGTGCTGGGTTCTCCTGAGAAGTTGTACTTTGTAGCCTGGTGGGTTTGCGCTCAGTAATTAAAGTCACATGGCGATAGATGAGGTGCCCGAGTCCAAGGGCTGTTGCCCTGAGGGCTCCCCATCTCCTGTAGCTGCTCTCTTCAGTCAGGTGACTTCATTCCCTCCCCACAGCCATAGGCTGGGCCGAGGCCTGCCTGTGCTAAGTGTGTTCTGTCTTCGCAGAGCACACCCACAGGCCTCCACACTTACCACAGGGGCTTGAATCCGCCGCTCCTGAGTAGCCGCCTAGCACAAGGCCCTTGCTGACAGGTAATTGCTTTGATGAGCAGCCAGAGAGGATAAGAAACTCTATCTAAGCGGAAGGGACAAGTGTGTCCATGACTGGAGCCTGCGGAGAATCCTAGTTGTTCTAGCTCTTGGCCACAGAGGTGACATACTCAAGTAAATGTTAACACAGCTAAAACTCCTTATAGTCAAGTGCGTGCGTGTGTGTGTGTGTGTGTGTAAGAACCAAACTTGACTTCATGGTCCAAAAGAGTTTCAGCAAAACTGAGAAATCAAAATCCTGTTCTAGTTAGGCCCCTCCTTGTCGGGGCACACGCCTTCCAGTGGTGTGGTGAGTTCAGATGGAGGAGGAGGAGGAAGAGGAGGAGGGGGAAGCAGAGGAGGAATCAGAAGAAGAGGGATGAGGGAGAGAAACCTGAGGAGGGGAAAGGTGAGGGAGACTTGGAACTCCATTTGCCACCTCCAATCCTGGAGCCAGCTTCCCTCAGAAGGTGAGGCTCTGTTGCTCTGGCATGGCTGATGTGGCTTGGTGGCTCCACCAGTGAAAAAGCCACGAGGCATCTGCGTTTGTTCTTGGGGCTCCTCTTCCCATACTGCTCTGTCCAGGGTTCCTTTGAGATAGGAAAGCCTTAGGGACTCCTGTGTATCTGCTGCCCAGAATGCCTCTCATGGGACTACTTGACCCCTTCCTTCCTCTGTTCTGGAACATTCATATCTGAGGGTGCAGAGACCCAGAGTCTGTGGCACCTTTGGCCTTGTGGAAAGGAGCACGCAAGGGGGCAGCAGCCTGGCCTCAGATCTGGTGAATGGGAGTTTTCACAGAGGTACCCAGCCATGGCTCACAACCATCTATAACTCCAGTCTCTCTCTTCTGACCTCCTCAGGCACCAGGCATGCATTTGGTACACAAACTCACATGTAGGCAAAGCACCCATACACACCCAAAAAAAATAATTTTTAAAAAGAAGAGACCCAGGGAGATAGCAAACAAACAACTAGCAGCCCTCCTAGTTATTAACATTTGCAACACACAATCATGGGGAGAAATGTCCGTGGCGCGCCTTAGAGCAGCAGCCCCACCCTGGCTTCTGCAGGGGCAAGAGAGTTGAAATTAAAAGGCACAGTAGAGCACACACCTTTGGAGGCAGCAAACAAACATGGTGGCTGTCTGTGTAGAGGGTGGTTTTGATGTTAAGGCACTGTTTTCTAATTGGTTTGTGATCAATCAAGATGTCAGGAGCCAATTGCTTAAAGCGGGGTAGATTTTAAAAAAATTATCCGCTCCATCTGTGGAGCTTGTGCTGTGAACTCCTCGGTGTGGATTTCGCAGTTGGAGCAGGCAGCAGACTTTAATGGCACTCCAAACCTGTATACCAATTATAGACAAATGGGAGGAACTGAGTGACCGCCTATGCTTGCTTTTTTTCTGTCTTTGGCTCAGCCATCGCTCAGATTTAGGAGGCATGTTGGTCTGGTTTCCACTGTCTGTTTCCAAGAGTCACATGACGTTTGGTCCCAGTAGAGGCCACCACACCCAGCCACCTCACTGCTCCATGGTCACAACACCAAGGATACTGGCCCACTGTTCCCACGGGATGTTGCTCCCTGACCCCCCTCCCACCTCCCTCTTCCTCTGAGGTTCTGCCGTCATCACCGGGGCACCCCCAACCAAGAGAGCTGGTGCCCAGGGGTCAGTAGAGGGCGCAGAGACAAACCATTCTGGAGACATCTTCAGGGACCACTGCTTTATTGTACACAAGCAACCACTCCAAGTGGGAGCTTATCAGCTGTGATCGATTAGCATAGTGCCTTGGGTTGGAGGGAAAGTAAGCTCTCAGACCACCAGGGTCTGTATGCTGATGAAGCACATTAAAGATGTGTGGTGTGCAGACTCACGTGAAGGCCAGCTACCAGCCACTAGCACTACTTAAGACTTCAGCGTTCTGACTTCAGGAGCAGGAGGCACTATGCTTCTTATTTCAAAGCACAGTGTGCCAAGTAGGCTGCCTGCCTGGTCATGCCCGCATCTTTTGCTACAACATTCTACTAGACGACCCTGCACCAGGGCCTGACCTTTTAGGCTGTTCTGGCCAAAGCTCTTTCTCCTCTTTGTTGCCAACTCAAATCCTGCAGGAGTCAGCTCAAGGCTTTCTGTGCCCATCTGAGGTTTTCCCTCATTCCGTTTCTTTCCATTGCTCCTCCAGACCCCAGGATAGCGACCAGTGCTCTTCTCTTACATCCTACCTGCCTTTTGCAAAAGCATAGGGAAAACTGGTCACAAAAAGAATAACCAAGAGCAAGAAAGGGCAGAGTGTTTGCTGAACTAGTCAAGGAGGCAACAGGTGAGTCCCAGACAGGGCAGCATGAGTGAGGGGCCCTGAGGGTTTAGAGCAGTTGAGGCAGATACTGGGTCTTGTTGCCTGGGGTCCACAGGGCATCACACTCTCTGATACGTGGTAATTCTTTGCTCTTCTTGAGACTTGCCATTTTGTTTCAGGCCATCAACAGGTCACTGGGAGTCAGGCTCAGACATCTGTGTAAGATGTTACTGTAGCAGTGAAATAGGAGCTGCCTGATGCTCCAAGAGGGTTGTGCCCGCCCAAGAGCTCTGGATTCACCAACAACACACACACACACACACACACACACCAGCTAATTTGGATAGCTCAATGGTTGGGCACTTCTGAACCGCCTCATAGCTAGCACGCACTCCCCTCTGGTATTTCCAGCTTAACACCTTCTAAATCTATTACTTCTGGGCAGCCTTCCCCAGCCCCCTGAGACCGCTTTCCCTTCCCACCTACATTGTTGGATACTTTCTCTCCTGCAGCACTTTTCTTTTCTTTTCTATTGCTATAATCACTTTTCTTTTTTATTCATGCACAGAATTCTTCAAAAACTTGTGTGTTTTGTATACGATGTTCAAAGACAAAATAAATAATATAAAATGTGCACAGGCTAAGTGCACAGGGCAAATCAAACAGAAATCAAATGTATGCAAACTTGTGGCAGTCATTGCAACATCTCATCATATATTACAAAAATCATTGCCTTCCCCAAATCTGGAAAAATCCCCAAATCCAAAATGTTCCTAAACAACTTGAGACAAGATATGCGCACACCATCTCCCTCAGGTATGAACACAGGTGGAATAGATGTGCCATCTGGACTCTGACATAGCTCAGTGGGTAAAGTCACTTGCAGCCAAGTTTCGAAGCCTGAGTTGGATCCAACCCCCAGATCCTCATGGTGGAAGGAGTCAGTCCTTCAGGTTGTCCTCTACACATGTGCACATGTACACATGCACACATCCAATGCACATTATATAATACAGCCGTATGTATATACACACATGCACCTCTAAAACACAAAAGCATCCAATTTTTCCTCACACTAAACTGGATTTGCACTGTGCATTCTTCATTGATCAGGGACATGGGCAGAATGGAAAGGTTTCCCTGTGATGGACAGCCTGTACAGACAACATTCACACGCCACGACTGGTATTCATGTTATCCATACATGTCAGCTCCACCAATCTGTCATTCTTTTAGTGTCCATGGCAACAGAAGCTGCATCTCTCAACAGTGAGTGCAGAAACTCTTCAAGTGGTCCACCTAGATCCTCGGATTCAAAAGCCCTACAGCATCTGCACCACTACAGCAAGTCTGCTGGCACTGTGCCCGAGCCCACATCTGGCATTTGGTGTCCTTAGACCAGGAATGCCAGCCAGGCTCATAGCACATGCTTAGAAATCCAGGTGCCATCACTGAGAACTGACATTAGCAACAGCTGCCATAGCAGTCAACTTCAGACTGTGGGACAGGCTATGTGCTGGAGACCTGTGTCCTGTGTCCCGCCCTTGCTTTAGGTGGTTTGGAGCAGCACTGTGGGGACTTCTGTGGTGGTCCACAGGCAGGAGCTCCCTGTCCTGGCATTGTGTAAGTGAAGACAGATGCTGGTGAAGTGAAGACAGATGCTGCAATGGGGATGGGAAGAGAACCATCCTTTCATGGCCTTCACCCAGAAGTGACCTCAGCATGTCAATCTACCATATATGCTGTCCAAACAGGAAAGGGAACTACCGAAAAACCAGAGCCCCGTGGAAGGACAGCCTTTAATCAAGGCTCAGAAAACCTGGTCTCAGCAGATGCACCAGCCAGGTGTAAAACATTCTAGAAAACACAGAGGGACAAAACACCAACAATCTAGCCTTTTGCCTTTTGCACCAGGGCAGGTTACTTGGTCCAGCGGACTCTGGGAATGTCATAGTGCTCGGTGAGTGTGTCCAGGTGTCACTGGAAGTCCTTCACTCTCTGCTTGTGGGTTTTTGACGCCTTCTTCAGGGTTCTTTCCTTTTGCCGCTCCTCCTGCATCTTTTCGAAGCCTGCCTGCACCAGCATGCGTTTGTCCAGGCAGCGCCTCTTCTCCTCCTCGCTCTTCTTGCATGTCCCCATGGCCTCCAGCATCTTGGCCTTGTCTTTGTCCTCATCCTCTTTCCTCCTCCTCCTCCCCTTCGTCACGTCAAGCTCTGCCACGGCCTTTCAACTTCAGGGGACCCTTCTGGACCTGCTTGTACACTTCCTTAGCACTCGCTGCCATAATCATTTTTCAAAGTGTCCCGTTTTCTTCCTGTGACTTCTACTAGCAGGTTGAAAGAGCCACACAGTTCCTGAATCTGTAGTCCAACTATCCCAACAACCAGCCGCTGTAGATGGGAAGTGCAAGAATCTAGTAGTTACTTGTTCTCAGGAGGCTGGTCTTCTGCAGAAGTAGGTTCCAACAGATGTACTGGCGAGTAAATTCGAGCAGGTGAGAAGATTATCCTGCAACCCTTAAATCTGATCTCTCTCCCTCCAAGTCATAGCACTTCTCCCCTCCTCTTCTGTCCCTTGCCCTCAAAATCTAAAATCCCGCCTCTGTCTCCCTGCCCAGCCACTGGCTGTGTGGCAATTCTTTGTTATCAATCAAAGCCAGCTGGGGGCAGGGACCCTCAGCGTCTGGAAGCTCAGGTTTTGGGAGCCAAATTAAGACCAAGCCTTAGAAGCAATCCCCAATCCATCACAGGTTATTAGGGGTCAAGACACAGCATCCGTGGCTTTGTTAAGTGTCAAAGTTTGCTTTTTTAAAGTTTCTGGTCTCTTGTATTTATGCTACCCACAGTGTCAAGTTACTGTTTAGCCATGGTTGGGGATTCTGTCTACTCTTACACCCTTGGGATCAGTAACGAACGCCAGATACTTGTGTTCACCACAGACCTGACATGCATAGAGATGACAGAAGCATGGAGGTCCCTCTAGAGGCCAAGGTCGGGAGAGAAGCAGGCTGCAGGGTTATGGGAGCCCAGAGCAAAACTGGTTCCTGTATCAAAGACCTGTGCATATTGTTGTTTATGCTTGTTTTATTTTTGTTTTTTCAGGTTTTTTTTAAATTTCTTTACTGGTATGTGTGTGTGTGTGTGTGTGTGTGTGTGAGAGAGAGAGAGAGAGAGACAGAGAGATGGGGGAGGAGGAGGAGGAAGAGGAGGAGAATGCAGATGATGCAGATGATGTAGATGTAGCAAGTATGGAGGTTAGGGGAAAGCTTGAAGTCGTTCCTTCTCTCTTCACCATGTGGGTCCCTAGGATAGAACTCAGGACATCAGGTTGTTAAGCCTGAGTGAAGAACATGGAGGCAGGGAAGGGGGAGGGGAATTAATGAAGGTTTCCAGGGGCAGAAAATGGCCCTCTATCAACTTTGACAGCTGAATGTCTGTATCTGGAGCCTAGGGATCCAAGATAACCCTTATGCCCCATCAAATGGAACATTTTGTTCTGCATCTTTACAGCCTTCTGTTCTCACTGCCTTTATTATTATTGCCCTATTGCCCTATTTCATTGACCTCGAGAGTTCTCACCTTACTGCTGTCTTATATTCTCACCCATCTCATCCACATTCCAGGGACATTACCCCCCCACACACACACACACCTCTCAATCAGGGTCTCTTGGAAGCTTCCAGGAACTATCTGCAGCAGGGTGGGGGCCAGGGAGGGGCTTCACTTGACTTAAGTCAGAACATTTAGGAATGGTGCCTTGGACTTCATTACTTTTAGCCAAGCTGGGGTTGGAAAAGGGGGCACAACAGGCCTGATAAAGAGTTACCCCACCTTCCTCAAAGGGTGGTGGCCTGGCCAGAAATAGCCGACCCCAGGGGAGCTGGACAATCGAAGACAGAGAATGCTTCTGCTCTCAAGGATGATCTTCACCTTGTGAGCTGTAGTTCTGCAGAGCTGTAAGGCCACGATTTCATTCCTGGGGAGTATGATCTCCAAACTCTTTGAGCCCTCCTCCTCTTCCTCCTCCTGCCCTTCCTCCTCCTCCCCTTCCTTTCTCCTTTTCCTCCTCCCCTTCCTCCTCTTCTCCTTTTCCTCCTTCTCCCCCCACCCCCCCACCTAACCTGGCTCCAGCTCCAGTCCTAAACCCTAGCTGTACTCGACTACAGTCCAGCACAGTGCAGCCTTGCCATCTGGCAGCATTTGCAATCTCACAGATGCATCCTCTTCTTTCTTTTCCCACTTACAGAACGCGATGGGTAGTCGCAGCTTTCTGAATGTGAAGTTTCAGCCACAGGTCCATGTGTTTGAACACTTGCTCCCCAGCTAGGGGCGCTGTTGGAGGAGGTTATGAAAGCTTTAGGCTTTGGGGAGGGCATGGTTGGTGGAGGTGGGTCATTGAAGGCAGGTCTTTGAGGGGCAGGCCCCCCCCCCCCGCTCTTCAGATCTCCTGTCTGTCGCTGAGATGTGGGGAGCCTCAAGTTCCACTGCCACTGACTCTAGCTGCTCCATCATGATGGCCCCTCTGAACCACGAGTCAAAATTAGGTGCTTCTATCAGGTATTTGACTGCAGCAAGGAAAGAGTTTGGTCCTGGACTGTCCCACGAGTCACTGACTAGGCTCACCGGTCACTCATGTCCCCTTCCCAGCCCATGTTCATGCTGCAGACTCTGATGCTGGTCCAGGGCCTGTGTCACAGGCTGTGGGTCATCCTCAGTGACATAAGCTCGCAGGACTTGGGATGACACCTTACTGCCGAAAGCTCTGTCTCTCCTTCCTGCCTCAAGTTACTGGTTTCCAGAGTCCCTCAGCCAGGAAGCATTCTGTCCCACGGAGAGTGCCGCTCCTGTACGGTCTACTGGGAGGTTCCAAATGTTTGATTGTGCTCGTTGGGGACTTTTGAAACTGGATTCCTGAACAGAGGCTAACCCCTTTGCCCTTGGTACTGCAGTGCCTCATACCGATGTGGCCAGCACTTATTGGCCCTTTGTCACCAGGCATGTAGCATTCATTCCGTGTGGGCAGCCCAGCTCCTGGGGTCACCTAGATTGTGCCTTCAGTTTCCAGGAGAGGCTATGGGTTGCTTATGGACAGCTCTGGGGGTGGAATGCAGAACTGTGTGCCTGTTAGTCAGAAATCACCCACTAAGTAGATTTCAAGGCCAGCTAAGTCTTTCACATGTCATTTCGTATAGTATTTATATGTTAAATTTATTTTATTTTAACCACATTTTAAATTTAGATGAAACAAGAAGCTTATAAAACACGCGTCAACTCTTCTTGGTATTAGCTATAGCAGAACGTTTCTCTGTTCAGTTTTCTGTGAACATTCCTAGTTCTGCCCATTTCTGTGCTTGCCTTTGTGAGACCACATGGAAAAGCATCTAAGTGAATGAAGCTCAGTCTGCCTCTCAGTGCGCATGTGTGTGCCGGTTTGTGCATATGTGTATGTGCATATGTATATGTGCATGTGTACATGCGTGTATATGCATGTGTGTGTGACTATGCATGTGTCTCTGTGTGCATATGCATGTAGACAGACTCTGGCTACTTTGTGGGTTCTTTTATCTTCCACCCTTCTCCACCCCTCTTCTTCCATACTCTCAACCCCCGAACACTAGGTAGGAGAGAAAAAAGGATAGAGAGGAAAGGGGGCGATGATACCATTAGACGACTTCCTGCTCATGTGTGAGTGCCTTGTGTGCACATGCATTTGTGTGGCTGTGTGTATGTGAGTGTGTACATGTGTGTGCCTATGTCTCTGTGTGCCTGTGTATGTGTTAGTGCAAATGCTTGTGTGGGGGATATCTTGATTCTTTCATACTTGCCTTTAAGATCAGAAAAACCTGCTCCTCTGTCTTATTATGTTTTACTGTGTGTATCTGTCTGTGTGTAAGTTCATGCGCATGAGTGCAGGGCCTGAGAGGCTAGAAGAGGCCATCAGATCCTCTGGAGCTGGGGTTGCAGGAGAGCATCAGCAGTCCTATGTGGGGGATGGGTCCTCTGCAAGACAGCAAGATGCACCTTAACTACTGAGCCATTTCTCCCTGTAAGAGGAGGCTTCAGCAGTCCCCTTCCCTCTCTTGCTTTCTGCTATTCAAGGATCCAGCCCGGCTGTGGACATCACCACATACTAGTGGCTCATTCTATTCTTGTATCCCAGGCCTCAGAACTGTTATGCGACAGACTTCTGTCCTTTGAGAACCAGCCAGTCTGTGTGATGCTGCTGTAGCCCCACAAATGGACCAAGAGAATCAGCGTGCACATGTATTGGATCTTTTCCTGGGGCCTTATCTCTTTTTGTTTTTCACTTAACTCTACCTGTCTTATTTTCCTTTGTAATTTTTCCAATGAAATGATTAATTTTTAAGACAGGTGTGGTAGTGTATGCTTTTAATCACAGCACTGGGGAGGGAGAGGCAGAGGCAGAGGCAGGTGGATATCTGAGATGGAGTCCAGTCTGGTCTGAAGCATGAGTTCCAGGACAACCAGACAACCAGAGCTGCAGAGAGAAACCCTGTTTCAGAAACAAACAAAGATTAGTTTCCAACAGCGCCCCTTTGTTCCCTCTGGACACTGATGTTAATGTGTGCAAGTGTGGGCTTGCCTGTTGGATGACCCATGCTTGGGTAAAGCTCCCAGCTTCAACTCTGTCTCAGAATCTGTTTGGGAATACACTTGGCTTGCTTTGGAGGAGTGAGCACACAGTCCTTGCTGCCCCACCAGACCTATAAGTACCACTGAACATGTTCATACCTGCCTGATTTGTGTACGGATGGATCCCTCTGCTTTCCCTCTGCATAACTTTTACTCAACAGATGTTTACTGTGTTCTTTCTAGTGGCAAGCACGTGAAAGAATCTGAGCTAACCCAGTCCCACTGTTTGGCTACACACAGTAGTGTTAACATCTGGATAAAACTTAAGTGTGTGTGTGTGTGTGTGTGTGTGTGTGTGAGTGTGAGTGTGAAATAGAAGTCTGCTAACTCACAGAGTGGGTGAGGGATCCAGGGAGCTTGCTCAGTGGTTAAGGCTGCTATTCCAGGGGAATCTCAATTCGATTCCAGCACCCACATGGCAGTTCGCAACTGCCTGTAACTCCACCTCCAGGGCACCTGACACCCTCACGCTGACACACATGCAGGCAAAATGCCAATGCACATACAATAAAAGTAAATCATTAAAATACTTTGTTTATGTGTATCAGTGTTTTTCCCTGCCTATCTGTGCACCACATTGTACGGATGTGGTGACCAATCTGGCTCAGAGTGACTTGGGTGGCCATTGCATTTCCAGAGCCCTTGTTCATTGTGTTAAACCCATCTAAGCCTGGAAGCAAGCTGTCACACTGAAACACCCTGTAAGAGAAGGGCTCAAGGAAGGGCGGAAGGAAGGATGCAGAACCCACAGGTCTGGATGCAGGCACAGCTGCAGCTCGCATTTTGCTTAAACATTTTCATTGCTGTTTTTGCTTTAAGAACCTGAGTTCTCTTCCCTCGGTGACTGAAACATCAGCATGCAAATGTGTCATGGGCGCGAGGCAGGGAATGGATGAAAGTCAGACCCTGATCCAAAAGCCAATCCCCCTTTCTGCTCTAGCCCCTGCAGCTGTCTCCGGTGTTCTCGAGGGGTGGCCTTTGTTCTCCTCGGAGCCCTTGAGTCACGGGGATCTTCTTCCTTTCTCTCTGTTCACTATTGCTGACTTGCAGGGAACTGGTTTGCATCTACTGCTGGGCCCTGGTCCAATTTCTGCTGTCACTGAGAAAGCCGGATGGTGTCCGCCCCCCCAACCCCCACCCGGGGTCTCTAGACCGGCCTCTGACACAAAGCAGAAGACCTGCCAGAGCAGGCTGCTAGGGCTAGGCCTGTGTAGCCCTGCTTGAGATACCTTTCCTCCTACCTGCCCTGTGGAGGTGGTGGTGACAACTGGAGGTTTGTGAGGGCTGGAGATTTGTGGAGACGGGGGGGGGGGGGGGGGGGGGCGGGGAAGGTGAGAGGGGGTGGTGGAGGAGGAGGGGACAAGGCAGCCAGTTTTCACAGCCAAACGAAGCAGCTTAGCTTAACGAGATAATGGTGACAGGCTGGGAAGATGTTGCTATGGCAACACAGCAGCAGGTCTCTCTTGGGATGCCGCGTCACATAGCATACACACTACAGATGACGTCGTCCGGTATCTTTTGGCCTCCTCGGGTCTGGCATATTTTCCCTCCTGCTCAGACTCACCTAAGATACTGAATTCTGCTTCAGGAGAAAATCCCGCCAGACACCTGGTGGGTGATCCGTCCTTGGTATGGCTATCTCACCATGGTGACACTACCTGATGCAGCCTCTGCTAAGCCCAGCAGGCTCTGCTCTTCAGATGCTAGCTTTGTTTCCAGAGCTAATTAACACCAGGCTACACCAGTGTGCTGTGAAGTTCCCCAAAGCTTCCTGGGCCCAACCACCTGCTCTTCCACCTCTTCCTGGTTTCCCTCCTTTCCTCAAGCAGGATACTGTTCAGACCTTGCCTGCGACCCAGCCCTCAATGCAAATGTATGCTACATAGTAATCATGTGTGTGTGTGTACTTGGAACAAAAGATGAATGAGACAATATTTACCCTCACTGTGTAAATGAAACTCTTTCCCATATTACACAGAACAGAGTACATTATTTTCTCTATCACATATGCTATTTGGACGGCCATACCTACTTGATTACACGACCCCAGTGGTTTCGTATTTGGGATGCCCTGTTCAAGTCATGTGCCTGACAAGTGATGGCTCAGACCCCTCTCTCCTCCCTCCCCATTCCAAGGCTGAATGGGAGGGGCTAGCTGATGTCATTCTTCCAGGGGGTATACCAAGATGATGCAGACAGGAAGTCCTCCTTCCCTCCCATTGTCCATAGGTTCGTAAGATCCTTACCTTCATTGTTTGGCCAGTGATCAAAAGAGGAGGACTTTGTAAGCCCGAATAACTCATTAAAAAGAACACAGCCAAACTCGTTTGTTAATATAGATCCATTTCTCTCTCTCTCTCTCTCTCTCTCTCTCTCTCTCTCTCTCTCTCTCTCTCTCTCTCTCTCTCTCTCCTTTCCTCCTCATCTCTGTCCCTTTCTTTTTATTAGAAGAATACTGGATATCCAACATAGGGCTTCATTTGTGCAAAGCAGAGGCTCTACCACAGCCTAGCATAAAAGTCTTGGAAGAAATTCAAGATAAAGCGTGTGGAAAGGATTAATATGTATCTACTTCTGATTCTTAGGTTAAGTCTTGTTTGGGACCAGGATACTAAATCAACACCTATTTCCCCCAAATCCACTAAGCTACTAGACTTTATCATCATGATGCAGTGATAATTGGGGGTGGGGTGGTGTGGTATACATTCAGCATCTGGGCTCTGGGCTCAGCCGAGTTGCTTCAAGTCGAAAGCTAACCTGGGCTACATAATGAAACCCTGTCTCGCTCGACCTAACAAACACATGGATGACAAAGGTTCAGTGGTGACTGCAGCAAATATTTTTAAAAGTTCAAATAAAAAGTTAGGAAGAGTTAAACCACACTTTGGAGAGAAGCAGAAATTTGATCTTGAGTTTGACAGTATACCTGTTTGATCATGAGTTAGTAGATCAGCTGGTATGGCTACAATCTCAGGCTTAGCATCTGTGTGAGTCACATAAAAACTCGGCCCTCAGGCACTGTGGTGCACATACATGCAGACAAAATACCCATCACATAAAATAAATCTAGCATTTTTGGTTTTGAGCCTAACCTTTAGTGGCTGAGCCATCTTTCCAGCCCCAAATAAATAAACAAACCAAAACCCCAAAACACTTAGTTGGCTGTTTTTGCTACTGGCTTCTGCCAGTCATAATTAGGATTTCTATTGCTTTGATGAAACACCATAACCAAAAAGGAAGTTGGTAGGGAATTATTTGGAATAACTCGGTATTCATCATGAAGGAAGTCAGGACAGGAGCTCAAACAGGGCAGGAACCTGGAGGCAGGAGCTGCTGCAGGGGCCATGGAGGGTGTTGCGTACTGGTTAACCTGCTTTCTTACAGAACACAGAACCACCAGCTCAGGGATGGCACCACCCACACTAGACTGGGCTCTCCCCACACTGATCACTAATTAAGAAAATGTCTTAAAGCTGGATCTTAGGGAGGCGATTTCTCAGTTAAGGTTTGCTCCTTACTCTAGCTTGTGTCTGGCTGACAGACGAGCCAGCCTGCACACTGCCCCTCCCCCACCGGATGCCCCAGCCTCACTCGCTCATGTGGCAGGCCCCATCTCAGTGATCCTGAGAGGCAGGAAGATGCTTTAGGGTTCCATCACTATGACAAAATACCCGTGGAAATAAGAAAGGAAAGATTTATCTGGGCTCCCAGTTTCATAGTGGAGCAGGGTATGTGGACAGCTGAACTTGTGCCGGGTCAGATGGCAGCAGAAGGGCCTGCCTGCAGAATGGAAGCCTCCCTTCTCAGCTGCTGCCATTCTTTTGCCACTCTCTTTGCTGGCAGCCCGTGCTCCTGGTGGCTCCTCATGCATGCGTGTGTCTGTGTAGCCACGTTTCCTCTCACAAGGACAGTGGGTTAGATCAGGGCCCATTCTGTGATCTCATTTAACTCAGTGGGCCTCTTTCAAGGACCTGTCTCCAAATGCAACCATATTCTGAGGTGCCGAGGTTGGGGCTTGAACTTGTGACTACTGGGGACCGCGACTCAGCCTGAGAATTCTCTAAAGCCAGGGCATAGATAAAGCTGCAGGTATTGGGATGCCGTGCTCCTTTTGGGGCAAGCAAAATGCTCACAGCTTGATTATGGTGATAACCGCACATCTCTGGAAAAACCCCACCGAAGCCCACTGAGTCACAGGCTTTCAGGGGGGGAGTTTTGAGTATATGAATCACATACCTCAATTTTTAAAACTATTTTTAATTATGTATATATATATATATATATATATATATATATATATATATATATATATATATATGTCTGTCTCTGTATGTTCTTGTGCATGCATTTGGAGGCCAGAAGGCATTAGATACCTCTGGAACTGGTGGTTGTGAGCTGGGTCCTCTGTAAGAGCATGCACTCTCGTAATCTCGGAGGTGTCTATCCAGTTCCTATTTCAACCTTCTATATAAGAAAGCATCCTGCAAAGGTCAAGAAGGGATTATATAGGTGGCTATGGGGAAAGAGAAGGGAAGGGAGGGTGGAATCCGAAGCCCTGTGATAGCCGTCTGCGATGACTGCCAGTCTCCCACATCAGCCCTAAGAATGCTCTGCCCCCATTGCCAGCATCTTTGACAAACCACCTGCCAGGGCTTTTTTCCACCACCCAACACCCCTCAGTCCCGTTGCTCAGCTACAGAAACCAGAGCATGGTTTGCTGCTGGGAATCACAAAGCCAAGAAACAGAAGGAGCACGCTTGGTGGGAGGGGGCTGGGCTGGAGGCGGAGCATGTGGCCAGCCAGAGCCAGGGAGCGGCAGTGGTCCTGTAGCCCCTCCCTGCCTAGAGGATGCGGCTGCTGGGCTTAGAAAAGCAACTTCCTTTCCAGGGGCGTCTGGGAGACTCAGAATTGTCTTGCCTGCTTCCTCACCTTCTGTAACTGTTCCTGTGGTGTGCCCACTTTGAGCCTCAGCCAGTTTGCAGCATCAAGGAGCTGCTGCTTCAGTGTACTTTGTGAAAGGGCTCTCTGTCCGTGTTTCCCAACTGCTTCCAGAACTGGCTTGTGCATCTTTTTGTTTTGGGGTACACACAGGCACAGGCAAGCTGACTGTCCAGCACGTCACAGTATAAAAAAATGTCTAACTCTGTTTTTAAAATGCTGTAATTCAAAATTTGACGCACATTTTTGTTGTTGTTGTTCCTGTGGACAGGATGGCCCAGATCTTGAGAGACCATTTTAAAACGCCAAAGAAACACAGGGGGCGTCACACCCAAGTGAAGGACAAAGAGAAGGCAGCACAACAGACCTTGCCGGAACAGGTAGCCACTATTTGTGTCGTTGTGATCAGAGGGAGCCAGTCTTGTCTTTGATCTTTTCTCTATTTAACGGCTCAGTACATATTCTGACCACAAAGCTACAATGAGCGGCGGGACATACCACTGCACACTTAGAACCGCAGTCAGTAGCTCCAGACAATTAAAACTGTAAGAACGTAAAATTACAACAAAGTTGTTTTTTTGTTTCTTAAAGTCAGTCTCAGTCTGTCATTCGAGGTCGCATGGTGAATGAAAATCGCCCAAAAGAATTATATGGAAAGTCTATGAACAAAGGCTCCTTGTTCTACGGCGCCCTCTGGTGGGGCTGAGAGGAAAAAGCATTTCTGAAGCGAGGGACACACGAGGCTTAAAACAGGACCCAAATGCTTCCCTGGCGTCCATTCCCGTCACTGACACCAAGGATCAAACTCTGCAAACCCTCCTGTGTTCTGTGAATCGTTTCTTTTTTATTTATTTATTTTTTTGGTTTTTCTTTTCGGGATAGGATTTTTTCTGTGTAGCTCGACTACCCTGAAACTCCCTTTGTAGACCAGGCTGGCCAAGAACTTACATTCACCTGCCTCAGTGCCACCCCCACCTGGCTTGCCTGCCTGCCTGCCTGCCTGCCTGCCTGCCTGCCTGCCTGCCTGCCTGCCTTCTGCCTTCCTTCCTTCCTATTTTAATTATTTTACCCTTGAGTTTCAAAATCCAGAAACTTGAGGTCTCGAGGGGAGATTGTGTATCTACCTCAGGTAGATACTGAGACCAAGGTTCTGAGTAGGAGGACCCTTCCCACTCCTCTGGATCGCCAGGTAATGAAGGGAGAGCAGGCCAGGCAGTTAGTTTTGGAGACTTGGTGGAGGGAACTTGGTTCCTTTGAAGGAGGCCAGTGGCCACTAAGGTGGGTGGTGGATGGGAGACACTGGGCAGCATCAGAAGTGGCTACTGCATGTATCGGGCAGCAATCAGGCTGCAGGGCACAGGGACACGGCTAAGTATGTGGGCAAGACCAGAGTGTAGAGACTCTTTCCTGGGACCTCGATTCTGCCGTTTGGGCCCAAGCAGTACCAATTCACCCCTCTGTTTGGTGGGTGAATGGGCTGAGGCTGTGCTAGGGACTCTGTGAGCTTAGGGCCTGTGCACCAGCGTAGACAGAAGAATGAGGGCTGGCAAAGACAGGGAAAGAATTGGAACCATGAAGCCATCTCAAGAGACTTAGTGCTCTAGGACAGGGAGTGGTCTTATTTGGGAAGGAATTCATTTGACCCATTTGGTACTCACCTGATACATCAAGGCATTTGAGACTCGTGGGGCACAATCACCAACTGTCCCAGATTTCTGTATCTCACGGCTGACTAGATTTCTAATTAAGCACAATGAAGAAAAACACCCCCTTCATTATTGTTCACAGATTAAAGGATACTAATGAGAGATCCATGGACTTCTAAAACAACCAAACCCCCATGGTTCAGTACCAGAAAACGCGTAGATTTAGTCTTCAATGCCACACACCCATCTCACAACTCCTGAAGGCCCACACACAGGCACACATACACAAACTGGAACACACAAAGACCAAGAAGACATTTTTTAAAAGATGGCCAAGCTGGGTGGTGGTGACATTTGATCCGAGCATTTGGTGGGGGAGAGGCAGGCAGATCTCTATAAGTTCAAGGCCAGCCTGGTCTACAGATTGAGTTCTAGGACTGCAAGGGATACACAGAGAAACCTTGTTTTGAAAAACCCAATAAGATTTAAAAAAAAAAAAAAAAAAGATGGCGAGACAGAAGCCAAGCTTCACGGTGTAGGGTGGAACCATGGGAGCTTCAGCGTGAACAGTCCCTGTTTAAAAAAAAAACACTTTGTACACTGGGGAGAGAGACAAGTGCTTTCTGCACAAGGATAAGCAGCCAGGTGTGAGCGCACACCTAACCTGTGATTGTAGCATTGGGAACGAGGGATGGCAGGATCCCTGGGGTTCACTGTCCTGCCAGCCTTGCCTGCTTGGTGTGTTCCAGGCTGTCCTGAGGGACAACACCCGGGGTTGACTGTGGCCTTCACATATACACACTGTGCACACACACACACACCCATACCACATCCACTCTTACACACTTATTTAATAGAGAGAGAAACAGGGCTGGAAAGATGGCTTGGTGGTTAAGAGCACTTGCTGTTCTCCCAGAGGACCTGGGCTTGAGTCCCAGCATCCTCCTGGTGGCTCATGACCATCCTTGACTCAAGTTCCAGGGGATCTGGCACTCTCTTTGGGTCTCTGCCACAACTGGAACACAAGTGGTGAATATATACACATGCTGGCTAAACGCCTTTCCATCATTATGGCTTCTATGGCTGTGTTGAAGCACAGTGGCCCAAACAGGGGCCATGAAAGAGTTGATTTATCTTACATCCTGCACTCCACCATCTACGGAAGCCATTGGCATGAAATTAGGGCTGGAATCTAGAGGCAGGAACTGGAGCGCATGCTACAGAGGAGCCTGGCTTGTTATGTTTTATAAAATGTGGTATGAAGGAGCAGGAGGGGAGGGGGTGCCTTGGTGGGCCCATGCAGATGGGCCTAGTATAAAAGGAAGTTTATTTGAGACCTGGGAAGGGGTATGGAGAAGGGAGTAGAGGCAGAGAAAGAAAGAGAGGAATAAAGGGGGAAGAGAGAGAGAGTAGATGGAAGGGAGGAGGAAAACAGAGGGAGGGGTAAGGGAAGGAGAGCCGGAGAGGGAGAGAGATTGACCCCATGAGCAGTCCTTATATGACTGGCTTACTGGCTTGTACCTCCAGATGCTAGGTAACTGTTAGGCAGAGCCTAGAGGAAATGCTAACACTGCTTACTGGCTTGATTCCCCATGGCTCAGCTCACTCAGTTTGCCTTAGAATACCCAGGACAACTGTCTTAGTTAGGGTTTTACTGCTGTGAACAGACACCATGACCAAGGCAAGTCTTATAAAAATCAACATTTAATTGGGGCTGGCTTACAGGTTCAGAGGTTCAGTCCATTATCATCAAGGTGGGAGCATGGCAGTATCCAGGCAGGCATGGCACAGGAGGAGCTGAGAGTTCTATGTCTTCATCCAAAGGCTGCTAGTGGAAGACTGACTTCCAGGCAACTAGGGTGAGGATCTTATACCCACACCCACAGTGACACACCCATTCCAACCAGGTCACACCTATTCCAACAAGGCCACACCTTCAGATGGTGCCACTCCCTGGTCCAAGGATATACAAACCATCACATTCCACTCCCTGGTCCCCATAGACTTGTTCAAAAACATGAGTCTATGGGGGCCATACTTAAACATAGCATAATGCAAAATGCATTTAGTGCAACTTTCAAAGTCCTCATAGTCTATAGCAGTTGCAACAATGTTAAAAGTCCAAAGTTCAAGGTCTCTTCTGAGATTCATTCAACTTAATTAACTATAATCCCCAAAGCAAGGCAGGAAACCAGCTGGGCAAACTCCAAACTCTGCATCTCCATGGTTGATGTATGTCAAAGTGGTCTTCAGATCTCCACTCCTTTTTCATCTTTTTTGACTGCAACAAACTGCTTCCTCCTGGGCTGGTTGCACTCCCTGTTAGCAGCTTTCCTCAGCATGTATCCCATGGCTCTGGCATCTTTAACATCTTTGAGTCTCCAAGGCAATTTCAATGTTACAGCTTCTTCTTTCAGTGTCTGGGATTCCACTTGATCTTTGGACTCCTCCTAAGGGCTAGCATCACTTCTCCATCTCTGTCCTCTGTAGCACTCTATGCTCAGGTTGATCCACTCCATTATGGCTGCTGTTCTTGGTGATCAGCCCATGGTACTGACATCTCCAATACACTGTGGTGTTCCACTCCAACTAGGCTTCACCAATAGCCTCTCATAGGCTCTCTTCAGGGTGCCAAGCCTCAAATCCTTTGCATGACCCCTTCAATCCTGGGCCATCAACTACAGCTGAGGCTTCACCTTCTCCAATGGGCTTCCCTGGCCTCTCACAGTGCTAAGCCTCAGCTTCTCTCCATGATCCCTTCATTCCTTCATAAGCAGTACCACCTGAGTGACTCTTACACATTGCCAAGTCCAGCTGCAGCATGAGGTACAACCTTGGGTATTTCTGAAACAGCTTCTTTGTGTCCCAGAAAACAATTTCCAGAAGATTTCACCTCAGTGATGCTGGTCTCTTCTTAATCACCGCTAATTCCTTAGCTCCAGCTAACCAGCATCAATTTTCCCAGTAGTTCCTTCCATTCTTAACTCTAGAGCCAGAGCCACATGGCTGAAGCTGCCGAGTTCTGCTGCTTACAGGAACTAGAACATGATCCCCTTGTATTATTACATTATCACTAGCTTTATGTTTTCTAAATCCTTCACTGCCTAAGCTTGGCTATCCTGGTTCTTGCTCTGTAGATTGACCTTGAATGTAGAGATCAGCATGCTTGTCTCATGGGATTAAAGGTGTGTACCACCATGCCTGGATCTAATTTAGCTGGGTAGGATCTTGCCCCAAGGTCCCACTCCCTTAATCTTTATCTCCTAGAACACAAGATTTTGCTCCATTTCACTTCCTGGTACCCCTTTAATCCTCGAACAATATATTTTATATTTTTCCTTTCTAAGCTTGCTATGCTTGTTCAAACTTCTCTTCATAAGACTTAACCAGAGAACAAAGTCTCTGCTGGGCTTTTTTGAAACTTCTTTTGTCAATGCAATTAATCCAAGTCTCTTCACCTTAGCCTCAGGCAAACTTTTCAGACAAGGGCAAAAAGTAGCCACATTCTTCACCAAAATACCACAAAACCAGTCTTTATGCCACATTCTGAAATTCTTCTCCTTTGAAATCTCTTGGGCCAGGTCAACACAGTTCAAATTACTCCCAGCAACAAAGTCTTCCATATTCCTACTAGGATGACCCATTAAGCCCCATTTAAAGCATTCCACTGCTTTCCAAATCCAAAGTCCCAAAATCCACACTCTTTCAAATAAAAGCATGGTCAGGCCTATCACAGCAATACCTCACTCCCAGTACCAACTTCTGTCTTAGTTAGGGTTTTACTGCTGTGAACAGACACCATGACAAGGCAAGACTTATAAAAATCAACATTTAATTGGGGCTGGCTTACAGGTTCAGAGGTTCAGTCCATTATCATCAAGGTGGGAGCATGGCAGTATCCAGGCAGGCATGGTGCAGGAGGAGCTGAGAGTTCTATGTCTTCATCCAAAGGCTGCTAGTGGAAGACTGACTTCCAGGCAACTAGGGTGAGGATCTTATACCCACACCCACAGTGACACACCCATTCCAACCAGGTCACACTTATTCCAACAAGGCCACACCTTCAGATGGTGCCACTCCCTGGTCCAAGGATATACAAACCATCACAACAACCAGCCAGGGCCGGCTCCACCCACATTAGTCATTAAGCAAGAAAATGTACCACAGGCTTGCCCACAGGCCAATCTAGTGTTTTCTCAGTTGAGATTTCCTCTCCCCAAATGACTCGAGCTTGTGACATAAAACTAGCTGGAACCATACGCATACCTATTATTATTATTAAAGTACAGGAGAAACAACTTAAAGACCTGGCCTACAGTGGTCAGCTGTGTGAGAGCTTGTCCCATCTCGTACAGGAGAGCCCTCTAAGAGCCACTCAGGCACAAAAATAAAACTACAACTGTCTGTAGCCTCCCAACTCAGCAACCTCACCTCTAGGGTTCTCTCCAGATATCGCTGGCAGAAGGGCAAAATGAGCTGAAGCCTGGGTTGTGGACGACAGGTTGAGCAGTGCGGCCACTCTGAAGTTTTACACATCTGAGAGAACAGTAAGCTTGGGCACTCTGGTCTCTAATGTGGTCCTTTCCAGCAGGAACCCCCCCCCAAGCTGCTACTGACCCCCCTGGGGTGGACCCCTCAAGCCCACCCTTGGGAGCACACTTAAGTTTATGAACCTTTACTGGGGCTGGGTGGGTAAGTAGCTCACACCTTTCCAACAGGTCACTGATATGGAAATAGTTCCTCCTGTCACCGGCTCTCCAGGCCCGAGTCAGTCCCCAAACCTGACGCAGAGATCTCCCACCTTCTCCCCCTCACCACCCCCAGATGGAATTAAAATACTCCTATGGCCTTCTGTTGACAGGATGACTTAGTGTCAAACGCTGCGGTCCTGGCAGGGGGGCAGGATTACCATTTGATTAGTATGCACATAAGATGTTGTCTGAGCCCAAATACACAAGTTGGGAAATCAAAGGGCTCCCCTTCACACCCCTTTCCAACTCCATCCTGAACGTTTATTTTGTTTTGAAACAACTTCCTCAGTTTCCTTCCTAAAAAAGAAAGGGGGAATCTCCATTTTAAAGTGAAACCCCCACCCCAAACACCCACACACCCACACACACACACACACACACACACACACACACAGTTGAGTGACAGCAATCAGCCCTTTCTGAGTCCCTCTCCACGGCTGAAGGTGAGACTCTCATATACATCCCCAGGAAATCTAGGAGCTACAAAGGGCTTGTGTTTTGTCTGGAATCTATATTAACACTCAAGTACTGTTTATGGGTTTGTGGTGTGTGTGTGTGTGAGTGTGTGATAATTACTAAAATATTGTATGCTCCCAATTACGTCCCCACAAATAAATGTACAATGTCTTTACCAAAATATTTGTGGGTATTGAATGAAGAGTGGGTTTCCTACTGGAAATTCCATCCATGGTTGTTTTAACTCTCTGCTACCCACAGAGTACAGACAGGAAAGACAGGACTGGCGGGGCGTGTGTTTTAAGGGCTTGATTACCCTCAGCAGACACACTGGACGGATTAATGGCTAAAGCTTCCAAGACACCAAAATGATTTGTTTGAGTGACAGTTTGCTTCTGAGACAGATTTATTCGAGACTTAAAGTTATAACAACTTGTTAGTGATCTCATTTTTCCCTCTTGACCCAAACAATGAAAACTTTATAGTTTTCAAGCAAGCAAACAAAAAAAAAAAAAACACTTTAAAAATATCCCACCCCTTTTTTTTTTTTTTTTTTTTTTTTGCTTTCCAACAAAGTGTCTAGGGAGTTGCCAGTGGCTGTGAGAAGGTGAAATCCCAGCCCAGATATTTTGAATGAAAAGCTTCATAAATGATTGCTTTTTGGAATACTATTCAACAATTTTTGTTCACTAAAGCCATCTGTTGTTTTGCAAATTAGCAGTGGTGCTTTCATGGCGCGTGTATATCTCAATCTGGGCTCTTCACATATCTCCTCCTTAATGGGTCTAATTAGCCCTGCTCTCTCTGTCTGTCTCTCTGTCTGTCTGTCTGTGTGTGTATATACACATGCACATCCGTCTGTCTTTGAGACAGAATCTGGCTAAGCAGCCCCTGGCTGGCCTGCGACTGTTCCTTCTCCTTCTTCATTTTGCTGTGTTGGTTAACCACAGGTGTTAGTCACTTTCGTTTGTTTGAAAAAATCTTCAGTAGAGTTTGAGCTCTATGTCAATGAAACCTTGGAGCCCAGATCTGAATTTCAGTATTTGAAAATTGAAGGTTCCTTGGCCTGTCACCCATTGCTAAGATGCATCATGTAAGGGGCGGGGTGCTGATGTACACAGGGAAATTGTGGACCAACTGTGGGGTGCATGGTCTCTGAGTCTCTCTTTATCACTTCCCACTTTACCAATGAGACTCAAAGGTCACGTGTTCCTGGCTCTTCCCAGGAGTGACCTGGGAAGTAACTTCCCAGGAGTTACTTTGGAGTGACCACCTTCAAAGACATTCTTAAGCTTGACATTTGAGAGACAGGCGTCACAGTCATTTTTGCAGGAGATGTAATTAAAGTGACCATCCCATGAGAAGTTGCAGGGTTTGAAGGATCAAGAGCTATATAAGGAAGTGAGAGGAACTCTTCCACTCTGATAGTTTTTCAATTGATTGGGATTTGGGGAGTAAAAACTAGGAGTAAAATCCCGGGGCCTGATGCTCTGTTCACATGCTCTGCCGAGTTCAATCCTTGGCCCAGAACTACCTCTAATGAAGATTTATTTTTATTTTATGTGTATGAGTGTTTTGCCTGCATGAAAACACACACACACACAAAACCACAAACTTGCATACCATGTACATACAGTGGTCATGGAGGCTAGGAGAGGTGTCAGCTCCCCAGAACTGACAGTTGTGAGCTGCCCTTTCGGTGTTGGGGACTAAACTGAGATCTTTTTCGAGAGCAGACAATACTCTTAACTGTGGAACTGTCTCTTCAGTCCCAAGAGCTAACTAACGCTGCAGAGCCCAGATGGTCCCCTGCCTCCAGTGTGTTACCATCGAACTGATAGGAACAGCACAAACTTGTGTTCATCTCGTAATTATACTGACGGCAGGAAAATCTCTTAGCACCTTAATGAACTTACTCTGTTCTCAATCAGCGGCAGTTTTTAAGTGGTTTATTTCCTTAGTAGTACATTGCATCGATGTCTCTCTCCAGACTTTTGACTTAAAGGCGCTATTCTGAGACTTATCAAGCAATGATGCCTTACGAGGAGACACCACAGGTTTGTGTGCCAAATCGCTCGTTTTAACTCTGCTTTCTCTTTTCCATGGTTCGTTATTTTTCTCCATTCAGCCAAAAGGAAAGGCTCAGGAGATAAAAACAGGGAGCCTGGCAGAGGAGAGGGGGCTGTGAGTGAGGAGAGAAAGCCAGGCTTGTCCTTATGATTGGGCTTGAGACCATTATTGCCACGGGGAAGCTTAGACGGGTGGCTGGAAGTCACCCAGGTATCCTGGGGCCTCTGCACCCCACAGCACCCTCAGAGACAGCTCTAGACTCCTGGAAGAGCAGTGAAGGGGTCTGAGTGCAGCATACATTGCAAGCCTGGGATACACAGCAGCAGAGAAGGGAGTGGTGTGGAGGTCCTGTGATCTCTCAGCTTTGCGGCTCACACACCGTATCCCAACCACGGGGAGGGGGGGGAGACGACAGCCACGGTTTAGTGTATGTATTTATTCTTGTGTGTTTATGCACGTGCGTGTGTACATGCACGCGCACCACAGTACAAAGGTGGAGCTCAGGGGAGAATTTAGGGAGCTGGTTATCCCTTCCCACCATGTGCGTCCCAGGGATTAGACTCGGATAGTCAGCTTGGCAGCTACCACCTTTACTCACTAAGCAGTCTTGCAGGCTCCCCAAAGTACCAAAAGCAAATTTTCTTTCTTTCTTGGTTTTTTTTTTTTTTTTTTTTTTTTTTTTTGGTTTTCTGAAACATGGTTTCTCTGTGTAGCCCTGGCTGTCCTGGAACTCACTCTGTAGACCAGGCTGGCTTCGAACTCAGAAATCCACCTGCCTCTGCCTCCCAAGTGCTAGGATCAAAGGTGTGTGCCACCACACCCTTTTTTTTTTTTTTTTTTAAGATTTATCTATTTTATGTATTGCTCTTTTCAGACACACTACAAGAGGGTATCAGACCCCATGACAGATGGTTGTGAGCCACCATGTAGTTGCTGGGAATCTGAAAGTGCAGTCAGTGCTCTTAACCGCTGAGCCATCTCTCCAGCCCCCAAAAGCAGGTTTTCAGTTTGCTCCTTTAAGTGTTGGAAGGGACCTCACTCACTTTTGTCTATTGGGGAATCGGATTTTAGGCTTCCCCAAAAAACATTATAAAGATTTTGGCTTTTGATGAAAACATCTTTACTATTTTAAAAAAGCCAATGAAATGTAAGAATGTAAACAAACCAAAACAAAACCAAAAACAATTAAATGTAAATGGAGCTGAGCAGTGGTGGCTCGAGCCTTTAGTCCTGTCACTGGGAGGCAAAGGTAGGCAGATTCTGTGAGTTCCAGGCCAGCCTCATCTACACAGATAGTTCCAGGACAGCCAGGGCTACACAAAAAAAAACCCTATCTCCAAAAACAAACAAACAAAAATAAAACAGTAAATGTGAAAACATGCTAAATTCTTAAAGTTGAATTGATACTAGTTGTACTGGCTGGTTTTGTGTCAACTTGTCACAGCTGGAGTTATCATAGAGAAAGGAGCTTCAGTTGAGGAAATGCCTCCATGAGATCCAACTGTAAGGCATTTCTCAATTAGTGGTCAAGGGGGAAAGGCCCCTTGTGGGTGGGACCATCTCTGGGCTGGTAATCTTGGTTCTATAAGAGAGCAGGCTGAGCAAGCCAGGGGAAGCAAGCCAGTAATGAACATCCTTCCATGGCCTCTGCATCAGCTCCTGCTTTCTGACCTGCTTGAGTTCCAGTCCTGACATCCTTTGGTGATGAACAGCAGTATGGAAGTGTAAGCTGAATAAACCCTTTCCTCCTCAACTTGCTTCTTGGTCATGATGTTTGTGCAGGAATAGAAACCCTGACTATGACACTGGTGTACAAACATTGTTGAGTAAATTCTCAAAGAATACTCAAAGAATATTCTCCATTCACAAAAACAGCATCAGATACATTGTTATCTTAACAGTGACAGGCTGCCTTAAGCTGAATAACCTGGGCTGCAGGGAGTGGGCTTCACTCTCCTCCTCTCATGGCAGCACCTGTAAGAGAACCCAGGGACAAGGAAGCAGAAACAACAGACTGCAACGCTTTGCAATTCTAGTATCTCTAATTGTCACTGTTCACAAAGCTGAAAACAGTTCCCACAGAAATAAAAACTAAACATGACAAGGACTGGAGAGACATCTTAGAGGGTAAGAACACTTGTTGCTCTTGCAAAGAACGTGGGTGATTCCCAGCATTTGTATGGTGGCTCACGATCATCTATAGCTGCAATTCCAGGAGATGCAACAGATGTATACATGGAACATATGCATGTAGAAGTTAGGCCTAAGCTGGGTGGTGGTGGTGCACGCCTTTAATCCCAGCACTCAGGAGGCAGAGGCAGGCAGATTTCTGAGTTCGAGGCCAGCCTTGTCTACAGAGTGATTTCCAGGACAGTCAGGGCTATACAGAGAAACCCTGTCTCGAAAAAAACAAAACAAAACAACAAAAAAAAAGTTAGGTCTAGTTTTTCCTCCCAGCCCCATGCTCCCAGAAATAAGACTCAGACTCAACATACATTTACAAATATCTTGGCCAAATATCTAGGCTCTTCTCTGACTAGATCATAACTAAAGATAACCATTTATTTTTAACCTACATTCTACAACATGACTGGCTACGGTACTCAGGCAACCCTATGCCCATCTCCTCCCATCTTTCCAGGGTAATCTTCCTGCAACTGGCTCTATCCCAGAATTCCTTCTCTCTCCAGGATGTCCCACCTCTATTTCCTGCCTAAGCCCTAGGCCATAGGCTTTTTAATTGACAGGTGATGCATCAACACACAATACACAAGATATTCTCTCTACAATTTCCCTTTTTAGTCCAATAAAAGGCTCCCTTTCTTTCAAATATATATTGAATACAACTATAATGATTATGAAACAATTATGAAATCTATACAGTATAATATACATTTATAATGTCCAATCCATAGTATTTGGCAATTAAGGAAATTTTTCTATTATTTATCCTATCTGGGTGTACTTACAGTTCTGCATCTAAATCAATTTCTATCCTAATTTGTATTATTAACTTAAAAATACTTTCTTAAACTTTTTTTTGGGGGGGGGGTGTTTGAGACAGGGTTCCTTTGTGTAGTCCTGGCTGTCCTGAAACTCACTCTGTAGCGCTGGCCTTGAACTCAGAAATCTGCCTGCCTCTGTCTCCCAAGTGCTGGGATTAAAGGCATGTGCCACCACTGCCCAACTTACTTTCTTAAACTTAAAACATCTTTTTAAATCCTAAACAACTCAAGCTTATAGTAAGACTATGACTATCTAGCCTTCAACCTCATCAGAGCCCTAAGAAGGAATAAATATTATCTGAGTATGTAGGAAGTGCTAGATCACAGCTTCCAAAAATAATAAAAATGACAGAGATTGCTGACTGCCTGGACAGTCCTCAATATTCTCTATAATGTTGGAGCATCTATCTTCAGCCTTCTGGCCCAGAATATCCAACAGACCTTTTGTGAAGCAGGAATTATAAAGGACTTGTTTACTGTGTCTTGGCAGAGTTAGGCAGTTGATTTCCCTGTGTCTGTTCTTTCTGGACAGCATTTTGTCTGTAGATGAAGTGAAGACATTTTCTTTGCCTAATGACTAGCTTGCCATAACTGAAGCAACTCAACATGGAAGTTATTAACGCTCATCATCATCTCTGAAATGGAATGAGGATACTGGCAGGAACAGACCTGACTCCTAGTTAAAAGATCTTATAATAATCAGATAGTTTTAAATGTCATATTCTGTGGATCTCTGAGGTTACTGATGCCCAGTTATCTATCTATATTATATCTGAATTGTCTAACATTGTTTATTCTTAGTTATATACTATCTGAATAACCTTGAAAACATTTTATTGTAACTAGCTAAACTAGTATCTAATATGACCATGAGTTTGACTATGACTATTAATTTGTATTTCTTAACCATTCCTAATAGTTCATAACTTGCATTTTATCATCTCTAACAGTTTGTAAAAGCAGCTTTCGAAAGTACTAGAACTTTATATTGCATCTTTAAGAATTATATAAGCACAATACCTCAAATAAATGTTAAAAACATATATACATTTCCCTCTTTTCTGTCCTAACATAGCATATCCCTGGTCTGGCAGTCTAAAGTCATTAAGAGTATGGATTGATTTAATCCAGCAGCCTTCTTCTTATATAGGTCTGCTCTATTTTGACCTCTCTCATAGGGGATTTGCAATACCATTACAACCATATAACTTATAACTATCTTCATTTTAATAATTTTAAACTAATTATTATTATTATTACTATTATTATCATAGTCAGGGTTTCTCTGTGTAGCCTGGGCTGATTTGGATTTGTAGATAGGATGTCATCAAACTCACAAGGTACCTATCTGTCCCTGCCTTATCTCCCAAGTACTGAGATCAAAGGCCAGGATTTGTTTATTTATTAGCTATGTAACCTTGAAAACAATTATACCAATTCCCATTTCTTTCTCCCTTCCTTGGAGATTAATATATATGTGGATAAATACACCTATATTCCCCTTGTTCTTTATATAAATTTAAGTTGATACATATTTATTTTTTTAATTATTAAGGATATTTTTACTTATTATTAAGCAAAAACATACATAGTATCCTTAAGGAAAAAAATGTGACAATTCTAATTTTAAACTGTCATTTGCAAGTGGCTGTATCTATCAGCAGTGTTGTGTAGACCAGGCTGGTCTAGAATTCCAGAGATTTGCCTGTCTCTGTCTCTTGTGTCTGCTGTTCTGTAGGGCTCAGAAGCTGTGCTGTGCCTAGCCACTCCCCTGTCCCTTTGTTTACAGGAGAAGGGTTTGGGCCTTCTGCGCAGCCAACCTAGGGCTGCATTTTTGCACACCATGAATGAATGCCTGGGAGAACCTGAAGTGGCTTATCCCACAGCTGAGGTCTCCTGGAAGTCTCCATGGATTTTGCCAAACGTTATGGGCTGCTTCCAGCCTGAGTGTACACAGGAGCCTCCCCCTTGGAGGCTGCTGTGCTCTGCCCTTGGGAGAAGCCTAACTTCTGTTCTGCCTTTAAACTTAGTAGGAGCTTCTTTTAAAAGCCACCTTCTATACTATCACTCTGTAGGCACCTGCTCCTTGGCTAAGCAACTTCCTTCCCATCTTGGAATGTTCTGGAAGGCTTTGGCTTTGATCTGCTTCCTTCCTTCCTTCCTTCCATCCTTCCCTCCCTCCTTCTTTTTAAGAGACCAGACCTCCTGTTCTGCTAGCCTCACTTTTTCCAGCTTTTTACTCTGGCCTTTTCAGGCTGTAAACGTGGGTTCTAACTGCTGTAAGCTGAACACCATTTTGTAGAACTTAGGCCTGGTTCTTCCTCCCAGCTCCATGCTCCCAGAGATAAGACTCAAGCTCAAAAAATATATTTACAATGCTAGGCTCTCCTCTGACTAGATCATAATTAAAGAGAACCACAAACTACAAGCTAAACCAATGTTCTCAGTCATCCTCCAGAACTTGACAGTAAGACCTTATGGCTGAGATACCAAGTAGCTGAGTCACAGACCACAAAAAGAGGCTAAGGAGACAGCCCAGTGGTTAAGAACACTCTATTCTTCTGGTGGTCCCAAGGTCAATTCCCAGCACCTACATGGTGACTCACAACCATCTCTAACTCCAGCTCCAGGGGTTCTACAACCCTCTCTGACATCCACAAGGACCACACACATGTGGTGTATATACATACGTGCAAGCAAACACTCATGTACATAAAGAAACATATATCTTTTAAAAAAATACTCAAAAGAACATGGAGAAATCATGCTGGTATTACCTTGGAAGCTTCGTCCGTACTGGATAGCTTTTATAGAGCTGGAAAGTGCTATGCTATGCTATGCTATGCTATGCTATGCTATGCTATGCTAACAGAGGAGGAAAGTAGTCGTCAGCCTTACCGAGCTGAGAACGAATGCTCTGAGATGTGGTAATAACTGGGCTGGCAAGACAATGCCCACTGGTGCAACAGACACACAAATGTTCTGGGAGTGATCGACTATTTTCTGATTGGATTGAAGTCCTACTCAATTCAAACCCCATACTGGAGCCAAGAACCTGTAGCTAGACAGGTCATGGGCTTCAGAGACATAGTATCTAACTGTCTCCTACAGATGCCTTTCCTTTGGAAAGCCACCCACAGATTAGTAGATTGGTCAGCCATCATGTGAGAAGCTTTTTATGGCAATCAATTAACAGCCAGCCACTACTGACCAATGTGCAGAGAATAAGAAATTCAGAAAGGCTTAACCCTGGGTGGGATGCCTTCATCACAACCCTTCCACCCAAGGAAGAGAGGGCAGAAGGATTATAGGAGCCATAGGTGGTGGATGACTACACAGAAACAATGCATTCTGGACACAGCAGAGCAGCTGCACATAAGAATCTACAGCCATTGAGGCTGTGCACAAAACTCGGGCTCAGACAAAATTACAGCACTGAGGAGAGGAGGTGGCATGTAGTCCCTCCCACCCCTAGCTAAAGGCTACTGGCAGCTGACCTTTGCTCGGAGAGACAGTCAGTTTTAAGGGTGTGGTTCCTGTGAATACGCTTGGCCCAGGGAGTGGCACTATTTGGAGGTGTGGCCTTGTTGGAGTAGGTGTGTCACTGTGGGTGTGGGCTTTAAGGCCCTGATCCTAGCTGCCTAGAAGCCAGTTTTCTCCTAGCCGCCTTCAGAACAAGAGGTGGAACTCTCAGCTCCTCCTGCACCATGCCTGCCTGGATGCTGCTATGCTCCCACCTTGATGATAATGGACTAAACCTCACAACCTGTAAGCCAGCCCCAAGTAAATGTTGTCCATTTAAGAGTTGTCTTGGTCATGGTGTTTCTTCAGAGCAGTAAAACCTTTGTCTTGCTGTGCCAAGACAAAGGGTGTGGCCCCTGGAGAGTAGGCCAGCTTCTAGTGAATGCCATAACTCTATGAGTGTATGGGCAGCAAAAAGTGTACTTCACAAATTAAAACAAACATACAAAAAACTAAAAAATAAAAACACAGAAGGCTGAGTGGGTAGAAAAGGGGGTGGGGTAAATATGACCCAAATGTATTGTATAAGACTCTGAAAGAACTAACCAAAATGAGAAAAGGAGTTTAAAGGAGTTGATAGATGAAGACTACATTGTGGTCAATAAGAGAAAGGTTGAATCATGCTTACCAATAATGTAAAACAGGTTATCATCCCACAAGACCAGAGCCCACAGCCTGTATAGTTGTATTTACACAACAAACGGGAAGGGAACCTGTCAAAAGTATACATCCAAAGGAGGGGAGGGCAGGGCAGGGGGAGGTGGGGATGCACACCCTTCTCTTGGATGGTAGTTATTCTTCTGTTCCTTGCCTGGTCACATGAAAGTGGACCACGGGAGAGTATGGTCCCTGTAAGTCTGCATGGGGGTGAGGTAGGGAATCTGATGTTTTAAGAATTCTAAGCACTTTGAGTTATTACAAACCACACACCTGTACTGTGATATCTTAAGTAAAATTATAGGAACTATGTCTCTTAGCTGAATTAGGGGCTGAAGAAGGCACTGAACCCAGGAATTCGAAAAGTTGTAGATTCAAATGTGTGTGTGTGTGTGTGTGTGTTTGTGTGTCCTGTATTAAATTCTTGCAGGTTCATTTAAAATTAATGTCAGGAGTTCCATTACAAACTGATAATATGCTGTTCTAATGTTCCAGTGCATGGCACATGAAATGTACAAATGAAAATATATTTGAATTTATTTTCATTGAGCAAAATGTATTGACAGGAATGTAAGCGAAGGCACGTGTGCAAGTATGCACACACTCAAGGACCCAGCAAGGTATGTGTGCACAGGCTCACTCAGGGACCCTAGGAGACACCCACTCTTTACCACAGTTCCTACTGGGGTCATTTAAAGTGATTTGTTGTGGATCTTTAAATATGAATAAGGTGTTTATGGTGATCTACTTATATGACACATCCCCATCTTCCCATAAACGATCATAAGTTTTAAGCGATTCTATACGTATACCTAGAGCCCCCCTGAAACTTATCCTCAGCTGGTTTTCCCACACACTTCCTGAACCATCTCAGATGCGAGGGCTTCAAAGGCTGGGAATTCCTAAATCTCTGTGTGTGTGTGGTCTGGGGAAAATGTCCTTGAGAAGGACCTGTGAGGCTGTCTAAGGTTCTGGGTACCCAGGCCTGGGGATTTCAGGTGCGAAGAATGGCCGCTGGGTGTCGCTGCTGTAAGGACAAGAAGGTGCGAGGACCTGCATCCCTGAGGATGCTCGAAATGTGCGCAAGAAGTAGGATGCCCCTACAGCGTCTGCAAGAGGCTGGGCCTGCCATGGAAGAATTCTAGCCCGGCAGTAAACATTTGGAAATCCCTTAGACAAGCTCCTTTAAGCAACCTGAAAGCATGGTTTACAAATTGGCAGAAACTGTGAGGAACGTTTGGGAAGTCAAATGACTTCTTTTAAAAGGAAAAACCGTTTCAAAAGACCCTGGAAGGTGGACCTAACACCTCTGGTCTCCCACCGTGGCCAGCAAAGGGTGTGTTGGGGGGTAGCGGGAAGGCAGTCCTTTACCTTGGAGTTGGAAGCCCATCTGCCCCCTGCAACTGCAGGTCCTGAGAAGAGATCACAGCATCCGATGGTCTTTCCTCCTCACCCCTAACGACACAAACTTGAAGGGGGAACCGATGGAGACTACAAACAGGTTTATAGCCTGCCAGCAGGGCTCTGGGCTCCAAATTGCCCAGCGAGGCAGTCCCCGGTGGTTTTGGCGGGGCGGGTGCGCAGGGCCCCGCCGCGCACTCATTAGCGCCCACTCTGCTTAATGGCTTCCTGTGGTTGCTTGTTTACTTCTTCCTTGCCTGAGGCTTTGTTCCTGGCCACCGCTCGCCTTGCCCACCACCTTTCTTTGCTTGTTTGCAGTCGCAGCCCGAAGCTTGGTCAGCATCCCCGCCCAAGGCTTCAACCAGGTTCCCTCCCAGGTCCAACGCCTACCTGGTAAGACAGAATCCGGGACGTGTACTCCTGTGAGCAGGAGCACGCTGAGCATCCCAAAGGCCCAGAAAAGGGGGCGCTGCTTCCTGCTGTGCTAGGCGGGCATTTGTCACAAATCCCTCCACCAGGGACCACCGCCAATCACCTGCCCAACAGGCAGAGGGGAGGGAGACCCAACACCTCTACCTAAGCTCTATACACCCGTGAGCCTCTCTAAGGATCTAAAGCTTGAGTAAGCAGCCCCCCACCCCTGCTGCCCCCAGCGCTGTTCCTTTTATCACTTCCTGTAGAGGGGGTAAGAGTTCTTCCTTTAGAAAGCCACAGCCTGAATCTGAGGTAGTCCATAGTCTCCACAAAAAATTAGCTTAGCCTGCCTCCCATTTCTGCATCAGGAATTAGATGGGGGTCGGGCAGTGTTTGTGGAATGCAAGGTGCGTTTTGATCATCCAAAACCAAACGAATGAACACCAACCTGTAGCTAGAGGGCAGTGCATGGCCGATTTTATTTTACTCTTGGATTTGTTAAATCTCAGGCCACATTGTTTTGCAGGGGAGCCTGCTCAGGCCCACCGCAGATCAAATGAAATCTAATGGTCTCTGTGCCAGGTGCATTGTTAGTTCATAGGCCACTCCACTAGGCTCCTCTCAGGGACCTAGCAGTGACGTACGCCATCCTCTGCCTAATGCCAGGTGCGCAGGTGCGGGCTCTGTATGAAAAGACTACCCAGCTCTTTCTGTTCTAGGCGTTCTCTCTCCCCCTTTCTTCTGTCCTCTGAATCCCCTTTCTCACCTTCTCTGCACCACTCTCTGCATGCGTCCTCCAGACTCGGCTTACTGCCTCTACCCTTCCCAGGTGTTACTCCTCTCTCTTCTCCCAGTAAGGCCCCTTTACACCAAATCTGTTGCCTGGTATAATTTCTCAGGGACATACCTTGGCATGGGCCCACCAGTTAGCCCCCCTCGCTGCATTATATTTCATAATAGTCATGAACTCCAGCTAAGCTCTGTGTCTGCCAGCTTCTTAAAGAGATTCCCTTACCCAAGGCCGCCCCAGAAGTCCGGGGGTTAATCTCTGCACAGAAAGTGACTTTGGAATGGCCTTTCCATTAAGCAGCTACGGGCTTGGTTGCTTGAGGGCTTGGTTGCTTGACGCTGGAATCACATACGAAAGCCATTCAGAATAGTCAACAGTAGCTGTTCCTCCATGTGTCTGAGACTCCTTTAAGAGTGGCCCTGGAGATGGACCCCTGTACCTATGAAGCAGAAGTGCATTTGAAAGGGGAAGCATCCCAAGGCCTCCTTTCTGCTAAACTGGCAAGCGCAGCAAATAGCATGCGCCTGTGTGGCAACTAGGATAGAGGGTGGTGGTCACAGAGGACAGATGATGTTAGGAGTGCACTTCTTCTGGTTGCCTTCAGACCAGCCCTCCCCCCAACCAAGCATCTGCTAGTGTTAACTTCAGGCTGCTACCAATTAGCTAAAAAAAAAAAAAAAAAAAAAAAAAAAAAAAAAAAAAAAACCTACCTATATGCCCAGTGTACTTATCTATATGCCCATTCTCTTTGGAAAAAAGATTATAGGGTTGCAAAACGAGCTGACCAAATGTGGGATCTTGAAGAGCATGAGCGATGACGAGGATTTCTGGAAACTGGTTCAGGAGGAAGCTCTTGGAGTGGGAACTAAAGAAAAGCTCCAGAAGATAAAACTTAAGTGTATGGATATTTCTTCCCCGCTCCCTGGGGGGTTTTGTCCCTTTGAGCATGCAGTTCTAGGAAGCAACTAGCGCTCTCTCTGTCTTCTTGGCCCTTAGCCATTATCTATATTTTAAAAAGAGCCAGGTGGATCCGGGAAGTCGGCTCAGCCAATGAGGTGCTTGCTGTGCAAGCATGAGGTGCTCAGTTCAGTCTCTAGCATTCATGTAAAAGCCAGGTGTGGAGCGGAACTTGTGATCCCCACATCAAGGAGACAGAGAGCAAGGATCCATAGGCTGGCTGCACAGCCAGGCTAGCTGAATTAGTGAACTCCCAGGCAGTGAGAGACTCTATTTTTTTTTTAAGGTGGAGAGTGATTGTGGCAGACCTGATAACAATCTCTGGCCTTCACATAAACCGTTACTTGTACACACACACATATACACACATACACACAAGCATGCATGCACACCTGAACACACATATGCATGCACACCCCCACATGTGCACACCTGCAGGCATGTACACACACACACACACACACACACAAAGCAGTGGCATCTTTTTTATTGCATCTCAATTGGACCCAGGAGCTCTCAATTGAACCCAGGTCTACAAGCACGTTGGACAAGTATTCTAACACTTACATCCTCAGCTCTTTATTTGAAACAAAGCACAAACAAAAGCAATAATAACCATTTTGAGGCAGTCTTATTAGGTTGCCCAAACTGATCTCAAACTTGCAGTCTACTACCAGCCCCTGCATTTTGAAAGACAAGATCTCCATATGTAGTGCAGCAAGCCACTCTCAAACCCCTGCCCTTTCTGTTGGCAGTTCCTCCTAAGCCTCCTGGGTACCAGGGATTCAGGTGTTGGATGCCACCCTTAGCTCCATAAATAAAAATATCCAATACCATATAGATATACCAATTAGATAAATGAAGGCTGAAATTCAGAAGTAAGTCTTGCATAGATAAAAAGCTTGCACATTTCCCGTTTTATGCTTAAGGGGACAGTCTGCTCAAGCCCCGAGCTGGATTTTTAATCCTAAGCAGCCCATCTCAACACAAGTTCACATTTTGCCTGCATATAGGATAATGGACATTTATACAGTACACATTTGGCTGCTGATAACCCTTTAGTCTCTCTCCCCAGTGATGAATCCCAGGCCCTGGCCACCAGCTGCTTCCAGGAGAAGGGAGACCAAGATGCTGGTCAGCAGTGATCAAGACAGTGGGGCACGCCAGGGAACACAGGTAAGAGTTTCTCCCAGGGGCTGGTGAGATGGCTCAGTGGGTAAGAGCACCCGACTGCTCTTCCGAAGGTCCAGAGTTCTAATCCCAGCAACCACATGGTGGCTCACAACCATCCGTAACGAGATCTGGCGCCCTCTTCTGAAGTGTCTGAAGACAGCTACAGTGTACTTACATGTAATAAATAAATAAATCTTTAAAAAAAAAAAAAGTTTCTCCCAGCATGAAAAATGCACTTTTTCAATGCAGTTTTTTTCTCTAGTAAGGAAAAAATGTTTCATGTCTACTACATTACAGTCCTGTTTGTTTGTTTGTTTGTTTGTTTAGCAGTAAAAGAACCGTTTAGGGAAGCAATTGGAGTGTCCTGCATTTTGAAATTCTTACTATTTGAAAATACTTTTACCTCACGTGCCTAATTTCATTTGAAGAATGTACAACAAGGACGTTCTTGATTCCTGTCTTCCAGGTGCATCTTGGGAGAAAAACAAAACAAAACATGGAATTGAAATGACTCAGGGAAGGGGACAGGTTAGCAAGAAAAGTGTGAGCTACTTTTAACAGAATACATCCTTACTGTGACTCTGTCCACCGAGGTGGGGGAGGGCATGGGGCTCATGTCTTCTAGAGCATGTGGTGGGGCAGCTCCGAACAGGAAGCTGAAATTAGCTGAACCTAAGGGGAACTTCAGAGCCCCATCCCTGGGGACCATACTGCCAACAGCCAGGCATAACTTTCTCAAATGATCCACAGTGTCTCCAATAAGGCCGGCAGCCAGGGAGTGAGGACCATGAGCCTGCATGGGGAGTATGTCATAATCAAACCACAACAGCAGCCAACTGGGAGCAATTGCTTGGAAAGAAAGTTATTTGGCTTTTTATTCTATAAACCCAGAATACAAGCCATTCAGGAAGCCCCGTTGGGGATGAGCAACCACTCAGTGGTTAGGAGAACTTGCTGCTTTTCCAGGAGGCCGCCAGTTCAGCTCCCAGCATCTACATCAGGTAGATTACAGCTACCTGCATTCCCACTCCAGGAAGCCTGACACACTGGCCTCTATGGGCACTTGTGTGCATGTGGGTAGACACACACACACACACACACACACACACACACACACGCACGCGCGTGCACGCGCGCCTCTTGTGATCTCACAGGGACTTGTTTTTGATGAGGGAGGACTCTGTTCTGTGGAGTGCAGGCTGTCCAGCTGGGCTGCATTCAGCTGCTGCCTTAGTGAGACACTTGGCTTTGCCTCTGTGCAGTGCCCAGCTTTGCTGTGGGACATGAAGCTGGTGATCTATCTGATCTACCACCAGCCTCCAGTCCCCACCCCACCCTGCTGTTCTGTGTATCTGCATTCCCTCCAGCTAAATGACACCATGCTAAGGAGCCTCAGGGCCACACTTTGGATATTGAAGACTGAAGGATCTCAGGAGTCAGTGTGGACCATGCATGCGTGTCCAGGCTGCACCGGTCAATGGTATTTCAATTTTACTTGCTTAAGTTTTAACTTACACACTTGTCGTGGTGATGGAGAAGCCTCGTCCTGGGGAAGGAAATCTGAACTTGACTTTTGACCTTGCTCCCTAACAGGTGGTTTGGATAGGGACCCCCGAGTCATGTCTTCTTAGAGGTACAGAAACAATGTCTGCCTAAAAGGGCCTCTTAAAATCAAGTGGTGGTAGCACAGAGTGGCCTTTAATCCCAGCACTTGGGAGGCAGGCAGATCTATGAGTTTGAAACCAGCCTATTCTACAAAGTGAGTTCCAGGACAGCCAAGGCTGCACAGCAAAACTCTGTCTCAAAAAAAAAAAAAAAAAAAAAAAAAAAAAAACAAGCAAATAAATCGATAAATAAGGTCCTTGTAGGAGGAGCCCACATGCAAAGGTCCTGGAATCAAGCTCTCCGAGGATAAGCATGAAGACTGAATTGTTACTGAGAATATTGTTTTCAACCACAGATGGTTGTGTGAACTTTGATTTTTTCTTTTCTTTTGGAGATAGGGGCTACATAGCCCTAGGTTGGACCTCAAAATTGCAATCCTCCTGTCTCAGTGTCCCAAATGCCAGGATTGTAGATGGGTGCCACTATACTAAGCTCAAATAATCTTATTAACTTAACCTGTTGAGTTTTGAACTTCTCTACTGGAAAGCTCTTTCAGCCCAAGAGGCAGCCAACACATTCTACCCTGCCCAGTCTGTGAGCAGAGCTGAGCCCGGCACTGGTGGAAGACTGCTTCACACTCAGGCGCAAGGAGCACCCAGTTTAAATTTGCTACACAGACCATATTGAGGAGGGGCAGTCTGTCAGGTGGCTGAACTTGGCTGAAGGTTTAATTTACTTATCAACTGCATTTGCTGGAGAGGACAGACCGGCCCTTGACTATAGACCACAGATGTGTCTAGCAATTTTGAAACAAAATAACTCTTAGAGTTCAGGAAAGGTGGTTTTCTCAATGAGCGGTAGAAACCGGCAACAACTGAAGACAATCGCCATCTTTATCATCTTTGTAGAAGTCTCAACAGTGGGGTTTGGAGGTCAGTGTGTGTGGGGTGACTGGGTTTAGGTGAGGGTGTGAGGTTATGAGGAACGTCCTCTTAAGGGGAGTCTTGGTGAGGCTTGCTCTCCCCATCCTCTACATGCCAGCATGTAGTGGGGAAGTGGCTGTCTCCATCCCTAAGACCTACTCTGTTGGCTCCATGATCTCTGACTTCCACCTTCGGAACTATGAGAAAACAGATTTCTGCTATTTAAACAGCCCAGCCTGTGATATATTCTATGTTATCCACTGGAACTAAGCCAGTAGTCCAATATATACATTATATGGTTCTTTCTTTATCCAGGGTAGCTTCAGAGACCAGAAAGAGGACCCATAGGAAGGTCAGGGAGTTTCGGATCAATATGGGTGGAGTTCTCTTTTGTTTATTGACAACTGGTGCACGCCTTTAATCCCAGCACTTGGAAGGCAGGCAGGTGGAGTGAGTTCTAGGACAGCTAGGGCTATGTAATGAGACTGTGTCTCAAAAAGGCGGGGGAGGAGGGGTGTCATTGGCCAGGCTGGCTTTGACACTCCCCTTCCCCCCCAGAGCATATTGTTATGACTCAAGATGTATAATAACTTAGATATAAAACAGAAGCGACTAGAAAAGTGAACACACAATGTGGTGACCTACTATACCTGTTTTAGCAGCTATAGATTACCTATATCTCTAGAGGTGGGACTTTGTGAGATTTTCCCCATTCATTTTGGCATGTTATATGGTGATGCCATCTTCATGTTGGCATGTCAGCTGGTGATGTCATCATTTGGTGAGGTGACCATATTGTTGAGACTTCCTTCATGGGTGCAGCTTCCCTGCCAAATATACAAGACTCAATCTTGCAGCAGATGTCCCGGCCTGAGGCCCTTCCACTCTCCCCACCCTGTTGTCCTGAGGCTCCTTAAGCTTTAGCTGTAGGAGCCATAGTGTAGATGTGTCAATCAGGGCTGGTCAGTTGTTATCTGTGTTTTGACCACTTGTGAATTTCTGAAATGGTCTCCACCTGCTGCAAGAAGCTTCATTGATGAGATATGTATATTTTCAAATAATTTATTTTTATTTTATATGCATTGGTGCTTTGCCTGCATGTATGTCTGTGTGAGGGTGTCAGGTCCCCGGAACTGGAGTTGTAGACAGCTGTGAACTACTGTGTGGGTGCTGGGAATTGAAACTGCTTCCTCTGGAAGAGCAGTCAGTGCTTTTAACTGCTGAGCCATCTGTCTCTCCAGTCCAAGATATATACTTCTTAATGCTATATTAGCCATTAATCAGTTTTTTAGATTTTTTTATTTAGTTTATATATGCAAGTGTTTTGACTGCATAGATGTGAGGACACCAGGAACATACACTGTCACACTGTCTATAGAGGCCAGAAGACCTGTCAGATCCTCTGGAAATGGATCACAAACACTTGGGAGCCTCTTTTGTTTTTCCGAGACAGGGTTTCTCTGTATAGCCCTGGCTGTCCTGGAACTCACTCTGTAGACCAGGCTGGCCTCGAACTCAGAAATCTGCCTGCTTCCCAAGTGCTGGGATTAGAGGCGTGTGCCACCACCGCCTGGCTTGTGAGCCTCTTAATGGGCTCTGAAAACCAAACCCAGGTCCTCTGGTGAAGTAGCAGCTGCCTTTAATATCTGAGTCATTTCTCCATCTCATGACCTCTAACCCTTTATCCTCTTGTCTTAGCTGGGATGACAGGGCTGTATCATCACCATATCCAACTTCAACTCCGTAGCTTTCTATGGGATGTTCATATTATTATAACCTCCGAATTTAAATGGGGGCTTACTTAAAGGACCATCTGTAATAATTAAAGGGCTTTGGGGAAAGACTCTGGATGATGAACTAGAAATAAGCAGTGTCCTGGGTAAGTGTTTGAAGAGCAGAAGCCTAGTCCTTGGACGCTGTCTTGGTTAATCTGCCCTCTAAGCCTGGGAAGTGGAGTACTTGAAATTTTTAGCAGACTCACATTAGAGGCAAAGAAAAGGATCATGGGACAAGCTGGTCACACATGTCACCATGTACCATGGGTACAGATTGGCCCTGGATCCAAACCCAGCCTACCACTAAACCCATAGGTTGGGCTATGTGCTGTCTCCCCAAACTGGGAGTTACCCAGCGCATGTAGGACACTTCTCATGGACAATGACTATGAGATTATGATTCAAACAATGTATTTGTTTATTTTATGTGTGTGAGTACACTGTCTCTGTCTTCAGACACACCAGAAGAGGGCATCAGATCTCATTAGAAGTGATTGTGAGCCACCATGTGGTTGCTGGGACTTAAACTCAAGACCTCTGGAAGAGTAGCCAGTGCTCTTAACCACTGAGCCCCATATTTGTGTATTTTTAAGAATGCATTTTATTGCTTATGTGTATGTGTGTTTCCATGTGCATATGCATGAGGGTGCCTGAGGAGGAGGCCAGGAGAGGGTGTCAGGTCCCCCAGAGCTGGACTCACAGTGTGTGCTGGGAACTAAACTCTGGTCCCTTAAAAGAACAGCAAGCTCTCTTAGCCACTGAGCCATCATTTTTCCAGTCTCCAAAGTCAAAATGTATGAGTAATTCATTGTCTTTTATGCCTGAGAGGCCTTCCTCAAATTGCTTTCTGCTGTGTGACTCTTTGCCTCCCTGCTGAGGAGAGTCAGGTGAATTTGAAATTAGTTTCCATACAGAGGCTGATGCAGCTCACACCAAACTGTGAGAAAGTGCCCCTCCCCTCCTTTAATCTGGCCTGGCCCACAGGAGGCCAAGCTCCTGTTTGGTCTGAAGGAGCAAGGCACACACATCTGCGATCCACATGGTGACTCAGGAGGCCGCCAGGAGGAGGGGATGGTTCACAGCAAGGTGAGAAAAAATAAAGCTGAAATGAGACTCTTTTAAACATGAAAAGGAGAAGAAGTGCCTCTGAAATTAAATCCAAAATGAATTTAAGGTAATGGCCGACATCTTGTCAACAAGCAGGACCATCCAGGGAGAGAACAGGAAGCTGTGGAGGATGGCCCGGAGGAGGAGAGGAAAAAACAGGGCCCGCACCAACCTGGCTTGGATCCACCCAAGCATCGAGGGGACACAGCGGTATGTTTTCACAGCGTGTGCACGTGTGTGCGCATGCGGGCTTACGAAGTTATCGAACCCCGTGGTGCTCGATGTGATGTGGTTTTGATTAGAGGTGTGGTTTGGAGATTCGGGTTGGTGTGTCCTGAAGTCGATGCTGAATGAGGTGTAGCCACCAAGACAGGGATCTTTTGAATTTGGGTTTCCATGGTGCCTGTAATGTGGGTGCACTTAAGCCTGACTGCGTGGACCAGAGGCAACATCTCACGGGGAAAGCCGTGTCTCCCCTCACCTGCAGAGATGCAGGCAAGATGCCAACGGAGTTGGTTCAGAAAGCCGGAAAGCAGCCCTCTGTCTATGCCACTGTGGAAAGATGGTACTTCCCGTTTCTTTTTTGTTCACGGGGACCACTGTCACCTCCTTGGTATTGCTTTGCTGTCAACAGTGTGCTCCCATTGACCATTGCCAGTTGAGGAGTCAATTTGACCTGTTAAAGGAGATAGCTGGCGTTTTTTGCAGCAAACCGCAGCTTGGGTCAGCTTAGGTGATGATCAAATGCAGGTCACCTCCTGGGGGTGTTCTCTACATACCTGTCCTAGAGCAGGTGGCCCTGTCACAGGAAAGTGGCACAGAGGGCTACTCTTCACACAGGTGGGACTGTAGGCCTAAAGTCTACCAATCCTATAGGACCTGCTACATGTATGACTGAGTGATATGAATTAGTAACCCTGGGTTGTGTTAGAATGTAAATCCTCAGGCCGTCCTCACTTCTGAGTCTGAAACTGTGGGCATGGGCCAACCTCCAGGGACTTCTGGTGTAAGAACTTAGCTTGAGACCCTAGCTAGGCTCCAGCTCAGCTCAGACATTAGACATCCGCATTGAATTGGGAGCTCTGCTCTGGAGCTGTTAGGACAGATTGCCTGACTTCTATGTTTTGCACACCAGCCCTGCCTGACACCTCAGGTTTTCCTGTCACCCTTCCCTGGCCTTGAATGGTGATCGGCAAAATATATCCACCTGACTTACTTGTTCACTGGCAGATTTCCCCCTACTCCACCCCACCCCCGCCCCGTCCTGGAACCTAGGGTTAATGGGACATACTAGGGAATTAATCAGTCGTCCTTACATTGGGTTTTGAGACAAAGGTCTCACTAGTCTGTCTCCCAGAATGGCCTTCTTGCCTCAGCCTCCTAAGTAGCTGGTACTGTGGGTGTGGCCCACCCCAGCAGTCTCTGCAAAAGACTCAGCAATGCTGGTGGCTTTGGTTTTCAATGGTAAGACCTCCCCTTGGTATCAAGTTGCTCTGTTACTGAACATATACATCAGTCATCATCCCCCCGGTACACATGAGGTCAAGTTGCTTTGTCGTGCTGAAGCTGTCTGTGAGCTTATATGGAATGTGTAAGGGACAGAGGCCACAGGTATTAAAAGACCCTAGTGTGGAAAGCAGAGGCAGACTTAGACTGTGTGTGTGTGTGTGTGTGTGTGTGTGAGAGAGAGAGAGAGAGAGAGAGAGAGAGAGATCGCTGCTGTAAGTCCATGTTGTGTTGCAGTCAAGGAATATCTGAGGCCCATTTCTCACACTTCTGAAGGCTGGGAGGTCCAAAGTCAAGGGTCATCCATTGCTCTTCGGAGGAAGATGAGAGAGAGAGAGAGAGAGATAGAGAGAGAGAGAGAGATTATGAGAGGGAGAAGGAAGAGAATAAGGCACCTGTGTGCACACACTAATCTCTGCCAGTTACCCATGCTCATGAGCCTGGTGGCCCGATTATGTCCCGATGAGTCCCACCTTTAGCAGCAGTTGTACCAGGCATTACCTCTAACAGGTGGATCTGACAGCCTGTTAGACCACAGCCACCGCCCTTCATCCCTCAGCCTGCAGGCACATGGCCTGAGCAGGAGGGACAATGACCATATGGTCACTAAAAGTGTACCAGTGTGCTTCCAAGTCAAATGGAGGGCCCGTCCCCTGGCTCAGACAGTTCCTAACTCCATCCCTTCGCCCCCACCCCTGGTTGATAAGCCAGCAAGGTCAGAGCACAGTGTGCCCTTGTCCTTTCCCAAATGGGTGTGTAGCTCAGACCGACAACTCTGCACAGAAGCTAGGCAGAGGTGAGAGGAGAATCTGGGGCCAGGAAAATTGGGCAAGAGATAAGGAGAAGACTGAAACAGAAGTAAGGCATTCAGAAAAGCCACTTGTCACTGAGAGACCTGTTGGCAGCTTCCTTCAGTTTGGCTTTGCTGTGTGTATGCATGTGTGTGTGTGTGTGTGTGTGTCTGTGTGTGTGTGTAAGCCTGTGAGGACTTGGAGTCTTAAGCAGTCACTCTCCACCTTACTTTTTGAGACAGACTCTCTGACTGATTGGGCTGGGCTGGCCAGTAGTGAGCCCGAGGGATCGATGTGGTTTTCCCTCCCCAGTGCTAGGATCGTTGGCACTGTGCTATTGTACACCAAGTTAGCTCCCATCCTGCCTGCGCAGTCAGCACTTACTGCACTGGCTTCCTGACAGAGGAGAGCTTGCTTGCAGAGAAGTCTGTTGGGGGCTCTTGAGGAGAAACTCTGGGATGACAGAACCTGTAGGTCATTTTATAAATTTGCCTATCTTCCTCCTAACCTCCAAGACAGGGTTTCTCTATGTAGCCCTGGTTGTCTGGAATTAACTCTGTAGACCAGGCTGGCCTCAAACTCACAGAGATCCATCCACCTGCCTCTTCGTCCCGATTGTTGGGCTTAAAAGCATGTACCACCACCAGCAGCAGCTAAACTTGCTTATCCTAACGCCAGATTTTACCCCGTTTTCTGGCTTTCTTCTTGTGGCTGGTCTCCCTTTTCCTTTATTTAATAGTTTATAGTTTATTGGAAATTCATTGTACAGTTATGGGTTTCATGAGGACAATTTCCTTTCAACTATAATTGTGTACTCAGAAAATGGTACTTAGCCAATTTGATGGGTTTGAAACTAAAAAAAAAAAAAAAAAAAAAATAGATCAACTTTTCTAATTATGTTATTTCCCGTGTTCATCCTTGTAATTTGTTCAACACTAAAAAACTATTTTCAATATTTTAAGCCAGGAGGCTGTGGTGCATGTCTTTAACCCCTGTACTTGGGAGGCAGAGGAAGGCAGATCTACACAGAGAAACCCTGTCTGGTGTGGGTGGGGAGAGGACTTTAAGTCCGCATACAGAGCCACAGGTGTCTTGTGGCATCTCCACACAATATAGCATTACACTGTGCTCTTGGCCATCTGACTCACTCCCCCTCCCCCTGACTGCCCTGTCCTCTCCCTATACAGTCCTCTCTCCTGTGCCCGTCCTCTCCCCATATAGTCCTCTCTTCTGTGCCCCAACCTCTCCCCATACAGTCCTCTCTTCTGTGCTTCTTGACTCAAAAATTCTATTACCCACCCCCACTCAGCCCTGAGAGCTCTTTCTTCTCTTCTGTTGGACCCCTTCTAGTCTCATGATACACACACACACTCTCTCTCTCTCTCTAGACACATACATGCTCTAGACACACACACATGTACTAGACACACACACATAAACACTAAACACATATGCACAGAAGACAGAAACACACACATACACACACATGCACATACATTACACACACACATACCAGATATACACACTCACAAATACAGAGACACACCAGATATACACATTTATACATATTAACACACACACACATAGACACACACAAATACACACACTGGACACACACACAAGCATTAGACACACATACACACACACACACACCAGACACAGACAGACACACAGACACATACACATATACACACATACACACATGTAGACACACACACCACATACACACCAGATATGCACATTCACATACAGCAGACACACACTAACACATAGACACACACACCAGACACACACAAAGACACACATACTGGGGACACACACCAGACATACACAGACACTCACAAACAGACATACATAGAATCACAGACACCCACATGCATACACATACTCACACACACTTACACACACAAACATACACAGTCAGACACACCAAAAATGGGGGGAAAAAAAAAGAAAAATTTTCCACTTGTGACCCATTATTGCTCAAGATCTTTTATATGATTCTGGGTATACACAATTCATTTGTGACTAGTAAATCATAGTCTGTATATTGAGATTTTACAGTCTCCAGTGCTGAAGACTTCACTAAGCATGTATATATGACAATGAAGCCTTGTCTTCAATGCTCAGGACCCACTAAGCACATATACATGAAGTATGTTGGCAGCCATTCTAAAACCATTCGGAGACTCTCCTCTAATCCCTAGTCAAATTTTATTTAATAATATTTTAAAGATGTCAAATTCAAGTCTCTCCTGGCTACCTGAATAGCTGCTTATCATCTTTCTAGGCATCCACATATCTACCTGCCTGCCTGCCTATCAGCCTCCCTATACACTCTTGTATAAATACCATGCCTTCATTCATTTACAGCCAGTGAAATTGCTCAGTGGTCAAAAAACACTGGTCCTGCAACCCCGGTGATCTGAGATCTGTCACTGTAAGTCACATAAGAAGCAACACTCAATGGCACACCTCTGCAGTCAATCCAATGCTCTGGTAGGCAGAGGCAGAACAACCCCCCACCCCAAAATACACATAAGAAGCAACACTCAATGGCACACCTCTGCAGTCCATCCAATGCTCTGGTAGGCAGAGGCAGAACAACCCCCCACCCCAAAATACACATTTAAAAATAATGTATCTTTAAAACCTCTCATTTAAAATAGATATGATACTGTAAGTTTATAATCCCACTTCATCCCTGCCCCCTCCCCCACCCCTACCATCCTACCCCACCCCTGCCTCTCCACCTCCTTCCTACCGCCCCACCCCACCCCTGCCTCCTCACCCTATCCCTGCCTCCATACTCCACCCCTGCCTCCCCAACCCACCCTTGCCTCCCTACCTCTGCCTCTTCACTGTCATCTGTTCTCCATGTCCAAGGCATCTCTGAACATTTGCCTTAGCTTATAAACACTACAACATGTTTTACTCTTAGCTTAAAGGTGATCCCATTTTGCCAGCAGAGGTCCCTCTGTTCAGTCTTCTTCCGTGACTCCTCAGGGCAGAGGTACTGACAGGAGAACCTCTGTTCCCTGCCTCACACAGACAGCTTGGGCCACTCTCTATTTGAGAAAAGCTGGGGTTCCAGGTCACTCAGGAGAGCACACTGTGTCCCAAGACCAGCTTGTGAGGCAGTGGAGGGGAGGTAGAGTGACACATGATTGGGATCTCACTGTTTGCTCCTACCTTGTGTGTGTGTGTGTGTGTGTGTGTGTGTGTGTGTGTGTGAGAGAGAGAGAGAGAGAGAGAGAGAGAGAGAGAGAGAGAGAGAGAGAGAGAGAAAGAGAAAGAGACAGAGAGGCAGAGAGAGAGAGAGAGAGGGATGTTGAATGTATGTGTGGTGTGTATATGGTGTCTATGTGCATGAGTGTGTGTGGTGTGTGTGAATGTGTCTGATGTGTAGTATGTGCATAGGTATAAGTGTATGTGGTGTGTATGTCATGAGTGTGTGGTATGTGTATATGTGTGTACATGTGTGTGATGTGTGTTGTGTGAGTGAGTGTGTGTGATGTGTGGTATATGAGTGTGTGTATGGTATGTATGTGAGTGTGCATGTGGTGTGGGTATGAGCATGTGTAATGTGTATGCTATGTGTGTGAGTATGTGTGATGTGTGTGTTGTGTGTGTGCTATGTGTGTGCTGTGTGTGTGTGTTCTGTGTGTGTGTTCTCTGTTCGAGTGTGATTGATTTTATATATATATATATATATATATATATATATATATATATATATATGTGAGAATATGTGATGCATGTGTGATTGTGTGTGTGTGTGTGTGCCCTGCAGAGCCTCCCTGGTACTTAGAGAAGGCCTGCAGAGGACTCAGTCTATCATATTTGCTCAGCTCATGTCTTTTATTAGGAATGGAGCTGAGCTGATGTCCTTGTGTGGGGAGATGAACTGAGAGTGTCTAAGCATACCTAACTCCACAGTGGAGAGTGAGGTCCCAATGCCTGTCCCTTTGAGGGTCTCACCTCCTAGTCCTCAGACCTTCTACTCTATTCCTATTAGCCGTCTGCTCCTTGTGGTCTCTGGCCAGCCCCTCAGTCCCTTGCTGTTCCTCACACATCCCGACACACATTCACTCGTGACCTCGTACATGCAGGTCCTTTGCCTGGGAGTCCCACGTGTCCCCACCCACTCCTTCCCTCCTTTGGTTCCTCCTCCATGTTGGGGGATGGGTGTCTATCTGTGGCTTTAATTTCCTTTTTAGCTTTTACCACTTCTGAACATAATTTATATTTTATTCTGTTTTCTTCATTTTTTGCATTATCACTGTATTTCCAGTGTGCCAAAACGGTCTAGTATTCAGCATTTGATATGTCATAAAGACCAGAGAGATTATAAGAAATGTTCCTTGATGATACCTTTATGTTCACATATATTGTGTCTGTATGCATGCATAAGATGTGTGCATAAGATACATTTCACATATATAACATGTCTACATGTATGCATAAGATAAATTTCTCATAGTATTGTGTCTGCATGTGTGCATAAGATAAATTTCACATATGTGCTGTGTCTGCATGTGTGCATAAGGTAAATTTCTCATATGTAACATGTCTGCATGTATGCATAAGGACACAGACAAGCTCAGCATGCAGGCAGGGCTTTCTGTCACCTGCTGCCCCAGGTGAAGCAGCTGTCCCCTGCCCTCTGCCTCCTGCTTGCTGTTGCTTCCTCTGCCCCTGCAGATGTCCTCCAGCCATGTTCATACCTTAGTGCCTCTGCAAGCCTTCCCAGCGGGCTACACTGTCTTCCCTCAAGGTTCTTGTGGTCCCTTGTTAGTGTGTGTGCCCCTTGTTTTCTGATGGGTCTTTTACAGCATCGTCCCAGAGTCGCCCAGAGCACGGTCCAAACACACTCCTTTGTTTGTTTGAAGACAGGGTTTCTCTGTATAGCCCTGGCTGTCCTGGAACTCACTCTGTAAACCAGGCTGACCTTGAATTCAGAGATTTGCCTGCCTCAGCCTCTGGAGTGGTCACTACCATCTGCTGGACTCCTTTATGTAGGGCATGCATGCTCCTGACCCTAGGTCCCCATCACTTGGTATGGTATCCAGGCTGGTTTAGCGTTGTTTGTTTCTGAGTTCTTTTTTATCTCTTGTTGCTTGTGCAAGGTCCTCCTTTTTACCCACACAATATTTCATCCTCAACCCATATCATCTGATTTAGATAAAATATCTCCAGGGCAGATTCTTCCTGCTGGTCCACCACCATATGCATCCCAGGGGCGGTTATTGAGAAGTGGTATTTCCAAGGTCATGGCCACTGGCTTTACCTTCCTCTGACTCTGGCTTGCTGGCTTCTCCCATCTACTCACAGTCAGTTACAGGGGAGCTCAGAAGGGACTAAGAGCATGTGGCTGGCTTTGTCTTTGTCAAGTGTGCAGTGTCCCTCTCAGATGTGTTGGTGAGCAGAGAATTGCTCAGAGTGGCCTCCTGTGCCCTAACACTCCTGTTCTTCATTTGCGGATGGAGCTTCCGTTGCTTTGATAATAGTGCCAAGCACAGCTCATAAGCTGTTAAACCCATAGCATTTATGACTATGAAGTAGAGGAGTTTGAGGAAGGAAGGAAGGAAGGAAGGAAGGAAGGAAGGGAGGGAGGGAGGGAGGGAGGGAGGGAGGGAAGAAGGAAGGAAGGAAGGAAGGAAGGAAGGAAGGAAGGAAGGAAGGAAGGAAGGAAGGCCCAGCCGCTTTATCTATCTACCCTTGTTCTTCCAGCAGGGTCTTGCAGACCTTGTGCAAAGCCTGATTCCTCCAGGGTTCAGTTTTCTCATGTCTAACTCAGGAACTAACTGGCCCTTTGAGGGTCTGAACTTCCACTGAGCTACTCTGTTTAATAAACACATTAAGTGATAGGAAGAGCATACAAAGTACTTTCTTTCGTAGTTATGCACCTTATTTCTTTTTTTTTTTCTTTTTTTTTTTTTTTTTGGTTTTTCGAGACAGGGTTTCTCTGTGTAGTCCTGGCTGTCCTTGCACTCACTTTGTAGACCAGGCTGGCCTCGAACTCAGAAATCCGCCTGCCTCTGCCTCCTGAGTGCTGGGATTAAAGGCGTGCGCCACCACGCGTGGCTGCACCTTATTTCAATGTCAAAGAAAGCCATGCAACATTCACAACTGCTTTTGGTTGGGCTGGGGAATGAAAAATGAAAGCAAAGTCAAGAGAGAGGTCTTTCAGGACCTCTCACCATCCCCCCCCTCCATATGCTGTGGTTAATTAGAAAAAAAAAAAAAAACAGTTTTCAGATAATGCCATAGCTGCTTCTATACTTAAGTCATAGCTTTAAAGGAGGACTACCTGTGACATTGGTCCCTTGGCCATTCCTTCCTATGGGAGCAGAGTGGAGAGTGCTGGTCGGAGGGCCTAAGAGGGCCTTACTGAGTCAAAAAGAAAGAAAGAAACAAACAAAAAACCAAAAAATAAAAATCCATGGCTTGACGTTTCAGCTTCCCACCCTGGCTCAGTTGGTCTCAGAGCTGTTGCTTCAAGGATGCAAGCCCAGCAGCCTGGCTGGTCAGATGCTCTAACACCAGTTCTCACAGGGCATTTAAGAAGTGAGTAGACGCCAGGTGTGGTGGCACACGCCTTTAGTCCCAGCACTTGGGAGGCAGAGGCAGGCAGATTTCTGAGTTTGAGGCCAGCCTGGTCTACAAAGTGAGTTCCAGGACAGTCAGGGCTATACAGAGAAACCCTGTCTCGAAAAACCAAAAAAAAAAAAAAAAAAAAAAGAAGTGAGTAGATGTAGGGCCCCGTGGATGCAACTGAACACTCACCGGGAATGTGTGGGGCCCTGGGGTCAATCCTTAGGACCATTTAAAGAAAAAGGGAATTTCACTCATGCTTCTGAATATCCGTACGCCACGCCCCCCCCCCCCCCCAATTCATAGATACAAAAGCCAGCTAGCAGCCTCCTGTGCCCTCGAGCCCACCCGGCAATGTCATGAATGGACAGACTATTTGGAAGTATGCCTTCTTTCCAAACCTGGAAACTCAATGGAACCCTGTGGGGCTGTTAAGATTGTACCGTAAGTTCTGTGCCAAGGGACAGGAATAGGCTTTGTGAAGATAGGGTAGTGGTCGCTTTAAGATCTGCTGGCACTTAACAAGATTTGAAGCCAGCTGTTGGTTCTCCCTCCCTCACAGCTGCTGTCCGGGGCTTTTATAGGCAGTCACCTAATTGTGGCGGACAAAATGCTCGGACTCAGACCCTGCAGGCCTATAACACTGTGCAACTCCATGCTGGATCCCAGGGCTCTGAGATGTACCATAGTCCTTCATAGTACAAATGGCACTAATGACCTGAAAAGACAGAAGCCAAATGGGGCTGTGGCTTTTAGGGACTTCTGGTATTCTGTTCTCAGACACAATGCTCATATGCCATCTGATCTCAGGAAACAGTTTTTGTTATGTTTGTATTTGGTGACTAGATGGTCAATAAAACCAGGAAGAGCCTCAAATAAGTTCCTTGTTTGATTTTCTTTTCTTTTTAGTGTCTCTGCTTCTGAGGATATAAAGGCTGATAGCTTTTCCCTTAGTTTCACAAAAATGTGGGACTCTCCACTCACTTCCAGTGTGCTTTAAGCTAATGAAAAAGGCACAAAGTTCCAGTGGCTGATTGTCCCCAAGTCATAGAAAGCTGAAGTGCAGACTGCTCAGCATTCATGGGTCGCTTCACACTCTGCTCCTGGCAGATACTGATGTAGTCTTGCTTAAGCTGTGCAGATGCAATGAATAAGCTGTGGCAAGTTTTGGTGTCAAACGGGCGTGTCCAAAGGTTTAGCTGAAATGTACCTTGTCCCTAAGGGAAACTGGCCTGGTGATTCCCTGCGGTTAGAAAGCGTGGAACTCATGAGTTCAGGTGATCTGGGTGTGGTAGTGCCACATTAGTCCCAGCATTCAGGAGGTGGAGGCAGGTGGATCATGGTTTGAGGCCAGCCTGGTCTGCAGAGCAAGCCTAGGGAGGCTAGGGGTTGGTGGAGGGGCTGGGGATGTGAGGGTGTTTGATGAGATTCAGATGACCCAAAATACGTTTGTTCGGATCATGTGGTCGGTCTGTGTGAGAATCAGGGCCTTGGCGAAATACTCACCAGACTGACGTTTTTATTAAGAAAAATGTCCCGTGTCTGAGGAAACAACAGAGCCAGTGAAGGACCTGGGCTCACGGAATAAAGAAGGCACTTGCTGTGGGGTAAAGCATGGGACAGAGCTCTGTACACCTACACCCGCATAACAGACGTATGTTTATCACATGCACATACAAGCAGAGCAAAACACACTTGGAAGGGTGTGTGTGTGTGTGTGTGTGTGTGTGTGTGTGAGTGTGAGACAGGCAATAATAATTATGGAATAAGAGGTTATCAGGCAATGGAGCTGGGAAGAAAAGGTAGAGGAGGGAGCAGAGGGTGGGGTGAATACACTGTATTAATGTGAAATTCTCAACAGAATATTAAAATTGCTTGGTGGTAGTGGTATGTGGCATTTGGAAAACAGAGGCAGGTGGATCTTTGTAAATATTCAAGGCCAACTTGGTCTACAGAGCAAGTTCCAGGACAGCCAGGACTACACACAGAGAAATCCTGTCTTTAAAAAACAACAACAACAACAACTAACAATTTATTATAATAAATAATAAATTTATAATAATAATAAATAAATATAAAGAAAATGTATACAAGAAGTAAACATGTTTAGGCTTTTGGGGTTTTTTTTTTTTTTTTGGTTTTTGGTTTTTTTTTTCGAGACAGGGTTTCTCTGTGTAGCACTGGCTGTCCTGGAACTCACTTTGTAGACCAGGCTGGCCTCGAACTCAGAAATCTGCCTGCCTTTGCCTCCCAAGTGCTGGGACTAAAGGCGTGTGCCACCGCTGCCTGACTCATGTTTAGTTTTTAATCTGCCCCATGTGAACCCTTTAATATCGCCATAAATAAATCAGTTTTCTCTTTTCCCCTTGTCTCCCTCAAGACATTGGTACAGATGAGCAAGATCTAATGATCGAGAATCCATCCACATTTTCTATTAGCAGGCTCATGCTTAGTCCATAATTACCAGTTTCTCTTTATTGAAAACAGGCAAAGTGTTCTGTGTGAGTAGCAACATAAGCCTGTTATCTTGGCAAACATACATATTTGATTTTTAAAATCTCTTTGTCTCTGTCTCTCTGTGTCTGTCTCTCTATGTCTCTGTCTCAGTCTGTGTGTGTGTGTGTGTGTGTGTGTGAGCACGCTCGCATCACACGCCCAGGCTAGTTTGGGGACTCATGTTCTTTCCTTTAACCTCCCAAGTGCTAGAATTAGGGGTTACCACTCCTTCAGCTCATTTCTCTTGGTGAGGAATGTAAATTCAGCACCGAGCTTGCTTGCTTGCATTGCATCTCAGAACCTGGACTGTGAAGCATCTGAGATCTCTGGCGGCAGCTGCTCCGCCTCCAGTGGTCTTTGACTCAGAGGTTTGCATGCAAGGGGTTTCTCCTGGGAGGCACACACAGGGCCTGCTGTGCCGGGGTGGAGTGTGGTGGGACGGGTGTAGAGCAGGGTTGAACCCAGCACATAGACGTGCAAGGTGTGTGCATGGTGCCTCTCCAGCCTCCCTAGGCCTGCCCCCCACCCCGTCCCCAGCCTTCACTAGGACACTTCTTTCCTCCCATTCCACACCTGTACCCACCTCCCTGCTGTAGTTTATGAGCCCAGGAGGAGGCAGGTTTGACACAGGGACACAGTCTCTGAGGACAGCTGCAGACAAGTTAGCTCCCCAGACAGTAAAATGTAAAGAGGGGGGAGGGGCGACCTTTGAAGTTTGCAGAAAAGCGTGACTTTGACCACTTCCTTCCCTCTTCCCTGGTGTCCCAGGGATTACAGGGAGAGCAATGGCCAGCGAGCTTTACAAGGAGGGATGCAGGTAGTCTGTGGAGAGCAACTGCCAGCGAGCTTTACAAGGAAGGATGCATTTCCGTCCCCAGGGGCTGAGTCCTTAGTGTTTAATACAGCTCTGAATGGCTGTCCACGGCACCGGAGCCCTGTGGTCACAGGAGCCCTGGGGCGGAGCACATGGGAACACTTGACTGGAGGTTCCAGAGCAGGGACCTAGGGACGTCCTTGTACAGGAGTGTGCAGAGAACACTCTGGAGTCAGAGTTTAAACTTTGACAATACCACTGGGCTTGCTTTCTTCCTGTATGTTTCCCATGGGTTTTCTCTGTACTTGGCCCTCCTTGAGCTCAGGAGGAGGGCTGATAACCAAGTGGACTGAACTGTGACACCACACACCACCACCACCACCACCCACCCACCCACCCCCCACCCCCCCCCCGCACCCTGCAATTTCTCCTCTCAATTTCATATCTGAGTTTTAGTCTCTGGTTGATTGCTTTTCTTTCCACAATGTTTGTAGTATTTTTCTGTTTATAGAAGAATTCCAGGAGTTTACTTTTCTTTGTCATGTTTTGACAGTTTACCATGAAATGTCTGGGGGGTGAGGGAAGAGGAGGGAGAGAGAGGGAGGGATAGAGAAAGAAGGAGGGGGAGGAGAGAGGGAGGAGGGGAGAGAGGGAGGGAGAAAGGGAGAGATGGAGGGAAGAGTGAGAGGGAGAAGAGGGAGGGAGGGATGTAGGAGAGAGAGGGAAGGATGGATGAGGAGAAGTGAAGGGGGAGGAAGGAAAGAGAGGGAGGGATAGAGAGAGGAGAGAGAGGGAGAAGAAGGTGGGAGGGAGGGGGAGGGAGAGAGCATACAACAAAACAACAAAACTTACATCTGGGAGCTGCTAACCTCAAGAAGCTGCGAGGTAAATCTGTATCTGACAGGTTATACAGCATCAGGAGGCCCTCATTCTCTGTCTCAGCCTATGTCAAAGAAGGCCAAGGGATGGAGTGTTGTGAGAATTAAATATGGGAGTATAAAGGGGTTGATCGGCAAGCCAAATGCCTGGGGCTTCCTTTCACCCTTGCTGATACTCCCCAGTGTGTGGTAAAATAACCTGGCTAAAGCAACTAAGTGCAGGTTAATTTTGGCTCATGATTTAAGGAGATATAGTTCATTATGGTGGGGAGGCATGGTGGCATGATCTGTTGACTGGTTGTGCGGGGTGGAGGGTAGGCTGGTGGGGATAGGGACATCTGGGCTGGTTTCTAGTTTGCTGAGGTTGTGTTTGTTTTAACCATGGGGGTGTGTGCTTACTTTTGTCCACGGTTGCTCATTTGCTCAAGTGTAATTGGTGGGAAAGAGTGTGCCTTTGTTATCACATGGGCACAGCTCACAGGTGCATTGTGGGAAAGGGTGTGCCTATATGCCCTTGTTATCACATGGGCAAGGTATACAGGTGCATTCTGAACGGTCTGTTTCTTCCGCCATTTATGTGTGTGTCTCTGCTACCTGTGTCATACGGTCCTCATCATTGACGCTTCCTGTTGGAAGGACGACACGTGTCCTTTTTATTCTGTTTCAGCTTTTTTTTCTCTTTCCGGCTTTTACTTTTCCATACAGATTAGAGTAACTAGTCTATGTTTATAAAGATTGAGCTGGCTGGGCATGGTGGCACACGCCTTTAATCCCAGCACTCGGGAGGCAGAGGCAGGCGAGTTTCTGAGTTCGAGGCCAGCCTGGTCTACAGAGTGAGTTCCAGGACAGCCAGGGTTACACAGAGAAACCCTGTCTTGAACAAACAAACAAAAAAGATTGAGCTGGAATCTTTTCAAAATTATTTGTGTATTTAGTGTGCGTGTGTGTGTGTGTGTATGTGTGTGCGCGCGCGCTTGGGCACATGTGCATGCCACAGAATGCATATGGATGTAACAGGGCAACTGACAGGAGCCGGTTCTTTTTGAGGCTGAGTCTTCCTTGTCTTGCTGCTGCTGTGCTGTATGCTCCAGGCTGTGTGGCCCATGGTTTCTGTCTTCCTGACTCCACCAACTGTTTTCCTGAAGCATGCTGGGATTACAGATGTGCACCCCCAAATACAAGCTTTGCATAGGAGTCCTGCTCCAGGATTTGAAGGAGGCTCATGAGGCTGATGCAGCTAGCTGCTTAACCCACTGAGACATTTCCTCAGCTCTTGGCTGGATGCTTGGTATGAATTGTGCTTACCTATAAATCTGTTTTACTAAATTGATCCAATCCATGAACACGATTGGCTGGTTTTTGTTTTTGTTTTTAATATTTACGATCTTTGATTTCTTCAGTGACATTGAAACATGTGTTCTGTGTGCTTCATTGAGTTTCTACAGAAGATCTATTTGTTCCTAAATGGATTGTTGGCCTTGTGTCGCGTATTCTCATTGAGTTCTCTTGCTTCAAGCTTCTCTTGCTTTTCCTCTTCCCTCCTCTACTCCCTTCTCTCACTGCTTCCCACTTTCTCTCTGATGTTCTGACTGAACATCTAGTCTGAGGTAGCCATCTTACTTCTCGCATTGGGGGCGGGGCTGTCTCGAGGTGACAGAGGTGGAGGGGCCAGCACATGGCTGCCAGGCTTGATGTAAAGGGCCCATTGGAGGACATTTGTGAGAAGACTTCTCTTGTTTTCTTCCAAGAGTCTTCTCGCTCGGCTCACGGAATGGAGAAAAAGATGCCAACAGCATGGAGCTGCCCAGAGGCTGCCTGGAGGACCTGAGGAGGTGAATGCGTGGGGCTCTGCCTCTTTGGGTGATCTCTTCACCTATTGAGCCTTGAGAACAACTTTAGTCCTGGCAAAGGGTAGAAGTCATAATGAGGAATGCCTATTACATACATATATACATATATACACACATGCATACATGTACACATACATACATACATGCATGCACACACATGCATACATACATATACACATGCATGCACACACATACACACATGCATGCACACATATACACATACATATGCATACACACATACATACATGCACACACACACACACACACACACACACACACACACACACACACGGTCATCTAGCTCAGGCTTAGGGGCTAGCACGCGCCCCCACCCCCCATCTCAGGCATTTCCTTCCTCTGTCCTTCCTCTTCAAGGGCCATTTTCTTATTTTTAGACCATCCTCCCATCTAGTAGTCTATTGTTTACAATTTAATTGTGTATAATTTTTGCTTTTGTTGTGTTTTAAGCAATTTCTGGCATGGGGACATAACCCAGTGTTTGAGTAGAGGTTTAGCATGCTTGAAGCCCTGGGTTTGATACCCCAGAACTGGGGGAAAAAGTAAATATTTAGATAAATATAAATATTTTTCTCACTTTTTAAAGAGTGGTGTAGTTCATAACAGTGTATTTAGGTTTTTCAAATACTATCCTAAAGGATGCACTGGCTGCTCCCTTCAGCCGTCATAAAAAAAAAAAAAAAGATGACATTTGTTCTTTCAGTGTCAGGCTGGTGTAGGCTCTCATGAGCTCCCTGGCACTCCATCTCCTGGTGCGGTCCTTTGAGATGAAGGCAGGATAGCTTAAGGACTGACATCACACCTCCAGGAGTGTGAGGCTGAGGAGGAAGGCGAGGGCGAAATGTCCACACACCACAGGCACTATCAACCAAAGCTAAGGAGAGTATGTATTACCACTTAACCACCATGCCAAGCAGGACGGGGGTGGGGGGTGGGGGAGCTACCGCATGTGGCTTGCTTGCAAGTGCACCAAGGTAGTACAGAGGTTCTGTGTTCCCATGCTTGACAAATTCAAATGCTAGCTGCTAGGTGGGTTGTGAGCGTAAGAGATGCACTCAGGGTGGCAAAATGCATCTTACAGAGCAAGACTATGTGTAAGACAAGGACGGATTCCCAAAGCAAGATGTATCTTAGCCGGTTGTATCGGATGTATTTCACCTCCCTTGCTAACATGGAATTCTCCAGAAAGTAAGTTCCCCTCCCCTGTGAGACGGGGTCTTGGGGGTTCACTCTGCAGCCCAAACTCAAAATCCCCCTGGATTATGATGTGAACCACTGCCCTTAGGGCTTTTTCTCCCTCCCCTCCCCTCTTCCTTCTTTGTTTCCTTCCTAACCACCCCCCACCCCTGCACCCCAAGCCTGACTAAGGGTTCACATAGGTCCTGGCCTTAGCATCTGCTTCTATGTCTCCTTACAGTCACCTTAACTGGTTTTTTTTTTTTTTTTTTCACATAGCCTCTAAGAAATTGTCATTACCAAACAACCTTCAAGCAGCCTCTTACAAAAGGCAGAGGGAGCATATGATCTAATCACGGGGGAGAACCTGGTATAGTGAAAGATGGAGACAAAGGCTCTGCCAGCCTGTGAGGCTGGGAAGGAATATAGGAAGGAGAAGGCAGAGGCGAGGCCAGGGCTCATCATCTACTCAGGATGGGGGTCAGTGAGGCTCCTTGGGGTGACCTTGCCTGAAGTACCCACTCTGGAGATGAGCACTTTCTACCAGGATGGACACAAACTTACCTGTCTGTGCTCCAGCAGGGTCTCTGTACACAGTCCCCTGGAGATCAGGCTGCTAAGTGGGGTGAAAGTATGTGAGGTCAAAGCGCACATAGTTTGTAAGTAACAGACAAGGCGGAGGGAAGGTAAATCATTTACCAGCAAACCCACTATTCTGAAGACAGAGGCAGCCTCTGCTTGGGCTGTATGCACTTTTCTGCAACAGCGAGTAGATGTGGGCATGGCCCTCCCTTTCCCCCACCTGACCAAGGATGCAGTGACCTCCAGTGTATGGTCTAGGACCTGGCCTGAGTTGCCACCTAGGAGTTGACCTTGGGCTGTCTGGTCTGACTCTGGCCTGCCCCGTGAGCTCAAGAAAACAAGCAGTTATGGTGGGCACTGCAGGCTGTGGATACCAGTGTGCATGACAGATAGGGAGGTGGCTCCCAGAGAGAGCCCACAGATGCGAGGCCATCAGAAATCTGTGATGAACTGAGGCTGTGGTCTTCCTCCTTGAAGCATTCAAACGCTCCATCCAACCTGTTAAAATGCCCTGTATTTGCTGCATAGGAGGTCTGTCCTACAGGAGACCAAGTTCTTTTCCAGTCAGAAGCTTGTGTGGATGGAGCTGACCCCCCAACCCCCACTCCGCTTCTTTGAAATCTGTTCTCCCACCCACTCCGGTGTTTCCCATGAAACATTTAACAGAGCATACACCTGGGAGAAGCTTAACAGATTCTGGTGGCAAAGAAGCCGCTAGCTGGTCATTTGTGGGGCGGTGGGTGGTGTTGGGGGAGTGTTTCCCTCATTTAGGGACCAATTCTGGCCCCACTATTAGCATTTGAATCAGGCAGCCTCGTTGTTTTGATTGAACCTAGAAGGCGAGCCTTTGTTGTTGCAATTTAAGGAGTAAGTTGTTCTCTGGTGTCCTTTAATCAGCTGAAATGAGGGAAATAGCAACTGCTGCCGTCTGGTCTGGGAGTGCTACCAGGTCCACCTCTAAGGCCCCCTCAGTGTGAGCCCCAGATCCAGCAGTGCTCTTGGGGTCTGTCCCTCCCCACTGCTGTCAGTTCCCTCAGAACTTCTTTCAGTGCCATCAAAATATTCTCTTTGTCTGGACCCAGCCAATCGGCATGGTTGTGGGAACACAGCAGATCCATGACCATAAAGCCAATCTGCAGATCCATCCCCAGTTCCCACACATGAGGGGCCCGAGGCCAAGGACAGGGCCACTTGAAGGCTGATATCCTGATAACTTCATGCTCGCAGCCCAACAGGTAAAAAGCCCCTTCAAGGGCATGGGAACTACATACAGCCAGCCCTCTGTAATATTTACTTTACACGACCTGCAAGTGTAAATTACTTCTATTACTTTGGTAAAGTAACAGAAATTTCAAGTTTTAGGTTAAAAAAACGGAAGTGTGCATACTCAGAAATCTTCTGTGTTCTTCCTTTTTTTAAAAATTTTTTAAGTTGGCACTACGGGTTATATTTTCTTTTTTTTTTTTTTTCTTACACTGAGCACAGAGGGACATAAAGACTGGGGATTCTCGAGAATGGAAGTGACCCCTGGTACCCCACTGAGGGAAAAAGGAAGCCGAGTTCTGTTCCAGTCAGAGCTTAACTTTGAGTGGCCGGTCAGCTTTGTCTCTGTGCCCGCATCTAAGCCGCTCTCTGGACAGCTCCTGCTGACATTTGTGCCTCCCTCCCTCCTTCCTCTCCCGGAAATGGGAGATGGCCACCCTCTGAGGCTGGCTTCTGCCTCTCAGAGACCTTGTGTGACGGGCCCTCTCCCACCCACCCCTGGTGCACACAGAGCGAGTAACCCTGGGACTCTTGACAGTGAGTTACACTCCCCAGCTGGAGCACCTCAAAAGAGCCACCCAGGCTCCTAATTAGCGAGCATCCTCCCAGGGGCGGGTCTTCTCCGAGGAAAGCAGTTTGTCAAACAGCTGTTCCCAACTGATTAAAGACTGTTTGCTTCTACCTAGGTGTTTGTTGTTCCCTGTGTACAAGGGCAGATGTCACCTGTCCTGTCCAAGCTCAGCAGAATTCTGCCCAGACTGCTTGGTGACCCCACAGATTAGCCCTGAGACCCCCAGCTGTGATGTGAGCTCAGCTGAGCCCCTTGGGCATGGGTGGCCCACTTCTTCGCTTCAGGTGCTCTGGGGACTCCAGGAGCAGCCCATGAGGCAGTGGAAGGCATCCATAGGCCTTGTCTATGGCCACACTCCACAGCCAGCAGCCAAGTAGTACAGTGTGGTTATTTATTGGTTCTTGAGCCTAGGACCTCAAAAACAATCCCACAGCCTGGCAGGGTAACATAGAGGCCTTTCATCCCAGCACTCCAGAGGCAGAAGCAGGCAGGTCTTTGTGAGTTTGAGGCCAGCTTGGTCTACATAGTTAGTACTAGGCCATCTGGGGCTATGTAGTAAGACCTTGTCTCATGAAAACTGACAGAAAAATTAGTCCCAGTTTGGTAACCCTGAATTCTCACAGAGCTGGTCTGAGAACCCCATAAGAGCTCCCAGGAGGACTGGTAATGGAGGCATGTTCCTGAGACTACACAATGAAGTCTATACTTGAACCTGGGACAGAGCCAAGTCCCCTGGTGTCTGGAGCTAGCCAAAGCTATTAAAGGAATTCCCTACCATGCGTATAGGTACACACATGGGTAAATACACACAAATGTATACACATGCTCGCACACACATGCAAACACTCATCCATGCACACATACTTGTGCACACATGTATACACACAGATGCACAGTATCCCATGTGTCTCTGCTCAGCACAGGTGAGGAACCCTGAGTGCCAGGAGCGCTTTTCCTTCATTACGAACAACAGTATGTGAGGTGCGCTTGTAACTGAGCACTTGTATAATGGCAGACATCCCTCATCACTCACTGCAGAGCTGAAACTAGGCTTAGGGAAGCTAGCAGGGTCCATTACAGAATGCAGTCGACCATCTCAGAGGGTACTATCCCATAAACCTGTTCCAGGAGCCTTCCCTCCACCACAGTGTGTTCCTTAGGCTGCAGGCTCTCCCGGAATAGGCCCATGTTTATGACAAACTTTATTTTTAATACATGGTAAAAAATGTCCTCTGAAATCCATGCCACTTGTTCTGCATAACTGCATGTTGTGTGTGAGCTGTCCTGTCAGCGCAGTGGCCTCCTGCAGGATGACCCAGCCAAGGGCGTCCAGCCTGAGGACATGTGACTGCAGCCTCTGTGTACTCAAGGGGTGCTGAGCCTGACAGCTTCCTCCGTGTTTGCTTTTCTCTGTTTGGTACCACCCGGGCAGACTGCTGGAAAGAGATGGCCGCTTTGCAGACATGGATGCTGAGCACAGGGCCCGAAGCCTGGTCAGTGTCCTGTGGGCCCAGGGGTAGCAGGCATCCCTCCTGCTTGGAAATAGATTTGGGAGGTACAGAGGGAGCAGGGATGGGAGGTATTTTGTCTTCTGGCTGCAAGATCCAGTTCTATTTTCCTGGAATTGTTACTCAAATCAGGGCCTTTTGTGGCAGTGGCCAGGGAAAGAAAGACAGGTCCATTTGGGTTGTAGTGAAGTAAACTCTGAAGTCTAGGGGTAGAGATTCACTGAGTTAATAGAGTATTTGCCTAGCATGCAGAAAACCTTGGGCTTAAATCCCAGCTTCATATGAACAGGGCATGGTGGCATGTACCTGTAATCTTAGCACTTGGAGGGCTAGAGGTAGGAAAATTGAGAGTTCAGAGTCACCCTAAGCTACACCATGAGTGTAAGGCCAGCCTGGGATACCTGAGGACTCTGTCTCAAAAGAAAATGACCAAATCCACCTTAAAAAACAGTATAGAGCCCAAACCACTTCACCTTCCTTCCTCTGGTCTTCTGCTTGTTCCTACACTGCACTGGGTCAATAGGACTGGTTATAGAGAAGAGATGGACTCATGTAGCAAGCATGAAAGTGGACCCAAGTGGTAGTTGTTGGTTATAAGGTACAGTTTTTTTTTATAGTGGCACATATTAGAAACCTTTCAAATATGAATATATAGATCATTACCACCCCAGTTCTGATCTAAAACCCACTTCTCATGTTCTCAATGAGGATGACAAAATGTAAGTGTTTTTTCTTCCCAAGATGGATTACATGGTCCCAAGAGAACGTACACAGGCAGATGTTCCACCAAGAGAACCAGGGGAGGAGGACTCCCCAGTTCCTGGGCAGCAACCTCAAACAGGACCTGTCCTCCGATTTCTGAAGTGCCAGAGCCCAGAAAGTCCACAGAGGCGTCCCCACCTGAAGACAGGAAGACACCGAGTGACCCTGTGTGGCATGTAAGTCATCAAAGTGATGAGAACAGGCCCAGGGAGATGGCTCAGTGGGCAGAAGGGCCTGTTACAGGCCTGATGACCTCAGATCCCTGGGGCACACATGGTGAGAGAAGAGAACCAACTCCCACAAGTCGCTTTCTGAATTCCACATATCCGTGTATAAATGCTGGTGTATACAGATTCACACACAGAGGCATGTGTACACATATGTGTCCATACACACATACACATACTTACACACATGCACATGCACACACATATGCATACACATATATATATGTATGCACATGCAGACATGTATACATGCACACCCATGTAGGCAGCACATACATAGGAATGCATGCACATACGTGTGCACACAAACACACACACAAGCACATACACATATGTATGCATGTGTGTGCATGCACACACATACACACACATATATGCGTATGCACACACATGTACATATGCATACACATGTACACACATGTGCACACACAGATACATACACATGCGTGCGAACACACACACAAAATAAATGTAAAAAATAGGTCAGAAATGAGGAACTTGCCAGCAAGTAAACAGTAGAACTATGAACAGAACTTTAGGGTGGCAGTAGAAGAATTTGGGGTGGGGGAGAAGTGACAAGTGGATATTTTGGATTTCATAGACCGGTTCCCTCTCACTTTGGGACTCTGCCAGCCTCAGATCACTTTCCCCACTGTCCTTCCAGGGGCCCTGGGGTGGGCAGGTGCCTATCCCTGCTGCCTCCAAACTCCATAACAAGATTTCATCCCTGAGTTAAAGTGTGTGACCAGCCATCTCCTGCCTGTCACCCCTACTCACCAGAGACACCCCGTGAGATTCTTGTAGTCTTAGAGAGGCCTGGTCTATGAAGTGAGTTCCAGGACAGTCAGAGTGACACAGGAAAACCCCGTCTTGGGGGGGGGTGTTATTAATTATTAATCAACTATTGATTAATTAATTATTGATTGAGTAATTTTAATTGTTATTACAGTGCTGGAGTTGAACCTAGAATCTTTCCAATATCAGACAAATGCTCTACCACAGAGCTATACCCCCGAGCCTGCAGTTTCTCTTCTGTACACATCCACTCCCTGGTCCCCAGGGAGGCATGGCTGGTGTTGCATGTTGACACAGGTGGACTCAGCTGTGCTTCCTTCTCCGATCTCAGTGAAGCTCAGTGTGTTTCATCTCCTTGTCCCGTGTGCATGATGACACCCGCACCTTGGGCTGTTGGAGGACTCAGGGATGTGAACGAGATGTCCTCCGTCACGTTTGTCTGTGACACCAGCTCTTTTAATGCCCTCCCCAGTTATGTATCAGTTGTGACTGGTATCTACTCCACACCCGGTTCCTCATTCTTCAGACCAGTAATCTCATAAGGCGGAAACGAGGGCTACAGGCTGTTAGTGAGTCCTCACTGGTCACACCAGGCTAGACCCAGCTCTCTGCTTGTCCTGTAGATCCTCCCAGTCTCAAGTGCTGTCAAGGCCCAGGCACCATGCAGGTGCTGATGGTGATGGTGAGGACCAGCGTTCCTGTCCATTCTAGAGCCACTCTCATCTCTGGTCTCCAAAATGACATAGACCTCATTCTTTTTTTTTTTTTTTTTTTTTTTTTTTTTGGTTTTTCGAGACAGGGTTTCTCTGTGTAGCCCTGGCTGTCATTCTTGTGGGCTCCTTTGCAGCAGCATGGCCGTGGCCAGGCAGGGCTGCCTGACTTTGTGAGGAGCCATCCTATGGTACTCTTCTCTAGGGGATCCCCGGGAGCCACCCACACAAAGTGACTTTAAATCTAAGCCAACATAACTGAGGGAAAATTCTCTCATTTCTTTGGATTTTCATGCAAGTTTCAGGACAGCTGATATTTACACAAACAAACACACATACACATACATACATATGCACAGATACACACATGCAGACATACACAGACACATACACAGACATACATAGAGACCCAAACACATGAAGAAACATACAGAACTCACACAGAAATACATGTGGACACACACACAGATACAAATAGATACATGCCCCCCCCCCCCCGATATACATAGATATATGCCCCCCCTCACACATGCACGCACGCACGCACATACACACACACACACAGAGATACACACATGCACACACTCATTCACACAGAGACACCTATACTCACACTTGCACACACCTGCCCTTGCTATTTGCCATTTGCTTCCATTTCCCTGATAAGAACCTTTGATGAGGATTGGAAGAAGGATCTAGAAGCAGGCACTGTCTTAGCATCTTTGGCTTTTCAAACCATCTGCCAGGGTGGTGCTGTGTTGAGGACAGAACGCCAAGCCAAACTTTATCGAATTTGTTAGGGTTAGGGTTATTGTGATTTTCTTCATGGTCAATTCCAGTTTGTGCTTAAATATCCTGTGGGTTCAAGTTATTCAGAAAGAAGTTAGAGAGTCCGTGGCTGTTATACTCCATGGCAGACACACCGGGAGAGCAATGGTTAGAGCGTAGTGAAAGAAGAACTGTGCGGGGAGTGAGATGGTTAAGTCTCATAGCCTTGTGGAGGCAGAACCCTCCTTAAAACATACCACATTTTATTGTGGATGCTATTGTCTTGGAGAGAGGACGCTAATGAATCTTTTTTTTTTTTTTTAATTGCGGTATTGACAGGGCTGGAGAGATGGCTCCACAGTTAAGAGCATCCACTGGCTGCTCTTACAGAGGACCCAGGTTCAATTCCCCACACCCACATGGCAGCTCATAACTACTTACTACTCCAGTTCCAGGGGATTCAGTGCCCTCTTCTGGCTTCCATGGGCACTGCATGCATGAGATTCATAATGCAGGCCAAGCATTCATTCACATTAAATTGTTTTTTAACTACATTGAGGAAATCTGTGTACTGGCTGGTTTTGTGTGTCAACTTGACACAGGCTGGAGTTATCACAGAGAAAGGAGCTTCAGTTGGGGAAATGCCTCCATGAGATCCAGCTGTGGGGCATTTTCTCAATTAGTGATCAAGGGGGGAGGATCCATTGTGGGTGGTGCCATCCCTGGGCTGGTAGTCTTGGGTTCTATAAGAAAGCAAGCTGAGCAAGCCAGGGGAAGCAAGCCAGTAAGAAACATCCCTCCATGGCCTCTGCATCAGCTCCTGCTTCCTGACCTGCTTGAGTTCCAGTCCTGACTTCCTTGGTGATGAACAGTAATGAAGTGTGAGCTGAATAAACCCTTTCCTCCCCAACTCACTTCTTGGTTATGGTGATGTTTTGTGTAGGAATAGAAACCTTGACAAAGGCAGTCTGTGATCCCAAAAAGTTAATGTCATAAAGATGAATAAAATGGGGGGAAAAGCCTTTTATTTGCAGAAAAAAAGTCTGCACTGATGTTAAGAGCATTTTGAGTTTGTGTACAGAAAACAGTCTGGATGTCACCTATGAGAGAATCTCTCCTCTCTTTCATTTAGGAGCAAGCTTTCCGAACACGAGAGGGGCACACTTGCTCCTGCCAGGGGGACCACAGAGCACCTGAGGGGCAAGCTTGCTCCTGCCAGGGGGACCCCAGATCCCAGACCTACAGCACCCCTGACCCTTGCACACGTGATCCAGACCCATCCTGTGGTGGTAGGTTCCTGTTTTCTCTCTGCCTGTGCTGGGCGGAGGCTGTAGCTCTCCATGAGATCAAAGGACTGATGAGAGCAGGAGATGGTGGAAGGCCAGGAGGTGGGGCAGAGCAGGATGCCAGCAAGTGTGAGATTTCTGAGGATTTCCGGGCTGGAGATTAGATGGGCCAGCAGCAGCAGTGAGAGATGAAGTATAGGAGATGTCAGCTAATGGTAGGCACCAGAGAGGAAGGAATAATTCTCTAATGGCTTTCAACTCCCTGGGTGAGTTGGCGCTGATAGCAAAGTTAGCGCACAGCGCAACCCTCAGAGTATATTGTTGAGAACAACTAAAGAGTTCACATAAATACCTGTTATTTTTTTTTCCATTCATTCACTGTAGGAGGCCAAGACAGCAAGTTGATACTGGGTGAACAATGTGGATGAAGAATAAGTTGTTTTTTGTTTTTTTTTTTTTAAACAGTCATTAGATAAAGTCCAAACAGGACATGACAGCTTTCTTTTTCTTTGGGTCTGCATTATGATAAGCAGCGAGGTTGGTATCCGGTAGAGATGCTCGTGCCTGACATGAGATGCCTGGCACTTCGTTCTTTCATTATTATTTTTTAAGATTTATTTATTTATTATATGTAAGTACACTGTAGCTGTCTTCAGACTCGTCAGAAGAGGGCATCAGACCTCATTACGGATGGTTGTGAGCCACCATGTGGTTGTTGGGATTTGAACGCAGGACTTTAGGAAGAACACTCAGTGCTCTTAACCGCTGAGCCATCTCTCCAGCCCTCGTTCTTTCGTTGTAAAGGTGACACCATCATGCAGAGCCCGAACCGTGAATTTGGATGATGGAGACGGTCAGACAGGCAGCACAGTGGGCAGCAGCAGCAGCGCTGAGCAGACTCAGACATGAGGCCATGGCTATTCACCACTTCTGACTCGTGGTCCTTCTGCCTGGTGCTCTCTTTGCAACGTCTTAAATAAAATAAGCTTGTTTTCTTTCTTAAAAATTGTTTAAACATTTATTTATCTATGTATATGAGTGCTCTATTTGTATGTATGCCAGCATGACAGAAAAGGACATCAGAACTCCTTAGGGATGGTTGTGAGCCACCATGTGGTTGCTGGGAATTGAACTCAGGACCTCTGGAAGAGCAGCCAGTGCTCTTAACTGCTGAGCCATTCCTCCTGCCCTTAAAAATTATTTTTAAAACAGCTTTCAAATTATGGGTAAGGATAAAGAGGCATGAAAGCAAGCCAAGGGTGTCTGATGAAGTGAAATGAGCGTTATAAGTAGAAAAATGTAAGGAGTGGAAGTAGATTCCAACAAGGGGTTGGATTAGGCATATCCGAAGATGGAATGTGTGAACCAGAGAGGCCAGAGATGTGATCAGATGTGAGCACCAGAGACAAAGTGCTGGCCTTTAATAGCCTAGCGGAGCTGAACCCCAGGTCCAGTAGTGATGGCGGAGAAGCTGTGGAAGGCACTGTGCTGAACAGAAAGGAATTTCCAGAAGGGGTGAAAAATATCAATCCTAATATTTAGGGAACCCCCAAAAAATCACAGACACTAGTAGAAATGACAGCATTGTCTGTGGATGTGGCTGAGTGGACGGCTGCTTTACTTGATGCTCAAGGCCCTGAGTTCAATCCCCAGTATTGCAAGAATACTAATAAAGGGGGTGGGGGAGGAGATGGCTCAGCACCCTGAACCCACATGGTGGCTCACAGCTGTGATTCCAGTGTCAGGGGACAGATGCTCTCTTCTGGCTACCGTGGGTACTGCATGCACATGGCACACAGCCATTCAAGCAGGCAAAACATACATGGAAAAGATGAATAGTTTAAAATTTTTTCATCCAGGTGTCGTGGTCCAGCACTCAGGAGGCAGAGGCAGGTGGATCTCTGAGTTTGAGACCACCCTGGTTTATAGAGGGAGTTCCCTTGGCTGGACAGGGAGGGGGGAGAACAATAAAAAAAAGAAAAAGGGGGGGGGGAAGGAAGGAAGGAAGGGAGAGAGGGAGGGAGGGAGGGAGGGAGGGAGGGATTTTAGAAGAACAATGGAGATGCTTAAAGGAGCCAAAGAAAAAGGCAGGTCTCACCAAGGGATAACACCCAAAGTGCAGACAGCTCCCTAGTGGAAGTAAGATCAGATTCTGAGAGAATCTTTTTAACCCTTAGGAGTCCTATAACAATTCAGCCAAGCCCTCCACTTTCTTTCTACCTCTAAGAAAATAAGAAAATGTTAGGCACACGGTTCAGCCATCGAAGCCTGCAGATGCAGAGGGAGGAGACAACAGAACTCAAACATAAATTCTCTAGAGAGAGGGCCTAAGGAGCAGTTCCCAGCTCCCCCTGGGAGGGCAGCGTATCCTGTCACAAAGCCAGAGCTACACAGTTGTTCCTCCCAACCCAGGCACCACTCCTAAAAACACAGTGGCAAACCAAATCTAGTAACGTTCTCCCCAACGCTGTAACTTCTTCCCACGAAAAAAAAAAAAAAAAAAAAACAACAGCAAAATTTGAAAGGAGGGGGAATCTTTGAACTAAGCCTGTGTTTAAATATATGTAAGAAACCTGTGTGTTCAACAGTGAGCTAGCGTGGCCTTTTCTCTTGAAGTTAGGGACGGCACCAGGCTCCACTTCATTTCCAGTCCTGTGCAATACTGTAGGAGAAGCTTGACCCACACAAGGGTGGGAAAAAAGGATAAACGCTATCATGGTTTATAAGTTTTAATTTTATCTTATGTGTACAGGTGTCTGTGTAGCACATACACACAGTGCCTGAGGAGTCCATAAGGGGATGAGGGATCCCCTAGGACTGTAACTACAAGTGTTTGTGAGCTGATGTGTCAGGGCTGAGAGTTTAGCCTGGGTCCCCTAGAAGAGCAGCCAGTAAGCTTAGCCTCTGAGCCATCTGTCTAGCCCCATTGTATTGTATACAGTTTAAATGCTACAGGGAAACATAGCTGTGTTGAACGTTTGCAAACATTTCCTCTATGAATAAACAGAATTTTTTAAAAAAATTAACTTTTAAATGTGTGTGTGTGTCCGTGTCCCTGTGATTGGCCAGACATGTCCAATCTCTTGGTGTTGCAATTATAGGTGGTTGTGAACTGGGGACTGTGTGGTTGCTGGAAACCAAACTTGGGTGCTCTCAAGAGCAAAGGTATTCTGCACCACTGAGCCATCTGTCCCATCTCTCCAGCCCAGTAAATAGAACTTTAAAGACACTTGAATACCTTTTAACTTTAGGTGAGACTCTTGTCTCAGTCTCAGAAGGTCCCGAGGAGGAGAAGACGAAGGTTCTGAACTGGCACTCGCAGTTTCCTCAGAAGGAAACAGAAGCTATGTTCCGGCCCTTGCTTTCTTGCCCACACCTTCTGAGGCATGTCACCACTGGCCACCTGGGAGCCAGCTGGTATTTCAGGAATACAGTTGCCCCCCACCCTCTTCATTTTATAACCCTTCAAGGAGACAGGCTGTGCTTAACTTTAAGACACAGTAAGAAAAGCTGACACCTTGGAAAAGTATTATGAACTTGAAGGAACAATTATATAACTATGTAAGGAGGAAAGTGGACTGTCAAGTCATACTGGAAACAGAATTGTAATCTGTAGAAAAAGTATATGTTTCCATAGATGAGGTTGTCTGAACTCTTGGGAAAATCAGAAAGCTAGTTACAGGGTCGAGCTAGGCATGAGGTCAGAAAATAAGAAGGTCACAGAGTTTCTGCATCCCACACTGAAAAATACATTGAGTACAGTTAGCCTGTCGTTGGTGCAGTAAGGATACTCATGAGGTGTGTGTGTATGAGACAGAGGGGGGCAGGAAGGAGGGAGAGAGAAGAGAGAGAAAGAGAAGGAGGGAGGGAGAGGAAGGATGGATAGGGGAAAAGGGAGAGAGAAGAGAGTGGGAGGGAAAGAAAGAGAGGTGGGAGAGAAGAAAAGAGAGCAGAAGGGGGAGAGAGGAGAGGGAGAGTGAATAAGAACCTCAGATTTGCTGGGTGGTGGTGGCGCACGCCTTTAATCCCAGCACTTGGGAGGCAGAGGCAGGCGGATTTCTGAGTTTGAGACCAGCCTGGTCTACAGAGTGAGTTCCAGGACAGCCAGGACTACACAGAGAAATCCTGTCTAGAAAAACAAAAAACAAAACAAAAAAAAACAAAACAAAAAAAACAAAACAAAACAAAATCTCAGATTTTAGGGTGGTTGAGATGGGAAAAATATTTTGAGTTCATGACCAGCCTGGTCAACATGGTATTGAGGAAGGAGGGACAGAAGGAAGGACTGGGTGGGAGGAGCTGGAGGAAATGAAGGCAGGCTGCCACTTTCCTCATCAGCGGGTGAGCAAGAAGAGAACTGGTCTGAGTAAACACAGCCTGTTAGCACTGTTCTAACCAGCAGAGGTCTGCCTAGGCAGCACAGACCCCAGCAGGTGGGAAACTAGCCAAACCTGTTTAGACAAGTTAAGGATCCCTTGGCTAAAATGAAGTGTTTAAGACTTGAATCTTCAGCAAAATCTTGCTAGTGTATGCAGTGGTGTCAGCGTTTGGAGGCTGATTATGGGGTGGATCCCCGGATATGGCAGTCTCTAGATGGTCCATCCTTTTGTCTCAGCTCCAAACTGTGTCTCTGTAACTCCTTCCATGGGTGTTTTGTTCCCAATTCTAAGAAGGGGCAAAGTGTCCACACTTTGGTCTTCGTTCTTCTTGAGTCTCATGTGTTTTGCAAATTGTATCTTATATCTTGGGTATTCTAAGTTTCTGGGCTAATATAAAGGACCCTGATATAGCTGTCTCTTGTGAGACTATGCTGAGGCCTAGCAAACACAGAAGTGGATGCTCACAGTCAGCTATTGGATGGATCACAGGGCCCCCAATGGAGGAGCTAGAGAAAGTATCCAAGGAGCTAAAGGAATCTACAACCCTATAGGTGGAACAATAATATGAACTAACCACTACCCCCCGGAGCTCGTGTCTCTAGCTGCATATGTATCAAAAGATGGCCTAGTCGGCCATCAGTGGAGAGGCCCATTGGTCATGCAAAATTTATATGCCTCAGTACAGGGGAATGCCAGGGCCAAGAAGTGGGAGTGGGTGGGTAGGGGAGTGGGGGGGAGGGTATGGGGAATTTTTGGGATAGCATTGGAAATGTAAATGAGGAAAATACCCAATAAAAAAAAATACTTGAATCTTCTAGGTTTGGGAATATTTGACTTTAATGGTTGAGCATCTCTCAATATCTTTCTCTTAAATTCCTTGTAACTGAGGCTGGAGAGATGTCTTAGTGCATTTTTTTTTTTTTTTTGGTTGGGAGCTATTAAGACAACTCTATTGTCCTGATCTCTGAATTGGGCCTCTCCCCCCGAGAAGAAAAGGGGGTCAAAGTGGGCCACCGATGGACTGCTCTGAGAACAACCACAGATTGTTCCAGCCCTAAGTCAGCACAGGATGTCCTGACCACAAGATGTACCCTGATACCACCAAGTTTCTGCTTCCCTGTGTAGTCGCCAAAAGAAAAATTTCTGCTGCCCCATTCCTCTTGCTAAGAAGTACTTCCACTTTTGCTTGTGCACTTAAGCCTTGAGCCTTGCTGAATACAGTGACACCTTGATGCTATTCAGACTGGTTCTGTGTCGTTCCTCGCACTTGGTGTCCGTCTTTCTCTCCCCTCATTTGGTTCTTAGGAGAAGGTCCCCTCGAGACCCTCGAATAACTGGACCTGCTGGACGGGTCATTTTTTCTCTTGCAAAGGGCCATGGGTTCGATTCTCAGCACTCACATGATGGCTCACAACCATCTATAAGGCCAGTTCCAGAGGATCTGATGCCCTCTTCTGATCTCCATGGGCACTACACATGCAATATGCTTACATTTATGCAAGCAAAATATCCAAACCCATACAATAAAGTAAAATAAAATAGAAAATAATCACAACAACAAAACCCACTTTGTTGTGGCAGCATAAAGATAGCGGCTGGATAGGAGAGCAAAGCTAATCCTGTCCAGCCTCAGTGGACTCTCCTGACCCTGTTTCTGAAGACCTCTGGGTCCCCAGCTGCCATGGAGTTGGAGTCCCACATTTACCAGTGGCCTGGAGGGGTGACCATGGCCCTCTTTGGACTTTTGTGGTAAGATCATCATCTCAGGGACAGACTTCTAAGAGATGTTCCATAGTGGATTAAAACCAAAGCAGGAGGGGCTGGGGAGATGGCTCAGAGGTTAAGAACACAGTTGCTCTTTCAGAGAACTGGGTTCAAGTCCCAGATCACATGTGGCAGATCATAGCTGTCTATAGCTCAAGTTTCAGGGGATCCAAAGCTCTCCTCTGGGGTGTGTGAATTTGATTCCTGGAGTCCACATGCCAGAAGGAGAGATCTGACCCCCATAATTTGCACCCTCCGCTTCTATGGTGGGGGCTGTGCCCACACACATAAATACACACTTACATATGTGCACACAATGTTATGTTTCATTACATAGCTCTGGCTGGCTTGGAACTGGCTGTGTAGACCAGGCTTAGACTCGGCTCATAGAGATCTGCCTCCTCTCTGCTACCACGTGCACTGCCATGATTGAGAAACAAAACAAACAAATGATTTATTTTCTAAAATAAAGTCCTGGGGGACTGGAGAGAAGTTCAGTTTCCAGTGTCCAAGTTAGCGCAAAACTGCCTGTAGTTCCAGCTCCAGGGAGATCTGATGCCTCTGGCTTCTGTAGGTGCCCTATCATGCGTGCGTGTACACGTGCATGTGTGTGTGTATATGTGTGCACCACACCACACCACACCACACCACACCATACATTCACACACATACATACAGACCACATCATACACACACACACACACACACACACACACACACACACACACACACACACAAGGGTTCCAGGCCTGAGCAGGGTAAACATGGCACCAGCAGGCCTTGTCTTTCCCCTAAATGTTAGTTCACATTCCCGAAGCTAACCACCAAGGTCTATTCCCTTATTTGGCCACTTTCTTATACTGCCTCATTCCTGAAGCTGGTCACCTCACCAAAGCCCAGCAATCAAAAGCGTCCAGTTAGCTACCTTCATTAAAATCCGCAGTCAGAGCCTACCAACCCACCCCAGCTCATTCTAACACAGACCTCCCATTTTTTCCTCTTAAAATTAACTCCTACCAAGCTATTTGCAACTGTTCCTGCCAAATTCAGATTCAGCAACCTTGTCTCTTTGCCCTGCTTAATTAAGGATTACTCCATGTTGGAAATTGGTATTTGGGTGTGGTATGTGCCTAATCTGGGGCCCCTCCCACACACTGTTCAGGTACCATCACACATAATCAAAAATAAATTATAAAAGTAAAAAATCATGGTTAAGGGAGAAGACGGAGTTTCCTGCTGATGTCCTTTGAACTATCTCCAGTTGGCTTGTAAACTTGACACCTTTAGAGCCATCTAAGAGGAGGGAACCTCAGTTGAGAAAATGCTTCCATAAAATCAGCCTGTAGGCAAACCTTTAGGGCAAGTTCTTGATTAATAATTGATGTGGGAGGGTGAGGCTACCCCTGAGCTGGTGCCTGGCTGAGAAAGTCATACAGGAGCAAACCAGTAAGCCATACTCCTCCAAGGGCTCTGCTTCCTGGTCCTGCATTCAGACTCCTGCCCTGACCACCCTGGAGGTACAAGTTACAAGTGAAATAAACCATTTCTCCCCAGACTGGGTTTGCCCTTCTGTTTTATCCCAACGATAAACTCTAACTACTATAGAAATTGGTACAGAGTGGGGGTTTGCTGCAGGGAGATGATGGTGGCATTTGAATTTGGGGCTGGAAAAGCCATGGAACACTCAAGAGGGCTGCTCTGTGGGAGCCTGGAACAGTAGTGCATATGACGACAGTCCTGGCTTGTCAAGTTTCAGAGGGAGGCAAAAACTGTTCTGGCCATTTATTTGATGTTTTGAATGAAGATTCTGTGGTTCAGGTCGGTGGGGCTGAAGAATCAGCTGTGATTAAGAAGAGACCAGCATCACTGAGGTGGAATCTTCTGATGCGCTGGGATTGTTTCCTTGGGGACAGCATAGACTGGGTCACTGGTAGCTGGGTAGTGGTGGCACAGGCTTTTAATCTCAGCACTGGAGAGGCAGAAGCAGATGGATTTTTGTGAGTTTGAGGCCAGCCTGGTCTACAGAGCGAGTTCCAGGACAGCCAGGGTTATAGAGAGAAACCCTATCTTGAAAAACCAAAAATAAATAAATAAATAAATACATACATACATACATACATAAATAAACGGAGTCGATGGACATGATGGGAAAGATCCGTAATCATAGAATTCAGGAAGCAGTGGCAGTTCAAGGCCAGCCTGGTTTGTGTAGTGAGTTTCAGGCTGGCCTGGGCTACATAGTGGGACCTTGCCTTAAAAAAAAGTGTCCAAGTCTATCCCCTTTACCTTCCTTAGGTCAAATTCCTTTTGTAACTTTTTGTGTGAACGTGGTGAGCTAGCAGAGGGAAAAGCAAAGAAACCCCACTTTTACTTTCTACATACTTAAGGTGTTTCAGTAGAAATTTAATAGACTTAAATGAAGATAAACCCGAAATCAAAACTTCTCATTTTCCACTCTTTTCTGCGAGCTTCGGGTGCCTTATCCACAGAAAGACTGCTACCCCTCTACGGGGTTGTTCCTCTAAATGACCTGTGCCTACTTCTTCCCTGCATACAATATAGGCTTTCTGGTATTCGGAGGTGGGACTGGTGTCTGGAAGCCGGATTGTGGGTCGTGGCTTGCGCTAATGCAGACTTCCAAGTGGGCTTTCCTTTCTGGGATCTTCAGCTTGGTGGAGTCTGGGGTTGGGAGCCTCTCATTCTGAATCGGTTCTCAGGAGTGTGTTAAGAGCCCCCTCCCCATTTTTTTTTATCAGGCTTGCCCTTGATATGTGCGGAGATTTATCTTAACCTTCCCGCTTCCTGCGGCAAAGCTCCCCCGGGGCCATTCGCTAGCTCACCTCCTCTTCGCCTCTTCCTGTTGCTTAGCTGTCAGCAGGTGGGCGCAGCCTCCTTCCTCACACCCACTCCTCCTGGAAGCGGCCAGCGGGTTTCTGCCCCACCTCCCCCGCTGGTCGCCGACCTGGGATACTGACACAAGTTCATCATCCCCCTGCTCCTGTTACTGTCTTTCCCTCGAATGCTCCCTGGAAATTCCTATTAAAAGCCTCTAAATCAGTGTTCTTCCAGAATTTTTATGGGACTTCAAATTCTTTCTACCAGGACTCTGGAGATCACCAAATCTCCCCCTGTCTAAGAAGCCTGATAGGCATCTGCCCTCTCAGAGTCCTCCTTTGGACTCATCCCTCTGCCTTCTTGTTCTTTATCAGCTCTGAAAAGTCTCACAAAAAATGCCTGCAGCTCTGACCTCTGACCTCCCCTCCGTGGTTCTTTTGTAGTAGCTGCTGAGTCTTCTCTGTCATTTAAATTACACTCTGTCTCAGTTTGCGGTTCTCCTCCCAGGGTCCTTGCTTTCAGCTTTCACAAGCCCTCTGGGCGGTGAGGATTCCAGTGGTCCGTAGATCTGGGGAAGCTATATACACTTGACCCAGGTTCTCCGGGGGGAGCTTGGTATACTCTCCTGTTATCTCCGCTGTCCTAGGTGAATGTCAGGTACTAGCTGGAGCCAAGAGCCTGCTGTGATGTGTGATTTGGATATAATGGAGGGAGAAGAGGGAGAGGAGAGGAGAGGAGAGGAGAGGAGAGGAGAGGAGAGAGAGAGAGAGAGAGAGAGAGAGAAAGAAAATACACCTCCTGTACAAATGACCTGTATACAACCACTCACTAAATGAGCGCCTGTAATGATTTCTGGAGTAACTCCGAGCCTGCCTCTGTCTACCTCTGCTTTCTCTGAGATAGCTTTCTTGAGGGCTCAGTTAAATAGGAAACAGAACAACACAGATGGGAAAAAAAAAATGCCCAGACTGCTGTGGCACCTGACTTTAGAAGGTGTGCAGGGCCACCAGGTCTGGGTCGTCCAGTAGTTCACACACCACAGCAGTGCGGTGGCTGCTGCTCCTCCTGGACACAGTGACATCTATCTGCCTTCCATGACCATCCCTGAGTTCAAGAAGATGAGAGATGAGGCATCTGCGTAAGATTCTCTATGTCAGACTTAGGCAGGGTTGAGCGGAGGAAGGAGAAAGAACATGGAGTCTCCAGCAAAGGGCTGAAGGCTGATGGAGACTAGCCCAAGACTAGAAAGAAAGAACCAACAGTAGTCACCTGAAAACAGCTGTCAGGCCCAAGTATAAGGCAGAGCCTGGTGGCCTCTAGGAAACACAAATACAAAAGGCTGCCACAGAAGACCGTGGAATAGCATGGCAGAAACTCAGGGGAAGGGGGGCACTGCCTGAAACTCAAAGGGACAAGGACGAAATAAAATCTGCCTGGAAGGGAGTAAAACCCAAGAGTGACTTAGAGACAAATTGACAGGGTGGCGTGGCGCACGTACTTCACACACCATTCAATCCATGCAGAAGGACCAGAGATGAAACACCTCGGGAGAAGCAGGAGAAATGGAAAATAGGCAGGGCCCGTCATTTCCAGGCACCGCTGACCTGGAGGCTTGCCTAGAGACCCCTACCAAGACAAGAATGAGGCACTAGACCTTTCCTTGACTCACTTCTGACCGGGCACGGAAAGCTTAGGTGTGGAAGCTATAGAGACTCAAACTACCCACCCTAGAAGGTACCAAACCAGTGGCCAGAGTCCCTCTTGAGTCTTGGATCCAAAGAGCTGGGAGGTTTCTGGAGAAATGTTGGCTGGTTTGTTTGTTTTCAATGTGTCAACTCCTGTCCCTAAAGCACCAGAACTCTGGCTCATGAGGACATCTAGAATAGGATTGGACCTGAGAACACCTTCAGCTGCCCCTCACCCAGGGCAGCACCTCCCTCCTGCTTGCAGCTTAGAACCTCTAGAGCTGGTGATTCTCTTTCCACAGTCACGGTGACCAGTGACGTATAGTCCTGCTGGCTCGTTTCAAAGGCCCTTCTATTTTCTTTTTACAAAACCCCGGCCACCAAAGACAACCTAATGTCCCTTTTAAAGTTCAATGTTAAGCAGTCTAAAGAATTGTGCCCCTTTTAAAAGCCCATACTGAAGCCACCATTTTCTTTCATTGTTTGATGACAGAATTGTTTTCATTGAAGATGTCTCTGCACTGATCTGGGATTTGGGGATCCTGTGTCGTCTGCCTGGTCAGCTTGGGGAAACAGGAAGTGGAGCAGGGCTAGGTTGGTATACTGGAACCTGGAGTTACTAGGGCTCATGTACCTGTGTTCTGCAATATGGATATAATATAATATAATATAATATTATATTATATATTATCCCCTCCCCTCCCCTTCTTTCAAGAAAGAAGACTCCGGGAGTTGTGAGGTCAGGACCCAGGATGGCTCCTCTCCTCTGTACCAGCTCCAAAGGAAAGAGGGCTTTGTTGTCTCAAATAGGGTGAGACTAGGGAAACTCCCCGTAGGAATTGTCACGGGCATACATTTATGGTTCCTGGGCCTTTTCCTTTGTTTGCTCTTGGTGGGAATGTTGCCTTGCAGAGGCTCAGGCACGAAGCTTTCCTGGGATAGTTGAGGCTTCTCCAGGACTGGCCAACTGGAGAGAGAAGCAGCGAGCAGTGCCCAGGCCACGCCTCTCCCAGGGAAGCGCAGGTTACTAACTGGGAATTCTTTACAGCTGGCCTGGAGGATGGTTTTGGCTGTAAAGTGTCATGGCACCCCAACCCTCCTTGAAAAGGCCGAGGACAACTTTCTGGGGACAAAGATCAGAAATTAATCACAGAAAAGGGTAGGGACAGAATAGCTAAGCCCTGAAAGAGTCGCTTCTAGCTCGGAAACCAGGGATGTGGCTTCACTGACACGCTGTGGAGTGGAGAGATTCCACTGCTCAAGGTAGAGAAAGTAACACCATTTATTTGCCTCCTCCTCTTTGGAGAACAGTTCCAGAGCAATCTTCCACCAGCTTCCTGAACGATGATGAAAATCCACTTTTGACCAACAACATTCCCAGGACCGGCTCCGCCTTCACACCAGAGGTTAGACACGTCAGTGACATATATTAGTGACCCAGCCTTCCTTGACTTTCATGTCCCCCTCCACCGAGATTTATTCCTAGTTCCAGGGAGTCTCAGGCCTTAGCGTCTCCGAGGGAGAAAAGGTGAAATCTCCCCTGTATACTTCTGCAAACCCACAACACAAACTGGCTGGTGCTCATTGCAGGAGGGTCGGGGTTGGGCGCAAATGAGAGCCTTTTGGTGTCTGTAGAAAGAAGTGTCCCACTCCTCTAGCCAGAGATTTCTTTATATCCTAGACCACAGAAAAGCAAACGAGCACCCCAGTAGTCAGTGGGAAAGGGCAGAGGAGGGTAGTCTAGGGCATCCCACTTCGGAGTACCTTCCCTAGAGGTTGGCTCCTGGAAAACCGTCTCTCCCAGAAGTAGGGGCAGGTAGAACCCACAACTCCGACCCCAAAGACTTCCCAGGGAGACTCTCAGAGAGACAACGAACTCAGAATTGAGTGCCCCCACCTGATTCAGGGGCCTCTTCCAAGGAGCTTCGGGGTGGGATAGGAGAGTGGAAGACGGGGAAACGGAGGCTGGAACCCAGACTCTCATTAAAGAGCTGGGCGCGAGCTCTGGCTTCCTTCCCGCTTCCTGGGCTCCCGTTTTAGAGGAATGTTATTGTTTAAAGAGACCCCATTGAACTATTTCCTGCTCTTTGTCACCTTCCCCTCACTCTCCCGGCAGAGGTTCTCACCGAGAGGCAATAAACCAACTGCTGCCCACACCGCATGGCGAGGCGGGTAGGGAAACGCGCGCAGCGTGCGTTCCAACAATCCCCGGCGCAGAGACCAGGGACTCCCGGGGCCACATTCGGTGCAGGCGCATCTACCGTCAAAGTCCAGCTTTTATGTGGGACGCGAGGACACCTCCTACTAGGGTCGCTATCTGTTCGTCTATTTCCCTCTCTGGACAGATCCGCATTGAGCTTCCCTCTCCACGCAGGTGAAGGTCGTGGGGGACCTGGACGCCGAGGTGGGAGTTAGTGGCAGTCCACGGGGCGAGGGGACGTGTCCAAACGCTGCCACACCTGGGGAGGCTGAGGCTTTGGAGAGGTCAAGGAAACCCGGGAGACGCCGATCCGCCGAAGTCCCTCTCAGGTGCGCGCAGCGTGGACACTCCGCGGGGCAAAGTCGCAGGCGCCGGTGTGCGCTTGGACAGCGCGTGGGAGTGGAGAGTTTAGCAGTGGCTCTGGGAGCCAGGGTCCTGGGTGGCTCCAGCCCGGCTTCTCGCCCCCCCTCCCCCAGGGTCCGCCCCGCCGCTTTGATGGAGGTGCAAACATTTGGGGGAGGGCGGGGGTGTCGGGACTGCGCCCGACGCTTTCCTTACAGGAAGCGCGCGCGGGAGCCCATTGTTGGCCCCCAGCCTCCGGGCCCGCCCGGCCAGTCTGATATGGCCGCGCACCGCCAATGGGCAGCTGCTCGGTACTTCAAAGGGTGTCCCGCCCAATCCGCCGTGCCCCCCTGCGAGGCCACCTCGGCTGTATTTATGGGGAGGGGACCCATTTTTCTCTCCCCCTGAGACTTACTCTTGTCGCGCCTTGCGGGAGTTCAAGTGGAGCCACGGCTCCCCAGGCCCTCTCCCCCATCCCCGCCCCCTTCCCCCCTCATCGGATCCCGGTGCTCCCTTGGCCAATGTGCTGGGACCCAGGTGTAATCTTTGGGCTCCGCCGAGTGACCCTTTTTCTTGGAAAAGCTGTGGCGAGAGAAGTGAAGGTGGCTGTTGGGTAGGGAGTCAAGACTCCTGGAAGGTGGAGAGGGTGGCGGGAGGATGAGCTCGCCGGGCACAGAGAGCGCAGGGAAGAGCCTGCAGTACCGAGTGGACCACCTGCTCAGCGCCGTGGAGAGCGAGCTGCAGGCGGGCAGCGAGAAGGGAGACCCCACCGAACGCGAACTGCGAGTGGGCCTGGAGGAGAGCGAGCTGTGGCTGCGCTTCAAAGAGCTAACTAACGAGATGATTGTGACCAAGAACGGCAGGTAGGTGCGTGCTGGAAGCCGGCACTCTGGGGCTGGAGAGTGCTCCTCGCCTCGGGGAGAGCACCTTTTCTTCCCAACCGGCCGACTTTGTTTCTTCCCGCTGAGCTAACAGCTCCCCAGGGGATTCCTAAACCCTGGTTTCTCAGGAACTTTTCCCCCCAACGAAACTTGAGGAGGAAGGAGGCATTCGAACTCTAGGGTTCCTAGGTGTACACTGGTAGGACCAGGTTTGCCTAGGGGGCCGAAACCCTTGGCTAGATTTGTTCCCTCTGCTGTCTCAAGAACCCGTGGGCTTAGTGGGGGAGATGATTTGGTTCCAGAACTGAGAAAGTTCAGGCAAAGATGCTTGCGAGACCGGTTGCCGGGGTCCTCCTCTTTGGCCGGCATCGAACACTTAGTGCAGGCTCCCCCTCTCCAACGGATGGGTCCTCCTGCCGTGCGCTGTCTTTTCCAGGAGGATGTTCCCGGTGCTGAAGGTAAATGTGTCAGGCCTGGACCCCAATGCCATGTACTCTTTCTTGCTGGACTTCGTGACGGCTGACAATCACCGCTGGAAGTATGTGAACGGGGAGTGGGTACCTGGGGGCAAACCAGAGCCTCAGGCGCCCAGCTGCGTCTACATCCACCCAGACTCGCCCAATTTTGGGGCCCACTGGATGAAGGCGCCTGTGTCTTTCAGTAAAGTCAAACTCACCAACAAGCTCAATGGAGGGGGACAGGTAAGCCAGTGCGGAAGACAGCCAGCCGCTGGGCCCCAGGCCTGAGGGAAGAGCCTGGCTGGGAGCTTAGAAAGACACCACCAGCCTTTGTCAGCCCCACAGAAGCCACCGCGGCCTTCCCCAATTAAATCTTTAGTACTGTTTATATTAAGCTGATGAGGGTTAAGCAGGGCCTGGCAAAGGGAACTGGGAGTTCTCGCTCACCTTGGGAGGGTGGAAGAAGGCCTGCCGCTTGGGAACTGGCTCTGGCCATAGGTGAGCCTTGATTCCGAATCCTCAGTCACTTTAAAGTCAAGGGAACACTGGCTACTCTGCACAAATGTGCACGTTCCACCCTTCTGAAAAGTCTTTAATTGGGGCCTGTTTCCAAGAAAACTCACTCCAAGTTGCCACCAAGCCAGGCATTTAAAGTTGTTTGTGGCTTTATGCCGGCAGGGTTTAATGGTGTATAGCATATCTCCCATCCCAGTTCCAGACCATCTGTGGGAAGCAGATGTGTAAAATGGACCCCATGCCCTCCATACTGCTGGCAGTTTCCTGGAGACTTTCTGTGGCTGGATCCACCTTTCTTCCTAGGCAGTTCCTGTGGATGCTGCTGCGGTATTAAGGTAGGCCTGCACGCAGGTCTGCATTCTTGCTCTGTATCTCCTGCAGATCATGTTAAACTCCTTGCATAAGTATGAACCTCGGATTCACATCGTGAGAGTTGGGGGCCCGCAACGCATGATCACCAGCCACTGCTTTCCCGAGACCCAGTTCATAGCTGTGACTGCCTACCAGAACGAGGAGGTGAGGCTCCGGAAGGGAGTCCCCCTACCCTGCCTGTCCTGGGAACTGGGAGATAGAACCACAGTACTGAAGACAGGCGAGATTTAGTTCAGATTTACCACTTCTGTGGCTAAGAGGAAAAAACTTTAAAATACTCATTCCAGCATGTTGCTAATCTCAAATGATCGAACACGCATCTATGATGCGCTGAAAAAAGCATGAACCACAACTTCATGGTTTTAAGATCTGGAGAGGCGAGGGGACAGCCCTTGATCTCAGCAACGGGAAAGTCCTGGCAAAGGCTGTCAAGGGTTCTTACTTCTAACCCTAAATCATAGAAAATGTGTTATCAGTCCCCTGGGGCTGCCGCTGACCTTAACTCCACAGCAACTCCAGGCTATGTTGGGACTGTCATGATATCTAGCCTTGAGAGCAATTATGTTAAATTGGCGTTTCACTTAGAAATTGCTTCTCTTTGCAATTTCTCATCCCTTTCAGACACAGATAGAAAAACAAAGACCGATTCATTCTAACTTGGCTCTGTTCTTTTTTTCTTCTCAGTTTCCTTTGCTCTTCTTCCCCACCCCCATTTGATGCTTGCTATGTAGCCCAGGATGTCCTTCAGTTCACAGTCCCCTTACCTCAGCATCGTAATCCCTGGGCTGATAGGCCTAGGATGCTTCTCCATCCCCCCCGCCCCCCCCCCCCCCCCGCCCCCATCAAATCCTCCGGTAATTAGCATTGTATTGTTAGTAAATACACTTTCTCCTTTTTCAGATTACAGCCCTTAAAATTAAATATAACCCGTTTGCTAAAGCCTTCCTTGATGCCAAAGAAAGGTGAGAGTTCTAACCTAAGGACCATGTGGAGAGAAGGCTGGTTACCTACCGCCTCTGGGCAGGCCTCCTTTTGACCATCCTGAATACTTTTTGGCAGAAACGACCACAAAGATGTAATGGAGGAACCGGGGGACTGCCAGCAGCCGGGGTATTCCCAATGTACGGTTTGTTGCACCCCCATATTCCTTTGCCTTGTTTCAGGCCTAGACTTGCTAAAACCAGAACCCATAGGGAGGCTTTGGGTTTCTGGGAATAGTGGGGGTGGCAGGATGGCTCTGCTTTGTGCCCTGGGCAAAGCATGCCCTTTGCTTTGAAAGCTGCCTAACCATCTTGGGCTTTGGACACAGGCAGGCAAAAGAACTCTTGATTTGTTTGTTTTTCTGCAGCAGCCAGGGTGGAGTGGACTCCTGGGAGTTTAGACTTGGGTGTGATGAGGGTTCAGCTATCCCCCTCCCCCACCTTGGAGATGGCTTCCACTTGTTAGTGGCTGAAAACTGAATGGCTATCTTTGGAGACACACATGAGCGACCTTCCTGCTCAGTTCCTGTGGCTCCTGATTTTGGTGGCTTATATGGTGGCTAGTTCTTTTAAAATATCTCTTTAGGAGGTCTCCTAGGCAGTAATGGGTAGAGATCTATTCAGGCTCACAGGGAGAGAAAAGGCCTGGCCTCGTCGCTTTTTCCAAGGAGGGATTTTCAGGTATTGAAGCCGTTGCTGAGGGGTAGAAGGATCTTGCAGGCCATTTCGGTGGCTGCCAGACCAGCCTAGCACTCGGTCCCTAAACGATCAGCTATTTTAATACCATCTTTTAAACAAATTTAACAAATGAATTTAACGAACGGGGCCCCTATTGTGGCTCATCAGGTAGTCACCTGACCAGGAAGAAATGGACGGTGTATGGGGCCTGTGTGGACACATGTGTGCTCCTCAAGTACTGTCTGAAGAACTGTCTCTTAAAGTAGAGAGCAAAATTAGTTTCAGTGGATAGATCTATCTTGGAGGTGTAGTGGAAAGAATGTGGGAGAGTCAAAACAGAAGGGAGTAGATAGGAAATGGACCCATTAGCTATTCTTGAGGCAGGGGCATGACTACTGGCCTCAGTAGCTGGGGAGTGGGGAGCTGTCCGGAGCAGTGTGAGTCCTACCTGTGGCCCACTGGGTTCCTCTCCCTTCATTCTAGATCATTCTAGATAACATATCACTCCTGCTCATTTGGTAGAAAGCCACCGGTCTGCAGAACCGAAATTTCACAAAGGTTAGGAGAGGTCTTAGGTCTAATCCTGTAAGACAGGGCTATGGGCCGAGCTCAGGCCTCTCAAGAGCGCTGGCATCCCAGGTGCCACAGGGACACTTTGAAACTTGGCTGCACTGAGGGAGGGATACTGGTTATTCTTCAGTTCCAGAGTCCCTGGGTTAGAGCTAGGACAGGACTGAGTCTCAAGCAAGGGCCAGTTACCCAGCATGCTTTTCTCACAGCAGGGGGGTGGCTCGTTCCTGGTGCTGGCACCCTCTGCCCGCCTGCCAGCTCCCACCCTCAGTTTGGAGGCTCGCTCTCTCTCCCCTCCACACACGGCTGTGAGAGGTACCCGGCTCTAAGGAACCACCGGTCATCGCCCTACCCCAGCCCCTATGCTCATCGGAACAACTCTCCAAGTAGGTCCTGTACATCCACTCACCAGCTGGGGGAGGGGTGCCAGGGTGGGGCGGATCCCTCCGGAGAGGCATTTCTATAGGGGTGCAAGATAGGGAACCCAGCTTCTTGTGGCTCCTGGAGAGACTTGGTCAAGATGCTGGTTTAACCAGGGGTCCCCAAGGAGGCTTTCATTTCAATATCCATGTGCCTCAGAACATGCCCTGGGCTTTTCAAAAGACAGCTGTCTGGGCCTTTCCAAGGAGCCATAGCTTGAGCCCCAGAATGGAGCCCTGGTTTGATGAACATCAAGGTTCCACGAACCTCTAAAGTGACTCGATTTGATTAGCCAGGTACAAACATTCCCGACCAGATCAAAGACTCTCCAGGTGCAGAACCCAAGCCCTCAGTGTGGGTGTCACCGGAGAACCAGGCACATTTAGGTCCACCCTGGACCCAGAAGATGGACCTAGGCGCAGGACAGACCTCTGGCAGATTCTTTAACTCTTGTCTGTTTGGACCAACCTTTGTCTGCTCCAAAGGGAGGGGAAAATGGCTAAAGAACACCATAAAACAATTAAGCAATTACAACTGATTCAAAATGAAAGGCCTCAGTCTTGGAGACTCCTCCATCAGAGGCTGGGCTCTAAGGCGGGGGAGATCATATTTTTAATTTGGTGAGGACATGGTTGCCATAGCCTCTCCGAGCCTTGCGGAATCGCCATTATGGAAAAGGTGAGCTAACGTGGCAGATATTTTTTATTTGCTTTTAAAATTAAGCATTCCAGGTTAGGGTGTCACACAGTGGCTCAGCACTTGCCTAGGGTTTGAGAGGCTCTGAGTCAGATCCCCAATGCTACAAAAATAATAAATAAATAGCATAAAAAATAAAGGTCAATACCACAATACCACTGTCTGAAGGACATCTCCTTGTGGGATGATAAGAGACACCTTAGGTTAAGTGGGATATATTTTCTAATAATTGACACTGACAATAAATATTGCTGTGCTGATGAGCTAAGCAGGCTAGGGGCTTGCTCTCCGCATCTACCCAGGTAACTCTTGTTTGCAGTGTTGGGTTCGGTTGGTATCATTTTATTCTTTTTGAAAGACCTGTCAGGTAACTTCCCCTCTCCGCATCCCTCAGCCTATGCGGACAATTCATCTGCATGCCTGTCCATGCTGCAGTCCCATGATAACTGGTCTAGCCTCGGAGTGCCTGGCCACACCAGCATGCTGCCTGTGAGTCATAACGCCAGCCCACCTACTGGCTCTAGGTATGTATGTCTGGGGAGCGACTGTATGTAAAAAGATATTAAGCAGCTCAGGCCTCAGTCTGTGTGTCTCTCAGGCTGATGGGTAGTTTAAAGAAACAGTGTAGACCCTTTAGTCACTGGAGGCAACACATTGGCTTTTCCTGTGGACAAAGAAATAGAAAGTCCTTAGTGCCTCCAGTGCTGAGAACCAGTGAAGGATGAAGACTGTTTGCCTGTCCTGCAGGCTATAGACTAGGCTGCTGGGGATACATTCCCTTCAGGCTTGTTAACCCTCCAGGGTACTGAAACAACAGTGAAGAACTGCAAAGCTAGATGCCAATACTCCATCCCCAGTGAGGAAAGGGACCTGAAGATACTGATTCTGGGTCAGTGTGATGATGAACTGTCCGTTCTCAGAGGAGTGAGCCTGCCATCATGCAACCTTGACCCCAAATGTCTGAACCAGTGGCCCTCAACCTTCCCAGTGCTATGACCCTTTAACACAGTTCCTCATGTTGTGCTGACTCCCAACCATAGAATTACTTTGTTGCTACTTCATAACTATAATTTTTCGGTTATGAAGCATAGTATAAATATCTGATATGCAGGATATCTGATAAAGGGGTTGCAATCCACAGATTGATCAGTAGTGGTCTAGAACATTAAACATTTAGCTAAGGCCCTAGCTGTCTTGGTTTTGGAGCTCGCTCTTCACTAATAAGAATTTAGTTCCGTGTTTCTTTGTTTGGTTTTTGACATAGGGTCTCAGGCTGGCATTGAACTCACTACACAGTCCAGAGCTCAAGGTCTTGATTCTCCTGCCTCAGCCTCTTTAGTTGTTGGGGTTGTTGGTAGGTATCACTAATTCCACTTTAACCTGCTCTTAAGGCGAACACACATAAGATGACAAACTTCTCAATGGCCCTGAGGACTTGGCTTAAGGAGTCAAGTGATCGGCAGGCAGCCAAGTGCTGATCACTCGTTCCAATTTGGTGTCTTAGTCTGAAACAGTAATCTGCCTTGATTTACCCAGGCTTGCTCTAGAGTCCGATGCCTTTGTAGATGCCAGAGGGTTTAACACTCATTTCAGCATCCTCATCTTATATCCTGAAAACCAGTCATGGGGCAAGATCAAGATGCAGAACTGGTCTTCAGCCCAGCTCTGGGGTCCCTGGTGTATTGCCCCATGCTGACACGCTAATCCCCTGTCCACTGGACAAGCCTGTGACAGCAATGATGGCTTTCTTAAAGAATATGCATTCTGTGAATGCAGGGATTGGTGGGGTGGGGTTGGGAACACATTGCTCTGAGCCTTGGTGCTCAGTGCAAATCTGTATGCCAATGAGCACAGAGCTACTTGCCAGAGTCCTTTTTAGGAGGACTCGGCACACTAAACAGTCACTGTGCTTATGGGCACCTTATTGGTTTTGTTTGATGGAGTCTATCCCTGTGGTCATAATGAAAAAAAAAATAGTCTGCAAAGCCCAGTGATGCAATTAAGTACTGATCCCTCCCCCATATCTCATCATAGCTCATTTGCAGGCCCCTGATGTCTGTTTTCTCTATTTCAGCCAGTACCCCAGTCTCTGGTCTGTGAGCAATGGTACCATCACCCCAGGCTCCCAGACAGCTGGGGTGTCCAACGGGCTGGGAGCTCAGTTCTTTCGAGGCTCCCCTGCACATTACACACCACTGACGCACACGGTCTCAGCTGCCACGTCCTCGTCTTCTGGTTCTCCGATGTATGAAGGGGCTGCTACAGTCACAGACATTTCTGACAGCCAGTATGACACGGCCCAAAGCCTCCTCATAGCCTCGTGGACACCTGTGTCACCCCCATCCATGTGAATTGAACTCCATGTGCTGAGACTTGTAACAACCGGTGTCAACTGGATCTTCTAGGCTCAAAGTGGCAGGCTCTTGGGACAAGGAAAAAATAAATAAAAGCTAGATACTAACAATTCCATTTTCAAATAAGAGCAATAATACATGTCCTATAATCACGTTCTACAGCCTCTTGTTTGATACCTACAGTAGTGATACGTGTCCTATGTTATGAAGCCAAGGACAGAGAGGCGGCTGTGGTCCAGTTTCTTGTGACTGGCAGTTAATCAGAGTCCTTTGCTAGGTAGGGTCCTATATCTTGTGTTTCTCTACAACATATATGTGACTTTGAAATCCTGGAATTCGTCCACCCCCTGTCCTACTTTAGTGAGTTACAAGGTACACTTCCAATGTCCTCCCTTGTTGCCTTAGAGTAGTTAACTTTGAGGACAGAAAAAGCATAGCCAGAAGATTGTAATGGAACTGTAAACTGTTCTGCCCTCTGGAACATGCCTACTTTAAGCACACGTAGCTTTTTGTGTCGGGACGTCAACTGTATGGATACTTTTCTGTTGACAAAGTAGCCAAAGACAATCTGCAGAAAGGGTTTTCTGCACAATAAAGGCAATATACAGCACCTGGGCTTTGTGGGTTATTCTCTACACGGCTCCTTTTGGGAAAGGCTTTCTTCCCCAGATGTATTTTAGTCAGCTATGAACGTTAATGTTGTAGCCAAATCTGTTGCAGAACTGAGGGTTTGCATTTTGTGTACCTATGCAATCTAAGGCTAAAAACTACCCCCCCAAAAAAACCAAAAATCAAAAAACAAACAAAAAAAAGTGAAATGATGTAACTAAGTAACATTGAATCATAGATGAATGTGCATGACCAAATTGAAACCTGCTAATGTCCTAAAGTCCAGGATTGACACCTGATATGAGCCACTGATACATAAATGAGTTGATAAAAGTTGGTTACTATTAAGTATAGTTGCCATAGGTACCTGTCTGCCCATGGCTCTTGGACTCACTGGCTCTTTTCCATCAGTGGGGAGATGCTGCAGTGTCCTGGGGGTAATCTCTCTGGTGGTAGTATTCATAGTCTGACTCTAGTTTTGGTTTAATCTAAACCTCTGCTTTCTTAAGGCTGCAGATGGCCAGTTTGTTCATCAGTAAAGCAGGAGTCCTACTTGGAGAGTGTGCACACCAAGTATGAGATAGGAAGAGGCTGAGGCTTGGGGGACATCCCTCAGCGTTGACTTCTCCAGACCACATGCTGAGGATGGCAAGTGGCTGCTTTCTTGAAGAGGGGGGGGGGTTAAGTGTAAACGGCTGTGTTATTGTGTGTGTGTGTGTGTGTGTGTGTGTGTGTAATTTGCATCCATTTCTGAGAGGCCTGTGCTTACAAGCATGCTGTGGAACTCCCCACGCCCAGGTGGTAGGTGAGTATTTTCAGAATTCATCCACTGCCAGAATTGGGAAACAAAACAGACCCTATGCTTGACTGTTGTTCCTCACCGGAGCAGGTGCTAAGACTGGGTATGGCTTGGGGGATGCTGAGCAGGAGCAGGTGCCACACTGTGGCATCTCCCACCCTGTGATGGAGTCCCAACTTGTGATCATGCTCTTGACTGTGTGGATGGGAGTGTGGTTTTGTATTCCAAGGACCGGACCGTCACTGTCCCAATGGTGTCTGCTGGGGCTGAAGGGCCAGCAGGCCATTCCTAGGGATATAGGCTGAAGGGACTGAGCCCTCTTATCTCCTCTGAGATGAACCTTGTGTCATAGTGGGGCAAGTTCGATGCACAGCCTTGGATGACTCCCAGCCTGCTTGATGTCATAAACATATTTAGATTTCAATTATAGAAGTAGTATTTTAATAATCCAATCTTCCTGGTAATAAAGTGGAAACGGAAGGGGCCATGAAATGAAAAGAGCCTGGATTTGAGTTCAACAACCTTCCTTCATCCACAGGCAATATGATGTAAGATCTGTTAGAAGACTGAAACATGGGTGGTGTGAGTACATATGGTTCTCCCCAATGCATCTGTCTATCCGTCTGTCTGTCCATCCATTGATCCACCCACCCATCCAAAACTAGGCATTGCAAGAGATTAACAAACATAAAAATAAAAGTGAACAGTTATCACAGTACATTATAACAAAGTCACCACCACTCACTTGCTGCATTGAGTGACATTTAGTCATTAGCGCTGTGTTGGTATGTCCGGTAACCTTGATGTCTACACAGATGTATAAGAGGGGGCTGGGTAGGGTGTAAGGCTGGGTTCCCTGGACAGAAGGAAGATTCATCCCAGTGTGATGGATCAGGCTTGTGCAAGATTGCTTTTTTTATTTTTAATTCACTTTTATGATTATGAGTGCTTGACTTGCATGCATGTCTGTATGCCATGTGTTCACAGTACCCACAGCGGCCACAAGTGAGTGTTACATCTGGAATTGGAGTTCCAGATGGTTGTGAGCCACCATGCAGGTGCTGAGAACTGAACCCAGGTCCTCTGCAGGAGGACTAACTGCTAAGCCATCTCTCCATCCCCAACCCAAGCAAGATCTTAATCACATTACTCAAAGCACTGGACAATTTAAACCTTATAAATGGTTTATTTCTGAAAATTTCCACTGACTTCTTTAGGTTGAGATTGATGTGGGCAGGGGCCTCTGTGACTGAGGGAGGAGTGCCCTGTGACTGAGGGAGGAGTGCCATGTTAATTTGCTTTACTTGGTGGAGACCTGAGGAGGTTAGTCTTCTCCCAAACTTCAGGTTCTTCACAAGTGACAGTGGAGAAAGTACTTAGCATGCCTGGGAGAAGCGAGAGAGGTTTTGGAGAGCAGGCAGAAGGCCAGGTGGGCCTTGGTGTTGTAGAATTTTGACACCAGGACAACTGCAAGTCCAGCTCTGTTGATGGGGTCTTGGGATGAGATACCGCTGACTGGACTCTCAGGCCAGCGAAGCCACCTGAGATACCCAGGAGACTGACAGATGTCTAAGGCCCAGGAGGATGCTGGGAACTGAGCCTGCATGACCTGTAAGAGCAGCAGGTGCTCCTGACCCTGGAGCCACCTTTCTGGTCCCTAAACTTGATTCTAAAAACAAGGAAAACAAATTAGTGATGTTTACTAACATGGATAGAAAAATTCTTTTAAAAACAATACAAAGACTGGCGAGATAGCTCAGTGGTTAAGAGCCTCTGCTGCTCTTCCAGAGGTCCTGAGTTCAATTCCCAGCAACCACATCGTGGCTCACAACCATCTGTATTGGGATCGGAAGCCCTATTCTGGTGTGTCTGAAGACAGCTACAGTGTACTCATAGACATAAATAAGTAAATAAATAAATATCAATCTTTAAAAAAATAAGAACAATACAAATGAAAGCAAATGCGAATCGGATCACAGAGGGGAACCCAGGGACAAGGGCTGGGTGTGTTTTCCCTGCACAAGGATGAGGGAGAGGCTTCATCTGGTAGAATATTTTCTCTGCTGAAAGGTTTATCAGAATTGAGTTTTCAGAGCCTTATATCAAAGTATACACTCTTCCTAAGCCTTATGTACCTCAGGGGTTTTGAGGTTTTTCCCAAGCCTCCCTGCTGACTTTTACTTGAGAGGAATCCTGTCCTCTTGGAGACTCCAGTGCACCTGCCTGGGGCAGAATAAACTCTTTCCAACAGCCCTCACCGGGATGTTTCAACATCCTGCTGCCAGCTCAAGAAACAGCTGAGTTGCTTTCCATCAAACTGTAGTGGCCTCTGAGTGTCGGTGGCTGAACCCCCAAACCATTCCTCTATGTGGCTGGTTTCTAGCAAGGTGCCCTGGAGTCTTTTTGTTGCTGTTTTGTTTTGTTTTGTTTGTTTGTTTGTTTGTTTGTTTGTTTCAGGCACTCTCAAATGAATTTGCATTTTTATACCCTGAGACTTTTGATGGCAATCTATCCTCTCAATGATATCATTAATCTTTTTTTTAAAAAAGGATTTATTTATTTTATGTATATGAGTGCTTTATCTGCATGTACAACTGTACACTAGAAGAGGGCATCAGATCCCATTATAGATGGCTGTGAGCCACTATATGGCTGCTGGGAATTGAACTCAGGACCTCTGGAAGAGCAAACAGTGCTCTTAACCACTTAACCCTATCATTAATCTTTTTAACAATTACACTTTTCTATAGTCTTGATAACTCCCATTTTCAAATTCTTTTGTTCATCTTTTCCCTCTTGATTCTCATTATAAGCATGTCTAAAAGCAGCCTGCTGTAACTGTGCCCAGTTACTGTCTTAAAACTTATTCTATCACAAATGAATCCATTGTTTTGAATTCTGCCTCCCTTTTTAGACAGACATAAGATAGCTAGATCCTATGTCAGGACATAATGTGAGTAGCCTGTAGTACAACTTGCAGTAGAGTCATGTTCCATCTGAAACCTTATGAGCAGTCTTTGCTACACATTGATGCTGGCAGTCTCATTACCCAGAACCCACCAAAATTTCCCATAAAGCTTTGCATCCAGCATTCCAGGGCTGTTCTAGTCTGCATTTCTTAAGTCTTCCATATTATTCTCACAGGCAGTTCCCAAATGTCTATAGAACACACATTTAGGCTTATCACAACAAGAACAAGAACAACAACACTTGTAAGCGCTTCCTGTATGAGTTACTCTTCTTGCTGCCATTTCAAAATATTGGACAGAATTACTTAAGAGAGAATAGGTTTATTTTGGATCGTGGTTTCTGAGTTCCTCATGGTGGGAAAGGCATGGTGACTGTCATGTTTCAGTACAAGCTCGTATGAGTATGAGGCAGAGCTCTTCATGTGGCAGAAGTCTGGAGAGAGTGCAAGCTGGAACCAGGGGTGGCTTTAGCCTTCAAAGCTTCACCCCTGCTGGCCTATTCCTAACAGCCATACCCTGTGTCATAAAGTCTTCCCAACTGAAATGCCACCACCTTCTGGGGGACAAGCATTTCAACCATAAGCCTATAGTTACATCTCAGATCCAACTCAGAATGGTTGGTGATGGTGTGTGTGTGTGTGTGTGCCTGTGTTTGCCCGGATATATATCCCTGTGTGTATACATATTAGTTTACATATGGGAGCCGTAGTCCTAGGTGGCTTCTCTTTGTGGTGGGTCCATCATAATTCATCTCAAAGGATCTGTAAAAGGCTGAACAAGCTACATATAAATTCCATTTATATATAAATAAACGTATAAATATAAATTTTTTTCTAGTGATCAGAGTAGTCATCTACGTCATGTCTGTGTGCTTGCTTGTGACCCCAACACCATAGCGGTGACCTTTGCCTTTCATTCCTTCTGTAGATGGTAATTTTATGTGGAGGCTTCATTCTCAATCTTTTTTAAAATTTCTTTGATGAATTATCTCATTTCTTGATACAAAAAACTCTACCTTATTCTACCTCTTAGTAACTTTGTTTACTAATATGTTAGAAGCCAAATTAAAACGATTTGCAACATTATTACATAAAGACTAGAGACGGGTTTTTTTTTTAATCACCTTGGTCTGAGGATAATTATTTTTCAGCCCAGATTTTACCTTCTTCTAGCCAAATTTCCTTAGAAAATAATAAACCTGAGATTTTCTGTCTAATATGTGGAAATACCACTTTTCTGTTGAAGACTAAAATTTTGTTATGCACATTTTGTTGGTTTGTACTGCTGTGGTGAGGAAGTGTCCCAAACAGAGACAAAGGTCCCTCTGTGAGCCTTGCGGGTCTGGCAGTGCAGTGAGCACACTCTGTCATGTGGCCCTGGCTTCATGCCCCCGTCTGGGATTCAGGCAGCCGCCTCCTGAGGCTGGTTCTGTGTGCTCTGTTCTTCGAGGCCAACTGTGGAAAATGCATGACATTCCTCATCTAGGTAGGAGAATGTCCTCCAGGACGCACAGTTCAGAGGGCACTGAGGAAAATTCCTGTGTCCGAGTGATTGATGGAAGGCAGACCGGGAAGCAGTCTTGGACGCAGCAGCGATAGTATTTTTTGATTTATTTCTGGTTGGATAATTAAGCACGGCTTGCACAGTGATTTGTATTTGCTGGTTTGGTGAAATGTCTCTCACGGAGGCTGCAAACGAACACTTGTGTGGCCTGTTTTGATCTTTCACTTCAGGTTGGGAGAAGGTTTTGAATAGTATGTGTACCTTCAAGAAGATGTCCAGAGACTAATATTTCTGTGAACTAAAATGATCATAATTTGGTTGTATATTGTCATCTAATATATTGAGATGAGGTTAAAGAAAGAGCACACTTAAATTTTATTATAATCAGGGATAATCTAGTTTTGTTTTTTCCCAAGAGTGCTACTAGATTGAGGACATTAAAAAACAAAACAGAATCGAAGTAAAGAAAGCTTACACTATAAACATAGCGCTTACAGGAAAACTGTGAATTGTTATATACATCTGCATGCCAGAAGAGGGCATCAGACTCCCTTATAGATGGTTGTGAGCCACAAAGTGGTTGTTGGGAGTTGATTTCAGGACCTCTTAACTGCTGAGCCATCTCACCAGCCCTGTAGTTTTAAATTTTATTATCTGACCAGTAATCACCTACTTTGAATGGTTTGAGTGCGGGACTTTGGAAACAGGTCCACACCATGTGCGAAAGCTTTGCAAGGAGTGTATTGGCCTATGGTCTAGATTGCAGTGAATCGCTTTCTGTGCCTCGCTACATTTCTGGACCACTGAGGACAAGGACAGCTGGGTGCACCTGTGTCTTCTATCTTTGGTGCTCATTTCCTTCATAGCCCATGCCTCTCTCTGACACAATGTCTTTCCATAATAAACACTTACCTCGAAGTCCTCTGATATTTCCAGAGCAGCCCTTTGGCAATTTGATTTTCTATTTGCATGATACATTTTATATGGAGGGTACCTTTAGTATTTATTTTGTTACTTTCATTGATTTTTATGTTACTTTGTATTTTTTCTTATATAAAGTGTATTTTTCACTAAGTTGACCTGTGTTTGTTATTTTTTTTTCTATGAAATGCATATACTTCTTGGACACTGGGCATTTGTGGTTTTACTTCTGCAGTTCATTTTATTATGCAATTTTTGACAGGCCATTCAGCTTTGGTGAGGATAGTTTTATTCTATGCATGGATATCATGGAAGATATATTATCTAATACAATTTCCAGTGTCACTGTGGTCTTTTGCATCTCCATTTGAAGTTTAGAATTAACTTTTCTTTATTGTCAAAGTAACCTGCTGGGATTTGATTGTTTTCTCTTTCAACATTTCAACAGTTCGGCTGGATAGAAAACTCTGCTGTCGCCGGGTGGTGGTGGCACACGCCATTAATACCAGCACTTGGGAGGCAGAGGCAGGTGGATTTCTGAGTTTGAGGCCAGCCTGGTCTACAAAGTGAGTTCCAGGACAGCCAGGGCTACACAAAGAAACTCTGTCTCAAAACCAAACCAAACCAAACCAAACCAAACCAAACCAAACCAAACCAAACCAAACCACCAACCTCCACTGTCCAGGAAGAGCCTGTTCTCTGGTGGGGCATCTGTAGATCTTGCTCCACTGATATACAGCAGGGAACATCCCTGGTCATCAATTTAGGCACAGGAGGATAGCTCTTACAGGTAACTTAACAATTTTGATTAGCCAATTTTTTTTTATTCTTTCCAACTATTTTCCAGTATTTTATGGGTTATTGAGTCAATTTTTTTGGTGTCTACTGTGGGCTTCTCAATGTAAAGAGCACACTTTCAAAACAGAATTTCATTTCATGTTTTCATGTTCTTTGTTCTCTCTTTACTATACAGTTGGATCTAGTTGTGAGAGCTCATCTTTTCCATTCTTCAGGTTTTTGGTGTTTTTGTTTGTTTGTTTTTTTTTCAAGACAGGGTTTCTTTCTGTAGCCCTGGCTGTCCTGGACTTGCTTTGTAGGTCTGGCTGGCCTTGAACTCACAGAGACTCACCTACCTTTGCCTCCTGAGTGCTGGGATTAAAAGGGTGCACACCATGATCAGCCACTCTTCACTCTTTACCGGATGACCCTTCCCATTTACTTTCCTTGGTTGGGCCCTTCCCCCATCCCTGCCTCAGACATTTACTGCACTTGAGCAGCCTCTCTCCCATCCTTTATTCTTCAGTTTTCTTTCTCTAATTAGGATGAACTGATGGAAGCCCCAGTGGTTTTGTTATTTTAAGTCTTTATATGTGGGTAAGGATGATGTATGTGTTGTGTGATTATGTGTGAATTCTGGCATGTGCATATGTGAAGTCAGAAGACAATGCCAGACATTCATCTCCCCTTCTACCTGGTTTGAGACAAGGTCTCTTGCTATCAACTGTCACAGACATCGGGGGAGCTGTTTCTGATCTCCTCATCTCCATCTCCCATCTTACCATAGGAGTGCTGACATTACAAACATGCTACCATGTTCAGTTTCATGTCAGTTCTGGGGATTTGAACTCAGCTCCCGACACTTGCACACCAGGTACCTTGAACCTTACCCCCTGAGCCACATAAGGGTCATTTTTGCTAAGCTTGGAGCCATATAAGGATGATAGAGAAGGGATACAGAAGGACAGACTCTCTCAAGTGTGCTTTAAAACTATCCAGTTTGGGGCTGGAGAGATGGCTCAGTGGTTAAGAGCACTGACTGCTCTTCCAGAGGTCCTGAGTTCAATTCCCAGCAACCACATGGTGGCTCACAGCCATCTGTAACCGGATCTGATGCCCTCTTCTGGTGTCTGAAGAGAGTGTACTCACATACATAAAATAAATGAATATATCCTTAAAAAACAAACTATCTAGTTCAGGAGTAGAGAAAATTAAACTTCAATCCATCTAACCTGCTTCTATTTTATCTGATGGATACAACACAATCTGCATCACCTAACTGTGAAATTTGCCATATTTGTAAAGCCTGCGGTAAAATATTTCTGATGAACTTAACTGGAGATTTGGGTCGATCAAGAAAACAATGAGGGCAAAGAAGAAGAATTGCTAATAATTAAATAAAATGGCTCTGGATTCTGGGACTGATGGAGGATGGCTGCAGTCTAAGTACATTCTAGAAAATCCTTGGTGGTTTTGAAAAATATTAAGAGCTGTCTACCTCATGGCTCATTTTCTCTACTCTTAGACACTGTCCTGGTTATTTATTTATTTTTCTGTCAACTTGACACAACTTAGAGTCATTTGAGAAGGGGAAACCTCAATTTAAAAAGTGCCCCCACCAGACTTGTCTCCCCAAGTTGCTTTGGGTTGTGGTGTTTTTTACGATAGCAATACAAACCATAATTAAGAAATAAATTGAATTGGGCCCTGCACCTTGCCTGGGCAACACAGTGGAGCTGACTCTGAAGCTGACACAGGCATGGGTGAGCCAGCTCTGATGGTGTGAACTAGAGAGGTGGCTCAGCCCCTCACAGGCTGCAGGACTTGGGAGAGTGGGCCCCATGCCTTGACTGGGTAGCACAGTGGAGCTGGCTCTGAAGGTGTGGGTGCTGGTGAGGGCATGAGACCAGGAGAGCTGGCCCTGACTTCTGCCAATGGTGGTGTCTTAGTCAGGGTTTCTATTCCTGCACAAACATCATGACCAAGAAGCAAGTTGGGGAGGAAAGGGTTTATTTGGCTAACACTTCCACATTGCTGTTCATCACTGAAGGAAGTCAGGACTGGAACTCAAGCAGGTCAGGAAGCAGGAACTGATGCAGAGGCCATGAAGGGATGTTCCTTACTGGCTGGCTTCCCCTGGCTTGCTCAGCCTGCTCTCTTATAGAACTAAGACTCCCAGCCCAGAGATGGCACCACCCACAAGGGGCCTTTCCTCCTTGATCACTAATTGAGAAAATGCCTTGCAGCTGGATCTCATGAAGGCATTTCCCCAACTGAAGCTCCTTTCTCCGTGATAACTCCAGCCTGTGTCAAGTTGATGCAAAACCAGCCAGTACAGGTGCCCTGGTGTTTCAGGTGCAGGATTGATCACTGGCAGACTGACCAACTCAGCTACCACCCAGGTCCAGGTCTTTGAGTTGGCCTACCCCCAAAACTACCTGGCTTCTGTGACACCATCAGTATTGGATCCTCATTGGGACTCCTCCCAGTTGCTTCAAACACTCTGAATTACTCATACATTTGACACTGGAGGCTGGAAAGATGGCTCAGTGGCTAAGAGAGCTTGCTCTTCTTATAAGGGGCCAAAGTCCAGTTCCCAGCACACACTGTGAGTCCAGCTCTGGGGGACCTGACACCCTCTTCTGGTCTCCACCTCAGGCACCCTCATGCATATGCACATGGAAACACACATACACATAAGCAATAAAATGCATCCTTAAAAATACACAAATATGGGGATGGAGAGATGGTTCAGTGGCTAAGAGCAGTGGCTGTTCTTTCAGAGGTCCTGAGTTCAAGTCCCAACAACCACATGGTGGCTCACAATCATATGTAATGGGATCCAATACCCTCTTCTGGTGTGTGTCTGAAGACAGCTACAGTGTGTTCATATAAATACAAATAAATATATCTTTAAAAAATCTTAATAATATATAAATAAATAATCTTTAAAAGATTTTTTTTCCTTTGAAAAGACAACTGTGTGTGTTTAATGTTCCTGGTCTCCCTAGTGCTAACTAGGGAGAGCCCAAGAATCTCTGTGCTCCCAACATGAAGTGTTTTATTTTGTGATGTTAATATTAACATGAAATATTAGAATGGGTAAGAAAGGAAAGGCTATGGCTTAACAGTAATGTGTCTGTGCGATAAGCTGACACAAGCCGGTGAGACGAGGAACCTCCGTTGAAAAATGCCTCCATAAGATTGTCCTCTGGGCAAGTCCGTAGAGCATCTTCTTGATTGATGTGGGAGGGGCCAGCCCATTGTGGGCGGTGCTACCCTTGGTCTGGCAGTCCTGGTTGGTATAAGCAAGCCATGTCTTCTGCTTCTCTAGGCTTCAGCCTTGACTTTCTTAGTGATAGAATGCCACCCTTTCTTCCCCAAGTTGCTTTTGGTCATGGTGTTTCATCACAGTAATAGAAGCCCTGACTAAGACATCTACCCAAAAGAAATGGGAATTTTACTTTCCAGAAACAGTAGCACACACACGTTCCACAACCCTTTGGCACACTCAGCCCCCAAACCAGCCTCAATCTCCATCACAGACAGACAGCTAAGCCTACTTTGTTATACCCACACAGTAAAATACTACTTAGTAGTGAGAAAGGACAGAGGGTTGATGTTTGCAACAAAGGGAGGAATCTCAAGGTGATGAGCTTGTGTGTACAAAGCTATACAGTATAACATACATGTTGTCATGTCTGTCTAACGTTGCATAAAATGCAAGCTCCTTTGGTTGAGATGACATACGTGGTAGCTTGCAGAGCATGATGGGAGGAAAGATGGGTCATGGGAGAGTGTGCTTGGGTGTGAGGGATGTGTTCATGTTTGACTGCAACCTTCTGGGAGTACACACCATCAGACTTGTGAAAGCATGCATTTAATTATATGTCATTTAGATACACATTTGATTAATTATATGCCATTGTCTTCATTACATGTCTCTGTCATGTCTCTGTATGTCATTGTTGGAGTCTCCATTGCTGTGATAAAAATACTATGACCAAAGCAACATTTCCATCATTGGAGGAAGTCAGGACAGGAACTCAGACAGGGCAGGAACCTGGAGGCAGGAGCTGATGTGGAGGCCATGGAGGGATGCTGCTTACTGGCTTGCTCCTCATGGCTTGCTCAGCCTGCTTTCTTATAGAACCCAGAACCACCAACCCAGGGATGGCACCACCCACAATAAGTTGGGCCCTCCCCATCAATCACTGATTAAGACAATGCCCTACAGGCTTGCCTACCACCCGATGTTATGGAGACTTTTTTATAACTGAGATTCCTTCCCTCCGCTCAGATGGCTTTAGCTTATGTCCTGTTGACATAGAATGAGCCAGCACAGTGATACCTGTATCAATACAGCTGTGAAAGTTTAAATGTAAAGGGTTTAGAGAGCGGTGGGTGAAGGCAGGCAAAGAACAGAGACCAGCAGGAGAGTGAGTGAGCTAGGATGTGAGGGGTAAGAGGACCAGCTTTGGGGGCTTCTCTGGGGGAGGTGGCAGCCAGGCCAAGCTTAAGCACCCAGGTACATGTCTGTTCCTATTTCCTGCAGAGATTGCTCTGCCCATCAAAGGATGGCACAGCCCCTCAGGTCTCTCTCAGGGAGGCCGGGAGGGAAAGGCTTCACTGTATGAAGAGCTGTGGATGCTTTACACACACATCTATGTGTACACAACACACATTTCACACATGCATGCACATACACAATCATATACTCATATAGACATATATTCACGTGAACATGCGCACTTCATCCACATTAGTACATATATTCATGTTAACATACACATTTATATAGGCACATATATATGCCCTTATGTGAACATGAACACTATTCATATTAATACATACACATGCATTCATTTTGAAGTACACATTTAAATATTCACCCATATACAATATACATGCACATATGTGCATGCCCATATACATATTTATATGTTATATACATACAATTGTATATCTAGAACTGTCTGAACTGCTGTGTGTGATTTTGGGGCCCAGATGGAGCAGGCTACAAGGGAATGGTCATATGTGTGTATATGCACACATTTACGTGTGTAAACACACACACTTTTTTTTTAAAGATTTATTTATTTATTATATGCAAGTACACTGTAGCTGTCTTCAGACACTCCAGAAGAGGGCGCCAGATCTCGTTGCGGATGGTTGTGAGCCACCATGTGGTTGCTGGGATTTGAACTCTGGACCTTCGGAAGAGCAGTCGGGTGCTCTTACCCACTGAGCCATCTCACCAGCCCCAACACACACACTTTTATGCACACATAGCACCCACTGGGCTTCTTTTATTTCAATAAATATAAATCTAGAAGTGCATATATAATCTACACACATGTATATTGATAGAATGTTCACACATATACATGTATACACATTTATATTTATATACGTATATAATATACATTAGCATATAGGACACTTGTGGTCTTTAATGGCCGTACTCAGATGCACAAAAATAATATACATCTTCACATACACACATGATTTCTTCCTATCCCATTTTGCCAATGAGAAAAACATCTCAGAGAGGGACAGCTGCTCACTAACAATGCATAATCAATGTGAACTGAGAAGTGGGACATGCAATCTATAACCCACATCTGAGTCCAGACCCTTCATTGTCATCCCTCCCTGGGTGCAGCCTGGGCTGCCTCTTGTCTGTCACAGACCTCCCAGCTCACAAAGGGCCCTTGTGCAAGGCCTCCAGTCTTCATCTCCTTCCTGTCTCCCTTTGGTATCCTCAGCACCTGGTATGTGTCGCATACCCTCCACCTCCCAGAAGTGACTAGGTTTCTCTATTTCAGGTCTGTGCTCGGCACGGCCGAGTGACAGTGTGTGGCTCTGTGTGGCCTTTGTCCTGCGCTGCTGTCCCTGCTGTAGATGCTCTCTCAGGAGCTTCTGAGACACAGCGTGTACTTAGCCTAAGTTTAATTTTGCCATTGCATACTGTCCTTCAATCCTCTTAGATTTAGGTGATTAGAATTGGTGTTGGGAGGAGAGTGGCTTTGCCTAGCAATGAGGGAAGGTGCTAATTCTCACACTGTGGTCACTGGTCATCTCTGGAAGCCCTTACTCAAGGAAGGAGACGGAATGTTGTCCACTTAAGCGGAAAATCCTTAGTGTGGATCAGTGAGGGGCATTACTCTGTTGATGACTCATGTCTACTTGCTCCAGACACTCCCTCCCTTGCCTTGCAGGCTCCCTGCTGACTCTCAGAGACTCCCTGAGAGGTACCCTCAGTACTATAGCCTATCTCGATGGCCCCAGCGGCTGGAGCCTTGGGCAGCAACACCCAGCTAGTATTCTCTCCTCTGGCTTCTGTGCAGCGACTGTGGTGGAGGGGTGTGGAAAGATTCCTCCATGGCTTGTTCCCTGGACCAGGAAGGCTTTCTCTTAAGCAGGAAACCTATGGAAGGAGAGAGGAGAAACACTGGAGGTCCCCAAATCTAAGGAAAACCTTGTAGGAGTCAGCTCCTGCCAGGAATCTACTTGTGCTCTAAAGGATAATTATCCAAGTGAGATGCAGGGTGCACAGTCTCTTCCTGATGCTGATGTCAGAGAGCCAATGAGATGCCCAGAAGGCAAGATTCACAGTCCCAGTCCCATAGGAGACTGAGGCGGGGGGTGGGGTGGGGGATCGGGGGTGGGGACCTGGATCTGTGTCCTGGCAAACCTTGCTCTAAGCCACAGTCTTAGTCTGGTTCCCTCCATGACTTCTGGTCTCTAATGCTCGCTCATACTAGCACCAGGTCTGCCAAGAGGTGCAGGTAGGCAGAGGCACACTATGGTGTGCTGGAGAAGGAGAGAATGTTAGGGGACTCTATATAGGCAGCAAGTTCAAGGCTAATGGGCCCACCATCTAGGTTTTTATGTGGGTTTTGGGAATCTGAACTCAGGTTCTTATCGTTGGGTGGCAGGCACTTTGCCCACTGAACAATCTCCCCAGTGGAAATTTGGGGTGTGTTGGGAGGTTAGAGAACGGAAAGCCTTGTAGGCAGACTTCCGTAGTATACTGAGACGAGGAATTGGCATGAAAGCCCCCGGAAACAGGAAGAAAGTGATTAAGAGGGGTAAAGAGACAACTCAAGCTGATAGGCTGAGAGCTGACGGGAAGGGGAGGGACTTCATCAAGGAAAGGAGAGGGTGCTAATGTGAGCACTAGGAGCCAGAGATTATGGCAGGAGCCACAGTAAGACAGGCTTAGACCAAGGCTTGCCAGGACACAGCGGCAGGCTCCTCCTGCGAAGTCTCCTAAATGACTGTCGCGGTGAATCTTGCCTTCTGTGTTTCTCTTTGTGTGTCTGTGTCTGTCATTGGATCTTTGACATGAGTATCAGGAAGAAACCGTGCTCTCTGTACTCCACTTGGCTTATTATCCTTTGGGGTCCACGTAGGTTCCTGGCAGGAGCTGACTCCCTTAGGCTTCCCTTAGGCTTCCAAGAACACAGAAGTGGCCTGGTTATCTGCAGCTCTGCGTCCACTGCTGCTTCCTGGCTTTGACTCAGTACACATGAGCCTATGCTGACCAGATAAGGGAAATGCTGGGGCTTTCTGTCTAGTTCACACAAAGACCTAAGCAGAAAAGAAGCTGTCTCTGCAGGGCAACTGTAGATGTCTAGGGAAAATGATGTGTGGTTGCTAGGGACTAGCTACTGTTTCCAAGGAATCTATGAATCACCTGTGCTGAGAAAAAAACCATTCACACTAGTACGGGCCAGAGTGAGGGTCTCCTTCTTGAATGGCAGATGGTGTCTTCATGAAAGAAGAGCAATCTAGTCGTGTGACAAATGGTCCTTGGGGGTCTACCTCTGGGTCTCACCTGATTTCTTTTCCTTCTAGTGACAGAACAGCATAGCAGGCAGAGTGATACTGTCAGCCGTGAGGTGGTTCAGGAGCCTCTGAGCAACAAACTGACTCTGGAAACTCAGGGCAGATTTAGGGAGATGTACTCGAGCATGCAGGCTCGGCGGGATCTTGGTGCTGCATTTTCCATATGTTTCCCTTTCAACAACTTATTATAAAATGAATCTAAGCAGCATTTTCAAAGAATCGTGTAATGAGCACTTGGCGAGGTGAATGTGAAACGATACAAGTCATTTCCACCATGACACACACAAACACACACACAGACACACACACAGACACCCCACAGACAACCCCCACCACCACCACCACATAGAAACGGACAGACAGGGACACACAGACACCCACAGACACAGATAGGGACATATAGACACATACATAGACACACACACAGACACAAACAAACACATACACATACACACACAGGAGCTCCTTTCTCCTCCCTACTTAGATGTGTCTGCTATTCAGAGATACACATTTTTACAGCACATATCTCTCTATGTTACTTTGTATGTTTAGTTTTTGACAATGTTGCAAGAATAACAAAGAAACTGTCCCCAGCTTTGCCTCAGAGTAACAGGCCAGGAAGCTCACAGGATAGCCCTATGGACTAAACTACAGACTGTACTCAGATTCTGTGGTTTAACCGCTTATATTTATAGATCAGAATGATCTATATTAACACAGACATTTGCCAATCCCCCTTTCCACCTCAAGGTGTGAGATTTATTTTCCAGAAATCAGTGACAATGAAAACATTTAAACAACATAATTTAAAAAATGCATCATGAAAGCTAAACTTCAACTCATGCTGTTAATATAATAAACATCCAGAGGAAATTATTTTTATCATATTATATATTTTGATTATATTTTCCCCCTCCCCTGACTCCTTCCAGACCTCCCTGCCCACCCAACTTCCCTATTCTTTCTCTAGCTCCCTTTCAAAAAATAAAAAAGGGAAAACAGCAAAAAATAAGAAATGAAAACCAAGTGGTGGCACACCTTTAATCCCAGCACTTGGGAGGCAGAGGCAGGTGGATTTCTGAGTTCGAGGCCAGCCTGGTCTACAAAGTGAGTTCCAGGACAGCCAGGGCTACACAGAGAAACCCTGTCTCGAAAAACAAAAACAAAAACAAACAAACAAAAAGAAATGAAAACCAAAATAAACAAAAAGCTAGAATACATTAAGATGAAAACTACCCAAATAAAAAGCACACACAAAGAAACCGTGGAGTCTGTTTTGTTTCATTGCCCCTCCCTATGCCTGACCTGGCTAGGTCTTTTGTTGGTTTTGCCAGTGTTACACAGCTAGCTAGAGGAAAATCAGAAGAGCAACCTTGCTGAGAAAAGGTTTCCATCACAGTGCCTATAGACAAGCCTGGAGTGCATTTTCTTGATTGCCAATTGCTAAAGAAGGACCCAAGCCACCGCAGGTGGTGCCATTCGTGGGCAGGGGGCACTGGGGTATATAAGGCCGGCTGAGCAAGCCATGGGGAGTAAGTCACTAAACAATGTTTCTCCATGGTCTCTGCTTCAGTTCCTGCTTCCAGATTCCAGCCTCAAGTTCCTGACCCTGCCTCGCTTCAGGACAAAACTACAACTGTAAGCTGAAATGAGCATTGGCTTCTTTTGGTCATGGCATTTATCACAGCAATAGGAGACCAAACTAAAACAATACCCATTGTGGATACTTCTCATCAACAGAATCATCTAGTGTATAGTCTCTTGTCACTGGCCTCTCTCTTTTGACATTTCCAAAATTCGCTCAAATCGTAGTATGTAACAGAATACCACCTCTTCTTACTGAGTATTTCACTTCATGGATACATTGTATTTTGTCTGTCTCCAACTCCCCTGGATGGAGATTTGAGCCATTTCTACTTTGGGGCATCACAAACATTGTATCTGTGAACATTTGTATAGATTGTTCTGTGAACGTGAATGTTTACCTTCCTTTTTTTTGGGTTTATTTCTAGGAGTAGAGATCATGAGCCAAACAGTGACTGTTTAATATTTAGAGGAATTCCTGAGAGCTTTTCTAAGCTCTGCTCTGTTTTTCATCCCATTGCCAACGCAGGGGGCTTCTGGCTTACACACATCCTCACCCAGAATTCTTTCTCCTTCGCTCTAATGATACCAGTGTACCTGGGTGGCACATCATCCTGGCTTTGATAGTGTGGCCCTATTGGCCAGTGAGACTGATGTCTCCCTGGGCCCTTAGTGGCTGTGTCTACATTACCTGTGGAGGAATGGCTGCCCATTCAAACCCTTTACTGACCTGAAAACCTGGTTTTATTGTTGAGTTCTCAGGACTCTTTATATACTCTGAGTAAAAATACCTCATTGGGCATATGATTTGCAGATGTTTCTCTGATTTTATAGTTTATTATTTTTCTTTTTTGGTGGTCTATTTTAAAAAATGAAAAACGTGTGTGTGTGTGTGTGTGTAGGTCAGAGAGCAATTGTTGAAGTTGGCTCTCTCCTTCAAAGCGGGTTAAGCTCAGGTTGTCTTTACCGGCTGAGCCAGCTCACCGGCCCTGGGGGGTTCTTTTGATGTATGAGGTTTTAAATTCTAACAAGGTCTAATTTATTATTTTTCTTTAAAACTTATTTTTTAAAAGAAGATTTTGTGTATGGGTGTGAAAAACATATAAGTTCTAGCTAGCCCATACAATCCAGGTATTTTATTTAGAAGCTGTGAGCCTAGACTGGGCAAATTAGGAGCCATTCTAACTTACCTCCCAGCCATATGTCCCTTGTCACTTGTGGTTTCTCTTGGCCACGTGCTCATGGTCCATCTCTTCTCACGGTGGTCTCCTCCTCCTTTGATGTCCTTTCTTCTTTCTCCCTGTTTCTACCTGTAACCCCTAGCCAGGTAACTGAAAACTTGCCCATTTCTATCTATTGCCCAATCACAGGCTTTAGTCTTTTATTAACCAATTAACTTGGGGGAATCAAGGTTCACACAACAAAAGCTGGTGGATGTGAGAATATCCTCATGGGGGCAGTCAGATCTTGGGGGCCAGTATTTAGTATTTGAATACATAGCAGCACCGGACCAACCCCCTACATATGGGCATTTTTCTCCCCTGCATCAGTATTTTGTCTGTGAATATACATGTATGTCAGTGTGCCACATGTGGTACCTGGTGCTTGTAGAGGCAAGAAGAAGGTGCCAGATGCTCTGGGACTGGAGTTACCGATGGTTGTGAAGCAGCCTTTGGGTCCCGGGAATTACTCCCAGGTCCTCTAGAAGAGCAGAGGCACTCTTAGCCACTGAGCCAATCTCTAGCCCTTTAAAATAAATACAATGAACTATTATTGTGTTATTATTGTGTGTGCGCATGTGCCACAGTGTGAGTGTGGAGGTCAGAGGATAACTTTTTGGAGTTTGTTTTCTCCTCTCACATTCATGTAGGTTCCAAGGATGGAACTCAGAGCGCCATACTTGTATGGCAAGCGTCTTCATCACCGAACTGTCTCATAACTCTGAGATTTTTTTATTCCCATTCGTTTCTTGTGCTTCTGGTGTCTAAGACACCACTGCCCAAGTCGTGAGGATTTACTTCAGTGTTTTCCACAAGAGATTGGAGCCTTTATATTTTGATTAAGATGTGTCTGTTTCAGTTGATTTTTGTGTGGTGTATGGAAAGGATCCGAACATCCGGTAAGCAATGGGTATCTGTCTGTCCTAGCACTGTTTGCTGAAAATAACCATTCTTCATTTTATCGGCTTGGAATCCTTGGTAAAAACAAACAGGAAAGTCATTTGATTGCTTGATCGCACAGATGCATGGCTGCACGGAGTTCCTCTAATGCTTTCTTCTTCATGATTTTGTAGCTTGTGTTTGGTTTGCAGTACACCCTTTGCATTTCACCTGGACAGTTGGCCTTTTATTGGCAGGAGGATAGAGGGATGGAGAACACACACTGTTAGCAGGAACCCACTGAAAGGTATGCACAAAAGTCTTTCCTAAAAAAGCCCACGAAACACTTGCACACATCACTGCCGAAGTTTGAAAGTAACTTGAGGATATTGGGTAGTTTCCTTGAATAATACTTGATTTGCAAGGGTCCTTTTATTTGATCTGCCTCAGAGATTGTCCACTGGAATATCTTGATCCCCAGAGCATCGGTCAAAACCAGCAGTGGTTATAAATACAAGTTGCTTAGATCCACAGACAAAATACTCGTGCAGGAGAAGAAAAAAAAAAGATTCACCATGGTGCCAATGAAAACATGGTGGACATTGTGACCCAGGGCAGCTGGGGCCAGCACCTGAGAGCTGAGGGCTGTTACAGGATGCTCGCCAGAATGGAATAATTTCAGGGCAATGTCTACAGAGAACTCCAACCTGGCAGGGAGAACGAACAGCATCAGGTGAAAGGTATGCATCATCTGTTACTACACACACAGAGCCAGCTTCAAAAGCAACCCTGGTCAGGGAGAGTTCCTTGGCAGCACCCAGATCACAGCTGCCTGTAACTCCAGCTCTGGGGCATCTGTCGCCCTCTGCTGGCCACCCTAGATACTTTCACACATGTGGCAGTCTCTCATAAAATAAATCTTAAAACAAAAAAGCCCCTTACATTCCAATAAATTGAGACTGTTTATAAGAACCAGATAAAGTCTGAATATATATAAACTACCAAAGTTAAAATCAAAAGATACAATAAACAACTTAAACAAATGGGTAATGATCACTGAGATGGACACAGGCATAGTCTCCCAGCTGCAGAAAGCCCAAGCCTGCAGAGCATAGCTGCTCAATTTTGTCAGCCCTTAAAGAGTAACACGGGGCTTCTCAGGTTACTACATGAGGAAAGATAAAGAATTCCAGGGAGTACTTCTACAGAGCCAGTGTTTCTCTGACACCAAAGCGAACCAAGGAGACAACAGAAAACCGTAGGTGCCGGAGAGATGGCCCAGCAGTTACAAGTGCAGAGGACCCAGGTTCAAGTCCCAGCATGCACACTGGGTGGCTTCCGACTTGCCTGCAACTCTGGCCTCCATGGATATCTGTCCCTGGGTGCACAAACACCCACACAGGCATACATATAACTAAAAATAAAATTTTAAATCCCAAAGATGACAGTGGTGGCGCACATCTTTAATCCCAGTACCTGGGAGGCAGAGGTAGACAGATCCCTGAGTTTGTGGTTAGTCTGGTCTACAGAGAGAGTTCCAGGACATCCAGGGCTACACAGAGAAACCCTGCCTCAAACAAACAAACAAACAAACAAACAAACCAAAAACCCAAACAAACAAAACCAAAACCAAAACTCCAAAATCTCAAGAACCACACCTCTGAGATAGATGCATGCAGAAATGAACAAGTGAAAGTTGCAAACAGAATCGAACAACATATTATTATGTGTGGTGTCATTCCAGGGATGCAAAGATGGAATGACAAAGACAATCAATGTAAGAGGACAGGAAGGAGTTAAAGTCAAATAATAATCTCAGTAGATACAGGAGAGGTCGAAGGCCAACATCCTCTCATAATAAAAACCTGGACCGGGGCTGGTGAGATGGCTCAGTGGGTAAGAGCACCCAACTGCTCTTCAAAAGGTCCGGAGTTCAAATCCCAGCAACCACATGGTGGCTCACAACCATCCGTAACGAGATCTGACTCTCTCTTCTGGAGTGTCTGAAGACAGATACAGTGTACTTACATATAATCAATAAATAAATCTTAAAAAAAAAAAAACCTGGACCACTAGGAGAAGGAAGGGCCGCACCTCAATGTAATAAAGGGAATTTACAAGACAAACCCACAGAGACCGTTGTACTAAATGGGGAAAACCTGAACGCATCTCCTATAAAGTCAGAGGAGAGGGCGAGCGGCAAGAAAAGAAATGAGAGATACAGGAAAGGAAAAGATAAGGTATCATTAGTTGTTGGTGATATGATTCTATAATGGAGGGAGGGACCTTCCATTTCCCCCCCAATACTCCACCAGAAAACTGTTACATCTGATATGTGGTATAGAATGGACTCATGAAGCCCATATGTTCTGCACAGGAAATAAGTCTCAATTAAAAGAAAAAGAGTTGTGTGTAAGCCTGATGTGGTGGCACACATCTGTAACCCAGCGTTCAGGAGGCTGAGGCTGTGTGCACAAGGCTTCAGCTATTCCCAAAATGAAGATGTAGATGTGGAATATAAATGGGTGGAACTGAAGTTACGAACTCAGCGGGTAGGCCCAGGAGACAGTAGGGAGAGTGAACGTAAGTGACAGCTAGGGGAGAAAGGTGGGGAAACAGAATGTTCCTAAAGCTCAGAGATGGGCATCGTAGAAAACTAACACCTCAGTGGACTGACCAGGCATCTGGGAGTTCCTTCAAATACTGCAGGTGCACAGAGATAAAAAGGAGTTACAAAACATCTCAGTCTGCCTGGCAACAAAACCAGAGAGTCTGGATTTTGTGTGTTGCAGTAGTATCAAGAGGCTGCTTTTCATACTTATCAGAAGTGTGTGAATTTGAGGAGGAGGGAAAGACCTAGGTACTGAATTAACAGGCATTAGCACCCAGGTGCTATGGGCCAACAAAACACACACACACACACACACACACACACACACACACACACACACACACACACACACAAACTTCTGTTCCCAGGTTAAATACAGTACAGCCGGCCCAAAGCTGCAGAAGTTCATATGGCCACACGATGGCGATGGTGAACCTGTCTTGTGAAGCATCATGCCCTTCAGGGCTTTGTCTTGCTAATAATTTTAGTCTTTGGAGTGTGATGGCTGCTGGCATGTCTAGTTGGGCTAATACACCATTGTGGTGTGCCAGGTAGACTTCTGGGAAACCTGAGCAGGAAGTAAGGGATATTGCAGACTATCCTGAGGACACGATCAAGGCATTCTCAATTTATTTTATGTATGTGTTTTGTCCGCATGTATGTATATGCACCATGTGCATGCCTATGCCTCAGAGGTCAGGAGGGCATTGGATCCCATGGAGTTAAAGGTACCAATGGCTGTAAGGTAGGTAATGGGAAGTGGGTCTGTGTCTCCTGCAAGGGCAGTAAGTGCTATCCACTGCTGGGCCAGCATCTCTCTAAACCCACAACTATGCATTCTAGAGACCAAGTTGTCTGGCAGGGACCTGGATTGAGTTCTTTACAGAGCCTTGGAGGTGAGCAGACAGAGCAGAGTCTCTGGTGGGTGATGATGGGAATGGATGGCAGGAGAGGATTCTGGGAGCTGCCTTGAGGGAAGAATGTCTTGCTGCTGTCTGAAGAGAAGAAACCTCTGTTGTGAGGATATGGGGAAGAGAGGAGTGGTCAGAGCCTTGGTTGGGATGGTGGTGAGGAACCTTGGGGAGATGTGCTTTGTGACTGGGGAAAGCTACAGGAGGTCAGCCTAGAAGAGAGGGGTAAGAACTCTGGCATATCCCATCTGGGTAGAGCTGTGCTGCCCTCTGTGTGGGGGAACTGCCAGAGTCCCGTGGGTCATCGACTCCCAGGGTCAAGACCAAACCCTAGACAGTGGCTACCCAAAATGAATTCAGAGTTCCCTCATCACCGTGGAATTCTCTGATTTCTAAGAGATTGAGATTGTCAGAGTAGGGAGAAGTCCCGGGGAATCTGGTGGAAGAATGACTTTAATCAGAACAGGATCAGGAGCAGGGAGTCTGCAGGGGAGGACTGAGAGCTGGGCTGCCCAGAGGTGCTCCATGCCATCAGAGTTGGAGGGATGCAAGATTGACACCTGTCACCAGGATGCCTCTATCTCATTACCACCGGAAGACTTAAAGCCAGACTGCCGGAGGCCAAGGAGAGCTGGACTCAGGCTGGTGTCAGATGGTGGGCCAGTTCTAACAGAAGTATGGGCAGGGAAGGAGCAGAGGCAGGCAGGAAGGGAACACTGCTCCCTCAGAACCTGTGCCGATGTCTTTGGCGGTGCATTGCTGTGGCAGAACCCCTGACAAAAGAGACTTTAGGAAGGACCGGTTTGGTTTAACCCCAGTCTAATGGAGCAACACACCGTTGTGAGGGAGTCAGAACAGCAGCAGGAGCATGGGGCGGCTGGTTTCACAGGGTCCACAGTCAGGCTAGTACCATAGCCCGTGGGATGGTACCATTCACACTCAAGAGTAGATCTTCCCTCCACAGTTAAACCTCTCTGGAAATACCTCATAGACAACCCCACCTCCAGCCCGGGTGATCAAGGAAAATTGACAAGGAAGAAAATCAGCGTCAGTAGTGGAAAGCTCAAACTGTAAATGTGTTGATGTTATCTGTGATGTTACCATGGCTAGACAAATGGGCAGGGAGGGACTTGAGATTTAAACAAAGCCAAACCTGTATCGAGCCTTTGCGGCTCAGCAACACAGATGTGAAGGCGAGATCACCCACATCACTGGATACTTACTGCATGTGTGCCCACTCCAGCACACCACTCTTGAATGGTCTCCCCACACAATGGCACACAGGGTGGTTGTTCTGCACAGCTAGGATAATGGTTTCCTGGGGCTACAAAATATATGCTGTGCTCAGCTCTCTCCAGGAAGGGGCAGCACTTGCTCTCAAAGTTGTTTTAAGAGTTAAAATTGACAGCCGGGTGGTGGTGGCAGCGGCGGCGGCGGCAGCGCATGCCTTTAATCCTAGCACTTGTGAGGCAGAGGCAGGTGGATTTCTGAGTTTGAGGCCAGCCTGGTCTACAGAGTGAGTTCCAGGACAGCCCGGGTTACACAGAAAAACCCTGTCTCAAAAAAACAAAACAACCCCCAAAATAAACAAACAAACACAAACCAACAAACACAAACCAACAAAAAGAATGAAAATTGATGAGTCCCACAAGAGCAGTGAGACAGGGGATTCTGGCTTTTGGGTCTGACACACAAGGCTCTGTTAATGCAACCCCACACTGTGGGCAACTGTGCTTCACTGTTAAGACATGATGAACTTAACTTGGCACATTCAGCTGTGTGAAAGAAGCCATGTGACAGGCTCATTGTAAATCCCTCAGAAAATAAAGAAAATAGAAAAATTTTCCTGTCACCGGTGTGAAGCTATCTCACACATGCTAGACAGATATAAAGTGTTTCTAGGGGGAAAAAGAATGTCAGAGATCACTCCCGTAATAAATATCAGAGATCACATATGTAATGTCAGGGAGATCATTAGGGTAACTCCAGCACTGGAGAAGCTGAGGCAGAAGGATTTCAAGTAGGTGACCAGCATGGGCTACAGGGTAAAGCTTATCTCAACCAAAGCATATGAGAGGAGACAGACAGAGAGAGAGAGACAGAGAGAGAGAGACAGAGAGACAGAGAGAGAGAGACAGAGACAGAGACAGAGAGAAAGAGACTCAGAGGAGGAGGTGGAGGAGGAGGAGGAGGAGGAGGAGGAGGAGGAGGAGGAGGAGGAGGGGGAAAGACATCTTACTACTATTAGCTGTATGCTGTCTCATCCTGCCCCCAAATGTTTCTGATTGTCTTGTTTTCTCTCTTCCAGCCACCTGACATCTTTTCTTCTAGAGCTTTCCACAGATCCTTTGCCTCTGCATCTGGGAGGTGATAAAAGTGGAGATTCTGTTCTTTCCTCATGGCATTGACCACAGGCCTAAGAAACCCCTGCATGTCTCAGCAATGGGCTGGTATCCTGTAGACCCTGAGCCCTGGGACCACGCACAGGCCGCTGACTCTGTTTGCTTTTCTGTCTTTCTGTACAGCTTTGAAAGCTGCTGAGGTTTGCTAGGGGCTTGCCAACTGAAACCACAGTACCTTGTCAGATCACACTGCCATGCCAGCCTTCCAGTCGCCTAGACAAGCTCACCTGGCTCACGATGCCTGCTCATGCGCAGTCCCGGCCTTTCCGCCCTGACCAGGAAACATCAGTTCATTGCTTCAAAGATCCGAGGGTAAGAAACACAGCCTGATGCTGGCGCTGTAAATCAGGCTTACCACAGGCACATCCCTCTGCTCACTTAGGTCCTACCTGTGAACACCTCGCCAGGTGATCAGGGAGAGGGTGGACCACGTGAAGTGAAGCACAGGCTTAGTCTGCAGAGGCCAGTGGGCGGGGCCGGGGCCTGTCAATCACCCCACAGGGATCCCAGGTTTTCACTGTGGTGATATGGAGCAGAGGATAGAGTAGATACAGTATCTCAGAGTGGGGGTGACCTCATCCAGAGCCGGAACAGCAGGGCACTGAAGAAGAGCTGGGGGCTTCGAGGACCCTGAGTCTCTCTCTCTCTCTCTCTCTCTCTCTCTCTCTCTCTCTCTCTCTCTCTCTCTCTCTCTCTCTCTCTCTCTCTCTCTCTCTCGTTAGGAGACAGAGTCTCCCTGGAGCTCTGGCAGCCTGGAGCTCACTATGTAGACCAGGCTGGCTTTGAACTCATAGAGATCTGCCTGCCTTGTCCTCTCTAGTGCTGGCATGCACCACAGGTCTAGCTGACTTGTGGATCCTTACAGAACCCCAGTGCCTTGTTTCTCTGGCTGTGTTTTCTTGGTTTATTTCTCACTGGTTTCTTCTGGGAGAAGGTAGCCTGTGGCCTGTACTCCCTGAGGTAGCTAGCCATCCCTCCAGTTTTCAGTAGGACTTTCCCCAGCTGCTATGCTCTGAGGAGATACTTCATGAAAATTGTACTCAATCACTTTATTTTAAAGTAATATAAAGCAACTTATTTGAATTATGTATCTATGTGAAAAATCAAATGAGATGAAGAAGTTGAAATTAACTTAAAAAAGAAATTTGGTGTTTTTGTTAAATCCTCAACAAACGTTTTTCCCAGATCTCTTTGCACCTGCATGGGTCTGTGAATACACCTCATGGGTGGCCTGCCTTCTTCACACGACACTGAACAAGCATTGAGGAGAGCAGCCTCTGTGCCCCCTGTGCGACAGGTGCCCTGGTAGATTACCACCTGTGTGGGTAGACATGGATAGAAGTCATTTCTTGTTTCCCATTCATTCCAGGATGTTGCTAACACTAAGGTCTCCCTCTGTGCATCCTTCCTTTGACTGAGTGTCCCAAACCCTTGCTGAAGCAGGAGCTTCACTGACTGGGCTGGACAGGCTGTCCTGAGAGCACATGTCTTCCTGGCTGTATGTCCCTGGTGTTAGGATTGCAGATGCACACAGCTGTGCTCAGCAGTTTTTTTTTTTTTTTTGTATTGGTTCTGGGGGTTTGAACTAGGGTCACTGTGTTTGTAGGGCAAGTGCCTTACTGACTGAACTGTCTCCCTGGCTGAAACTTATGGATAATTAATGATTAAGTTTGTGAAAAGGTCCATCCTTCTGTCCGGCTTCACAGGGGATATTCTGCTTCAGGGTGGGGGCAGGGGAAAGAGGGAGAGGAGAGGGGAGCTGTGTTCCCAACTGGAAAAAACAGGCCCAGGTTTCCTGCTTTGGGAAGATTCAAAACCTGGCCAGGGTGATGGTACACATCTGTTAGCTCAGAACCAAGGAGGTAGAGGCAGGAGGATTGCCTTGAATTAGAGGCTAGCTTGGGTTTATCTTGTCTCAAAGCAAAATAAATGATAAACCAAAGGTTGAGCCCCAGGGCCTTATCAGGAGACAGCTGGCTTTCTTCCACCCCAGTCCTGTGTTGTGGAGAAGAGCCCACCTGCTGGAAGAGCAGTGGGAGTCTTGGTTGAACTGGGGTTCCACGAAAGGATGGAGTAGAGGCGACTGGATACCCAACCAGGACCAGGAGGCCCTTGCTCCAGGAGTCCTAACCCAAGGTTACAGATATCTGGTAGGGACTTTGTGCTATGTTGGTGAGAACCACCCTCCCGGGCTTCCTGATCGCTTTTTCAGACGGGCTGAGCTGCTGGATTCCGTGGGATCAGTGTTATTGATTCCTCGAAGGAGGCACGTTTATCAGCTGTCTCAGACCTCAGTCCAATCGGGATGGAGCCTGAGGTCTGTGGACCTCAGCGACATTTCGGAAGAAGCCACCAGAGGGCGCCTCAGGACGCTCTGCAGGCCCGGGTCCTGTGGATGAGGCTGGAGCCACAGGAGAGCCTATCTAAGGCATAGAGAAAGATGCTGTGCTAGATAGCAGCATCATGAGTGATGAACTGCAGGGCAGGACTAGAAGGCCATAGCTGGAATTGATAAGTCTCCGCTGTGAGGACACGGAGATTGCTATCCAGCCTGGAGGCTTTGCAGGAAGTGTAAGGGACTGCAGGGTCAGGTCTGAGCTGGGATACAGAGAGAAACCGGGCTTAACCTGTTGAGACTGTCTGGGACTCCAGTACCCACTGAGATGAACTCAGATTCAAGAGCCAACCCAGCTCAGTTTTCACTAGATCTTGAGGCTGGTTGGTCAGAGGAATTCAGAGGAAGATTATCAAGTTTGGAGCTCTTCAGCTTTTTAACAAATGTGCATTTTGAGTCAGATCCCTTGTGTTTTGCCGTCGAGCTGTTGAGATCTGTGGATTCACAGTCAGGCCGACAGTACAGAGAGGTTTTCGTCTTCTGTGAATGTCTCTGTAGTCTGTGTGTTGAACCTTTTCTTGTACAGAGCTTTAGGGTTTGGTTTTCAACTTTTGCTTTTGCTGTCTGTGTCTTGGGATCATATTAAAAAACCGTCTGCATAATCAGTCTTTTCAAGGGATAGCCACCTCTTTACTAGTTTTCCAACACCAAGTGGTCAGCCCTAAAAACACATTCCTACAAGCAATATGAGAGTGACTGGTGGGACCAGGAGACAGCTACCAGCATGGAAAGACTGGTTAGGTGTTGGGACTAGCCTCCAGATGATGAGGCTAGCCTGGACTACACAGTGACCTCCAGGACACCTACAAGTCGCCCTACTTCACAAGAACAAACACATAAGAAAAGGACATTTAGGATATTTTAAGAATATTAACACAGGGCTGGAGAGATGGCTCAGTGGTTAAGAACTCTGACTGCTCTTCCAGAGATCCTGAGTTCAAATCCCAGCAACCACAGGGTGGCTCACAACGGTCTGTAACTTGAGTTCCAGGCGATCATCTACAGACATATGTATAGACAATGCACATAAAATAAAAACAAATAAGTTACTGTAAAAATTAATTAACTCGTCAATTTACCAACACATTACAGACATATGTATAGACAATGCACATAAAATAAAAACAAATAAGTTACTGTAAAAATTAATTAACTCGTCAACTTACCAACACATTGTGTCTTTTCTTTTTTTTTTGGTTTTTGGTGCCCTTTTTAATTTCTTTTGTCTGTATTGGGTAAGTTGCACTATAAAGGACATCCACTTCTGGATTATATTTCTCCCCAGGTAGTTTAATACTTCCTGCCACCATGATGAATGAGACTGCTCTCCGGATGCTTTTCTCAGTGTTGTTACCGGGATATAAAAACTTGTTAATCCGCATGCTGACTTTATGTTTATTAACCTTCTTCTTAAATTTGTAGGTCAAATTCTAATTATTTTAGTTTTTATAGACACGATTGCTTATTATTATAAACCCTTACTATCCAGATCACTTCCTTTCTCTTGTCTTATGGCTCTGGCCCAGTACACACTGATAAATGTGTCCCTTTGACCATGCTCCATAACTCTCATAAACATTCTTAATTTTTTTCTTTAAATAATTTTTGCTAGATAGTTATATAAAATATTCCAAGGCTCATAAGAGTATTTAGGATTTTTTTTGTTTTGTTTTGTTTTGTTTTGTTTTTCGAGACAGGGTTTCTCTGTATAGCCCTGGCTGTCCTGGAGCTGACTTTGTAGACCAGGCTGGCCTTGAACTCAGAAATCTGCCTGCCTCTGCCTTCCAAGTGCTGGGATTAAAGGCGTGCGCCACCACTACCTGGTTTAGGATTTTTATTTATTGGCTTCTTCAGCTCCAAGATTTCTGTTTGATTCTTCTTTAATGGTCTCTGTTATCATCTCTCTTTCTCTCAACTTTCTTTCTTTCTTTCTTTCTTTCTTTCTTTCTTTCTTTCTTTCTTTCTTCCCTTTCCCTTTCCCTTTCCCTTTCCCTTTCCCTTTCCCTTTCCCTTTCCCTTTCCCTTTCCCTTTCCCTTTCCCTTTCCCTTTCCCTTTCCCTTTCCCTTTCCCTTTCCCTTTCCCTTTCCCTTTCCCTTTCCCTTTCCCTTTCCCTTTCCCTTTTTTTCCTTTTCCTTTCCTTTTCTTTTCTTTTCTTTTCTTTTCTTTTCTTTTCTTTTCTTTTCTTTTCTTTTCTTTCTTTCTTCAAAAGTTTGTTTGTTTGTTTGTTTGTTTGTTTATTTATATGAGTACACTGTTACTGTCTTCAGACACACCAGAAGAGGGCATCAGATCCCATTACAGATGGTTGTGAGCCACCATGTGGTTGCTGGGAATTGCACTCAGGACCTCTGGAAGAACAGTCTTAGCCACTGAGCCATCTCTCCAGCCCCCTCTCCATTTCTTAAAATTAATTATTTTGAATTCTTTGTCAGGTAGTTCAACAGCTTCTTTCCTCCGAGGTGCATTATTATGGGGTTATTGTACCTTTTGGACTTTCATTCTTTTCCTGTCTCTACGGTGACCCTTGCACATTTGGATCAGCTGCCAATGTCCTAGAAAGACTTTCCTAGTAAATGACCCTCTCCTGGTTAAGTATCCTTAGAAGCTGGTTTGGATATGATGGGTTGGCTTTTGCTTTTGGGGGGGAGACTTAGTGTAGCAGCTTTTTCTGCATTAGCAGTGTCTGACTCAGTGGGGTTTTACTGGGAGGCAGCTTTCTTAGGTGGGTCAGGCTTATTGGGGGCTTTGGGAACTGTGTGCTCAGCTGCGGGCATGGAGTTCCTGCCAGTTTCCAAGGGCCAAATAGGTTGCAAGGCTGCTCTTGAGGGCTTGTGTAGGGGAGCTGGCATGGCCACGGAGCTTTGGTGGCTCTAGGTTTCTGAGAACAGTATTTCCGATGCTTCTTCAGGTTTCAGGAGGGTTGGTGGTTCCATCCCACTGCTTTCTAGGGCAGCAAGAGGGTGGGAGCAGCCACCCGATTTTCACAGGAGACACTGTATCAAGCGGATCCAGGTAGGTTGTCCGGATGCTCACAAGTCTTTGGGAAGGTAGGCAGGTGATCGGGACAGTTCTCAGAGTGGTGCTGGCTGAGCTGTTGCCTGTGTAGCCACAGCTTGACTGTGTCAGGGATGCTAGGGGTTGAACATCAGATGGGTCTGTGTTGTAGGCACCTGAGTGGGGGAAAGGTACAGTATGCCATAGGGTTTTCTTCCAGGAAATAGAGTGCAGTGCCTCAGCAGATCCTCCTGCTGAGCTCAGACAGGGAGGGCTAACAACTTTTGGGTAGCCAGTGCTCTTGCTGCCCACACTATGAGGGGGTGCAGCTATGGTCTCCTGCATTCTCTTGTGACACTGCTTTGGGGTTGACCTAGACAGATAGAAGGACAGTGGCTTTGAGCCCTTCTATGTCAGGTCAATCACACATCTCTGTGCTCTCTGACATGGCTGCCACATCCCTTCTGCACCTCCGGATTCTTCCATGGACACCCCAGCTGCTGTTTTTCTGTCTGGGTCCTTTGTTTGGAGGGAAATGTCCCAGGCATCTCTACTCACCCATTGATCTGGCATCCTGAAATAGAATTATTTTTAAGTAAAAAAAGATTGTCTACTTATTTTTAAATTTGTATTTGGATGTACCAGATGCATGCAGATGCCTGAGGAGGCCAGTAAAGGGTGTTGGATCACACAGAACTGGCACTACAGGTGGTTGTGGCTGCCATGTGGGTATTAGAAACTGGTTGCAGGTTCTCTGCAAGATCACTCAGTACTTTTAACCACTGAGCCATCTCTCCAGATCCTTAATATAGAATGCTCGACTCTTCTTTTTTAGTGCTGTTAATACAGTGCTTCAGAACATGCCAGAACCATTTACTGCAAGCCGGGCAGCCATGCTGGGCTCCTCTCTTGTCCTTTCTTCAGTAAGTCCATATTAAAGTGCTCTACCTTCTTCTACCTCCATGGCTACCATCTTTGTCTTCAACACCAGGTAAGAAGGTGCGGATGGATGTTTGGTTAAGGAGAGAGTCTTAGTTAAAGGAGAGAGAACAGACAGACTCCTTGAGTCTCAGATAACATGTCCCAGAGAAGCTATTTACCAACTCTGAGGTACAGTATAACTCTGGGATTCTTGTGACTTGGAATTATAAATTTCTTCATTATGTTCTATTTTGAGTCCCCTCAGATCACGCTATCCTTTGTGGCGAACTTGCTATAATTTTGATCATAGGTTTTTGTTATTGTTACCTGGGACTGGAAACACTCTGACTGATCTTAGCGTAGATGTTTAAATGCAGCTTTGGATGAGTAAAAACACGCTTCTATACAAATGGTATTACTTCATTTCAAGTAAATTTGTTGATGATTTAAAAATGTACATGTATGCTTTGTAAACAGATGTCAATGGTTTTTGCCATCAGGATCAATCTATGATATATTAAGATCTATGAATATATGCATAATAAGTGAAATATACACAGACTTCCCCTCAGCAGTTTCATAATTATTCCTGGACACTGCTTAATTTGATATGTTTTATCCTATGAAGTGCAATTCTTATTGTCAAAGATAAAGATTTTCCTCCACTCTCTAAGTATTTGTTAAGCTCTCCCCATATGCATGAGGCATTGTGCTGGAAGCTGGGGTCGGTGTTCACTGAGTTGGTCTGAGCTTAGTCTTCACTGAATGTTCCTAGATGGGTGAGTGTCTAAGACAGTGTGACAGGGCCCGAGATGAACTTCCTGCTGGTGTGTAATGCTGAGAAGATGACTCTTATGGGCAGTTTAGATAAAAGGATTGCAGACAGAGGATGGCGCCTCCGGTTAGGAAAATGGTTTGGTGTATTTTAGAGATTGGCGAAGTGTCCTGTAAGAGACAGCAGGTGATGATCCAAAGGAGCCAGGAAAGGGCTTGCAAGTCATCCACAGATAGGACAGCCATGGTGTGGAAATCAGGGCATTTCTGAACAGCTTCCAGGGAAGAAAAGAGATGGGTTGGAGGGATGGCTCAGTGGTTAAGAGCACTGATGTCTCCTGAGAGGCTCTGCCAGAGCCTGGCATATACAGAGGCGGATGCTTGCAGCCAACCATCGAACTGATCATGGGGTCCTCAATGGAGGAGTTAGAGAAAGGACTGAAGGAGCAGAAGGAATTTGCAACCCCATAGGAAGAACAACAATATCAGTCAACCAGAGCTCCCAGGGTACAAGGAGTACACCATCAAGCAAGGAGTACACATGGAGGGACCCATGGCTCCAGCCACATATGTAGCAGAGGATGGCCTTGCCAGCTATCAATGGGAGAAGAGGCCCTTGGTTCTGTGAAGTCTCAATGCCCTAGTGTAGGGGAATTTGAGGAGGAGGGAATGGGTGCGTGGGTGGGGGCACACCCTTATAGAAGCAGGATGAGGGAGAGGGCACACCCTCATGGAAGCAGGAGGAGGGAGGGTGGGATAGGGTGCTTCTGGGGGAGATCGGGAAAGGGGAGAACATTTGAAATGTAAATAAAGAAAATATTTAATAAAAAAGAAAAAGAGATGGACTAGTGGGCTAGAAGACAGTGATCAACAGAAAGACTTGTTAGATGCTAGGATTAAAAGTGGGACTTGTTAGTTGCTAGGATTAAAAGTGGGACTTGTTAGATATCAGGATTAAAAGTGGGACTTGTTAGATGTCAGGATTAAAAGTGGGACTTGCTCTGTAGTACAGCTTTAGGTCAGACATGGTGATTCCACTGGAGGCTTTTTTTTTATCCTTGAGCAGAGTTTTTGCTATCCTAGGTTTTTTGTTATTCCAGATGAATTTGCAGATTGCCCTTTCTAATTCGTTGAAGAATTGAGTTGGGATTTTGATGGGGATTGCATTGAATCTGTAGATTGCTTTTGGCAGGATAGCCATTTTTACTATATTGATCCTGCCAATCCATGAGCATGGGAGATCTTTCCATCTGCTGAGATCTTCTTTAATTTCTTTCTTCAGAGACTTGAAGTTCTTATCATACAGATCTTTCACTTCCTTAGTTAGAGTTTCGCCAAGGTATTTTATATTATTTGTGACTATTGAGAAGGGTGTTGTTTCCCTAATTTCTTTCTCAGCCTGTTTATCCTTTGTGTACAGAAAGGCCATTAACTTGTTTGAGTTAATTTTATATCCAGCTACTTCACTGAAGCTGTTTATCAGGTTAGGAGTTCTCTGGTGGAATATTTAGGGTCACTTATATATACACTATCATATCATCTGCAAAAAGTGATATTTTGACTTCTTCCTTGCCAATTTGTATCCCCTTGATCTCCTTTTGTTGTCGAATTGCTCTGGCTAGGACTTTAAGTACAATGTTGAATAGGTAGGGAGAGAGTGGACAGCCTTGGCTAGTCCCTGATTTTAGTGGGATTGCTTCCAGCTTCTCACCATTTACTTTGATGTTGGCTACTGGTTTGCTGTAGATTGCTTTTATCATGTTTAGGTATGGGCCTTGAATTCCTGATCTTTCCAAGACTTTTTATCATGAATGGGTGTTGGATTTTGTCAAATGCTTTCTCCGCATCTAACGAGATGACCATGTGGTTTTTGTCTTTGAGTTTATTTATATAATGGATTACATTGATGGGTTTCCGTATATTGAACCATCCCTGCATCCCTGGAATGAAACCTACTTGGTCAGGATGGATGATTGTTTTGATCTGTTCTTGGATTCGGTTAGTGAGAACTTTATTAAGGATTTTTTTTTTATTTATTATATGTAAGTACACTGTATCTGTCTTCAGACACTCCAGAAGAGGGAGTCAGATCTCGTTATGGATGGTTATGGATGGTTGTGAGCCACCATGTGGTTGCTGGGATTTGAACTCCGGACCTTCGGAAGAGCAGTCGGGTGCTCTTACCCACTGAGCCATCTCACCAGCCCTATTAAGGATTTTTGCATCGATATTCATAAGGAAAATTGGTCTGAAGTTCTCTATCTTTGTTGGGTCTTTCTGTGGTTTAGGTATCAGAGTAATTGTGGCTTCATAGAATGAGTTGGGTAGAGTACCTTCTGCTTCTATTTTGTGGAATACTTTGTGAAGAACTGGGATTAGATCTTCTTTGAAAGTCTGATAGAACTCTGCACTAAACCCATCTGGTTCTGGGCTTTTTTTTGGTTGGGAGACTATTAATGACTGCTTCTATTTCTTTAGGGGATATAGGACTGTTTAGATCATTAACCTGATCTTGATTTAACTTTGGTACCTGGTATCTATCTAGAAATTTGTCCATTTCGTCCAGGTTTTCCAGTTTTGTTGAGTATAGCCTTTTGTAGAAGGATCTGATGGTGCTTTTGATTTCTTCAGGATCTGTTGTTATGTCTCCCTTTTCGTTTCTGATTTTGTTAATTAGGATGCTGTCCCTGTGCCCTCTAGTGAGTCTGGTTAGCATGGTACTGGTATAGCGACAGACAAGTAGACCAATGTAATAGAATTGAAGACCTAGAAATGAACCCACACACCTATGGTCACTTAATCTTTGACAAGGGAGCAAAAACTATCCAGTGGAAAAAAGACAGCATTTTCAACAAATGGTGCTGGCACAACTGGCGGTTATCATGTAGAAGAATGCGAATTGATCCATTCCTATCTCCTTGCACTAAGGTCAAATCTAAGTGGATTAAGGAACTCCATATAAAACCAGAGACACTGAAACTTATAGAGGAGAAAGTAGGGAAAATCCTAGAAGATATGGGCACAGGGAAAAAAATTCCTGAATAAACAGGCTTGTGCTGTAAGATCAAGAATCGACAAATGGGACCTCATAAAATTGCAAAGCTTCTGCAAGGCAAAAGACACCGTCAATAAGACAAAAAGGGCATCAACAGATTGGGAAAGCATCTTTACCTATCCTAAATCAGATAGGGGACTAATATCCAATATATATAAAAACTCAAGAAGGTGGAAGGTGGACTCCAGAAAATCAAATAACCCCATTAAAAATGGGGCTCAGAGCTAAACAAAGAATTCTCACCTGAGGAATACCAAATGGCTGAGAACTACCTGAAAAAAATGTTCAACATCCTTAATCATCAGGGAAATGCAAATCAAAACAACCCTGAGATTCCACCTCACACCAGTCAGAATGGCTAAGTTCAAAAATTCAGGTGACAGCAGATGCTGGGCAGGATGTGGAGAAAGAGGAACACTTCTCCATTGTTGGTGGGATTGCAAACTTGTACAACCACTCTGGAAATCAGTCTGGTGGTCCCTCAGAAAATTGGACATAGTACTACCGGAGGATCCCGCAATACCTCTCCTGGGCATATATCCAGAAGATGTTCCAACCGGTAAGAAGAACACATGCTCCACTATGTTCATAGCAGCCTTATTTATAATAGCCAGAAGCTGGAAAGAACCCAGATGTCCCTCAATAGAGGAATGGATACAGAAAATGTGGTACATTTACACAATGGACTACTACTCAGCTATTAAAAAGAATGAATTTATGAAATTCCTAGGCAAATGGATGGACCTGGAGGGAATCATCCTGAGTGAGGTAACCCAATCACAAAGGAACTCACACAATATGTACTCACTGATAAGTGGATTTTATTCCAGAAACTTAGAATACCCAAGATATAAGATACAATTTGCAAAACACAGGAAACTCAAGAAGAATGAAGACCAAAGTATGGACACTTTGCCCCTTCTATAATTGGGAACAAAACACCCAGGGAAGGAGTTACAGAAACAAAGTTTGGAGCTGAGACGAAAGGATGGACCATCTAGAAACTGCCATATCTGGGGATCCATCCCATAATCAGCTTCCAAACGCTGACACCATTGCATACACTATCAAGATTTTGCTGAAAGGACCCAGATATAGCTGTCTCTTGTGAGACTATGCCGGGGCCTAGCAAAGCCAGAAGTGGATGCGCACAGTCAGCTATTGGATGGATCACAGGGCTCCCAATGGAGGATCTAGAGAAAGTAACCAATGAGCTAAAGGGGTCTGCAACCGTACAGGTGGAACAACAATATGAACTAACCAGTACCCCCCCGGAGCTCTTGACTCTAGCTGCATATGTATCAGAAGATGGCCTAGTGGAAAGAGAGGCCCATTGGTCATGCAGACTTTATATGCTTCAGTACAGGGGAACGTCAGGGCCAAGAAGTAGGAGTGGGTGGGTGGGGGAGTTGGGTGGGTGGTGGAGTGTGTGGGGGAGCGTGTGGGGGACTTTTGGGATAGCATTGGAAATGTAAATGAAATAAATACCTAATTAAAAATAATAAAAATAGTGGGACTTGTTAGATGCTAGGATTAAAAGTGGGACTTGTTAGATGTCAGGATTAAAAGTGGGACTTGTTAGATGCTAGGAGAGATTATCCTCCATGATGATGGGACCCATGCTGGAGCCCCTAGCTGGCCCTGGGTCCTGGCCTGACAGCATTTCAGAATCTATGGACTAGATGTTTGTGGAACTGGATGTAAGCACTGAAAGGAGAGGATCTTGTGTCCAGTGCTGCTTCCGTCTGGGCAGGCTGAGGGCTTCGTGGGTGAGGAGGGGGTCAGGGTATGCACATCAGGCACCTACTATGTGTTCAGGTTGAAGCCTGGCTAGAGCTTAGCACTCGGAAGCCAGGCTCTAACGGTGGTTGTCAAATCCCTCAAAAGGAAGGCAGATTAGGGTTGCATTGTACTTTGGGTCAAGATGGATGGAGAGTCTCTGTGAGATGATGACTGGCCAGCTGGCCATGTAGAAGGAACCCTAGGAAAGCAACCTGGAGGGACGCTCCAGGGAGGAGAGCATCAGCCTCAGGGAGCCTGCTCTGGGTGAGACTGACATTACATCTGAGAATTCCAAGACGGTGTAAGAAAAACAGTGGGCATGGAAACCAGCTTAAAAGATGCTGCAGAGGCCAGAGGAGGGTACCAGATACCACAAATTTGGAGTTACAGACAGTTGTGAGCATACATGATAGCTGCTGGGAATTGAACCTGGGTCCTCTGGAAGAGCAGCCCATGCTCTTAACCACTGAGCCATCTCTGCAGCCTGTAGTAACACTCTCTAAAGCTGTATTTGTCACGACAAGACATTCAACAGGGGAGGTTGAATTCCAAATATTTGTCCAGTGGAAAGTGTGCAAATCTGAGAGTGTATGTCAGGGTGGCCTGTGCCTCTTAACTCCGGGAGAGGTAAGAACAGGCTCCTCTGCTGGCCACAGGAGGACAGCCACCCACAGCTGTGGGATCCTCTGTTGATTCCTGTCTTTCTGGTTTATGTCTGTCTGTGTTTAAGTCATTTGCTCTATCTTGGATGTCACCTAAGATTTTTTTCCCCAAAAGTGGCTTTTTTCAGAATGCAAATTAAATTTCCAAAGCCCTTTCCATCCATTGGCTTAATTCTTTCAAACTAAAAGAAATAAAATCACTGTTTGCTTGAATACACAGACTTTTTTTTTTTTAATATATAGCAGGGTTCTTATTTCACACACAAGCCCACACAGACCGAAAACACAACTAGGATCTGTTTCAATTTAAGACTAGAAATGAAGGCTGTTCACATCAGATGGAGGGAGTTCTGCCTTGGCCCATGGACCAGTGTGGCAGCTTGAATTTAAGCTGGAAGTCGTGCCACATCAGTTGGCCATCAAAGAGCACCTTTGCCCTCCATTACAAAAGCAAACCAAACGTCGTGGTGTTGTCAATGAATTTTTCTGTATGGCTACTGCTATGATTTGCATGACTCCCTCAAGGATCAGGGGCTGAGAACCTGATCCCTTGTATCTTTGCTGGGGAAAGGGGTGCCTAGTGGAAGAGCTGAGATGATCAGGGATTTGTGCTAGGTACCAAGCGCTGGGGAGATGGCCAGCCTGGCTCTTTTATTCTCTCACTTAGAAGATGTCTTTACCATGGAGTGGCCAGGCAAGGGGGCCTCCCCAGAGGCTGCCCTCTGGCTTGCCGAGGAATAAGTTTATTTTCTTTATAAGTTGCTCAGTTACGATGCTCAGCGATAGAAATAAGCAGCAGACTGCTACATGTCCCTTATTCAGAAGTAACTGAAAGCAGCTGATGGGAAACCTCGCTGGCACGAGAATCTTAGGGGTTTGTTGTTTCTGTGGCCACACACACACACACACACACACACACACACACACACGGCACAGGAGTATACACAAATGCCAGCAAGCCATGCATATACCTGTCTAGGCAATCTGGCTGGACAATGTACAACAATGGCCTATATCTGCAATGTTGAGGGGTGAGAGGAGAACAAACCTTTGGAATTCTGCTCTTTCTCTAATCAACAGCTTACTGACATTTTCCAAGTCTTCATTGTCTCTATAAACTAGAGACGTAGCCCTCTGGTGGTCATCACAGGAGGTCTCACTAGTGAGCCAGTCTCATCCCATGTGGCTAGAGTGCTAAAGACTCTCCATACTGGCCACTCTCTGTCCTATGAATCCAGAGGGCACAGGATGGAGGCTCAGGGTCTGAACCACAAGGAGGGTTGATGAGCAGCTAATTTCTGGCTTACCAGTGACATTCCACAGCGGGAACCCCGGGAAGCCCACCAAAACTAATTCAGCCACCATATTTTCTGAATCAAGAATAAAGGTTTACGATCCCACAGAAGGTGCTAGACGGAACAGCCTTTGAACTGAGGCCCATTCCGGAAAAATACAGGACATAACATTCCAATCCACTGCCTGTTGATTTACTTGGCTCTCTCTAATTGAGCAGCGTAGGCTGGGAGGAATGAGTTGGATGCTGACCACAAGGAGACACAATGAAGACAAACTGAACAAACTTAGGAGTTCTCTTCACAACAGACAGACAGACAGACAGATACCCTCCCTCAGTGCAGTCAGACTCTCAGGTGTCACTTTGCAGTTATATTCTGGTTTACGTCAAGGTGCACATACCATCATTTTTCCTAATCAGGTGACTCTGGCTGCCCCCAACAGCTGAGACTGCTGCTCAGTCACCATGTTCCTGGAAGAATCAACCTCTCTTGGGAGCGGGCTAGACTCTTGGTTTCTCCCAGAACTACTCTGTCAGTACCTACACTCTCACAAACTTTAGTGATGCAAAGGCTTGTAGGCATGCTAAATGTGAGCCCGTAACATCATCTTCTGCCTTACCACAGACTACCACGATACAGTACCTGGTCATCCAAGAAACGTATGCATTCAAGCTTGAAACCCCAGCCCAGTCAGAGGTATGTGGCTTGCTGCAGTTTGATTCTCTGTCTAGGGAACAAAAAGGAAGAGAAAAAGAAATCACATCAATGAGAAATGTATTCCCTTCCAGAACATGGCTTTGCCTGGGGCTTTCCTTCTTTCCTTCTTTCTTTCTTTCTTTCTTTCTTTCTTTCTTTCTTTCTTTCTTTCTTTCTTTCTTTCTTTCTTTCTAAAACAATCCATTTTATTAGATTGCGCATCTGGCATGAACTGAAATCAACTTCTGTCATTCCTTCAAATAGAAAAGCAACAGCCGTGGACAATATCGAGCTGGTTTGTAACGTTGGGAGACAAGGTACTGATGTGTCTAGGTGCCTGGAAGTCCTTGTCCTCACCAGCTCTCCTGATCTGGCTCTGAAGTGCTTCTCTGACCTAGTGCGAGCCTGGAGTGACCAGCGCCTCTTTCCTCTTGACCGGGACTCATAAATCTAACCCTTGGATTGTCTGCAGGGTGCCATTGTCACCGTTCACATTTTTATTGCTGGCTTTTGCCGGTTGCTGCTGACGTGGGAGACACCTCCCCAAATGGGACACCTGAGGAATGGGACCCCGGCACTTGATTACTGCCATCTGTGTGCAGAGCCGAGGGGCATTCTCTACCTCATCACCACAAAGAGAAGGCTTGGTATAGTGGCACACGCCTTCAATCCCACTTTTAACCCCAGCACCAAGGAGGCAGGGCCAGGATCTCTGAGTTCCAGGCCAATCTGGTTTATAGAGAAAGTTCCAGGGTAGCCCAGGGCTACACAGAGAAACCTGTCTTTAAAAAACAGAAAATAGGGTGGGGGTAAATGTGGGGTGCTTATGGTATTATTCAGGTTTTCTATAAGAATAGAACTGATAGAAAAAAAATATATATGTGCATATATATAATAGAGTATATATAAATACACTAGTATGTATGTGTGTGTGTGTGTGTGTGTGTGTGTGTGTGTGTGTGCTTGTGTGTGTATGCTGAGAGTTTATTTGATTGGTTTACAAGGTGTGATCTGGGTAGTTCCATGGCTATGTTGTTCCATTCTGTAACTGAAGGCCTAGAAGATGCCTGGAGAGTTTCAGTATTCAGGCTATGTTGGAATCCCTAAGAGGGAGGACCAACCACCGGTGAAGGAGGGCTCAGCAACAGGAAAGAGGAATTCGCCATCGAGAGTCAGGGCAAGTGGTCAAAGAACAGTTTCCTACTCCTGTGACCTTTCTCCATGGCTGCCACCAGAAAATGCCACCATACTTCATGTGACTCTTCCAGCAGCAAATGATTCAACCAAGAGAGATCCCCTTGCAGGAGTACCCAGCAACTTATGTTTTAGTTGCCGCCAGACGTAGTCTAGTTGACAACCAGGATTAGCCATCACATTTAGGCTGTGGCCAGTTTCTACTTTTTTTTTTTTTGATTTTTCGAGGCAGGGTTTCTCTGTATAGCCCTGGCTATCCTAGAACTCACTTTGTAGACTAGGCTGGCCTCAAACTCAGAAATCCGCCTGCCTCTGCCCCACAAGTGCTGGGATTAAAGGCGTGCGCCACCACCGCCCAGCCAGTTTCTACTTTTAAATCAGCCCTGAAAATGTCTTGGGAAGGCTGCAAAGTGGCTGGTTAACCATGTGACACGAACGGTTTGGCGGGAGCCTGGCTTCTTTACTTTTCCAAGTGGATATTACAGCTACGGTCGTGGAAAAGCCCCACAGTCATGTCTCTCAAAGCTCAGATCCCATTTCCTCTACAAAAAAGCTCCAGCCAGTGAGTCCCCATTCATACTAGGTATGGGCAAGCATTTAGAGCAGCGAGGAAGAGGCACATTTTACAGCGTTGACGCCAACACTCAAGAGTTTTTCCAAAGCTGTTTTAACAGCCAATAAAATTAGTCAGCGGAGCCTGTTAAGCATCGCGGCCTCACTGGTTAAGAGGCTGGAAGGTTCTGGAGTCTGACAGAAAAGGGCAGAAAATAAAAGGAGAAAACCAGAGGAGACAAAGGACCATTGGGGACAACAGAAATCCCATAATAAGCATGACCTTCCCTGTACCCCCACTTACGTCTACTCTGTCCTCAAGTTTCATGAGATGCTCAGGCTTTCTGATCTTAACAATCTTGGGAAAGAGAGATTACTTCCACTCACACTACAGCTGCGAACAGAGAAGAAAACCAAATCTCTCCCCTAGGCACTAGGAGCTGAGCCAGTGTCCCCGCCCTGCCTAAGTGCTACGGACAGACTTCTCTTCAAATTTTAATTTTTGTTTATCTATTGGTATTATAAAAGAGAAGATGTTCATTTAAAAGTTCAGAAGAATGTGACTGGCAGGATGGCTGAGTGGTTAAGGTCACTGGCTGCTCCTCCTACTGGACCTAGGGTTCCCTTCCCAGGACCCCCACAGTGACTCACAACCATTCTCGTTCTAGGTGATCTGATACCCTCTTCTGAATTTATATATATATTCTAGAGGAAAAAATATATATTCTCTAGTGCCCATGTGGCCTACTTGTGGTCAATGGGTAGTACAGTCCAGCAACCAAAAATTGAAGGAAAAACGGTTGTTAACCAAAGTCTGCGGAGACCTCATCAGGCCCTGTGGCAGCATGGTCCCAGTCTCAGCATCCCAGAGTCTCTTCTTGTTTGTTCTCAGTGCCCATTAGGTGCCGCTGAGCTGTGTGTCTTGGGTCCCACAGGGACAGTTTCAGATTTAGAATGCTTATTTGTGTGACTCATCGAGCGGTCCTCAGGACTTCTGCGTCTGTTCTTTCATGGGGGTGGACGATCCTGTCTCAGGAGATGATGGAACCTGACCCAGAGAGGGGGTTCAGTGTCTGCTCTATTCATGCTTGTCTTTCACAAGTCTCAAAAATCTCTCACACCAAAAATATCTACTGTGCAGTACTCGGATGAAAGAAATATAGGTCAGAGCTCCTTGCAGATTCTAGTCAAGAAGGAAAGGCCTAGATACAAGAGGGACAGGAGACAGTATCGACAGCTGGATTGGGATGGAGGCTGTGGCAGCTTTTCTATTGGTGCAGGGACTGGATAAGGTCATCTCTGAGAAAGTGACATTCAGGCTTCTCCTTACCATAGGGCAGGCGCTGCCAAAACAGATGGACAGCTGGATAGACAGGCAGATGAATGGACAGATACATGCATGCTCAGATACTTCGTGTTGTAGGATTTCTTCCTTTCCAACAAAAGAAGGTTTTTGCCTTCTAGATTTTAAGTGCTTTAATGTCACCTACCTGATCATGAGTAATCTATTTTATACTGATAAGAACAGATATCACACTTGATCTTAGCCTATTGGCCCCAAACAAGAGAGGACAATTTGTTTTGTTTGTTTGTTTGTTTATATTTCTGAGACAAGGTTTTGCTGTGTGGTTTAGCTAGTTCGGAACTTTACATGTAGACTAGCCTCAGTCTCTATAGGCTGGCTTCAAACCTATAGAGATTTGCTTGCTTCTGTCTCTGGAATACTGGGATTAATGGCTTGTGCCACCTTGCCCAGTAGTGCCTGACAATTGGTTTTAAATGCATGGGATGTAAAAGAAGCTAAACAAGTGGACAGTACACCTTCCTACAGAGGTCAGTGTTTAGTTAAGAAATAGACCTGTAGCCTCGCTCAACTGGCAGTCTGTCCAGTGAATCACTGTGCTGGGTGAGGCATGTTTACAGCGATAGCCACCTGTGCCAGTTACCATTGGTACTTATGCATCAGTGGCTGCCAAAATACCCAAGAGTCTCCTTTGGTTCCAGATCCCCTACTAAATAACAGTCCTGGACAAACATCACACGTGTGCCAAACTGCAGGGCTGGGAAGGGATGTTGGGCAGTGGGGATGAAAGAGAATTCATAAATAAAAACATAGATAGGGCCCTAAATAAAACAAGAGAAAGGCTTTGGGTGGGTAGTGATGTGTCAAGAAGCAGTGTGTTCCTAACTTAGCCTTTTTTTGCCAAAGACTCTGATGAAAAACCTTAAACACACAATGCTGAGCCTGATTCCTGGGTGTTCCCAGAGAAGAGACCCAAGCGAAGTGTGTGTGTGTGTAGGGTTTTGTGTAGCTTCACCTAAAATAAGCAAAAGCTGGGACAATTCCAAATGGTCATGAGCCGGGAACAGATAAACAGATTAGGTTTCAACGCAATGAAGTATGACTCAGTGACAGACGGCACTGAGGCATGCATCAGAGGTGAATCTTCAGAAAAAGCAAAGACCAACCGTATGCCAGCCAAAGCAAACCCATGAGAGCTCACACGATGCTGTTCTGGGTCCTGCAGATCTACTCTGTGTGTGTGTGTGTGTGTGTGTGTGTGTGTGTGTGTGTGTGTGAAAGAGAGAGAGAGAGAGAGAGAGAGAGAGAGACAGAGAGAGAGAGAGAGACAGAGAGAGAGAGAGAAAGAAAGAGAAAACAGAAAGAGAGAGAGAGGTTGGGTCTGGGTCTGGCATGCATGGGCTTTTGAAATCTCAAAACTCACTTCCAGTGACATAGTTTGTCCAGCAAGGCCACATCTCCTAATCCTTTTATCCATTTAAACATTTCCATTACTTGGTGACCAATCATTCGAATATATGAACATGAGGGGGCCACTCTTATTCAAACCACTACAGTTAGGTTGTCTGGCCACCTTATCCCAGTGATCCATCTGCCTCTGTCTTCTCAGTGCTGAAATTACAAACATATGCCCCAAGGCCTGATTTTTATTTTATTTTGTTTTATTTTATTTTATTATTTTACATGGAGTCAGGGGATTGAACTTTGTCCTCATGCTTGAGAAGCAAGCATTTTACAACTGAGCTGTGCCTCAGCCAGGCTACACATTTTACTGCATTAAAATCTTGAACTGCTTGAAAGCAGATATTGTGCTTCCTCCTGTTTCTTTTCTGCCCCCCTAAACTTTATTTTCTGTGTGAGGTTTTGCCTGCATGTATGTATAAGCATGCCTGGTATCCTTGGAAGGCAGAAGAGGGCAACAGATCCCCTGGAACTGCAGTTGTGTGTGGCTGTGAGCCAATGTGCTAGAAATTGAACCAAGGTCTTCTGCAAAAGCAGTCAGTGCCCCCAAGGCCCATGGCATTTCTCCAGTCCCTTGTTTTGCCCCTTTGAAGCTGAAAAACCACCAACTAATTCATCCTTTCCTTCCCATGGCTTCCTGGATGCTCACAGGTGTACGCCACTTTGCCAGTATCTCTTGAAGAGGGTGTGGAGGGAATCCCACCATGGTGGTTTTGGCTGCCTCAGGACCAGCTGCGCTCAACTTTGTTGAAACTCCTTCAATATGTCCAGTGTGTACTCAGTTGCATTCTGGGGAATTATGGTGCTGGATCCTTTGGAATTTCAAAATTTGTAAATCTTTAAGCTGCTATTAGTTGACCGACACAGTAAGATACTTAGTAGATACATAGTAAGTTCTCATAGAACTTAGAAATGGATCAAGGGAGAGGTTGGTATCTCTGATAAGGGTTTGTTGTTTTTTTTTTCCCCTGGGGGGGTCTCTGTGTGATTTTAAATCTAATCTGCACAGTTATTATCCAACAAAGCATTTTATCTTGAATGAATGTGTCAAGCAGACGACTCTCTTCTGAGACCTAAGACTGCCCTAGAGGCCCCATAACGTCCAACCAGAGTTCTTTCCCATGTGGCCTTGTCCTATCACAGAATCTGAATTTTGACAGATCAGCCTAACTGATCATGCTAACTATGTTAACTATGGTCATCCAGTCTTAAAAAAGTGCCTTCCATCCAGAGATAATGGCTATGAATGAACAGAGATCACATGTATCGAGGGATAAGTCTCACAATAGCTAATGTGATTTCCACCCACCCCCCAATCCCTTAAGGCAAATTTTCTTTCTATAGCAGCGCATGTCTGAAATGATCAATAAAGTTAACAAGAAAAATGTGGCAAACTTTTATCCACAAGTGCCTTTTCAGACAGGACACGTGATGACACATAGACAAATCTGGTGAGAAGGAGCTGAAACTAGGGTACCTCTGAGGTTTAGGGGAGTCAGGTCCATGGAGCACATGGGCAGCCGATGCGTGGGAGGCAGGGGGAGCCTCTGTCTAGAGATGGGAGAGGGTGAGCCCCACGTGCTGCTGGACACTGTAAGAACTGGGAAACACTGACACTCGTGTGTAGGCCAGCCAGCTTGCTAGTCCTTTCCCAAGCATGGGACTTGGGGATGGATCCTAGTAGAGGGCTGAGGTGGGGTACCTTAGTGAGAGGGTTCAGGAAGGGGGAATAAGACAGAAGTCATGAGACTGTGAAGAAGCAAAGGGCCAATTCAAGTGTTCCCAAAGTTTCAGAGCAAAACGGCTACAAAACCAGAGACGAGGTGTGTCTGGGGGAGTCCATAGTCAAACACGGAAGAGGATAGCGGAAACCCGGAAGAGCATTGATTATCTGTCTAAGTTCAACATCACTCTGTACTACTGTGTGAGAAACCCAGTGTTGGGTGAGCATAAAGGAGGGAGCTAGAAATTGAGGCATGGATAAGGTGGGCAAATGTTCCCTGGTGTTAGGAAGGAAGTCCTAGAGAGGAGCGGTGTGTTAGAATGGCAGCTCGTATCCAGACTGATCCCACCAGGCCAGCACAGCTCCACGGGCGAGGAAGGTTTATTGTGGGGGAAGAAGGGAAGAGAAAAGGACAAAAGGAGGGAGAAGAAGAAGAGAAGGAGGAGGAAGAAGAAGAGGGAGAAGAAAAGGAAGAGGAAGAAGAAAAAGGGGTGAAGGTTGGGGGCTCTGCCTTTTATTCGGGCCATGATGTAATCACCCACACTACCTCGCACAGGTAAGGCACAGGCAGGTGAACACTGGGAATGTATGGCGGTTGCCATAGCAACAGACACATGGGTCCTTGTCAACTATGGGGTGATGTTATCACTGGATTCGGGGGACTGTAGGCTCCGATGCCAACAGGAGCCCCAAGCCATCTCCCCCCTCCCCCAAGAAGGGCTGAGTTTTGCCTGTTGATGTGGTTTCTTACCTTGCCTCGGTTGGCCTCTCTTTTCTGAGACTCAGGATAAGGCACCCATGCTAGAATTGAGGCGGATTGCCTACATAATGGGAGAGGTTTGGGTCTAAGGTAAATGCTAGCATAAGTGAGATTATTGTAAGAAAACATTTCCTCTTTGCATAATCAGTTATTATGTTTGTTTTGTTTCTCTTGCCCCATGGTGTGCTGAAATACCTTGCATTTTGAAGTGAGTCTTTTTTTGTGTTTGGTTTATTTGCACCATCATCATGGCGCAGAGGCCTCCCCTTGAGTAAGTCTAACTGAGGTAGCGTTTGTTCTTTGCACACAGGCTGAAAAACCACAGACAAAATCACAGACCTTAGCATTCAAACAAAGAGAATTGATCAATTGCCATAAAGTCCATAATCAATGGTCTGGTTCTTCCTGGCACCTGCCTCTACAAAATCTCCATTCTCCTTCTGTTTAAAAAAACAAAACAACACACAAACCAACCAACCAACCAACCAACCAACCAACCAACCAACCAACCAACCCAGTTTGAGACTTTTAAAATCAACCTCTCTTGAGAAATCAATGTGGTGTGAACTTGAACAGTTCACACTTAATTCCTGTGTTATTTTTCTTGTGGTATTGGCAAGGGCTGAGTGTAGCATGACCAAGGAGCCTGTGAAGGACACACAGGTTCTTTAAAACACCCGAGGAAATCCGAGGACTGGATTGAAAAGCAGAGGCTGGTTGAGAATGCTGGATGTAAGAAAGGAGCGTGTAGGAGGCAGGCTGAATGTGAGCTTCTAGCGGATGGGCTCTGCCAATTGACGTCAGCAACAGGAGCCGCCCCCGGATGCTGCGGACCAGCTGGGCAAGCCAACTGTGCGGGCTGCACCGAGTGCAGAGAGATGTTTACACCATGCCCCCTGACAGCATCACTCTCAGATTCAGGCTGTCATCTGTGCTAGCACAAGCCCTGGAGAAAGGGTGTCCTTCTGAATCCACTCTACTCAGTTACATAAGTCAGGAAGAACCAGAACATTAAATCAGATCTGAAGGCAGTAATGATACCATCGAACCCACAGCTTTGGGAAACATGATTCTGCGAGTTCCTGTAGAGCTCAGTATCTTGACCTTCCCAGCTATGCGTGATTATGGCGTGATTTTATAGACTGATGGTGGCCTCTGCAGAAATGCAGGGAAAGCCCAGAGAAAGAGGGTCCCTAAGTTACTAGAGACTTCACCACCAGTTACTGGGTGCTTGGGAGAGGACGGGTGATGTGCCACACACTTAAGTCAGTGCGCAGAGGAAACGGTACTGCCCGCTCTCCTGTTGGCCCAGTGGAAGAGGCAAAAATAAAAAGCAGACGTAGGTAAGGTGTTCTGCCCAAGATGTCCCCATGCAGACAGTAGAGTCTGGGGGTTGGAAGGAAGAAGGTGGGAGTCAGCCTGTGTCCCAAATATAGGTTTCCTTGAGAAAGTTATCTGGACATCAGCTTGAGAAGGTGAGAACAGAGCCACACAGATGTGGTGGGAGGAGCTTGAACCACACAGATGTGGTGGTGGGAGCCTGAACCACACAGATGTGGTGGGAGGAACATGCCAGGCAGTTGGGCTGCACTCCCCACGTGCATCATCACCATCTATAAGAGCTGAGGGGGACAGCCTTCCTCTGTTACCCATCATGTGGCAGGCACAGAGTTGGTGCCAACTTCCTAAGCATGGATCGGGACTTCTGATCTCCAGGTTGTTAGAAGCAGAGGGTCTGGGTTGATTTCAGAAAATCAGAGAGATTGATGTTCTGGATATGTGCATGCTTCCCCGGGGTGCCAAGATTACTAAAACTTGGCTATCACTTGGCTATCATCACACAAACATCTGAAGGTATGTGTAGGACTTCATGGAGATCAGGAAGGATAGATTTCAGGAAGTTTTTCAGATGGATTTTTAACCTTACCCAGAGATCCATGTGATAAAGTGTTAATCTCCAGGGTGCTAGTGGGAGGTGTCTGAATATCTAAGCTGTGAGTCTTAGTGTAATGTCTTCAGGTCCTCCAGGATCTGAGTCTGAAGGGAGTTGCCAGACTCTTGCCTTTTCTTCTCTTTTGTTTCTGGGCTTGGCTCTGGCCTGTGTTCCCATCAAGATGACTGACACAGGCCCCAAAGAAACAGGACCATGGGCTGGAGGTCCCGAAACTTTAAGCCCAAATAAGCTTTTAATCTTTATAAGTGAGTCCTCTCAGACATTTTATCATGGAATCTATACTAACAGAATTTATAATATATGGAAAGCTATAATAACCTGATTTAACCCAGGTTCAAAATATAGATGATGGAAATACAGAAAGAAATAGAGTGTATCATAGACTCGCAGAAGGCTCCCTTTCCATCACCGAGGGAGTATTGACCCAAATACAATAGGGAAGCAATCACCTATGATAGGAAAATAGCTAAGAGGAAAGCAGGTTGTACAGTCCTGTAACTCTTCAGGACTGGGGTGTTTGTGCCCACTCACAGCAGTGGGAGACCTTGATTCTATAGGGGGTGGCTGGCCGAGGAGACAAATGCCCCGTTGTTATTCTTTGTCTCATTATGCTGGTTAGTTTTATGTCAATTTGACACAAGCTGTCATCAAAGAGGAGACCTCTATAAGATTCATCTGTAGGTTATTTTCTTAATTAGTGATTGATGGGAGGGCCCAGTCCATTGTGGGTGGTGCTATCCCTGGGCTGGTGATTCTGGGTTCTACAAGGAAGCAGACTGAGCAAGCCATGATGAATAAGCCTGTAGGCAGCAGCCCTCCATGGCCTTTGCATCCAGTTTCTGCCTCCAGGATCCTGCCCTGTTTGAGTTCCTGTCCTGATTTCCTTCAGTGATGGACTATGGATGTGAAAGAGTAAGTCAAATACATTTTTTCCTCCCCAACTTGCTTTTGGTCATGGTGTTTTTTTGTTTGTTTGTTTATCATAGCAAAACTAAGACACTTATCAAGAAAATAACTAATAAATGGACACAGCAGGACAGTAAAGCAAAAATTTTATATTGTATACACACACACACATATTTAAATGAAATGCACTGGCACCTACAGAACAGAAAGGCCTTCATTAAAAAAAAAAAACAAGTGAGCAAAATAAAATATCTTTCTAATTACTTTTTTATTTCTGTGATCAAATACCATGACCAAGGCAACTTACAGAAAGGAAGGGTCTTATTGGCTAATGGTTTCAGAGGGATAAGATTCCATTGTGACAGGAAAGCATGGTAACAAGAAGGCACAGTGGCTGGAGCTGGAAGCTAAGAGCTCACATCTTAAACTGTAAACAGGAAGCAGAGAGCAAAGTTGGAAGGGTTTGAACCCTCAATGTTCAGCCCTGGTGACATACTTCCTCCAATAAAGGCATGCCTTCTAAGCCTCCCCAAACAGTTGGGGACCAAATATTCAAATGCCAGAGCCTATTGGTGTTGTGGGGTGTATCACATTCCAACCACCACAAACACAAGCATCAGATGCTAGCAAGGTTGTGTGGAAAAGGAGCTTTTCTGCATTGTAGATGGGAATATAAATAGTGCAGCCACTGCGCCAATCAGTATGGAGATGCCTCAAGTAACTAAAATCAGAACCACTGTGTGACTCAGCTAAACCTCTACTGCAACACACGCAAGCAAACCCAAGTCAGTGCCTCAGCAACACCGGCTCTTCCAAGCTCCCCGAGACACGCGTCACAATGACCAAGCAGTGGGATCTACGGAGCCACCAGCACATAAAACAGTGAAGGTGATGTTTTCTCAGCCATAAAGAAGAATATTGTTTTCAGGAAAATGAATGGACTTAGAAAACTTGATGTTACATGGAATGAGCCAGGCTCAGAGAGATGCCTATCTTGTGCTGTATTTCCTAAATGGAATCTGAATTATATGCACATAAGAACACATACACACTTGACGTGAAATTGTCTGAGAAAAGGGTGTGGAGAGAGGAAGGAAGGATGAGGAGGGGTGGGATGTGATGCCAAGGAACGTGCCATACTTGAACAAAATATGGTTTGGGCCCATTCATTATGTCACACAGTGAGCGTGCTCTAATAATTTTTAAAAGGACAAATAAAATTGGAGACAAGAGGAAAAGAAAAGAAAGTATCCATACTGGGTAGTGCTGATGGAGGGAGTGCCTGGTGGAACAGATTTGACTAGTCCTGCCTTTTATGGCAATTATGTGATGAGCTACATACTCTTATCTTTTGCCAACCTGAGGCTGCAGGACACATATAGTAGAGGCAGATTTTCCTTTAAATTTGCCCTTGCAGGTTGAGAACTGTTAGAGAAAGTCATATTCTTGTCATTTAGTGGAGGGTTTACTATTAGAGAAAGTCATATTCTTGTCATTTAGTGGAGGGTTTAGAGCGCTGCATGCATCGTGGAGCTTGTAGCTGGCAACAATGTTGACGATCTGGGCTAGCTTCTAGGAGGGCAGAATACCTTCTTTTTTGATTAGATAAGAAGGATGAGTGTTGGGTCTCTTTAAATGTAAAACAAGGAAGAGTATAAGGAGGGGGTTGGCCATTGCCCTGGTCTCTGACAAGCAACACTTTCTCATTACCATACAATAGACATCAGGCAGAGCTTTATAAAGGCAGCCCTTAGTACTGGTCTTATATCACCTTAGACTATAACTGCTATGGAGTTACTTAAAATACCCTAAGCAGGCACAGATATACACAACCAATTATACTGTATGGATGAAAACACTAGTAGTGTTTAGAAGAATACGTTGAAACCCAGAAAGAAGCATTATGATATATAAAATATGCAGTTATCGTTATAGGCAGAAACAGAAAAGGGACTATTAGTCCAAACCAGGAGAATAAAACCTATAACGATAACTTTAGTCCCAGCCCTCAGGAGGTAGAATCAGGCAGACTTCTGTGAGTTCAAGGCCAGTCTGGTCTACAGAGTGAGTTCCAGAACAGCCAAGGCTACACAGAGAGAAGCCCTATTTGGAAAAACAAAACAAACAAACAAACAAAAATAGCATCCGAAACAGAAATCTACAGAGAGGAAAATCTGTAGGTATTTGGATATGGAACATCACGTTCAAAATAAATAAGGAGAAAATAGCAAAGAAAAAAGAAAGAAAATGACGTTAATTTTACAAAAATAAAAACAGTGTGACAGCTAATCTTAATCGTCAACTAGATTGGATTGAGAAATACTCATGGGGTTCACAAGACTCCAACCAGGGTGTGCCTCTGTGGGTGTTGCCAGAGAACGGTGGCTAGTGAGGGTTCTGACTTAAGGAATGGTTTAATCCATAGGTGGATTCAAGACTATGAACAGAGCCACTGGGAAGTGGCGAACCGTGAGCTGGGGCCTGGTTGAAGGAAATAGGCTCCTGAGAGTTCTGTTTTGATCTTGCCCCGCCTTTTCCTGTTTCTGTGGTCTTTACTTCCTGACTGCTACAAGCTGCTCTCCTTCATGGGTTCCCACTGCCGTGATGTCTTGCTCTAGCATGTGGACACAGTGACCGCAGACTGAGATATTGGAAACTGCAAACCAGAATAAACCTGTCCTTTTCCAGTTGTTTTTTTCTCAGGTATTTGTTACAGCGATTCAGAAATAACTACCAACTACCATACTCACGAGGTGCCAGCATTTGCAGCAGACAGAGGAACCAGCGAAACTCTTTAAGACTAGTGCTTATAACACGAAAGAAGAAAGGCCTTAAGTCTATCATCTAAGCTTCTACTCTAAAATACTGTGGTGGTTTGACTAGGAATGGTTCTGGTAGATTCATGGGTTTGAATGCATGGCCATAGGGAGTGGCAGTACTAGGAGGTGTGGCCTTGTTGGAGGAGGTGTGGCCTTGTTGGAGGAAGTGCATCACGGGTGGAGGTGGGGCTTGAGGTTTTAAATGCTCAAGCTCCACCCAGTGTCAGCAACAACAACAACAACAACAACAACAACAACAACAACAACAAAACAGTGTCCTCTTAGCTGCCTTCACATCAAGGTGTAGAACTCTTGGCTCTTCCAGCACCATGTCTGCCTGGATGCTGCTATGCTTCACGCCATCATGATAATGGATTAAACCTCTGGAACTGTAAGCCAGCCCTACCTCCACAGTGAAATGTCCTTTATAAGAGTTGCCATGGTCATGGTATCTCTTCACTATAATTAAACCCCAAGATAGATACTATTTTTGTAAAGATTTGTTTAATATTTAATACCATGTGTGTACACATGTCTATGTGGCATGTGGGCATGCGTATGTGAGTATAGGAGCCAGCAAGGGCCAAAAATATTAGATAATCTAGAACTGGAATTATAGGTGGTTGTATGCTACCCAGTGTGAGTGCTGGGAACTGAACCCAGGTCTCCTGTAAGAGGAGAATGCGTTCTTAGCTGCTGAGTCATCTCTCCAATTTCACACCCAAAAGTATTATGAAAGTACAGGAAATGAGACCTTAGGAAAACAATGATAAATGTAATGGAGTAAGCCAGTGAAACAGGAGCTAAGAGATGGCTCAGATGTTAAGAGCACTGGCTACTCTTGCAGAGGACTTGGCTTCAGTGCCCAGCACCTACATGGCAGCTCACAGTCACCTGTATCTCCAGTTGCAGGGGATCTGATGCCCTCTTCTGTTCTGCAAGTGGGGAACTCATCTCTAGGGGTACTAGCATCTAAGGTCTCTGGAATCACTTTTCCATGTGGGATCTTTGGGTTCTGTTCCTCCCACCCCTTTTCTTTTCCAGCTCTTTCTACATCATATACACAATGGGTCTTCCTTTGGGCTTGAGTGTCTGTTCTGGGCCAGATCCTGGGTGGTGCTCAGATCAAAAGAGTGAGGATTTCATTTTGAACCTCGGTAATGCAGGTGAGCCCTGTGTTAGGGTTTATTGCTGTGAAGAGACAACATAACCAAGGCAACTTTTATAAAGTCAACAATTGGGGCTGGCTTACAGTTCCAGAGGTTTAGTCCATTATTTTCATGGTGGCAAGCATGGCAGCATGCAGGCGGACACAGTGCTAGAGCTGAGAGTTCTTGATCTGAAGGCAACTAGGAGGAGACTAGATTTCCACACTGGATGGAGCTTAAGCATAGGAAACCTCAAAGCCCATCCCCATAGTGACATACTTCCTCCAACAAGGCCATACCTATTCCAACAAAAATTCAGTTTTATTGTTATAACTAGCTTCTTAGCTGTATTTCTTTTTTGCAATGTTGGCTGCTCTGAGTTCAGTTGTGTATCTCAAATTGATCAAATCTTGGCTGCTTTTCTCTTGGTGTCTCATGGTTGCTCTGGGGCCTGCTATACATCCTAAGTTCTCCCTGTAAGTGAACTCACACTGACTCTGGTATCTTATGTGTGTGGACTACATTGAGGCAGGCCCACGCTCCCATCTTGCTCTTTTGTCATCTGTTCTGACATATTTTATATTGTCATAAGTTGTTAATTCCCCAAAGCATTTTCATTATATTTGTCTTAAATAATCACTAGCCCTTTAAGGAAAGAATTATTTATTTTATGTATATGAATACACTGTTGCTGTCTTCAGACACACAAGAAGAGGGCATTGGATCCCATTACAGATGGTTGTGAGCTGCCATGTGGTTGCTGGGAAGTGAACTCAGGACCTCTGGAAGAGCAGTCAGTGCCCCTAACCACTGAGCCATCTCTCCAGCCTTATCATTCAAAACTTTTAAATTCAGAGCTGACCAGCATGCAGTACCAGGCTCACGAAAGCCCAGATATAGAAGTTTTACAGAGAAGAAGAAATCTATTAATCATTAGGACTGCCAATTTCAATGCTTCCTGGGGGTTTGCTCTGAAAACTCAATAATCAGTCAAGAAAGATGCAGGTCCTGGGATCTTTTGTCCCTGCAAGGTAGCAAGTCAGGCTGACATTCTCTGGGGACACTGATGGAGCCAGAGAGGAAGGACAGTGCCTGGAAGCCTAGTTTTCCCATTCCCACAAGGCAAGACAGAGGACATTTTAACTTACAATTGTCTGTAATACAAGAAAACAGCCTGAAAGTAGAAACTTTAAAGCATTTGTAGTAAGTGTGCCCTTTGACCTAGAGGGGACACAGACTTTTGACACTGGGCAGTGGGCAGTAAGCAGCTGTCTTGGCCTTGGAGGGTCTTTGCATGTAGACCCCTGCAAAGGCTGCCTAGAAAGCAGCAGCAGGCAGGACTGGAAGCCACATTTGGACACATGGAAGAACTATCTTCCAACATCCAGCTCTTTAGATGATTGAAGTCCAGCCAGTAAGGATTAAAACTTTCCAATTATTTCAGTTTTGGAAACTGAAATTCCCACGTGTAAATGCTGGTGTTGACATCTGTCTTAGGGTATAAGAACAGCTAAGGAAAGGATCCAGAGGAGCTGAGATGGCCTGGAGCTTGTAATGTAGACCAGGCTGGCCACACTGAGTTCAGTTGTGTAGCTCCAATTGATCAAATCTGGGCAGTTTTTCTCTTGGTGGCTGTGTGGTTGCTCTGGGGTCTACTCTACATAGAAAGTTTGAATAGGTCTGTCTCTGCCTGCCATGTGCTGAGATTAAAGGTGTACACAGCCATGCACAGCTATGAGCTTGGTAGTTTATAGTGTCCTCTTAACATTGATTTTGGAGAGGCCATGCTGGGGATTGAACCCAGGACCTCCAAGCAAGCACTGGACCATGAAATGGCAACTCCTACCTCCTTTGTAGTTGAAGTTTATGCTTTATTTCCCTTCCATATGCAACCCTGCCAGATGTTGGAATCAGCTGATGTTGTGATGACATGAGAGCATGTTGTCTATGGGAGAAAAATCAGTCACCAGCCCAGACACTTGACAGTCTCCATGGCCTCTTCTTTCCTGCCCTGCTGCCCCCTTTATCTGTCCCCACAGAAGCTGACCTCTCATTCTCGGAGAACAACTAACCTGAAGTGCTGACCACGGGGAATCAGATCTGGGAACACAGTTGACCAATTTTACACAGCCAACTCGGTGTCTTCATTGATAAGGTTCATATGCCAAGATTGACTTCTCATTTCTCTTCTTGTTCTTGGATTGGCTTGTAATGTCTGCCTCTGAGAAGCTTGGGTGTCCCCTGTGAGAAGCTGGGGTGTCTTTCTGTGAGGAGCTGGGGTGTCTGCCTGTGAGAAGCTGGGGTGTCTTTCTGTGAGGAGCTGGGGTGACTGCCTGTGAGAAGCTGGGGTATCTGCCTTTGAGAAGCTGGGGTATCCCCCTGAGAGAAGCAGACACAGTTGCATTTTGAGTTCTTATGTGTGAGTTAATCAGCAAACATGGCTCACACATTTTATAGTATTTTGAGATGCATGAGGCTGTAGCTTGATTCAGCCCCTCTTGATCTTCCTCCCAAAGGCTGCCGGGAACATCACATGCTGATTATTTGGAACCTGGCAGCACTATAAACGAATAACTAATCTCTCACAGAATGTTGCATTTTTAAGGTGATAGTTGTACATTTGCAGTGTTCTAACAGTTTCCTGCAGAGTTCAGAGGCATGCATTGAACTATCCTTTTCACAGCAGACGGAGCAGGCTGTATACAGAAAGCTACTCCCACATGACCCCCTTTCTCCCAGCACCCGAATTTCCTCTTCACACATGGAAAGACCTCAGTAAAATAGGGGATTTTGACCCTTGTGTCTGTTGGTAGGGATTGCAGCCAGTGTGGTCCTGTACTCTACTCCAAAGCTCCATTCTCAAAGCCGTTTCCATACGTGCTGCTGTCTGTACAGGCCGGAGCTCTCTTTCTTTTCTCCTACACAATTTGTAAAGGATAGATAGAATGGCAAGAATACACACACACACACACACACACACACACACCTTTGTACACTAACAATTTGCCTTCTTGGCTCAAAGCAACCACTGTTAACCCTGAAAGTGCCCAAAGGAGTAGTTGTCTCTGACAAAACCATAAGGGGTAACAGTAACTCAGTTACTTCCTGGTCCCTAGCAAACACTAGAACTGGGCTTGGTGATTTTATCAGCAAAGCTTCAGTTATCACATCTGGGGACATTCTGAGGACATGGCCTGGAAGCAGCCAGAGGTATCTCAGCAAGAGAAGCAAAAAGTCTCCCTGAAGTCCTTGGCCTGGTCAGCGCTTGCTAGTCCTGGGGAGCATGGTCCATTCTGTGACCACTGGCACTTTCATCTGGCTACCCACTGCCTGTGCGCAGGATCATATCTGCCCATCCTTGAGGGCTGATATAAACTCCCAAAGGTGCTTCACTTAGGCCGCTGTCTGATGTGGGGTTGCTTTGCTCTGCAAAGTAGGTCTCAGAAAAGAGGGTCCATCCTATCTGAAATCCCTGCTCTTGGGCTTTTGGGCTCTTGGGTAGGGCACTAGGGGTGTGGCCACAGTCTTGAACTTTAATCAAACTGGGCCCAGTTCCAGAGTGAAGGACGGAGGGTCCCTGAGCTACCTCCTCCTTGTAGAAGCTGACCCAAGGGATACAGAGAGTGGCAGAGGTGGAGAACACTTTTGTATGAGAGTTGAAACAACAGAAAGCTAGAGAAAGCACTTGGCTGAGTATGGATCCCCCTTCATCTTGCATATAGTTCTTGGGGAACTGCAGTTGCATAAAGGTCCCCATGTGGTTGTGACACAGCAATGCTAAGCACTGACTGCTTAGAGAATCATTCTGGCCTCTGCTGCTCTGGGCATCAGGATCTGTGGGTATCCAGGCACTATGGTGCCTGTGGCTAGCCACTGTTACATGAAGGGCTTAGAGCTGCCTCCTAGACGCCCACCCTAAATGGCCAGGAAAGTCTTAGCCATATGCCTCCAGCTAGGACTTTCCTTGGGTGTGAGGACTTGCCTTCATGCTTCCCTGGTGCTGGGGGGAGTGGCCTAGCCTGAGTACCCAGGCTTCAGTCTTCAACCTCCACCTGCTTTCCAAATCTGCATATTCCTCTAGAAGCCAGTCCTTGAGAAAGGCTCACTGGGAAGAGCTGGAATCTCTGAGCAGCCCAGCCTAGATCGCAAGCCTCAGAAATGCAGGAGGCAGGTCCTTTGTGCTTTGACACCGGAGAAGCAGGGCTGAGGGGCTGAGCTCAGAGGTTCCTAAAGGTTGGCTGCCCTCCGTTCACAGTTCCTCATAAGTGGGCTCCTTCAACTAAGCAGACAATTAAAAGGAAATTCAGTACAACCCGTAGGAAGCGTGTAAAAGAAAGATTGGCTATTTCACATCTGAGGCAGGGCAAACGGTGAAAGGCTTTCTCCTGTACCCGAGAGCTGAACCCACAGAGGGGAAAACTTGGTTTTGATGGATGAATGGAGAAGTTGTAGCCCAACTACAGCATATAGGGGCTTAACAAATACCTAAGGAATGCAGCGCTATGCTACTGGCTCCCAGACACCTGACCAATCCATGTATGGTTGTTGCTTTGATGTGGGGTATAGTGAAGTGTGAATTTCTGTCCCACCATGGTCTGGACTTCCCCAGCCCAAAACATCTAGACCAGTGGTTCTCAACCTGTGGGTCGCATCCCCCTTAGGATGGACCAGCCCTTTCACAGGGGTTGAATGTCAGATATTTACACTGTGATTCACAACAGTAGCAAAAATTACAGTTGTAAAGTAATACCAAAAATAATTTTATGGTTGGGGTGACCTCAATATGAGGAACTGTATTAAAGGGTCACAGCTTGAGGAGGACTGAGAACCACTGGTCTAGAGCTATATAAGCTGGAAGAGCCTCTCAGAGGACTGTCATGAGCTGCCACTCTCTGGCTGAGGGGACAGATGCTGGGAGCTGAGGTGAAGTTTGCACAGGTTTCTTTCTTCCTTCTTTCCTTCCTTCCTTCCTTCCTTCCTTCCTTCCTTCCTTCCTTCCTTCCTTCCTTCCTTTCTCTCTCTCTCTCTCGTTCATTCTTTTGTTCTTTTGTTCTTTCGTTCTTTCCTTCCTTCATTACCTCTACCATCTGTGGAAGGCATGGGGAGGGGGATAGCGAGGCCTGGGTTTCTGGTTGGCTGTGTGCTATAAGCAGAGTGGTCTCCTCCATCTTCCATTGAGGTATAGCTGTAATGTATGCACACGAGTCTGTGGTGGTGTCTCCAGAGTCTCCCATTTCTAGCACATAGTGACAGGCCTGCCTGGCTCCTGGCTGCCTTGCCCTAGTCTAAGCATCCCAGGGAGGCCCAGACATTTGCCATTTGGCTTCAAGCCTAGAGTGGAAACTTGGACTGTTTAGCTTCACTTAAAAAAATCAGTTTATTAGCTTTAAGTACAATTTACATACATAGAAACTAATCTCAGTCAAGTGTACTGTCTGATTAGTTCTGACAGGAGTGTACAGCAATATAACCGCTGCCATAATCTAATTATGAAATGTTTCCATTGCCTGCCCCCCAGACCCCCAAGTTCCTTTCAGGCAGCTCAGCTTAGAACAGGAACAATTGCTTCTTAGCAGCTTCTCTTGAATGCCCCAGAAAAACAGAATCATACACATTGAACTTGGCTATGCAGGATGCTTGTGAAGTTTTTCTGGCTATGGACTGAATGTCCGAGTCCCCTGAAGTTCACACATTGAAATCTACACCTCATGGAGGTGATATTAAGAGGTGGGTCCTTGGGGGTGATTTGGCTTAAAGATGGAGCCCTAAGATGGTGTGTGTGTGTGTGTGTGTGTGTGAACAAGGGGTCCCTCTGCTCTCTACCTGTGCAGAGACAAAGGTAGGAAAGGGGTACCTGCAAACCACAAAAATCACCCTGGATTTCCATCTCCAGAGCTGTTGGTGATTTAAGGGTGTGGCTGGTGTTTAAAGCATCTGTCTATGGTCTTTGCAATACAGCAGTTTGAGGAAGATGTCCACATCTTGCTGCTTAATATATGTTCTCATTTGCCATTTCTGAGTACAGGATCTTCCACACTCAAACCACAGCTTGCTCCTTCTCTGTGGGATATATACAGGTACATTTGGATTGGCTCTTAACTTTCAGATAACTATAAAAGAGAAGATGTATTTTTGATGTGTTTGTCCTCTCCATTTCCCCTTGGAGAGGAGAAAAGTTGCTGTGTGCTAGAGAGAAAAATCCTCAATTGAAGAACTGCTCTGGAGGGTTGGCTTGTAGGCAAGTGTGTGTGTGAACTTTCTTCCTTCCTTCCTTCCTTCTCTTTTTTCCTTCCTTCCTTTTTTCCTTTCTTCCTTCCTTCCTTCCTTCCTTTACCTCCCTCTTTCTTTCTCTTTCTTTCTTTCTTTCTTTCTTTCTTTCTTTCTTTCTTTCTTTCTTTCTTTCTTTCTTTCTTTCTTTCTTTCTTTCTTTTTTCTTCCTTCCTTCCTTCCTTCCTTCCTTCCTTCCTTCCTTCCTTCCTTCCTTCCTTCCTTCCTCCCTCCCTCCCTGCCTCCCTCCCTCCCTCCCTCCCTCCCTTCCTTTCTTTCTTTCCTGGAACAGACTTTGTAGACCAGGCTAGCTTTGAACAAATAAAGATCCACCTACCCCTGCCTTCTGAGTGCTGGGATTAAAGGTGTTTGACAGCACCGCCTGGCTTTTGAGTTTTCTTGATTAATGACTTGATAATTACTGGTGTGGGAAGGACCCGCCTATTGTGGGTGGTGCAATCCCACGCAGGTGCACCTAAGCTGTGTAAGAGAGAAAGCCTAGAAAGCTGTAAGGAGCAGGACACCTAGAAGCATTGCTCTGTGTCTGTCTGTCTGTCTTCTCTGCTTCAGTTCCTGACTGCCCTCCACATTGGGCTGTGATTAGGAGCTGTAAGATGTCAGCTGTCCCTCTGTCTGTCTGTCATCTCTTTCCTCCCAGGTTGTTTTTTGGTCTTGGTGTCTTGTCACAGCAACAGAAAGCAAAGCAGGACATGCCTCATCACGTGAGTACCCTCTAATATTCTGTATTGCATGGAAATAATGGAAGATTGGCATTATTTTTCCCCCTAAATATTAGATGGATTTCCCCAGGGAAGTCTTCCTGGCTTGGAAACTTCTACATGTAAGTAGTTTTTAAAAGTAGCTTTATTTTGGTGTAATTTACATGTCCTGATACTCACATGTTAAAACTGCACAGATTTTAGGTGTTTCAGTCATTACTACAGCGGTGGGCTTCCCTCTTGCCGCTCCTCTTTGCAGTCAATCCTTGGACTCCAGGAAACAACTGACCATCTTTCTGTTGTGTTTTGATGCCTTCATTTCCTGAACATTAGCTATATAACAAATAGCTCTTTCTCTTCACCGTCAGTCAGTGTGTTATTTCTGAGAGTCACTCACTTCACTTTGCACACCAGTGTGTGTGTGTATGTATGTGTGTGCATTTTACTTCATTTGCTCAGTAAGACTGCATGAATGAACATACCACAGTATATTGCAATCCATGTAGTCGCCGGTAAGCACTTGGAAACATGCTCTTTTTGTTTTTGTTTTTGTTTTGTTTTGTTTTTTGCTGTTCTGAGTAATGTCATTAATGTAAACCCATTAATGTGAACACAACAGTCTTTGTGAAGATGTATTTTTTTCATCTAGAGGTGAAACTCCTGGGCTAAATCAACTTTTATATATTTACTTACATGTTTATTTATTTGCTTACATATAGTATTTTTCTTATATACCCCAGGCTGGTCTTGAACTCTGCCTTGGCCTTTAGGGTGCTGCGGGCTTAGGCATTTGCTGAAATGTCTGTCCAATGTGCCTGCCTTCTAGAGCAATGCGGAAGAGCGCAGTATCCGGTACTGTCCTTGCCTCATGTAGCCTCGTGAAAGCTAGTTCTCTACCACGAGCTGTGTGGTTAGCTCTAGGTTTTCAGTAGATCGTCTGTTTCCTGCCCTTCGGAAGCTCAGCCATTGTCTTCTCTCTGTCCCTCGCTGCTGACCCTTCTCATCCCTTCTTGGCTTTGAGAGCCCAGCTCTCTCTTCTCCTTTAACTCCATTCCTTTTCCCTGGCTGTGCTCTCGTTCTCTGATGAGTTTAGAGTCTCTCTTTATATTTATCCCATTTGAGAGTGTCTTAGTTAAGGTTTTGCTACTATGAACAGACACCATGACCAAGACAACTTTTATAAGGATAACATTTAATTGGGGCTGGCTTACAGGTTCAGAGGTTTAGTCTGTTATCATCCAGGCAGGAACATGGCAGTATCCAGGCAGGCATGGTGCAGGCATGCTGAGAGTTCTACATCTTCATCTAAAGGCTGCTAGTGGAAGACTAGTTTCCAGGCAGCTAGGATGAGGGTCTTAAAGCCCACATCCACAATGACACACCTACTCCCAAAAGGCCACAACTTCTAATAGTGCCACTACCTGGGCCAAGAATATACAAGCTGTGACAGAGAGCCACCAGGCTTCCAGAGTCTATGAACTGATATCTTGGATCCATTCTGAGAAATTATCAGCCATTTCTCTTCTGTTACTGATTCCATTTCTCCCATTTCTCTTCTGTTACTGTTTCTGTCCCCACTTGATCATGTCTGTCTGTCTGTCTGTCTGTCTGGAGTTTTAAGTCCTGTCAGCCTCTTCAGACTGTCCCTGTTCTGCCTTTGGCTGTATCCTGCCTGGCTGCTCTCTATGCATGCCTTTGATTTGCTTGTCTTGTCTATTCGTTGTCTTCAAACTTTACTTTAGACTTATCCACTGCCCTCTTCTGCTTGTGGCACGTTTCAATTCCAGGATTCATTTTTGGTCTCTTTTCAAGCCCAGTGTGGTGCTGTTCGGGTTGCTTAGTTCTCTGATAAAATGTTCAAGCTTAGGTGACTTTTTCAGAGTCCTCTCTGGGGGCCTCCCATGGGGGGGGGCACCTCTTTGCAGCTTCTCCCTGACCTGTTTGGAATATGGTGTTGTCTGCTGTGGCCATAAGCCTCCCTTTGCCTGAGTGGATTCATCTTTATCTGGGGTTCTGACACAGTCTCCTCCCCTGCCTCTCACCACTGCCCTCTAGAGCCTCTCTCATCTGCAGCCAGAGATCCCTAACAGGCATCTCAGTGTAGGCTTAGATTTTTCTGAACTTACTTTATTTAGGGTTCTTAAATGTTTCAACTTTCCTTTTAGCCCACCAACCAAAGGGAGGGGAGAAAGATGGTTAATAGGGCCAGGAGGTTATGGACCCTGTTTAGAAGTAGATCTTTGGGACGATTCCAATCTTTATTGTCAGGATACCAGCAGTCCATCTAAAACATCAAACACGGCACAATCCAAAAGAACCCACAAGGCTCTGATGAACTGGCAAAGGGGAGGTGGCCAGGATCAGCCAGAATACCATGAGAAGTTCTTTGGTGCGTTCTTCTCTGTGAAGTGAAGACCAGCGAAGCGAAGCGTTGCAGTGTGAGAGTGCCCTCTCGCTGTCTGTAAGCTTCTCTTGATAGACACCACATGCCCTCCCAAGCGCTTGTTTCCAGCAGAACATCACATGTTCTCTTTCAACGTCCAGAAAACATCACGTGACACAGTTGAGTTATTAAAGAAGCCAGAAGCCTCTACCGCACCTCAGATTGCATCATCCGTCTTAAGGTGCTGCTGTTCGAAGCAAGCGCTAGGAGCTCCAGGGTTTCCCATTACTGTTGCAGTTTTCTCCTGTTTCTCTAACACACTGGGCATGCTCTCACCCAACTCGACTCTAATGCCGTTGGCTCCACAAAGCTGACCCATACTAGCTCTTCCTGATGCCTGCTATGTTTGTTTTTTTTTTTTTTTTCAACACAGGACATTTTATAGCATGTCGCTTCTCTGTGTCCTTTATTGTCTTGTCTCTGATTTTATGACAGTAAGAGTTTATTCTGGCTTATGTTCAAGGGGCTATCTTCCATTCCTGTTGGGAAGGTGTGGATGGCAGAATGACTGTTCCCTATCGTATCCATACCCTGGAAGCAGACAGTGCGCCAATGGGAAGTGGAAGTAGGCTATAAAACCTCAAGGCCCACCTTCAGCGACTCACTTCCTCCAACAAGACTCCACCCCCCTCAAGGTTTCACAGCCTTCTCTAACAGCCCTACTGCTAGGGGCCCACAAGCCTAAGGGGACATTTCACATTTACACCACACATGGCCTTAACAGACTGACCCAATATGCATTCACACCATTATGCCTTCACACCAGGTACCAGTGTGTTCTGAGACAGAAGCCAAGTTTTTGCCTGATACTTCTTCCAATGTTGCAGTCACCTCCAGAAACTGCCTTGGAAGTATCAGGACATGTTTACTGCCCTAAGATATTCAGAAACATCAGTCATGAGATACTAACCAAGGCCCAAGGGCATGTTCCCCAAAGGATCTGTGGCTGTGTCTAGAGGGTCTGTGATCTTTTCTACAAGATTCCAGGTGCAGACACTCCTGGCAGACAGGAGTCTGTCTTTGTTAGCATTTCAGAGGCACACTCCTCCCTCCCATCCTGGAATGACTATGCCCACATTAATCAAGGTTCATTTGCAGGTATTTTTGTGCATTGTTTTTAACTCTTATTTTTGCACGAGGCAAGTTAGAAAGCAGGCATACTCAAATCACTTTGCAATAAGTTCCTCAAAATTGCGAGGAGTCTTACCATCTTGTGAAAGTCAGACCCCAAAGATTTTAAGGAATTATTTTATGTTTATGTGTTTTGCCTGCATGTGTGTCTGTGCTCCACATACCTGTCTGGTGTCCCTGGAGGTCAGAGAGGACACTGGATCCCCTGAATTTGGAGTTATGGAAGGTTGCAATCTGGGTGCTGGGACCCCTACACAGGTCCTTTGCAAGAGCAGCAAGTGCTTTAGACTGTTGAACAGTCACTCCAGGCGAAGGCAAAGCATTTTCTATAACAAATTGCAAGATGCTTTCATGTTTTTTCTTGCTTTAAACTCAGGGGTTAAGAGCACTGACTGGTCTTCCAGAAGACCCAGGTTCAGTTCTCAGCACCACATGTCAGCCCACACCTGTTCCAGGGCTTCTAACACCCTCACATAGACATACATGCAGGGAAAACACCAAAGAACATAAAATACAAAGTAACTATGTGTGCGTGTATGTAAATAAAAATAAAATAATAAAAAGTAATTATTATTTAAAAAAAAAAGACCATCTAGCTAGTGCCTTAGAGAGGGCTGAGGCCTTTCTTAAACAGCTCAGCTGAGGAAGAGACAGGACACAAGCAGCCCTGGTGGTTTGTTGCAGCAGAATTGAAGCTGCAGGGTGCTGGCGTCAGCAGAGCTGAGAGACTTCCTGACGGGGAGAAATTCTCTGGCTGCTAGGTGCCCTTCCCCCACCACACATGCCGAGGAGTTGAATCCAACAAAGATGCTAGAGTGTGCTTAAATACAGGGAAGGTACAGGTGTATTCGAGAATAAAATACAGACAGTGTGTTTTATGGTTCTCAGTCCTCAGTGCGCAGCGCTCCCGGAGAAGCAAGGCAGAGGGTTATTTAACTGGTCTCATGGCCTCACTGCTTTCCATGCACGGGCAGCCTGGATGCGCTCCCTCGATCCTCTGCCCGGCTGGGCTCCAGTGTCAGGCGACTCTGCACTAAGCTAACACCTCCCTGTCTTGGTCTTCAATACCCCGGGCGCTCTGCTCTGGGCAAGGATCCAGGCTGCAGCAATGACGCAAGTGCTCTTGAGCACAGGGGCGGGGCCAAGCGAAGACAGGCGCCACCCACCCTGTCTTGTCCTTGGTGAATGTCAGTGGCTGGACTCAGTCCTCCGATCAGGACCTGCCTGACCCACTCCTTCCTCAAGTCAGCTCCCGATTCCCCCTGTCTCTCTACTGACATCCATCCAGGACTCCATCTGCAGATAAATTTTCAAGATGCACCATTGCACCCATTTTTGAATGCTTTTTTTAAAAAAAAAAAAGGCCTAATAGATTTCTAATCCAGCTTCCCTAATTTTCTGTAAAAAAGAATTATTTTACCCACTGATAGCTGCCTGACCCACAAAAGTCCATCAACCAACAGTTTAAGGAAACTCAGTTATATTTGCTACATATAATCTGTTTGCTAAGCAGTTACTCATGACAGGAGATAGGCTGAGACATGACCGAGGAAGGTTATTTTCGAAACTGTCTTAAGGCTAAGACCTCGTGCTGATTTCTTCTTCATTGTGCACCCAAATTGCCACGTGTCACATTCAATATAAAATATGCCATCAGCAGCCTTCGTGGGCCACATCCTGCTGATGTTGAGTGAAGATGTCATTAACTTCCTTTTTACTGGTCGCCTTGCCCCAGTCCCTCTCTGGAAACATCTCCATCCTTGCTGGAGAATGTGGGGGAGGGAGCTGTGGGCAGCTGCTATGGTTGCAAGTGACTTGCCTTCCTTAGTTGGTAACCCGGACTTATGAAGACATGCAGTCAGCTCACTCTGCAGTAAAGGTGTGGAGTGAAGAAGATGAGGGCTGAGAACGATGGCTTCTGGCACCGTATGTGGTTCCAGGGTAACCTCACAGCACTGTGGTGGGATCTAGTCCCAGCCTTAGCTGTTTTTAACACAGCCAGAGAAAACCAAGACTCCAGAAGAGAAAGGTCTGAAAGCCCAAAGAACAGACCCTGCTGGGTGTTACGTATGGTCTTTGAGTACATTTGGGGACTGAGGAAAGGAAATTAGAATTGTTCTGGACTTAGGAAGAGTCAGAGCAAACCCTCTGCAGCTCCTTATTCTGAGGCCAGTGCTCTGAGGGTAGCACACAGAATTAATTGCCTCCAGTCACATACTTCGCCCACCCCTGTCCATTGTAAGTGACATGGTTATGTGATGTGAAGTTTCTGGCATGCTAGCTTCAGGACACTCCTCAGTCAGGCAGCAGGCATCCTAGGCAGAGCTCACAGGGAGCACAGATACCCACCTTGCACTGGCCTGTGTGGATAACTGCATCCCATGGATGCAGTGAATTCTGCTTCTATTGCATCCCTAACACCCCACCCCTTACCCCCCAGAGGATGCTCTCTCCACTGCTTAGCCCCTGGGTCTATCTGCTGGGCTCTCACTCTGGTTGGAGACATAGGGAAAGCGCTGTAAGACTGAACCTCCACCTTCCAGGGTAGCAAAGGTGAGCCACCTCCGTTTGCTGATAGCCAGCCATGATTAGAGACATCAGAGCAAACGTGTGTATGTTATTAGAGACCTGCATGTGTGCCCACATCCCAGTGTAAGCCATTCAGGATCCCCACAGCTCATTCTAGATTGCTTTCCCAGTAGATGCACAGCTCCCTAATTCTCATGTATAGCTGAGTTTTGTTCTGTGTGACAACGGGGCACCAGGGTAGGAGATGCTTACAGTCTGTGTCACCAATTCATTTGTGCTACTGCAGGGTCCAAGGTCAACAGTTCTGTCTGACCTCCATACCCCCACTAGCCTGAAAACCCCATTTCCCGCTGCTCTTCTTGTAATAGAACACCTGCATATCCAGCCACCCTGCAAAACCATCTCCACTACGCAGGAGAAATTGGCTCTGCACGTTCTTGCTTGCATCAGCCGCAGCATTGAGAGCATGCTCTGTGCAGTTGCAATCCTCAAAATATAAAGATATGTATATAAAGGCATATAAAAAATAAAGATAAAAATTTAAAGTTTGTTTTTGTTTGTTTTTTGTTTTTGTTTTCCCCTGTGGAGAAAGGCGCTCCTGGTTCCCTCCTCCTTCTCTGCACTGCGGGGGTGGGGTGGGTGGTGGGGGTGGTGGTGGTGGTGGTGGTGGTGGTGGTGGGTGGATGGAGGCGGGGGTGTTGTCCACGTGCCGGGCATGACGGCCTAACAGTTTGATTTATGAGTCTGATAATAAAAATCCCATTAGGCTCTTCTCATTGAGAAAAAGGAACAGCAGAAAAAAAAGCTATGTGTGTCACCAGGCAGCATTGACGCAGGCAGCTCTGACGCAGCAGCCTCAGGCCGGGTGGGGGGCGCAGGGGAACCATGAGGGGCGCGCGAGGGCCGGCTGCCTGAGAGCAGGGCCGCCTGGCTGCTTCTGCCTCCCCCACAATCCCAGCGCCTCTGCAGCCACACTTTGCTTCCTCCATTAGCCACTGTACCCCTCTAGCACTCTCTATTGCCCCCAGGTGCCACCCACTCCCACCCCATTGTCTTTACAATGCCCCAGGCTCCAGGAGACCCTGCAGCATCTCAAGGACCCTCCCTGTGCCCGAAGGATGACCAAGCACCCCCTGGGGTGGGAGAACAGGGTGGCAGGGATGGGGGCTCGCAGGGCTCCTTCACTGAGTTAAGTGTGAAGCATACGTTGGAGCTAGAGGGAGACTACAGCACTGCTAAACAGGGGACTCCCACAGATGCAAGTTGTACCCCCAACTCCCTTCTCCATGCAGTGCCTGTTCTTCACCACCAGAGTTTTATTTTGTTTAAAAAGTCATTCAGACTGGAAAAAAAAAAGAGATTAGTGCAGATCTGGTGCCAGGGCCCCTGCCTGTAGGCTGCGCCTCAGCATGCCATCCCAGGGCAGGGTGAGGATGTGAGCCTGTAGCTTTTGGACAGACTCTACCCAGTGGTGGCCAGTAGTGATTGTGCTTCTGGTATCCAAACAAGCAGAGGCCGGAAAAAGCAGGCTGGCCTTCTAGGCCTGCTGGTTTCTGCAGTCTCCAAGACCCAGTGGCCAGCCTTACTCTCCTGAGTGTGCTTGGAAATTAATCCTTATAGCACAGGCTAGATAGAGCAGGGCACCTGTGGGGCACCAGCTAGTCTTGTGTATACTCTCCACATACATGGGGGTGGGGAGTGGGAGGTGTGTCATTTATAAGGTTCCTGTAACTTGGAGGAAGACTTTAGAAAACCCTCTTATAACTTGGAACCCCTGAAGTCCTGACATTAAAGCCAGGCAGTGGTGGCACACACCTTTAATCCCAGCATTTGGGAGGCAGAGGTGGATTTCTGAGTTCAAGGCCAGCCTGGTCTACAGAGTGAGTTCCAGGACAGCCAGGGCTACACAGAGAAAACCTGTCTCAACAAACAAACAAACAAACAAACGAACAAACAAACAAACAAACAAAACAACTGGAGACCCTGGCTCTCATATATAGACTTGCAACAATGTATCCACAAAAGCTCAGCTTCAGAAATACCGCAGCTGTTCATCAGGGCTAGCTAGGTTAACCCACTGGGGTCTTTCTGGATAAGTGAATGCTATTGAGCCATAATCCAGTGAAGTCCCGCACCTGCTACCACTGGGGTGACCTTGAGGAAAAGCTGCTGAGCGCAATAAGCCAGTCACAATGGAAGCATCCTGCAGGATTCCACGAGGCACCCCCAAAATGTCAGGGCATAGACGGATGGTTACTGGGGACCAGGGGAGGAGGAGTCATTGTGTAATGGGAGCAGTCCCTGTTTGAGATAATGGAAACATTTTGGGACTAGACAGGGCAAATTTAAGTAGCTATGTACTAGGTAGGGACCTGAGCCTGAGGCCTTTAGGGTACTGGACTGTATACTCAAAGATGGGTGAAATGGTTCCATTTCTGATAAGAGCAAATAGCACCTGTGCACCTGCCTCTGTGGTACACAGAACCTACAAACATGGCTGTGTTTAGAAACGGCACTTTTCTAGGCTCCTTTGGGGTTTCTTTTCTCCAACATACACTAGAGAACTATGAGAGATGTTGTTGTTGTTGTTCTGTGGGGACTCAGGTCTCCAGGCTGGCTTGCACCGTCCACAAACTCAGTCCTAGAAACAGCATCCCCTATGCTAGCTGCTGCCAATGGCCCTGGTTGTAGGGCCAGGTGAGATGAAGGCCCCGAGGCATTAGTCTTGACCTCTCACATCTGCTGAGGGACCACTGTGTCTACACCGGCATCTTTAGGTGTAGGCACACTTACAGAAGAATCACTATGCCTCACATCTGTCTGTAAGAGCACATCTGTCTGTAAGAACACATCTGAGCGGCTCCTTTGGTGGACCCTGTGGCCCCAACCTCAACATGACCACAGGAGCATTCGTGTGGTAGATTTGATACAAGAAAAATGATTTTGATCTTTGCGGTTACTGCTAAACTAAGTATATACATTTTCTATTGTTTATTATTAAACGTAAGGTCCAGTATTATAAGTCTAGAGTAGAAAGTGGTGGCATTTTAGACTGTGACTAAGCTGTATGACAGCTGCCCTCCTCTGGTGACACTCTTGGAAGAGTTTATCCCTTGGCCTCTTGCACACTATTGAGGCACCTGCATCCTTTGGCTCACAGCCCCTCTCTAACCTTAGAGCCTGTTAACAGCTCTGTGAGTCTCTCTGCCTACCATCAACCCTCCTAAGCATTGTCGCGAGAAGCAGCCCACCGGCAGAGTGTGGGCCTCTTTCGCCACCTCATGCCACACCCTAGATCTCCTCTGCACAATGCTCCTTGTTATGTCAGGGATCAGCCCCACCTTCTGTATACTAGGATCTAGGCTCCTTTGGGGTTTCTTTTCTCCAACATACACTAGAGAACTATGAAAGATGTTGTTGTTGTTGTTCTGTGGGGACTCAGGTCTCCAGGCTGGCTTGCTCCAAGTTTATGAATATCCAAAGGACAAATGAGCTAAGATCTCTTTGCAGTACTGTTCATTTGTCCTGTGTAGGTGTCTTGCTCCTACTGTAGATTCCTGGCATGGTCACTACCATCCTCAACCTGACCGAAACACTGGCTTTATTTGTTGACTAAGTGAGTCTTGGTTCATGGTTGAGGCCCATGAGCAGGTAATGGCCCCTGTGTGCCACCTGCCTCTGCACAGAGGCAAAAATATAGTCCCAGAGCATGTTACTGGGGTGGTGCCATTCTCTCTCTCTCTGCCCCCACCCCCTTTCTGTGTATGTGCATATGCATATAAGTATGTGTGTGTGTATGTGTGTGTTACTAGAGACAGAAGCTAGAGTCTCATGCATGGTAGGCAAGCCATATACCAATGTTCTGCAACCCACACCAAAATGGTGAGTAATAATTTTGAACCAGAGACTCTGTCCTTTCATTACACATCGGGCCCAGCCACTTTCGGCAAAGTCTTAACCATTACTGTTGATGGCTAATTTGACAGGATCTAGACTCACTGAGCGGGTGTGTCTCTGGGCACACCTGTGGAGGCTTACCTTGACTGTGTTAGCTGTGGGTGGGGGAGTTCTGCCCACTGCTGCTGGGACGTTCTGCGTGGTTTGCACATGTGTGTTAATTCCAGCAGTCCATCAATGTTGCTGTGAGTGGAAGACTTAATGCCCTTAGCCCTTTCCTGTGAGCTGGTATAAAATATTTTCTGGCCAAAGTTTGATTTCCCCGCCCCCGGTTTCCTTGATTTTTTTTTTTTCTTTCTATATGAGCTTTGGTTCCCCAGTTGACGTCATCTATGGACTCTGCTCAAGTATCATATCATTTTTTACCATGACTTACAGTTAAAATATTTTATTACCTATTTCAGTTTGTACTTAAGATAAATGGGAATAAAGCAACATGTAGAAGATAATTCACAGGCACAGGCAACTTCTTTTAAAAAGAACTTCGAGGCATTTGAAATAAATTAAAGATGTTGATTGCCGCCCTTCCCTGGCCTGGATAGAATTTCCTCAGACATGTGGTTGTGTGAAAAATTTTCCATCTTTGATCAAGTCCAGCACATGTATGTATATGTCCTAAATCTCATTATGTACATTTATGGTTTATTTTAATATCTCTATGGTTACGAAAGGAAGTAATTGAAAAAGAATTTTTGATCAGAGATCAAATTGTAAATAGGTTCCACGCCGTGACTGCAAAAATCTTTTATTTGTATCACCATCCGAATCCAAGTCTTTGCATTTCTCAATGGAAAATTCCACGTTTGCAAGAGACTCCCCAGCATTTCAGACCCCTCAGTGGGAGAATCATCACAAATCCAAGGTCAGCATCCTCCCAAGGTCCAGTGACTGTCACTGCATTCTCACACAGGTGAGACAGTAGAACAGAAAGGAGGACAGAGGTGATTGAGTCTGTATGTCTCAAGCATAGCTGCTGCTTCCACACTGCTTGATAGACTAATTCATCCCCCAGAGGTTCTACAATCCCAGTGTCGCTGTGAGATTATCTCCAGAAAGGGATGGGCTAGTGATGTTGGCGTTTTGTTTTACTTAGTAATTCTTTCAGTGTGTGTGTGTGCGTGTGTGTGCACGTGTGCGTGTGCATGTGTGTGTGTGTGTGTGTGTGTGTGTGAGAGAGAGAGAGAGAGAGAGAGAGAGAGAGAGAGAGAGAGAGATCTGCCCCTAAAGACAGTTAACTTCTAGTTCACCAATGCTGTTCTTTGCTATGTCCTCTCAGTGGCTATTCTAAAACCTTTTTGATAAGTGATGTTTCCTTCTTTCCACAGTGGCTCAAACTCTGTAGTCACTAATGGGAGCAAACTTGAACTCTCATAAAGAAATCGAAGTCATGGGGGAAAACAAACCCACACTTCATACCAAACTAAAACATATTATCACGGTGAGTGTGAAACTGTAACTCTGCCTGGTAACTGTCAGATAACTAGATATGCCAAGATGGATGTGGAATCCAGAAGTCCCTTGACATTAACCAGATCAAATATGACATTTACTGTGACCCAGGCTCCCACAGATTCTGGAGACAAGGCAGGCAGGCAGTGGAGTCAGGGGTAGGGTGGGGAGGGGGGCACAAGAAGGCATGGGGACAATAGGGAAGTGGGGGTAGACAGTGGGTAGAGAAAGTAGGAGGAGGTGGTGAGGGGGAAAGAAAGGGGGCAGGGAGAGTGGAGGGAACTGTTGAGAGAAGGGAGTCAGGTGATCAGGGGAACAAACCTGAGCCAACTTCTGGGGGAAAGATGGTGGTTCAGGCTTGTAAGTTCTTCTCTCTTCCCCTGACTTCCGAGGGAGCCTTGCTCTGTTTGGGGAGGTCGAGGCTCAGCCTAGGTGAGAAAGTTCTTCTGCATTCAGCTTCATGACATTGTCCTCTACTACCAGATGTAAGGAGCCAGCTGAAACTTTATCTTTCCCTTGTGATGGAGAGACATCTGTTGCCATCACTCTCTCCTCCATCTTTATTCCTTGAACACAAAGTAGCACTTGGACTGGACATCGAATTTCTTAAGAAGTTGGAAAAGGCAACAGGTCCTGAGGGTGGGGCTAGTCCTGGTGTTTACTGAGCCTCCCTTGGCAGGTGCACCTACTCACTTCCGGTACAGTTTCCGTGAGACACAGAGGCTGGGCCTCTCAGGTCCAGCAGGAACACACGCACACACGCGCGTGCATGCACACACACACACACATACATGCATGCACGCACGCACACTCACTCTCATGCACACATGTACTCGCTTCATTTGTGTAATGCCATCCTGATCTTCTGCCCCTGGTGGAGAGAGAGAGCTTCCAGAACAGGCAGAGCTGGCCCCGCCCTGAGGGGAAGGAGTCAGTGCCCATAATAGGTGGGCATGAGGTAGTTGGCTTTCAGGATGCTCCAGCAGAGGGAAGGGCACTGTTGACAGTAGAGATATGGGGAAACTGGCAAGTGTGAGCATGTCTGGTGTTTTATGTGGCTGTTAGTTTGGAGCCCAGGGGCTATGGGGTGCACGCACTAGAGGTTCCAAAGCCAGAGCCAGCGGGATGAGAAGCCGGACAGGAGAATCCTAGGTTAGGAGAGTCTGTCTCATCAGCATCTGGTAACTGATGTCTTTGATGAAGTTAGATTTTAAAATAACACCTTGGCCATCTCCACTGCTGCCTTTCTCTTTCCAGCTTCATGTTCATTGTGTCCTGCCGGGCAGGCGGCATGCTCGGGTTCCTGAGCGTGATGTGGCCACGGGAGTGAGTAACCTCACCTTGAGTAGCCTTTCCTCAGTTTCCCACATCCTTTCTGTGTTCCCCGGAACAGCTCTGAGTCCTCATCTTCGTTCTCACGGAGAAGCTAGTAGAGACAAATCAAGGAAAGTTTCCCAGTCAGAGGGATCCAGGTTCCTCTCAGCTCTCAGGTCCTTTTCCTGCTGAGGCTCTGAGAGGGGAGGGAGGGCTGCAGCCTTAGAGCCTCTGGGGCACAGCTTCTCACTGTGGAGAGGAGGCAGATGGAGCCCAGGAGGAGACTGAGCTCTTCAGAGGGAAGTCTTGAGTTATGGGAAGCAACGGACTAAATGGTTTCCCCGATTTTTGGTTAAATGCACTTTCTTTTCATTGTTTTGAAAGGGGAAGGCTTGAACTACAGAGGTCATATGGTGGATAGTGGCTGGGAAAGATGGACTGATGGACAGATGGTAGGTAGATGGTACAGATGGAGGATGGATGGCCACAGGTGGGGGATGGGTAAATTGGTGGATAGATAACACATAGGTTAGAGATAGGTGCCAGAGCAGGGCTGCCTACCTACAGGGTACACAATGGACAGACAGATGCCTCATAGGTGACAGGTGATTGACAGATATTTAAGTGACGGGTAGAAGAGAGGCACAAAATAGACAGCAAATGTGTAGAGAAAGCAAATTCCTTTGTGAGGAAAACCTATTTGTATTTGACCTCAAACCTATTAGGTCATTTTGAAAAATATTCTACCCCCATTTTATGGAAAAATAGAAGCGTAATCACATCAACATGATTGTAAGCTTGCAGGATAAAAGCATGGACAGGGGCCGGAGAGATGGTTCCAAGGCTGACAGCACTCATTGCTCTTGCAGAGAACCTGGGTTCAGTTCCCAGTGCGCACATAGTGGCTCACAGTCATCCTTAACTCTAGTTCTCAGGGGTCCAATGCCCTCCTCTGACCTTTGTGAATACCACACACACACACACACACACACACACACACACACACGGAGGCCAACTGCACACATATACAATTAAATCAATAAATCTAAAAAAAAATTAAAAAAAGAACATGACAGAAGAGCAGAAAATGGGCGTTGTTTCCAGTGTATTCAGTCGTGAAAGCGCTAGGCTAGAGACCTACATGCTTAATTTTAAGTTTATCATACTCCAGGGCACCTGAGAAAAATCAGCCCCCAAACACTAGCCACATTAACTTACTGAACGAAATTGCTAAATAGTTTAAGGTTTATGCAGATCTGTATGTATGCATATGTATGCATGTGTATATGCATCTGTGTGTGTATGGATATGCATACATGTACTTACTACCCTGTTGGACTGCTTCCAGGCTAAGGCGAGCACCCTCAGCATCAGTGAGCATAGCTAACAGCCATAGCCCAGATGCTAGCTTCTGCTTCCATGGAAAGCATTCAGTGATCTGGTGAGAAATGGCTGGTTCCAAGGTTAGACCGAGGAGACACCAGTGGATCTGGGTCATCTATGCCAGGGAGTCAAGAAGTGTCTGCATAGTCATGGGACGCGCCAGGAAGACACTGGAGCAGGTTGCATACATTCTCATTGGCCCATTTTAATGGATCAGAGAGGGCTATAAAAAATAGCAACATCAAGGTACAATTGCAGAACGTTAGAAGCAGGAATGAGTGGTCTTGCTATGCTGATTATACTAATGAATAGTCTATAAACCTATGATGAGTGAGAGGAAGGTTTTTCCTCATAGAGGGGCTCATGTTCAGGAAGAGCTGAGCTCGAAAGTCACCAATGGTGATGGACTGTTCAGAAATCACCCATGGGTGCCGCTTCTAGGAAGGAACGCGACAAAAAGGGGTGAAACATTTACTTCACTCTCTCACCTCTTGATAGATTGGTGGCTAGTTACAAGTAAATAAAAAAGAAAACCATACTGATTGGAATCTCTCCTGCCAGCCAACAGGGACCAGATGGACTCTAGCACCTACAAACATTCTGCACACGACACCCATCCAAACCTCCGTTAGTGCTCAGCTGAGTCACGCAGCCTGGACCCAATCATGAGGAAGCAGCAATCCACCCACAGCCAGAGTGATGTATGCAAAGCTGGGGGAGGACCATTCTTAAAAACAAAAATCCAGGTTATAAAAGACACACAAAGATTCCATAAATTGTCCAGGACGAGAGCGTCTAGAAAGTAGGGCACCCTATTCCTGAGGAACTAGGGTGGGGCTACACAGTTTGCAGTTGGGGGGCTTAAAGGTCAAGGGGGTTTAGAACTCATAGTGAAGGGATTTAAAAGCCGTGATCGAGCATAGCGTGGGGTGAAGCAGAGGGGTACTAAGGAGAGGCGAATCGACTTCTGTTTTCCAACTTTTCCGTAAAGTTTGCATTATATCGAATTTTAAAGCACGAGGTCTATATGAGCATTGTTAGCATATGCCCATAATTAGCATTAGCATAATAAGCTATGGTACTTCTGGAAAATAGATGTAATCTAATTAATATTTCTGGAATTGTGTGATTGATTTAGAATCTGAACACAACTGCCAGCCACAATGTCTTCCCGGGACAACAGGAATCGCTTACAGACTGTGACCCGTGTGTGGCAGATCACAGTGGTTGTCAACCTGACAGGACCTGGAGTGACTGGGAGACAAGTTCCTGCGTATGCCTGTGAAGGGTTATCTTGATTAGGTTAGCTGCTGGGAAGAGCCACGGACACCCATTGTTCTGTGTTTATCTGCAGGTGCAATGTGAATAGCCTCCCCAAGCTTCTAGAACCAAGACTTCACAAGATGGACTCCAACTAGGAGCTAAGGTAAACCCTCCTCCCGTAAGTCACTTCTGTCAGGATATGTGATAACAGGAAAAACAAACAGGGTTCTCAGCCTGTTAGCTCCCTCATAGATAGGGGCATTCAGGGCCCTTAGATAATCCTTAGATAATTTAATGTTCCTAAAGATCAGTGTTATACTCTGGATCTTTATTTTCAGGCTCATCCCAATTACATTAACAGCTCTCCTGGGTGTTCCACAGCCTGGAGCCTGGCGTCTCACACTGTTCAGGGACAGGAATTGCTGTGTTCAGCCAGTGAGTATCATGTGACATCCCAGTCTGTATTGTGAGACTGTAACAGATATCCAAGGCTGTAAAATTTATGAAGAACTTAGTCCTATGGTTTGGAGTCAGGGAAGTCTGAGGCCAGCAGGCCAGCTTCTACTGGGGTCCTGGCTGCTGCCTTGTCACACGGTGAATGACACATGGGGAGTACCACTTCTCCTGGAAAAGGTGTTTCTGGGGAAGCAATCTTTGTCAAGAGACTTCACCTTTGCTTGTGTTTTCTCTTCTGTTCCTTCCAAGGGCTGGAATGAGCACATTCATCTGAAGGTTTTTCTTCTCAGAATAGCAAAAACCTGGAAGTACTCTTCCAAGAAAAAAGGAAAAGGATGGAGTCTGGCTCTGGGAAGCAGCTCTTGTGCCAAAGCCAAGTCTTCCACGTGTCAGAAGTCCCACAGCCTCAGGACTTTTATCTTGAGGTTGTGGTTGGGTTCGATGCATTTTGAAATCACTGGTCTAGGAGTGAAGAAGCAAGCAGACTCTGAAGGGGGATAGCTGAAGCCAGAGGAAGCTGCTCATACACACTGCTCAGGGATGCCCTGGTCCTTAGAGACTATTGGAAATATGCTCAGCCAACTGCACTACCACTACAATGCCCTCAAGTTTGGTCCATGCCTGTGTAACCCAACCAAGAGGCCGTCCCAAAGCGTTACCTGGCAGCCTTCCTTGCTCAGGTGTACTAAGACTCCCTTGTTTCCATCTGTGTGGCCCCCATACTTTGATGCTTTGGCTGTGAGCGGTTCCTTTCCTCTACATGGTTGAGAGAAGCCGCAAGGGACCTCAGATCTCCCTGGTTGTTGAATCTCATTTGGTGAGAAGGGCTTTGAGCACTCTGACTTGGAACTGTGGGTAAGGGCAGTGTGGCTCATTGGTACCCTTCCTTCCTGTGTGGCTGTCCTTAGGCTCATGACTGGAGTCTGGGTTGGCTGTAAGATGTATAGAAAAGGGAAGGGGAGAGATGAAGGGAAAGGGAAAGAAAACAGAGTGGAAGATAGGGAAACGGAGCAGTTGGTAAGGTACTTGCTTCATAGGCATGAAGACCCGGCTTCAGATCCCAGCGTACAGTTACAAAACTGAGCATGTGGGTAACATATGCCTGTAATCTCAGGCCTGGGGAGGCAGAGACAGGAAGATCTGCTGGCTTGCCAGACTAGATGAATTGTCTAGCTCAGGGCTCAGTGAGAGACTGAGAAAGACACCAGACATTGACTTATGACCTCATGCATATGCTCACACACGCGAACATGTACACACACACACACACACACGCACAAATGTAAAGAAAGAAGGAGGAGGAGGAAGAAGAAAGAACTGAAATGAGCTGTTTGGGAGAGTGTCACTGTTACATGGGAATTACCAGAGAGGCAGGAGTCTTAGGCAGAGACTTTGTTACGAGCATAAAAATATGCTAATTTAAATTATGTATATGTGTTTGTCTGTGCACACCAGGATGAGGGTAGAGGTGTCCGAGTTTCCCGTGGCTGGACTTACAGTGGCTGCCTGCGGTGGGTGCAGGAAACTGAGCTCAGTCCTTCAGCAAGAGCAGTGCTCAACCTCTGAGCCATCTCCCCAGCCCGTACATTTACGTTTAATGTTGGGGACTGCAGACTTAAAAAGAAAAAGACACTTACCATCCTGGAGCTTACCTGTGTTTGTGTGCTTCTGTAGAGATCCAGTAGATTTTATAATTATAAGTAAAGGCAAAAATGCAAAACATCAGAGAGCTTTTGTTTTAGAGCTAGCCAGGTACTTCAGTGAACAAGACACAGAAGTAAGGTGCAGAGGGGTGGGGAGGAGGAGAAGGAGGAGGATGGGGGGGGGAGGAGAAGAAGGAGGAGGGGGAGGAGGGGAGAAGGAGGAGGAAGAGGAAGAGGAGGAGGAGGAAGTGATGGGGAGATGCTTCAGTCCCTGGATGCCAGCCAGTATCTGGGAAGCCCTGCCTGTAAGGAGGCCTATGTGGCTCAAGGGAGACACCCAACAGAAACTTAAGGAAGGGAAAACTTATTTTACTCATGAGGATGTTATCCATGGGGGTGGTATGTCGGGAGGACTGACTCCCCTCCACAGTGGCAGCAGGTTGGCTGCTCACATCTTAGGACCCAAGACTGAATGGATGAGGCAGGGGCTGGAGGAGACCAGATTAGAAGTCTGCTTTCTTTGAATTTTTATTTATGCTGGGACTGCAGCCTGTGGGATGGTGTCTCTCACCTTCGGAGAGAATCTTTTCTAATCCTTTAAATCTCCCTGAATGACCCTCACAGGTACCCCTCACTGTTACCCTCATGTTTCTTAATACAGTCAGTCGATTGTTAGTCGAAATTAATCACAATTCTGTGTCTTGTCAACTTATTACCCAAGTACATCACTTTTATTTGTTTGTTTATTATTGTTTTTGCTTTGTTCTTTAAAAAAATTATATTTATTTATTTATATCCCAAATGCTGCCCCTCCTAGTCCCCCCTCACAGAGACACTCCCCTATCTTGTTCTCCTCTGAGAGGGTGCCCCCCTCCCCCCACCCATCTTCTTACCCTGGCACATCAAGTCTTTGTTAGAGTAGGCACATCCTATCCCACACGAGGCAGAGCTGTTGGGGGATGGATTCCACAGACAGGCCACAGCTTTAGGAAGATCCTCTGCTCTAGTTGTTGGGGGCCCACATGAAGTCTGCTACATATGTGCCGGAGACCATGTTCCAGCCTGTGTGTGTTCTTTGGTTGGTGGCTCAATCTCTGAGAGTCCCTAAGAGTCTGGGTTAGTTGACACTATTGGTCCTCCTGTGGAGTTCCCAGCCCCTTCAGACTGTCAACCCTTCCCTCAGCTCTTCCATAAAAGTCCCCTACTTCTGTCCAATGTTTTAGTGCAGGTCTGTGTGTTTCAGTCAGCTGTTGGGTGGAGCCTCTCAGAGGACAGTTAAGCTAGGCTCCTGTCTGCAAGCGTAACAGAGGATCATTAATCAACTCCTTTTAAAGTCCCACCCTTGAAACAATGCTGGATGCATTTTGTTCATCTCTAAGAGTTGCCTTAACAGTTTCAATATTATTTTAAAATCCAAGATTAAAGTTTGCTCTCATTCTAAGACAGTCTGTTGACTGTGAGAACCTGAAAAGTCAAGAATTAAGCCATGTGCTTTCTCTATACAAGGATAAAGAGTAGACATTTCTAGTACAAAAGAGGAGAATGGGAACCCAGAAAGGAGAGGTCAGACCAAAGGAAGATCAAAACCCAAGAGAGCAAACATCAAATCTTGCAGCTCCCTGTTTGGCATCAGGGACTCATGGTGACATCATCTGGGCTCCAGCAGCCTGAGATGTCTCTGCCTCTTCAGCTCTGCTTTCTGCAGCTCACATTGCCCATCTTCCAAATCAGCTCTACTCTGTGCTTAAGGCTTTCCTTGGCGGATATCCCCCACAGTTCTGCCATCTTCAAGATCTTGGTGTCCCCATTACAACTTAGCCTTCACCTCCATAGTTCCAGGCACTGGCCTTTTAGAGCTTCCACTCAGAGAATCCAGCCCTGCCGTGTTTCCTGACTCTACATCTCCCAGGAATTTGGTACAAGCCTCTGGGATCCCATTGCTTCTGCATTTTTCATGCCTATAAAACTGGAACCATGTGTCTGCTACTATCAAGTTCTCCTGTCCCATCAGAACATAGTTTCACCCTTTAGGCCATTGCTGCAAAAGATGCCGAGTGACAGGAAGGTTGAACATGAGAAAGTGTTTCCCAAGAGATTGTTTTTCACCAGCCTGATCCACTTCTGCTCAGGCTCTTGCCTTGTAGGGGTTGGTCTGCTGCTGCTAGGCATTCAAATGCTATAGATTGGCCTCCAAGATCTGGCTGCCCCCATGAGAGGAGATCCTCACATATACCAACTTTCGTTGTGTAAACCTTGCGCTTCCCCCAAGTTATTCCTGATTGGTTGATAGAGATGCCTACAACCTGGGCCGGTAAGAAGAGAGGGGATTAAGCAAAGGTTTCTGGTTTTGGGGTCTCAGGAGAGACTTAGAAGGAGAGAAGAGGAAGAACAAAGAAGTCACCATGGGATATGTAGATTGTAAACTCATGGCTCCCAGGGCTGGCTTGGTGGAGTGGGAGCAGGCCAGGTTGTCCATGGCAAGTGATATCTTGGGGGTATTGACAGGGAACTAGACAAAGTACCACAGAGGGTTGATATCTGCACAGCTCTAGTGATCTTAAAGCTTATTGTAAATTAAAAAGCATTTGTGTCTTTTGTTTGTTTTATGGTCTAAGTGAGGTAAACCCTCCAAAAATAGCATTTACTATAACATACCTTCTAGTAAATTTGCATTTCTATGTCCTTCAGCGTTTTGATTTGTCAGTTATACCTTCAAGGCACGACTCCAAGTGTCCAGTGAAGCTTTCTTTGTAATTGTGATAATCTTTTTGATATGTATAACCACTGTGCACCCACCCTCAAATTTGATCAGACTCAGAGTCAAACCACATCTTCACTCTTTCTGTTCTGTAAATCTGGGTAAACACAGTGAATGCAGTCTGTGCCACAATCTAAATGTTGCATTGAACTGGAATTTCCTCCAAAAAAACTTAGAGTATTGTTTTAGAAATCAGACTCACTTAGATTTTTTAGGACACATCAGATAGACCCTGATGCTTTCCCAGAAGGTGATTGTCTGAGCTTGGGTTTTACTGCTGTGAACAGGCACCATGACCAAGGTGAGTCTTATCAGGACAACATTTAATCGTGGCTGGCTTACATGTTCAGAGTTTCAGTCCATTATCATCAAGGCAGGAGGGAGCATGACAGTATCCAGGCAGGCATGGTGCAGGAGGAGCTGAGAGTTCTACACCTTCATCTAAAGGCTGGTAGGAGAAGACTGGCTCCCAGACAGCTAGGACGAGAGTCTTAAAGCCCAAGCCCACAGTGACATATATTCCAACAAGGCTACATCTCCTAATAGTGCCACACCCTGGGCCAACCATATACAAACTGTCACAGTGACACAATAGCTTTTAGCTCAGGTCCCAGCGGAGTGTTAATCTCCCCTCTGAAACTTCATGAACACTGGCCACTTTTCCACTGGCATCGGAACTTTCCCAAGAACCACTCAGTCAGCTCTGCCTACTGTGTTTGAGGTTCCCCCAGCAGGCATCTCCAAACTTCCACATTTTCCCCACAGATCAGTCCTCAATCCTAACAGCCATATGGTCAGGCTGATCTCAGCCCCAGCCCCAGTTCTCAGCATCCGTTTTCTATACCAGTTAGTTTTCTGGTTATTGGGAAGTATAATTAAATACCATAAACACCTTTTAAAAGACAGCATAAGAAGGATTAATTCTGTCCCTTAATCCAGAGAAATCAGTCCATCACAGTGGGAGGCATGGTTGCAGGAGGGATTTGACCTGTGGGGCCATCCAGGGAGTAATGTGAACACTCTCAGTTTCCATTCTTTTCCTTCTTGCTCAGTCTGGGATGTCTGCCTCTGCGATGGTGCTCTCCAGGGCAGGTTGTATTGCTAATTCTATTAATCCTTTCTGGAAACACCATCTCAAAAATTCCCAAACGTTTACCTCGCTAATATTCTGGGTGTTTATTCATCAAATCAAGTTGATAACAAAAGTTAACTTAGAGATGAGTAGATGGGCGGACAAAAAGTGGAGTGGCTACAGGGTCACAGGATCCTGGCTGCTGCTGAGCTGGGGGAGAGCCAAGGAGGACTCAGCTGAGAACTGGCATGATCTTGCATTTTTCTCAGCGGTCATGGTTTCTACATTGAGTGTAGTATGGAGGTGGAACATCAAAAGAGCAGCAGCACCAACCTGGACAGTGGTGCTGGAGGTTTGGAGAGGGTGGTGCAAGGTCCCTGGAGCCTGGCACGTTCAAGGCTGAGGGGATAGATGGAGTGAGGTAATAGGAAAGAGAGGTCTGCTTTTACTTATTAATGTGGGAATGCCATGGGGCCATCATGGCTGCAATGAAGTGGAATTTGGTGGTTCTGAGACTTCACAGGCACACAAGGGGAGCTTGTGGTTCACCTGAGTCTCAAGCTCAGAGGGAGAAGGTCTGTGCAAGGCATATTTTAAAGCTATCAGGCAGGGTGAAAGCCTTACCTCAGAGGTGATGGAGAGCAAATGGGGTCTATGAATGGTTCTGGAACACCGCAGCATCAGGGAGGTAGAGGAGGCAAGAGGAACACACTAGGCAGGGCCCCATGTCCAAGCTAAGGGTAGGCTATTCACAGAGGCGGGGCAGGAGGAAGTGCGTTCTAGGCACTGATGCACCAGAGGACAGGAAGATGGAATGACTGATGGAGAAGTGGCTGGTGCTGACACAAGGGAACAGGGAGCAGCAGGCTTAGGAAAGAGCTTCCTGGATGGTCCAGAGCAGGGTGAGCAGAGAGTAGCCAGAGAGTGACCCATGAAGGCACCCACCTGCCTGCTCTGACAGGAGGAAGAATGGAGCAGGTGGAGGAGCCCAGAGAGCATTTCTCTGGGTGACCGGAAGGGCCCTCTGCTGCTGGCACAGAGGTTGGAATATCCCTGGTGATCTTTGATGATTAGGGCAGAGACATTCTCCCTACTCACTCCCTCCTGTCCTAGCCATTGGCCATGCCTGGCTTAGAACAGGCTATGCAGGTAGCTCTCCCATCCTGGACTCCGCTTTCCCCAGCTCTTCCGGCCACACACACAATAAATGGTCCAGATTCACTTCAAAACCATGATGATACCCCTGCCTCTCCATGGGATGCATTTATGAAACTCCTCTGTTTGTTGGACACCTGCATTTTTAGCTTCTTGCCTCAGAAGTTGTTCAGTGCATGGGGGCACAGCCAGGGATGAAGGTGGTGATCCCTGCCTGTGTGGTCCTGGGTAGGCCTCTAGGTGCTGCAGTCACTGGTGACCAGGGATTCGCCAAGTGCTGGCCTCCTGTGGAGAAGTCCAGCTGAAGCACCCCTGCACCTTCACACCGCACTCCCTTCTTTCCTGGGTGGAGTGCTCTTGGGTACTTAGGTGGGGAGGGGCTAGGTCTTCAGCCATCAGCAACACCCCAGTGACTAATAATCTTGCACCATGTGGCTGCTCCTCTAGCAATTGTCACTGTCCTGACTGCAGAAAGTCCCTTGTCAAAGGTTCCATTTGAAACTGGGAGCTCCACTGTGTGCAGATTCTCAATTCAGCAGCTCGAGTTTTGCCAATCGCAGCCTCCTAGGGAGAGAATAAACCAGAAGGGATCGGAGGAGAGGGAGATGGCAGGCCTTTTGCCTCCTTGGGGTTTGTGGTTTGCAGTCTCTGTGTGCCTGGGCAAGGGTGCCAGCTCCCTCGCGGGAAGAGCGCCCCCTGTGCTAGCTACGCCTCCACGGACCTGGTGGTCCCAGAGCGTGCAGTCATCCATTCATTGCGACTCCCATAGCCAAGGCCCCATGACTCCAGCCGAATCTATGAATGGGAAGAGATTAAAAAAAAAAATCCAACATCTATTTCCACTCCCTGCTTCCCGCCCCCTGCCTCCCTTCCCGCCGAGCCAGCCCGACACGAAGTGAAGTCGGGGGGGGGGGGAGGGAGGGGGCGTGGGGGTGTGCGAGAGCGGGTGCAAGTCTGGCTGGAGACTGTACTATTTATATACGCCGGGGCTCCAGGACAAAGAGGGCAGATCCGAGTCACCCCCCTTCTGCAGCCCCAGCGTCGCCCCAATCCGCTCCTCCGTGGCTTTGATTTCACTCCCTCCTCCCCCGCGGGCTGGCAGGTGCGGGGGTGGGAGCCGTCTCCGCGGGAGCAGCGTCGCCAAGGTCCGGCTGCTGACGTCCGAGCCTCTGCTCCTGTCAATGAACAGCAGCCGCCGCCTGGGGACTGCTCTGGCAACGAGGCTGCAGACGTCATCGCCTCCTGTTGGACGCGGGGGGGGGGGGGGCGTCCAAGCATCAGCGTCGCTGGCTTAAAGGAAAACTCTCTAAGTTCCAGCAGCAGGGGAGAGTGGCTCTTCAGAGCACACGCAGCCCCCCACAACTCCGCCCCCATGTCAAGTGCACGCGGGCACACGGGTTGGACTCTCGCCCACGCACGCACACACACACGCGCGTGCACACACATGCACACTCGTGTGCACACATACTACTTCTAGGTGTGTGGGTCTAAAGTTGCTTCCGTCGAGAGGCTAAACTGAGGTGGACCAGTCTTCATTGGTGCCTAGAAAGCACCTTACTGCTTTCCGGAGCACCTCAGAAAGGAAGGCGGGAGAGGGGAGCATCACTCTTTCTTAGAGTTGTCTCCCCCTTTTGCGAGATGACCAGCGTGGAAACTCCAAGTACCCGAAGCCCTTGGAATACTGCCGCATGGAGCATATTCGAGCGTCTTGGACAAATCCTGGACTTGGGCCACCCGGGTTTGGCAACTTGTTTTGAGCAGCCCTGGATGGAGCCTGGACCCACCTTTCCCAGAGACTTGTCTCCACCGCTCCGCTTTGAATTTGTGAACTGGCGATGAAGCAGATAGGAGTTTTGTACTGGAGGATACTTTGGCGGGTAAGTTGATATATATATATATATTTAAATCTAACATTAGCCACTGAGAGTCCAAAGGGGGATAAAAAGAAAGAAAGAAACAAAAGAAGCAAAGAAAACTTATCTCTCTGCAAGCTTTCCAGCAGTAAGAAAATGTGTGTGTGTGTGCGCGCGCGCGTGCCTGCGTGAGCAGTGTGTCAGTGTTTGTGGATGTGACTGGGTGAGCGGGGTGAGGAGTGTAAGCCAGAAGCACCGGACTTTGTAAAGCTTAGCAGGGAAGATGGGAGAGCCTGCAGCTAACCCCAGTGCCAAGCGACAGCCTGGGGCTCATCACTCAGGGTTCCTGGAGTTTTTGAGCAGCAAGTTCCAGAGTAGACTGCGCCCCAGCTGTAAACTGCAGCGGCTGCCTAGCCAGACCCGCAGGTGCCTCTTGAGGTGGCGCAGAGAAGGGCTGTCAAGCGCCTCAACCTCCTCCCTCCTTCCTGCTGCCAGTCTCCCATTCTCAGTAGGGACAGATCTCCCTGCACCGGCCATCGCTGCCTCTTGTCCGTTCCTCTACCCCAGTCTCTTTTGCGAGATATCACATGATACCATAAAGGAGGAGCGGGTCCTGCATCCTTAGGGTCTGAAAGCGTCTCTGTTGCCTTCTGTAGCTTTTATTTTATTTTATTTGGCAATCCATTGAAACCACATCCCAACCATCCCGACCAAACACTCAGAGTGTGGCTGTTTCCCCACAGCCACGAGCAGGCTCCTCATAGCCAGGCAGGACCAGGAGTCCTAAGGGGTGGTGGTGGTGGTGGTGGTGGACCCCACCCAGGCCCCCTCCCACCTTAGCAGGAGACCTCTGAAGTATCTGAGGAACCTCTTGGGTTTTGATTTCTCCTCTCAGCTCACCCTTTTAGTAGAAGGAAAAGGAGGAAGGAGGGAGGGAGGGAGGGAGAGAGAGAGAGAGAGAGAGAGAGAGAGAGAGAGAGAGAGAGAGAGAGAGAGAGAGAGAGAGAGAGAGAGAGAGAGAGAGAGAGAGAAGAGGGCCACACTGACACACTGATGGAAGCAGTCCTGGGGGTTCTGCCCAAGTCCCTGCCTCTCCTGCCTGCCTTCCGGATCCCTTCCTGTCTTTCGGCAGCAATTTCTTTCCATCTCCCTCCCTGGCCTCTTCTCCCCACCCCTTTCCTCTCCACCTAACCCCACCTTCACGCTCCTCTCCGGGAGGGGAGGGCCAGGGGGAGGGGAAAAGAAAACCCCCAAACCCCAGGCCCTGGGCAGAGATGTCGAAGAAGCGCAAAGCCCTCGAGGGTGGAGGAGGTGGAGGAGAACCCCAGCTCCCAGAGGAGGAACCCACTGCCTGGTTTGGGGGCAGCAGCGAGGAGCCAGGTAGGGGGAGGGGGAGGAGACAGAGGACTGAGCACATGCGGAGAGCTTTGGAGCGGGAGATGCTCCACAGGAATGCCCCAATCTTTAGAGCAACTGGGTAGACTTACCCACAGAAGAGAAATTGGGGGTGGGGTGGAGAGGAGCTGACTAGGCCAGTGCTCGAGACCCAGCCCTGAGAACTTGGAGCACACTGGGGGGAGAAGCTGGAAGGCAAGTGAAGGATGCAGGAGGGGCCAGGAAGGGCCGACTGAGGATGCTGGCCATCTCCCATTCCTGCTTGCCTTGTTGTCTGGGAAGACCCTATTCTGTGTATATATGGCCTGTGTTGGTGCCTGAGTGCAGGACTCTGCCTGGAGGGAGGGGTGCTGGTGCTATCCCCCAGTGCCTGTTGCCGATGGGGACAGCAGGGAGGGCCCATATCTTCTTCCATGCTTCTCCAATCCAGGGATGTTGAGGGTTGCGTCATGAGGAATCTTCATCCTCTGCACAGGCAGGGCCTCGGGTCCTCCTGAAGTTGGAGGTGAGGGTTGAGCAGATGGATTGGTAGATTTCATTTCGAGGGGAGATGGAGGAGGCAAGCAGTTGGGTTCGTCTCTGCCTGGAATGACACCAGAGAAAAAGTAAAGATGGAAAATTTCCTATGTACCAAAAGTGATACTTGGGATCTCTGATTTCCACACAAAGGAAACCTAGACAGACACCTTTTATTTCACTTAAAGCATTCTGGATTTGGTTAAAAGGAGGCCCAGATGATGTAGTGAAGCCTTTTCCCGGCTGTGGGGATAAATGAAAAGGAGAGCTCATGAGCTTTTGTTGTTGGGTAAGCTGTAGAAGATCAGGTGGTGAGAAGACTCATGGGGTGATGTGTCCGGGGTGGCTGGGCAGGCATGAGGAGCTGTTCTGCATGCCTGCTTTCTTCCCTGCAGCCAGCCATGGTCTTGATGGAGACAGGCTCCCAAGAGGCAGAGCATCAGATGGCTGGTGTCTCCAAGATGGAGTCCTTGATCCATCTCCTGCGTTATCACAAGGGATATGGGGTTACAAAGTCCCTCTCGCAGAGAACGTGGAGCTTGTGTGCACTTGGAACCTTTGCAAGGCCCTATCACATTGAGAAGCCAAGGGTGGAGATGTGCCTCTCTCTGCATGCTGCAGTTGAATGTTAGTGAAAGTTGATCTAGATCCTTCCCGGTTGCCACCAAAGAGGTGGTCTCTAATGACTGTGCACTTTTTCATGGTTTACTGCTCAGTTATTGTTGTAGGACAAACCAAAGCATTGCTTATATTAATGTTGTTGGGTATGTGGGTAATTGGTAAGAACTTTAGATACTGCTCATGGGTCTGAGTGGCTGGAGGTTTTCCATTGTAGGAGGGGATGATTGCGCACTACCATGGGATCTGGTCGATTTCTCAACTCTCTATGCAGGATCACTTCTGACTTAGGTTTGCTGTGGGGCAAGAACTAAAGTCTATGTGAAGTGACCTCACCATCATGGTAATAACAACTGGGGTATATGTTATGTTACCTTCATAATTAATGATCTCATAGCTCCCAGTTCCAAGAAAAAAGACAAGAATTACATTTTAACAAATGTTTCCCTGTGTGTGTGTGTGAGTGTGTGTGTGTGTTAATAGAATAAAACAACAGTCCATGTTGTGGGAAGCCCATGCTCCCAGTCACAAATAATTCCCACAGTTCCCAGATGGTGGCGCTTTACAGGGAACATATGGAAAGTCACAATGGGTAACACTGTGGACATAGGTGTCCCTCTCGAGGAAGTGTCCCTCCATGTGCTCTGGAACCTTTGATGGCTTTACCACATTGAGAAGCCAAGGGTTAGGATGTGGCTCTCTCTGCACACTGTAGCCCAATGTTAGTGAAACTTGACTAGTCCTGCCCAGTTGCCACAAAAGAGGTGGTCTCTAGTAACTGTGCACTTTTTGATGGTTTATTGCTAAGTTATTGACATAGGACAAACCAAAGCATTGCTCGCCTTAATTCTGTTGGGTGTGTGGGTAATTGATAAGAACTTTAGATACTGCTGAAGGGTTTGTTTGAATGGCTGGAGTTTTTCCATTGAAGGGGAGGAATGAGCCTATATTACCACACCATGCTCATAGTATTCAGTGATTCTTATCATAATTTTAAGATGTTTCGCTCTCCCCCTCTCTCTTTTTTTTTAAACTTACAAAACTCAAAGACTTTGCTGTGACCTTTGTACTTGGCGAATCAGAGCTCTACTTGAAGAGTGTCTACAGCTCAAGAAACCTTTAAGGGTGTGGATGCTCACCTACCACATTGTGACTACTTTTGCTTGGGAGATGGAGAGTGTGGCATACAAGTCACGACACAGACCAGGAGTGGTGGAAATGTGTCTTCATGTACACAGTGTGTGGCCGTATGTGTATATGACTATTCTTCTGACAGCTGGGGAAGGGGTTATAAGTGGGTACAGGGTTTAAGTGACATGGGATCCTTGCTTGTGGGTGGGAAGCTAGTGTTACCCCTTGCAGACTCCATGCTGGTTTTACTGTGTTTCTGTTGGAATCCGGCCCCAAAGTGATGACTTTCTTGAAGACTAGAGAAGAGAGACCTTGCTGCCCTTGACCCCCAAGGGCCTCTCTGACATTGCAATGAATGGAAAAGAAGTGTGCTTGCTCATTCTGACCCTGGAAAATATAAGTATATGTCAGACCGAGGCAACGGGATGTTGGAATTTAGTGGTAGCTACTGGTTTCAAGGTCATGTATCAGAAGATCTACTGTATCTAAAGTTTGAAGCATATCTTGTTAGGGAAGAGTGACTTGGAACCTTAGAACCTAAGAAGGAAACCCTACTGTTCTTTTGTGCATCTTTACCTACAGTGAATGCTGAGTGCATGGTTTCCCTAAGCCCTCCCCCCAGCCGCAAGCAGATGTTGGGTCCAAGTCCTGTGTGGAAGCCTACTCCTTGGAAGTTTCTTAGGAATATGAAGTTAGGGTCACATTGGGTCACTGGGTATGCACAGGGGTGCTTTGCTTTTCTTAACATTCTTGATAAATTTATCTTGATAATTGGTTAAAAGGGGAACGGAAGCATACCATCACACCAAAGATTTGTCTGGGCATTTATTGAGGTGTCATTAAAGTTTTTTTTTTTCTCATCTATGGACATGTGTATGTGACTATATAAAATCATACTCATAGGTGCTGGAGAGATGGCTTAGTGGTTAGGAACTCTGGCTAATCTTCCAAAGGACCTGGGTTCAAGTCCTAGCACTTCATACAGCTTACTGTAACTACAGACCCAAGGGATCCAAAGCCCTCCTGCGGCTTCTGAGGGTACCAAGCACACATTTAGTGCATAGACACACACCTACATATTAAAAAAAATAAAATCATGGTCAGAGTATAGTTTTCCTGTAGGACCCAATAGGCTCCAAGTCTAGCATATGTACTTGGGTGCTTTTGGAAAATATTCACATACAATGTTCATGTTAATGATTTAGAGAAGTTTGATGTGCAATAGAACGATGTTAGCCATTATTTTTGTTTTCTTTTTGTTACGGTATAGAGAAGTTTGATGTGCAATCGAACGATGTTAGCCATTATTTTTGTTTTCTTTTTGTTACGGTAATCTTTGCAGTCAGCTTGATACATTTGGGAAGAGGGAACCTCAGCTGAAGTGATGCCTCCATCAGATTGGCCAGTGGGCATGTTCATAGGGCATTTTCTTAGTTGGTAATTGATGTAGGAGAGCCCAGCCCACTGTGGTCGGTACCCTCTGTAGGCAGGTGGATCTGCGCTGCCCAAGGAAGGTAGAGGAGCAAAGCCACGGCTTCTGATGCCCTCCATGGCCTCATGCCAGTTCCTGCCTCCAAGATTTTGCCTTGACTTCTTACCCTGACTTCCCTCATTGAAGGACGGTGACTGGAGAGTTGTAGACTGAGAGAGACCTTTCCTTTCAAGTCTCGCACAGTTATGGCGCATTTACCACAGCAATGGAAAGCCAACTAGGACACTCTTGTTTTGACTTCCCTCCACTGCTATGGACTTAAATGTAAGAGTACGTCATACATGGCAGATGCTTGTGAAGCTAATGGAAATGTTGAAGCTAGTATGCAAATTATCTATGAATATACTGCATCTTTGTATTTATTGGTCTTTTAAGAACAGACCTCATTTCTTCCTATTCTTGTCCTGTTTGTTTCCTGTGAGTTTCTTTTCAGGGTGTTATAATTTCCTTAGAGACTTTGGTTTAATCACAAGATGTCATCACTGGCTACTATTCACTGACACCACAATGAACCCCATTTTTGTCAGGTACCCCCAGAAATCTGCTCTCAGCCCCTGTAAGTTCTGTCAGATTTATCACCCCTCTCACTGTGCCTCAGCCCGATGGCTATCTATGCCTTTGCTGTTCTATCTGCACACATTTCTTCTGTGATTGCCGATGGGCATGAAATAATCTCAGTTGTCTAGTATAACATTAAGTTTGTCTCACAAGTGTTTAAAAAGTAGACAGCTTCCCCCTTAGATGAGATTGGTCTTAGATGAGATATACAAGGTAGCTAAGCTTCCTGGCTTTGTGTTCTTGGTATCTGGAGCCAGGTATGGGATGGTGCTAGTCAGAGGTACACAGGGGTGGCCTGGGAAGGTACTGCTTATAGTTCTCATTCCTGGAACCATGATGACATCGTCCATGACATCATGGGAGACATCGTCCATGACATCATGGGAAGCGACTCCATTGTTGTTCGAATCAATGAGAGAAGTAAGTGGATGGTTTCCTATAAGGCAACATCTCTCTGATATCAGAACACAGTGAGTCTGATGACTTCTGCACAACGGTCATGAATGATTGGCTTTGGGGCAGTCTAGAACTACTGATGTGGTAGGTAGAATCAATTTGATGCCTCAAAATCTAGTTAAAAGTGACTGTGTTGATGGTTAACTGATTTATATCTACAGTCCCCTAACAGCGGGGCTTGTTCCCCACATGTAAGTATTCTTGATAGAATCAATAGAATTAAGAACATTGATAACTTTTTATATGCTATGGAAAATACTCTTTTCATACTGTATAAACATGGATGAGTCGTGATCATTCCAAGGCTTACATTAATGACAATTTTCAAAGCCTACATTTTATATAGTTAGAGGACAGAGCTGTTTGGGTGTCTTTAATGCTCGGAGTGGTTTCTTTGGCTAGCGTGAAGGAGGTTGACATCTGGAGGGTCAAAGATGGTGTAGGAGGGAGATGGGTTTGGGGAAAACGTCAGGGTGTGGAATGGAATGGAGAATGTGTCCCCATTCTTGGACTGACTCCTTCATGGGCTCTTTAATCAAAATGACTTTTATCTGATCCGGGCATTAGAGACACCTTTCTGTCCCCTACCCCACTACCCGTGAACTTCGAGTTTGAGTTAGGCAACCTTGCTGGTAGGTGTCTTTGACTGCAACTGTGGTATGTGAAGGTAGGGTGAGCCACCACTGCAGTCTAGTAGTGTAAATGGTAACTCAGAGAAGCCAATGAGGAGCACCCTGTGAGGTGAGCAAAAGATGCTCTCTACAGACTAACAAGTCTGCAAGGCCACTAGCTGGGAAGGCAGTGACTGTACAGGACATCCCGGGGGCTACAGCAGAGCCACCCGCAGTCTACTCTAAGGCAACCTGAGAGTTTAAGATCCTCAGAGCTCTCCTGATGGCTGCCCCTCCCCTCCAGGACAGAGCAGCCTTGGGAACAAACAGGAAGGTTACGTAACAATGCTGCCTTCTCGCCCTTCTGTGGCCAGATTGAATAATACAAAGAGAACATTTGCTCCTCAGGTAAGCAGAAATTAGCTTCACCTGCTTAGCTGGAGGAGCACACTCAATAAAGAACTGTTCAGCCATTAAAAAGAAAATCCAGTTATGAGCATGACGACTTCAGCTTTTCTTCCTTGGCCAATTCGAGGTAGCAGTCATAATGACCAGCACAGAAGAATGCACAGAGAGGTGCAGCATGCTTTCCTCCAGCCTTGCCCTAAAGTCAACCACACTGATGTAGTCAAAGACCATATGGTATGGCACCCTACATCATAGAAGTCTGTGTAGGTGACGCCTTATTGAAACATAGGTATCTTCTCCACTTTCCTCCTTCACCCCATATTATTCACTTGTATGTATTTTGGAATTTGTCAGCATATACAGATCTACTTTGTTTTCATATATTATATATATATTTACATATTACTTTATTTATATAATATATATATTTAGATTAATTTATTTTATGCATTTGAGTGTTTTGCTTGCATGTATGTATGCCCACAATGGCCTGCAGAGGCCGGAAGAGAGCCTCAGATCCCCTGGAACTGGAGTCACAGACAGTTGTGAGCTGCCGTGTGAGTGCTGGAAACCTAACCCAGGTTTCTTGCAAGAGTAGCAAGTGCTTCTAACTGCTGAGCCTTCTCTCTGCCTGACCTTTGATTTTAAAAGAATTGTCTGCAAAGTATTCCATGGTATAGCAATCTATAACTGATTTAATTAAACATTTTAGAATAATACTCAAGATAATAGCACTTTGCTTTAATAAACAATGTAGTAAGCAAGCAGAGACTACTTGTTGAATGGCTATATAAATCTACATGTCTTAGAGGCCTGGATATAGAAAGTAGCTCACAGATATGATCCCTGTGTAAACTTGTCTGAAGGCCAGTTCACTCACATCATCCCACCTGTGGTGTCAGAACTGGGGTACCAGGCAAATAGCCTCTCAAACCAGTGGATAAAATATTCAAAATATAAAGTCTTTGCTGAAAGGAGATTTACATCTACAACTACTTTTAAAAAGACATTTTAATATGTTTGAGTTTTTGCTTGCATGTTTGTCTGTGCAATATGTGCATGCAGTGCCCAAAGAAGCCAGAAGAGGGCGTCGTATCCCTGAAAGTGGCCTTACAGGATGGTTGTGCACCACCTTGTGGCAATGGAACCTGGCTCTGCTACAGGACCATCTAGTGCTCTCGGCACCCAAGTCACCTCTCCAGCCCCTACAGAGGGTTTTGTAGACCACGAGATGATTTAACATCTAGTCTCTAGCTAAAGTAGGTGAAGGGATCATTGCTGTGGTGGCTAGTGCTGATTGTAAACTTGGTTGTATTGAGAAGAACTGGGGGATTAATAAAGCATATTTTGAGTGAGTCTGTGATGACATTCCCAGAGAGAATTAACCAAGGTAGGGGGAGATCCATCCTAAATCAGGTGGCTTGGTCCCACAGGCTGATGACCCAGAGAGAGTGAGAGACACATTATAGGCCAACATTTTCTTTTAACTGTCAGTTTAGTTTTGCTTGTTTGTTTGTTTGAGATAGGATCCGTGCTCTTTACTTTTCCTTGACCCAAGTCAGGGTCATCTGGAAAGAGGGACTCTCAGCTGGGAAAAGCATCTCCCTGAGATTGGCTCATAGGTGAGTCTGTGGGACATTTTCTTGATTAATGATTAATGTGGGGGGGCCCAGCTCACTGTGGACAGGGCCACTGCTGGACAGGTGGCAGTGAGTTATGTAAAAAGTAGTCTAAGCAAGCCATGGGAGTGAGCCTGCCAGCAGCTCCTCCATAGCCTCTGGATCCATTCCTGCCTCCAGGTTCCTGCCTTGAGTTCCTGCCCTGACTTCCATTACACTGGACTGTAATGTATAAGATGAAATAAACCCTTTCACCCACAAGTTGCTTTTGGTCGTGGTGTTTATCACAGCAATGGAAAGAAAACCAGGTCAGGGTCTCATGTGGCCGGGACTGGCCTTAAATTTCCCATGTAGCTGAGAATGGTCTTGAACTCATGACCCTCTGCTCTCTACCTCATAAGTGCTGGGATTACAGTAGTGTGCCACCATACCTGGCTCTGTCTAGTATTAAGCCAGTCGTTGGCAGATTTGATTCTCCAGACAAGTTTCAGATGTGGCTCACACACCCCAGATGCTTTTCGAGTTGGGCATAGGACCTTATGATGAACTAGATGTTTCTCCTTAATAGGTGTCAGCACAGATGGTCTCGAATGACAGATACAGAAGACATCTCTCTGCTGCACACACAGAGTGTGGTCCTGTAGTGTGTGGTACTCGTACTGTTGACTTCTGGGAAGGATGCTGGACTGTCCCCGAGGCTGAAAGCGGGGAAAGGCTTGGCTGACCCTGTCTGGGCAGTTGCATCTCCTTCTCTGAGATAACCCTTCAGATTTAGGAATCTGCCCAGGAAAGCCCAGAGTTTATTCGAGAGAGGACAACCCTTTTGTCTTTCCCTGTGTTGTGACTTTTAATTCTATCCATCCCTTTGAGGTGCTCATGGATTTAGCATAGCATAAGGAGTCATTTGTTGGTCTCATTTGTGGCTAACCTAGGCCAACTGGGAAGTAGAGCCCAAAGGGTCAAGCCTGTCTTTATGTCACTCCTTGCTTGCATGTGATAAGTCTCATGCTTAAGTGGCAGGGTCTGTGAAGATTCGAGGGACCCAAGTTAACTTAGTTTATATAGCAGTGTACCACAGGAAGTAACTCTCTTTGTTTGAAGGGTGATGATTGAATCTTCAGAGGTCTCTCACATGCAGGGTTTTGGTTACTGCAGATGTCAGGAGACAAAGCATGGAAGGAGCCTGGCTAGCAGGTGGCAGATGAGGGCTTCAGAGCCCAGGAATGAGGCTATCCCCTGTGTTCTCATTGTGTGGGTGTGGTACAAGGGGTGACTCTTGGGAGATCCCAAGGCCTTGGGTAACCCAGAGCAAACTCTTAAATGTCTTTGACCAAGCTCTGTCAACTATGAACTAAAGAACTATGGATTTTAAATGATAAAATGATAACAAATATGCCCATGCAACAATAACAAAGAATAGAGTCTGTTGTAGCTTTATGATAAGAGTCTAAATGTGGATTGGATAGAAAATTTGCCGTAATTCACAGGAAAACCATCTATACGTGGCTGACAATGTGTTAGTTTAATCATCTTTGCCTAATCTCTCCCCTAAAGCCCTCATCCTCCAGTCCTTGTCCAGTGTCTTACTTGTTTGCCTTCTAAGGCCACTGTGATTGTCGGAATCAGGTGCAGTTGAGGCACAGGCACAGGTTATTCAGTCGTGACGTCATGACCTCCAAGAGACAGTGCCAATCATGGCAAGGCTAGGTCTATTATCACAATCTTGCTTAGTAATCATTTAATAATTAAATAATCCAACCCAAGCAAGACCTGGGCTCAGATCCCTGGCAGCCATGCAAAAAAGCTGTCTATGACTAGATGTCCCCGTTACCGGAGGCATGTGAAAATATGAGGATTACTGGGGCTTGCTGGCCAGCCCCCAAACCAATGTGTTCTAGGTTCAGGGAGAGGCCTTGTCTCAAAGGGATGAGATGGGTCCCAATGCTGGAGGACACCTGATCTGGTTCTCTGGCACCCACAGAAGCTCACACAGGTACACATATCCACACACACACACATGTGTACAAGCACACGCACAAAAAACATAAGAGAAAAATTAGCTTTTTTTAGGTGGTAACTGGTTTACAGGACAGATAATTTTGACATGAACATGTTATGTTTTGTTAAGCAATCATGTTATTGAAGAAAAAAAAACCATCGCCCAGTTATCAAAGAAGATGTATTACAAAAACAGACAAAAACTGACCCCAAAACAACAACAACAACAACACCCCACAACAAACTTCAAGATGTGTGTGTCTCTCTTATCTGAGCGTGGACTCCCCAGATCCACTGAAAACACAGACAAGCACACCCAGGGCTCTATCCAGCCAATCTCCCTATAATGAGCACTAAGCTAGGTGCCCTACAAAGACCTCTTCTTTTTAATGATACACGGAGAGATGGGGCAGAGGAGGCTGAATCACCTGGGTGTTCCCAGACACCACAAAGCTTAGTCCCCTTCCAGGCTGCAGGTGCCAGAACCCCAGCGATTGGAGTCCCCACTCCAGTGTTCCGTACAGAATGTACTCCATGTCCGCAGAATGGGGGGCACGCTCTTCTTTCTAACATCAATTTTATACTCTCAAAAAAAAACTTTTCACACTTAATTCACAATCTTTATTCCAATGTGCTTGGGGAATAATTATGTTTTATTTTCTCTTTGAGTGAGATTCTTTGGGGCTCCCAGAGTGTAGCTTTTCTTCTCACCCCCTCACCCTCCAGGAGGCCGGAGTGTGGTGAGTATTACTTCCACCATCGGTGCTGTGTGTCAGGTGTCACTTCTTATTAAATAGTTCAGCGTGTTTAAATTGAGCTGGAAAACGTGCAGAAGTACATATAGTTCTTTAGTTTTTCTCCCATCGAGAGTGAAATCTGACTGGTGCAGATTAGAGCTAGAGGCTCAATAATGAAAGCAATTAGTAAAAAAAAATCTGCCGGGCAGTGGTGGCTTACACCTTTGATCCCAGGACTTGAGAGGCAGAGGCAGGTGGATTTCTGAGTTCGAGGCTAGCCTGGTTTACAGAGTGAGTTTTAGGACAACCAGAGATACACAGAGAAACCCTGTCTCGAAAAAACAAAAAATAATAATAAAAAATAAATATATCTGCGGCTGCCCGTGTGCCGATTTATCTCTGCGACTGTCCCACAGTGCGCAGTTCTCTGTGCTGCTTCAACTCTCAGGCCTGATACTTGTAAAACTTTTTTCTTTGGTCATTTTTAAAAAAAGGTTTTTATTTATTAAGTTATGTTAAAAAACATCACACCTGTGTGTGTCATTGTATGGGTTTGTGCACATCAATGCAGTACCTATGAAAACCAGAAGAAGGCATCAGATCTCCTTGAGCGGATCTCCCTTTGGGAGCCACCAGAATGGGTACCAGGAACCAAATTTGGGTCTACTGTGAGAGCAGTATGCATTCTTAATGGCCCACCCGTCTCTCCAGCCCTATTTCTCCTTTTTAAAAACGAGAAGCAATGGATTTCTTTTGTTTGCCTCCTCTGCTCCCACCTTAGGTAATAAATACCCATACAATTTGCTTCTTTAACTGGCAAAGCATCACAAACAAGGGACAGAAGACGAAACCAAGTCCTCAACCCCAGAGTCTCATGGGAGAGAGAGGAAGGCAGGACGTTGTTTTCCCAGCTCGTAGGTATTTTATGTCTTCGTAGGAAGGTAAGAATGTACATCCAATTTTCTGAGGAACCACCAGACTGATTTCCAGAGTGGTTGCACCAGCTTGCAATCCCACCAGCAATGGAGGAGTGTTCCTCTTTCTCCACATCCTTGCCAGTGTCTGCTGTCACCTGAGTTTTGATCTTAGCCATTCTGACTGGTGTGAGGTGGAATCTCAGGGTTGTTTGATTTGCATTTCCCTGATGATTAAGGATGTTGAACATTTCTTTAGGTGTTTCTCAGCCATTTGGAATTCCTCAGTTGAGAATTCTTTGTTTAGCTCTGTACCCCATTTTTTAATAGGATTATTTGATTCTCTGGAGTCTAACTTGTTGAGTTCTTTGTATATATTGGATATTAGCCCTCTATCAGATGTAGGATAAGTAAAGATCTTTTCCCAATCCGTTGGTGGCCTTTTTGTCTTATTGATAGTGTCCTTTGCCTTACAGAAGCTTTGCAATTTTATGAGGTCCCATTTGTCGATTCTTTTTTTTTAAAAAAATATATTTTATTATGTATTTTCCTCAATTACATCTCCAATGCTATCCCAAAAGTCCCCCATACCCTCCCCCCTCTCTCCCATTTCCCTACCCACCCATTCCCATTTTCTTTTTTTTTTTTTTTTTGGCCCTGGCGTTCCCCTGTACTGGGGCATATAAAGTTTGTGTGTCCAATGGGCCTCTCTTTCCAGTGATGGCCGACTAGGCCATCTTTTGATACATATGCAGCTAGAGTCAAGAGCTCCGGGGTACTGGTTAGTTCATAATGTTGTACCACCTATAGGGTTGCAGGTCCCTTTGGGAAAGGATCTTTACCTATCCTAAATCAGATAGGGGACTAATATCCAATATATATAAAGAACTCAACAAGGTGGACTCCAGAAAATCAAATAACCCCATTAAAAATGGGGCTCAGAACTGAACAAAGAATTCTCACCTGAGGAATACCAAATGGCTGAGAAGCACTTAAAAAAATGTTCAACATCCTTAATCATTAGGGAAATGCAAATCAAACAACCCTGAGATTCCACCTCACACCAGTCAGAATGGCTAAGATCAAAAATTCAGGTGACAGCAGATGCTGGCGAGGATGTGGAGAAAGAGGAACACTCCTCCATTGTTGGTGGGATTGCAAGCTTGTACAACCACTCTGGAAATCAGTCTGGCGGTTCCTTAGAAAATTGGACATAGAACTACTGGAGGATCCCGCAATACCTCTGGGCATATATCCAGAAGATGTTCCAACCGGTAAGAAGGACACATGCTCCACTATGTTCATAGCAGCCTTATTTATAATAGCCAGAAGCTGGAAAGAACCCAGATGCCCCTCAACAGAGGAATGGATACAGAAAATGTGGTACATTTACACAATGGAGTACTACTCAGCTATTAAAAAGAATGAATTTATGAAATTCCTAGGCAAATGGATGGACCTGGAGGGCATCATCCTGAGTGAGGTAACACAATCACAAAGGAACTCACACAATATGTACTCACTGATAAGTGGATATTAGCCCAAAACTTAGGATACCCAAGATATATAATACAATCTGCTAAGCACATGAAACTCAAGAAGAATGAAGACCAAAGTGGGGTCACTGTACCCCTTCTTAGAATTGGGAACAAAACATCCATGGAAGGAGTTACAGAAACAAAGATTGGAGCTGTGACGAAAGGATGGACCATCTAGAGACTGCCATACCCAGGGATCCATCCCATAATCAGCTTCCAAACGCTGACACCATTGCATACACTAGCAAGATTTTGCTGAAAGGACCCTGATATAGCTGTCTCTTGTGAGACTATGCCGGGGCCTAGCAAACACAGAAGTGGATGCTCACTGTCAGCTAGTGGATGGATCACAGGGCTCCCAATGGAGGAGCTGGAGAAAGTACCATTTGTCGATTCTTGATCTTAGAGCATAAGCCATTGGTGTTCTGTTCAGGAAAATTTCCCCTGTGGCCATATGTTCGAGACTCTTCCCCACTTTCTCTTCTATTAGATTCAGTGCATATGGTCTTATGTGGAGGTCCTTGATCCACTTGGACTTGAGCTTTGTACAAGGAGATAAGAATGGATCAATTTTCATTCTTCTACATGCTAATCGACAGTTGAACCAGCACCATTTGTTGAAAATGCTGTCTTTTTTTCCACTGGATGGTTTTAGCTTCTTTGTCAAAGATCAAGTGCCTATAGGTGTGTGGGTTCATTTCTGGGTATTCAATTCTATTTCATTGATCTACCTGTGTGTCACTGTATCAGCACCATGCAGCTTTTATCATGATCGCTCTGTAGTACAGCTTGAGGTCAGGGATTGTGATTACCCCAGAAGTTCTTTTATTGTTGAGAATAGTTTTCACTATCTTGTTTTTTGTTTGTTTGTTTGTTTTTGTTATTCCAAATGAATTTAAGAATTGTTCTTTCTAACTCTATGAAGAATTGAGTTGGAATTTTGATGGGGACTGCATTGACTCTGTAGATTGCTTTCAGCAAGATGGCCATTTTAACTATATTAATCCTGTCAATCCATGAACATGGGAGATCTTTCCATCTTTTGAGGTCTTCTTCGATTTCTTTCTTCAGAGACTTGAAATTCTTGTTGTACAGATCTCGCACTTGCTTGGTTAGAGTCACACCAAGATATTTTGTGTTGTTTGTGACTTTTGTGAAGGGTGTCGTTCCCCTAATTTTCTTCTCAGCCCATTTATCCTTTGAGTATAGGAAGGCTACTGATTTCTTTGAGTTAATTTTATATCCAGTCACTTTGCTGAAGTTGTTTGTCAGCTGAAGGGGTTCTCTGGTGGGATTTTGGGGGTCACTTAACTATACTCTTTTATCATCTGCAAATAGTGATATTTTGACTTCGTCCTTTCCAATTTATATCCTCTTGACCTTCTTTTTTTTGTCTAATTTCTCTAGCTACAACTTCAAGTCCTATATTGAATAGATAGGGAGAGAGTGGGCAGCCTGGACCCAGCTATACCACTCCTGGGCATATACCTAGAAGAAGTTCCAACTGGTAATAAGGACACATGCTCCACTATGTTCATAGCAACCTTATTTATAATAGCCAGAAGCTGGAAACAATCCAGATGTCCCTCAACAGAGGAATAGATACAGAAAATGTGGTACATTTACACAATGGAGTATTACACAGCTATTAAAAACAATGACTTTATGAAATTCTCAGGCAAATGGATGGAACTTGAAAATATCATCCTGAGTGAGATAACTCAGTCACAAAAGACCACACATGGCATGTACTCACTGGAATACCCATGATACAACTCACAGACCACAGGAAGCTCAAGAGGAAGAATGTCCAAAGAATGGATGCTTCAGTCCTACTTAGAAGGGGGAACAAAATACTCAAGGGAAGTAGAGGGTGAGAGGGGCTTGGGAGGAGGGGAAGAGGGGGAGGGGAAAAAAGGAGAAGAATTAGGTATGGGAAGAGATGGAGGAGATGCACAGAGGGTCAGGAAATTGAACAGAGGTGTGTATCAATGGGGGATGAGGAACTGGGGGTAGCAACCAGAAAGTTCCAGATGTCAGGAAAGCAAGAGTCTCCCAGAACCCCATGGGGATGACATTAGCTGAATACCCCACAAAGGGGAGAGGGAACCTGTTGAGACCATATCCAGAGTTTAGGCATGGCCCCCTGGTTGAGGGATGGGGCCACCCACCCATCTCCAAAATTTTAACCCAGAATTGCTCCTGTCTAAAGAAAATACAGGGAAAAAGTATGGAGCAGAGACTGAAGGAAAGGCCATCTAGAGACTGCCCCACCTGGGGATCCATCCCACATGCAGACACCAAACCCAGACACTATGGCTGATGCCAAGAAGTGCTTGCTGACAGGAGCCAGCTGTCTCCTGAGAGGCTCTGTCAGATCCTGACCAATACAGATGGGAATGCTCGTAGCCAACCATCGGACCCTGGAGTTAGGAAAAGAACTGAAGGAGCTGAAGGGGCCTTATCTGGCATCAATGGGAGGGGAGGCTTTTGGTCCCATGAAGACTTGATACCCCAGTGTAGTGGAATGCTAGCGCTGTGAGGCAGGAGTGAGTGAGTGGGTGGATGGGTGAGCACCCTCATTAAAAGCAGGGTAAGGTGGGGATGAGGTAGGGGGTTTGCAGAGGGGAAACCTGGAAAGGGGATAACATTTGAAATGTAAATAAATAAAATATCCATTTAAAAGAAAAAGAAAAAAAAGAATGTGTATGCAAGCAGCTTTATAGGAGTCCTTCACGCTAAGCCATGCAGATGTTTCCAGAAGAGAACATTTATCCCTCCTGGACTTGGGTACTTTGGATCATGGACAGCTTGAGGAGCCCAGGAGTCATTCCTTGTGTCTAGGGGTCTGATATTTAGCAATCAACAGCCATTCCTCACAATTTAGAACGCCATAAGGAGTTTTTATCCCCTTCCAAGTCGGAAAGGCTGCCTGGGAGTTCCGTTCTAATGATCCGGTTACCAGTGGACTCCAGCACGTGCTCTCTGATGCTTTGGCTGGTACATTTTATATCATTTAAAATATTATTCATTTGTTTTTGAACAAAAACTCAGTACAGCTAATAAACATTTAAAAATGGTATATAATAAAATTTTCTTTTATGCCATTTAGTAATATCTCAAAAATTTCTCCATGTAGATATTTCCTATTTTTCCAATTTGTTTTTAGTTATGGTCATCTCCTTCTTATGCCCTTCATAAATTGAGACATTCCTTACTTTAGCTTTTTTTAAAACTATATTTATTCTCTTTTTGTTTCTGTCTCTCTGTGTGTGCACATGAACATGTGCGCGCGCGCGAGCACACACACACACACACACTCACGTGTAATTTTCATAGTGCTCTAGAAGTTTGAAGTTCTCTTTTTCAACCTGTTGTGTTGCCCAATGCTTCCAGGAAGCCATGACACAGTAGGAGTGAGAAAGAATTCCTGAGACTGCTTCAGAATTTCCCCAGTCATCATGGTGGTGGCTTTTGGGTGGAGGCAGGTACTTTACATCAAGGTTATAGCTCTCAAATGAAAACAGATCTCACAGCAGCCTGAGCTTTAAATCTTCAGATGGTTTTAGGTTTGTGTTTTCTATCTCCCAGTGGTGTCTAAAAGGCCCTGCCTGCTCCCAGCCAGGCCTTTCTCGAAGGCCTTTCTTTTTAATCAAGAGCAGATGTTGGCAATGGGGTTTTAATCGAGTGGCTTTCTAGCTCCTTTGGATAGGACTATGAGACGTTTTACTTTCATCTGATAATCGTCCTCAAGGTGCCTCTTAGCAAGAAGCCCTGGGTTAGACATGCTAAGCCCTTCCCTGTCACCATGGTGACTGCGCTGGGATTTAAGGATCTCCATGTTGGAACATGTCCTCCACTCGCCCTGTAGACTCCTCTTGGCATGTCTGGTTCTGCTCCCTGCTGTCTCCAAGAATATCAGATTCCTTGTTGTCTCTGAGGCTTCTTTTAGAAACCTGTTTTCAGCAAGGGCTCTCCTGTCAGGGAGGGGGCTGTGGAAGGCCTGGGGGAGCAGCTACAGCTTGCCATGGGTCGTCAGGGAGAGTGGCTCTCTCCGTTCCAGACTGGAGGGGCGTGGATGAGATGCTTCACAAAGCTCAGTTGATGCATTTGGACTGGGTAGGCCTGGTTTGTGCTGGCAGGCTAGGCATTTGACGCAGCACCCTGGCGGTGGTCTACCTGACCTGAGTTGTCTCTCTGTTTCCCAGGGGTGTCCTCCTGGGCTGAAAGCATCACCATAGACCCCAGGTTCTACTGCCTGTCAATTTTGGGTCAACAGGTGTCTCTTAATATCAACATTCCTTTTCACAAACAGTGTGGCTTATGACACAGGCCCAGGGGTGCAGGGTCTCTCTAGGGATCAGAAAGGACGCTCAGGACAAAATGACTACTTCGGACCCTTAGTCATAGTGGCTCCCTCTCTTCGATTGCTTTCAGAAGCCCGGTAGTCACAATTTTTGTTGTTTGTGGTTTTGTTTCTAATATGGAGGATTTGGGGGAGCGCTTAGGGAATCACCCTCACATCCAGTTCCACCTTGTCTTTCTATGGCAACGCCCTGGCTTTTCCTCACTTACTTATTGATAATCTTGTTGTGTATGTTCTTGTAAACTGTATGCAGTCTCTTTTGGAGTAAACTCTGAGTTTAAAAAAAATGAAACAAGTAGCCCGGGACCAAATGAAGATTTTGTCTTCTGGTCCTTCCTTCCCCCATCTGTGTACTGCTGTCCAGCATCCAGGCCGAGTTGAGCGGCAGCTCCAAATGCAAGAACACCCAACGCATCACTGTGAGAGGTAGGGCAAAGGGTAGCTAGCACCGAGGAGAGACCGAGGAAGGGTAATAGTGACTTGGATGGGAAAGCCACGCCACTCATTCTAAAACATCTGGGAAGCATGCGGGAGACCCAGGGTGAGGCCAACTTCTAGGGAAAATGACTCACACTGAGCCTGGTTTTCTGACTTTGGCCCTCGAGCATCGCTTGGTGGACCATGTCGGTGTTTCCTGCAGACATGTGTATTCATAGCCCCAACCCCTCCCTGGCTTGGTTCTGAGATTGAGGCCTCAGGAACAGCCAGTTTCTTAGATCTCCTGGAAGATTTAGTTTCATCTTTGTAGTTCTGCGTTCGGGTGAATGCGTCTCTCTGAGGGCAGTTCCCCAGGTCCATCAGTCCAGCCTCATGTAACAGCATTCACCATGCAGACACAAACCCTAAGCCACAAGCACAGTCTGTTTCCCAAGCAGCACAACTGACCATGGGGCCACGAAGTAAGGGCTCTAGACTGAGGGCTCGGGGAAGCAGCTGAGTGTCTGGGGAGAGCTAGAGTCTGGGCTCTCCCTACCAGTGCCTTCTTCAGCTCAAGCTCACAGCCCTACTACACAGCTGTTTGAGGCTTGCACTCCCAGAAGCACAAGCTGGCCTTGTGCCCTCTCAGTGTGGTCTCTCCTGCTGGACCCTCATCTAGAAGATGGCCACACACTCACCATGTCACTCACCCAGCACTTGGGAGGGTGCTTTTCTAACCATGTAGATTCTGCTTCCTCCTCCTCCTCCTCTCCCCCTCCTCCCCCTCCTCCTCTCCCCCCTCTTCCTCCTCCTCCCTGAAGTCTTTCCCATTGCTACTGTCTTAATTTTGGTCCCCATTATCTCCTACTTAGAAGACTCCAGTTTCCCTATTTGGTTTCATATCCTGTTTTTTTTTTTTTGTTTGTTTTTGTTTTTGTTTTTATCTGTATATTGATTGTTACAAAACAAAACACACTCCTATTATACCCCTGTCCGGGCTAGTTTTATATCAAGTTGACACAAACTAGAGTCATCTGAAAGGAGGGAACTTCAGTTGAGAAAATGCCTGTGGTGGTTTGAAAAGGTTTGGCCCTCATAGACTTGTGTGTTTGAATGCTTGGCCCACAGGGAGTAGCACTATGGAGTAGGTGTGGCCTTATTGGAGGAAGTGCATCACTGTAGGGCGGGGCTTTGAGGTTTCCTATGGTCAAGTTTTACCCAGTGTGGATTTAAGTCTTCTTCCGCTGCCTGGGGATCAAGATGTAGAACTCTCAGCTCCTCCAGCACTGTGTCTGCCTGCACCCTGCCATGCTTTCTGCCATGATGATAATGGACTAAGCCTAAGTCTCTGAAACTTTAATTTAACCCCAGTGAAATGTTTGCCCTTATAATACCTTGGTCATGGTGTCTCTTCACAGCAATAAAACCCAAACTAAGACAATGCCTCCATAAGATCTTCATGTGGAGTTAAAACTTTAACCTGCCTGGGATTCAGTTCCCTTTGCCTTCAGGTCTTGTGCTTGAGTCCCGTTCTTGTGCCTTTCTTTCTGTGGTTTGCTTGCCCAAAACTTTGCCTTGAGTGCTGAGGAAGCTATTTTGTAGGAACAACAGTCCCCCCAGCGACTTGATCTTTTCATGGCACTTTGCCTTTATGAATACATCTTTCTTGTCAGTTTTTATGTTCCTTTTCTATGGTCCTTAATTCTCTGTTATGGACTCCTTGTGTGGTTTTAAGGGGTGCAGTTGTCAGTCTTGTCTCTAAGCATTATACTTACAACATTTGGGGCCACTTTGGGGGCCTTTACCTGGGTACTGCGATTGGTCATCTCTCATCCAAGTGGCTGGCAGTGAGTCTATCCTGGCCTGTCCTTGTGTTCATCTGTGCAGGCTGGCTGCTGGGACAGTGGCAGCTGGAGGATCTGGCTCCTGTGTGTGCCCTTCTCTGGCTTCAGCTGGTGGCTGCCTGGGACTGGCAGTCCCACCCTCAAGACCGGTCCCTTTAGAGGCTGCAGTGTGGACAGAGATGTGTGACCCCTGCTCCAGGGATTCCCTCAGAACAGCCATGTAGGGCAGACTGCATACCCCTCTGATCCATAGCTCTCATTGGTCCCTTTACATTCTTCCTAAAACTGGAGCATCTACATGGAAAATTACCCAGGGCCCTGGATTTTAGATCCACTCCCTCGGGTACTCTACAGACAGCTAAAAGAGTTGCAGAATCTCTGTGTGAATTACAGTTTGCCTCTCATAGAGCCATGGAGGACTGGTGTGTGACAGGTCCCATAAGGGCAGCTGACATATGGCTCATGCTATTTTTATGGTAAAACATATATATTTTCCCATGTCTGCACAAAATCATTAGTGAGGGAGAGACAGGCTGGAATTCTGGAGTGACCTCTCTCCTTTACTCTCCACTCCCTTCCCCTCGCCTCCTCCCACCCAACTCCACCCAGCTCCAAGAAAGCCTAACTCTGCAGGCGAATATGGAATCCATTCGCTGGAGGCAAAGGGCTGAACATTCTTTAGGGATGGTCTCACCTTGGCGTCGACCTCCATAGGACATATTGCAGACATCTCACTGTTATATACTGATGCTGTTTGCCAAGAACAGCCTGCAGCAGAGGTGTTGAGCCTCAGTCTGCTGGTTTCGAACCAAGATGTGACACACTGTCTCTCTGCACCTCGCTCCATCCTGCGGCCGACCCGAGCTGCCATGCCACGTTGGTTCAGAGCAGGGCGCTGACTTAGCTAGGCAATGTTTCTCTTCAGCTGCCCCAAGAGTGCTGTGTGGCCTTCAGTTTTTCTGAGTGGCTGGGACCTTGAAAGGGAAGGGTGAAGCAGCCAGGAAATAAAAACTTGCAGGGCGGTGGAGGCTGGGCTCTTCCCGTGGACACTGTAAATGTCTGGGATCAGTTGTTTCTGACTGTGCGTGCAGGTATGTGGAGGTCAAGGGTCAACAACAAGGCCTAGGCTGTTGTTCCGAGGACACCACCTACCTACTTTTGTGAGGGTGTTTTATTGGTCTAGAGCTTACCAGACTGGGTGGGTTCCACAGATCTGTCTGTCTTCCCCGTACTGAGAATTCAATGCACCACACCTGATTTCAGTTTCAGGGAGTCTAACTCCTGCTTACAAAGCAAGCACAGTGACTGGCTGGGCCATCTCCCCAGCTCCCACGGTGACTTGTTTGTGGTGGCTAACGTATCTGTGGGCTGCCCTCTGGGTCCCCCTCTTTAGCACCTGGCTTGGTGCCACTTTTCTGAAAGTGCAGAAGCAGCTGCTCTTGGAGGAAGGGGAGCACACAGGATGCGGCAGTCACGAGGAATGAAGAACCAAAGCCGGCCACCGACCCTCAGAGAGCCGTGGCTCTCCAGTGTCTCGGGCCACAAGCAGCAGAAGTGGAGAAAAGAACCAGTGTGAGCCGGTGTCCCCAAGGCAGCTGTGCTCCGACAGGGGTTTCTGCTCCTTCATTACTGTTCATCCACCGATGTCTTCACCCCCTGAGAAAGCTTTCTACTCTCCCAGGCCAAGGCCAGGGCTGTGTCTTTTATATATTGTGCTTTTTACTCTCTCAGTGTGCAGGATAGTGCCCGAAACATGGTGGTGACCTAATTAATGAGGATGTCCTGGTATAAAGTGGCTTGGTGGTGGGCCCTGGAGTGTGTGTGCTGGACTTAAATTCTTCTGATAAAAGCATCAGAGATGATCTAGCAAAGAGAGACACTGGGAATTGCCATAACAGTTATCAATGGCAGGTGCTCCATGGGGCTCTAGGAGGAGGCTCTAGGTAAAGTGTCAGGGAGATTCCTCTCCCATACTCTGGAGCCCTATGGGATTAGAAGGTGGCTTCCCTATATATAGCAAGTGCTCCTTCATAGACCAGCTTACAGCAGGGTGGCCCACTCCATGGCTGATTTGGACCTTCTGGTCAACCTCTGGATTCTGTTCATTCTATCAGACACCGAGGGGACAGAGGTTGCATGGGCACTAATTGCTATGTAGCCAAGGATGTAGCTAAGGTGCATTATTTGACTGTAGAATCTTGGGAACCCACTCACTTTTGACCCTATGGTAAGGTTTGAACTGTCTACTATGGTGCTAATCCTGTGCTCATAGAACACAGAGCAGTGTTCAAGGGAAGTCCCACTACTCCAGCCTTTTGACATGGTCACACTGTAAAACCCAATGAGATTCACAAAGGTAGAACAGGCAGAACGTGGCCAAAGGTGCTTCCCAATTTGGAGGGCCCATACTACTGGTCACAAAAGGGTGAGAGTCTCCTGGATCTGTTTGTGGCTGGTTCCCACAGGCCAGCTGGACTGAGAAAGTAGGATTACCCTTGTGTGTGTTCGCGTATGTATGTGTGTGTGTGCATGTTCATGTGTATGTGTGTTTGTGTATATGTGTGAACATATATGTGAGCATGTGTGCTTGTGTGTGCATGTGTGTTTATGTTTGTGTATATGTGTGTCCTTGTGTATGCATATATGTGTGTGCATGTGTATGTGTGTTTGTATATATGTGTGAATGTGTGTACATATATGTGAGTGTGTGTGAGTGTGTGTGTGGTGGTTACTATTCCAGTTCACTCTCTAGAGCTAGGATTATCCTGCAGACCATCACACCACTAGGAGAAGCAAACCATGAGAAGCCACAGAATTCAGTTTCCAAATAGGATCTAGGAAAAAGACTTTAGAAAAGGAGCCGCTGACCCAAGCAGGCTGTGGAAGCCACAGAGAGGGATTTTCCCAGGCTGCTGCATCTGCCCTTCAGGTTCTGGTTGGCCCTGTGTGTGTTGGTAATTTGAAAAGTTAGTAATTTGAAAGTGTTCTTTAAAACAGATTTTATTTTAATTATGTGTGCGTATTTGTGTGTTTGTGAGTTTACACACATGAACATAGTGCAGGGGGCGTCCACAAGGGGGCGCCAGATCTCATGGTGCTTACAGACAGCTGTGAGCTGCCCAATGTGTGTGCCGGATCTGAACTTTAGTTCTCTGCTAGAGAGATGCATCCTTTACTCTACAAATAATCTCTCTAGCCTTTAAAAGTGCTTTTATTTATTTATTTATTTATTTATTTACTTATTTATATTATTTGATTGTATGTGTTTGAGTGTTCTGCCTGCTTGTGTATCATGTCCCTGCCCAGTGCCCATGGAGGTCAGAAGCAGTCTTCAGATTTTCTGGAACCAGGCTTAAGGATGGTTGTGAACCATCATGTGTTCACATGGGAACTGACCCTGGGCCCTCTGCAAGAGCAACAAGTGCTCTTAACTGCTGCTCATCTCTGCAATGCCTAGACATGTTTTGTTTTGTTTTTTGTTTGTTTATTTGTTTCCATTTATTTGTATTTAAGAGGAGGCATGCCTTACAGACAGAAAGAACAGCGTATGTGAAGGTCCCATGGCAGGGCATGCCATCAGAACTCAGGTCGGTGAGAACACAGAGAGGGGGAAGGCTAAGACCTAGGACTTACCTGGCAGGCAGGGGAGGCAGCAAAGGTTTGCAGCCAGGAAGGTACTTGCCTGTTCCATGTTTTAGATGGCCCAGTTGGACATACTAGGAGAAAGAGGTTCAAGACGGGGGACGGCAGAGAGAGATGGTTTGGCATTGTGGCAAAGCTCTAGGTAAGAGGCAAGGAAGTCAGAATCAAGGAGATGGAGCAGGGAAGAGAGCACCAGTGAATGAACTATGCATGCCTTTCCTCTACTACAGCCCTACTCACAGTGTGTGGCCTTCAATGTCAGGCAGAGAAGGACACACACTAAGAGACAACAGAGCTGGAAGCAATACAGGAGGTCCATCAGCCAGGAGAAGCCATGGAACCCAGCTGGGCCTGACCTGGGGCAGTGGACCCAGGTGGAGAGGGTGGGCTGGTTATTTGCTGTGCAGCAAAACCTGGTTTAGTGAATGCACGAGTCATTCCCCAATGGTGTCTCCCTAAGTTGCCTCAAGCGAAGCACTTTGAAAACAGGAACTGTCCCTGCCTCCGTGATATCCAGAGGTGGCAGAAGGTTGCTTCTGGAAACCTTTAACTTCCGATAGGAAGTGTGCTGGTTCTCAGCCTTCCAGCATGCTCAGCCTGAAGCCAGCAATGAAGGTAAAGTGGTGAGGATGTTGGGGCAAAGGGACGGAGGAAGCCCAGGTTTGATGACAGCTCTGGCAATGGTATCCTTGCTCTCGATGCTTTAGAGCTGGGTGGTTCTCAACCTTCCTAATGCTGAGACCCTTTAATACAGTTCCTCAGGTCGTGGTGAAATCCCCCTGCCCCACAACCATAGAATTATCACTGTTGCTGCTTCATAACTGTAATTTTGCTACTGTTATGAATTGTAATATAAGTATTTGCTATGCAGGCTATCATGTATGTGACCCCGTAAGGGTATGTGACCGTGTAAGGGTTGTTAGGACACCCACCAATGGGCTCTTGACCCACAGATTGAGATCCGCTGCGTTAGAAATACCAACCCCTACTGTTTTGGACTCTGTAGTTGCTTTTCTGTCTCTCCCGAATGTCCTCTTTATAGTAGGTAGACATTTGTCTCCGGTATCCAGAATCAAATCTGTTGTCCACAAGTGTGTGTGATTTAGTAAATACTTAGCCACTGCCACGTGGCTGCTGAGTTTTCTTTCAGGTTTACCTAGTTTAATAATCTATCAACAAGATGCAGGAGTAGGAACCTCGGCTGTAGCACCTACTGGGATGCTCTATTTAAAAAAAATTGTGAAACAGTTCCTATCTCCATATAAAATAAACAAACAAAATGACACAGAATTTTTTTTTATAGAAGTTTAATTCATAATTGCCCCCAAACTAGAAGCTGCCAAGATGTTCTTCCACAGATGAGTACGGTTGGGGAGCTGTGCTAACCCACACAGTCCAGGTTTATTCAGTAGTAAAAACAAGTGTGGCAAGATCATAACCACAAGACTCAAGGGTGCCTTCGAGGGTGATCCTAGCTTTCTGGTGTTTTGGAAATGCCATTAAGGTGAGTGGGTGCCAGGGACTCAGGAGGGGTAATGGGGCAGGCCACAGAGGACTTTGTAGCAGTAGCTCTATTTTTGTGCTTCCATCAGGGCGAGGACACACACAGCCATGCCATGCTGAGCAACCTTCACACTCAGTGTGGACTTCAGTTAGGAATAGCCTCTGTATCAGTCCATAGCCTGGGACAAATGCATTGTGTGAATGCAAGGTTGGGGCGTAAGAGAGGAAGCAGACGGGACTGGGGAGCTCGGAACTCTGGGCTTTACACTCAGTATTCTGTAAACCTAGGGCTCCGTTAACAAATGAAGTGTCTCTAAAAGCACTACATAGTTGACCCTCCCCGTAAAGAAGTTAACACACCCCATTCATCATAGAGAGATGGGAAGAAGCGCTATTGCCTGATGGTTTCAAATGCTGCCCCGAGGACAGAGATCGCAGAGGACCAGAGCTGGCAAAAACCACAGCAGCCAAGCTGATAGTGAAAGTTTAACGAGCAGCAGAGTTTGTTGGCGCAGGCTGGGAGCTGGAGCAGCAGTCCCAGAACCCTGACGTTCAGCTCTCAAGCCCCTCCCGGATTCATTTCACGATTTCCATTAAGGTTAGACTCAGAGCCTGATATGCTGGGTGGGACATCGGGGAGGCACTGAGTCGTTTCACAGCCTGTGGAGGATGGAAAACCCACAACCTTTTTGTTCTTATGAAAATAAATGGCCAAAAGAAATAGGAGTGTAAGATTTACTGAACACTGCAAAGGAGGCACCCTGAAGGATAGTTTAGGGTGTGTGAGTCCCCCGGAGCTTCTGTGAGGCATGGGCTGAAGGGCGTGGCAGGCTTACCCCCACCAGTGTGGGTCATGACCCACATGGGAGGCCACATGGGAGGCCACAGCAGAGGCACACTGGAAGGCTGACCTGGGCTGGGTGTGTTGCTGTGGTCCCCAGTGCTCAGCACCCTTGTGCTGGGACCAGGTCCGAAGGCTGTGGCTTCCCATCTCTTCCCGTTTTCCATCTCTCTTGGGAAAATAAAAGAAAATGCTGGAGATGTTATTGTAATGGCAATATTTGCATCGCAAGCCCAGCACTGGTGTTTCAAAACTGAGCTTGAAAGTGTGGTGTGGTGCATGTGTGGGTGTGTAAGTGGTTTGTGTGTGTGGTGTGTGTATGTGTGGTATGTGTGTGTATGTGTGTGTGGTGCATGTGTGTATATGTGTGTTTGTGGTACGTGTGTGTAATGTGCGTGTATGTGTGTGTGTGGTATGTGTGTGTGTGTTTATGTGTGTGGTGTGTGTACATGTGTGTGGTGTGTGTACATGTGTGTGTGTTTGTGGTATGTCTGTGTGTGTGTGTGTGGTGTGTGTATGTGTGTGTATATGTGTGGTATGTGTGTGGTGTGTATATATGTGTATGTTTGTGGTATGTCTGTGTATGTGTGTGTGTGTGTGTGTGTGTGTGTGTGTGGTGTGTGAGTATACATACATACTTCTAGTGTACAGCCTTGCCTAGTGTCTCTCACATCCTCTAAGGCTCAGATAATGCTATAGACTTTTCTTTGTGGTTCAAATAGCCACTTTTGGCATGTTTTAATCCCAGTGACACTGGGCATAGATGGGGCTTCCTTAGGAGCTCTAGGGCCACACTGTGTCATGAGAGAGAGGGGGATCGAGGGAGAGAGAGCACACTGCTAGTTCTGCTGGCAGCTGCCCATGTGTTACGTCAGTGTCCTCCTGGTGCCTGACCCGAGCCAAGGTGCTGTCTCCTGCAGCTCTGCCTCATACACCACCTCCCAACCACAGACTGAGATCTGGGAGTCAGTGGCTGTTCTGGCTTACTGGTGCTAAGTTTAGCAAGTGAGGGACATCTCCAAGTTAGATGCTTCTTTTCCGTCTACATAAATCTTGGCTCTCAAGACTACCTTGTCTTCAGGGACCGAGGAGAGCTTGCGATTTAGAACTGACCAGCCACCACTCCAAATATTTCTCATCCCAGAGTGCAGGAAACAGCAAAGCTCCCTGTCAGCGTTCAAGCTTGTGCCTTCTCTGTGACTCACAGGGGACACTGAATAGCTGACTCCATACCTCAGGTATTGGGTAAGCTGTCATTTTGAGGAGGTGGGGCTTCAGGGCAGTGTGGCTATGTTATCTTGCTATGTAAGCTCTCCGGAGCTAGGGGATTATATCTGGACGATGCTGATCTGAACTTAGGAAGCTGCACCTGTAGGTTGTAGGGGATTGGCACACATGGTGTCACTAGCAGACTTGGTTCATTTGTACTTAGTGAAAAACCCACATGCTCACAAGGATCCACAGAAACCCCAAAGCTCAGGAAAGACTCATGCCCCTCCTTGAGGTAGGTCTTAAACCAATACATTAGCACTTGGGGATCAAAGAAAAAAATGTGATATGATCTTTCCAATATAGCTACATGACATCATGGCTGGGTCAGTGAGAGAAAGTTCCATACAAGAACAAAGCGCCCAGTCATATAGAAAGAGAAAGAAGTCCAGAGTTAATAAACCAGCCATTAGCTGTATGGCTGAGGCGATACAGACATTTGTGACTATCATTTTTAGACGGGGTCTCATGTCTAAGCTCCGTGTGTGGTCAGGATGGTCTTCAGCGTCTGATTTCCCACCCCTGCTTCCTGAGCACTGCGATGATAGATGTGCTAGCCTAGCACTCTACCGACTGAGCCACACCCACCACCCCTGAACATTTGTTTTAAGGGAGTAAAAGCAATTACACATAGAGCTCACATGGTTCCTTGTTCAGGCCACTGTCACCCTTAGCATCAGTGATGGCTCATCAGCCAGGCTTTAAGCTTCTCCTATTGTTATAATCTGGTTTCAAATGTGTCCAAAGAGCTCACACGTGGAAGGCTGTGTGCACAGAGGGATAGCCTGTAGATGATTGGACCTCGAGCATTCTGATGTCATCACGCATCTATCCTCTGATGGATTCCTAGTGTGAAGTGTTGGGGTGGGGGTGGGGGTGGGGGTGGGGGGCAGACTCTGCATCTTTGTTCTGAGGCTGCCAAGAAGGAACCCTACATGCCTCTGGGGTCTTCCACTTCTTGGAGGATTGGTGTTAGAGGCACCACCCAGTCCCATTGCATTTCTGAAGAGGAAGGCTTTGGCTTCTTCAAAAGAACAAGACTCTACACCACATAGGGCTGTGATTTTTCAAACTTAGGTACACACTAGGGTTGTCCAGAATGCTGGCTGAAGTTGCTGCCTCTGTTACTACCTCCTTCCTATTCAAGACTATACTTTGAATAAGATACATAATCAGAGAAGTCCCTTGACCTGTACAAGGTGGCTCAGCTTGCAGGCTGCGAGCTGTAGGATATGGCTGTGAATAGAGGGTAAGATGGCTAGTGCCTACTCAAGCCAGTAACAAAGTACACACACACTCTCTCTCTGCCTATCTGTATTTTATTCTTCCCCTTCAAGCTGGAAGAAGGGAGTGTCTCTTTCTGTTCCAGGATGTAGGGGTCAGGGAAGAGGGGCATTTCAATCCTCCCACACCAAAGGCAAGGATCCTTGACATATCCCAGCTTTTCCTTTCCCCCTGTGGAGAGCCAGAAGCCTGGGCAAGGTTCCCGCTCACAGATACCACATTAGCCAGGCAGCTCTGATCTCCAGCAGTGGCTCCGTATGCTCCTGTAGCACTGCAGTGCCTGGGAGCTTTTGAGAGCTGTCCATTTCCTACAAGACAGTCTCTGAAACCCTCACATCACGGCTGAGTTAAGCTAAGTCACACAAGGACACTCCCTGCAGACCTGGGGGTTGCAGCAAGTAGAAAGCATGGGTGGTCCCTGTTAGCCCATATCGTTAGCTGCGATCTAAGAGAGGATATTACATCTGAAACATACTGTAACAGAATGCCTGAGGCAAGCATCTTATAAAGAGAAAATTCTGATTTCATCCTGCAGGGTCAAGAGGTTTTGGTTTCTGATCAGTCAGCCTCATGGCTTTGGTCTGTGTATGATGGGGTGGTAGAACATGTACCTCCTGGATAGAAAAAAAGTGAGAGAGAGGAACGGTGAGGATCTATAATAACTTTTAGGGGCATGCCCCCAATGACTAAGGTCTTTCTTTTGTGCCCCTCTACTAAATATCCCTCACCTCCTAATAGTGACACCCTGGGGACCAAAGCTTATGGTATAGATAAGACCTTTGAGTAAAAAGCTAAAAACTATTACCAGATAAAAGAAAACTATAGCAGATGGCAGGTGTATTTGTAAAATTCAACATGTTATGAAAACTGTGTTTTAAAAACCACAGAGGTTATGGGAAGATGGAGTTTGGAATGCTCCATTCTGAAACTTCGTGACGCGTAGTATTAAGACAGAAAGCCCAATGACGATGGTCCAGTCACAGGTTAGCTGTGAGGAAACACACAAGCATTGTGTGTTCTCTTGAAACACCCCCTTGTGAAGACTTGGCGGAGGTTTGCTATGGGAGAGAGCATATTCACAGCCTCGGGGTCCATTGTGACTCTCCCCAGTGTGCAAGGGAAAGAGAATAAAGAGCTATGCCAGAGAAGAGCAGAATAGATATGGTGGTTTGGATATGAACGCCTCACCCCATAGATGCATGTGTTTAAATGCTTGGTCCATAAGGAGTGGCACTGTTAGGAGGTGTGGCCATATTGGAGGAAGTGGTCCACTGTGGGGGCAGGGTTTGAGGTCTCATATGTTTAAACTATGCCCAGTGTGGCACACAGTCTCCTGCTGCCTGGGAATCAAGATGCAGCACTCTCATCTCCTTTGCCAGCACCATGTCTGCTGTATGTCGCCATGCTTCCTGCCACGATGACAGTGGAGTAACCCTCTGAACTGTAAGCCAGCCCCGATGAGAGGGTTTTCTTTATAAGAGTTGCTGTGGTCATGGAGTCTCTTCACAGCAATGGGAACCCTGACTAAGACAATAGGGAAGAGCTGAAGGGAAGGGACCATCAGTAGGCCATGGACACGTGGCTTGGGTTACCCTGAAAGGCTGGAAGGAGAGTAGTAATTGCCGATTAAAGATGGTATCCTGGTTGGGTTAAGGGACACCTACATATCTGGGCCAGCTTAATAAGGCTGGGAGGACGTTGTCAACATGTGAACCAGAAGATGGAATGAGGGGGAAACGGTTACTAACCAGGGCAGGGAAGCTTCTGGTAGGATGGAGGCTTCAGATTGGTGGAGGAGAGACAAACTCCTCCTCTTGGATCTGCTGTTACCTCCTGCAGTTTCTCCGGGTTCTTGGGCCATCAGGCTGAGATTAACCCCACCGTCTGCTTTGTTTGCATGCAGCAGGTTGAGGGGCTTCCTGGCTTGTAGATTTGCTTGAGCCAATCCCCGTGGACTGGTGTAGATGGGTGTGTTTGTCTCACTGTTCTGGGGGGAGGGTGCGTGAGATTTGCTCGCCTCTGCTGCACCCACCCGGTTTCTGAGGGACAGGAAAGAACTGGAATTCACATCACACCCGTATCGCTCCTAATTCATCAGCTGTTGGAATGGGTTTCTCATCTCAAGTGTTAGGGCAGACCTGGCTTTAATTCCACTGTGGAGATTGGCCAACCCTAGAAGTCAGGTCTCCTTCCCAGAGAGTCTGCCTTCTGTACTTACCAGCACACTGCTGCTTTGAAAACACTTTAGGCATATAGGTGTCGGCCGAGTGTTGAGTGAGTGGCTGGAGTCAGAGCCGGCAGCCGTTTTTCCAAGAGTGATTCAAAGGAAGACGTCAAAGCTGGAGGCTTTGTCTAAGTCAACAGCAAATGAAACAAATGTCCAGAGCAGGGGCAGAACGTGTGGCAGAGAATAGCGACCTTGACGCATGTGCAGGAGAATAGAAAATTCTGCTGAGTCCTCCATTATCTAGCAAATATGTATATGTGCCTGTGCATATTCATCATAGATTGGCATTTTTAGTTAGGTTATGATTTCCAGTACACATGCCAGATGGCGGAACCCTGATCCACCTAGCTGGAACATTTAATAAATGGGTCAATAGGAAATACTCAACAGTTTCTAGGAGAGAAACAAAAACCACTCACACTATGAAGGGCAAAGGGTGTACAAGGGGCAGTCTATTCCCAAGTCACATGTACCCAGTACAGTGCATGATACCTTCACCATGATGAGGATCACAGAGCTCCTGCCTAGAGTGCTCAGGGGAGGCAATGTGTGGGGCTTGTACAGTGGAGGAAGAAGAGCAGCTGTGGGAGATATGTCATGCATTCTGCTGGCAGACACCATGAGGAAATGCATCAGCTTGGAGCCCTCAGAAAGGGTCGGTGGGTCTGGTTTGAGTGGAGAGTTCATGCCACTGGAGCACTAGTGATTTCTACTGCTTTCAAAAGCGTCTCCTCAATGACCCCTTTGCGGGCTCAGTGAACTCCGTTCCTAGCCCCTCACCGGCCAACTGGCCGACTGTCAATCTGAGCATTGTCTTGGGGTTAACACATTTAATTCTCACAACACCCCAAAGAGTGGTGACATTACTATCCCTCTTTATGAGAAAACTGCATCAAGGAGAAATTAAGTAGCTTGTCTGAATTAGACAACTGCCTGGGATCAGACTTAGGTGCACTGCCCAGACTCCCTGCTAGCTCCATGTGCATTCTCCCTGATCTAGAGCAGGAAGTGGAAGACTGTGCGTAGTAACCCAAAAGTCTGTGGGGTTGTGTTTATTTTCTTTATTTTTTAATGCATGAGTGCTCTGCTGCATATACATCCACATGCCAGAAGAGGGCGTCAGATCCCCCTGTAGATGGTTGTGAGTCACCATGTGGTTGCTGGGACTTGAACTCACGACCTCTGGGAGAGCAGCCAGTGCTCTTAACTGCCAAGCCATCTCACCGGCCTTGGGGTTGTGTGTAGAGGAGGAAACCATTGAAATCTTTTACGTATTTTTCATGGAAAAATGGTCAATTGGCACTTTAATGTTGAGCAAAAATGACCTTTTCCCTAGTCTGTGAGTGGTAGGCTTATTGAACTGTGTGTGTTGTTAGTCAATACCATATATTCTGTACACATGTGTAGTTGTATTTTCTTCAGAGATGCGTAGCATGGGCGGATGGGCAGGGTGTAGAAGGCAACGCAGGGATGCATTAGCCAGAAGGTTCGAGAGAAAGCATAAGCCCACAGGGTGTGCTCTGCAGGCACGGTGGACAGCGTCAGGCAGAGAAAAAGTCAATGCTAAGATTGTGCACCCGCATTGTGAAGGGAAACAGGAAACTGGCCCAGAATTCCAGACCCGGCGTCCAACAGACACAGCTCAGTGGAGAACTGTACCAGAGCCTCTCTGGAACTTTCCAGGAGCAGATGTGTAAGTTGGCAGTGCTGGTTCCAGTGTTCTCCACTTCCACAGTGAAATGGTTTGGGCGGATTTCCCCACTTACACTTCACGCTTGGCCAGGAAGCTGGCCAGTGGTTACCAGGATGTCTGCCTGTGCCTAGATGATTTTTCACGGCGTGTGTGTGGGTTTTAATATGTTTCATTTCCACATGTATTCAGGCCAGCCCATCTGCAAAGATGTAGTGGTGTGCAAATTGGAGCCTTGGTACTAGAGACCAGAAATGAGCTGAAGACACCAGAGCACAGGTCTTTATTCTGAACGACAAGCAGCCTCCTCATAGACAGGTGCCACCACACCCTGCTTTTTTTTTCCCCTCTCCATGTGGGCCCTGGGGATTGAACTCAAGACTTCATGTTTGGAAGGCAAACACTTTACTGACTGAGCCGTTTCCTCAGCCATTTGAATAGTTCTTGACTAGTGAACGCCCAGAGCACCTGCCTCAGGTTGGGGGTTGCTCCCAGGGGAAGACTTGTTGGCTCTCATGAACAAGATTTCTAGTTGACTTGACTGCCCAGGGCTAGGAATCTCATGACACCCTCAATGCCCAGGTTCCTTTACTCCCCAAAGCTCAGGGCTGGATAGAATGAGAGTAGTTCAAGTAACTGGCTGCAAAGAAAATTTTCTTGGCTGTATTGGTTCTCTGTGATTTTCCAGGAGGACTCATGGCCTAGAGAAGGGTTTGGGGACAGTTGTACAGGGTCAAGCTACCAGATGATGCTGGAGGCTGCGATGTCAGGACACCTAGACAGATAACACACCCACAAGAAAACATCTTTTCTTTCACACCTCTTCAAAGTGAGAGGGATGAGAGCAACCGCCAGATAAAACCAAGTGACACAAGCTTACAATGATTTGCCTCTATATTTTTTCTTTATAAAGAAATATAGAGTTACTGGTTGTGTTGATGCAAATATTTCAAATTATTTATTATTATCATGTATATGCACACACACATAAAGTGCAAGTGTTGGTGTGTTTGTACCACCGTGCACTTGTACGAGTGATCAGAGAACGACTCTCAGGGATTGGTTCTCTCTCTCTACCCTGGGTTCTGAGGACTGGACTTAGGTGGTAAGGTTTGCATGGCAAGAGCTGTGACCTGCTGGGACATCTTGCTGACCTTCAATAGTCTCATTAGTGTAAAACGTCAGATCCTATATTGCTAAATTGTGGATATAGGCACATAGGCATACACATATGCAGGTGAGGGAACCCTTTGCACGTGAGTCTTGTCTGAATTTACTAGTGCCCTGAAGAAGAAGGGGGTTTAGAGAGAGAGGGATGCTGATATCCATGGACATGCACATATATGAAATTACTGTGTGATGTCTATGGACAAGCACATATATGAAGTTATTGTATGATATCTGTGAACATGCAGATATATGAAGTTACTCTATAATATCCATGGACATGCATATATATGAAGTTACTATGTGATATCCATGAATATGCATATATATGAAGTTACTGTGTGGTATCCAGGAACATGCACATATATGAAGTTACTGTGTGATATCCATGGATATGCATATGTATGAAGTTACTGTGTGGTATCCATGAACATGCACACATGTGAAGTTACTGTGTGATATCCATGGATATGCATATGTATGAAGTTACTGTGTGGTATCCATGAACATGCACATATATGAAGTTACTGTGTGATATCCATGGATATGCATATGTATGAAGTTACATGAACACATGCACACATGTGAAGTTACTGTGTGATATCCATGGATATGCATATGTATGAAGTTACTATGTGATATCCATGAAGTTATTGTGTCATTTACAGGTAGTTTCTCTGGGGTCTTTTGGGAAGGAACATCATCTGTAGTTTCAGTATCTTGGTTCAACCAACTGTAATTTCTAGGAATTTCACCATGTTAACGTGTGTGTTCTGATTAATTCTTTGAGTTGATTGTGTAGTATTCTGTGGTGGAGACACAACTTTATCCAGTCATTTTCTGTTGCTGAGATTAATGATAAGCCCATATGAAAGATACACAACCCAAATATTTTGTTTATAAGCCAAATGCCTAGATTGGGCAGATCTCGGGGTATTCTAACGTATCCCCCAGCTATAACCCCCCTTTACTTGCTGTTCCTCATGGCCATGCGGTTCTGGTCCACCGTGGCTTCCTCTTCCCCATCTATCCTCTTTCTTCTCCTATCTGCAGCCTACTCTTGAACCTCCAGACCCATCTTACTCCCTTTACTGACCAATCACAAGCTCTAGTCTTTTATTTAGCAGTTAAATTGGGGAGAGGTGAACATGGCGTCACTTGAGTTATGTAAGCACATCTTAGGTTGGGGGCCACCACACCTCAAGGAACCAGCTTTAGCTACAGAATACAAGCAGCACCAGGCAGGCCCACTGCAAGTTCCTTGTTGATGGACATTTGTTTTCAGCTTTTGTTGTTTGTTTATTTTATTTTTGTTTTTAAATAGGGGTTCACTATGTAGTCTTCTCTGGCCTGGATCTCACTTGAACTCACAGAGTTCCACCTGCCTCTGCTTTCCCCCAACCCTCTAAGAGCTTGGATTAAAGGTGTACACCACTGTGCCTGGCTGTTTCCGGTACCTTTGCTGTCTGCAGCACTATAATGAGGGGGGTACAGTCAGTCTGTCTGTCTGTCTTGCCTTCCCTCCATCCTTCCTTCCTTCCTTTGCCTGTGTATGCATGTGTGCCTGCCTGAGTTTATGTGTACCATGTGTGTGCCAGAGGGTATTGGAGAATCTGGAACTGAAGTGACAGTCATGAACTGCCTGATGTGGGTGCTTACAATTGAACACAGGTCCTCTGCCAGAGCAGTGAGTGCTCTCAACCGACAAGCCCTCTCTCCAGCCCTTCATTGTACACCAGCCATCTCCTCAATCTTTCTTTTCTAAAGAGAATCTCATTTCCCATTCCACCCAACTTATCTTCCTACACATATATGTAGATCAGTCGACCTAGTTATTTATAGAAAGTTTGTGCGTGTGTGTGTGTGTGTGTGTGTGTTATTTGGTTCTATTTTTTCTCTTTATTTTTTATTCTCTCTCTTTATCTATATATAGTTTTACTATATATGTAGTACTATATATAGCATATATAGTTTTAGTATATATAGTATTATACACACAGAAACAAATATATATCTCTATCTATCTAAAATGTTTTGTTTTTCAAGACAGGATTGCTCTGTGTAACAGAGCCCGGGCTGACCTGGACTCACTTTGTATACCAGGCTGGCCTTGAATTCACAGAGATCCACCTGCCTCTGCCTCCTGGGATTAAAGGCATGCACCACCACACACAGCCTATTAACTTCTATTTTTCTTTTCTTTTCTTTTAAAAAATTTTTGAATGTACTAAATGTTTTATTAATTCTTTATTTTCCCCTCTTTAGTAGATACTTCACTAGGGGCTGAGGACACAGTGTTTTGGAGCAGATCAGGCCTCTCTCATTGAGAAGAGCACCAGGTGTGTTCCCTAGGGTCTGGGGACCTAGAAGGCCACCCAAGGATGAGGCCCTATTGTTTAGTGAGCTCCAAAATCTTGAGAGCCATAGCTGAGACTCTTCCAAGCTTAGCCACACTTATGTCCAAAGTCAGCTTTAATTGCAATTTTTCATATTTCTATTTCAGTAAAATAAGGCCACTATAAGAAGAATAACCATTCTAATAAAAACATGAAGGGATTTGGATCAGAGAGCTGACTATATTTCCATGTTTACACAGAGGTGCCATAATTACCAATAGACTTCTTGCTGTCAATAGCAAATCACGGTAGTGGGTATGGCTGGACTCTGCCTGTTTATTCTAGCTTTGCCTCAGACACAGCATCCTCACATTCTGCTCCAGGATGAAAAGGCTCAGCTCTCAAAGGTCCCTCCATAGTTTGAGGAGGCACTGTGGGACACATTTAGGTTGCCTATGGCCTTTGACTTCTGAAATCTCTACAGAGAGACTCCTAGAGGCTTTTTTGTGCTGCAGGGTCTATGTTAAGGGACATTGTTTCAGATCTCTGGTATTAGGCTTCCTGCAGCCCCATTCAGAGTCCTGAGTCCACTCTGCCAGCGAGAATTTCAGCAACCAGCAAGGACAGGATGGCCAGCAATTGTTAGAGTTGTCCAGGCTCTTTACGGCTGGCCCCTGTGTTGGTCAGTTTTCAAACGGCTGCCATAAAACGCCCGGCAAAATTGCTTGGCAAAAAATGTGTGGCAAAAGCAAAATAAGCCAGGAAGGTTTGGTTTTGACTCAGGTTCAAGGCCGTAGCCCTTCACAGTGATAAGAACAGAAAGTAGATGGGTCACATGACACCCTGGGGTGGGGGTGGGGGGGGTGGGGAGGAGTGGGAGGAGCGGGGCAGAGAGAAGAGAGCACCGATGCTCCTCCACTCGCTTTCTTTTTTTCATCCAGCCCAGGACCCAAGCTCCTGGAATAGCATCAACCATATTTAGAGAGAACCTTCCCACCTCAGTTAACCCAATCTAGAAAATTCCTCGTACACATGCTTAAGGTTTGTCCTGTAGTGCGATTCTAGACCCTGTGCAGCTGACAATCGACACCAACCAACAACCATATCCTGCTTCTAGAACCTCTTTTTTTCTTCTTCTTCTTAAACCCTGAGTATCTGTTCTTGGTGAGTGACAGCTCTTCTTCCATCTGTGTCTGTTCATCAACGCAACTGCTCACTGCTGAGTCACCAAATACTCTGGTTGACTTCATTTGCTCAACAAATGTTTATCGAGTCCTACTGGATTGGGCCATGTCCTGTCTCCATGTTTCTGATGAAATATTTCCTCTGTGAGTTATAAAAAGTTACATAACTCATATTAAGGACACATTGTTTAGAATATGTAAGTTTATTTTGTGTGTGGTGTAAGATTGAATTCTGATGAGAAATCTTTTTAAGAGGCTGAGAAAAACTGAACCGTTTGAAGACTCAGGAGCAAAAGCTACTGTGGGCTGTGGCAGCTTAGCCACCACTTCCTGATCTTGTGCTCTGAAGTCTTCGGAAGATACCTCCTTGTACCCCCTCATCCAGATAATAGCAGCTGCATCTGGTCTCAAAGATGTACTCAAGGGCCCGAGCTGAGCTTCCCTCCTACCCTTTAGGGGGACATGCTAGTCAGCAATGCTTCCTTAATCTGGGGACCAAGCTTTTTAGGTATAGATCTGCAGGGGGCCCTACCTAGGCTTAAAATATAGCAGAGCCTTTCTGAGACCTCAGGGTGGCTGTCTAGGATGCAGACAGAATTCCTTCCTCCTATGCTAAGGACATTGTCATTACTTAAAACAACAACTACAATAACTGTATACTAATTGTTTTAGCCTGTCTTTCTTTCTTTCTCTCTCTCTCTCTCTCTCTCTCTCTCTCTCTCCCTCCCTCCCTCCCTCCCTCCCTCCCTCCCTCCCTCCCTTCCTTCCTTCCTTCCTTCTTTCTTTTCTTTCTTTTCTTTATTTCTTTCTTTCTCCTTTTTGGTTTTTCAAGGCAGGGTTTTTCTGTGTAGCCCTGGCTGTCCTGGAACTCACTCTGTAGACCAGGCTGGCCTTGAACTCAGAAATTCACCTGCTTCTGCTTCCCAAGTGCCAGGATTAAAGGCATGCGCCACCACTGCCCAGCTCTAGTTTTTATTTCTTAACTAGTTTTATTAGTGTGTATTAATTGTACAGATGAGTAGGTGTCATGGCAAGGAGCATCATATACATATACAGTGAATTTTGAACACATTCACTTCCCTGATTACCTCCTCTCGTCTCCCTCTCGCATCCTCTGGTCCCCTCCTTCTTAAATAGTGTCCGTTCTCCTTTCATGTCTTTTTAGAAAAATGTATATTCTGCACACAAGAGAAAGCACATACTCTCCATCTTGTTGAGTCTGCCTTATTTTATTTCAACTCCATATATTTTCCTATAAAGAATATAATTTTGTCTTTTTTTTTTAAATTCATGGCGACATCTATTGTTCCAGCCTGAAAAAAAAAACCCATCCCTTTGAAATTTCATACAGCAAAGGAAGTTAAAAACTTCACTCATCAAATAAATGATAATTTAAACAAGAACTTGCTAAAGAAACCTCATCACCACAATACTTTAGGGCCTGATCACTTAAGTTCACAGGGCTGTTATGAATTGTAATCTGCAAGCCATTTTTCTACAAGAGGGAGGATGCTTCCTTGACTCAGGTGACACAGAAAAGCAAGCATTATTTTTTTCTCTTTTGCTGTAACAGACAGACTCTGATTTCTTGTAGTGATCAGGAAAGATGGAACAACTGTTAGCCTTCTCTTGCTGCTATCTACAGTTTGTCACACATTATCTCAATGCTCAAGTAGTCCAGCAACTTAAGATAGTTCACATAAGTCATTACAGACAGTAAGACAGTCAGAAGTCATCTGGGTTTTCTGTTGATTCAAATGTCTTCTGCACAATCGTCAGAGGTGGATTTAAACTCCGAAATTTTCCAACCAGCAATTGTGGGCTACCAGTCACAAACTGGAAAAACAACCTTTGCTGCTCATTATCAAAGCTACTGAGAATCTCAAACAAGAACTTCACAGCCCGACTATCATGAGTACAGCCATGATCAGGCCTGCGGCATCCCATCAATGTCTTTGCATCCCAAGTGTCTGCATTATTGCCACACGGGGGCTGGTCCATCTCTTCTGGGTCGAAGTTCTGAAGATGGCTGAGTGGGAAGACTGATTCAAATCCATCTCTGAATGAGTCAAACTGCCGACAAATGCCTTTATTTAGTGCCAGGATATCACCAATCTCAGGTATTCTTCCAAATTATGGATAGTAACTGGAATATCCTTCCCTCCTTCCTTTAATTCAATGTTGGGAAACCCAGGCAGCATAAAATCCAATCCCAGATGTTCCACTGAGCAACCATTCACCGTGAGAGTTTCTGATGCATACTGTAGACTCTCTCTGGTTTGGGATTTATCCTGCTCCAGTCTTTTCTTCTGTCAGACAATGTCTTATAGGTGATAAGCTGATATGGCTACACCAGGATCAATGTCAAATAAATCATGAGATGTCAATGAAGCTCCCTGCTGTAACATCCACTTATAAAAGGGCAGGCCTCGTGGAAGGTCCACTAATCTGAAATCCATGATAGCCTTAGCCATTAATTTTTCTAAGGCGTGAAACTTCATCTGTTTGTTTGTTTGTTTGTAAGGTGTGTGCATTTATTAAAATGGTCTTAAGTCAGTGTACAGGCCAGCCCCGGCTGCCTCAACACCTCAACCTGCTCCCGGAGAGACCAAAGCCTTTATACATCAAGCTGGGGGACAAAAAAAGGGGGGAGCCATGATGGCTGACCATTCAGAAATTAAAAACAAAAATGAGGAAGTATTAAGGTGGAAGATTAAAAAAAACTTTTGCAGTACATAATTTACACAGAAGCAATGCTGTCACCTTGCCCAGTGTGGACTCATGGCGTGGACTTGGCCATCCTCCTCTTAGGAGTGGGGGTGCCTTTTGGGAGCGTGAGGGAATTCCTTTAACCATGTAGTTCATGAGTATTTGGAATGACTATTAAAACAAAACAAAACAAAACCAAAAAACCAATGCACAGTCAAACTGCTCAGCCACACTGTAGGACTTTGGGGGATGTTTGCTCTAACCGACCGCTTCACCACGCCAGTTTTAAAATCCTGAGTCAAAAGCGCCAAAACAAAACAAAACTTTAAAAAAAATTTTTAAAAAGAGCAACAACAAACAAACAAGGTATCTCTCAATAGCTTGCACCAGAGATGGGGGATCAGTCTTGACAGGCCCGCCTTTCTACGGCTTCCCATTTGCACAGTCTGGGTGTCTTTGTCACTGACCTTTTAATTGATGTGTGTTGAAAAATTTTAAGGCTTGTGATCCTCCGCCTCCAGCTCCGTTTCCACGAGGGAAATCATGCACTCTGACTGGAAATCGCTCCATGTGATTGAGACGGTTGTTCATCTTGTGAACCAGAGCCAACCAAAGCGCGTGGCCCACTGGTTCTACTCTTCCGACAGACTCTTCTCCAGGAAGTGGACAAGAAAAAAAATGTGAAGGAAAGGCTTTAGTCAGATCTCTGCCGACAGCGTCCTTTACACTCTTAGATGTCAAATACAGCAACAGTTGTTTCACAAACCCACCATGTTGGATTTCAAATGAAGAAACATCCTTCTCTGAGACTATGCTATGGATTTCTACAAGGCACTCCGCTCTACCATCCACCTGGAGGCTGAGTTGTTCAGTTGCTGCACAAAGTCTCTGAAGGACATTCAAGGCAAGGTTGCGTCCATCCATATTCTCAGAGCTAAAATAATGCTCAACAAACTTATGTGCCTGCTCCTTAATGCACTTCTTAATGGACAAATAATACCCCATTGGGGGTGTAGCCCATATATTTATTATCCAGGGATCTGTGGACCCCTTGGCTGATTCTGTAGCCCAGTTCTTCTGCCCCTGCATGCAGCAGTACCACGTTGGCCTCATGCTTGGTGCATTCTCCTGCTGCCATGTTAGATCAGCTTCTTGGAGGAGTGTGGTCCAGGGTGGCTGCCAAGTTGCGAAGTGTACATGTGTACCCAAATCTGGTAGGACTGGATCCTGCTAAGATGAGGTATTTAAACTTATGATTTCTTTCCCCTGACAAATTCAAGGCGCATGCCCATGTTCATGAGAAGGCTGTGGAATGGGGCAACTTCTCTGTCAACAAAACAGACTGGCTGAGCTTACATCCCTGGACTGGTTCTAATGAGCCTTCATAGGAACGTTGAATTCCACGGAAAAGCATGGGGCTCATTGAGAACAACCAGGCAAGAGGGTCGACCGTCTTCACATCTCTGAGAACTCTGCTGCCTTGAGAAATACTGGATGCCAGAGGAAGAAACCATTCGCCCCTCCCCCCTTTTTTGAGTCAGAGATTCTCTGTGTAGCCCTGGCTGTCCTAGAACTTGCTCTGTAGAACAGACTGGCTCTGAACTCAGAGATCTGCCTGTTTCTGCCTCCTGAGTGCTGGCATTAAAGTTGTGTGTCATCCCCACCCCAACCATTTGCCCCTCTTACTTGGACCCAATACCTAGCACTTCCCATTACCCACATTAACCCACAGACAAGGATGATGTGTGGGGATTCCCAGCATCTGCATCAGCTGCAACAGTGTTTGTTTCTGTGCCAGTCACTGTTCTCACAGGAATGATTGTTAGAACTACCGTTAGTCTAACAGGCTTATTGAAGGGCTGTGACCAGTTAACCTGTAGACTGAACTTGAGTTCTCCTGAGTGGCTGCTGAGTGCCTCAGCCTCATCCCTCAGTTTGCTTTTGTCTTCCCAGTCCTGAGAGATCCCTGCCTGTGGTCAGCAAGTCCAAGTGGTTGTTACTAAGAGTCAGCGAGTGGGTCCCTTATCTCTTGAGTGTCTGTCACTTTCCTTCTCCTCCTGACAGAAGGCTTGATTTTGACCCATGCTTTGAGGGAGATGCCTATCCAGGCTGGAATGTCATGGAGACAGCCCATGTGAGCAAAGGATTGCATCCCACATAGATGAGAAACCAGAGGCCAGGGAAGCTGATTCCCTTGCCTGAGGATGCTGTTTATCAAGGGGGAGAGCTCAGATGGGAGCAGGACCAGATGGCTCAGATGGGAAGCATCCTGCTCTGCTACTTTACTCTGCATCCCCTTCCCAGCAAGACTCATGGCAAGACTGTAGCTCAGTCTCATCTCCTCCTGGATTTACTTTGGACGCTTGAAAGAACTGTTCAGTCTTAGGAATGTTGCATTTCTTCTTGAGTGCCCAACATTTCGCAGAAGGTCCCGAGTCCATTGAGTTTGAAGTGAACTTGAGAGGGTTAGAGATGGCCCAGACCTCAGCAACCATTGCCTGGGATCTTGGGCCCTCTGGATTTTACATTTGAGGACTGGATTGTTCCACTTCCCTGTAAAGTAGACTCTTGTCAAGAGACTCCCGCCATCTGTTCCTGTCATTCTCAGAACACCCCCATTCTCTGATTCTAGAAGGAGAACAAGCCAGCTCTATGTGCAGGCTGAAAGCTTGGGCAGTTTTCTGTGCCACTATTAGCTAAGGGGTTATTCCAATTCTATAACTTAGCTGCTACCAGGGTCTATGGCAGACACAGAGAGCCTGCTTTCTTCTTTGCCTTTCTTGGGGGTCATTGAATCCTGCATTCATCTGATCTCCTATTGAATCTGCTCAGTGCCTCTGAAGCTGATTCTCATGAGTAGTACCCCTGAGATCTGCTCATTGACTAGAGGCCCGCGTAAGTAACTGTGAACGTATGCAAGGGTGACCTGACCCCTCCCCACTGTCTGTCTCTTAGTGCAGGGAAGCCCGGACTTTATTACACTTGCTTTGGAGGTTGTGACGGCTTTTCTGACAGGCTGAGACAGATGCACAGGAGACTGGGAAAGCATACCTCAGGGTGTGTCTGTGAGGAACTTTCCAGAGGCAATTAGAAGACAGCAGCTGAGGGACAGAGACCAGCCTGAATTTGGGCAAACTGTCTGATAGGCCATTGGCCTGAATAAAATAAAGGGAGAGAGAAGGAACGTCACCAGTGTATGTGTGCCCCACGTTTCCTTAGCTGGTAGGTCATTGCAGCTGGTTTTATCTGGGGACATCAGATTCTAGCTTTTGATGCAAACCCACACTTGCCTTTCTCTAGAGTGCTTCCAGGCCTGAAGCCTTGAATTGGAATGGTACCATCACACTGGCTTACTCTGTAGCCTTGGATTGGAATGGTACCATCACACTGGCTTACTCTGTAGCCTTGGATTGGAATGGAACCATCAGACTGGCTTACTCTAAGGCTTCTCGCTTGGCCTGAACAGCTACTGGGTTTTCTGGATCCACCATGTGGACAGCTATTGTGGAAGTGTTAAGCCTCCAATTGTGTAAACCAGTCCAATAAATCTATATGTTCACACACACACACACACATACAATGGTGCTCTTCTCTAGAGAACCCTGACTAATACAAATGTATATGACATACATATCCTTCTATTACCTAAAGGCACAGCACATGAATAGTAGGTATATGTTTATGAAGATTATACTACAAACACATAGTCTATAATTATATACAAATATATAACTACCTGCAATTATGAATAATAAAATATAACTTAAAATATGTTGTCCTTTTAAAGTTAGTATTTGCAGAAGGGGAAGTGAGAAAATGCTAACAGAAATGGAGTCCTCCCACAGACCAGCACATACAGCCCTGTGAGCGTGTAAGCCGCCTTCTGCCACACCCATCCATCTGTACATTCTGTTTTGAGAGAGTAATACTGTAGCATTGTAGCCTGGTAACCATTTGTGATACTGCAGCATAGTCATTGTTTGTATTATTTCAGTGTAGCTACCACCTGTAATATTGTAGCATGGCTATCATTTGTAAGCTACCTTTTAAATCCTACTCTATTGCAGTTAGCTTTTCATGTGAGCTGAATAGGGTTTTGTTTGTTTGAGAATTTCATACATGCCTATGATGCATTTTGCTAGTATGCCCATGGGTTTAGGGCTATCTACTGAAGTTTGCATAGTGTGTGTTGTTGTTGTTGTTTTAAAATATAGTGGTAAACACTTTTATCCACCATAGTTGGCTTTGGGGCTGTTTCCACCAGTCCTGTAATGACTGTACTTGCTGGCGCCTGCACAGTCATCTAAGGGTGGTGGTCAAGTGGGCTTCTTAAGGGGTTAGAATAGACTTTTAGTATGTTTGCTTCTGTCCTAACCTTTCCATCTTCCTTGAGAAGCAACAATCTAACAGGAGTGAAATCTTGTCTCCTGCTGGGTACAATTCCTCATAGAAATAGGAATTCTCTCCTGAAGATTTGTAACTTACACACTGCGACCTAGAAAGGGGCTTGAGGATGAGGGAGCACGTTGAGGTGCATGGCATTGAGTAGGACTCTGTTCACAGTTTGATTTTCTCAGTGATATGGCTTTTCTTTCTCTTCCTATTGTCCACTTGGGGCCATGTGACAAGTGTGTGAACTTGAGGCATGGCCAATCTAACAGCTAGGATTTCCAACGTAAATGCAGACTCTAGTGTTTAAAGGCTAACCTTTTTCTGTTTGGCATTCCTCCTTTGCTTTTGAAAATTGAGGAGTTGATACAAACTTCTTTGCTGGAAGAAGTCAAAATTAGAGGAGCTTTCTCAGTACAAGTGACACATGGTCTCCAGCTCTAGTGTCTCAGGAGTGTTTCTGGCTAGACAGGGGGGAGTCTGCAGCATTCAGCTCAAACTGGTTATCTTCCCATCATATTATCTCTGTTGGGCCTCATCCTATACTAGTTGAGAGACTAACCTACAAGGAAAAAAAAATCATCAAAGGCGGCACCCTCAGCAGTTTGTGGCACTATCTATCTTTCATTCACCTTGCTTTGCTGGAGAGTTCCAGGTAGGAGCCAAGAGCAGAAACATTTGGGAAACTAGCATCCTGCTGGAGATATTTACAAGGCATTGAGGGAGGTGATGCTTCATTCACAGAGCACAAGAGATTATCCCAAGAGTGCTCCAGGATCATCCCTCCCCAGAGGGAAGGATGCGCTGGTGACTGTCTCTTCAGGACAATTTATTCTGAGATACTTGCAGATGGTAGGCAACTGCAAACACAAATTTATAGAATTCTTTACACATGCTCATTATTCATCCCTACCTCAGAGGCAACGTCTGGGGTCTCTTGCAATGGCTCTAGCCTTTAAAATCACAACCAGGAGATTGGCTCTGTAGTAAACCATGTACCTCATTCAGAGTCTCCAAGTTACGTGTGTATTTGTGTGATTATTACACATGCATGCAGTTCTATGTCTTCACATGTATAGGACTGCTTGACCATCAACACAGTCAGTAAATAGCCTGGCCCCCAATCTAGGGTCTACAGTGTCAGTTGTATAGAGCTGTAGCTGACACCCTTCTGGCCTCTGTCTCTGACAATGTATATGGTTCCACAGCTCTCCAGCTCTCCCATTCTGTCACTTCAGGTCCATTCCCATGACTTCCTCAGTGCATAGTCCCCAGAGATGGCCTCTTCCCTCAGTGTCACTCTGCAGCCTCATGTAGGCTTGGTATACTGCTGAGCATGGCTCGACAATGTGCACATCTAATGTGGTTGGTTATCTGCCTGTTGCAGTGTCTATTGTAGATGCCAGACTATTGTCTCTGCTGTCTCCAGCCCGACCCAATGGGTTGACATTTCCTTCAAGTTTAGGTCTGTTTTACTTTTAGCCTAGTGTCAGATATAGTCCAGTGACTGTGTCTTTTAACCCTCACTGCTGGACGTGGCCCAGTGTGAAAACTGGGGTGATCTATGATCCTGAGCTGATTTCCTGGGAAGAGATCCTTGTGCCTCAGACTTTGAGGTCACTGCCCTGATCTTATGCTGTCTACCCCACAGTGTTCCATCGGTTTCACAGTATGCACTAGGGCAATCCTCATGCAATGTTCTTATCTCTCTGCAAATTTTTATCGCATAGAGATTGCACCATATGGCTTCAAAATTAACCTGTTTATTGAGTGCCTGTGGTAAGTGTGGGGCCCATGAGTTACGTGGGCAGAACAAGACAAGTAAATGGAGAGTCACAGAAGCACAAGTACAAGAGCTAAGGGTCCAGGTCAGGCTGTTGGGGTCACTGGGATTTTTATCTTGAACTTTATAAAAGGTGGGTATGTGTGTGTTGTGTGTCATGTGTGTACATGTGTATGTCTGTATGTGGTATATGTATGTGAAGTGTGTGATGTGTGCGCAAATGTATTTGTGGTATATGGTATGTGTTGTGTGTATCATGTGTGTGTGTCATGTGTTTGTCTGTATATGGCTTATGTGTGGTATGTGTAGTATGTTTGGTTTATGTATATGTATTTGTGGTATATGGTATTTGGTATGTGTTATGTGCGTATTTATGTGGCATGATGCTTACATGTGTGTGTATGTATATGTGGTGTATGTCATGTGGTGTTTGTATCTATGTGTGGTATGATGGCTTTCATGCATGTGTGCACATGTGTGTGTGTAAAGGTAAGCAAAGCACATGGTTCATTTTCTAATGTGTGTACCCTAGGATAAAAGACGGATAAGAGTCCTTTCACTACACCACATTCCCTTCTGCACATGACCAAGTGCCACATGCATAGATAATGCATTAAGGGTGTTCTGAAGAAAGAAGGGATGGAAGAACAAATGCAAAGCCACACGGTTGATGGCACACAAATCGGTGTCCTCCATGCCACTTTGAAGTTAGGCAGAGAGTCAGCAAGTCTTACCCGCACAGGCCCAGCAGACATTCTCGTCCCAGGAGCCTGGCTGTTCATTTCTACAACTACCCAACCTTTCTACCTTGACATGTGTGTGGCATGTGGCAGGAAATTTTATTTACAAAGCAGAAAGAAACCAAAAGCTGTCAGCCTTAGGGTGGTAGAGACTTTCTAAAGTCACACGACAACGTAACTGTACATTTCTAAGAAAAGCGGTGAGACTCCGGAGAATACAGAGGATCAATGCTACGCCTCCCTTAACATGATACTTTCTGCCGTATCAGGGCATCTTCAGCCTCAGTCAGGCTTTTTACTGGGGTGTGGTCCACAGTTGCTGCTTTCATATGGCCAGTGAGGTCCAGGGAAAGGTGAGAAGGTAAGAATGAAGCGTGGCTGCTCTAAAAAACCACGCTGGAAAAGCCCACTGTGGTTTGCCTGGATTGGCAGACCTCCACTGGTCCATAGCACACGGCTGCTCCAAAGTATCCATTTGGGTGGGCAGCACACAAGCTATGGTGGCTCTTTCATTCCCAACAGGTAGTAAGCAGAAGAGGAAAGAGAAAGGGGTGAGGGGGAGAATGAGGTGAGCTGGGAAACCAGAGATGAGGCAGGCTATTCTGCCCACAAGCCTGGCTGCTTTCCTATGTGGCATTTATAGAAACTGTTTGGGACCCCTGGCTGGACAGTGGAAGGAAGGTTTTGATAAAGGAGGGGCCTCCCTGTAGGAATCTGCAGTCGTCTTGCTTTTAGCAGCTAGATTTCGAGGCTGGCCCAGAGGGCATAGGCCTAGGCAATGCAGTGTGGTACACACAGGGACTTTGATGACTGTACATCCATCTCCCAGTGGCTACTTGGTGAGCCCACATGTGCTGTGCTTCCCCAGGAGAGGGTGTGACATGTCTTCATGCCATGGGTGGACAGATAACATTTTTGGAAGGGAGATGGAGGCAAGACTGGAATCTGGCTGTTTGTATCTCAAAAATCACAAAAGGACCAGGAAGAGAGTCCAGTCAGGAACAGGTTTGCTGTACAACTACGAGTCCCTGAGTTCTACACCCCCAGAAACCATTTAGACCTGTGAATCCCAACACAGGAGACAGGGGAATCCCCAGGCTTGTTGGCCAGCCAGTCTAGCCTAGTCTGTGAACTTTGGGTTCAGTGAGAGACTATCTAAAAATAAAATAAGTGGAAAGCAATTAAAGATGACTCCAGACAGACTCCAGACTCTGTCATCCATGTGTGCTCACATGCACACACACACATGTGCACACATGCACACAATGCTCTCTCTCCTTCTCCTCTCCATCTCTCTCTCTCTCTCTCTCTCTGTTTCTGTGTCTCTGTCATTCTCTGTCTGTCTCTATCTTTGTCTCTGTGTCTTCATCTCTGTCTGCCTGTCTGTCACTCTCATATTCAGTAAATACCCTATTCAGCTGTGTTGCAAAGCCACAAGGAAGTCAGCAACTGTCATCACCAAGATAAGCAACTTAGGGGTAGCCCAAGAATGCCTGGATCTCCTGATGTTTATTGTGCCAGGCCTCTGGGGACAGTGAGATTCACAGTGACACCTTCACCATTGGGCGGGATCCAATTCCTGCTTGCACACACAGCTCTACCCCACTGGTCTTCAGGCCAGAGACACCTATGTCAGGAATGAATGAGCATGTGTCATTCACATTATTATTATCTTCCTAGGGTTCAGACTGATACTCCAAGAGAGGGCTTCCCGCATGGGGTGAGGCTGACAGTATGACTAGGTTGCTTGGAAAGGCATTTTTGATGTGTGTGAGTAGAGCAGGGTATGACAAAAGGATGCACATGGCTGGGAAAATGGCCTCAGTGTTGCCACTCAAGACAGATGACCCGAGCTCAGATCCCCAGACCCCACATCAAACCAAGACATAGTCGCTCAAATGTCTGTATTCCCACTGTGCCCTACGAGGAACAGTAGAATTGACAGACACTTGAAGGCCAGGTAGCCTAGATTATATATGAAAGACACTCTGTCTCAAATGAGGCAGAAAGGTGAGACCTGACCTGTAGAGGCTGCCCTTTGACCTCTACACAGGTGGTGGCACTCATGTACCCTCCCATGAACGTATAAATACCTCATATCACACAAATACAAATGTATTAACAAATATGCTTTTTATATCACCACTTATACACATAATGGAATAGCAAAATCTATTTTACAAAAGGCAAGTCCTGTAAGTATAAAACCTGTCATTTAAACAATTCTACAAAAAAAAAAACAGTTGTAAATATCAGTTGAATTCACAGCTATCAAATAATTATTGTTTGGGAAGAAGAATTTCTGTTACTACTTAATAAGTATTTAAGTAGCAGTAACATTACATCCTGACTTGGTAGAAATTAAATGGCTTGAGGGGTATTCTGAATGGAATGGAAGCCATTCTATTTACTAAAAAAACACCCCAAACATGTATTATATTAAAATTATCCATATTTTCAAACATTGCGAGTAATTGAACAGTGTGTGATGTGTGGGTAGGTCATAAAATATATGGGAAATGTATACTTCTTACTCAATTTTGCTACAAAGTCCAGCTCTTAAAAATAGTCTATGGAAACACACACACACAGACACACACAGACACACACACACACACACAGAGAGAGAGAGAGAGAGAGAGAGAGAGAGAGAGAGAGAGAGAGTGTGTGTGTGTGTGTGTGTGTTAATCTAGCCTTCCAGAGACCATCGTGATTAAAAGAATCCACACACTGGCTACTTTGATTCGCCTTGTTTGCTATTTATTTTATAACTATCAGTGGGTTACAATGTTACAGTCCCTCCCTTCTTAAGTATCTGAGACATTGTGGTGGCTGTCCTGTCTTTACTGGTGTCTGGTCAGTACATGAGGAGATCTAAGCAGGAGGTGGACTGCAGGCACCAGGAAGCTCATACCCTGGCTAGTGCACAGACACAAAGGGGTGCCAAGAGCAAGGGTACAGACCCCAGTCCCTGTGCCCTGGATGGTCACCCTACACTGAGACTTCGTGTGGATGCTTTAGTGAAGGGGCCTGTTTGACCACAGAGAGCCTTGGGCAGGAAACACAGAAGAAAACTGGGCAATGACTATATCTGACTTCACCTTGCCCATCCTACAAATAAGCTGAGAACCCTGGCTGGGCCTTCTGTTTTCTTCATTAGTTTACCATTTAGCCACCTTAGAAAGACAGAGAGCGTGATGATCTAGATCTGTATCTCCTATTGCTTAATTCCTTTGTGACTGAGACCTGAACCGTGGGCTGGTACCAGGTTCGTGCAACAGATGCTTCCCCACAGGTGTCCCTGAGTTCCGGTGGGTGTCACATACTCCTTCATCTCCTACCCACCCTGGGTTGACCGACACCTAGTTCAGAGTTGAATCAATTGATCTTTGACAGCTAGGCTCACCTTCTCCCAAGTATGAGCCACAGTACATACTGTGTACTGTGGAAGTGTGTACTTATCCCCGAGAATGCAGCTCTGGAGTGAAAGAATGGCCCCTTTCCCATGCATGGCTGGGTTTGAGTATGGGGCTGGCAGTTACTGTTACTGTTTTGCCACAGTGGAAGAATTATGGATTCCAGCGCACCAGACATGAAGTTTCTGAGGTGTAGAATTAACCATCTCCGAAATCACTTGATCCCAAGACTTCTTAGACACATTGAATCCCGGCTATGTAATTAGCCTTTTGTCGCCAACTGCTGAGGATTCTGACTCTCGAGGAACTCGCTAGGGAGAGGACCAGCTAAAAATCCCACTCTTGGATAAGGAGTATGGTCAGGGTATCTTGTGCTCCATTTATTGTTTTGACTGGCCACGCCCCTCAGTGTAAATCAAAATTTGACTTTATGACAACACAGAAAAGACAGAATTGTAAGAAGGAGTCAGTTTGGGCTTTGTTTGTTTTCATAGTCTCTTAGATAAAAGCCCTGAGGTAACACAGATCAATATAAATGAAAGTTTAGTATGCACCACAAGCTTCCAGGTGGCAGGGACGAGGGCTGTATGGTTGCTTTCTCCTCTGTCATTAATGCTGGCTGCTGGCTTGCCATGCAGGGCGACCGGCCATATGAGCTGAGCTTAAGCTCTAATTCCAGGGCTGAACACTTCCTGCCCAATTAATTATAGCAGCACAGGCTATGTGGAAATCAAACTCAGAATCAGGTCACGAAGCCTGAAGATTTTGTCATTGCGCCTTTAAGTTTTATAGGAATGTATCTGAACCAACAGATTGCAAATTAGAACCGACATTAGTTCCTGGCAAGGTTTTTTAAAGAATATGCAAGAAGGAGTCATCATGTGGTCACCAAATCCTCATTTCCACAGAGACATCAACAGGGCCGTTCACTGTGTGTGAGTGGGCTTTACTAAGGCTGTTGCTGCTCACACAGCAGAGTGTATGGGGTCTGGGCCTGACAGCAAGGTGGGACTGGGCTTTCTTGGGAGTACTTTCATTCTGGGTCCTTCTTTCCTGGTGAACTTGTTATATTTTAACCCCACTTAAAATTAATGCCCATTAACATAGAGCGCGTCAGTGGAGTGATCAGCCACAAAAGGGATGTCTATATCAGCCATCCTCAAAGGCTCAGATACCGCCTTGGAAGGGAGGAGACAAAGACTGTATGAGCCCGAGGTTGGGGAGGAGCAAAGAAAAACCGTGTACAATGAGACCTCCGTGTTTACAAACTTGCAGCAGCCATGGCTGCCTGCACAAGATCAAGCCAGCCAACACTCTAGCATGGAGGGCAAAGGAGTTCAATAGCCTCTGCCCATAGCTGAGACCACAGTGAGGCTCTGGCCTCTGGGGGTGGGGGAGGGGAGAGAGAGAGAGAGTCAGTTTTCTTTAAGAGTATAGCCCCTGGTAGGTTGACCATGCTCTGGTAGATGTCCCCCATTGGATGTCCCCACACCCATGAATAGCACAGATTAGACTCAGTGGTTATTGAAAAAAAAAAAGGGCGTGAAGTAGAAGGGGATGGAACAGAACAGCTAAGAGAAGGATCTCTCTCCCTCTCTCTCTCTCTCTCTCCCCCTCTCCCTCTCCCTCTCTCTCTCTCTGAGAGAGAAATCAAAATACATTAAAGAATTAATAAAATTGTATTTTAAAAAAGGAAAAGGAAAAAGTGTAACACCCCAAATAGAAATGGAAGAAGACCCGATAGTCAGAGCAGAGACATCTGAGTGGGATGGGAAAGATGCCTCAGTGTGCTCACAGCCATGGTTTAAGCTCTAAGAGTCTTGGCTTGTGGTGGTCACTGCTCTGCTTCTGCCTGCACTGCACGCTGGCACATTGCATTTTTTGAGGACAATCCTGTGGGAAGCAGTGGCATGAGACTCTGACCCACGTCACGAAGGACTGACTGGCCAGCACTGGTGTCCCCTACCCTGCGCTGTTTCTCTGGAGAAACCGCAGCCTGAACCATGAACAATTGCAAACGACTTTTCTTGTGAAAGTGTCTGGCCTTTGTGCGGATCATGAAGTACAGCAGGACTTCAGATTTCTCGTATCTTCTTGTCTTATTCTCAAGTTATTTTTTTATCATTATAACATTTTAGCCTGAAGTTTTGTCTTTTTCAAAGACTTATATATGCCTTTGTATATCTTTGCTCCACAAAGATAAGGTGTTTTGCCTTTGTGTATCTTTGGTCCTCATGCATGCAGTACTTGCAAATGTCAGAAGAGGGCACTAGATACCCTAGTACTGGACTTCTAGTTGATTGTGAGCCCTGTGGGTTTTGGAAACCAAGGCCCCAGGTCCTCTTACTACAAGAGCAGTCAGTGCTCTTAACCACTAAACCATCTCTCTGGCCATTTGTTTTGTTTTCTAAAGTGCCACAGTCACAAGAAGGGCCCCTTGCTGACCTGAAGTTGTCACCAGCAGCAGCCTTGCACCTGTAGGATCTGGAACTTGGACGAGGCTCTGGAAGCCAGGCTCCACAGTGGCCTGGGTTACCACACTTGTGTAGTATTGCACTTCGTGCTGATATGTCTTTGTTTTGTAAAAAGAAGTGGTTCTGGACACATGCTAATTGTTCGTTTTCATAGTGGAGTCCCACACTCTTTGTAAAGCCCCCTTGGGTTGATTACTAAGTATCTCGATGGTGCTTTGATTTGGCTGGAAGCAAAACACGTGTCGGGGCTATAGCTCCGTCTGCATGGTGGGACTAGCTGAATAGCTGTCACTCTCCCAGTGTCATCTTTGCTCTAGAATTCAGTCTCTCAAACAAACCAGTTGCTTCAAGGGATTTGGGAAGCCCATATTATGCAAATTCCCTTCCAAACCCAGGTTTCTAGTTTTTAAACACACTTAGATTCCTCTCTGTGGCTGTTTCTCTGGCTTCTACGCTGCAGTGCAGAACCTTTGTGGGAGAGCAACCTTGTTGGGATTTGTGCACCTAAAGTAACAAGCAATACTTCCTTACGCTGACGGAGTTGTGGTTTGGGAAAGGAAAGACTGGCCTGGGATGTTTCTCAGCTTTATAGCAACTTCTCTAGAGTGACCCTGTCAGCCCATATGTATAATAATATTTGTAACGTTTCTGGGAAGTGGTCACCTATCTCCTGTTTATCTGGGTATCTCTTCTGAGCTGGGGAAATATCTGGAAAAAATGGGGACATTTGGAAGGGTGAATGTGAATCCCCTCAAGTGGAGGATGCTCAGAAAGACAAAAATCCTGTTGTGAAATGTCTTCCTGATGTTCCAAGGAGCTGTGCCCAGCATCACAACCCCAGAAGACTTGGAGGGCAACTCTGAGATGTGGGTGCACCCAGAAGGAAGGACTGTGTGTTTCTAAGTTAGTTTAGCTCATTGGTGACATCATAAGATCACTGTCACCTAGGCAATGGAATGTGTTGCTATGGGGACAACAAGCTGTGTGATCGCACAGCTTCCAAACACAGACAGTGGGAAGCCTCCCCTTCCTGTGTACTGCAAGCTGCATGGGTGTATATGGGGGGCGGGGGTTGGATTAAAAGCCTGGCATTTTAACTCTGTTAATGCAGATGTTCGGAGATAATGGTGTGGAGTGCTTACATACTCTGAATTTTGAAATCTTTGGAACCCACAGCAGTCTAATGAGGTGAGCGTGTGTTACAGGAAGATACACAGTGCAGTTGCAGAACTGCAGGAAGTGTCCAGTGCAGGGTGGGAAAGCACACCTTAGGTGCATTTTCTGTTGGGTTAAGACATTGGTGCCAGTGTTGCATGGTCCTGTCATGGATTCTGTCAGCCTCCATCCCATCTCTAGGGAGCTCTTAATGTTATCCTGTGGCTTACTGACTCTCTTGTCACCTTTATCACACAGCCCCAGCCATGTTCCAAGTGCTGTAGCCTCTAATAACTGCTCATATGTCAACACACAAGTACCCATACATACATCTGCATGCCTATGTATACATACAGTCAATTCATGCTGAACACACTAAATGAGTCCACAGGGTTAGACACTTGTCATCTTCTGCTCTTGCTTTGGGCACTGATCAACACTGTTTTACTGCTTCTGTTTAAGGAGGCCTCAGTGAATACCTGCTATTGATTCCTCAATACAGAGCTCACACCACTAGCATGTACTCAACAACGATAGCATCACTATATGATAGCATCACCATCACTATGACATCACCATCACTATAGCATCATCATCACTATGATATCACTATCACTATGATATCACTATCACTATAACATCACTATGGCATCACCATCACTATGGTATCACCATCACTATGACATCATTGTAACATCACCATCACTGTTATCATCACTATAGCCAAGACTCACTATCATTAACCATAACTGTGGTGACAAAACCATCACCACAACCAACAATATCACAAACCATTATTACTATCACCATCACCATCCATCTCCACCATCATCATCACCATCACCAACCATCTCCATCATCATCATCACCATTACCATCCATCTTCACCATCATCATCACCATCACCATCCATCTCCACCATCATCATCACCATCCATCTTCACCATCATCATCACCATCACCAACCATCTCCATCATCATCATCACCATCACCATCCATCTCCACCATCATCATCACCATCACCATCCATCTCCACCATCATCATCACCATCACCAACCATCTCCATCATCATCATCACCATTACCATCCATCTCCATCATCATCATCACCATTGCCATCCATCTCCATCATCATCATCACCATCACCATCCATCTCCATCATCATCACCATCTCTGCTTAGAGGCTTCAGAGTAAACACACCAACAAAAAAAAATGTGGGTTCAGTCAAGAAAGTGGACTGTAGTCTCAGTGGATGCAACCAAGATTCCAAGATTCCAATTTTCCACCATTGAGCCCACATAGTCAGGTGTGCTGGATGCTGCTGTGACGTTTGTAGTTATGTAGTGTGTAGTTATGGCTATAAAGTCCATAAATAATAAGGCCTGCCTACATGTCTGTACATGTGTGTGTGTGCATTTCCATAGCCTACCTACATGTAGGTATACATGCATGTGTGCATTTTCATAGCACATCTACATGTGTGTACATGTGTTTATAAGTGGGTGTGCAATTCATAGTCTTCCTACATGTATGTACATGTGTGTGTGTTTTCATAGCACATCTACATGTGTATGCATGAATGTGTGCATTTTTATAGCTCACCTACATGTGTGTATGTGTACATACATGTGTATGTATGTGTACATGTGTGTACATGCATGTGTGCATTTCCATAGCTCACCCACATGTGTCTACAATGTGTCTGTATGTGTGTGCGTGCACGCACATTTCATAGCTTATCTACATGTGTGGACTATATTTCCATAGTCTACCTACATGTATATACATGTATGTGTGCATTTTCATAGCGTATCTACATGTGTTGTGCATGCATTTTCACAGTACATCTGTGTGTGTGTGTGTGCATTTTCATAGCCACATGAAAATCTAGTGAAGATTCTTGATCTCAAACACACATTCCCAACCCCAAAGGCTGCCTGTCCCCATGGCCCAGAGATGATCCCCTGGGCATGCCAAGCACGTGTTCCGTCCACCTTCCCCTCCACCAGGGTGCATGCTCCTCTGGTGTGTGGAAACAATGTCTCCTGGCAGGATAAGGACCTCAGAGGCAGAAGCTCACCCAGCTCTCAGCTCCTGTGGATAGTCAGACACGAGTGCTGTCTGGAGGAAAAGGTCCTTGCCCGCAGCGCTGGCTGCCCAGCTACGATGTAGAAGACAAGGTACAGGATAGACCTCAAGTTAGGAAAACAAACTTTGGGAACAGCTTGAGTGTCAAGAGAGGATCTGGGCTCCATCAACTGAAGGAGATGCTTTGTTTAGGGAGATGCCAGTGTGCCTGAGGCTTGGTTATTGTTTTGAGCGATGTGGCTCTGAGACACTCGGTCTCCTCACAGAGTGGCCATGTGCTGCTTGTTCTTGATGCAAGGGCTTAGCAGTACCACATGTGCATCTGCATGCTCTTCAGTACAGAATAAGCTAGACATAATAAGTCAGTCTTTTGGAGACCATGATGATGTCTTATGTTGCTAGTTTGAATTTTTAAAATCTGTACGGTTTTTTAATTATAATAACAGCATTACAGTTCTTGAAAATTCTTTTCATAACATACTACAGACATAATGATTAGATGTGATTTTTTTGTTTTTTGTTTGTTTCAGTAACTGAAGAAACAAAGATTATTGGTCATTACTTGGTAGCCTGTTCTGGGTGCTGTGCCAAGGTAAAGCTGTACCACTTCTGAGAGTATTTATAATATTCTGAGAACATCCTTGCAAGAGGAGTGGTAGGATGTCCATTTCTCGGATGCTGAAATGCAGACTCAGAATAGCTAGGGTGCATCTGAGCCACGGTTCAGACCCTGGTGTGCCCAGTCACAAAACTCAAGTCTTTTTCTTTGGCTGTGTGACAGTCTAAATGTAAGTTGGATTTGTATCTAGATAATTTGTTAAGTGTGTGTATAGTTATAGGAGTTTCTATTATTGGTGGTGGGAAAAATAAGGAGAAGCGACCACTAATAATTACCTCCTTCTCAGAAACAAAATAGACTTCTCTAAAGATGTTGTTAAAGAGAGTACTAAGAAAAAGCTCCCAGGCTCCATCACCAGATGCCATTCACCAGGCATCTGCTGTTTCTATCCCCTTCTCCTGAGGAGGAGAAATCCTGACTCCCGTGTGCACCGCCAAGAACAGCCTCATAGGCAAACTCAAATGTCCACTTTTTACATCATGTTAGAGATGACGCCCAGCTAGATAGACCTGAGAAAACAGACTGTGGAGCACTCTCCTCAGAGGAGTGCTCTATGATTGCCAAGACAAAAATAGAGTCCATCAACAGGACCATGCTCAACCAACCCCCCTGATGCGGTCAACCCTGAGTGTTTGCCTCAGCCTTCCCTAGACCTGGCTCTCAGGAAGCAATGATGTGGTTTCTGAAGAATGACATAGCAAGCAGACTGTCCACTTTTCTACATTAACCACTGACTTGAAACTCAACAGCCAACACCCAAAGGGCTCCTTGTTCAAAATATAAAAAGTATAACCCAAAGGAACTGTCAACTCATCTCTGATGTTGCTCGATTGCTTATTAAGTCTGAGTGTATAACAGTCATGGCAGGACCTGCAACGTTGACATTGGATGTTGCAAAGATATAATTTTAAGAAGATAAATGCATGCTCCAGGGATTTTAAAGGATATTGGAAAGGCATGGAGCTATAGATCATAAAGACTATGAATAAAGGAGGGAGACTGGAAGGGAGGCTCTGTGTGCCCACTGGATGGCAGGAGGCAATTTCTCTCAATTCATTTCAATCTGAAGCCTTTCCAGTGGCTGCTTGCGGGCCACCTGACAGGATATTGCCCAGGCTGTGAATTGGTGAGTGTCATTACAGAGGTCAATGGGGGTTGTAGTGACCTTCAGGGAACATTGCATGGATTTAGTCAGAGACTGGCACGGGGCTAGGCTAGGCTAGGCTGCTGGTCTGTCCATACACAGGCAAATCACTTCTGAAATAGCTCCCTCTGGACAGGCCACTAAATCCATGGGATAAATACCCCAAATCCATCATGAAAGTCTGAGGACCGTGCCCAAAGGTGACCTCACACTGGGGAAAGGGAGTATAAATATTTATGCAACCCTAGAGGGTATGATGGGATTAAATACCTAAGATGTAGTTATTATGTTATTAGTTTACTCTATTAGTTGGGCTAACTGTTGCCCCAAATTGTTAAGTAAGTAGTCATTTTTATCTTTTAAATAGGACAAGTACTACAAGAAATGATGTGAAGGGAAACTTGGAAATATTGGTTTTGTTCTGAGGTGTTGCTTTTGGTCGGATGCACACTGGGTTCGTGGATATGCGAGCACTAGTTTGCCTTGCGAATCTTCCACAGAAAAAGTACTGGACTTAGTCAATCTGTCAGGGATTTGGCTAGCGGCAGTGTGGCTCTTGGATGAGCAATCAAAACATTCTCATCTATGCATCAGAGGGTGCAAGCTTACCACCCCACTATTTGCTCCTGGACACTGACTTCTGACTTCCTGACTTGGTGGCCACGTCACCTCTTCTGTCACCAGCATTTCGGTGGCCTTGCAGCACTTTGCTGAAACTTGCATCCACTGGTCTGTTCATCTCATGCTGTCCCACAAGCTGTGATTACTTCACTGCCTCACAGCCTCCATTAGTCCTTCATCACATGTTTGCTAAGTTCATGGTAGACATGCTCCTGACCATGATAGGCAAAGTTGAGAAGCTTGCTGGAATCACAGGGGGCTGTTCATTCCAGGAGAGAAAGGAGAACAGAAACAAGATAAATACATGTCGGATTTATCAGCAGAGGTGGGACAAAGATTCACTACAGGGGATCTGGGGGTGGGAGGGGGAGGGCAGGAACCTAAGCTGTGCAGAAGGAAGGGGGTGAAGGAAGGGCTCTGTAGGGAGGGCAGAAGCCAAGGACACAGAGAGAACCACTGGCCTTGACAGATGAAGAAGACTTGGAGAGCCAGGAAGGCTGGAGATGCCAAAGAGGAACAGGGAGTCTAGAGTTCTCAGCTTGCATTCTGAGTGAGGAAGGAAACCAAGAGAGGGGCCGTTGTCAGTCTCGGGGAGCTCCTGCATAAAGCCAGCAGGACCCAGCCCCAGAGAGGAGCCATCTGTTTTCTGATGCTGGCACCTGGAGCTAGCCGTCTGGCCAGTTAAACTTCCAAACTGTTTCTGAACATCCTTGCAGTGGTACCTCAGATGATACCTCAGATGATACCTCAGATACCTCTGAGAACAACGGGATTCATTGCCCCCTGAATCTGTGTTCTAAGGAAGCCAGGAGCCCACTTCTCCTTCCCATGTTTCCTTAAGCTAGAACATCTAAGGCTACACACAGCAACCAAGCTGTGAGACCCCATCACAAATGATCTCCACTACGTAGTAGCCAAGAAGCCTTCAGGTCCTGGATGGGAAAAACCTCAGTGAAAGTCAGTAGAAAATTATTGGGCAGAAGACCCCACTTGGGATTGCTTGAGCTGTCCAGATAAGGTCAAGTTTCCAAAAGAGTGACCATCTGAGGAGGCAGAGGAGTAAGTAATACCACTTGCCTGTTGTCCCATTGTGCCAGAGGCCATGGTCACTGGCTTGGACTGTGATCGTGAGGTTAATTATTTTACCTCCCTTGGTCACAATTGTCTCACTTGTAAAAGTATATGACTGGGTTTGGCCAGTCTGAGAGGTGATTAGACGGTGGTGAAGCTGGGGCATGACCGTGAGCGTGGCAGGGCCTCTTGCTTTACTGAAGAGCTTATCTTACATGACATGAAGCTCCTGACTATCTAAGAAAAAATAGTAGAGAGGTGGTCTATATAGGGTGTGTGTGCTTGCATGGGTGTGTATTGGTGTGTGTTTGTGTACATGTGTGTAATGTACATATGCATATGTCAATGTATTTAGGGACTGCTGAGTTCACTCTGGGAATTGGGCCCGGGGGCAGGGAGGCTGTAGAAGCAGGCTAGATCCTGTGTTTCTATACTCTCCCCTCTGAATTGTCACACCTGGCTCCTCAAGGGTTAAGGTGGGGATAAAGGTCTGCTCTGTTTTCCCACTTGTCAATGACTGCACAGTGGCCAGGGCCTACAGTATTGTCTCTGTGAATAAGAAGAGAAGCCCCTCTCCATTACTTCATCTGGATCGCAGCATTAACTGTCTCAGTGACCTTAACGATAGTGATATGCTGGCTGGTTCAGGGAACACTATGAAGTCAGCACTATTTTTACCCAAGAATCTGCCCTAAGGATCCAGGTTCGCTGCACGGGATGAAGTGGCTTGTCCTTATAAGGCATGCAGAACACTTGGCTTTGAGACTGTGGCTTGGGAAAAGGGGGAGATTTCCCCTTTAACCTTTATTCTGTTACCAAGGTGACCACACTGACCTGAAGAGGAAGGGGTTCAACTCAGTCTTCCATATTCTCCAACAAGTGTGCTTGCACACAGAGGGAGGGGGGACAGATGGGGCAGACCTGCTGGGTGGATGTCTTCAGTATTTTAGAAAGAGCTCAGCTTCCACATGTCTCTAGACCAGAGGCATATATCCCAGAAGTCCCTTTACAGCCCCATCTGTCCATTAAAGCGATGCAGAACTGCAGAGGCTGAGGGGTACAGGAAGTTGTCAGCACATTTGTGGGAATACTATTACTTAGTACCATGATCTCCTTACTCTTGCCCACATGACCTGTCTGATGTGTGTGTGAGAGAGGGAGGGGGAGAGGGAGGGGGAGGGGAAGAGGGAGGGGGAGGGGGAGGTGGAGGTGGAGGTGGAGGGAGAGGGGGAGGGGGAGGGGGAGGGGGAGGGAGAGGGAGAGGGAGAGGGAGAGGGAGAGGGAGAGGGAGAGGGAGAGGGAGAGGGAGAGGGAGAGGGAGAGGGAGAGGGAGACGGAGAGGGAGCCGGAGAGGGAGAGGAGGGAGAGGGAGAGGGAGAGGGAGAGGGAGAGGGAGAGGGAGAGGGAGAGGGAGAGGGAGAGGGAGAGGGAGAGGGAGAGGGAGAGGGAAACGGAGAGGGAGACGGAGAGGGAGAGGGAGAGGGAGAGGGAGACGGAGAGGGAGAGGGAGAGGGAGAGGGAGAGGGAGAGGGAGAGGGAGAGGGAGAGGGAGAGGGAGAGGGAGAGGGAGAGGGAGAGGGAGACGGAGAGGGAGACGGAGAGGGAGAGGGAGACGGAGAGGGAGACGGAGAGGGAGACGGAGAGGGAGAGGGAGAGGGAGAGGGAGACGGAGAGGGAGACGGAGAGGGAGACGGAGAGGGAGACGGAGAGGGAGAGGGAGACGGAGAGGGAGACGGAGAGGGAGACGGAGAGGGAGACGGAGACGGAGACGGAGAGGGAGACGGAGACGGAGACGGGAGATTACCAAGCAACCCTGCTGGGTAAAGCCAAGGTAGATACTGTTTTTACCCTAGGAAGGTAGCTGCAGTTGACTTATCAGCAACCCCCCAGGAGAACTAGGTTCCACCAGTTCCCAGGAAGGTATGTTCTGAAGTCTGAAGTCTCTGGATTGAGCCACATGGCACAGTGAGGTAGGAAAGTTGGCGAATGTGTTCCTCTTCTATTCCCAGGAACCAAGCTCCAAGAACTGCTTCCAGTCTAGGCAGAGTAAGATCTCCTGAGAGAAAACCCCACCTCCATTAAGTCCTTCAGATGGCCAGAACTTTTGCTGTATGGCTTTAGGCAAGACTTGACACCAGGGATGTATTTTTATGACTTTTATAAAAAGCCCTTATATCTGTTAACCTAGAAGGTCACGGAGGGCAGCAGTATTATCAAGCTCCACCTCCTGGGTGCCCAGGAACTTGTACCAGCTGATTCACGTTGACTGCTCCATCAACCACCATAGAACAAGGTAGTGGCAAGCTGAAAATCTCTAGTGCTGGCACATCATTAAATGTCACCTCTAGCTGAAACTCAGGGAAGAGTATGCTGAGCTCTACATCTCACAGAATCTCTGTCACACATCTAGATCCAGGCTATGGCTGCCGAAGGCTCTCCCCCACATAATCTAGTTCGCTGACTATTCTAATTTTGTTCCTGTTGTTGTGATAAAAACCCTTGTCATAAAGCAACCTGTGGAAGAAGCAGTTTGTTTGGCTTACAAGTCTAGGATACAGCCCATAATGGAGAGTAAATCAAGGCAGGAAGCCAGGAAAGCTAGCTATATCCCATCCATAGTCAAGAGCAGAGAGAAATGGATCCATCAGTGCTGCCTGCTTGCGATTCCACATAGCGGTACCTCTGACCAAGGAACTTAACCCACTGCTGAGGAAGACAACAGAAACCATGGAAGAGGATGCATGCTAGCTAGCTCACACAGGCTATGCTCTGCCCTCTTTTGTAGCCTTGGGTCACCTACATAGGGAATGGTGTCACTCACAGTGGACTGGGCACTCCTACACTATTTAAAAATCAAGACAATCCTCATAGACATGCCCACAGGCCACCTTGATCTAGACATGCCTTCCACTGAAACTCTCCTCATAGGCGATTCTCAGCAGTGGCAAGGTGACATGTAAAACTAACCAGCACGGTGGTATTCAAATCCATACAGCAATCCAAGAATTGTTGCCTGTGCTGTTACATCAGGCCTTCTGCATCTATCTGGGATAGATGCTCTAGTTAAGAAGCTCCGACCCCTGGGGGGGGTGGAGAGAGAGAGAGAGAGAGAGAGAGAGAGAGAGAGAGAGAGAGAGAGAGAGAGAGAGAGAGAGAGAGAAACGAATGAGAGACCATTGTTGAATACACAGCTGTCAGATGACACTGCTCTGCAAAGCAAGAAGAAACCAGAGGAGGACAGGTATCCTGTGGCATCCAGGCATGCTTGTTTCTTGGATAGCTTTTTGATCAGATAGTCTTGAGAAGAGACACATAGGATTGAGGGAGAAATGTGTAGAGCTGCTGGGGGTGGGGGGATAAGGGAGGGTAGGAGCTGAGGGGTCACAGAGGAGGCCAGGTCACGGAAGGCTTTGAAAGCCACGGTAGACTTGGCATTTACTCTGAGAAGATGGATAGGCAGTGTGTGTGCTCTTGGAGCAGCAGGAAGATGACCGATCCTATCCATGAAGCATGACTGGTGGATGGAATGTGGGGCCCGATGAGAAGCTTTGGTGATGTACAGGGTGGATTGTGTGAGGGCAGCGCAGGGGTGCCATGACTTAGGGGTGTTGTAGCAAAAAGGTTGCATGGGGGCATGGATGGTGGTGCCTATAAAACCTACAGGTAAATGTTAAGTGGAAGAGGAGAGCCAAGCAAGCACTAGAGATTATCATACGAGCACGGGAAGGCAGCTTCCTTGCCTCAGACGTCACTTGGTCTCACAGAAGGGAAGTAACACACAGTGTAAGCTGACCTAACAACCCAGGGTGGGACTCCCAAACTGAGTAGGATAAGTCATAATGTGTGCAGATCTTCCTGATTGGCTGTCCCAGGAGTGGGAAGAGAGGGAACAGAAATGGAGGGGATTCTAGGTTGAACTATGGCATAGAGAGGGGGTGACAGGCAGACTAAGGGGAGAAGCTCAGAGGTCAGACTTCTCCATCTGTTATTCTGTAGTGTGGCTCTGAGCTCACCATCTTGCCAATGTCCCCGTTTCTCTCCAGTGTTCTACAGAGCTACCAGGATCGCCCCTGTGTGGGATCCTGTGTCTGTGGCTCCTCCACTCCGGTCTCCCTCTCCTTCAGCTGATCTCCTTATCTATTTCCCCACTAAACATCAGAAAGCATCCTGCCCCAGAGCCATACACTGGGTCCTTTTTACTCTCTTTTGTTTAAGTCACAGTGTCTAACCCAGAGCTTTTAAATCACGTGACTTAGGATAACTATGAATGTGGCCCAACAAAAAGTTAAACGGATTTAAAATACTTTGAGATTTTTTTTTCTTGCCAGATTTCTTTAGGGGATGGGGTTGTAGGACTAAATTTAAGCAATTCCTTTGAGTTCCATTCTAAAATGTATCTCTGGGAACTGGCCATAATTTTGGAGATGTGTGGTTAGCCCCAAGCATAGAAATAATGCATGTTCCCTTTTTTCTGTGTTGTGTGGGATCCTGGAACATCTGTTAGAACTCTTTCTGATTCTTTTGCACCCCAACCCAGTGGTCTGTGTATGACCTAGAGTGACAGGGGTTTTTCCTGTGATGACCTCAGAGGCTGGAGAACTTCTGTGGCCACCTCCATGTGGTTCCTGCAGGGCATCTTGGCCTTAGAATGGGGTGAAATGGGATAAGTGGCTGAGAGCCCATGTGGGCCAGGGGGAAGAGTCACATGTAGCATTGACAGTGACTTTAAATCTATTTTTTTGGGGTGGGGGACTCCTTTAAATGGACTCAAAAGTGAAGAAAATCACAACCCATTCATTGTAGCTACACTAGAGGAGATTGTTATATCACTAAAGGGAGCACATACAATCCACAGGCCTTAGCCACAAGCCTTAGACATTTAAGGCTTTTCCACTAAAAGGACAATCTACAAGAGACAATGTTGAGGAAGGTGAGAGAGGGCTCTTTCCCAGAAGTTGGGGTGCAAGAGAACAGGTACCAGGGGATGACAGATGAACCCAGAATTCCATGTAACAGTCCTCTGCATGGGCTCTGTGGGGGTCCCTCAGTGATACAGAAACACCTGTCTTTCCTAAGGCTGGACCCACAGGCAGATAAGGTTCTCTTTGTTTCTGAGTGAAATCGTAGTGGACACAGAGACTCACCCAGCATCTTCACTTGAAGACTGGGCTGTCCTAGACACTATGATGTCATGAGTCTTGAGTGAAAAGTAGGGAAGCCCTGCATGCCCAACAGGGATCTGCTGAGAAGGACAGGGATGTGGCAAGGGCTTCTTCTACCTGCCTGGAGAGGAGGGAGCTACTAGAACTATCTTTTATGGCTGCATTATAAGGAGGAACTTCTGATGATACTCAAGGGTCTGGGATCTGGGTTACATAGCTAAAGCCATTACCCTGGGCCGCTGCTGTGAGATTTGTCGGCTCCATTCCACCAATCCTCTCCCCATCACCCAGTCAAAATTCTTTTTAGAAAACAAACGGCATTGGCCAACTGTCAGGCTCCACTAGATCCTTCCTCCCTGCACCGCCATTCCCGCATCTCCCCGCATCGTCTGCTGCCATCTGGCGGGAGAGGAAGAAATCACTCTTTGATCTTTGCTGGGTGAAGTCTACGGGATAGTTTTAGCTTGCAGAGTGGCAGTCTGGCGATCCCTAGCTCCCCGTCAGAGACTCTAAAGTCGCTGGAAACTGCTCTGAGGGAGGAAGTGAGTGGAGTGTACAAAGGAACAGCGAGCACGTGAGCGAGCAACGCGGGGAGCACGTGAGCGAGCAAATGAACCCGCACAGTTGAATGAAGGGTGAACTGGGAGGATGGAGTGAGCAAACACACAACAGGCACGTGATCACAGACATGCAGGGATGTCTACCTTCTTGGGAAGCTAGGTCCAGCAGCAGCTCAACCCTGGGCGGAGGCTGCTCAGGTCAAACTGAGGAAAGTTTTCAGACCGCTTTCTGTGGAAGTAAGAGCAAGCGCGGTCGGGGAGGGGCAAGTTTTGAACGGACTTCCTGCTCAGGAGTATCATATGAATAATGGCAGGTGTATTGGAAGGATATGGCCCTCCTGGTGCTGATGTCTATATGAATATATGCTGTGGGTATCCAGGCTACAGGGCTTGGCAGAACCATTGGTTTCTCTGACACTGGCATGTTTTCACTGGGAAGCTGTGAGGATGTATGTCCTGGGGCGCGGTGTTGCATGTGAACTCAGGAAGTAGCTGGCTGTTAGTTGTAACAGCAGCGTGAACTCACACCCAGCCATCGCAAAAGCGTTCTCTCTTGATTGGTGCCCTAAGCTCATGTTTCTCAGTACAGTGATTCATACCCTGGTTTCTGCATCTGGAAAAATTGTGTACAAATCATCTTAGTGTGTTGGTTTACTTTTGCCTTTGGGGGCAGAGTCTGGCTATGTGATGTAGGCTAGCATCAAACACAAATCCTCCCGTTACTGGCTTCTGAGTGCTGGGATGAGAGGCATGCATGCGCCACCAGGCCCTTTAGACATCTGTTCTTGATGGAGATCTCCAAAGGTCAGCCCTATCCCACAAAATCTCCTTTGCTAGTTAGGTTTGGGGAATGTGTAGTTGGCAATCTATCAGTGGATTCTTGGAAGACATGATGGAACCTAGGACCATAAGGAACATGGAGCGCAGGCACACAGAGGGCTGCGCTGGCATAAGGAACACGGAGCGCAGGCACACAGAGGGCTGCGCTGGCATAAGGAACACGGAGCGCAGGCACACAGTGGGCTGCGCTGGCATAAGGAACACGGAGCGCAGGCACACAGTGGGCTGCGCTGGCATAAGGAACACGGAGCGCAGGCACACAGAGGGCTGCGCTGGCATAAGGAACACGGAGCGCAGGCACACAGAGGGCTGCGTTGGCATAAGGAACATGGAGCGCAGGCACACAGTGGGCTGCGCTGGCATAAGGAACACGGAGCGCAGGCACACAGAGGGCTGCGCTGGCATAAGGAACATGGAGCGCAGGCACACAGTGGGCTGCGCTGGCATAAGGAACACGGAGCGCAGGCACACAGAGGGCTGCGCTGGCATAAGGAACATGGAGCGCAGGCACACAGTGGGCTGCGCTGGCATAAGGAACACAGAACGCAGGCACACAGTGGGCTGCGCTGGAAAATCTTTCATTTTAGAATATTTTAACTTGTTCTCTGATAATTTCATATCATATAGGTATACAATTTATCTTGATTATAACTAATACAAATCCCCCCACTCCTCCCAGCTCCTCCAATCATTCTCACCTTCATGTTCTTTTCTTTTAAACGATATAATCCAATTTATTCTACCTGCATGCCCATGGGTGTTGGATCATCCATGGGAGCACGGACAACTGACTATAGTTCACATCCGCCCTCAGCAGCCACCACTTGCCAATAGCTCCTCAGCTATTATGAGTGGTCTCATAAGTTCTGCCCTCACCCATGCTGGAGTGTTTATTGGCTTACATTTGCATAAATCCCTCCCTCATCAATTCTGGAGTGTTGATTGGCTTAAATTTGCATAAATCCCTCCCTCATCAATTCTGGAGTGTTGATTGGCTTGATGTTGTAGTGCTGGTGCTGTGAGTTCATTAGAGGGTTTTTGATTGATTGAGCTCTGCATGCTTGAAAATATCAGTCGCTTGCTTGCTTGCTTGCTTCTTCAGCCTGTGGTTCATCCTGTCTCAGGAGTGATGCTGGCCAAACATTCAAGACTTAGCTGGTCTGTGTCTGAGCTCCTCTCCTTCAGGGTCTCTGGTTGAACATCTGTTAGACCATGAATTGTTTATTCTTACATGTTTATGGGATGTTTCCTCTGAGCCACACACTGTCCAGAAAACAAAGCAAAGATTTTAGCCATCGTGGACATTATGTCACAGAAGGTGGAGATAGGACAGTGGAAAAATAATAAAATAGGCATCTACAAATGACTTAGAATGTTGCAAAGTGGGATGGTTAGCTTAGTCAACTTGATATAACCTAGAGTCAGCAGGAAAGAAAGTTTCTGAGGGATTGTCTGCACTGGGTTTGTCTGTGAGCATATCTGTGGGGTTTTCTTAATTAAGGTAATGGATACGGAAAAACTCAGTCCACTGTGGGTGGCATCATTCCCTAGGTAGGGATTCCTAAGTAGTGAAAGAGTGGAGGAATTGAACTGAACATGGTAAACAAGGTAGTAAACATGGTTTTCTAAGCATTCATGAGAGCTGGCATCTGACACTTTAAACTTCATGTTTAGTTTATATCTTAGGGCTAGCCTTAACCACAGATTTTCTAGGGAGGGACTATATGTTCTCTCTTCAAAGAGCCAAGCCTAGGAACATAGAAGCTTCCTCTGTGTCCACTCATCAGTGGCTATGATATAACTAGCTGCCTGAAGGTTCTGCCTTGACTTCCTCACAATGATGGGTCTGTATATTTAACACAGTGACTGGAAATGAAACTAGAATGAGGTCAATGAGCGCACACCTAAAATAGAGAAGGCAGGTTTACCTGTACACATGAATGGGAGAGAAAAATCCTTCACAATTGATGCCTAGCACTCAGGTCTTAACAGACAGCAGGGATCTAGGGGAAAAAAGCTGAGGGAAGTCACTGATTAGGTAGTGGGTTGGGCAGCTCATTCCTCTATGAGGAGCTTTGTTCCTTGTGGGACAAAATGAAAGGAAAATACAGAGACAGGTAGGTGATGGAAAGAGCCAAACTCTGCATCCTATGTCACAGAATGAAACTGTTTAAGAAGTTGGGAGGATTGGGAATAGAGATACCACACAAGTAGACTGAGCTCACAGGGACTAGAGCTGCAGATGAGAGGTGACCTAGGAGTCTGTATGCTCTTCTGACGAGGTTGTCCACACAGGTGTGGCCAGTGGGGTGTCCTGACAAGTGCTGAAGATGGTGTTTCTGAGGCTTTGAGAGTCGGGGGGGGGGGCGGAATTGACCAGCTTGTAGGAATCCTCTGATGGTGGGATCATTTCTAGGGAAAACATGCAAGTCCCCATGACTTCATGTCTGTCTTCCATTTACAAATTCTCTCTTTAGCTATGTCTAATCCACTGTGGAACCTATGGATTGATTATTACTTGATTATTTAACAGATTGATTTGGTTTAGTTTTAAGTCTCCCTGGTATTCTGGAGTAGTTTCTGTACCTTGCTTATGTTTTCATGTTTTTACTTAGTCTCCAAGTATGATGAACACATGTTTATTTATTTAAAACTCCACTGAATACTGTACCTTGGATTTCCATTTCTGAATTACCAGAGTGATGGAGACTACTCTCTGTAGTTCAGAATCTCTGCCATCTCCTCATGACACTCCTACAGAGGTGTCTATCTGTGGGGCTCCAGGAGACGTGAATGGAGGATGTATTTATCTACAAAGGCTCTCTATTCTGGGTTTTCAACATCCATGAGGGCTGACATTGGACACTTTCAGCCTTCATGGTTAGTTTATATCTTAGGGTTAGCCTTAACTACAGATTTTCTAGGGAGTGACCAGATGCTATTTTTGACCACACACTCCTTCCTCCTTACCTCCTGGGGATCATCGGTCCCCCCAGGACAGCAAGCATGTCCAACCACAGAGCTCCCAAGCCTGCTTCTAGCAAAGCATTTGGAAGCACTCAGAAGCACGTGTAACTAACACTTTCTGTTTGCCTGGTGGCAGTTTTCAGACCCTCTACACTATAATTATTGCCAGAGAAAACATTTGTCCTTACAGTTGCCTTGGCATAGCTATAGCTTATTATAGACCCCTCAATATGTATTGAGGAGATACATAAGCACACATGCTACTTAACTGGAGTTTGTATTGTACCCTGATGGAGCCTAACAGGATATTCCATTTACTTCTCAAAAATCTTCTGGCGTATCACAGATATGATGTATCTACACACAGAGAAATGATGTATCTACACACACAGACATGTATGAATCTATATACAAAGACATGATGTGTCTATACATACAGACATGATATATCTACACACAGAGACATGATATATCTACATACACACAGGCATGATATCTCTACACACACACAGACATGATGTCTCTACACACAGACATGATGTATCTACACACACAGACACGATATATCTATACACACAGACATGTATGCATCTACACACAGAGACATGATACAGTTATACACAGAGACATGATACATCTACACACACAGACATGCATGTATCTATACAGACATGAAGTATCTACATATACAACATGTATGTCTCTATACACACACAATGTTTCTACACACACACACACACACACACAGACATGATGTATCTACACAGACATGATGTTTCTACACACACAGAGACATAATGGCTCTACATGTACAGACATGATGTGTCTACACACACAGACACGATGTATTGATACATACACACATAGACATGATATATCTACACTCACAGATAGACATGTATGTATGTATCTACACACACAGACATGATGTATCTACACAGAGATATGCATGTATTTACATAGACATGATATATCTACACACAGAGACACATGTGTATCTATATATACTATGCATGTATAGATCTTAGGGAAGTGAGAGAAGCATGGTGGGCCATTTACATTTCTGTCTGGTGGACTATGGACTCTCAAGTGAGGGCATCTTGAGAGGGTATAGCCAAATAACACAGGGGCTTTGGAGAGCAGACTTGTCATTCACAGCACTGGCTTGTGTTTGAGAAGTTTGTGGCTCTCATTTTCCCTGTAGAGCAGTGGTTCTCAACCTTCCTAACGCTGGGACCCTTTGATACAGTTCCTCATATTGTGTTGACCCCAACTTTAGAATTGTTTCATTGCTACTTCATAAGAGTACTTTTGCTACTGTTACGAATCATAATATGAATATCTGATATGCAGGATATCTGATATTCGACCCCTGTGAAAGGGTCCTTCAGACACCAAAGGGGTCACAACCTACAGGTTGAGACCACTGCCAGGTGGTTCCCAAGAGGCTACCCTTCTGTCTGTCTTCACCTTTACAGCGCAGCTGCCTACCGGCTAGGTGACACTTTCTCTGCTACATCCTCCGTTAAATCCTTGCTGACATCTCAAATGGACTTGATGAAATGTTGACAGACATTTAAGAATGTGCATAACCTCTGAATGTCGGTCTGTATCTGGCAGACGTCTTTATCTGCTGTTTGCTGCCACCTAGTGGTTCACAGCTGCATAGGCCGTATTACACAGTCTGTAGAATTCTGTAATTGCTCCCAATCTGAGGACACATAACAACTGGGTAATTACAAGCCTGGCCTGCCTGGGTCTGCCCTCCCTCTGTGTTGGTATCCTTCCCCTAAATTATTCCCCTGTTGTATCCAATTATCCCCCAACCTCCCTCAGTTTAGGATGTGCGTAATAATTGCTTCAACAGAGCGCAGACCAGGGTGGTTTTCAGTTAATCTGATCTGTTAGTCAGGCTCGTGTCTGGGCTCCTCCTTCAGGGTTTCAAAGGACACTTCACTTAAACGTCCCAGTAGTATCAGGAGCACACAGTTTTTATCACCTGAGGTTTCTGTGTGTGATTTGAACAAATGCAGGTGGTTCAAGTTGACTAAAGGGTCTGTGTGCAGGTTGTTTAAAATCCAGGGCTGCGGTTGAAAGTTTCAGTGGGCTGACCCAACAGAAGAGGTAGCGCCAGCCTGCTGTCACCCAGCTCTGTGACTATGGGAGGGTCACATTATTGTGCCCCTGTCAGAGCCTTTCATGGAGTAGACACTGGCATCCTGGCATTCATGCTCTTGGGGTCCTTCATTAATGATAGATAGGAGACCAATTAGCCTCAAAAATAGATATGAGTGGAGTGAAACACAAGAGAGACAAACACCACGTGCTTCTCCACCTACAGACTCTACACTGAAAAAGGAAGAAGAAAGAGAGAAAGAAAGAGAAGAAGGAAGGAAGGAAGGAAGGAAGAAGGGCTGGAGTGATGGCTCAGTGATTAAGAGCACTGGCTGCTCTTCCAGAGGTCCTGAGTTCAATTCCCAGCAACTACCTGGTGGCTCACAACCATCTGTAATGGGATCCAATGCCCTCTTCTGGTCTGTCTGAAGACAGCCACAGTGTACTCATATACATTAAATAAATAAATCTTTTTTTAAAAAAAGGAAGGAAGGAAGGAGTGATGGTTTGTATATGCTGGGCTCAGGGAGTGACACTATTAGAAGGTGTGTCCTTGTTGGGAGTAGGTGTGTCACTGTGGGGGTGGGCTTTAAGACCCCCACCCTAGCTGCCTGGAAGACAGTATTCTGCTAGCAGCCTTCAGATGAAGATGTAGAACTCTTAGCTCCTCCTGCACCACACTTGCCTGGATCCCGCCATGCTCCCACCTTGATGATAATGGACTGAACCTCTGAACCTGTAAGCCAGCCCCAATTAAATGTTGTCCTTACAAGAGTTGCCTTGGTCACGGGGTCTGTCCACAGCAGTAAAACCCTAACTAAGGCAGAAGGAATGAAGAAACAAGCAGAATGGGGCTATTTGAGAAGAGAAGAGAAAGGGCTCTGTAGGTAGTGAGGGTGAACAGGACCGGAGGGCTTTGCATACTTGTAAGGAGGTGGCATATGAGCCTATCATTATATTACACATTATGTTAATATGCCCTAATAAAATGCTTCTTGAAATCAACAACATATTCATTCCACCAGGCAATGGGGAGCTCTTGGGAAGAACCCACTTTATATGCCTGCCCCTCTTCCCCCGCCCCTCTCCTCTCACCCTAGCCTGCTATGCAATGTTTCCCAGAAGGCACCACACCTCAGGTCACGGCAGAAGGAGACAGCATTTTCTTTTGCCCCTGGTCACTGTGGTTGTGGCTCTCACACAGCATGACCTCCTACTGTGCCAAGCCACTGCCACTGGGAGGCAATTCTGTCTCCACATATACTGGATCCTGCACCACCAGCCATTTGTGCAGGTTCCCGAGGCCACAGGTAACACTGACGGCCCAAAACCAAAGCCACAGTCCCCGCCATCATCTCTTGGGGTCACAGCGAGGAGCATGGGTCAGCAGCAGGCCCTTCCTTCAAGTCAAGCTCAGGCTCTGCCATAATCTTAGTTGCCTTGAGATACCCTAGTGCATACAGAGCGTGGAGGACCAAAAGCCCCAGTGTCCTCTTGGGTGGATCGTTCTCTGAACGTCCAGCACTAATCCACGAGCCTCTCTTCCTCTTCTGGTTGGGAAGAGAGAGGCAGCAAATCAAAGCCCCACAGCTTCCTCTGGGGCCAGGGTAGTGCAATGGGAGATGGGGCCTTGAGGCCTTGGGTTCAGTACAGAAAGATGTCACCTAGATCTCTGGGAATACACTCTAGGAGATGTTGCAGCCACGTGCAGAGTGGGGAATGTGTGATTCTCCTCTTAAATGCTTATTAAGAATCAAATGCTGCTTTGGAAGAGCCATGTGCTATGCTATTCACCATAGAACACCTGCGTGCATTTATAGAGGCAGAACCAGAGGCTGCCAGACTACTGACAGTCTGAGCACAGTAGGACTGCAACTATGGCTGTCCAGAGCCTGGATAAAGTTGCAGGGGAAGGCCTGGCAATGAGCTTGTCCTTGTTTAGCTGAAAGTAGAAACACCCGGTCTTAGCTACACCAGGACTAGGGTTTAAATTTAGATTTATTTGGAACTGGGGAGATTGCTCAATGGTTAGGAGCACTGACTGCTCTTGTAGAGGACCTAGAAGGTGGCTAACGACTGTCTGTCTGTAAGTCCAGTTCCAGGGGATCTGATGTCTTTTTCTAGCTTGTGTGGTCACTAGGCATGTAAGAGGTGCACAGACATACACTCAGGTAAAATACCCATCCAATAAAATTCAATATTAAATTAGATGTATTTGGTAGCTTCTTTTTCAGCTTGGTTTTCTACGCAGGATGATATTAATGGCTGGTTCTAATTCCATTGCTCATATTACACTAACACTATGCTGTGCTCTGCTGTGTCCTGCACTCTGGGAACAAAGGGGTCCTGGGGAGCTACAGTATCACCACTGAGGTCCATGAGTCAGCAACCAGAGATGTTTTGTCAAAGATCAAGTCCCTGCCTGGATGGTGTCTGATGGCACTGGAGGCTGTGCCGTGAGCACTTAAGTGCCTTGTAAACTCCTGTGATCATGTCCTGGAACAAGGTCTTTCATTTCCTTTTTCTTCTCCTTTTTCTTTTTCTTTTTCTTTTTCTTTTTCTTTTTCTCTTTTCTTTTAAAACTAAATTTATTCACTTTATATCCCAATATCAACCCCCCTCTCTTCCCAGTAACCTCTCATGCAGACCCTTCCCCCATTCCACCTTCCCCTTCTCATCTGGGAGCTCCCTTCTTCATGTTAGCCCCCTGCTCCACATCAAGTCTCTGCAGGACCAGGTGAACCCTCTTTCACCTTGGCCAGACAAGAAGGACCATTCAGGGGACAGGATCCACAGGCAGGCAACTGGTTCAGGGACAGCCTCTGTTCCAGTTGTTGAGGGACCAGCATGAAGACCAAGTTGCTTATATGTTACATATGTGTAGGGGACCTAGGTCTAGCCTGTATTTGCTCTTTGGTTGGTAGTTCAATCTCTCAAGCCCCCAAGGGTCCAGGTTAATTGACTCTGTTAGTCTTCCAGTAGAGTCCCTGGTTCAGGTCCCTCAGTCCTTCTCCCAAGTTTTCTACAAGACTCCCTGGAACTCCATCTAATGTTGGGTGTGAGTCTCTGCATCTCTTTCCATTGGCTGCTGGGTGGAGCCTCTCAGAGGACAGTTATGCTAGACTCCTGTCTACAAGCATAATAGTGTATCATTAATAGTGTCAGGGATTGGTTCTTGCCCATGGGATGGGTCTCAAGTTGGGACCCTCATTGGTTGGCCATTCCCTCTGTCTTGGCTCTGTTTTTGTCCCAGCACATCTTGTAGTCAGAACATATTTTAGGTCAAAGTTTTTGTTGGTGGGTTACTGTCATTATCCCTCCAGACTGGGAGTCTGCCTGGCTATAGGAAGTGGCCTCTTCAGGATTCATATCCCCCACTGGTAAGAGTCACAAGTAGGGGAATAGATCTCCTAGGGCTTCGCCACACCCCAGATCTCTGGAATGTTCTAGAGATTGATACACACACACATAATTTCCCTTCTCTCTCCTCTGCTCTCCTTACATCTGATCCCCCCTCGTCTTGATCTCCCTACCTCCCTTCTCCCCCACCTCCTCCCCTATTCTTTTAACAAACCTTCTTCATGGGACTATGTCATTGGGCAGTATTTTTCAACTAGTAATTTGCATTTTTGTAGCAAGAAGAAAAAATACACATATGTGCTTGTGTTTGATGGAGGAGGTCATTGGATGGGCAGGGAGTGAGAAGAGATGCCTTGTGTAGATCTGCTTAGCTGAACAGTAGTGTTATTCTCATTGTGCATCTCTCACTACCTCATACCCACAGTCAACTGGTCCCTGCCCTAGGAGGATAGACCTAAGGCAGCCACAAGAATGAGACAACTTGTTTAATGCCGCAGTGTGTGCTGCTGGCTTGCTGGGCGGAGTTTGGATGGCCTTCGTTTGAACAGTTCTGATTTTTTAGAAACTAGTTGGAACTTCCAATTCCCATTATCCAAAGTATTATTGCCCATTGTTCTGGTTTAGCAAAGAATGTAAAATTCACCAGTGAGCATAGAACTTATTGTGGCTTCTGGAATGTTCTGTAAACATACCCACCTCAACCTTTTAGGACCACAGTTTCATTTACTCTTTCCCCCTTCTGGTAGAAAAGTGGCGTTTGTGGTTTAAGAAACCTAAAGAGAAGTGTATGAGGGCTTCTCACACATCAGAAGCCATTGTGAAATGGCAGGATTGTGAGCTAAGTGTGAACACATGAGAGACATGTGGATTAAATCCATGCATGTCTCAAAATACATGCTGTTCTAAAAGAACAGGAGAAAGTCATTGACAAATGTGTTTTGGGGTTTCCCAGGCCCAGAATGGCATGCTGAACTTTGCTGATCTGAACCATTGGCCAGCTGACTCTATTCCCCATAAGAAGTCTCCACAGGGTAGGAAATACAGCTAACTTACACCAGAGAACAGAAGCCTTGGGTGAGTCTAGGGCAGAGGTGGGTGCACATGGCAGCCATACACTTTCAGAAAGACACAAGGATTCATTTGAATAGAAAACTTGAGCAAAATGTAAAGGCATGTCTACATCACACAGAAGCCAACATCATTGAATTTGCAATGGGATACAGCCCAACTGGGGAGAGGGACACATTAATGAAGGTCCCAGCCTGTTCCTGGTACCACATTTCCACTCATCAGGGTCCAGACACTCCTCACCAGAATGTGGACAGGGAATACTTGCAAATGTCTAATATGACCCCATCTTGCCAAATCTGGGATTGTATGGAGGACACACTGGTATTAGTGCCATATTGGTATTGAGTCCAAATACTTAGGGAGGCAACCCCAAGCTCACACACTTGAGGTCACAGCTAGAATATCTATTTTTTGCTAGAACCAGACCATATGAAGTTATCTTCCTTCTTTCTGAGTGTTCAATAGGAGAATTACCCGCACCCCTGTGACAAACTATGGTGAGGTGAGTGGTGAAAGAATCGGGTATATGTTTAGCCATCACTTAAAAAAATTTTTCTGGAATATTTCTAACCAACCAACTCTTTCTTGATGAGAACCTGGTCAGCCAGGGCCGACTTCATCTGTTCACAGTGTTTCCTAGCTTATTTGGGAAGAGATGCCACTGGAAGAGATGCCAGAAGGGTGCGAACATATTTTTCCTGCCCTGCTGCCTGTGGCTTACTTCTTGTTGTTAATTTCTAACACCATAGTTTCCAGAAGCAGACACTGACTGTCTGTTAAATATAGAAAGAGATCCATTCTTTAGCGTGGAAATGATAGCAACTCTCTTGGGGATAGTGTGCTATGTTGCCCTCTCTTCACACAGACAGACAATCATTGTAATATTTGAAAACTCTCACTGTAGCCAAGCACATGGGCACCCTGGGCATCTCGATGGTGTAAGTGATATGGGAATTTCTTGAGGTTTTGGTTATTTTTCTGGCCTATTTTGGGTTCCAGTTTCTCTGTCCATCGTGTTCACGATGCAAGCTAAGTTCCTGACTTGTATGTTTCCCACATCTTGCAGGAGCATCCGTGGTCATCTATGACACAAGCTAGGTTGGAAATGCTATATGGAGAGTGCACACATGCCTCTCATTTGCTGTGTGTGTGTGTTTCATGTGATGGGATAGGCATGTATGTGTAGGTGCACATGTACATGTGTGTGTACATAAGAGTGTGGGAGCCAGAGGCCAATCTTGGGTATCTTTCCTTCCATACCATCCATCCACTTGGGTTTTTTTGATAGTCTCTTTGAGACATTGTGTGCCATCCCTCAGGACGCTGTCTAAGACCAGCCTGTCTCCACCGTGTTCTGCTTTTGTTACATGGGGTCTGGGGCTTGAACCAGGATCCTCATGCTTTATGAACTGAGCCATCTCTCCAGCCTTGCCTCCGTCTTTAAACGATCATTGCCATGACACTGGACCCACTCAGATTACCCAGATAACCAAGCCTCACCCCTTGATCCCTAATCTCATCTTCAGAGTCTCTGTTGCTCTGCAGAGAGCCACAGTCATACTTTCTGGAGACTGGCATGCAGACATCGTTGCAAGGTCATTATGCTACAATATCTAAAATGAAGAAAATGAGTTCACCATTTCTTCAACCTTCCTGAATAGGAAAACACGGATCCTCCTTCAAGAGGCCTGCAGTGTTTTTATCAACCTCACCTGGTGATGCTGGAGAGGAAGACCAGGTGCTACCGGGGCTTGGGTTTCTGAGCTCATGCTTCACCCACTGCCTGTGCAGAATGACCACAGGTGATTGCAACTTATATCCTCATCATTGGATCCTTTGCTCTATCAGCTGTAGGCTCCTGTAACCGTTGCTGACTTCTCAGCTCAGCAGCTTTTGGGGCTGCTGGGGAGGTGCTCAGCGAGAGGCAGTCTTCACCCTGCAGCTTCTGGCTGGCTCAGAGCCTCTCTGGCTTTGTTTCTATTAGATTCACAACATCTTGGACTGACTGTGGTAGGCAGGGTGGTACCCTTGAATACAGCCTGTCCCTCTGTAGTTGAAGTCGATGCCATCCTGGCTGTGGTGGTCTGAATGAAAATGGTCCCTATAGACTCACAGGGAGTGGCATTACTGGAGGTGTGGCGTTGCTGGAGGAAATGTGTCAATGGGGGGTGGACTTTGATGTTTCAAAAGTGTATACCAGGTCCAGTGTCTCCCTCTCTTCTTGCTGCCTGCTGATCCAGATGTAGACCTGTGAGCTACCTCTCCAGCATCATGTCTGTCTGTATACTACCGTGCTTCCCATCATGATGGTAATGGACTAAACCTTTGAAACTGTAAGACAACCCTAGTTAGATGTTTCCTCATAAGTTTCTGCATAATGGTATTTCTTCACAGCAATAGAAACCCTAACGGAGACACTTTCTAAGCATCTTTAAATGGTGCTGGGCTTCTGAGTGACTGGCACCTTCAGATCTCCATGGGAATTTCCCTGGAGCATAGTGTGTGCTTTTCTGTTTTTTGTTTTTGTTTTGTTTTTTGTTATGCAAAGGCCTCTGTTGGAATCCCATGTATACCATCTCATAGGGTTGCAATTTTAGGAAAATTACCTCATTCTTCTAAGACTTTCTCTTTCCCAAGGACTAGGGGAATAATCCCATCTGCCTGGGGAGGCTGATCTGTGCAGGCTAAAGGAGATAAGGCATAAGGCCTGAGCTCAACCGCTGCCAGGTGGAAGCTATTGGAGTCTATTAAGTTTCCATAAGTTTTAAGGTGAGGGAGGGAGGGAGGGAGGTAGACGTTTCGTTCTGGGCACTATAAAACAGTCAGACTGACTGCACTGAAGTCCAATGCTTTGATCTGATCAAATGACCCAGGGAGACCCAGAGCAGCTATCAATCCTGATACACCCCCTGTCCTGTGGAGATCACAGGCACAAACACACTCTAATCAAGAGCTTCAAAGAGTCAAAGGAGACAAATTTATTTACCAAATGCCATGTGAGGTATAGATGCAGCAGCTGACCCCAATAGTCCCAGCAATTCAGCAGCAACTTTTTCCTTTAATCTTAAAAACTTCACACATTTCTTCTGCTTCTGCTTCTTCGTCTTCTTCGTCTTCTTCATCTTCTTTGTTTTCTTCTTCTCCTTTTCCTCCTCCTCCTTCCTTTCCTCCTCTTCCTCTTCCTCCTCTTCTGCCTCCTTTTCCTCTTTTTTCTTCTTCCTCCTCTTCTTTTTCTTCCTCCTTCCCTTCCTCTTCCTCCTCTTTTTCTTCCTCTTCTCTTTCTCTCTCTCCTTACCCCTTCTCCCTCTCCCTCTCTGCCCTGTCCTTCACCTCTGTATTTTGTTTCCTGTTCTCCCCTAGGGAACTAATTACCAGTTTCATATTAACTAAAATACCAATGTCTCTACTGATCCAATGCTTGGATCTAATCCCTTGTCTCCTTCTGAGACGGGTAGGTGAGGAAGTGAGCTTGGCTCAGCTGCCTTTGGGGATTTTGGATCTGTTGCAGTCCCTGCCATGGCCTCTAGGGATTCCGACATCCCCGTGTGTCAATTGGACCACTGAGGGTGAGGGGTGGGGGCAACAGGAATATATACTTCTCTGGTGGCTTGCATTTGTGGTGGTTTGACTGTGAGATACACAGATACACAGACACACAGACACACACACATCTGTGTACATACACATACATGCACACATGCACATACTCACCTGTGTAATGCACATATACATGCACCCATGCACATACTCCTCTGTGTGCATGCACACATACATGCACCCATGCACATACTCTCTGTGCACACACACATACATGCATACATGCACATACTCCTCCCTGTGCACACACACATACAAGCACACTCGCACATACTCCCCTGACTCCTCCTAGGCTCCTGTATTTAAATCCTTGATCTCTGCTCGTGGTGCTGTTTGGGATAGTTGTGGAACACATAGGAGGTGGGGTTTCACTGGAGGAAGTGGGTTAATGGGTGTGGCCTTGAAGCTTTATAGCTGGCTCTGCTTTCTGCTCACTCTCTGCTTCCTGACTGTGGACAGCCTGTAGCCACAGCCTTCTTCTCCTGCCAACCTGCTTCCCCTGCCTTCTGCCATGTCTTGACCAACATGATGGACTGCATCCTCCAGAAAGGCCAGAATAAGTCCTTTCTCTGAGTTGATTTTGTTAGATAGTTTACCAAAACAATGAAAAAAAAAAGAGAGGGGGGGGCTTATTATGATATGGAAGAAAAACATCAAAATTTTCATCAATTTACAAAACAGAATCTTAAACATGTATGTACTTGGGACTCCAAACAATCGTCTTCTGAAAAATAAAGAAGAAAATGAGCAGCCTACTCTCAGATGTTTGTGTGTTCTCTTCATTGTGTTTCAGTGAATTGGAGAGCAATGTGAGGAAGGAAAAGTCTTATTTTTACCATCCAGATTTAAGGGGACCACATGTTTGTTTTTGCATCGAAGTTTAAAATGAGTCCATGACATTTAAAAACACATATGATTCTATAACAAGAACTTTATGTCAAACTCAAACATTGCACCTAGTCCCAAGTAAGATTTTTTTTTTTGAGCTAAAAAAGTCTCTTTAAATAAATCACCGAGCACAGGCTTTCTGTAAGGCAAAGCCAGATTGTTCAGCGTTAAGACGGTAGGTTAGGTCCCTCAAGGGGACTTCAGAAAACAATCAAGAAGTGACTGCTGCCTTCACAGATGTCCAGATGTTTTCAGAGCAAGTGACAGGCTATCCTTGTGGAAGCCAGTCCCAAAGGAATCGTCTCTCCATGGACTTTGTCTTGCTTCCCTGAGCTGTCTTCACGGCTTCATCTTGATTTGGACATCTCCAGAGCTCGTCAGCCTTGAGTGATGGAACTCAGAGGGCAGGTATTTGAAAAACAAGATTTAAACAAAGCGGCTGCGGTGGGCTTGAATGAGAATGGCCCACATAGGCTCATATATTTAAATGGCAACGGCTGGTGGAGCCGTTCGAAAAGAATTAAGAGGTGTGGCCTTATTGGAGGAGGGTGTGTCACTGGAGTGAGCTTTGAAGTTTCAAAAGTCCTCGCCATTCCCAGTTAGCTCTTTGTTTTCTCGAGACGTGAGCTCTGCCTGCTGCCATGCTCTCTGCCAGGTTGGTTGTGGAGGCTCACCCTCTGGAACCGTGAGCCCCTAATTCAAAGTTTTCTTTTAGAAGTTGCTTTGGTCATGGTGTTTTCTCAGCACAACAGAAAAGGAGACAGCAGGTGCTTTAGACAGCCTCTTTCCTGAGTACAGAACTCACTGGAGACCGGCTCTTTGGTGCAGGGAACTGGATGCCCTGCTGCACCCTGTTTCTGCCTCCCCTGTGAGCACCCCGATGCCATGCAATAAGTAATATGCGATCCCGAGGAAAAGCTCCATTTCTTGACCACCCTCATTTATTCTGGGGGTAAAAAGTCCCTACCTTGGTGCTGTAGCCTGGCCTGGCATGAGAGGCCCAGCTTCCTTCGGATGGGTCCTGGGCATCTGCATTAGACTTGGCTGTGTGCAGTGTCTTCCATGGCTATTGATCCATTTGTATTAAAATCTCCTCCCCTTGCTGGAGAGATCACCCCATGACATGAAGTGCTTTTTGTGGAAGCATGGCTCCTTCCAGCAATTCACCTACAAACACTTTCTTGCCTCCACCTTGAGCCGCTCTGTGGTTGGAGGATCCTTGAACCCATGGTCATTGGGTTCTAGGGCTTGGCTGGACATTACCTGTCCTGCTTGGGTAGGAGATTTATTTACAAGAAAGGAAAGCAGAGGTGAGAGGAAGACAGTGCACATCCATGGCCCTTTCCAATATGAACAGTGGGCATTTGTGCCCCTCTATAATGAATAATTCCCTGCTCTACAGTGCAGTGATGAGCCCTGGCCCCCTACCACTGCAAAGGTGGGCTCTGTGCTGCAGGGAGGCAGGACTTCTTGGCAGACTTTCTAGCGGGGAGGACCTCATCCAAAATTGCTGGGACCACAAGTGTTTTGCTTTGGGACTTCCCCACTGCCTTACTAAGTTTGATTCCATGCAATGCAGTATCTTAGGAATGGAACCCTGGGTTAAATACAAGACTCATCAACGCTGCGTTCATTCTTAAACACAGCTTGAAGGGCACTCCATCTGTGGCATGGATGCTCTTCTTTGTGAGGTCTTCTGTGGGGTTTTTTACATGCTGAATCATATTGGTGCTTAATGGTTACAAACGCTCAGCCTCTGGTGGACACCAAAGGAAGGGATGCTCTCTTCATTTCAATTTATGGGATGTGTGGGTCATAGATTGCACAAATAACGTGTATATGTTCCAAATATATCGATGAAAGAGGAGTGCAACCCAGCAGGAGTGTGTAGTAAATTTCCTGGAGGCGTTGCCTGGCCCGGACAGGGGCCACCCTGGTAGGGAATCTGCATGGGCAGAAACAGGAGACTAGGTATGCAGGACAGTACAAGTGAGTTTTAGCCATTGCTCTGATGTCTATCCTAGGCCTCCCTGCCTCTCTGAATGTGCCAGAGTTACTCTGAGAACGCTCAGTACTGGCCAGACTCTCAACATTTGCCTTGCACCTGTGACTGCATCCCAGTCAGCTGTGGTTGGTCTCGCCTTCCCAGCTTCACCTGTTGCTAGGGCTCCTCAGTGCCCCTATGCTCCCGTTTCCTTGGCTCATCTCCTCTTTCTGTCTCCTGCCACTGTTCCCTGGGTCCTACGCCATCAGCTATGGGCATAGCCCAGGTGGGGGCACTCCTGAGCTGCTTCCCCTCCCCGTCTTTCTGTCCTGCAGAGCACTGAGAGTAGTGAAAGTCTCACATCTAAATGCCGCTGTATCTGTTGGTAATCTTGTGCCCTCCTGTGCAGTTCGCATCATAGGCTAGTGTTTTTTCTGTCATTTATCCCATTAAAATACTTTTCTGACATTGAAAATTTTCTGTTACCTCCTTTCGTTATTACATAGTATTCTATTGCTATTTATATAATTATTTTTATATTTTTGAAAACATCCTTTTTTGCACTTCTCAGTAACATGTTTTACAGATATCCAGTATTCTGTCATCTCTATGACTCTGGCATTTCTAACACAGCCTCACTTCTGAGAAGTTACACGCTGGACTCCTGACTTGATGACTCCCGTGGTCACCTATTCGTTCCTATTTTCATTTATTCTCAATGGCATTAATAAGAGTTTGTTTTAGTTCTTTGTTGACAGAGATCCTGGCCATAACCACACATTTGCAGTTGTCTCTTTCCTGCACTATGCTTAAGATTTTAAGAGCTGTCATGTGTGTGTGTGTGTGTGTGTGTGTGTGTGTGTGTGCATTTTGTATTATCCACAATCACTTTGGTTGATTGTCCCATGGGGGTAGGGCACGTTATGGCTGACTCTCAGATGATAAAGCAGTAGTGGGAAAATGAGCTTAAACAAGCAGAACCACTCTGAATAAGAAGATCCTGACTCAAAGGAGGGGGAAAAAATCAAACAAACCAATCAAAATGAATGTACTGCATGAGATAGTCAGCATAGTGTATCCTGTTTGAGCTGGGCACTGTCGGCCAGAATGCAACAGAATATAGGCAGTTCTCCATCGGAGGAGCTGCAGCCCCTCTTCCTTGTAAAGTAAACCTCACTTTCTGGGCTTTAGCTCCAAAACTCCATTTTCTAATGGGGCTTTGCTGAAGACACTTTAGTAATGAAGGCAGCTTCTTCTTGTATACATTGTGAGTCTCAGTGCTGTGGAAGGCCAGGAGTAACAAAACCCAAAGCCAGCAAGCACAGGGGGAGAACCTGGGCTGACCCACAATGCCCCAGAAACGTCACTGGTCCTAGCAACTGGGGCTGATTCTCTGTTAAGAGAAGGACCTGGCGGAGCTCGGCTCTGTCCATTACTGAAGATGCTGAGGTTGCTCAGAGCTGCTGGAGGCTGAGGTTTGTGAATACATGTTCACTGTGTGTGACTGACTAGGCCAGTAAAGCTGGGGCTTGGGTCCCATCAGCACATAAAACTCAGCAAAAGGCACATGGAGGGTGGAGAGAGCTGGCTTTGCCATCGGGAACAGCAATCCTGGCCAACGGAGCAATGGTTGCTAAGCTTCTGGCCTCTTGAGTACAAACTTCTGAGGGTTCATCCTCACCATGTCCTTGAACTTGTGATAATCACGAGGTGTCCCTCTCCTGTTCACACTCTGCCCAAACCGCCAGACCCTGGACTTGCAAACCTATCCATAATAGAGCCCAGGGTGAGATGCTGCTCATGAGTCAGCCATGCCTGGCCTTCTCTAGCCTCTCTCTGCCCTTCAGATTGCTTGGCCCATCCATGAGGTCTCTTGACTTTATGTCACACAGGAATCTGGGTCACTTGAGTGACACAAGACATACTCAGGGTGCCTAAGGAAGGAAATCCTTGGATGTGTGAGAGATTTTTCAATAGCAGGAAAGCATGTTTCTGAGTCCACATGGAAGAACTTTTTTGTTTCTCTCCTTTGCTAATTGCACCTTCCTCAGTAGGGTTGCAGAGTTAGGCAGGTGGACAGCGGAGCCTATGTAGTCAGTGTTACAGTTGGTGCAAAAAGAATCCAGCCCAGGCCTCCGCTGTCATTGTGGAGGCTGCTTAAACTGTGGTTCTTGGAGCACAATTCCCCAGTTCTAATTGCGTTTCCACCTCCTGGAACGGCAAAGGTGGCATGTTCAGTCACATGCTTCCACCATGACGTTGCTTCTTCATTTCTCACATGGAGAAGCCCACACTAAGCTCAGTGTCTGGCTCCCATAGTGCTATGGGCAGGTGGGAACGAGAGAGGTGGTGATGGGGAGCTGGGAATGAGAGAGGCGGTGATGGGGAGGTGGGAACGAGAGAGGCGGTGATGGGGAGGGAGCAAAGAGGAAGGGCCAGAATTTGTTTCCTGACATGGACAACACGAGAACGAACCAACCCCTGATCTCAGTGATCCTGAGTGACTACTCTCTTTTTCCTGAAGACATGGATAACAGGCCACAGTGACCTATGGTTCCCCAAACACACTGCTGGGTGCCAGAACCTCCTGAGCACGATTTAAAAGCACCTATGTGTGATATAGTCAGCCTGATGTGTATTTTGTTTGGTTCTGAGCCACACAGCTCAGTGACCAGGCACAGCTGGTCACTACTACACCAGAGCCAGCTCAGGCAGCCCCAGCACCAGATGTTCTTGGTTTGAACTCTCTAGGGAGGTGGAAGTTTACCTCTGGGGGGAAATGTGGTGTAAGAAGGGAGGCCATTGTGCATTCTGACTTGGAGTGTGCACATCCCATAACTGCTGCAGAATCTAAATACTTGAAGTAGATGGTATAGCAGGTATCGCTCCTCTTATCGATAAGCTGTGTCTCTCAATGGTGATATATCTTTGAAAGAAATGTCTTGTTTGTCTAGAATGTATGCATTCTTTCCTTTTCCTTTTCGAGAAAACAGTCTGGCCTCAAAATTGCTACAGAGCTAAGGATAAATTCGAACTTCTCATTCTCCTGCCTCTACCTTCCAAGTGCTGGACTACAGGCCTGGGTTGCTATGTTCTGTTTGAGGGCAGGACTTGGAGCAAGTGGATGCAGGAGCAGGGAGACAAGCAGACCCCCTTTTGGTAAAGCCCTAATGAAATTGTTTCTTCTCAAATGTTAGATGTGGGATATGATCCCCCCAAAAGATTAGGAAAAGATGGTCAAGGAAGATTATTTCCAATAGAACCTATAAACAAGCAGAATAGGGTATCAAAAATTTTAATTAAGGCCATTGCAGAACAGTTGACCTTATAGCCTGAAGGTCTGATGGAGGTCTGGGTGGAGCAATAGCCCCTAACCCAAGAAAAACATCCAGGCAGCAGAAGTTCTAGTTCAAGAGCAGTTAGATGTGGGCCATAAAGAACCTGCAACAAGTCCTTGGAATACTCCAATTTTTATTATTAAGAAAAAAAAAAACAGAAAATGGAGACTGTTATAGGACCTCAGAAAAATTTATCATACTATGGAAACCATGAAAACCCTTCAGCCTGGTGTCCCTTCTCCTGCTATAATCCCCAAAGGATGTAATATAATAGTTGTAGATTTGAAAGACTGTTTTTTTTTCTCTCAAATCCTCTGTCTCATGCTTACTAATAACTTCATTAATGATCTAAACATGTATCGAAGTAATAAGCTCTAAGAAAGACTTGCTTTTCTGCAAAACCGTTTTTCCAGGGAACTTCCATTAATTTCATTTCAGTTTGCACTAGCGTTTGTGATCCCAGTTCTAGCTTTCAGAGCGAGGCCTTTAACAGTGAGAAATACAAGTATAAGCAAAAGGTGTGTAGCAAATTTCCACTAAGAGCAGTGGAGAGTCCGTCCAGGTTGTCCAAGCACAGGAACATCACCAAACAGTGCCTTTAGGATGCTTAGCACTGCCACATTTTATGTGGTACTGGGGACCAAACCCAAGGCTTCATGCATGCTGGGTAAGCACTCTGCTGAGCTGTGTTCGCAGTCCTTATAGTATGCATTTCAGGAACACACCTGTCTGAAGGCTCAATTAACTTCAAGTAAGCTACCTTTCCTTTCTGCCTGCTGCAATCATAGAGGTCTTGCAAAAACAGTCCAAATATCACTTTCCCGAGCGATGAAACCTTCCTAGTTTTCGGCCCCCAGATAGTGTCCTCAGAGGCCACAAAGCTTACCTTGCCCGGACACCCCTGGGATTGGGAGCCCCCATTAACCTGAGGCAGGCAACAAGTGTTCAGTTATCAGCCCGTTGCATGTCTGATATAGAGCATCTATGGAGGTGGGAAGCTGGGAGCCCATGTTCCAGTGAGAAGATCTCTTTGCTGAGATGGGGTGGACTCAAGTGGTTCCAAGTCAGCAAGTATGGAACAGTTTGTGGAAGAGCATCAGTGAGAGTGTATGCAGATCTGATGAGTGCCAATGTAGTATGGCCATGGCTGCAGCCCCATCTCCGTGTGCAGGGGTGATGGCTGGGTAGGTGAGCGTAGAGATACAGACACGATGTCACCTCTTCTAAGTAAATACAAGTTTACTTTCTACTGTTTCTTTCATCTACCCACTCACTCTCTTTCTGCACATGTGCATGCACACACATGGAAAGACAGATGACTCCTCTCGCCTGAGCACAGACTCTATGCTCTCATGTGACAGCATAGCCCCTACTTTACCATTTAGGTCTGGCAGTGCCCGGGTTTACTGGAAACCGGAAGATGTTTAGAATCGTGAAAAGCAACCTTGAATCTTTTTTTTTTTTTTTTTTGGTTTTTCGAGACAGGGTTTCTCTGTGTAGCCTTGGCTGTCCTGGAACTCACTTTGTAGACCAGGCTGGCCTCGAACTCAGAAATCCGCCTGCCTCTGCCTCCCGAGTGCTGGGATTAAAGGCGTGCGCCACCACGCCCGGCTTTTGAATCTTTTAAAAACAGTTTCGACAGTTGAAAATGAGCTTGAGGGCAGGCACTGTCTGTGGCCGAGCTAGTTCTAAAATGTTCTGCCTTTTGAGAAGGGTACAGCTGTTGGGTACAGCCAGCCTTGCAGTTCTGAGCTGCCACTATTTACCGTGCCACTTCCAGTAATGACCAGCAGGGGGCACCCACTACTCAGAACTATAACCTTCATGTCCTTCCAGTTTGGATGAAGAAAAACAAAGCAGATCACACTACAAATTTGTTTTTAGGGCACACACTATATATAGAGAGGCTCAGTAACTTCGATGCTAGTTAATGTGTATAACTAGCTATAATCCTCCTACAAAGACACTCCTCGATCAAATTAGAACGATCTACTGCCTTGTTTTTTTTGGGCTATTGCCCACATTCAGGGAATTTAGAAGGCCAAGGATTCTCATAAGGCAATTCCTGCTCTTGTGCTGTGGTGCTGTGTGGGCCGAATGTGTTGGGCAGACAGAGGAGGGCAGACATGCCTGTGTTTCTCCAGTATTTCCAGCGGTACCAGAGTCCCATTTCCCCACTACTGTCTGTCCTCAGAGCCAAGAAAGCAGAACACAGCATCATCTAGCAACGCACAGAGTAAGCACAACGCAGGGGGCTCAACACAGACAATTTCGGGTGCCTTTGTAACATTTCCTGTGACTAAACGGGAAGCTGGCACAACGATCTCATGGGACCCACCGAGTCAGAACAAGTACTGGAAAGCAATATCGTTGTGTCTTGGGAATGAATATCCCTTGGATCAGCCCCTTTACCGCAACACCTGTGACCAGCATTCAGACTCAAGTGCCAGACAGACAACAGCTCAGAAAGGAGCAATACTGATCTTCATTGTCGGTATTTGTGGCCCAGGATAAATCTCAGGCTTTTAAGAAAAAAGTCAACATTTTGCAGACTTAAACCAGTCACTGTGAACTTGATTTTTGCAATGTTTAACTACACAGAGCACCCATGACATGGTTGGGAGTGGTGTCCCTGAAGTGACATTTTATGTTGTGTGCTTCAAGAGCCAGAACAACCCAGAGACTCACATGTGACCTACACATTGGAGATACGGAGAGCTTCTGTTAGGCAAGGATGGTTTCTGACTCCCCCTCATTCATCTGCTACAAAGCTGTCACCGACGGACTCCATGTCCCATTGAAGAATTCCCACAATTCCATCTCTTAACCATGTGACTGCATGAAGCCAGGCTGCTCTGATGAGCCCCAGAAAGCAGCAGATCTCTCCAGAAGGGGAGCTAGGGTCTATATGAAGACCCTCTAGCGACAAATAAAGCCACACAGCTAAGAGATTTTCAAAATGTCAAATGTAAAACAAGGCTGCTCTTTCACAGCATTGCTCTCCATGGTAACATGTTACATATATTAACACACAACAGCTCTTTCCCCTGCTATTTTAAATGTACTGATAAGTAATTATAAATTTTGTTAGTGTTAATTTCTTAGAAGAGTAATATTGAGCTGTGCCACAATACCCGGAGTGGATCCTATGCCACAGCGCTCCATACCCAAATAGCGCCAGGAGAGAGCTGGTCTCCCAGGAGTGTGGGCACGCCTGTGAGCACAGGCACTTCTGCTCAGAGGGAACCTGCTCAGCCTGGAACCATCAGGGCACAGGAACCGAGGAGTAGCCTTGGACAGGATTCTTCCGGTTTCCGTCTGTACCTGGAACTGACCCTGTGCCACAGCTCTCCATACCCAAATTCCTCCTGGAGAGAACTGGTCTCCCAGGAATACTGACATACAGACTTGCATGAGGAACAAGCCACAATCAGAGACAGCCAAATGAGCTAACACCAGGGATAACCAGATGGTGAGAGGCAAGTGCAAGAATATAAGCAACAGAAACCAAGGCTACTTGGCATCATCAGAATCCAGTTCTCCCATCATAGCAAGCCCTGGATACCCCAACACACCAGAAAAGCAAGACTCTGATTTAAAATCACATCTCATGGTGATGATAGGGGACTTTAAGAAGGACATAAATAACTCCCTTAAAGAAATACAGGAGAACACAGGTAAACAGCTAGAAGCCCTTAAAGATGAAACACAAAAATCCCTTAAAGAATTACAGGAAAACACAATTAAACAAGTGAAGGAATTGAAGAAAACCATCCAGGATATAAAAATGGATATAGAAACAATAAAGACATCACAAAGGGAGACAACATGGGAGATAGAAAACCTAGGAAAGAGATCAAGATGACCACAGAACACAAGAGATAGAAGGGAGACTCTCAGGTGCTAAAGATTCCATAGAAAACATTGACACAAGATTCAAAGAAAATGCAAAATGCAAAAATCTCCTAACCCAAAACATCCAGGAAACCCAGGACACAATGAGAAGACTAAACCTAAGGATAATAGATGTAGAAGAGAGTGAAGATTCCCAACTTAAAGGGCCAGTAAATATCTTCAACAAAATTATAGAAAAAATTCTCTAACCTAAAGAAAGAGATGCCCATAAACATCCAAGAAGCCTACAGAACTCCAAATAGATTGGACCAGAAAATAAATTCCTCCCATCACATAATAGTCAAAACACCAAATGCACTAAACAAAGAGAGAATATTAAAAGCAGTAAGGGAAAAAGGTCATGTAACATATAAAGTCAGACCTATCAAAATTACACCTGACTTCTCACCAGAGACTATGAAAGCTAAGAGATCCTGAGCAGATATCATACAGACCCTAAGAGAACACAAGTGCCAGTCCAGGCTACTATACCCAGCAAAACTTTCAATTACCATAGATGGAGAAAACTAGATATTCCATGAAAAAAACCAAACAAACAAATTTATACAATATCTTTCCACAAATCCAGTACTACATAGGTTAATAGATGGAAAACACCAACACAAGGAGGGAAACTACACCCTAGAAAAAGCAAGAAAGTAATCTTCTTTCAACAAAACCAAAAGAAGATAACTACACAAACATAAAAATAACATCAAAAATAACAGGAAGCAACAATCACTATTCATTAATATCTCTTAATATCAATGGACTCAATTCCCCAATAAAAAAAATATAGACTAACAGACTGAATACATACACAGGACCCAGCATTTTGCTACATATAGGAAACTTACCTCAGTGTCAAAGATAGACACTACCTCAGAGTAAAGGACTGGAAAATAATTTTCCAAGCAGATGGTCCCAAGAAACAAGCTGGAATAGCCATCTAATACTGAATAAAATCAACTTTCAACCAAAAGTTATAAAAAAGGATAGGAAGGACACTTCATGCTCATCAAAAGAAAAATATACCATGAAGAACTCTCAATTCTGAATATCTATGCTCCAAACGCAAGGGCACCCACATACATAAAAAAAAAAAAACTCTACTAAAGCTCAAAGCACACATTGCACCTCATACAATAATATTGGAGACTTCAACACCCCACTCTCATCAATGGACAGATCATGGAAATACAAACTAAACAAAATCAGAAATTAAAAGCGAGACATAACAACAGAAACTGAGGAAATTCCAAAAACCACCAGATCCTACTACAAAAGTCTATATTCAATGAAACTGGAAAATCTAGATGAAATGGAAAATTTTCTAGACAGATACCAAATACTAAAGTTAAGTCCAGATCAGATAAACCATCTAAACAGTCCCATAACCTTTAAAGAAGTAGAAGCAGTCATTAAAACCTCCCAACAACAACAAAAAAGCCCAGGACCAGAAGGCTTTAGTACAGAATTCTGTCAGACCTTCAGAGAAGACCTAATATGAATACTCTTCAAATGATTCCACAAACTAGAAAGAAAAGAAACACTACCCAATTCATCCTATGAAGCCACTGTGATGCAGATACCAAAACCACACAAAGACCCCCAAAGAAAGAGAACCTCAGACCAATTTCCCTTATGAATATCGACGTAAAAATACTCCATAAAATTCTCTCAAACCAAATCCAAGAGTACCTCAAAATGATCATTCACTGTGATCACGCTGTACTATATAGCAATAGTGATAAAAACAGCATGGTATTGGTATGGTGACAGGCAGGTAGATCAATGGAATAGAATTAAAGAGCCAGAAATGATCCCACACACCTACAGGCACTTGATCTTTGACAAAGGAGCTAAAACCATCCAGTGGAAAAAAGACACCATTTTCAACAAATGGTGCTGGCACAACTGGTTGTTATCATGTAGAAGAATGCAAATTGATCCATTCTTATCTCCCTGTACAAAGCTCAAGTCCAAGTGGATCAAGGACCTCCACATAAAACCAGATACACTTAATCTAATAGAAAGTGGGGGAAAGTCTTGAACACATGGGTACAGGGGGAAAGTTCCTGAACAGAACACCAATGGCTTATGCTCTAAGATCAAGAATCAACAAATGGAACCTCATAAAATTGCAAAGTTTCTGTAAGGCAAAAGACACTTTCAATAGAACAAAACGGCAACTAACAGATTAGGAAAAGATATTTACCAATTCTATATCTGATAGAGGGCTAATATCCAATATATACAAAGAACTCAAGAAGTTAGACTCCAGAGAACCAAATAACCCTATTAAAAATGGGGAACAGAGCAAAATAGAATTCTCAACTAAGGAAACTCAAAGGGCTGAGAAACACCTAAAGAAATGTTCAACATCCTCAGTCATTAAAGGAATGCAAATCAAAACAACCCTGAGATTCCACCTCACACCAGTCAGAATGGCTAAGAAAAAACTCAGGTGACAGCAGATACTGGTGAAGATGTGGAGAAAGAGGAACACTCCTCCATTGTTGGTGGGATTGCAAGCTTGTACAACTACTCTGGAACTCAGTCTGGTGATTCCTCAGAAAAATTGGACATAGTACTACTCGAGGACCCAGCTATACCACTCCTGGGAATATACCCAGAAGATGCTCCAACATATAACAAGGACACATGCTCCACGATGTTCATAGCAGCCATATTTCAGAAGCTGGAAACAACCCAGATGTCCCTCAAGAGGAATGGATACATAAAATGTGGTACATTTACACAATGGAATACTACTCAGTTTTTAAAAACAATGACTTTATGAAATTCACAGGCAAATGGATGGAACTTGAAAATATCATCCTGAGTGAGGTAACTCAGTCACAAAAGAACACACATGGTATGTACTCACTGATGAGTGGATATTAACCCAAAAGTTTGGAATACCCAAGATTCAATTCACAGACCATATGAAGCCCAAGAAGAAGGAAGACCAAAGTGTGGATGCTTCAGTGCTTCTTAGAAAGGAGAACAAAATACTCACAGGAGGAAATACAGAGAGAAAGTGTGGAGCAGAGACTGAAGGAAAGGCCATCCAGAGACTGCCCCACCTGGGGATCCATCTCATATACAGTCACCAAACCTTATTGTGTATGTTGGGAAGTGCTTGTTGATAGGAGCTTGATATGGCTGTCTCCTGAGAGGCTTAGCTAGAGCTTGGCAAATACAGAGGTTGATACTTCGCAGCCAACCATTGGACTGAGTGTGGGGTCCCTGATGAAGGAGCTGGAGAAGGGACTGAAGGAACTGAGGGGGTTTGCAGCCCCATGGAGGGAGCAACAGTGTCAACAGGCCAGACCCCCCAAGAGCTCCTGGGTACTGGACCACCAACCAAAGAGGGACCTATGGATCTAAATGCATATGGGATAGAGGGTGGCCTTGTTGGAATCAGTGGGAGGAGAGGCTCTTGGGCCTCAGGGTGTTTGATACCCCAGTGAAGGGGTCTGCTAAGGCGGGAAGATGGGAGTGGGTGGATGGTTGGGGGGGGAGAGCACCCTCATAGAGGCAGGGGGAGGGGGAATGGGATAGGGAGTTTCTGAAGGGGAAACCTGGAAAGGGGAAAACAGTTGAAATGTAAATAAAGAAAATGTCCAATTTAAAAAAAAGAGTAATATTAATTCATAAAACCATATAGCCTGAGTGGAGGATGGCTCAGTAGGCAGTGATTGGTGCGTAAACATGAGGACCTGAGTTCGGATCTCCTACACCTATGTATATAAAGATGGGTGTCACAGTATGTGCCTGTAACACCAGCACTGGGAAAGTAGGGACAAGAGGGTCTCAGGGTCTTGCTGGCCAGCCAGTCTAGCAGAAACCCTGAGCTTTGGGCTCAGAAGAGATACAGTCTCAAGAATAGGAGGTAGAGAGTCTCTGGTCTTTAAGATCTCTGTTACAAAGTTACCATCACTGGAGGACTGTCTCTAACAATGTAACAGAAAATGATTACTCCCCCCCCCCCCAAGGAGTACTCTCTTGGGACCAGTGTGCACAAGAAGCCCTGCCATCAGTTCTTTTCTGATGAAGGAGGCGGAGCACAGATAAGCTGCTTTGTGTGCGAGTTTATCTATCCCCCTCTCACACAGACATTTCATCAGCGGCTCTGCTGGTAGTAAAGTGTTTTGGTAATTGCTATTGTGTCTGCTTTCTGAAAGGTCCCCAAGACAACCACAGACTTGACCTGTGTGACCTAAAAGTGAGCTTGGACTGAACATGATGACATGTAACAGGTGACCCAGGGAAGCAGAAGCAAGGTTCAGGTTCAGGCTGATTTGTTTGCCTTCAAAGGAATACAGTAATTCACATTTGAGTGGCTCAGATTTAACTTTGTTTGTTTGTTTGGCTTTTTTCTTCAACAATTACAAATATCAGAGAAAGGTATTTTTCAAAATCGGGAAAACTGTCTCACCAACCACTACCAAAAATAAATAAGAGGGACAGTGGACTGAGTGCTTAGAGCACTCTGACTGGCTCTGGGTGGCTTCAAAGCGAGGTGCTTATTGTGTGTTTGAAAGAACTCATTTGTGTTTGAATGTGTTCACACTATTACCCCTGTTGCCTGCTTCTTTCACATCCCTCCCTGCTAACTGGCTGCAGTTCTTTCTGTCAGATCACTTGTACAAGCGCTGCCACTGGGTCTCAGACCTCCCTGCTTACTTCAGTGTTGTGACTTCTAACAATGTCAGAGGATGTTCCTGTGACACCAGTGTAGCTAGTATATCAGAAGATTTTCCAGCAATCTATAGCCACTCTAGTCAGCTTAACCAAAGATGCTGTGCTTGTGCAAAGAATTGTTCTAGCATTCTGGCTGCTTTGAGGGTGGCCAGCCCGTTCCAGCAAGCCCTGCACACACAGCTGAGTATCTCACTCAGTTTCCTGCTGGATGGTGGCCCAGGAACCCTTGGCTACTTCTACTGAGTCTGCTTATTGTGTTATATCAGATTAGTCTTTGCTAATGGGGATTGGATTTTTTGACAGAGTAAGAAATTTACTCTGTAAGAAATTGTGTTTTGGGGGTGACCCAGTGAGCTCTAGTGTTGGCCATGGACAGTACATCTACACATATGAACCTGGACCTGTATCTATCTTAGGGTTCATCCTACCCAAGGGCTGGGGACTCTAACTGCTATTTTCTATTTGAACCTGGTTGGAAGATCATTTGGAGATAGAAGCAACATTTGTTAAGCCTGAAAAAACAAAACAGGGAGTTTATAGAAGGAACCACTGCCTCTTAAACAGACTGGACAGATTTCCCTGTAGAGGGTTTCCTTCTAGAGTGAAGAGAATGGGGTGGGAGGGTGGGGGGGTTGGTAGGAGGAGGGCAGCAGGAGTGGGGAGGAGGGCAGGAGGAGGGAGGAGGAGGAGGGGGCAGGAGGAGGGCAGCCTCTCCTCACCCTGTACCTCTGCCACTCTTCCTTCCCTGCTTGCCCTCCTTTGCATTGCACATTGGTCTTCTTCCTCCACTGGTTTTCTCTGTCTTTAGACATGGGGTTCCTGTCTTTAGCTAGTGAACTAAAATGGGGTTTCACATGTTGAAGCATTGACCACTAGAGTGAGAAGCAGTAAGAGGGAGGCCAGACACCTGCAGGGAGTGTCCAGCTCTGCCTCAGATCCCCCTCCCTGCCTGGGTGAGTTTGCTGAAGCCTGCTGTCTGTAATGGCAGCGCACCCCTTGGGGGTGGGGAATCTGTCCCTCTTTTATGATCAGCTTGTTCTGATAGCACAACTCCACAGACTTGTCACGGTGCCTGCAGACAGGGATGGTGGACAGTCATGACTGTGCTGGGAGTTCTGTAGTGTTTCCTCTCTCTGATTCTAGGGTACAAACTGCCTGCATTTAACGGGGTCTGTGGAAGTCATAGGCACTGACAGCTCTGAGCCCTCAAGGCACAAAGAGCACATTTTGCTGTTGTTTTGAGACAGGGTCTCTCGACCTAGACCTAGCTGACTGGAACAGACCGCTCTGGCTGTAAACTCTCAGAGATCCACCTACCACTGCCTCTTGAGTGTTGGGATTAAAGGTATGCACCGCTAGGCCCAGCTTAAAGGGAATATTTCCTGTGGATCCTAGAAGCCTTACCAATGATTTGAGGCTGTCACACAGCCTGAAAAGCATCGAACAGGACCAACTCTCCCCAGACTCACTCCCCAAAGCCAGACCACAGCCCTCTGCTTTCCCTGTGGCAGCTGCCTTTGTTGCATGGAAGAATTTCTGTATAATTAATTAATGGCAGTCTGGAGGCTACAGACCTGGTCACCAGTCAACTTTACAATCTCGTAATTAAATACACCAAGGAAAATATAATAAATCACGGGCATATTTAGCGGATGTTGGCAGATTGGCGTGCCATCGGAATCTACAAGTTAAACGCTGTGATTTAATGCTTGTTTCTTCCATTCTGTAGGTTCTGGGAGCTTCCATAGTCTCTCTGTGAGGCTGAATATATCATAAATAACATCCCACAAGCAAGCTCTTATGTTTGAAGGGGTAGCGTAGCTCTCGAGCTGACCAGAGTTGAGTAAACATTGGCAGGGTGAGTTCTAGCAGTACGCAGGAGCTGTGGGTCTCATTTTTCCAGGTTAAATGGTTTTTCCCCAGGGCCACACGGAGGAAGCCAGTTGAAGATTCCTCTGCTGGGAGGAGTTCTACTTTCAGGCTTTCCTTAGTTACCAGGGGTGGCTGTTTGTCCCTTGTGTTGGAGGATGATTTATTGAGGCCTTTCCAGGAACCCTTGTTTAGGCATTTACTGCAATAGCCACTAAAACCTTGACCTAAGTCCTTTTGGGGGTCAATTATAGAAAAACATATTATGACATCATCCCCCTCCCCCATTTCTGATAGCGCCACATCCCCTCATGTGATACGTTTCTAGTTATACAAATGTGTTATCAGTTTCACAGCACATATGGAATTTGCATGCCCACTTTTGTGTCTAGAGGTTTCTGGACCCTGTATGACCCATGCTGTGTAGGATACAGCCACTTCTAGCCCATTGCTGGCTCAGAGAGGCGCTGTGTCTGCACTGTAATACAGTTTGTAGCACACAGCCTGTCATGTGGTCCACACAAATGCTGCAAATAGGTAGCAGTTAGGTTCGGAATCATACCTACAACTCCTAAGTAAGTGCTGCTGTGAATGTGTAGGAGAGCTGGTGCTTACATAGATAGAAAGCAGAATATGGGGTGGAGGCTGGAGATGGCTCAGTGGGTCAAGAGACCTGAGAGCCAACTCCAGCACTCATGTAAAAGCTGGATAGAGAAGAGAAAGTCAGTAACCATAGGGCTGGGATGGTAGAGACAGACAGATTTATTGGCCAGTCAGTGAGCCCCAGGCTCAATGAAAGACCTTGTCTCAAAAGAAAGAAAGAAAGAAAGAAAGAAAGAAAGAAAGAAAGAAAGAAAGAAAGAAAGAAAAGAAAGAAAGAAAGAAAGGAAGGAAGGAAGGAAGGAAGGAAGGAAGAAAGAAAGAAAGAAAGAAAGAAAGAAAGAAAGAAAGAAAGGAAAAAAGGAACAAAGAAACAAAGAGCATGCAAGCAGTTGAGAAAGAAGGAGGATATCCAATGTTGATCCTCACATGCACACAGATGCACATACATACATCACAATCACTTAGACACCACCCCCCATTGAGAATATAAAAATTCATCATAAAGTGTGCTCCAGGGTTAATTATTTTTTCAACTGAGCTGTGTTGTACCCAACCCAGGCAAGTTACACCCACCCAAGAGTGGGACTGGAGTTTCATTTTGCTAAGTTTTCTGGCATTTCTTTATACTGAAGTTTATGAATCCTCACCCTATATAATTTCTGCAGGAATGATATAATAGTTCCTCTTTAAAGATTTCTTTTATTCTCCTTAAATTATAATTGAACATCAAAAATCAGAACTGAAGGCAATTTTCAACAATCGAATCAAGCTTGTTAGTTTGAAATGAGGACACACTGAACTTTTGTTCTGGTGTCTGGTTCCCAGATAGCTGGAATTTTAAATGAACACTTACATAGAGAAACTAAAATTCTAGGTTTCTGGTAATGCGCATTTCCAAACTCTGTGAGGAACCAGGCTTTACCAGATACCAGATCTGTGGACACCTTTACCTTGCCCTCCTGGTTTCAGATGTGTATGCAAGAGACAAGTGTTTGTAAATTTATAAGTCAGCCTGAGGGACCTAGGCCCTTTGATTTATCAAAAAGAAGGAGGAGGAGGAGGGGGATGAGGAAGAAGAGGAGGAGGGGGAGGAGGGAGAGGAGGAGGAGGAGGAGGCGGCTTTCACCTTGAAGGTATACAAGTTTGTTTATTCTGGGGGCAAATATAAATGTCCACAGCCCTGGAAAACAGACTTATGTTTCTTCAAATACCATGATCTAGTGAGGTGGCAGTTTCATGACGTTTTTATAAAAACGAACAAAGAAAGGCTGGAGAAGTTGGTCCAGTGGTTAAGAACTCTGGCTGCTCTTGCAGACAATCTGAGTCTGTTTCCCAGCCTCACACTGTAGCTCACAACCATCTGTAAACTCCTGTTTCATGAGATCCAGTACCCTCATCTAGTTCTTTAGGCACTGGGTACCCATGTGGTACAGGTATACATGCAAGAAATACATACAAGCACATAAAATTTTAAAAAAATGTTTAGAAACAAAACAAAAATAATAAATGTACCAAGACACGTTTTTAACACAGTGGCAGAAGTAGTAGGCAGGTTACAGAAAGGTAGGGAGACCTCTTTAAGAGTCTCAGATACGATCTGACAATGTGCATAGCTTTCTGGGTGGCTGGAAAACCAGTATGGTGGCACATGCCTTTAGTCCCAGCAGTGGGGAGGCAGAGACAGGCAGATCTCTATGAGTTTAAGGCCATGCCTAGTCTACAAAGCAAGTTCTAGGATAGCCAGGGCTACTCAGAAAAAAAACTTGTCTCAGGGATGAGGGTCAGATAGGAAAGCCAGTGCTCTGCATATACATCCCAAAGGATTTACCTATTGGTCACAACACTCTGTGGTCTGGTCCAGAAGATGCCAATCAGTGACTCTAAAGAGAGCTAAAGATGACACAGGACAATCTGGCCCTGGACTTTGGACATTCCAAAGTCTTCATGATCACTGAGGGTCTAGTCTTTCAATCAGCTTTGCAGAAGGTTCAGAGGAAGGATTGCCTTCTTGTCCAGAACTTTCATCCACAGTTCCTACAGGCAAGCCACCTCCTGCCTTGGGGGAAGCAGTCTGCTTCCTGGCTGAGAGTCTCTGCTGGGCACTGGTCTTGTACAGATCCTCCCTAGCATTCCAGGACTGCCTCCTGACACCGTGAGCTCGTCTCACCCCAGTTCACTTATATTGCTACTGCAGCCCCACAGCGACAGGCTCAGCCGCATGCATAGGCAGGTCAGTCTCTCAGGTCCCTCTCAGGTATTTCGTGGAGCTGGAACTTTCTGATCTTGCATCCCAGTGTATCAGACTCTTGGTCTCTCAGCAAGCCACATCCCTCTTTACCTCCTGGTAAAGGTATCTACTTGTATCTACATGCCAGGTCTTAGAGGCTCTCCAGTCTTTATAGCCACTCCAGGGTGACAGGAGAGACTCGCTCCTGTTTTACTGCAGAGCCATCAAATGTCAGATACTAGAACGAGCTATATGAAGTTTCTCCAAAGCTAAGAAGTATCAGAGGGACCAGGGACAGTAGCTGCTCTTGTTCCAGGTTTATTCTGTCTCCTCTCTATAGTATCTAACCTCAGAGGCATGAATCTTGCTGTGTGACCAGGAGCAAGTCCCTGGGCCTCTCTGTTCCATGCAAACTAGTGAGGAAGACAGACAACTTGGATCACTTGTCGGCTGCAGTTCTTGGCCCTCAGTGAATGCTGACCTCATTCAGCCAACATCTTTGTGGTGAAGCCCTCACCTGCCTCAGACAGACCCTGCAAGGAGGAGGCCTGGGTGCCTTTCTCTAAAGCGAGCATGTGCACAGCCTCTCGGCTGCTCATTTTAACTCGCTTGGAGAGTTTAAGTGCTGGCTTGCTGGAACCTGCTGCAAGGCAGCTGGCCTTAACTATGAATGCCTGCTTTCTCTTCAGTATATGCAAAGACTCCTCGGTGGTAGTAATTACAGAACCACGGAGGGATTCTAGTGGGGACGCTGTGGCATTAAGTGGCTCATTTAATGGAACTCTTGCCATTGCCTCCGCAGGAGGGATGAAAATAAAGAGATCAAGATTGTCATTGCCGACTCTGAATTACCTGCCTTTGTCTGTTTGACTGATTATGACAATCTTAACGTTATTTCTCAAGGTTTGCTCTTTGGGAAAGACAAGTGCAGGAAGATTTTGTTTGCATCTCGTTATTGAGGATATGTAATTACAGAAGGAAAGGACCTCAGTTATTACCCAAGTTCACTTTTGTAAGTGTATCGGTAAAATGCTAATTGCACACGTTTTCTCCCAAGAGTTGCTATTCACAAAGTAGTCGAGGGCACTGGGGGAGTCCTGAGAAGCAGCAATGCCCCTCACCAATCTGGGCTGAGTATAACTCACATTGCTTGTGGTATAACTTACATCCTATTCATAATATAAATAGTGCACACACTGGGCTGCTCTTTCCATTGGACCAACAAGATGCTGAAGCTGAGGTGGCAGCCACTGGGGTCAGAAGGTACATTTATCCCCTGGCTTCATATTTTCCTTAGGCAAGAATATTGATGTCTCCAAGGGGTGAGTGTCCTGTAGCCAGCTTGTCTATAATCAGGGTTACTGTGAGCCCCGAAAGCATTAAAGTGCCCACATCACACTGCTGTACTGGTCGAATAAGCAGGGGGAAGGTAGTGCCCAGCCCCAGGGCATCCCCTCTGCCCTCAGTAGTCAGGATCTGCACACTGGGAGACTGGAAGAGTTGCCATACCCTTCATGATGGACTGAAGCCAATAGGGAAGGCTGAAGGCAGGAAGACCATCCCTGTGCCTTGGGAGCAGTAGGCCCATATAGTTGGGTATGAAGAGTAGCATCTCACAGAGAATAGAGCGAAGGCTTCTCTGGAGGGACTCCTCACTGCCCTTTGCTCTCTTCACATCAATATGCTGATATTTACTCATGAGCTAGAAACAAAATTAAACTAGATTTTGCAGTGACAACAACTCCAAACCAAGTAAACCTAAAAGTTAATCCAAGTGACAGCTATTCAAAGTCTACAGATTAAATGACATAACTGGCATTTACCTACCATCTGCAGAGTATCAGGCAAGAAATTCCAACCACACAAATGTGGCTTTCCATACAATTAAACATTGTATGGAACTATATGCATATAACTATAGCATGAGTCACATAGCAAGAGAGTAAGGACAGATGCTTGCCAAAGTGAGTTTTAAAAGGGCATATCAAATGGGTACTCTCACCCCAGGGTGGTGTTAGGGGACCCCCATTGGGGAGTAAAGAGAAAGTATGTATGTTTGAACCAACATACATAGATATTTTAATGCTATCCTTGTATAGTTTCTAATATTAATGTATATTTTCTAATGCATATGGCGTGTTATTTGGAGGTTGGCATTTTTTCTTGTGTGTACCTCACTCAAAGTTATGCAGTAGACTATGAAGTATTAACATTAGTTTGCTGATTGACATAGGCAATGCAACATCATTTGTCATACATGTTTCTAAGATGGGACTGCATGTGTGAGTCTATGAACCTCCCAGTGTCTCCCCACATTAATCTCTTGCTGTGTGGATGACTTATGAAATTTATTGAGGGGGAGCCAGCACCGTCAATTGGCTCAGCCATGGTCAACTGCTGCTCTTATATGAACAGCTGCTTTCTCTAACATATTAGTGAAGAAAATAGTTGTTGAGGAAAAGAATAAAATAAGCAAGTGATGTTTTAGGAAAAGATAGATATGTTTTGGGATGTAGAAAGAGGGGATTTCTGATAAATGTTCAAGATTTAAGCCTTCTAGTGCTTCTACCAGTCAAAGCTTAAGATAACATGACCAGCTCAAACATGCTGATTGCTACCTTTGGGAGGTTTGTGGTAGCATGGAGATGCTACCTTTGGAGATGGAGGTGAGGTTAGTGATAGGGATGGAGGTGAGGATGGAGATGGGGATGGAGGTGAGGATAGAGATAGGGATGGAGGTAAGGATGGAGATGGGGATGGAGGTGAGGTTAGTGATAGGGATGGAGGTGAGGATAGAGATAGGGATGGAGGTAAGGATAGCGATGGGGATGGAGGTGAGGATGGTGATGGGATGGAGGTGAGGATGGTGATGGGATGGAGGTGAGTATAGAGATAGGGATGGAGGTAAGGATGGAGATGGGGATGGAGGTGAGGATAGAGATAGGGATGGAGGTGAGGATGGAGATAGGGATGGAGGTGAGGATGGAGATAGGGATGGAGGTGAGAATAGAGATGGGGATGGAGATGAGGGTGGAGATGGGGATGGAGATGAGGGTGGAGATGGGATGGAGATGAGGGTGGAGATGGGGATGGAGGTGAGGATGGAGATGGGGATGGAGGTAAGGGTGGTGATGGGATGGAAGTGAGGATGGTGATGGGATGGAGGTGAGGATAGAGATAGGGATGGAGGTAAGGATGGAGATGGGGATGGAGGTGAGGATGGAGATAGGGATGGAGGTGAGAATAGAGATGGGGATGGAGATGAGGGTGGAGATGGGGATGGAGATGAGGGTGGAGATGGGGATGGAGATGAGGGTGGAGATGGGGATGGAGGTGAGGATGGAGATTGGGATGGAGGTAAGGGTGGTGATGGGATGGAGGTAAGGGTGGTGATGGGATGGAGGTAAGGATAGAGATAGGGATGGAGGTGAGGATGGAAATAGGGATGGAGGTGAGGATGGAGATAGGGATGGAGGTGATAGTCATAGGGTTGAGGATGGGCATAGCAATAAAGATGGTGATTAGTTAAATAAGGATGATATGGTGAAAATGGCACAAGGAGAGGGACTGACATCATGGAGATAGGATGCAGGCCATGAGAGGGGAGAAGCTTTCAAAAGGGAGGCCGAGCTAGCCTGAGGAGCCCTGTCCAATCCTCGACTGGATCTAGGGACCACTCACTTTTTCAGAATCATTTCTTTATAAAACTTGGGAACCAAAAATTTCTAGAAGTTGCATAGATCTTGTGTTAACTCAGCCCACTGTGTTAGTCAGGGTTGGAAGAAGTCTGTGCACTCCTAGGTTTCGTGTATGTTTCCTCTTTGTGAAATGTCTTCTCTTCAGAGTCTTGACCACTCATTGGAAGGAACATTTGCCACTGTAGTCAGCTTCTCTGTAAACGTCAGAGAGGACCATGGCAGCTGCTGAGGGATGTCTCCTGGAAGCTACTGTGCTCTGGTGATTTTGATTCTTTGAGTTCCTCTGTTGAAAGGCGCTATTTAAAGCACAAAGTACTTTTGCATATTAACTCATGATTCCAGTGACACCCTTGTAGGGAGGTAGGTGGCAAAGTGACTCATTCAAGGTCACATTAGTTAGACAGTGGGAGAGTTTGGCAGGAGGAAGAAGAGTTTCCGGAGTTTTCAAAAGTATTCTTTTAATTAAACCTGTCTTGTTCAGGACGGGAAGCTACAGGTCCATTTTAGCTGCCAGGAGGGGTTCTTGTCTGCAAAATCTGAGACTTAGATCCAAAGCAGAGAAGGGTCATTGTGGAGGCACAGGGGTTGGTTAGCTGGCGGTTGGTCATAGGCGCCTGTGAGGAAGCTGGGGAAGGCATTGAGTAGCTGGATTCTGAACACAGCAAGTGATGATCTTGCTTTTAGGAGCCCTGGACAGCAAGGAATAAACCCTAAATGTGCCAATCACCAAAAGTCCTGGAAGGAGCCTCTGGGCTTACAGGACAGCAGGTTCTTAGAAACAAGAAGCAAAGTAAAAAAAGACATTTGAAAAGTGTTAACCTATCTCCCGGGTGTTAGTACTTGGTAGTGGGTGTGTCACAGTGAAACATTATTGTCTGACAGAGCGTGGGCAAGGGAAGGGGACAGCAGAGATAACAGCAGGTGCAACCCCAATGGCTCTACGTAAATGCCACTCTGTACTACAGCCTCACTGGACCGCATGTCTTAAGTGGCCCAGTGTGCTATCTGGTCCTCATCTGTCTCCTTAGAGCATTGGATCTTATAACCCCACAGAAGCATCTAATGATGCCCACAAAAGTGTTATGGGATTGAAAGCCACAGTGGTTCTCATTGCTTACACAATCCCAAAGCCTCCCCAGTCCCTCGGTATGAAGCAAATGCTTTGTAACAGTACTCCTACGTGGGGAGGAGGCTGGGGCAAAAGACCTGACAGAGGAGAGGAGAGGGCCAGAGCTACAAGTGAAGGGAATGGCAAGTGTGAGCCCTGCCCGTGCCAACCAAGGGAAGGCCGGTATGGATGGAAAGGGATGTGGCTAGCCTGTAGTCAGCAGGACTCGGTTTGCCCTTGATGCCCAAGTGCATCAGAGGAAGCAGGGAGCAGGGGCTCCGGGCCATGTCTTCATCCTGCAGAGGGAAGTAAAGGATCGAGTGGGGGACGAGTTCCCCTCTCTTGGGTAAAGATGACCATGGCCTTGGTGAGTGATTTCTGACATCAGGGGAGGATTAACCCACTAGTCTCAGGCTGGTTTCATGCCAGGAGCATGGCTGGATTATAGTCCTGCAATGTGACTTAGTTTACTGTAGAAATTCTCAGTAGAGAAATGTCAGCAAGGGGTCTTTTGGTGCCCCCCGACCCCTGGCTTTCACCAGCTGTGTCAGGACTCAGGGAGGGCCCCAGGCTTGCCACTGCTGCATCTCTGGTTCATTCTGTGGTACCTTAATGTCCATTCTAAAGAACTGCTTGGAGAGCCAGCAGCTCTGCCGCCTTGCTAAGTCTCTGACAACCTCCTTGCCCTGTCTGAAGCTGCTTGTGTGCTATCTTCTCCCTTGGTGTGTGTTTTAGGACTTAATTTTCAAGGCCGACATTCAGCCCCTTAGGGTTGTGCCTCAGGGTTAGTGTCACTGTGGTGGAACACCAAGACCAAAAGCAACTCGAGGAAGAAAGGGTTAACTTGGCTAACATTGCCACATCATGGTTCAACACTTAAAGTAAGTTAGGGCAGGAACTGAAGCAGGGCAGGAACCTGGAGGCAGGAGCTGACACAGAGGCCATGGAGGGGTGCTGCTTACTGGTTGGATGAGACATTAGAACAGGTACTGGCTTGCTCCCAGAGCAGAAAGCATAGGGCAGTCAGTGTCTTCTGGGTCCACGCTCCAGGTCTCTGTTGAGGCTGCTCATCTTCTCCCCATCTTCCTGGTTGAGGTTCTTCTTAGCCTGGCTGCTCAAAGTGTTGCAGAAATTCCAGACTCACTGAGCAAGTCTGGAGTGGGATGTGGCTTCCCTCTTCCTTTGTCTTTCTCTGGGGGCTGGGTTGGGGGTTGGAAGAGTGTTTGGCACCAGGACAGGAACCACATGGGCAATTGGATGTTTGAACACCTTGTGGATGCCCTGCAAATAAGGAACCGACTATCTCTGCCCTCCCCTGCTCTCCCCCGTCCTCCCTTCCTGTCTTCCTGCCCTCTCCCTGCTCTTCCCTGCTCTTCCCCTGCTGTCCCCCTGCCCTCCCCTGCCCTCTCCTCCTCTACCCTGCTTTCCCCTGCCCTCCCCCCTGCCCTCCCTTGTCCATTCTCTGCCCTTTCTCTGCCCTCCCTCTCCCTCCCTCTGTCCTCTCCCTCTGTCCTTTCCCACTGTCCCCCTGCTCTCCCCTTGTGTTCCTGCTCTCTCCCCTGCCCTCCTCCTGCTTCCCCTGCCCTTCCCAGCCCTCCCCTTGCCCTCCTCCTCCCCTCCCCTCCCATGCCTTCCCTTTCCCTCCCCTGCCCTCCCCTGCCCTCATGCCCTGCTCTTGCCCTCCTTCTGAAAACAGGTCTGAGTTTTACTCATTAAATTGTGCCAGTGTTCTCTGAATGCTGGGTGCTCTGAGTCCCCATGTCACCCTCATACCTCACCTGAACTGTGCTGTCCCCTGTTTCATAGAGGAGGAAAGGAAGGTCCAAGCTCTCCTCTGGGGGAAGGAGTAACTATAGTTAGGGTTCACAGCTTCTAAGCCTCTGAGATCCCTCTTCACCTCCACATCCAGAGATGCGAAAATGCTCTTCCAGGGACCCTGCCTGAGCTGAGCCATGGCATCAGACACCACGGTTACCATGGACTGGGAGAAGGGAAGGGGGAATCTATAAGTTGGTCTGCATTTCTCTGGGGCTGGTGGAAATGTCTAGCACTGGAAAGTGGTAGTTACACCGTCTTGCAGATTTACTGAGACCTGCCAGATTGCACGTATTCATCAAAGGGGTGAATGTCATGGGATAAGTTACATCTCAATAAAAAAACTGGAAAAATGGGATGTCAAAAAGAACACAAACTGTCTCACATAAAGAATAACAAAGGTTAAAAAAAAAACTCTTAGAAAACCCTAGTTTGTATTCATCATTTCCGGGCTTAATTTCATTCTGGCCAAAAGGCATTCGGTTAGTGTGGGCTTCTCGGTGACTATAGGAAATGACAAATGGCGTGGTATGATTTTAAAGTGAAATGTTATTCTCCCAAAGGGCTTGAGGGAGGTTGTAAATTGTGGGAAGAGAACAGAATTGCTCTCTGATGTTGCCGTAGCCCTGCAATTACAGTGGGCGCAGCTACTGCCCAGCTCGTGGGCAGAGGGTGGCTGGTATGTTTGCCAAATCTTTAGCCTCTCATTTCTCCATGAATTGTGGGTAAAGCATTGCTCTTAAACATGAGGCAAATGTAAGGCGCACAGAACAGGTGGGCCACGCAGAGGAATCCGAGGTCTCTCTAGTTAATGTCGTTCCCCATTAGGGCGGCACCCACATCCTCCATCTCCTTACATGGAAATAAAGTCTGACAGCTGGTGTTTGTGTACATCACCCAAGAGAAGACATGGGCAAGAGAGTTTAAACACAGAACCAATATCAAGTGTGGTACCTCGAGGGAAGGAATGTTTGAAAGCCTAGAAAGAAAAATAATCAGTAAGAGGAAGAGGTACGGAATAAAAACTAAACGGTTGCATTTTGCTGGCCACGTGACGTGGGTTGCGCCAGCAGTAGTGTCTGGGCAGCAGATGGGATATGCAGATGCGATACCTCAGGAGGGTCAAGTCTTGCCCTTCTTTATTGGGCCGTATCTCTCCAGCCACTAGTTTTCCTGTGTGGAGTTTGTATCACCCTCAGGCTTTGGAGGAGTTGGGAAAGGACCTTGGGAAAGGAGTGTCCATGGTCTCAGATTCTTCAGACCATTGCCTCCCCCAAACACCGCTAAAACACCGTGGTTCTGAGGACCAAACAGATGGCAGCATCTTGGTTCTCGCCTTGGCCGGTGGTGTCAGTGAAGACACACCCACCTGGATGGTAACCTGTACATAAGCTGGCATTGACTTAAAGTTAATCCCAGAGTGTTAAAAATGTCAGAGTGTCCAGAAGTGGGAACAAAGCCTGCAGGGCAGGGTGGCAGAGCATCTACTGGCTGCCATGGAGACCCCACTCCTCACTCCTGGGATCTGAGAATTGCTGAGGAAGACAAATGTCATCTCAGACAGGTCAGTGCACCACAAGAGGGGCAGGGTCAGTGCTGACTAGCTATGCATAGAGGGGTGCTTGAGGTGCGCTGAGAGTATTTAAAGGGCTTCTGTGTAAAAGGCTTAGTCTGCGAAGTGTTTGCCTGTCAATCACGAGGACATGAGTCTGGTCACTGAGGACCCAGGAGGAAGAAGCGGGGTGTGGTGCTACACACATGAAATCCTGCCAGAGTTTCAGGCTAATGAGAGACATGGCCTCAACAAATCAAAGTGAATCGTACCTGAGGAATGACAGCTGAGGTTGTTTTCTGGTGTGTATGCGTATGTACACACACACACACACACACACTCACACACACAGAGGCACCTATATATGAAAGCATATATAGGTATGCGTATACATACATGCATACACAGACATGGGCACTTGTACATACAAACATGACACATATATACATACATGTATTTGCATGCACACTCATGGGCACTTGTACATACAAACATGCATACATATATACATATACATTTACATATACCTACATACATGTACACAGTTGGGCACTTGCATACACAAACATGACATACATATACATACACATACATGTATACATACATATGGGCACTTGTACATACAAACATGCATACACAGACATATACATATACATTTACATACATGTATGCATGCACACAGGTGGGCACTTACGTGCACTAACATGCATGCATATTCAATAACTAAAAATCAGAATGATTTCTATGTTGGGCTATGCCTGAGCAGGGAGTGGCCTCTGGGTCCTTGGATGACCTGCAGTGCTCTCCAGTCCAGGAACCTCAGCAGCAAGAGCAACAATAGCCACAGAAATGCAGCCAGCACCTCATAGGGGCCAAGTGGTGACGGAGCGGATGTGGCGGCAGTGTGACAAGATGGGCACTTCCCCTAATAGAGAGGAGGCCACAACTGCTGTGATGGGGCCGTGTGACCAGCTGTGGGGAAGGCTTGAGTCAGGCTGAGCAATATGAAATAGCTCAGGATGGACTGATTTGACTCCACCAGTATTTATTTCTGACCATATTGAGCAGCCAAAAGGAAGGGTTATTTTTTGCTATTGAAAGTTGAATTGTGGGGCCATCGAGTCGCCCTTGTCAATGGAAGTCGTCCTGTCTCTATTTCCTCTAGGCTTGATGCTGCCCTGCCTTTCTTCTACTGTGTCTGCCCCACTTCACCCTATGGAATCTCTCTTCCCCCTCCTGGGTGCTGTTCTCTGCTCAGGCCATTCTTCTGGGTGGGCACTGCCTCCAAGGGGCTCTGATCTCCAGGCCCCCAGCCAGAGTGGCTGGTGACCTTCTGTCCAAGAACAAGGACAGCAGTGGCATCACCTTCACTACAATGTGGCCACAGGGTGCAAGGTCTGGATACCCAGGAAGGCTTTTGGACTGGGGCCCCCAAGTGTGGAGCAGCTAAGGACGATGACACCCTCCCAGCCTGCTCTAGAGCATTTGGGGGAGTATCTGAGCCAAGAGCCAAGACAAAGAGCAGCCCCAGTCCTCATATCATTTGATATTGTTGGAAGCAAATGGAGGATGCCGGCCATCAGCAAGTAGTGCTGCCGTGCCTGATGTCCACCAGATAACACCTGAACCTTGGGTCCTGGGCAGACTTTGGGCTAATGGACACCCGGCTTGTTCTTGTTCCATGTTGGGCCACCTTGCCTCATGCACGTATTGTCCCTAGGATAAAGCCCCCTGCCTACAATATACAGACAGATACATTATAGGGCCCTCTGCTGAATTAGTTGGCTCTGATGGCCAGCAGAGTTGCCAGGCACACAGGCCCTCTATGTCCCCAGACTTACTGGTCAAATGGAATCCTAAAGAGTATGAATGTCACCTGGCCCTTATGTTTAGGAGCAAGAAGCTGGTTGGTATCTTGAGCCATGTGTGGGGACATTTACTAGATACAGAGGGAAGAGGGAGTCCCCTTGACTCCTTGCAGTACCCTGGGTCACCAGGCCCCCAGAGCCTCCCTTTCCTTTATCCAGGTGGCAGCATAGTCCCTCCCCACATGGGGACCTCAGGAGACTTTGAATAAAGTTTACATGTGGACACTGTAGTCCCCTGGCCTAGTGGATCACTGTCTGGGCTCACCATTCAGCAAAGACACTGAGCCTTACGCAATAAACAGAGACATTGTCTCAGGTTTCTTCAAAGAGAACTTGAATTTTGTTGCCTTAACATCTAGGGGATCGAAACCCAAAACTGTGGTGATAGCAACAGAACGTCGAGTGGAGGTTCTAGGAACCTTGACTGGAGGTTCTGTGGCTAAAGAGAGAGGACAGGATTCAGGATTGCAAAGCAGCGACTGAGCGCACTTGCTGGGGTGTGCTGCAGGATTAACTAACAGGTTAGGGCCAAGTCAGGAATTGTGCCCGTGGTGACTGGCACACAGCTGCACAGTCTGAAGCCACAAGTGGACAGCACAGGCTATGCCTAGTCCTTCCCACATCAACAGGAAGTGCTCTGCAGAAAAAAGATGGCCAGAAGACAGAAAGAGCACAGATAGTTGTCACAATCACATCTCCAATAGCCCAGTCTGGAGATCTCAGAACAGCCCCTTACATGTGGGACCTGCCCCACCTCAATTAGGTGATGCACCTGAGTGGCTGCTGGTGGCCTTCGTTGCTATCCCTTCCTATTTCTTGGCTGTGGCCGTCGAAGTGGGGGGCGTGGGGAGGAAGAAGATGTCTGGAGGGATGGTGGGGCAGTAGAGATCAGGAAAGGCAGAGCTGGAGCCTGGGCTGGGGCCAGAGAAGCAGGCTCCTCCCACCAACCAGGCTCCCCCCACAAACCAGCCTCCTCCCACAAACCTAGTGCCAATACAGTCCAGCCAGAAAAGCCACCAACACAGCCTTTATAAGGGAATTGAGGATACTAAATCCACTTCCATAAACAGTCACAAGTGTGGGCTAATAAAGGGTGCCTTTGCACCAGGATTCCGTCCTCTGTCAGGCTAGGAGGTTGAGCCAGGACCGCTGCTTGGCTCTGTCCTCTCAAGTCTTCTTTGCTCACTTACAACTGCTGTACCCTGGAAGATGATCCTTTTCCATTCAGGATGACAGGTGCTTGCACTGTAAGGCCAGTTTCAGAGATTCATCAGAAGCACAGACACCAGCGCTCATGCTTGAGCTCTCATGTTTTCAGTTCACCGAGGTCTCCTAGCTTCCTGTCGTCCTAGCACTGCAGTCCTTTCTCTTGTTTTGTTTCAGCTGTTTGCTTGTGTCTTAAGTGAAGCAACCAAATGGGGGCACCTTGGCAAGTGGGAGGAAGGGCCGTTCTGAGGCAAACAAGAAGGATGCAGTAAATAATGTCAGCCAGTATGGGCAGGGTCAGATAGAGGGCCAAAGGAAGTCATTTTAGTGAGAAAATGATTTCTGCAAAATCGGAGAAGCCAGAAACTGATAGCAAGTGCATACTCAGGTATAGATAAGATGCCATCGTGTATATAACCTGTTCTTCTGGCTTAACTCCCTAGCGATGGGGCAGCAATGAGTTGAAATCAAGAACCCTGTGGCTGTTGGCTTAGAGTCCTTTGGGTATATGCCCGGCTGAGCCACATGGTGGCTCTAGTTTTAATTTTTTGAGGAAGCCCTGTTCTGATTTTCACAGTGGGTGCAATAGTTTACACCCACCACCAACAGTGCATAAAAGTCCCCCCATCCTACCCACCATTTGTTGTCTTTTTGGTGACAGCCATTCTGAATAGGGGGAGCTGGTACTCAGTGTACCTTTAATTTCCATCCCCTCTCCTCCCCTCCCCTTCCCCCTCCCCCATGGACTTTCACAAAAGAGTCTCCCCTTAATATGTGCCCCAGGGACTGCAGATAAATCATGTGGATTTCTTAGGTTACTAAAGAATGATCCCACCTCCTTGCCCCGCCCCCGCCCCGCCCCCGCCCCGCCCCCGTGCTTTGGGATACGTGTCAACAAGAAACGTACTAATTTTCTGTTTATATTTCACACCAAATCTCATTCAGTAAATTGCAGAGGGCTGGGGAGATAGTTTAGTTGATGAAGTATTTGCCTCGCATGCATGAAAGATTTCAGTTCCAGCTCCAGCATCCACATAAAAATGTCGGGCGTGGTGGTGTAGGCTTATAAGCTCAACCCTAAGAAGATGGAGCTAAAGGATCCTTGGGCTCACTGGCTGGCCAGCTTGGCTTACTTGAAAAGCTCTAGGCCAGCGAGAGACCACCATCTTAAAAAAAATAGGGAGTGAGTAGGTGGGTGGGGGAACACCTTCATAGAAGCAGGGTAAGAGGGGATGGGATGGGGGGCTGCAGAGGGAAAAATGGGAAAGGGGGATAACATTTGAAATGTAAATAAATAAAAAACTATTTCCTAATTGAAATTATCCCTACATCTTTAAAAAAATAAAGACAGCCAACCCTGGGTAATGGCATGTATGCAAAGTAGTTCTCTGGCATTTCTGTGTGCATGCGCCTGAACTCTGGTAAACATGCGCACATGAGCACATGTGCTTTTAATGCAGCGCTGGCTCAGGGGCAGCCATGGGAGTGTCTTCTCAGCTAGCATGGCCACTCCAGATACAACTTCACACCTTCATAATAATTTGGGTCATTTCTCTTCTGCAAAGGGCTAGTACAAGAGTGGACTCGGGTCTAGCGACCCAAACCCCTTCACAGGGGAGCTGTAACTTCATCCCACCAGAGTCAGCTGAGAGGATGCCTCAGTGTCTGCAGTGGATGAAGAATTGGAGTTTCCAGTTAATCTTAAAAGATGTGATGGCATGCAGGTGGCCAGACATTCATTGGAAAGTGAGGTACCTGGGACCTAGAAAGTTAGGTTGGTGAAGAACAATAGACTTTTCGGGTATTTTATCAATCCGTGAATCAAGAAGCATAGCCTGTGAAGAACGTTAGGAGAAGTCGATGTTCAAAAGCCAATGTGGTGAGGCCCAATAATGTTCAGCAGCCCTTGGCTAGCAGAGAACAGGAAGCTGCCTAAGGCCCGTCCCTCAGGAGTTGGTAAACAATGACTTTATTTCTTTTAATCAGCTGTAAGATTTGGGGACTTTTGAGAAAAATAAGCATTTCTTATAATCATTAATTTAAAAAAAAGATTTATTTATTATTGTATCTAAGTACACTGTGGCTGTCTTCAGATGTACCAGAAGAGGGTGTCAGATCTCATTATGGGTGGTTGTGAGCCACCATGTGATTTCTGGGATTTGAACTCAGGACCTTCGGAAGGGCAGTCGGTGCTCTTAACCACTGAGCCATCTCTTCAGCCCCATAATCATTAATTTTTAAGGGAATGTACCTGTAACAATGTCATAAAGGGCCAAGCGCTTGCTGCACAAGTGTGACATGGGACTTGGTGACCAGGTGGTCTAACCAAAATGGTGAATTCCAGGTTGAGTGAGGGACTTTGACTCTCCACAGAAAGTGGAGAATGTTTGAGGAAAACATCCTGATGTTAGCCTCTGGGCTTCACTGTGTGTACACTGGTGAATGTTTTGTGGGTAGGCTTGCGTGCATACATATGCACACACGTACACACTTGCACAAAGAGACAGAGACACAGAAATAGAGAGAGAGAGACAGAGAGATCACATGGTGAAGAGAGAACAGGATAAGAAGCTGGTGGCTGCTACATGCAAACTTGGGATGGATGCAACTCAGGCCTCCAGAGGTGGTGGTTATAGAGCAGACAGCTGTGTCTGCTACCACTCCTGAAGACAACCTTTGTAGGATTGCCAGGACAAGATCCCCCATGGTCCCTCAGGCCCCTGGGAAGCATCTCTCTTACTCTTAGATCTAAGAGGGAGGACCTTGTCCACATTCTGGGCAGTATGCCTTTCTTCTTTGTCCTTCATGGTCACTCAGATGGCCCTAGGAGCCCACTGGAAGTTCTTGAAGACTTAAACGTAAGGGACATGCCCTGAAACACCCAGCGTTAGCTTTTCAAATGTCAACGAACCACAGTGCAGCTGGCCTGGTTCAGTTGATCTAAATTGGGGCATGGGGACCACACAGCTTGAGACCCACTTGCCTGAGTGATGGCTAAGGCCAGGCCTCCAGTGCCCCGCCCCTTCCTGTGCAATTAGAAGCCACTTTCCCTTGAGCCACAAAGAGGCCTCACTTGGCAATGCAGGTCAGGTTTGCTCACCAGAGCAGCATGCCATGCCCGTCAGCGCTTTAGGGCAAGCAGAGTCCTCCCCGAGGCAGAAAGGGAGGAGAGCACAGGAGACAATGTGCATCTCTCATTATGGAAAAGCTATCTGGTCACTGTATGCAACTGTGCAAAAAAAAATTGCATTGGTGACGATGAGGTTGCTTAAGGATTATTTTACTATTTTGTGTGTATGCTTATTGCCTGAAGGTATGTCTGTGTACCACCTGTATGCAATGTCCAAAGAGACCAGAAGAGGGTGTCGGATCCCTGGAGTTACAGATGAGAGCTGTGGATCTAACCCTGGGTCCCCTGGAAGAGCAGCAGGTGCTCTCAACCGCTGAGCCGGCTCTCTAGCTCTTGAAGTTGCTTTTTAAAAGTCTATAAGGCACGCTGGGCGTGGTGGCGCACGCCTTTAATCCCAGCACTCGGGAGGCAGAGGCAGGTGGATTTCTGAGTTCGAGGCCAGCCTGGTCTACAAAGTGAGCTCCAGGACAGCCAGAGCTATAAAGAGAAACCCTGTCTCGAAAAACCAAAAAAAAAAAAAAAAAAAAAAAAAAAAAAAAAAAAATCTATAAGGCCAGGTGTGGTGGCGCATGCCTTTAATCCCAGCACTCAGGAGGCAGAGGCAGGCGGATTTCTGAGTTCGAGGCCAGCCTGTTTTACAAAGTGAGTTCCAGGACAGCCAGGGCTATACAGAGAAACCCTGTCTCGAAAAAAACCAAAAAAAAAAAAAAAAAAAAAAAGTCTATAAGAAACTGTTACTAGGTTGTCCTGAAAAAATACAAGCTGCTATCAAACTTCTAAAAAATAGCTGGTGGTATCAACTGCTTTTGTGGGCTGATGTGATTGTCAGAGGGTCTGGGCCAGGCTGCCACCTGTACGAGCATACTGTTAGGTGAAGCTTGAAGCTTGCACAAGAGGCCATGTTGAGATAAACATGGATAGACGTGGGAGGGAAACGCGCTATTGATCTTTGCATTCATGATTTATGTAAATTGCGTTTACCGTTGTTGCCTGAAGTAAAACCTTCCCCAACTCCCACTATCCCACTCAACAGCTCTTTGAACTTTCTATGCTCCCTGGTGTTTTGAGATGAAAACTTTTTGTTGCAAATAGCTAGTTTTGCTTTCTCTTTCCCAAATTCAAATTGTGTGGTTCTCTTCGGAAGAGATGTTCTGAAAACTGAATGAATACCACAAATCACATTTTAATGAAAAAAATCTATTTTAAGTGAAGGCATCTGTGGTTTGTTTTATAAACACCTGACGGGTGCCAGGCACTTTCCACATACTGCTTCCTGTGGTTTCTCCAATGTCCCCTCCAACACCCGCCACCCCTGAAGGAGGCATTTCAGTGACCTCTAGGAGATGAAGTAACTTCCTACAAGTTTTAAGCATTGACATGGCAGAACCGTGGGCTTTACACAAGCACTGAGACATCCAAACCCCCAGGACTTGAAGCTAAAAACCAATAACCGGCCAGCTACCCACAACACCCGCCACAGGATCTTAAGACTTCTGGTGAGTGGAGCACAGCTTCTGCTCCAATCCAATTGTGCGGGACCTGAGACTGCATTAGTTAGGGAAGCAGAAACCGGCCTGAGTAGGGCCACAGGCCTCATCCGGCCGGATCAGCGCCGGGGTAGCGGGAGCGCAGGGTTGCCTGACACCCGCCAGCTACCCACGACCCCCGCCGCAGGATTTTGGGACTGCTGGTGAGTGGAACACAGCTTCTGCTCCAGCCCAATCACGCCGGACCTGAGACTGCTCTGGTTTGGGAGAGAGAAATCCGGCCTACATAGGGCCACAACCCTCTTCCGGTCAGAAAAGCACCTGGGCAGCTGGGGCGCAGGGTCCGCTGACACTCGCCAGCTACCCACAACACCCGCCACAGGATCTTTAAGACTTCTGGTGAGTGGAGCACAGCTTCTGCTCCAATCCAATTGCGCGGGACCTGAGACTGCATTAGTTAGGGAAGCAGAAACCAGCCTGAGTAGGGCCACAGGCCTCATTCGGCCGGATCAGCGCCGGGGTAGCGGGAGAGTAGGGTTGCCTGACACCCGCCAGCTACCCACGACCCCCGCCGCAGGATTTTGGGACTGCTGGTGAGTGGAACACAGCTTCTGCTCCAATCTTTAAACAGTGACAACAATAACAACTAACCCCAGAGATTACCAGATGGCGAAAGGTAAACGTAATAATCTTACTAACAGAAACCAAGACCACTCACCATCATCAGAACCCAGCACCCCCACTTCGCCCAGTCCAGGGCACCCCAACACACTGGAAAAGCTAGACACGGATTTAAAAGCATATCTCCTGATGATGATAGAGGACTTCAAGAAGGACTTTAATAACACACTTAAAGAAATGCAGGAGAACACTGCTAAACAGGCAGAAGACAATAAAGAGAAAGCACAAAAATCCCTTAAAGAATTGCAGGAGAACACTGCTAAAGAGTTACAAATCCTTAAAGAAAAACAGGATAACATAATCAAACAGGTAGAAGTCCTTACAGAAAAACAGGAAAACACATCCAAACAGATGATGGAAATGAACAAAACCATACTAGACCTAAAAAGGGAAGTAGACACAATAAAGAAAACCCAAAATGAGGCAACACTGGAGATAGAAACCCTAGGAAAGAAATCTGGAACCATAGATACGAGCATCAGCAACAGAATACAAGAGATGGAAGAGAGAATCTCAGGTGCAGAAGATTCCATAGAGAACATCGGCACAACAATCAAGGAAAATGTAAAATGCAAAAAGATCCTAACTCAAAACATCCAAGAAATACAGGACGCAATGAGAAGACCAAACCTACGGATAATAGGAGTGGATGAGAATGAAGATTTTCAACTCAAAGGACCAGCAAACATCTTCAACAAAATTATAGAAGAAAACTTCCCAAATCTAAAGAAAGAGATGCCCATGAACATACAAGAAGCCTACAGAACTCCAAATAGACTGGACCAGAAAAGAAATACCTCCCGACACATTATAATCAGAACAACAAATGCTCTAAATAAAGATAGAATACTAAAAGCAGTAAGAGAAAAAGGCCAAGTAACATATAAAGGCAAGCCTATCAGAATTACACCAGATTTTTCACCAGAGACTATGAAAGCCAGAAGATCCTGGACGGATGTTATACAGACACTAAAAGAACACAAATTCCAGCCCAGGCTACTATACCCAGCCAAACTCTCAATTAACATAGATGGAGAAACCAAAGTATTCCACGACAAAACCAAATTCACACATTATCTCTCCACGAATCCAGCCCTTCAAAGGATAATAACAGAAAAAAACCAATACAAGGACAGGAACCACGCCCTAGAAACAACAAGAAGGTAATCCCTCAACAAACCTAAAAGAAGACAGCCACAAGAACAAAATGCCAACTTTAACAACAATAATAACAGGAAACAACAATTACTTTTCCTTAATATCTCTTAATATCAATGGACTCAACTCCCCGATAAAAAGACATAGACTAACAAACTGGCTACACAAACAAGACCCAACATTTTGCTGCTTACAGGAAACTCATCTCAGAGAAAAGGATAGACACTACCTCAGAATGAAAGGCTGGAAAACAATTTTCCAAGCAAATGGCATGAAGAAACAAGCTGGAGTAGCCATTCTAATATCTGATAAGATTGACTTCCAACCCAAAGTCATTAAAAAAGACAGGGAGGGACACTTCATACTCATCAAAGGTAAAATCCTCCAAGAGGAACTATCAATCCTGAATATCTATGCTCCAAATACAAAGGCAGCCACATTCATTAAAGAAACTTTAGTAAATCTCAAAGCACACATTGCACCTCATACAATAATAGTGGGAGACTTCAACACACCACTTTCACCAATGGACAGATCATGGAAACAGAAACTAAACAGGGACACAGTGAAACTAACAGAAATTATGAATCAAATGGATCTGGCAGATATCTACAGAACATTCTATCCTAAAACAAAAGGATATACCTTCTTCTCAGCACCTCATGGTACCTTCTCCAAAATTGACCACATAATTGGTCACAAAGCAGGCCTCAACAGATACAAAAATATTGAAATTGTCCCATGCATCCTATCAGATCACCATGGACTAAGGCTGATCTTCAATAACAAAATAAATAATAGAAAGCCAACCTTCACGTGGAAACTGAACAACACTCTTCTCAATGATACCTTGGTCAAGGAAGGAATAAAGAAAGAAATTAAGGACTTTTTAGAGTTCAATGAAAATGAAGCCACAACATACCCAAACTTATGGGACGCAATGAAAGCATTTCTAAGAGGAAAACTCATAGCTCTGAGTACCTCCAAAAGGAAACTAGAGAGAGCACACATTAGCAGCTTGACAACACACCTAAAAGCACTAGAACAAAAGGAAGCAAATTCACCCAAGAGGAGTAGACGGCAGGAAATAATCAAACTCAGGGGTGAAATCAACCAAGTGGAAACAAGAAAAACTATTCAAAGAATCAACCAATCAAGGAGCTGGTTCTTTGAGAAAATCAACAAGATAGATAAACCCTTAGCCAGACTCACTAGAGGGCACAGGGAAAGCATCCTAATTAACAAAATCAGAAATGAAAAAGGAGACATAACAACAGATCCTGAAGACATCCAAAACACCATCAGATCCTTCTACCAAAGGCTATACTCAACAAAACTGGAGAACCTGGATGAAATGGAGAAGTTCCTAGACAGATACCAGGTACCAAAGTTGAATCAAGATCAGGTTAATGATCTAAACAGCCCTATATCCCCCAAAGAAATAGAAGCAGTCATTAATAGTCTCCCAACTAAAAAAAGCCCAGGACCAGATGGGTTTAGTGCAGAGTTCTATCAGACCTTCAAAGAAGATCTAATCCCAGTTCTTCACAAACTATTCCACAAAATAGAAACAGAAGGTACTCTACCCAACTCATTCTATGAAGCCACAATTACTCTGATACCTAAACCACAAAAAGACCCAACAAAGATAGAAAACTTCTGACCAATATCCCTTATGAATATTGATGCAAAAATCCTCAATAAAGTTCTTGCTAACCGAATCCAAGAACACATCAAAACAATCATCCATCCTGACCAAGTAGGTTTCATCCCAGGGATGCAGGGATGGTTCAATATACGGAAATCCATCAACGTAATCCAGTATATAAACAAACTCAAAGACAAAAACCACATGGTCATCTCGTTAGATGCGGAAAAAGCATTTGACAAGATCCAACACCCATTCATGATAAAAGTCTTGGAAAGATCAGGAATTCAAGGCCCATACCTAAACATGATAAAAGCAATCTACAGCAAACCAGTAGCCAACATCAAAGTAAATGGTGAGAAGCTTGAAGCAATCCCTCTAAAATCAGGGACTAGACAAGGCTGTCCACTTTCTCCATACCTATTCAACATTGTACTTGAAGTCCTAGCCAGAGCAATTCGACAACAAAAGGAGATCAAAGGGATACAAATTGGAAAAGATGAAGTCAAAATATCACTTTTTGCAGATGCTATGATAGTATATATAAGTGACCCTAAAAATTCCACCAGAGAACTCCTAAGCCTGATAAACAGCTTCGGTGAAGTAGCTGGATATAAAATTAACTCAAACAAATCAATGGCCTTTCTCTACACAAAGAATAAACAGGCTGAGAAAGAAATTAGGGAAACAACACCCTTCTCAATAGTCACAAATAATATAAAATATCTTGAGGTGACTCTAACTAAGGAAGTGAAAGATCTGTATAATAAAAACTTCAAGTCTCTGAAGAAAGAAATTCTAGAAGATCTCAGAAGATGGAAAGATCTCCCATGCTCATGGATTGGCAGGATCAACATTGTAAAAATGGCTATCTTGCCAAAAGCAATCTACAGATTCAATGCAATCCCCATCAAAATTCCAAATCAATTCTTCAACGAATTAGAAAGTGCAATCTGCAAATTCATCTGGAATAACAAAAAACCTAGGATAGCAAAAATTCTTCTCAAGGATAAAAGAACCTCTGGTGGAATCACCATGCCGGACCTAAAGCTCTACTACAGAGCAATTGTGATAAAAACTGCATGGTACTGGTATAGTGACAGACAAATAGACCAATGGAATAGAATTGAAGACCCAGAAATGAACCCACACACCTACGGTCACTTGATCTTCGACAAGGGAGCTAAAAACATCCAGTGGAAGAAAGACAGCATTTTCAACAAATGGTGCTGGCACAACTGGTTGTTAACATGTAGAAGAATGCGAATCGATCCATTCCTATCTCCTTGTACTAAGGTCAAGTCTAAGTGGATCAAGGAACTTCACATAAAACCAGAGACACTGAAACTTATAGAGGAGAAAGTGGGGAAAAGCCTTGAAGATATGGGCACAGGGGGAAAATTCCTGAATAGAACAGTAATGGCTTGTGCTGTAAGATCGAGAATTGACAAGTGGGACCTCATGAAACTACAAAGCTTCTGCAAGGCTAAAGACACCATCAATAAGACAAAAAAACCACCAACAGATTGGGAAAGGATCTTCACCTATCCTAAATCAGATAAGGGACTAATATCCAATATATATAAAGAATTCAAGAAGGTGGACTCCAGAAAGTCAAATAACCCCATTAAAAAATGGGGCTCAGAACTGAACAAAGAATTCTCACCTGAGGAATACCGAATGGCAGAGAAACACCTGAAAAAATGTTCAACATCCTTAATCATCAGGGAAATGCAAATCAAAACAACACTGAGATTCCACCTCACACCAGTCAGAATGGCTAAGATCAACAATTCAGGTGACAGCAGATGCTGGCGAGGATGTGGAGAAAGAGGAACACTCCTCCATTGTTGGTGGATTGCAAGCTTGTACAACCACTCTGGAAATCAGTCTGGCGGTTCCTCAGAAAATTGGACATAGTACTACCGGAGGATCCAGCAATACCTCTCCTGGGCATATATCCAGAAGATGTCCCAACCGGTAAAAAGGACACATGCTCCACTATGTTCATAGCAGCCCTATTTATAATAGCCAGAAGCTGGAAAGAACCCAGATGTCCCTCAACAGAGGAATGGATACAGAAATTATGGTACATTTACACAATGGAGTACTACTCAGCTATTAAAAAGAATGAATTTATGAAATTCCTAGCCAAATGGATGGACCTGGAGGGCATCATCTTGAGTGAAGTAACACAATCACAAAAGAACTCACACAATATGTATTCACTGATAAGTGGATATTAGCCCAAAACTTAGGATACCCAAGATATAAGATACAATTTGCTAAACGCATGAAACTCAAGAAGAATGAAGACCAAAGTGTGGACACTGTGCACCTTCTTAGAATTGGGAACAAAACACCCAGGGAAGGAGTTACAGAGACAAAGTTCGTAGCTGTGATGAAAGGATGGACCATTTAGAGACTGCCGTATCCAGGGATCCATCCCATAATCAGCTTCTAAACGCTGACACCATTGCATACACTAACAAGATTTTGCTGAAAGGACCCAAATATAGCTGTCTCTTGTGAGACGATGCCGGGGCCTAGCAAACACAGGAGTGGATGTTCACAGTCAGCTATTGGATATATCACAGGGCTCCCAATGGAGAAGCTAGAGAAAGTACCCAAGGAGCTAAAGGGATCTGCAACCCTATTGTTGGAACAACATGATGAACTAACCAGAACCCCGGAGCTCTTGTCTCTAGCTGCATATGTATCGAAAGATGGCCTAGTCGGCCATCAATGGAAAGAGAGGCCCATTGGACTTGCAAACTTTATATGCCCCAATATAGGGGAATGCCAGGGCCAAAAGAATGGGAATGGGTGGGTAGGGAAGTGGGGGGCGCTATGGGGGACTTTTGGGATAGCATTGGAAATGTAATTGAGGAAAATATGTAATAAAAATATTAAAAATAAAAAAAAACCCAATAACCAATTCTAATGTGGCAGTATTGTCATGTAGGAGTCAGGACGTGCCGATCTACACTCGGTTGTAAATCACACACACTTAAATCAGGAGTGATGAGTTCAATCGAAGATTTCACCGACTTCAGAAACAAGATTCGGATCTATTGGCTGTCAAGTCAGTCTTTGTGAGTCCATCCTATGCAGCTGATGGTTTCAGGACTCCACCTCCACAGAACGAGGTCACCACTTCAAATGACAGGATAACAAGAAAACCCAGGCATTCAGCTGCTTCAGACAACTGATGGAATCTTTAAACTGTCAAAATATAATTGGCGTGTTCAACACGTTGGCACCCTTTAAACTTTGTCTTCCACATTTAAAGAATGGCACCTTCTCTTCTTCTCCCTTATCACAATTAGCAGTAATTAAAATATCAAATGTTTCACTGTTGAGGTGATTTTTTTCTTCTTCTTCTTTTTTCTTTACGTTGTCAAGATAATGACTTTCAGTTTTGTTCTGAAGGGGCAAAAGGAAGGAAGGAAGGAATGGGCTGACAAGAGGTGTTCAAGGGAAATTCATTGTGAGGGCATTGCTATCTGAGGCTAATTCAACATGATTTCTAAGTCATTAGTCCGAGAATCCAGGTCAGGCTTCCAGTGAGACTCTGAAGTTTATGAGTCGCAATTAGTTGCTGCTAGTTGGTGTCCTTCTTTTCATTGTTGGGGACAGAGAACAAGTAGAAGCCCCCACTCTTCTATAGAACTGCACTGAGCTTCTGTCTGCTTCCCAGCCCAGTCCCGAGTCCCTGTTACTGCATGCCTTCTATCCACCTGAGATGCATGTCTCTGGGGAAGAGGGAGAGGTGGAGAGATTTGTGAGTTTGCATTTTAATCTGCTCAGCACCCACTGACTGCTTTAGTGAGTGCTGACTGAGCGATTCCTACCTGCTAGGTTTTCTGCTAGGCCTGCTCTTGCCGAACTTAAAGCATCCACGCCGAGCTAAAGGTAGCACTTACAGAGGAGAGGCTGGGCCTTGATTATATTTTTCTGAAACAAAACATGAATAAACGTGGCAGGAATGTTTTGATTGTGCACATGTGCGCGTACACACACACACATATACACACACACAGAGAGAGAGAGAGACGCATATCTGTGTTTGAGCCTTCTGCAATGGAAAATTGTTCATAGAAATTTCCATTTCACCCTTTTTTGAACAGATAGACCACAACCTCAAACCTGCAGTGGGAGGGAAGGCCCGAATGTACACAGTTCTTTCTTCCACCCCAGTGAGGATGCCACACCTATGTGGGAGCCCCAGCGAGGGAAAGAAAGGCCCAGAGCTGAATGGGGGTACCTCTCTATGACCGAGACACTGAATTCTTTTAAAAATATTTTCCAAGGCTCCTATTTATTTACTCAACATTATTTTCAAGCATTTGCTCTGTTCTTCACCCGTAAAGACCCAGCCTCACCCTGTGGGGCTTATGATGAGGGAGGAATGCAGGCTCTGAACAGAAGGAGAACTAATCAAAAGAATGTCACCCTGGCCTCCCTGGAGATGGCGGGTTCCCAATTAACCCAGTTCTGCAGAATCAGCAGGACAGGGAGATCTCCTGATCCTCTCACGACAGCCTTGCCTGACGAGGCCAGATAGTCCCCTTTCATCTCTGTGTTAAAATTATTTGGGGGTAGCTGGCTTTATTGCAAAAAGCCATAATTCAATTGACTTCCTGAAAGTTGGGTGACAGCTTTAGAAGTCAGGGCAGGTCTGAGATTTGTTTCCTGGGTGACAATCTAATATGCATAATTTTGAATTAGGTATTCTCCCTCTAATACCAAAGTAATACCACCCCAAAACGAAGCTGTATGCAAGGTTCCATTCTGTACAGAATCCTTTCTATCAATACTTTTTATAAGCTTTAGGCTTCAAGGGACTCTGCTCTGAGAAAGAGCCTCATACATAGCCTTGGCTGCTTTTCAGCCATTAAGAACTGGAATAGACACATCAAGCTACATGTGATCAATATCTGGTTTAAGTTGCTTAGCACTTAATAAATAGCTTTAGGCATTTTAGAACGAACTCTGAGATTAAAATATTGACAACACAATTAATTTGAGTTGAGTTGAATGGAATACTACAATGTATTGATTCTAAATTATGAATAGCTTGGTTGTTCTCCACAAACTGATGGTTAGGAAAACACTCATAACTCATTGAACTCAGAAAAGCTGAGCTGGTGCCTAACTAGAGTTCTCTCCTACTGACTAGTGTTCATGGGTACTGGAAGGTACTCTATGCTACCAGAGGAGAAAGCAAAAACCAACCCACGTACAAAGCCTTTGATCTACAACGGTCACCTAGCTGCAAGGTATGCTGTCAAAATTAGTGGCAGAAATGTGGGCATAACCACCCACTATCTGACCGGATTCAAAGCCTACTCCATGAGATGGGACCCATGCCTGGGACTGCTCAGGTGGCCAAGAACCCAATACTGGATAGGTTAGGGACCTAGGGGAAATCTAAGTACTGCTACTCAGCTAAAAGAATATGGCAACAAAATTACTCCTAGTGACTTTCTGGCATACTCATAGAACAGTATCGTGCTCATCCATCATCAGAGGAGCTCCCTCCTGTAGGAGATGCAAATAAGTACAGAGACCTACAATGGGACAATGCGCAGACTGTGAAAGACCTTGAAAAGCTCCATCTTAAATGGGATGTATCCATCAAATCCCTCCTTTTGGGGCTCAGGGAACCGTGCAGAAAGGGGAGGAGGAGGGTTGTAAGAGCCAGAGGGGATAGATGACCCCAAGGAAAGAAGTCCGTCTTAACACAGTAGGACCGACCCTGACATGAACTCACATAGACCGTGGCAGTGTGCAAAGGGTCTACATGGGTCTTAGCCAGATGGGCCTCAGCTCTGAGAGAGGAAGTGGACATGAGCTCTATTCCTAACCCAAAAGCGATCTCCAACTGATGACTGTTTGCAAAGGAACAATTAAGTTTCTCTAACGAAGTGTCACTAGATACACAGACCACACGTAAGGGCAGCCCTGCGCCCAACCATAAATGGCCAATGCAAAACTAAGTCAGTGATATTTGTAGAGCTTCCTTGTCTCATGATGATTTGTCTGGGAATTACTTTTATTATTTTTCTTTCTCGTTGTTTATAGGTCTTTTGCATAGACATGATGGTTTCTGGTGTCATGTTTCTATATGTGCAAACCTATGTCTCTGCTTATATGTGCGTCTTGTGTTTCTTCTTTGGCTCTTTTTCTTCTTTTGGTTTGTCTCATCCTGTATTCATTTGTTTTTATGTTATTTTATTATTGTGTTTTAGATGTCTGTCTGTATTCTAATGAAAGAGAAAGAAAAGGTGTGGATTTGTGTGGGTGGGGAGGTAGGGAGGATCTGGGAGGAATTGTATGAAAAAAATCTATTTCCAAAAATTAAAAAAAGAGATTATATATCTATAAGAGACATCAGACAAAATAAAGCCTTGTGATAAATAAGTAAATTATGACTAGCCTCTGTTAAATTTATTTTCTCTGCTTGTCAAATGTTAACATCTTTCAATATTGAAAGGTTATTAAATGCTGATCCAAAGCATTGATAGACATATTCAGGAAAAATATCCATATGCATAAAATAAAAACAAAATAAGTCATCTCTTAAGCTTAATGACTAATTTACACATGGAGAAGATAAGGCATAAAATAGAAGGCATAAAGGTGGCTCTCTGTGTTGCTGGGCAGACTGTTAACCACAGGTTAGAAAGTGTGCCTGGACATACAGCATTCCCAGTACCTGGGAATGTAGGGACTTCTGCCTGCCATCCTCAGTCATTCAGCACTCCTGATACCCCAAAGTGTGACCGGTGCTATGGTGGCCACAGCATGGAGAGATCCCAGAGCCTAAAGCACATGCAGTTTCTATCCAGTACTGGGTTGTGTGGAGCAGAGCCACAGGCTTCTCGGGGAGCATGCAGAGGGGTGGCCTTCCCTGCCTTCTGTGAGGACAGTACAAGTGGAGTGGTCAGTCCAGCATCCAACAGTTAATGAGGCCTGAAGCAGATGCCCAAGTGGCTTAAGGAGACTCTGGTTCCCTGGAGCCCAAGGATGCTGGTGGGATATGGGAGGATCTCCAAGTTGTAGAAGGTGGAGGGTGGGTCCCATGTGATATGATAGGTCTGTGAGTCAGGTGACCATATGGGATGAGTCCTGGGGTGGCAAAGTAATAGCCAATGGGACTGACATTGGGCACCTGAGTTTTACATTCCTTAAAGAATAGGACATGCTTAGGTAGACATGGTGAGACTTGGTGGTAGTGGAATGTGGAGGAAGAGGCCTCTGCTGGGACATACAGGAGGTTGGAGACAATCTTGGTCTGGAAGCTTTGAGTCTATGATGTCTGGGATATTTCATAGTTGTTAGATGGGGACCTCCGTTTCAGATGATTGAAGCTCTATAAATGGTAGGATAGAAAGATTCACAGGGCTTTCAGACTAATGTCAAGCTTGTCGCTCAGCCGCTCTCATTTTATGTATATCCAGGTATATTTTAAACCTGGGAACAAAGACATGGCAAGATTAGTCTTGTCTCAAGGGTCTAATCTGAAATACATATCAACTAGACACGAATTCCTGACAGCTAAAGTGAACAGGATTGAAGTCTCTTTCCTGGTCACTGAGGAAGGCACTGCTTCTACAGTAGGAGTGTTCATGCCCCATCTCCAGCAACCCTGAAGTTTGAGTTCCCCCTTCTTGCTTGATCTCTTATCCCACACGTATGTCACCTTTTGCTTTCATGTCACATGTATTCCATGATCCTAGATCTTCCTATCTTACCCCTACCTCCCTTCTTCCCCATGTCTTTCACAGACAGACAGACAGACAGACAGACACACGTCTTATTTATCTTAGTATATAGTTCCACCTACCTCCCTTCTTCCCCATGTCTTTCACAGACAGACAGACAGACAGACAGACAGACACACACACACACACACACACACACACACACACATCTTATTATCTTAGTACATAGTTCCATGTATTTTCCTGCAAAAAAACATATCGCTTAATTTTTCTTTGTGGCTGAATAAGATTCCGTTGTGTGGTAAACACGTGGGTTTGTTCCATTTCTCAGCTGTGGTATTTCAACTCTAACCTAAAATCAAACCTGCCTGATAGGATTTTTTTTTCATTTTCTACATGCATGTTTCCTTATGTTTGAATTTAGAGACTTTAATTTTGACTTTCTTCTCATTGATCTGAGTGAGACACACTTCATTCCACCCTGTAACCAGCCACCCTGGATAGGACTCACATCACCGATCCCTTGTCAAGACCAGTTGAGAGATATTCCTAAGCCACTTCGAGGTAGATTGGGTCTGATGGGCATGACCTTTGATTCAGCCTGCCCTTCTCTGCGCAGACTAGCAGTTGGTACATTGACTCATGCTATGATTTCCTCATAATTATGTGAGAAAGACATCATACACCCACAGTCTCATCTATGCCTTGTTGCCTGCCTAGTAACCAACCATCTGACCCTGCCTAGGGATCTAGTGATTTCTCTAAGGTCCTTCTGTGGAGGCTGTGGGTCTATGTGGGGGTGTCTCTGACTGGATGCCCCACTTGCCCCTTCAGAGAACCACTGTCCCTGTCCTGCTGTTCCCCTTGCTGTGAGCCTGTGGGCTTAATGAGTGAACCTCTACACTTTCACTATGGTGCTCCATTCAGGGGTGGGTACTTCCCCTTCCAAAGCTAATAGATGTCTTCCCAGCATGGGTCTCCCCAGAAGGCCCCTCTGTGGTGCTGAAGGTGTCACCCCTAAACTGTAGATGTTCTTGCAAACCTGGATGCCCTTCTGTGTAGAAACTCTCCTTCACTGGGAAGAGGATGCCCCCGTGAAATGGCGAAGCAAGGAAGGAGATGGAGACAGGGTGCCCATGGGCTCTGCATTCCTGGTTCCCATTCTTCTGCCCAAGTTCCCTTATGTAGAATCTGTTCTTCTGTGGGAATAACAGCTCAGGGTGCTGGATGGCATGACATCGAGTTGCTGTCTCAAATGGTCTCAAGCTATGATTGCAGTCAGACACTTCCACTGGACCATGCCACACACCTGTGGACTGTAGCAGGCAAGGAGACAGAGAGGGACAGGCTGAATATAAGAGTTGAGGAAAGCAAAGACCTTTGGGTGTTTTTCAGGATAGATTCCTCAGCATATCCTTATCCATCAATCATGACCGAATTTATCATCAGCCCTCTAGACCTCGTTCCTATACTGTGGTATCAAATTAAAGTGTTCTGTTTGAGATTGAGATCTCAGAACCTTCCTAATATATGCCTGATGGGGAGAAGAGAGGTATCATGTCTGCCATGCACTGTGGTGACACTGCAGGCAGGCAAGCTTTGAGGCGGTGTTGGTTTTGCTGCTAGGAACCACACGGCTCATGACAGACCCTTGTTGACAGACAGGCTGTTGTTTGAAAAGCCTAGCACACAGCACTGTCCTGGCAGGAAAAGAAAGGAATCTTCGCTTGGCGGTTGTACCATTTCTGCATGTAGCTGATTCCTTTGTTAGAGCAGACAAAGAGAGACAAAATCGAATGCAGGCTTTCAACTCTCGGTATCAAATTGGAGAGCATGTATAGTGTGATTCATTCAGTTTTCTGGTGCCAGGATCATTTGCCAATAAGTACAATGAGCCTCGGTATTTGATTTGTCCACGGCCGTGCAATGCCAGGCTTGTGGGGACACAGACTGGGCAGAGCTGATGCTGTAGTCAGGCGACACAGTGACGTCTCACTGGTCCAGGAAATTGCAGAGGTCTGTCTACCTTCCTCATTGGCTTTTGTCTGTCAAACATTGGACTGTTGTTTGTCTGCCTGCAATCACTGTCCAGCTGGGTCTGGCTAGAGTTAACACCAAGTCAAGGCTTCTGCCCATACAAAGAGAGATTCTAGGATTTGATTTTTGATTTTTTTACTTCATTGTGTTCCTATATGCAGAAGCTATGAATTTTAAAAGACAGTTATACATTTACAATCCCAAGAATGTGGGAACATGGTAAAAAGCCATTATGAAATAATTTATTGAAAACAAGTGAATCCTGGTATTCTCTATAGAGCCCATAATTTGGCTTTGGGATGAAGATTTTAAAACATTTATGAATCATGATGTAGGTGGGTTTCTCTATTTTATTGGATTTGCAAGTAAGGTGTGGGGTGGGGCTGAAGCTTAGGGATAGGTGGAGCATTTCCTTACCTCTTACATTCTGAACAAAATGTGGACTGCTTCTTAAGCTGGGGAACCTGATGCTACCTACCTGGGTTTGTCCTTCCTTGGGCCCCAGTTGCATACCTTCAGGCCCACAGTGCCCTGCCTCATGTGTCTGCAAGCTCAGACTTCCTTGTATTTTGGACGGCGGTTGATATATGTGTCATAGCAGCCTCTACACTTGACTCAATTCCACCCCCTTGGCTGAACGCCCACACCCAAGGCTACAGCCTTGACGATGCTCACAACAGCAAGAAGTCACGGAAGCAACAGCATCCACTTTCACTGATCTCATGTTTCCAAACATTTGTCCCAGGGACTCTTACTTTCCAATGAAATAAACTTTAGAAATACAAATCAAAGCTGGGCATGGTTGCCAACTCCTGAATCCCAGTACCACAAGCCAGGGGAAGGAGGGCAGCTTGGGGGGACTTAGCTAGGCCTTATCAAAAAGAAAAAAGAGAAGCAAAGAAAAAAGTGCAGAAGATTCAAGCCACATGAGTGAAAGTCTTGCGATCTCTGATAAGACATCCTGCGGACTTTACATGTTAGACTTGGTGCCATTTGTATTCTCTTCCATCCTGAGGACTTATGAATTATGCTGTAATCCTTTTCCGTGGAAGTTACATTTAATAGAGACTTCTGTGTTTTGTTATTTTGTAGCAAATATCTTGGTCCAGGTGCTCCCTTCCATTTGTCTACTTTGTTACCCTGTCTGTGGAGCAGACAGCACCTGAGGCATAGTGTACTCTCAACAGCCAGGACTCAGGGTGAGAGAGGGATCACACAGAAGTTCCTCAGCATCTCCCTTCCTTTTTATCCCTTCTTGGAAGACTCCTTAGGTCCCACACAGATGAGAAATATTGATAGTCACCTTTCTGTATCCACTCTGGGTCAAGAGGAAGCTCTGCCATGATAATTAGATCTTGAAAACCTCCCACAGGCCTATGTGCTGAAGGTTAGTGCCCCAGGGCCCAGCTATCTGGGAAACAGTGTAGGGGACTTTAGGAGGATGGGCTAGTAGGGGTCCTTAGGTATTTAAGGCCATGTCCTCTATGGGGACCTAGAGACCATAGCTCTTCTGTCTTCTCTGTTTGCTTCTTAGCATCCTAGCTCAGGAAGGGTGTACTGTTTCCCATATTTCCCTTAGCAGGAGCCTGAAGTATCAGGTTCACCCCCTTTTGCATGGAGGGCTCCAAACCAAACCATCTTTATCACAGGCTCATGATACACTATGGAGATGGACGAATGAAATAGCCTTCCTGGGTTCCATATGCTTACATATGCTTATTTCTCCTATGTGCACATAACTAATTCAGGCTCCAGGCTTCCTTTAAAACACACACATACTGAACAAGTGGGAGACATTACGAACCACCAAACAACAAGAACCACAACCACAAGGAAACAGGGCTAGGTTACTTTCCTGTCACTGTTGTTAAAATATAGAACAAAAGCAACATACAAGAGAAATGGTTAATTTCAGCTCATAATTCCAGGTAAAACCCTGGGGATTGGGGAAGAGTCACTGTGGCAGGAGCTCGAGGCAGCTGGGCCCATGCCATCTATAGCCTAGAAGCAGACAGCAACTGTCCTAGCTTCACTTCTGTTGCTGTGATCAAAACCCTGGCAAAAAGCTACTATAGGGAAGGAAAGAGTTCCTTTTGCTTATGATGCTGGGTCACAGTCCATCACTGTGGGAAAGTCAGGGCAGACATGTGAGGAGTCTAGTCATACCTAAAGTCAGGAGCCGGGAGGATGAACACTTTCTATTCTCTTATATGATTCAGAACCCAAAACCAAGAAATGGTGCCACCCATGTTTAGTCTGGGTCATCCCCTATTGATTAACATAATTAAGACAGTCTCCCACGGACATGGCTGTCCCAACCTGATCTATACAACCCCTCTAGTTAGCAATTGAAGTGCTATCATGGTGATGACCACTTGTATTCAGCTCAATGTTTCCTATTTTATGCAACCCAGGATCCTAGCCTAGGGAATGGTGCCACCCACAGTGGGCAGACCTTCCAGCCTCAATTAACCTATAGAAATAATACCACATAGGTGTGTCCAGAAGCCTGTCTCCTAATTGATCCTAGGTCTCATCAAATTGACAACTATCACGTATCACCTGTTTAAATTTGTAATCATGTTAATAAGAACCAAGGTCACCTCCTTTGTAGGCTCACCTAACCAGAGACAGATGTGTGACTCCAAGGTAGTAAGTACTGCCTTTACCCTTTGGGCCATTCTTTTCCCAGGCTAAACCAGAGACCAGAAGGTGAGTGTGGCATGCCCACCCCACCTCCTCACATTGCCACTGCCTTCTTCCTGCTCAGTGACATCATTGCTTTATGGCTTCTCTTGGCAAGATTCATCTTCCTCTACATTTTAAGCAGACCTAACAGTCACTGGGCTTAGAAATTAGTCATTGGCTTAGAGAACACTGGATGATCCAGGGACTTCTGCTCCACAACCCTCATCTAATGTCTGATTCCTTCTCCCTCCAGACATACGAGCAGTTACAGGACAAAGGCTGTGTTCATTGTCCTTGCCTTTTTTTTCTTCCTCCTGAGATCAGAAGGCTTTCTTTGTAGAGAGATACTTGCTGCAATGTAGACATGAACGCAAGATCAACAAGTTCTCCCCTAACAAGAGTGATGCTTGTGGAACCACCTGCTTATGAATTATGGTAGTTACCTTAAACTTTACGGAAACAACGTAAACTTCTGAAAATCTACTATCTACATAAAAAATAGTTTCTCTCTTCATTGACTTGAGTCTTGTGTTCTACAACCAGTCCTTGTCTGCACACAAGTGCCAGTTTCTCTATTCTGCCTAGAGTTGTGGGATAGTTAGTTAGTGTTGAGGCTTCTCGGGGGTTTTTTTCCCATAGAACCTTTAATATTCCTTGCTTAGCCACTTCATAGAAATTATTCAAACTACTTGCCATCACACAACGGAACCAGCAATTAGAAATAATATATTTTTTCCATGCCTAATATATTATCCTCTGGAAAATATTGATTTGGCATCTACTGCCTACCTCATACAACGAGGAATGTATGACACTTATATATGACCAATTTCCCCCCCCCCAACCTTGATGCTGTCTGAAATAATGGTGTTGGATCATTACATCTAAAACTTGTTATTGTAAGGCAAAATGAAAAAGAAACAAATAAATAGAAGAGGCAGAAAGGAGACATCTGTATTAATGGTTTTGATAAGGAGTTGCCTGTAGTGCCTAGTCTCCCTCCCACCCCCAAGCAGGGGGATGGAGAGCCATGGCAGGTTAGTTAGCCCCATGATTAAGAAACCAGTATGTGGTACTCAACTTTGAGCAGTGGGAAGCAGAGGTGTAGGAGAACCCCCCTGAGAACTTTCTCAAGTGGGGCTTGGGGACCATGGCAAAGTGGTAGGAAAGAGAGGGCACACTCTGAGACTCACCCAGGCCAGCCTGGCTGAACGTTCTTGGTGCAGACTGGAAAGGAAGTGCAGTGGGTAGAAGCAGTTTGTGCAATAGTTAGGCACCTTTCCCCCTTAGCAGTTTGGATTTGGGTTTCTACATTAGTATAGGGATGCCGAGATGGTGTGAGGAAGAACAGGCTGGAGGCAAAAGGCCAGCTACCTGTTAGCCATAATTGGAGGCAGGGAAGAGTACACAGACTGGGGGTTCAGGATCCTCAGAACAATGGAACAAACAGGGAGGCTGGGAGCGTGAAGGGAAGAGGCGATCTCACAAAGAGATGATCTTAGGGAGAGGGGCCTCTGCTGGGAGATGAACCGACAGAAAAAGGTTCTCCTGTTGGAGATGACAGAAGTGGGGTCAACCTTCCAGTTGGTTCCCAGTGACAACATACATGATTGGGCACATGTTAGAAATAGTTGACCTGTAAATTGTAGCTAGCTAGTGAGCGTCAAGTGTGCTGAGAAATGCCATACGTTTGGGACACGTGTGATACACGTGGAGAAAAGCACAAGGTGAGGCAGGGAAGCCATGTCTTCTGCAGATGCATGGGAGGAGACACTCATGACCTGTTTAACTAGTAAGCCAGGCTCAGCCAGCCTAGCCCAACCAGCAAGCCAGGCTCAGCCAGCCTTGTCCAAGCACAGCAGACTTCAGGCCTTTCTTTTGAACAAAAATAAAAGCAGAATTGTCGGCAGGACAGTGCCTGGGAGAGTCAGACAGTGCCTGGGAGAGTCGGACAGGGATCTCAGACTTGAGTCCAGTTCTCCTCATCTGCCAAATTTCTTGTTTTTAAAGCAGAGAGTTTAAGGGACCATCCAGCTCACCTCTCCTGAACCACCTGTCTTGCCAAGTCTTGAGCCAGAGAACATTGGTGTGGAAAACTCCATTCCTAGGGTGCTGGTGACAGGCACTCCCTGGTCCTAGCAAGGAGCCCCCAGAGAACCCAAGAGCAAGGCTGCCTGCCAAGCAGCCTCAATGTTCTGCCAACATACTGCCTGACACTGCTCACAGCGCATTTATCATCCGAGGGAAACCTCAAGCCTGGTTTTGTAGTGTTTGGGGGGGGGGGAGTACTTTGGACTTTCAGCTTAGATAGAGAATTATTTCATAATTGGCAGTTTGTAGAGGGCCCTGGTTCTCCTGTCCCAGGCTTGATACCAATATACACCCAACTGTGGGTTTTGCCAGCTGGTAGAGCTTTGTAGAGCCTGACAATTTGGCCTCTTTCCCTACAAATGTTAAAAGTTTGTGATCTTGCTCCACCATGATCTGTCTGTGGGATTTGTTCGTGAGGCTTCACCAGGCTTTGGGAGCCAGATGTAGTGTGAAGCCCTGCATATGCCCGCCAGAAAACTCCCAGGACACTGTGGGAGCCTGCAAACTAGAGAATGAGTACTCTCACCAACAGTGTGGTGTAACAGCAAGGGGTCTCGGGAGAAAGGGGCAGCCAGTATGTAGGAAGCAGCAAGCTGTATAGGGTGCATAGCTGAGGTACTTGCAAAGGGCTGTGTGTGGAGTGTCTGGAAGAGATGACCAGCCATGGGCCTTTCAAGTGTAGAATTCAGCTTCAAAAACTGAAACTGAAAGCAGGGGCATGGGGGTGCCAGGGATGGTGTGTGGGGGCTCTAGAAAGGCAATTGGCAACACAGTGACTCCATCGTGCTGCCATTAAGGTGGAGAATTTCCTGGATTGTGTGGGGAGGTAGCACAGTCACAGTGGGGCCATTGAGATCTCAGGGCTGCAACACAGTATGGCAGAGCTGCAGGGGTAGGGGAGGTGCGCAGGGCTGTAGGGGTAAGGGGAGGTAGGCAGCCTCTATCTGCTTCCTCAGTAAAAACAAAATGGAATTTTCTCAAGGACATGACTGTGAATGTGTGTGCCACAGTCCTGGAAGAAATATGACACAGGCCGGGGGCATTTGCTTCACGTGGATGTACGTGCTAGACCTCTGGACGCCTGGCTGGTAGGCATGATTTGTGCCTGACACTGGGCTCACACTCGATCCGAAGCCTCTCCCCAGGCTTCCAGTCACCATTTCCAGTGATCGATCAGAATATTAACAGTGATAATGTTTTCACTTCCTGTGGAGGAGGCATGTGAGCCTGCCATTCCAACTCGAAGAGTTCATCATCTCTGATGAAGAGGGCATTTCAAACACAGGGCATCTGCATTTTGGCCCACTTGAGCGCCATGGCATAAATCAGTGGTGACTTCCACTTTTGATCTCCTTGGGCAGGTAGACCACTGAGAGGCTTACTCTGGTGACGTGAAGTGTGAGCGAGCACCTGTGTTCTAGAGCATGTGCAGAGACAACTTCCCAAACAGTAACTGGTGGGTACTCACAGTTGCTCCCCACTGGTCCCAGGGGCAGAGGAAGGCTGAAGCAGAGGGAGAATAGACCTCTGCCAGGCCCAGGCTCTCAATCCTCCTGGCCACATGTCACCTGTAGGGTCACCTCAGGAGCAAAGTTGATCATTGGCTATTTCACTCAGGGACTTGGACAAGGAGAAGGGAAGCCATCTCAGTGAACAGTGTGACTTCGGAGGGCTATCACCAATGGCAGGTGTTAACAGGCACAATTCATGGTGTGAGGAGGCACAAGGTCAGTGGCCATGCTCAGCAGACCCTTCAAAGATCTGACATGAAGACTCCCATCATGTTTGTCCAGAAACCTCAGCTGGAGAGGCTGCCTACATAATTCATCAACAACCCCAAGCAAGAGGAGAAACAAAGGCAGACTAGAAGGGACACAGGAAGAAGGTGGATGCATACGCAGACCCTGATTGGAATATTCATGTAAAACCCTCCAGTAGAAACAGTCAGTTCCTGGTAGCTGGGCACACTGGATACAGCAGCCCAAGTATAGCTCCGGCATGCATAGACACAGGCTCATGGCATACCTTGCTCCAGAAAGGGTTAAACCAAGCCAAACCCAGGACAGTTGTCATGGACCTGACACCCCACTGGAAACCTTAGCTTTCAGTGAACAAGCTCTTCAACCAGGCAATTGGTTGGTTTGTCCAGCTTGTATCTCAATTTCTAAGAGGATTTCAGGGAGTTAAAGCCTGCTTTCTCCAGATATTTCCAGAGCTCCACATAAGTGTTCCCTTCTCCCAGTTCATGGGCAACATCTTCATCAGCTGCATGCAGTTCTCAATTAACCTCATACCACTGCACCACAACCATCTCTTCCAAGGCATGGCTAGTCCCCATTCTAGTTTCCCTTTCTGCAGTATATTGTACTTACTGATTTTCTACAACAAAGACATGTCACAATCCAGCCAATTTTTAGTTGTGGGCAAGAGAGGCAGAAAGGCTGGCTCCCAGAGGGTCACTTGGATCCCAGGTCTGTATTCAGAGGTTGCTATTTCAGAGAGGATCCCAAGAGATGAGTAGACACCCCAGTACTGTCAACAGGCTTCCTACTAGAACCAAAAAGAATCATTGACATGCTCGTGTCAGTATACCTGACTTAGGGATGCTGTAGAATTATTTTCAGAGAGAAGTGTTGGGTAACAAAGACATGAGTTCAGATCGTTTCTAGAAAATTAAAGAATGTTCTCCTAGCTTTTTTCTGTCTTACAGGATTATGATATAAACCACAAAATTGTATACTGTCTCTGAAGAGTTTTCTATAAGCAAAGACTGAAAAAATAATGTGGGCATAATGTCTTTATACACTGCCTTAAAGTTTACCCTCATATTGTTCAAATGCTTTCTCTGTCCTCGTATCTTGTTTCAATCTGGACACGGCCCTGTAATGTGTATACTAAGAATCTCCTGTCTCGAGTGTGTGCAAACCGTTCTTACCATTTATTCTCTGCCTTGTCAATAAATGCTGATCACCCAATGGGTGGGCAGAACAGAGAATAGGGTGGGACATGTACCAACTAGAGGAAGAAGAGAGGGAGAGAGGGGGATTCAGATCAGCTGGCAAGATGGAGGAATTGGAGCCATGAGATAGGGGTCCAGAGAGAGAGGCCATAGAAACACACCCTAGCCCAAAGAGCCAGGTCAATAGTAATATACAAGAATCGTGGGACAGGTCTGGGAGATAGCCAGATTAGCATAGAAAGTAAAAGTAGATCATTTAACTGTCCAGTTACTGAGGTACAGTTTTAAATAAATCTTGGTTTTCTGTGTGATTATTCAGGAATAGAATAAGATAAAGACATACAGCCACCAGTTTAATTCACTGTTACATTTATAATAATTCATTTACACTTGAAATGTAACATGGTATCCCTAAACATTTGAGTCATCTAGTTGGATGTAGCAATAGCAGATTGGCAAGGACTAGGTCTCTTGGACAAAGGATGTGATAACTATTAGCATAAAATCAAGTTGACATTCTGTTCATCTGTCCCCTCTCTAGAGTAACACCTTCAGTCTGACAGAGCCCTTTAGCCCTGCCCATGTGGCTCCTGTGCCAGGACCCAGCACTGTCGCTTGCCCATTTTGTATGGTCAAAATTAAAATTGCTTCATGCAAGAGAACATTTCAGGAGGCTGAGGACATCAGACTCGGTTATCTCCATCTGGAAGGCAGTTCAGAGAACCCGCTCTTTATCCCAGAACAGACTGGAAGCCCTGAACACAGAACGGACTGCAAGTCCTGAACACAGAAGCAGCCCCACTATCTGGTGGTTCTCTAGGAGGCCAAATGTTTGCTAACCTTGACCTCAAAGCAGGGGACAACAGGAGAACATATCGAGCAGCACCTGTTTATTATCCTACCGGGAAAAGAATGCCCCCTGCCGGATCAGACTCCCTTGGCCACAGTGCAGGAGAAAGATTATGATTGACGAATCTATTACATTTCAGAAACAGGCTCTTCCTAAACACGGCTGCTTTAATCATACATCCTCAATATGATTGATTTTATTCTCTCTGACACTTTGATTTTATGACCTTCTATGCTCAGTGGCCTTGGTTTTGCCAGATTTAAAAAAAAAAAAACCCTTCAGGGACATAACCCCTTAGGAGTGATCGGCCCTATGTGGATGGTAAGTTGAAGTTGTAAGCTGGCAACATGAACTCAGGTAGTTGTAAACGTTCTGATATTCATCTCGGTAATGAGTGCCTACCGATGAGAATGATTTTTAAAGATTTATTTTTATTATTTGTAATTATGTGTATGTGTGTAGGTCTGGGCACATGAATGAAGATGTCTATAGGACTCAGGGACCATCCCTCCAGCCCTCATGAGAATAATTTTAAAAACACAAAGGAACAAAACAAATACAACAAAGATAGATGCTGAAATCCTAAGGCTCATTTTCTGGGTCAAAAGAATGTGCATGAATGTTGGTCACATCTACAAGCTTAGTGCAGCTTCCACATAGAGTAGTTCCTGGGGGGGAAGACAAACAGGGGCACTTGACTGACAGCAAACATGTCTACAGAGGAATGGTCATCTGTGTAGGGTACCTTGACAGAGGAAGATAATCTACAGTCAGACAGAGGGACACATGAGTCTCAAAAGGGACACTGGAGAGATGAATACCAGCAACCCCAGAAGCCACTGTCTCTGGTCTCTCTACTGATCTTGGACTGAGGTCAAGAAAATGTCTGTAAAGGTCTGGATAGTCGAAGGGGTGGGTCTGTCTTTTGTCCTAATGAATTTTTGGATGAGTTAATATAAGGTTTCCAGGAGATGCAGAAGACAGAGAGGTGGCTGGACCCCAGGGGCTCCATTAGAACCCCAACAGGGTGTCGCCTTGGAAAAAGGACAGGCAGATGGAATGCCAGCATTTCACAATGACCCTGGCTGCGGTGGTCAGCCGATCCTGAAATTTCCTTCTCATCAAATCATAGAGTTCTGAGGCCAGCTGAAAGCGTTTAAGATGGAGCTCTCCACTCATCTGGGAAGGTAAAGTCAGGAAGAGTTCAGAGCAGTGTGTTGCCAGAGGCCCCGCTGTTCTGGGAAGCTTGGGAGGCAGGCCTGTAATCTATCTCTGTCTGGCCTTCAACCCTGACCTTATGAAGCAGATCAGGGCCAGAGGTAACAGAAGCAGAGAGCTGACTTGGCCAGGCATGGGATGTGCTGACAGCAGCGAGCCCTGAAGACTTGTGCTTCTGAGTGTGTGCGTGTGTGTGTGTGTGTGTGTGTGTGTGTGTGTGTGCACACGCGCAGGTCCTGTAGGAGGAAGTCTCAGGCACATGGCTTGGATTACCTTTCTTCTTCAAATGAAGATTCAGCCGCTGAGAGATTAAACCCTGGATCTGTCCTGTACACAGCTGAGACAGGATCTACTATTGCCACCAGTTTGATGACATGCCCTTCCACAGTCCCTTCCCTCCTTTCCTTGCTCTGGGCCCTTGTTTCACAGGCCCCTGTTTAAAGAAATTAGTGGAAGCAATCAGGTCTTGGTGGTGCATGCCTTTAATCCCAGCACTTGGAATGCAGGAGCAGATACATCTCTGAGTTCAAAGCCACCCCGGTTTACAAGCTAGTTCTAGGACAATCAGAGCCACATGGTATAACCCTGCCTCAAAAACAAAAACAAAAAAGCCTAAATGAATGAATGAATGAATGAATAAATAAATAAATAAATAAATAAAGGAGATGAGCAGAGTGTTTAAGTAAGTCCTGGACAGGACAGATCCCAGTGGTACCCAGCTCCAGGAACCACTGGAAGCCATGTTCATTCATCTGGGGGGGGGGGGGGAGGGAGGAAGTCTACTGGGGGAGGGACAAGAATGAACGGGGATGGTTTTAGAACCTTGTATTTGGTCCCCTTCATGTACACACACACACACACACACACACACACACACACACACACACTTAATTATATTGTAAGAAGAAATCAGAGTGAGACTGGATATGGAAACGTTAGTAAAGGTTTTAAGTTGTCAGCTTCCATCAAGCTGTCCCCATGGTGGTCTACGCCTTTCTCACCTTCAGACCATGCTATCTTCCTGGGGATTGATGGTGACAATGGTGTGAACCTGTCCCAACTCTTTGAGACCATTGAGAGTGCAAGGTGGCCCTAAAGATACACTCTGAAACTCTCAAGTGTGTCTCAAGAGGCACGGGTAGGCATTTCAGCCCCAGGACTTTGCTCTCAATTTGGCTGCACTCCAGCTGTCCCAGACATCCACTAACGATGCTGCTCTGTGACCCAGGTTCACCTCAAGTTTCCCCAGTTGCCTCCTCCAGGAACCAACCTCACCTGCTGACTGGCTCTTAAAAGGAAGAGCTGGCCCTGCCACACAGCCTCCGCCTACTCCCCTGCCAATCTCCTCCTGCGCAGTGTCCGCCCACCGCCCAGTGCACCTCTCCTGGCCCTAGCCTCACCTCTTACCGGGACAGCCCCGCCCCCTCACCAGTCTCCATCTCATTTCCCATTCAACCTCCCTCCTTACCACATCATACTAGGCTTTCCAGGTCCAGTGAGGGAAATTGCTGCTGGCTGCCACTTGCCCAAGAGCTCTCTCTGTGGCTTGATCTTGGCCCTCTCTTGAGAGCGAAGGGCCCCACCCTCAAACACAGAAAACTATCTTATTTGGGTAGAAAGCAAAACGCAAACGAAAGCAGAAGAATTATAGAAAGTGGGGGAAATTACAATATCGGGAGGGAATTTGAAGCGCATTCCTGTAGCAGCTGTCAACATTTTTTAACATGGGTTTGGAAGAAAATATCAGGACTCTGCAATACAAGCATGAGTCATTGCTTTGTCCAAATATTTCCCCTTGAATCTTTGCTATCCATCTGTCCCATGTCCCCACCCCCCCACCCCATACACCTATTTTTAATGATTTCTTGGCATTTAATTTTGAAAAACAATGTTTTTTCACTTGTACAGTGAAGTTAAAGAATACTTCCCGGTTAGACGTCAGACTGTGAAAAATAAGGCCTCCCCAGGAAGGAATCCTAGGTTAGAAGAGGAAGGGAGCTCCTCTTGCATTAGCCCCTTATGGGAAGACCTAATAGGGTAGGGTACCAACCTGATAGAAAGGATGCTGTGTGGATGTTTTCATTGTGCCTTCTAGGTAGGAATCATCTCACAGTGCCTTGCTGGAGATGAGGCTGTGTGCTGTACATTTAAAAAGGAACTGCAAATTGAAACCACAGTATTACAGAACACCTCTCTGCATTCTGAATGACCGAAACAAAATAGAGCAAACTTTGACAAAATGTGGGGGGAGGGTCCCCCGTGTAATGGAGATGTAAATTAGTTCAGCTGTCCTTGGAAACAAGGTGGGGCGTCATCAAAGATTTAAAAAGAGGGGACCATTTAACTCTGAGGTCCTGTGATTCCTTAAGTTGGGGTTCTGAGCTGGTAAGGATGGAGACGGAGAGGTGAGCAAGAAGCACACAGTCATTTATTTTCCCTTTGCTCTCAACTTAGACTGGGCATGGGACTAGCTGAGCTCGCTCCTGCCTCAACTTCCCCACACTGGTGGGCTGTAACCTGATAGCATCACTCACCAAACCCTTCCTCCCTTGAAACTGCTTTTCCATCATGGTATTTAATTTATTTATTTTTAAAATCACAGCAACAGAAATGAGAGTGGAGCAGTCAAGAAGCAGAAATGCGTTCCCATCAGCTGATGGATAAAGCAAGCGTGTCACACACGCACTGTGGAATACTGGAATGCCGTTCCTCTGTAGGAAGAACCAGAACATCTCACTTGCCTCCGTATGGGTAGAAGTAGAGGCCATTGTGCTATGTGCAGTGTGGGTCAGGCACAGAGAGACAGCACCTCACAATTCCACCCTTATATATTGATCGCGAAATGGCTGTTGGGCAGAATGGAGACGGTGGAGAGGATGGAGGGGTGGGGAGAGGCTGGTTATGGGTTCTAGGTTAGGTTACTACCAGGTAGGATCAAGAGGTTCTCTGTTATTCCAGCACAGCTGGGTGCCTGTGTAGTGTGTATTGTATATTTTGAAAGGATAGACAGAGGATGCTGGCCTCTCTCAATATTTTGACCATTTCATCTATCAAGTATTCAAATTTGAGGACTTGTATGTGTTTAATTTAATCTAACCACTGAAGAATATATACAGATTTCAAAATGTCACACAAATTCTCAAAATATGTGCAATTTTCTCTTTTTGTATTAGTTAACATTGAATACAGAACAATGATAGGATGAACGTCAAAGAAAAATCCAGGAAGCACTGAAGTCTTTCTTAACCCCTGACATCTAGGCAGACTCCTGAAATGCATACCTTAGAAGTAGCCCATGGCAGGGTGCATGCGTGGAGATTCTGGCCCAGCCTCTGCTCTGAGCTCTGCTACCAGATGAGTCTCCATGTGGGAGACAACATCTCTTCAGAGACACGAGAGCCTGAGGATTTTAAGCGGCAATACAAGCTATAGATTTGGAACATCATTTCTGACCACTTCCCAGGTAGTGATTGGCAGCATACCACAGGCTGTGGCTTCTAGTGGCATCTCACCATGCTCCCTTGATTTGGGTGGCCCCCACAAGCCAACCTGAAGTCAATCCCAAGCCTCTTTGTGCAGTAGACTTGTCAAGAATCACCGGCAGGTTCAGGAGGAAGCTCAGAGTTTCCCATCATGCTCAGCAGCCTTTCCTTTGCATGTGAGCTGTTCTTTCAAGGCCCAAGGGGGGACCATGTACCTCTGCATCATTGCCAACAATCCCAGCTTGCCATCTTCCTTCCAGCCACTGGCCTGACTACATACATCTCACTTGGCTGTATGATTTTCCCACACATTTATAGGTTACAGGCAAGCAAGGTAGGGGAGAGATATGGGTCCCTGGGGGGCTGTGTCATAATATAAACCATTACAGGGAGATGGAACTTGGCTTTATGCATCTTTCAGACCCTGACAAACTTGAGAGAAGGAAATCTGAATCTTGCCTCTCTTACATCTATCTAGGACTAAATGGGATGACACTCTCTGGCTTGGGAATTGCACGAGTGCACTTGCTTTTAAAATGGTCCTTAGTTTAGTTTTATGAACCTCTTCATCCTTATTCTGAGCACGTCTGCCGAGCAAGAAGGTGCCAGAGGTCTTGCTGTTATGCAAGGAGAAGCTGAAATATCCTTGTGGGGAAACTTAACATTCCAGGGAAGGATTCATCTTTAATGTGCATTCACAAGAATGAAAGCAGGGATCGCCTGAGAGATATCTCTCGGGGTGTGCGTGTGTGTGTGTGTGTGTGTGTGTGTGTGTATGTGTGTGTGTGGGGGTGTTCTCTTTTAGTCACATTGCTTGGCTTTATTCGGGCTTGCTTTTGGTATATTTTCCTTTGTGTGGCACCTGGACCTTCATCCTCCTTGGAGTTAGAATAGAGTCAGTAGGCATCCAGGAATCTGGAACAGCAAAAGCAGAGTCCGGGCATGCCCATTTCTTGCTTCTGTTGTCTCAGTCTCAAAATAAAATCACAGTCAATTTCTCTACAGGGTTAAAGACAAGCAGGCAGTACTTAGGAAAGAAAATGGAAATTGGGGAGATCTGTGATACCTTGCTCTGAGTTGTCAGACACAGCCATACTGAGGGACTGGGCCAGCTAAAGGTTGAAGGAATAATGACTTGTGCTCCAGGCCATTTGATGCAGAGAGGGCTTCCTTTCCCCTGGATCTCTCAGGAAGTCTCCCATAGTGAAAATGTTTAGTGAGCGTTTACTTTGTAGCTGAGGAGGGAATGTGTGCTCCCAACAAGAGGCAGAACAAACCCTGACATACTCACTGGGAAAGCTTACAGAGAAAAATTACCTCTCATCTCTGTTTTCCAATCAGTTTAGAAACCTTAAAACCTCACACAAAGAGTAAGTCTATCCACAAGACTATAAACTACCACTAGAGGCAGGAGGCCAGGCTATTGCAGGGAGGCAGAGGTGCAGTCAGGAAGCACAGCACCCCCACTGGGCTTGCTCCCAACAGGAGAGGGGCTGTGCTAGCTAATCAGGGGGCATCTGTGGGCAGTGTTTGTTACTGTTAGGCCAGAATCTACCCATGCATCCATGCATCCATGCATCCATTCATCCATCTATCCATCCATCTATCTATCCATCCACCCATACATCTGTCCATCCATCCATCTGTCCATCCATCCATCCATCCACCCACCCATACTCCCTTCTTCCCTTCCTCCTTCCCTTCTTCCTTCCTTCCTTCCTTCCTTCCTTCCTTCCTTCCTTCCTTCCTTCCTTCCTTCCTTCCTTCCTCCCTCCCTCCCTCCCTCCCTTCCTTCCTTTTGCCTTTCTTTCCTTCTCTCTCTCTCTCTTTCTCATTTTTAAGACAGACATCATTGTGTGGCTCTGGCTGGCCCGGAATGGAATTTTTAGACCAGCCCAGGACCTCCTAATACACAGAGATTCGTTCATCTCTGCTCCTGAGTGCAGAGATTAAAGGTGCCCCACCCCGCACTGTTCAGTTTTTGTCAGGGTCCTTCCATCCTCACTCAGACACCTCCTACTGTGTGGTCACTGTAAATTGAACTCTGAGGGTTAGAATCACTACTCTCCTGCCCCATGTGAAAGTTTGTCATTGTTATTGGTGGTGGGTTTTTTGGTTTTTTGTTTGTTTGTTTTGTTTTCAGTAAATGAGGCAGTTTGACAATTGTGGGGATTTCACAGTCTTCGCTTCCTGCCACACTCTTGCTTTACCCAGCAGTGGTGAAGTCTGCTTTGAAGATTTTTGTTCAGTAGTTGCCGGTTTAGGAACATCATGTATGGATTCTGACTTCTTGTGAGACTGGGAGCAACTGCAATAGCCATGTCCCAGCACACACAGAATTTACAGGGCTGCTGCCAGAAAACCCTGAGCAGTGGTCCGAGAGCCCCTGCATTTGCGAACTTCCTCCAGGGCCTCTGCTCCCACTTGCACTCACAAAAATGGAATTTCACGGCATTCATTTCCATTCGCTTTTCATGAACGGACCTGGAAACTTCATGTCGTGTGCTGTTGCTCTTCCAGCTGATTATCTTTTTGAGAAACATCACATTCTGTCTCCTCTTCTCTGAGCCCTGGAGGGGAACCTGGTGTCTAGCTCCCCACATAACTTCAGTAAGCACTCTTACAGGATGCAAAGGGACAAGATGACTGACTGCATCAGCTCTTAATTCAAGCTTTGCCCACCTCTAGACCTACACAGCACACACACACACACTCTCATAGGCACACACAGAAAGACACAAATATACACAAAGGGATACATATACATAGATGCATACACACTCACAGACACACATACAGACACATAGAAATACGCACATACACATGTATACAAAGAGATAAACACACAGATACACACATGTATACAAAGAGACATACATACAGATACAGAGAGAGACATATACACTCAGATATACAGACACACACACTCATAGACACATATACAGACATACACATGTATCCAAAGAGATATATGCACAGATACACACAGAGACAGACATATACAATCAGACACAGACACACATACATGCGCGCGCACACACACACACACACACACACACACACACACTCACACACACAGAACAAACACATATATGAATTTGTACACACTCCTCTACTCAATGCTGGAAGAATAAGATGCTCATAGCAGGCAAATGTCCTGTTAGTTTTTGATCGTTTCAAGATGGCTTTCATTTTAGACACTGCTATAAACTGCTGTTTATTTAACTAAATATTCAAGCTATAATAATCCTAAACTCAGTCATGCTAAAAGTCTGTCTGCCATAGACATGAGTGATTATTGCAGATGATTGTGAAATTTTGAGTAAATAATCTTGATGCTAAGCAGTATGCAGATGACATGGAAGTATTGCTGTCATCTGAGGGGAGCGCTGTCTCACATCGTGGCTTGAGAAATGGGAACAGGAGAGAACCTTTGGCTTCCCTTCTCTTGAGAGACTGTTTATTGTGAAGATCCAGGGTGAGCTCTTCCTTGCTAAGTGCATGCCACTCACTCATTTACACAGAATAAATGGCAGATTTAGAATTGTGCATCCTTCCATCCTCAGGGAAGTGACAGATGTGACAAGGATGCTGTCCTGGTTGGGTTTTGGTCGACTTGACACAAGCTAGAGAAACCTGGGAAGAGAAGACCCAGTTAAGGAAACTCCTCCATCATATAGGCCGATGAGGAAATCAATGAGGTTATTTGCTTTCTTCACTAAGATTGGTGTGGGAGGACCCAGGTCACTATTGGTGTTACTCTGGCAGGTAGTCCTGGGTGACCTAAGAGAGCAAGCCAAGTAAAGCCATGAGGATCAAGCCAGTAAGCAAGGTCTTCGTTAGGGTTTCTGTTGCTGTGATGAAACACCATGACCAAAAGGCAAGCTGGAAAGGAAAGGGTTTATTCAGATCACATCTCCACATTGCTGTTCATGACTGAAGGAAGTCAGGACAGGAACTCAAACAGGGCAGGACCCTGGAGATGGAAGCTGGTACGGAGGCCATGGAGGAACGTGGCTACTGACTTGCTTAGAATGGCTTGCTCAATCTGCTCTCTTATAGAACTCAGGACCACCATCCCAGGGGTGGTACCACCCACAATGGGCTGGGCCATCCACCATCAATCACTAATCAAGAAAATGCCCTACAGGACTGTGTCCATATCCTGATCTTATGGAGACATTTTCTCAGGTGAGGCTCCCTCTTCTCAGTTGACTGCAGTTTGTGTCAAGTTGACATAAAACTAGCCAGCACAAGCAGTGGCCCCCCCCATGTGCTTCAGTCCCTGACAGGCCTGAGGGACAGAACTCCAGCATTGCCTGCAGCAGTCTCAACTGGGAACCAGTTTGGGGTTGCTTAGAGGGCATTTGTTTCTAGATGACATTGGGGATTTTCTGTTTTTTTGTGAAGTCCATCTGAGAGGGGAGGGAAGGCATTTGGGCCCTGTGATGGCTCTGCAGTCAACGCTCACGTCACACCAGGGAAAATTCTACACAGCACTGAGTTACTGCTGCCTGATCTGGGGTCTCCTATTGTCAGGCACACCTCCACAGCGGTAGAGAGCTCCGCCAGAAGTCAAGAAACTGAGAGGAACTTCTTCCCCAGATCATAAACCAATGGCGGTGGGAATGTAGATATCTCCTAGCTACAAAGCCTTCTGGGTAGAATTTTAAGGCTTTAGAAAAGCAAACACCAAGAATACGTTAACATTCCCATCAAAGCTGGGAAAAACCAAAGCAGCTGGGTGTGGTGGCATAAACCTGTGATCCCAGAGTCTGGGAGGTCAAAACAGGGACATGAGTTCAAGGCCTAACTGAGCTACAAAAAAGATCTTGTCTGAAAACCAAACCAAGCCAAACCAGAACAAAAACCGGTTTGGTTTTTTTGGTATTTTTTTTAAATCCAACAAACAAGAATAAAAGACCCAAACCTCAAGAGCATGCTTCCAGTCAATCCCTCAGAAAGTCTAAGTGTGTGTGTGTGTTGGGGGGGGGAGAGGAATGTGAAGACTACAGGATCATCTTTTATCGCTGATCTCTGTCAGTACTATTAGTGGCACTAAGTAAGATTCAGAGGTGTGGTAGCTGCAGCAACTGAGGTAAGACAGTGGTCAACTCATTTTTGTCCCAAGAAACTGGTCTCATGCCATGCATCACGGGGCCTTGGGTACCAGCACCACACACGCTGGACACTGGGACAGCTGAGGAGGGTTTCCAGCAGCCAATGTGGATCAGTGCTCACGGATCACAGTGGTGTGGGTACAGGAAGGACAGGAGAGGCCATACAGAGAACAGAAAAAGCAGATGAAAAAGCAGGAAAGACAGGAGAGGCTATGCAGAGAACAGAGAAAACAGCAAAGGGGGAAAGACGAGGAGGGTGCTGGCAGGCTCCTCCACAGGGGTGCTTGCTTCTGTCTTCTTGGAACCACCCCCAGAAAGTCACTCTGGGTTCTTGGTGATGGGGAACAATAGCAGGGAGGAGTGGGATAGCGAAATAAAAAAAAAGAACTCCCTTTTGACGTTAAAATGACAGCCCTGTGTGACAGCGTTCTAAAATAAGCCATGTCACCTAAGGTTCTCTTTTATAAGAGAGTATCTATATGGTTTTAATTTTTATCTATTATAGGATTGTGTGCACAGGGAAAACAATAGGTACATTCATGTTTATTCATTAACTTCCCCCAGTATTTGGAAGTTTCTCTTTCAAGAAAGTTCTCTTACTCCCAACTATTTTTGAAACTCTGGGATCAGTCACCACTTCTCTTAAGGCCTGTCCCTCAGATCAGGGTGGTTTACAGCCGGCAGCAGAGACCAAAGGTTCATTGTGCAGGATTAAGTCACACTCGTGACACGAGAAAACAGTCGTGTGTGTGTGTGTGTGGTAGTGAGTGAATGTGTGAGCATGGACATATATGTGTGAGTGTGTGAATGTACACATGAGTTCACACATGAGTGTGCACGTGAATGTCTGTGGGTATGCAAGCACATGGCTGTGTGAGTGCACAAGTGAGTGCATGAGTGTGTGAGTATGCAAACACATGAATCTGTGAGTGTGCAAGTAAGTACACAAGCAACTGTGAGGCAGGAACACTAATATATAGTTGTGAGCCAGACACTGGGCTGTGGGACCGAACTACTCCCTCTGACTCCGATTCTGACTGGTTTTGAAACGTCACCCACGTTTTCCTTTGTGTGACTCTTTGTAATACGAAGAACAGAAATAAGAATGTTTTTATCATATTCTTGTAAATATCACATGAGGCGCTTCGATGAATGCTGACCCACGTGTCCAGCTGTTTAGTGCAGGTTACCTCCTTTCCCTCAGAGGCACTGTGATGGAAGAGCCTTCAAAGCATTCTCTGTTCTTCTTTAGTTCTAGGCAGCCACACATGGAAGTAAAAATAAAGGATGCTGACCTTGGGCTCATTGTTCTAAGTGCCCACCTTTGGCCATGGCAGCATGTGGCAATGGCTGAGTGTGCAAAGGGACTGCCTGCATCCCCTTGACATCCCTAGATAAGGGTACTGCTGTGGCCCAGTGGGCTGGGATGTCCTGGGAGAAGGCAGAGGTCAGATGAGCATGCAGATGCTCCCTAGACCAGACAGTGGGGACCAGCCCTGCTACCATGGATCCCAACAGGACCTCCATTACTTGCTGACAGCCTGACATCTGTTACAGGCAGGAGGATGGCTCACTGTGGCTATGTCACTGGCGAGGACAAGGTTGTCTGCTTAGTAGAAAGAACTTCTGCTGTGAACCTGTACTACGCATTGTTCTCTGTTGAGATCTTTTGTGATCTGTGCAGTGGAATTTGATCTTGATGCTGATTTAAGGCTTCTCGAATAAGACCTGTCACTTCTTGCAGCTAAAAGGTAGAAAAGAGAAAAGAATGGAGAGGGGGGGAGGGTTGAGCATTGACAGATTGCTCCACCACCCCCCCCCAGGAACACTTCACCGTTCTCCTGAAACCTCAGTCGTCTCTGCTTACTCCCACAGGTGCCCACCCCTCTCTACCATGTGGGCCAGGGTGGCCTGTGGCATCTCTCGGGCAAACAGCATGGAAGTTTGTCTTCTTGACAGAGAGTTGTTATTTTGGAGGATCTGGGGTTTAAAACTGAGACCTCGTACTTGTTCAGCACTGCTGTGCTTGAGTTACAGCCCCAGCCTTTTCTGTATGTTTTTAATTTTGAGACAAGGGTGACCGTGCTTACTCATGATCCTGGCTGGTCTGAGTATGTGACTCTCATGGGGACAGCATGTTTTGTTATCTATTCACTTGGTGAATTGCAATATGTAGTCTTTAAGTTGTTTTCTTCTGAGGCAACTTTACTTTGGCCTTTGTCTCTGAGGAGGTGGACTTGCAGGCCTGTGACATCACCCTTGGCTATACTGTGTTCATTTTGAGCATCTGAGGTTGAATTACAAAATGAGCATCTGTCTCCCTGTGCCTGTCGGGGTCTACCCCATCAAAGAAGAGATGGGGACACTTTGTTTAATGGGACTTCGATCAGTGACAAAGAAACTCTAAGCAATTCCAATGTATGCTTGACAATAAACTATGCTCACTGAGTTAATCTTTGATGCCAGGAGAATCATCCAGAAACATTGCTATTCTACGCCCCTGACCCCCACCCCAGCCTGGTTGGACATAGTCTTGGTAAACCACCTGGATACAGGTCTTAGTAACTACATGCCTATGAAAGATAGCATTCATTTTGGCCTCTCAGCTATGTATGCCTGCTCCAGATGGCCTTCCTGTGTGCCCATTTTTGTTGTGGAGACAGCCTTTCACTACACAGCTCCAGCTAGCCAGAACTCACTGTGTAGACCAGGCTGGCCTTAAACTCAACAGAAAAGCCTGCCTCTGCCTGAGTGCTAGGGTTAAAGGCATGCACTGTCATGCCTAGACTGTGTGCCTGTTTTTTTTTTTTAGTGGATTTTTATGTTATGTTTTATTGTGTAGTTATTACTCTGTGTGATGTGATATGCATGTGTGTGTTTATGAGTGCAGATACACATGCCATAGCATGCTTCTGGGCTGGATCATAAAATAACTTCTCAGAAATCGGCCCTTGCCTTCCACCTGGTTGAGGCGAGGTCTCTTGTTTCTGCCTTGCTTTATATGACAGGCTATCTGGCCTTCAAGCACCCAGGTCATTCTCCTGTTCCCACCTCCTACTCACCTGTAAGTATGCGGTGTTTACAGACACTGGCCATCTGGGGACTGAAGTCAGGTTGTCAGGCATTCGTGTCATACACTTTTATACACTGACCCATCTTGAAGGCCAAGGACTTTATATTTTTAGACAAACTGTAGCTTTAGTGCAGAAAGATTAATCAGAAAGCGGGGAGGGCATTCTTACAAACCTTCTCCCTGCCTGGCCCATCTCTTCAACAGCCCTGTCTTTAGTGACTCGCAATTGTGTGGCATCTTTGTGTTGTGCATTCCTGGTTTCTGTCAAATGTGTGACATCAGGTTGTGGCACTGGGATAGTATACAGAGGAGCTGACAGCCTTGGTTGGGAATCCCCTGAGGTCTTTCCACTCATCCTCCTTCTCTCTGACCACCTCAGTCTCTATGGTCTTGCTTCATCCAGAGGGTCACACCACTGGGCTCACGTAGCATATGCCTCCTCAGACTGGCTCATTCCAGTTAGCAGTATATGTCTAAAGTAACCTGATACTATTCTGAGGTCTTGTAACTCACTTCTTTTTAATCGTTGAATAAATTTCTGTTCTCTAGATGAACTATGATGCGTTTATTCATTCAATGAAGAAGGAACATCTTGGCTGATTCTGAGTTTGTAGTTATCACTAAAGCATTTATAAACACATACAGACTTTTGTGTGGATGTCTTCAACTCTGTTGTGCACACACCGTGATGCACGCTTGCTGAATTGCAAGATAAGGATGTGCTTAGTGCTATAAGAGATGGGTACAATGTGCTTCAGGGTGGCTGTCCTGGTATCCCCAACATGGATAAGGGGAATTCCCCTCACTAGCTCTTAGTGTGGTCAGAGTTCTGAACTCTACCTGATCTGACTTGGTGGCATCTCCCTGGTGCTTTAATCTAACAGCTCTGTGATGACATGTGTGTTGGTTATCTTGTCCCTGTGTTTTGGTTATCCTGTCCCTGTGTGTTGGTTAGCCTGTCCCTGTGTGTTGGTTAGCCTGTCCCTGTGGGTTGGTTAGCCTATCCCTGTGTGTTGGTTAGCCTGTCCCTGTGTGTTGGTTAGCCTGTCCCTGTGGGTTGGTTAGCCTATCCCTGTGTGTTGGTTAGCCTGTCCATGCTCTAGCAATGTACCTGTGTAGAAAGTAAGGTTTGTTTCCATTCTTTGTTTTAGAGAGTCCCCTGCTGGGATGTGAAATGCTCTTGAATAGAGTCTACTCCTCTGCCTCAGTGGAGGGAAACAAAGGCAAGGCCCTTGCTTTTATGGAGCTGGGATACATCAATGAACACATTCACAGTGATCTGGCAGCAAGAGAATGCAGGCAAAGGGTGTGCAATCCACAGAGAATGGTCAGTGAAGGGAACCCCCAAAACCTGGAGGTGAACACTTGAAGATCTGGGGTCACTGTTACAGACAGAAGGTGTAGAGAGTGGGGGTGCCCAGGATCAGTCTTGCTGGGTGTGTCTGGGGTGGGTGAATGAGGTGTGTGCTTTGTTGGGAGTGAAGGAAGCAAGAGGAGGCATCCAGGCAGTAGAGAGCTGGGCTACACTGTACCTGTTCACCAGTGTAAGGACTTGGGTTTGACATTGAGAGGTAGGGGATCCAGCTCTTTATTGCAGGGCAGGGGTGGTTAAGAGTGTGATTGTCTGATGGCCACACAATCCTCTGCATGGAGGGCAGAGAGAAAGCAGAGAGTTCTCAGAAGTTCTGGTAAAATGCAGGTGAGAGACGATATCTTTCCAATCCACTCTGTTGCTAGGTTAGAAGGGAGGGGCACATAGAAGAACATGGGAAGTCCTAGTCAGGGCCCCTAGAGGAGTGCATTATGCACCTTTGGTGGACATGGACAGGGAAGGACGGAGTCTGTGGAGCATTTTCAGGCCAGCTTTGAGCTGGGTTAGATTTGAGCAGTCATCAAATGAGAGTGGAGGATGAGAGTGGAGTAGACAGTTGAAATCTGCGAGCTGCTGCTGGAGATGGACGATGGGGTTAGAGGTATACAAGTCAGCATTGTGAGAGCCATGGACAGAAGAACAGCATCAGCTGAATCCTCTGGGGACTGACCCAAGGTAGGAGGGCCTGAATAAAGGGGCCTGCTTATTTATTTATTTATTAGGTATTTTCTTCATTTACATTTCCAATGCTATCTCAAAAGTCCCCCCATTCCCTCCCCCCCCCTCCCCTACCCACACACTCCCACTTCTTGGCCCTGGCATTCCCTTGTACTGAGGCATATAAAGTTTGCAAGACCAATGGGCTTCTCTTTCCAATGATGGCTGACTAGGCCATCTTCTGATACATAAAAGAGGAACACTCCTCCATTGTTGGTGGGATAGCAAGCTTGTACAACCACTCTGGAAGTCAGTCTGGCGGTTCCTCAGAAAATTGGACATAGTACTACTGGAGGATCCCGCAATACCTCTACTGGGCATATATCCAGAAGATGTTCCAACTGGTAAGAAGGACACATGCTTCACTATGTTCATAGCAGCCTTATTTATAATAGCCAGAAGCTGGAAAGAACCCAGATGCCCCTCAACAGAGGAATGGATACAAAAAATGTGGTACATTTATGCAATGGAGTACTACTCAGCTATTAAAAAGAATGAATTTATGAAATTCCTAAGCAAATGGTTGGACCTGGAGGGCATCATCCTGAATGAGGTAACCCAATCACAAAAGAACTCAAATGATATGTTCTCACTGATAAGTGGATATTAGCCCAGAAACTTAGAATACCCAAGATACAAGATACAAATTGTGAAACACATGAAACTCAAGAAGACAAAAGTGTGGACACTTTGCCCCTTTTTAAATTGGAAACAAAACACCCATGGAAGGAGTTACAGAGACAAAGTTTGGAGCTGTGAGACAAAAGGATGGACCATCTAGAGATGGCCATACCCGGGGATCCATCCCATAATCAGCCTCCAAATGCTGACACCATTGCATACACTAGCAAGATTTCACTGAAAGGACCCAGATATAGCTGTCTCTTGTAAGGGGCCTGCTTTTGAAGAGCACAGTGGATGAAGGATGGCTGTGGTTCAAGGAGTGAGTAAGCCCCAGCACCTCTGTGTGGGAAGGTGTAAAGAGGATCAGAAGGCCGCCCAGGTGACCTCCACAGAGCTCTTCTGAATGGGGTGGTGTGTCAGTACCGGCTGCTCTCTCCCTCCCTGCTTCCTCTCCTTCCTCCCTCTGTCAGTTGGTTCTCACTCTCCCTTTCCTTTCCTCTTCCTTCCTTTTTTATATTGTTTTATTTATTCATATTCCAAATGCTTCCTGGTCCCCCCCGAAGAGTTTTTCACCCCATCCCGCCTCCCTCTCCTTTGCCTCTGAGAGGGTGCTCCTTCCATACCTGCCCCCTCGCACTCTCCCATGCCTCCTTCCCTCTTCCTCTGCATCCCCCTTCCCTAGGGGCATCAAGTCTCTACAGGGTTAGGCACATCCTTTCCCACTGAGGCCAGACAGAGCAAACCTCTGCTACATATGTGTATGTGGGGGGGGGGGGCACAGATCAGCACATGTATGCTCTTTGGTTGGTGGCTTAGTCTCTGGAAGCTCCCAGTGGTCTTGGTTAGTTGATACTTTTGGTCTTCCTACAGGGTTGCAATACCCCTCAGCTTCTTCAATCTGTCCCCTAACTTTTCCACTGGGGTCACCGACCTCAGTCCAATGGTTGGCTATAAGTATCTGCATCTGTCTCAGTCATCTGCTGGTAGAGTCTCTCAAAGGACAGTCATGCTAGGCTCTTGTCTGCAAGTACAACATAGCACCAGTAATGGTGTCAGGGTTTGGTGCCCACCCATGAGTCTTCCTCTCTATCTTTCTTCTGTCCATCTATTAATTTCTCTCTCCTTCCCTCCCTCCTTCCCTCCATTTGTCCTTCTGTATCTCCTCTCTGCCTTCCCCACCTTTCCCTGGTCCTGAGCATGGGAGACACTCTGAGTCCAGGTCCAGCTCTGTCATCACCTGAGGGCACCCTTGGTCCTTTCTGCCCTACTATGCAGCCAATGCGGTGCAGAGACACAGAGTCCTCCGAGGGCCCCTGAGCTTCTCAGCTGGGATGTTACATGTGACTTCAGGTTCCACCAGCTACTTGCTCCTGCCAGTGTGTCATCTGGCCAGGCTGGCTTTTGTGTGTGAGTCCTGAACTGCCCTGCCTTGCCTTGCCACTGGATAGGACTTTGGAATAGATACAGGCTGTCTGGCTCCTCACCCCACCTCCTCCCCAGGCAGCGTTACAGAGGCTGATTCTGAGCTGCAGCACAGAAACCCTATGGTGGACAGGTTAATTCCCACTAATCTAACAAAGTCTAAATTAAAAGGCAAAGTTGAAATGCTTGCTAACACATCTCTTCCTTCCTTTAACACCCCCGTGTCTTTAAACCTCTAATTCTCCTCACAGCTTAAAAGCCATGTATATTTTACACACACACACACACACACACACACACACACACACACACACACACACACAAAACATAGATGAGAGAGAGAGAGAGAGAGAGAGAGAGAGAGAGAGAGACCTACCTCACCCTTGCACTCTATCATCAGGCCCCAGGTCACCCTGCACTGTCCTCTATCAGGCCCCTGCTCACTCTTGCTCTGCTCACTATCAAGGCTCTGGCTCACCCCTGTATTGTCCACTACCAGGCCCTAGCTTACCTCTGCACTGTCCTCCATCAGGCTCTACCTCACCCCTGCACTGTCCTTTACCAGACCTCAGCTCACTCCTGCTCTGTCCTCCATCAGCCTTGTATCACCCATGCACTGTCCTTCATCAGCCTTGTCTCACCCATGCACTGTCCTCCATCAGGTCCCACCTCACCCCTGCACTGTCCTCCATCAGGCCCCACCTCACCCCTGCACTGTCCTTCATCAGGCCCCACCTCTCCCCTGCACTGTCCTCCATCAGGCCCCACCTCTCCCTGCACTGTCTTCCATCAGGCCCCACCTCTCCCCTGCATGGTCCTCTATCAGGTCCCACTTCACCCCTGCACTGCCCTCCATCAGGAAGATGAACACCACTTTCCTATCTCCTTAGTGTCAGCTGTGGACATAGAACTGGTGACCTCAGAGCATGGATTCTTCCTCAGGTAGGATGTTGCCAGTCATGAGGTTATAGGACAAGTACAGGGGTTTTGTGGGATGAGTGTCCGGATCAGATGAAAGTGATAGGAAAGGTGGGTAGATAGATTGATTGGCTGGGTATTGACTGGAGGACAATGTGTCTGTACGGCTCCAGTTCCAAACAGCCTGCTCCAGCTACAGGCATCCATATTTGGCTCCTATTTAAGGTTTGATTTGAAACTCCAACTTATGAAGGATTGATGGTGACCCCTCCTCTTGCCAGTGCATCTCCATCTGCTGTGCCATGATTAATAGTCTGGGGTTATTTCCCTACATGTACAGCATATTAAACCCACGGAGCAAAGATGAAGAAAAGAACATCACACAGGTTTGCATGGTGGCTGGAAGGCTGCTGCTCATAATATCCAGTTCACTATTCTGGCTGCAAGACAACCGCATTTGGTTTGTTTTCAAGCACTTAAACTTTAAGTGGATCTTCTGTCTCTAGAAACCCTCTTGTAGTCCAGCTAGGTCAAAGGCTGTGTCGGTCAATTAATAGTCATGGCATCTCACTGTGGTTCAACTCAGAATTCACAGAATCCTGTTGTTTCCTTAAGAGAGTGCTTATGTTTTATTCATGTTTATGCCACTTATTCCATCAACCACTGGCCTTAGCCATTAGACAGGATTTTAAAATAACCGTTGGGACTCATTTGTAGTAGATGGGCATAATTTTAATTACTTAGGAATGAATCCAGAGGATATCAGTGACTGTTTTAATATTTTAATAATAAAATTATATCAATAACATTTCTCAGTGTTGAAGATGTAAAAGATATTTATATACACACACACATATATGTGTGTGTATATATATATATGTATGTGTGTGTATATATATATATATATATATATATATATATCTCCAGCTTTATAACCAGGCTTTAAGGGCTTATGGGCATATTTGCTGTCAGATGTTTTTATCTTCTAATCTGGGAAATAAAAAAATGCCTTTGCCTGTTTCATTCTTATTAAAGAAAATTAAGAGTTCCTTAGATTATCATAAAAATTGAGGTATGAAAATTTTAAGTGCTGCACAATCAGGTCTCTCGGGCTCACTCACTATGCCTCTGTCCTACAGAGCTACTGGAAGACACTCACCTCCTGGCTCTCCCACGCACATGCAGGAGGAAACAAACCCTAGTGAAGGACAGAGCGCTCCCTCTTCACACTAATGCTTTGATGTTTGCTGGGTCTAACGTTTATTCTGTCTTCAGAAAGGATTTGTGTTTTTGGAAAACAGCACTGCCTGGCACAGGAACAGACTCTGGCCTCAGAAATCATCTTTCAGGACAGTGGGTAGTGGGTTTAAGGGCATCGAAAGGCTGATACTGGGACCCTGCCCAGCCTCCCCAGGATGCTTCCTGTGTGTATCCCCAAATTAGAATTAATTATGTACTGCTTGGCTTTCTTGGACCTACCAGCCATTAATAGTGACACAGAGAGTTATTAATTAATTTATTATAGCTTAGGTCTAGCTTTGGCTACCTTCCAGCTAGGTTATCTAATTTAATTAACTGGGCTATCCTAGTCTACATCTTCGCATTTGGCCCATTACCTCTTTCTCCCTAACTATGTCCAACCTCCTCATATTGTGCCCTAATGGCGAATCTTTCCTCCTCTAATTTCTTTCCCAGAGACCCTTTCTCTGCCTGGAAGTCCTGACTTCTACTTCCTGCCCAGCTATTGGTTGTCAGCTCTTTATTAAACCAATCAACGAGTGAGGAGGTGTGCGTTTACGAAATGCTGAGGCAGGTGACGAACCATAAGAATAACAATACCAAAATCTGGCCGGCACTCAGCTCTCTGCTGATGCAGAATTATTGAATAATACAAAGACGACTTTCACACAGTGCACCCCAGCAATGATGGGCTGTTGATGTGTGATACCATAGCTCCGAAACAGAGCCCTCCCCATCCAGGGCTGAGACCATGTCTTAACCTCTTTGGCCCATGACATATTTTTCCCAGCAAACTGATGGCTTTAGTGCATTTATGGTGCAAAGTTTGTGATTTGAATCCCTTCTGGAAGAAGAGACTAAAATGAAAGAGGCCAGGATTTAATCCACAGCTGGGAAGAACAGTCGTGCAATAAGTAGACTAGCAGGGAGCTGGTATGGACAGTGGAAAGCCGAGGCAAACACACCCATCACACACACGTGTGGCCGCAGGAAAGCCTCATGAGCAGCCTACAAACCCAGTGCCCAGGTGTCCTCATCCACAGCTTGGGGAACCACAGAGTCGTGTCAGGCTTAGAAGCTACTTGAGAAATACAGTCATTTTGACTGGCACATTTAAAGCACGTTTGCTGGACAGCCAAACAACATCCACAGCATTTTAGGTCAACGTGGCTTTATGGTGTCTATAAATCACACACTCATGGATTTATGAGGCCAGGAAGTACTTGGAATAGAGAGGTCTAAGAGGTGTTGAAGGGCTGTCCTCACTTGCTGGTGAGGTGACCCGGGCCAGGGCTGGGGGTGGGGAGTAAAGGGCTTGCTGCACAAGTGTGAAGACCAAAGTTGAAGTCCCCAGCACACACTCACCCGTAACCCTCATTCTCCTACAGTGAGGTGGGAGCGAGAGTCAAGATTCCCTAGAAACTCATGGGCCAGTTAGCCTGGTGTGCACACAGGACAGCAACCTAGAGACCCTGCCTGCCTCAAACAAGGTGGAAGTTGAGGCCCAACACTTGAGGTTGTCCTCTGAACTCTTCATGATATAGCAACCAAGAACTTACACACATATGTAAATGACTACACATCTACACACATACATGCACATAATACAACACACACATACACATGAATACACATGTACACACACACACGTGCAATACATACATGAGCACACATACACATCTGTCATCATGGGAAGACATTGTTTTTGCCTTTAGTCACTTCCTTTCTTTCTTCAATATTCAGTAATATTTTTAGGATTTATTTTATTTTTTAATATATGGGCATTTTGCCTACATGTATATATGCCAAATGTACATACATGTACCATGTGCATGCCTCATACACGAAGAGGTCAGAATAGCATAGCTTGGCTCTAGATACCTTGCAACTAGAGTCATGGATGGTTGTGAGCTACCACGTATTGGATAGGAATTGAACCTGAGTCCTCTGAAAGAGAAACAAGTGCTCTAACCATTGGGAAATCTCTCCAGAACTATCAGCAACGTTTTAAAAATCACTTTTTACGTATAAGAATTGACTTGGTTCTCTCTTCAGCTCTCTCCTATCCAGCCCCTACACCTGATCCCCACCTTCATTCTTTCTCCCACCTGGTTTCCTCCCTCCCTCTACCTCCAATGTCAATTTTATTTCTTCTTCTCAGATTCAAGCATCTTCAATTGGGCCCTCCTTGTTACTTAGCTTCTTTGGGTCTATGGATTATAGCATAGATATACTATACTTTATGGCTAATATCCACTTATAGGTGGGTACATATTATGCATGTCTTTCCGGGTCGAGGTTACCTCACTCAGGATGATATTTCTAATTCCATCCATTTACTTGTAGGTTTCATGATGCCTTTGTTTTTAATAGCTGAGTAGTATTCTTTTGTGTAAACAAACCACATTTTCTTTATCTATTCTTCAGTTGAGGGACATCTAGGTTATTCCCAGTTTCTGGCTTTTACAAATAAAGCTGCTATGAACACATTGAGCAAGTGTCCTTGTGGGATGTTGGAGCGTCTTTTGGGTGTATATCTGGAAGTAGTATAGTTGGTTTGTTGGTGTCTAATTTCTTGAGTTATTTATAAATTTTGGATATTAGCCCTTTGTCAGATATGGGTTTGGTGAAGATCTTTTCCCACTTCATAGGCTGCCATTTTGTCCTATTGACAGTGTCCTTTGCTTTACAGCTTTTCAGTTTCATGAGGTCCCATTTATCAATTGTTGCTCTCAGTGCCTGAGGCATAGGTGATCTGTTCAGAAAGTTGTCTACAGTACCAATGTGCTCAAAGCTATTCCCCACTTTCTCTTCTATGAAACTTAGTGTATCCAGTTTTACGTTGAGGTCTTTGATCTACTTGGACTTGAGTTTTGCGCAGAGTGATATTATGGGTATTGTATCCTACGTGCAGAATCCAATTAGACCAGCACCATCAGGATGTAAATGAACAAATAATGGACGAGAAAAGAAATTAAAAAAGTGACTTGGAATTACATGCTTGTCTGGTTCCCCTACCATCATTCTATACCAATGAAGCCACTGTGCAAGTGCCCAGTAGGCTTTTCCAGACAGTGTATTACAGGCCCACCATAAAAGGTATTCTTGTTCTTTACAGGCATGTGAGGCTAAGAAGTCATTTAGGGTGGTCTCTGCCACATGTGAACCTTGGGGAAAGATGATGAATTGAGTGAGCAAGCTACAGAAGCATTGTGGGAGGGCAGCTCTCTAAGGTGCTACATACCCCTGAAGGGCATCTGAAGCCAGGGAAGCTGTGTAAGCCACCACCTTGGGTATAGAACCCACTTTTATCAAGGCTGCCCCCAGAGCACAAAATATGTATGTGTGTGTGTGTGTGTGTGTAATCCTTACCCTATTTTTAAAGTCCAGTCATTACCCAGTCCCCACTCTGACAGCTCCTCATCCAATTCTCCCTTGCCCCTCTTCAAAAGGATGTCCTCCCCCTGCCAGGCCTCCCTACTTCCAAGCCAGCTAATGATCCCTATAATCTTACTCTGTACACCCTGGGCCCACCATGTTACAGAGTGATTTCGATGAGGTAGGCCAGATAAATTTCTATCCATTGAAACAAGGTAGGATGTCTGTGGCGGAACCTTCGAGGTAGACTTCTATCTGCAGCATGGGTTCTTTAAGATGGAAAGTGAAATCATGAGGAGGACGACAGCAAGATCCCAAAGGACAATTAGCTTGTCAGTGAGTCACACGCCGTCGTCCTCATACAGAGCTATATGCTAACTTGTCATTCATTTAGGGCTTATTAAGAAACTTTTGATTTTTCAGGCTCTGAGGTGAACTTGCTTTAATGAGAAGCCTCAGAACCAAGCCTCGAGTTGGGTCACTCCCTCTCATGTGCTTATGGGTTTCCCAGCTTGGGGACTTTTGCCTTCAGGGTCCGGAGCATTGTTTTGGCCCTCTGTGGCTGGTCTAACAAGCTGTAGACACTGTGATTGGAAGCACGTGGCCATGTGCCATCTCACAGGGCTGTGCATGTTGGCCTCACTGGGCAGAAAGTAAGGTGTCAGCAGGCGGTTCTTGCTCTGGTTCTCAGGGTGACTCTGCTTTGACTGAAGGTGCTTGTCATCTGCCTCCACCTTCAAAGCCACAACAGCTGAGATTCTCAGAGATGCTTTACAGGGTCTCCCTCCCGGAACAGTCATAGTCTCCCTCTAACCCCACTCAGCCTGCTCTTCATTCTCTACCATCCATTTCTAAGGACACTTTTGACCACCTCTAATGCCCCAGTCAGTCCAGGGTGGTCTTACCTCTCTGGTTAATCCCATCTGAAATGTCCCTTTTGCCACATACTATGCCAAGGTCATTATTACCAGGTTAGGGTGGGACATCTAAGGTGGGAGGTAGGGGTGATGTCCTGAAGGCTCTCAGCCACTCACCACAGGGGACACTCAGTGTGAAAGCTATATCTCTGTCACATCATCCCTGATTGATGGCTTCAATCACTTTCTTCATCTCCATGCATCTCTGTTTACTCTAATGTACTGTCTCAAGGCTGAATAAACTAAAGGGGACCATGGGCCCTAAACAAAAACCTGTATGTCCTTGCAACTGCTGAATTGAAGGACACACACAGTCAAGGTCAAACGTTAGATAGGACAAAAGAGTTGAGCAGGTCTGTCCTTGGGTGGATCAAACATTAGCACAAGTGAATTCATAAGGCTAAAAGCTTATGTGTGAAAGCAAGCTGAGGGGCCATACGTTAGATAATGTCTGGTGATTAGAGCTGGAAGACACTCAGGCACATCCATGGGAAGGGTGTTTTTTGGCACTGTGGTCTTTGTTAAACACCAGTGGAAGTGATGGGCAAAACTTGAGACTTTTTTGGTTTTTGCTCAGGTATCCCCAGGGCCCTGGATCTGAGAGAGAGCCTTGGCCAGGTGTCTGCATGAATGTGGCTTTGTCCTTCCTCATTTTCCTGAGCTAACACAGGCCTGTGTATGTCACTTCCAGTCAAGACTTTCCCATCACCATGTTAACTGCTCTTGCAAAGTTGGCCTGGGACGTTGGCAGGGCACACACTCTGTTTATCACACTCTGTTTAATACAGCAATTCACTAAATATGAAAAATCCAAACTATGAGAAAAAAAATTGACCTTTCTGAGTGATGGAGACCACACTGCTTCATTGTGGTTTTGTGTTCAAGTCTTAGGCAAATAAAAAATAAAGAATAAAATAAAAAAAGGTGGTCAGAAATCATTCTTATTTGCTAACTTTTAGCTTCCTTAAAAGAATGTAAGTTCCTTTACAAATCAGTGTGAACTCCTGCCACCGCAGGTTCTTGGGAGTCACACTTGTGCTTGCACGGTTTTTACCCGTGAGCCATCATCCTGGCTCTGCTGTTGAGTTGTTCTTCTTTTTAAAAAGAACTTTTAATTGATTCTTTGTAAGTTTCCCATCATGCACCCCATATCTTCCCTCTGCCCTTGCAACCTCCCTACCAAAAGAAAATAAACAACAACAACAACAACAACAATAATAATAATAAAACAAAAGGTAAAACCATCTTGTGGAAGCCGTGGTATGTCACAATGTGCCCCACAGTGTATCCTTTAGTCCACAGAACTTTACTTGCAAATGTTCATCCCAAGTAGTCATTGGTCTGGTGGGAAGCCTCTGGCTTCTGCTACACCATCAATACTGGATCCTCCCTGGGACTCCTCTCAGACATCCTGCTGTTGCCCTGTGATATGGAGGTCCTGCAGCTTTGGATCTGCAGGATCAGCCTTCTCATGCACTCCAGAAGTTCATAGATGGGGTAGATGTTGGGGTGGTGCAGTGTAAAGCCTTAGATCTGGGCTCTGGGTGGTAGGTAAGTTGATCCTGTGTCCACACCACGAGGGTGAGCACTTCTCAGCTAGCTCACCCAATGCACAGATGGCAAGGGGCCAGGGTCAGCTCTCCCACCTGCCACAGGTAGCAAAAGTTGTAACAAGTGGGAAGGACATGGAGGGCATCTCTCTCATGCCCATGCCACCTCACAGTGGGGTGAGTGGTAGACCAGTTCTCTAGTGTTCATGCCCTCAGAGGTGGCTTGCCCATGCTTCTGCCATCAGGACCAGTTCTACTGTGCTGCCCCAGCAAGGTGCAGGCCTATTCAGTGATGCAGCCAATAAAGGTCAGGGCCAGCTTTCCAGAGTGCAGAGTCCAGTGAGGAGTGAGGCCAACTCTGTACTGTCCTTGGACATCAGCATGGTCCAGGGTGGCAGCCCAGAACAGAGATGCCCTATCATCTTTAGTGGCAATGTGAGCCATGGATATTGACGCAGACTCCAGATGCTATAGAGCTACAGATGCAGACATGGCCCTCAGTGGAAGCATGGGGTGGGACTTCACCATGGCCTCAGGACATTCAGAACAGGCTATCACCACCTACCCCCCCCAACACACACCCTTACATCTTCATATCCATCTCTCTTCATGATGCTTAAGCTGTTCTGTTTCTTTCTTTCCCATCTCTCTACTGTCTACCATATATATACACATCCTAATGGCTCCTCCTATGGGCAGGCCACGTGGCTGGCAGGCCTCTGGGTGTCCTCTGCCTGCCCGAGACAGTGGGCTGGCTTCTTTGTGTCCTGCTCACCCATGCCATGTGGCCTGGAGGAAGGCAGCAGGATTCTTGGGTGTCTTCTCCAACCTGAGCCACATGGCATGACTACAGATGGACCTTCCTTTGAATTCTGATCTGGTTGCTTTGTTTTCTTGCTCTATGGAAAGTGTATGGTGAAGTGAAGGTTGTCCCACATGTGAGAATGCTCTGAACAATCAGGTACAAAGGAGGAGAGAACAGATGTCTGTCTGAGAGCCAGGGGGGTAAGAATCAGGGTGTCTATGATGTGACTTTGAGGTTGACTTTGATGGATGGCAGATGACAAAAGGCTGGCAAAGTGTGTTCTGCTGAGGTCTTGGTATCTTTATCGTCTCACGGAGACATGGCTTTCTATGCTGGTCCCCCCACTAGAGAGAGGTCTGGAGAGACCCTGAGGAAGCAGTGGATGCTGAGGGAAGGGAAAGGCTCAGAGATGGATTACGTCACAGCATGAGGAAGATGTTAGGTTCCAAGCAATGGCTGAGGTGCTCATCTTAGGAAGCAGAGAGGTCTGGTAGGAAAGTGATGGACAGAGTGGGAACACTAATAAGTGTGAACACTCTGAATTGGAGATGCTGCTGTAGCTTCCAGGTGGGAATGCAGAGGAGAGGGGGGTAAGACATGATAGAACTGAATTCAAGGAGTCATTGGGATGACCCAAAGACCTCCAGCTAGGCTCTCATCTTAATGTCCAACCACTTCCCTGTAGTTCTGGCCTGGAGACCAGGCTCAGAGAATACTGCAGATGCAACCATAGCACCTGCTGGACTTTCCCACACTCTACTCTCAGCCTTTATGGCCCAGCTTTGTTCATCTCCCAACCCTAGAAAGTGCTCAGTCATCCCACACCCCCTCCACACCATCTTCTCTCAGGAGGCTGGCTGCCACTTCCAGGTGTGATCTTTGGTGGGGTGACCATCTCTCTTCCTCTGATGGCTGTCAGCTGTCAGTCTTCATGGGGCTGTGAGCTCACTGTAAAAAGCACATCCTCTCCAACTGTGTGGTACCATCACTAAAACCATCCTTAACTGTAGGCTGATGTGGTAGGCGTGAGACTGCAGGAGGAAGAGGGAAGGAGTGGTAAGCTCTCATTGTTAGGGTTGATGCTGCTTTGAGTTCTTACTAAGTCTTCTAGGGACTTTGTAAGTTGGTGTCAGTAGAGTATCAAGATTAAGGTCAGAGGTATCTTGGAAAATTATACATTTCCCTGATGTACCAATGGGACACAAGCTGCGCATGACAGACAGGAGGGGTCAGCAGGTAGGAGCAACTGGAATATGGCTTTGCAGGCACTGCAGTGTCCTGTGGGCCGGTGGAAAACTTGTAGGTCAAGGGAGAGGAGGAGGTTAAATCGTTGCACAGGAGGGAAGAGTGGGATTCCACAAAGATGAATGAACAAAGGCGACATGAAGTGGCCTCTGTATCTTAGCATCCCTTCTCAAAGGATCACACCTGGAGGCGGCACCCAGCCTCATGAGGGAAGATGGTGTGGAGGGGTTGTGGGACAACTGAGCACTTCCTGGAGGAATGAGCAAAGCTGGGCCCTAAAGGATGAGTGTGTGCTCTGATGTCCTCAGAGCACAGGCCAGGGCAGATGTTGTAAACATCTGTGGTCAAGTGGAGTAACTCAAGAGGTGGATGAGGCAGACGTGAGCAGGAGTAGCCAGTGCTGTCGAGCCAGGCAAGTCAGAGGGGAAGAGTGTAGCAGGCACTTGGGCAGTCCTGTCAGACAGGAGGCAGGAGGGCCAGGCTCTAGCAGGAAAGGAAGCACGCTGTTGAGCATGGACTCATGCCTGTTAGGAGCCTAGAACTCTGATGTCCAGGGATCCAACAACGCATCCCCAAAGATGCAAACAGAAAAATAAAACCAGTTGATGTTCTAGTGGTAACCTCAAGTAGTTTGGCTTGCTAAAGCGGATAAAATCATGTGACCATTTTACATGCCATTGGTAGGCAGAGTACCACTGCTTTTGTGATATAATTGCAACCATTCTGATGGCTTGGCTCTAGGTAGATCTAAATTGCTGAAATGATGTAAGTGTGGGAGATATAGAGAGCTGCCACTACATTGCAACAATGTTGAAACAATGGCATTTATTTATAACCCATTCATCCATTCTCGGTCAACAATATGCCACAGGATTTTTCTCCATTATCACAAACTGAACAATGTCTCCTCTTCCCGTGGAAGTAAAAAGGGGGCTCTTTCAACTCACCTGGGAAAAGGGGTAAAGAAAGACCGGTTAAGAGGCTTGATGCACTTTGTTCACATAAGGGGGAAAAAAAAAAACCAACCAGAAACCTGTGTACCCACTTCACACTCTCACACCCAAATCCGAATAAATCCTTACATGTAGGAGGCGAGACTTGAGCTTTAAAAGATAATGAAAGCATAGGTATGATTTTGCAAGGGAAGGACATCTCACGAGTGTGTGTGTGTGTGTAGGTATGATCATTCCATGTCTTATGTGAGGAAGTCAAGAACAACTTGAGAGAATCAGCCCCTTTTTCTGCCATATGGGTCCCATGACTTATACCCAGGCTTGGCAGCAAGCACCTCTCCCCATTGATCATCTTCAACAAGAGCCAAAAGCTCTCTTCCCAAAGGACTTCTACAGCTGAGCTTGACTATGCTACATTCAAGAGCATCTCATCAGTGGCAGCACTATGAAGAGAAGGACAGACAGACACTGCGAGCCATGGAGGTTTCTAGAACACATGAAGGACTCAAAATCAGTTGTAGGAAGTACAAATGATGGAAAAAACGTGGATAAGATACAAAGAAGATGCTCGCCCTGTGGAGGAGGCTGGGGCCAGCTGGAACAGGGCTCTGTGAGTTGCAGGTCACTGGCCATTAGGAATGGGATCGGATCCTCTCTGACCAGTTGCTACAGTTCACATCCACTTCTAATTTCTAGAGGGGAAAGGAGTGATGGACAGATGGAAGCAAACAGTTCCATTCCCAGCGGGAACACAGACAGCAGACTGAGGTCCTGGGGCTGACACATCGTCTTCCCCAAGCTTCCGTTTCCCATGTTTAAAATGGAGTGCTGTTTTGCTTTGTCCTGCCTGCTCTGTAGACCTGACTGCAGACCTCCTTGGCCACCTGGGCTGAGCTCTAAGCTAGGGTAGGAAAGGAAAGGGCAAGAGAAAGAGATACTGACAGAGGGGGAAGGGAGAGAGCTGGTGCAATGGAAGACCTGTTCAGATGACCCTGTGCCCAGAGGGTTGCTGACCAGGTTTAAAGCGATTTGCACATTGCTGATGTGAATACTGGCTAGAGCTTTGGTATGCATGTCAAACCAGCTTCTAACTCTGTGAGGCAGGACAGCAAAATTATATTTGCCGAATATTCATTTCCCCACAGCCCCTCAACTTCACAGAAATAGGTTAATGCCTGTGTTGACTTCAGAACCCCTGCATCCCAGAAGAAAAAGAACAGAAAAAAATGGCTGGAATCATCTTATGTCTTATAGCACACAAACATTTAAATTTCTACCACACTGATGCATAATTACTGAGAAAAAGCTGCTGGACTTACTGAATTAACAGGGATCCATCTAAAAATAAGTTTATTTTAATTAGTGTGAATTTCACATCTAAAAGTCTTTGCGGAGAAACAGTTTGGCTATTGTTTTGTTTTGTTTGTTTTGTTTTTTGTTTTTTGGGGTTTTCTTTTTTCCTCACCAACTGGGACACTTAAAAATAGTTAATGCAGAAAGGAGATTAATGTGGTGGCCTGCTTCTCCTACCTCTTCTGGAATTTAGTGACTTCAGAAAGAAACCCAAAGGCTTCTGCTCACTTAAAAAATAAACTTCAGGTTTTAATTTCTAATATGAGCTACACACAGACTACCAATTGATTCTGTGTTCTTGCTTAACCAGGATGTCACACACATATTTAAATGCCGTTAAGAGCTAAATCTAAATAGTCTAGATTGAATTAAACAGGCTTGTTTCAGATTTATTCTTTCTGTTAGCAGCAAAGTAACAAAACACAGCAAGCAATGTCAAAGTTTTGTGGGATTTTTTTTTTCTCCTGAAAAACTCCAAATAAATTTGAAATTTTCTCAGTGGAGAAATGTAAAGAAAACACATTATGTTTCCCTGAGCAGATCAGCTCTGTCCTGAGATGTAAGATTTGAGGAGGGAGGGGAAAGGAAGTGGAGCAATGCTTGTTTGCTGCTGCTGCCCTACGGAAAGTTCAAGAATGGCAACCATTCATCACATTGCCCAAATAATGATGATCTCAAAGTCAGGGTGTCGAGCAAGTTGCTAAGGAAGTGTTACGGTGGATGCTACTGTAAAGCCAAGTGGTTGTTGCTATGGTGGCTGCACATGGTAGACAATTGTCAATTACCCGAAGTGCCTCGAAACTCGACCTGGCCTCTGTCCACACACAGCCTATGGTACCTGTGTACTGACAGCCACGGATCACCTGAGAAACACTTTTGAATCATTTGCATTTGTTTATTATACTGACTCAGTTCCTGCTAACTGCTGGGGTAGAAAAAAAAGGGTTTCCACACAGTCAGCTGGACCTATTCATGTGGTGTTTGATAGGCAGCTATGGCTCCAAAGGTCAGTGCCAGGGCAGATTTTCTGGGCCTTTAACCCACTCTGTCCCCTGCTTCATCCCCTCAGTCACATCCTGAGGGAAGTGCGCTTTTGTCCCATTTTTTTGTTGCAGATTGATCATTTGCTTTGTTTACAGGAACGTGGGAGAACAGAACCTTCAGGAAATTTCCATTTGTAGTTGGGTGCATTTTTCCTATGCTAACCCCAGTGGCTTTGAGCCCCGAGTGGTTCTGATGACCAGAGGAAAAGGATCCATGGAAAATGGCCTGAGACAACCCAGTTAGCTGAGGACATCCTCAGGGCAGAAGTGACCAGCCTGAGCTAGGGAAGCCATTAGGGAAGAAACACATCCCCACAGGGGCCTGGGCAGGGGGCAGGGAGGGTCACAGTCTGAGGGTCTCAGATTGAAAACTGGAGTTTACCTGTAACTGTGAATATAAACCAGCTCTATGTAGGGACAGAGGACATTCTGGAAGAATACAAGAGAAAACGTTTCATCTAAGCAATAAGTGTGGGGGTTGGGGTCAGTAGAAAGATAGGCAGTTTCTACTTAACTCCCATCCAAGTGCTTGGTTCCTTTAAAAAATAAACACGCCATTTTATAATTCCTAAATCCCGGTGCATGGAGAGATAGGGTGTGTCTGATATGTGTGTATCTTGACTTCTTCTGAGAGAACCTGAAGAACCCTTCGGAGTCCTGGGCAGAAATGACCTACACAGCTCCTTCCTGCTAATTTTGCATGTGAGTTGACTTCTGTTGGGTCACAGTTCCAGAGCAATGTTCGAATTTATGTCCTTCCTGGACATAGAAATGGGAACCAGGTCTCCCTGAGACTTTTCTCTTGGAAGTCCCAGAACCTTCCCAAACGGCATCTCTAGCTGTGGAGGAAGTTTCCCAACATATAGGCTTAGAGGTGCCATTTCACATTCAAACCACAACACACAGAGAGAGGATGATATATGTCTGAAGTGGCATTGCATCGTAGAAACAGCCCATTGCATTCATATTGCTTCCTACAAACTCAGGAAGCTAGGTATGTGGGCAGCTCAATCGCCAAAGCAAAACACAGAGGCTGGTCTTCTCGGCTCTTCAAAAGCCTCATTGCCAACTTACTTAACGCAGCAGACACAGAGCCTTTGCTGCCGGCGGGCAATGTACTAATGTTTTTCATGTCTATGTTACATGTCCATGTTACATGTCCATGTTACATGTCTCTATGTTACATGTCTCTATGTTACATGTCCATGTTACATGTCTATGTTACTTGTCCATGTCCATGCTGTCTTCATGATTATGTGCTTTCCAAGATTTCTGCAGGGTATATAAAAAACTATTAGCAGCAAAAGTTTTAATTTTAGTTACATGCTTGGCAGAGTAGAGGACAGATCCTGCCAGACATCTACATATATGCTTTACCTTGGCAGAGTGAGGAGGGAAACGACTCTAGAAAATTCCACTACTGTTTAATCAGCTCAGATAAGCCAAGATTCTACCTCAACATTTTGCCTTTTTGTGAACTGGGTCAATGGACTATCCTACTGAATCCCTTTCTATTGTTCTTTTGTGTGTGTGTGTGTGTGTGGTTCCTGTGTGTGTGTGTGGGGGGCTCCTGTGTGTATGTGTGTGTGTGTGTGTGTGTGTGTGTGTAGAACGATGGCTGGTGTTGGGGCATCTTTAGTCATTCCTCCACCTTAGGTTTTGAGAGAGGATCTCTTAATGAATCCAGAGGTTGCTGAGTTGGCTTGATTGGCAGGCCAGCAGAGCCCCAGCGATCCTCCTGTCTCTGTCTCTCTGGTGCTGCATAGCTGCCTTTTATGTTGATGATGGGAATGGAATGAGAGAGAGAGCCACCTCACCAGCCCCGGGTCCTACTATGCTTTGCACACACTGGTGGCTACCAAATTAGTCAGTGTGATTATAAATGTGTTCTGCCCAGGTACAGAAGTCACTGTGTTTCTATAACTTTTGTGGCCATTTAAATTCGACTCCAGAGAGATGAACATTCAGTTCTTCCAGCACTGGCTACATTTCAGGTTCTCAGTGGGCTCAGGGGGATGCTGACCTCAGCAAGGAGGAAGCAACCTGGATGGCCCCACAACAGGTGCTGTTGACAGCATTGGTCTCTAACAGATGAGTGTGGCAGACAAGGCTGTAAGATAAATGTTACCATAGCAGTCACAAGGAAGGCGGGTGGCATAGGCTCTTGTGCAGTCTTACAGCAGAACAGAGAGCAGTCACCAGCTTCATGCTTTTATAGCAGGGCACTGCTTACTGCTGCCGCTTTTCCATGAATCATGCACACAGTAGACTGTGTTCTAGCCTGTTGAATGTGTGTGTGTGTGCGCGTGCACACATGTCTGTGCATGTATACATCCATGTGTGTACATACATGTGCATGTATGTATGCATATGTATGCGTGTACATGTGTGCATGTAAATATTTGTGAATGTGTGCATGTTGTATACACACGTGCATATCATGTATAAGCATGTGTGCATGTGCACTTGCATGTGTGTGCATGTGTATATGCATGTGTTACATATGTGTGCATGTGTGTGCATGTGTTATGCATGTGTGTATGTGGGTGCATGTGTGCACATGTGTGTGTGTGCTGTTCTGGGTGAGTTTAATCCATGGCCTTTGGCCATTGTTCAAAGAAAAGTGATTTAAGAAGAAAACTTTTAGTTTCAGTTTTTTTCTCCCTTTGGATTTTCTCCCTTTGGATTTCTAATGCTAGGATAGATTATCATGATGGTTTAAATACGTGATACATTAGCTTCAAAAGTTCCAAGAGTGCTGCAAGAAAGAACTCTTCCTGTAGGCGACTGAGTGCTATTATTACTCTCCTATAATCTCCTTTTCTCATAATACAAAAGTTTCAAAACTAAGTGAAAGACACAATACAAATCATTACCTTATACTCTCTATAAAAATGTGCTCAGAAATAGAACAAATGCCTAAAAGTAAGAGCTTAAATAGAAAAGTCTCCTAGAGGAAAAGGTACACACATCTTTTTAAAACCTTATATTAAGTAAAGATTATTAGCCAAAGCAATGAAAGCAAAACTCACAGAAGAAACAGCACAACAAAATGACATCATAAAAACTTAGGACACTTGCATTTCAAGGCACTCATCATGAGAGTAAAATAGTATTCATAGGATGGGAAAAGATAGCTGAGAATTCATATGACCAATTATACAGGAAGGCATGGCCTGACTAGCAACATCCTTAAATAAGATACCAAGTAATAAACACATGGAAATGGGCTCAATTCTGTCAGCCTTTAGGAAGGGCAAGCCCAAAGTATCATGAGATGCCTGTTGACCGCCAGTCAGAGTGGCTGAAATAACCACAGAGAACAGATGTTGACAAGCATGTGGTGGCATCAAAGCCCCAAACTCTCTCAGTGGGAAAGAGTTTAGTCAGGTTTGTGTTGCCTGAACAGAACACTTGAAAGAAGCTGCTTAGTAGAAGAATTTTTATTCTGGCTCATGGTTTCAGAGAGCTTAGCCAGTGACTTGGCTCCACATCTCTGGACATTTTATGAGCAACATTATGTGGAGAAGGGGGTGTTTTCTTCATGGTAAACAAGAGCCGAGACTTGGAAAGGGTCTGACGCCAGTTATAACTTTCAAATGTGTGATCATAGACTCCCCCATCCCCCACTTTGCTCTATCTGGTTTCACCTCCTGAAGTGGAGACCAGGCATTTGATACATGATCTTGTGGTGGACACAACCAAATCATAGTAACAGAAGCAGTTTGTAATTCCTCAAGAAGTTAAACTGAGAGAAGAGGATGACCTAGTGATTCTAATTCTATAAATTTGTATAAATCACAAGGATTCATATTTGGGTGTTTCTAGTAGCATCATTAATCACCCAATTCAAGGGTCCAACGGCCCATAAACAAACAAAACACAGCATATCTACACACTAAATTCAAAATATACAAGACTGGTGTACACTAACATGGAAGGAGCTGGACAACTCATCACAATGAAAGGTGCGGGACACAGGCAACAAAAATTGTATTATTTGTTTTAAAATGAAGCATCACAATATGCATAATAACAGATAAGAACGTAGGTTTGTGGTTGCTGGGGCTAGGGGATCACAAGTAGCAGTTCAATTATTTTTCTACTGCTGTGAAGATACAATGACCCAGTCAGTGTATAGAACAGAGTTTATGGGGGCTTGCAGTTTCAATTTCAGAGGGCAAGTCCATGCTCACCATGGTAGAAAGCATGACAGCAGGCAGGTCTGGTGCTGGAGGAGTAGCTGAGAGCTCACCTCTCTATCCACAGCAAGAAAGCTCACTTGGAATGTTGTGGGAATTTGAACCCCTAGGGACACACCTCCTCATCCTTCCCAAACAGTTCTACCAACTGCAGACTACACATTCAAATACATGAGAATATGATGGGCCATTGGCATTTAAACCACTACACTCTACTCCCTGACCTACATAGGATTGTGCTCATATCATAATGCAAAATGTATTCAGTCCAAAAGTCTCCATGGTTTTTCAGTCGCATTACAGTTTAAAATTTAAGTCTCTCCTGAGACTCAAGGCAATCTCTTAATTGTAACACCCTCCATATTAGTCAGGGGCTTTGTTGTTGTTGTTGGTTTTTAGAAGAGCATAACTTATAGAATGAATATATATTATATACACATTGTATACATGTATACATACATTACACACACACACACACACACATACACACAGAGTATTTATTAGACTAGCTTACCAGTCCAGCTAATCCTACAATATCTGCCTATGAATGGAAGGTTCAAGAATCCAATAGTTGTTCAGTCTACAAGTCTGGATGTCCCAGCTGGGGTTCAGTATATGGTGGAATCCTGAAGAAATAGGCTCTAATGCCAGTGAAGGAGTGGACTTGCTAGTGAGAGAGAAGGAGGAAGTAGGCAGAGAGAGAGAGAGAGAGAGAGAGAGAGAGAGAGAGAGAGAGAGAGAGAGAGAGAGAGAGAGAGAGAATTTCCTTATATAGACTGCCAGTAGAATCTGTGGCTGAGGTGGGTTTTCACACCATAAAGATCTGAATTAGCAGTGGGTGGTCCCACTTCAAATGATTTAATTGAGAAAAAAAAAATCCATCACAGGTATGTCCAGTCATTTGGGTTTTTATTAATTCCAGGTGTCAAGTTGACAACCAAGAAGAGCCATCATGCCCTGTAAATCAAAAGCAAATGTCATACTTCTAATGTACAAGGGCACAGGCTATATATTGACATTCCAAAAGGGAGGAAAGGGGGAAGAGTGAGGAAATTCTGAATCAAAGCAAGATTAATAACTACAGGGCAAACTCCAAAGCCTGTAGCTGCATGCCTCTTGTCCAAAGGCTTCAATGGCTCCTCACACCCTCCTCCTCCTCCTCCTCATTTTGCTGACAACAGCACAGTTCTGTTTCTTGAGCTGTACACTCCCCATGTGAGCTCTCCCTAGCAAACATCCACAGGCTCTGGCACCTCCCACATCCTGGGGTCCCACAGTGCAACCTTTCACTTACCCAGATTCAAGCAATGGCCTCTCGGGCACTCTGCAGGGCTTCACCTGCTCAGCACCTTGTCTCAGCAGCTTTCCTTGACTGTAGAGGAGGATTTCACAATCCCTTTATTCTTGTATCCTTGAAGACTTAAAAGGCAGAATGCTATGGCCCAGTGTTGTCAAGTTCAGGGGCCTGCTAGGAGTACAACCCCCAACCCCTGAGTTAAATTTACAGAAACTTTGACTTGTTGCCATTAGAACCAGAAAACCCCTTGTATCCTTTCCTTTCCCAAGTTACAGGATTTTAATTTAGCCTTAGAGAGATTCTGATGATAAGGGCAAAAAGCAGATACATTGTTTGCCAAAAGATTTCAAGAATTGTCTCTAGCTAGCTCAATGGCTAATACTGTCCCCCGATGTCCTCCTTGAGCTGGGCCTCCAGAGTCTACATTGCTCTCAGACTATTGGCTTCCATTGTCACTGATTACAGCATTCATCCACTTTCCTAGCTCAAAGTCCCAAAGTCTTCCACATTCCTCCCAAACCACGTGGTCAGGCCTGGCACAGCAATAGCCTACTCTGGAGTACCAACTCGTTTATTGCTCTGAAGACATCATGGCCAAGGCAACTCATAGAAGGAAGAGTTTGTCTAGGACATACAGTTTCAAAGGCTTGGTGTCCATGACCATAACAGTCATGGCAGCTGTAGGTAGGCAGGCATGGCAGGGAAGCAACACTGAGAGCTTATCTACCAGCATGGGGGAGAAAGAGCAATCTGGGAGTGGTGTGGGCGGTTGAAGCTTCAAACCTACCTCCAGTGACCCACCTCCTAATCCTTCCCAAACAGTTCTGTCCACCAGGGACCAAGCATTCAAATATACGAGCCTGAGAGAGCTATTGCTCTTCAAACCACGGCAGCATCCAATAACCATGGGGGTACTGAGTTTCCCTCTAAGTGATGATGGTTACACAGCCTTGTAAGCTGCTGAAAACCACTGGATTAGGTATGCTTTTAAAAGGGCTTTGGTATGTACAGTAGCTCAGTGCAATATTCTGTGTTTAATGCTTTTTCTTTTTGAGAATTTCATACTTGAATAATACATATTTTTTCCAACCTGCTCATTTTACCCCTGCCTCACATTCTACCTCTTCCCTCTCCAACACCTCCATTTTCTCTCAAGTTTATGATCTCTTCTATAATTATGTTCATACACACACACACACACACACACACACACCCCTTTAGCAGTGCTGTTTTGTAAATGTGTTTAGGTCTGACCACCTGGGATTAGATAACAGATCAAAGGTCTTGTCACCGGAGAAAAATGATTCTCCATCTCTTACTAGCCTCTGATTGCTTGAGGCTTTTCATCTAGGGGTGGGGCCTTGTGAAATGTCACATCAGCTGTGTGAACTCTAGGCAGGCCTTGATTAGGCAGCCATATGATTAGGATTTCATGGTGCAGCTTCCCTATCATGTCTAGAGAACACTACCTCACAGCAAGTGTCTTAGTCCTTCGGCTCTCACAATCTTTCACTTCTGCAGTGTTCCCCGAGCCTTGGGTGCAGTAGGACTGTGTTGTAAATATACCTGCTAGGACAGTAAACTACATGGTCACTTGGTCTTTTTATTTCAGCAAGTGGTGGATCTCTATAGGAACTGATGTCTACTGGGGGGGCAAGGCAGGAAGCAGATGAGGGTGAGAGCTATGCTTATCTGTATATATACATATACATATATATTCACATGCATATAGTCATATATACATACATAAATAAATATACATATATATGCATACATACACATACTTATACACATATGTGTGAATAGTTCTTGCTTATTTTTAACCACCTACTCAACAGTAAATAATTTTTGAGTGCCATCAGAGTCAATCTTTTAAGAAACTTGAGTCAAACAAAAGTCTAATATAGAGTATCTGCATTTTAAACAACGAAATCTATAAATCTGTGTTTTTGTGAGGGTATAGAGGACATTACTGCTTTTTACTTGAACTAAAGGGGTGAATGAGAAGTAGAACACATTATTTGTGAGCTAGAAAATCTGATTATAAAAGAGCAGCAACTTTGAAAGGCTCTCATAGTTAGTATCATTTAGTCAAAAGCCTGTGTTACATAATCTTTCAAGGACATTAAAGAGGAAAAAAAAAAAAGAGCTCCAAATCACATTGGGTTTTTCACATGTCTTTAAACTTTTAGACAAATACAACTGCCCTTGTCACTGTAGACCACATCAAGTTTCTACTACAATGTATTTGCTACTGCTTTGAATTTGCATTTTAGTATCTCTAAAACACCACTTTGCTCTGGAAGTGGAGGTACAGTGTGCGGAGCTGACATAACCTTTTGAGATTTCACTTCTTGGTCAGATGCAAAACCAGCTCTCTCCACACCCTTAAAGTGTTTTTCAGAAAACAGACCATAAAACATAAAGAGCCTGTGGGGGTTGCCAAGGACTTAAGGGAAATTAGCTTAGGCGTGCAGAACTTGAGACGACCTGCCAGGCTTCATGGAAGCATCACTCAGAGCTTTGTAGGAAGCACCCCACCTTGGCTCCGAGACCAGATGTGCAGTGAGGACAGGGCAGGTTGAATTTCCATGGCAGCCCTTGCTGAGGCCCCATGAGAGAACTATGCAGGGAGCTGATTAGTGAACCAGGCCACACTTGCTCTCTCTAGCCTACAAGCTTGATTCCAGGCTGGTCAGAGGCTCTGCTCCCTTTACACAGGATAGTCACATGACACATCGCAGGAGCTGAGGGGACAATAGCTCAAGGGAGACCAAAGTGGACCAGCAGCTGGGAGCTGAGAAGGAGGCTGCGGTTTGACCTTCATTGATGTCTGACTGACCCCTTTCGAAGATATTGGGAGACCATCTGAAGAGATGGTTCGCCAGTCAGGAATACAGAAGTGAGGTCTAAGCTTAGCTCACATGTAACAAGCCAGGCACCCTGCAAACTCCTGTAATTCTACTTCCAGGGAATCTGATATGCTTTTCATACACAGTTGAGTGTCTTAGTATGTGTACACACACACACACACACACAGAGTGTACACCCCCCCACATGTACACACATACAAACATACATACACACACACAGTGTACATATCCACCCACATATACACACATACAAACATACATACACACATATACACAAACATGCAAACACACACACACACACATGTGTCCATGCCTGCTTGAGCACATGTATGTGTGCATGCACACACACATGTACACATGCACAGAGAAATAGAAACAAAAGGAAAAATTTTAATGAAAGAAAATATGTCTTTGGGGACTGGTGTGATGGTTCGTTTAGTCAAGTGCTTGCCAAACAAGCACAAAGACTTAAGTCCAACTTCCAGGACCCACATAAAAAAGCCAGACAGGCTGGGATGCATTTGTAATTCCTGTGCTAGAGGCAAGCAGATGACCGGGGCAGGGAGGCCTCTGCCATCCTGGCTTACATGGCACATTCTAGACCGTTGAGAGACCTTGTCTCAACAGACAAGGTAGACCAACGCCTATCATCACACTCTGGCCTCCACAAACACATGTACACAGGCTCATGCTTATACACGCACAGTTGCACACATGCACACCCCTAACTGACACACTTACTTCACACAGGTACTCAAGATTTTATAGAGAGAGTGCTAAAAACAAAACAAAAATCAATGCTTATTTATTTCCCTAAGAACTGACTTGAACTTTCCACCAATCACACCCCATTGAATTGCTATGAAATATGATTGGCTGTAGCTAGGCATCATCAGTCTCCCTGCATGGGTGATTATGGAGCTCTGAGCTGCCCATCTGCCATGTTTGAGGTTTTTGCAAACAGATTTTTTAACAGCAGAACATATTAGAACTGGTGCAATTCCTCAGGAGTTTGGCAACAGCTTGAGTGTACGGGGGAGGGTGCCAACACCATCCTTATCTACCAGGTGGTAAACCTGAGGTTTGAGGAGGTAACTGGCCCAGGCTACAGCTGGTGTCAGGGTAAGAGGCAGACCCAAGGATGCTGGGAAAGCCCCTGCCCTCAGCTACTTCCCTATAACTCCACGACTGGACGTAGTTTTCTCGCACTATTGATGATATAGAATCAACTTCTGTTTTGTAAAGCCAACACTTTATAGGAGTCTAACACACTCCTCAGTCCTCCCTCCTGTTCCCTAATCAGGGGTCTTGAGTCTCAATTTCCTCATAGGTTAAGTGAGGGATGATGAGACGGGACACTCACTTCTGCCTGATTGTTGGAAGGGGATTGGCCAGGACACCCTTAGGACACAGCCAGTACATTCTGAGGGGCAACAAGCGTTAGAATAAAGCCCCTGGTGCCTGTGCTCACACTACAGGAGCAATGGAGGTGAGCTGAGAGCATTCCAGAGCGCCGGTCACTAGGTTCTGGACAGGCACATGGGGCACCTGGATTTCACCTGGGCTTAGAGCCTGGGATGTTCAGTCTGTGGCTCTGGGGACATCAAGCCACCTCTTGTCACCTTTACTCTGCCTTCTGGAGCACAGTGGTGACAGACTAATAGCTCATTTTCTTTCTTTGTGCTTGGGGGTCTATTGTTGAATTAGAGTTCATTTTCTTTTATCTCTCTTTTCATCCTTGTTTCTTAGTTTAGGTGTGTGTGTGTGTGTGTGTCTGTGGGTCTATATGTGTCTGTTTGCATCTGTACATATCTCTGTATGTAAATTTTCAGTAATTGAGACATCAGATACAGAGCCGGTGGTTAATGCAAAGATTCATGGCTGGCTCATCCAGCCGGATCAGCACCGGGGTAGCTGGAGCACAGGGTTGCCTGACACCCGCCAGCTACCCACGACCCCCTCCGCAGGATTTTGGGACTGCTGGTGAGTGGAACACAGCTTCTGCTCCAGTACAATCACGCGGGACCTGAGACTGCTCTGGTTGGGGAGAGAGAAATCCGGCCTACATAGGGCCACAACCCTCTTCCGGTCAGAAAAGCACCGGGGCAGCTGGGGCGCAGGGTCGGCTGACACTCGCCAGCTACCCACAACACCCGCCACAGGATCTTAAGACTTCAGGTGAGTGGAGCACAGCTTCTGCTCCAATCCAATTGCGCGCGGGACCAGAGACTGCATTAGTTAGGGAAGCAGAAAACTGGCCTGAGTAGGACCACAGGCCTCTTCCGGCTGGACCAGCACCGGGGTACCGTCAGCTACCCACGACCCCCGCCGCAGGATTTAGAGACTGCTGGTGAGTGGAACACAGCTTCTGCTCCAATCTTTAAACAGTGACAACGATAACAACTAACACCAGAGATTACCAGATGGCGAAAGGTAAACGTAATAATCTTACTAACAGAAACCAAGACCACTCACCATCATCAGAACCCAGCACCCCCACTTCGCCCAGTCCAGGGCACCCCAACACACCGGAAAAGCTAGACACGGATCTAAAAGCATATCTCCTGATGATGGTAGAGGACTTCAAGAAGGACTTTAATAACACACTTAAAGAAATACAGGAGAACACTGCTAAACAGGCAGAAGACACTAAAGAGGAAGCACAAAAATCCCTTAAAGAATTGCAGGAGAACACTGCTAAAGAGTTACAAATCCTTAAAGAAAAACAGGATAACATAATCAAACAGGTAGAAGTCCTTACAGAAAAACAGGAAAACACATCCAAACAGATGATGGAAATGGACAAAACCATACTAGACCTAAAAAGGGAAGTAGACACAATAAAGAAAACCCAAAATGAGGCAACACTGGAGATAGAAACCCTAGGAAAGAAATCTGGAACCATAGATACGAGCATCAGCAACAGAATACAAGAGATGGAAGAGAGAATCTCAGGTGCAGAAGATTCCATAGAGAACATCGGCACAACAATCAAGGAAAATGTAAAATGCAAAAAGATCCTAACTCAAAACATCCAAGAAATACAGGACACAATGAGAAGACCAAACCTACGGATAATAGGAGTGGATGAGAATGAAGATTTTCAACTCAAAGGACCAGCAAACATCTTCAACAAAATTATAGAAGAAAACTTCCCAAATCTAAAGAAAGAGATGCCCATGAACATACAAGAAGCCTACAGAACTCCAAATAGACTGGACCAGGAAATACCTCCCGACACATTATAATCAGAACAACAAATGCTCTAAATAAAGATAGAATACTAAAAGCAGTAAGAGAAAAAGGCCAAGTAACATATAAAGGCAAGCCTATCAGAATTACACCAGATTTTTCACCAGAGACTATGAAAGCCAGAAGATCCTGGACGGATGTTATACAGACACTAAAAGAACACAAATTCCAGCCCAGGCTACTATACCCAGCCAAACTCTCAATTAACATAGATGGAGAAACCAAAGTATTCCACGACAAAACCAAATTCACACATTATCTCTCCACGAATCCAGCCCTTCAAAGGATAATAACAGAAAAAAACCAATACAAGGACAGGAACCACGCCCTAGAAACAACAAGAAGGTAATCCCTCAACAAACCTAAAAGAAGACAGCCACAAGAACAAAATGCCAACTTTAACAACAAAAATAACAGGAAACAACAATTACTTTTCCTTAATATCTCTTAATATCAATGGACTCAACTCCCCGATAAAAAGACATAGACTAACAAACTGGCTACACAAACAAGACCCAACATTTTGCTGCTTACAGGAAACTCATCTCAGAGAAAAGGATAGACACTACCTCAGAATGAAAGGCTGGAAAACAATTTTCCAAGCAAATGGCATGAAGAAACAAGCTGGAGTAGCCATTCTAATATCTGATAAGATTGACTTCCAACCCAAAGTCATTAAAAAAGACAGGGAGGGACACTTCATACTCATCAAAGGTAAAATCCTCCAAGAGGAACTATCAATCCTGAATATCTATGCTCCAAATACAAAGGCAGCCACATTCATTACAGAAACTTTAGTAAATCTCAAAGCACACATTGCACCTCATACAATAATAGTGGGAGACTTCAACACACCACTTTCACCAATGGACAGATCATGGAAACAGAAACTAAACAGGGACACAGAGAAACTAAGAGAAATTATGAATCAAATGGATCTGGCAGATATCTACAGAACATTCTATCCTAAAACAAAAGGATATACCTTCTTCTCAGCACCTCATGGTACCTTCTCCAAAATTGACCACATAATTGGTCACAAAGCAGGCCTCAACAGATACAAAAATATTGAAATTGTCCCATGCATCCTATCAGATCACCATGGACTAAGGCTGATCTTCAATAACAAAATAAATAATAGAAAGCCAACCTTCACGTGGAAACTGAACAACACTCTTCTCAATGATACCTTGGTCAAGGAAGGAATAAAGAAAGAAATTAAGGACTTTTTAGAGTTCAATGAAAATGAAGCCACAACATACCCAAACTTATGGGACGCAATGAAAGCATTTCTAAGAGGAAAACTCATAGCTCTGAGTGCCTCCAAAAGGAAACTAGAGAGAGCACACATTAGCAGCTTGACAACACACCTAAAAGCACTAGAACAAAAGGAAGCAAATTCACCCAAGAGGAGTAGACGGCAGGAAATAATCAAACTCAGGGGCGAAATCAACCAAGTGGAAACAAGAAAAACTATTCAAAGAATCAACCAATCAAGGAGCTGGTTCTTTGAGAAAATCAACAAGATAGATAAACCCTTAGCCAGACTCACTAGAGGGCACAGGGAAAGCATCCTAATTAACAAAATCAGAAATGAAAAAGGAGACATAACAACAGATCCTGAAGACATCCAAAACACCATCAGATCCTTCTACCAAAGGCTATACTCAACAAAACTGGAGAACCTGGATGAAATGGAGAAGTTCCTAGACAGATACCAGGTACCAAAGCTGAATCAAGATCAGGTTAATGATCTAAACAGCCCTATATCCCCCAAAGAAATAGAAGCAGTCATTAATAGTCTCCCAACTAAAAAAAGCCCAGGACCAGATGGGTTTAGTGCCGAGTTCTATCAGACCTTCAAAGAAGATCTAATCCCAGTTCTTCACAAACTATTCCACAAAATAGAAACAGAAGGTACTCTACCCAACTCATTCTATGAAGCCACAATTACTCTGATACCTAAACCACAAAAAGACCCAACAAAGATAGAAAACTTCAGACCAATATCCCTTATGAATATTGATGCAAAAATCCTCAATAAAGTTCTTGCTAACCGAATCCAAGAACACATCAAAACAATCATCCATCCTGACCAAGTAGGTTTCATCCCAGGGATGCAGGGATGGTTCAATATACGGAAATCCATCAACGTAATCCAGTATATAAACAAACTCAAAGACAA